>NC_090925.1:691895133-693145133 GCF_040938575.1 Ambystoma mexicanum
CCTTTCTGATTGCAGTAACTTCGGCAACGTGTGTAAGCGAGCTTCAGGCCTTCTCGGTGGAGCATCCATTTCTCACCTTTCACAAGGATAAGGTTGTCCTCGGGACCAATCCTTCTTTCCTTCCAAAGGTGGTATCTGAGCCAGTCTATTTCCTTACCAGTCTTCTTTCCAGAACCGGCTCCAGATGCCGAGAGGGTTCTGCATAATCTGGATTTAAGGTGAGCTCTTACGTTTTATTTGGACAGAACATCTAATCTTCGGAGCTCTTCCCAACTCTTGGTGACCTTCGGAAACCCAAAAGGAAAGCCGGCCTCGAAAGCAACTATCTCCCGATTGCTTCCTGTATCTCTGGAGCTTACGCCGTTCAGGGTCTTCAGTCTCCAAAGGTAATTCATGCCCATCTTGTGCGGGGCAAGACAGCTGCCATTGCCTTCCAAAAATGTTCCCTGGGAAACCATTGCCAAAGCAGCTACATGGGCTTCCCCATCAGCTTTTGTGAAACATTACTGCTTAGATCTGAGCTCCAGGGCTGATGCTCAGTTCGGGCAAGCTGTTCTTAAAAACCCTTTCAAAAAAGGAGTTCCATCCACCCGTTATTCTCTAAGGAGTGCTTAGTGATCGCCCACAAGTATGGAGGAAAGGGGATGGGATGTAGGAGTAGAATAGTCACCGTAGTGACTACCTTACTCCTGGTCCATAGTCCCCTTTCCTCCATACGCCCGCCTGCCGTCCCCTCTAATAAGTATCCTCTATTATTGCTTAAATGGTGTCAGACCTGGCGATAGTAAAGGACTGAAGGGCGATGCGCGGGGCGGAGCTAAGGAGGGCGGGGTCATGGCCGTGTTCGGTACCCCGCGTAGAAAGGACACATTTTCAATTTGATGCTTTTTTACAAAAGTGCTCCCGTCCCACAAAGATGGAGGAAAGGGGACGATGGAGTAGGATTAAGGTAGTTACTACGGTGAGTAACTTTATTAAAATCATTATTTTTTTTATAATATATCAGTGTATAAATGTTTCTTTAGGCCATATGTATGCTACAAGTTTTGTACTTTCCTATTGCCCTCTCTCCCTCCTAGGATAAGCCCGTCTGCTTTGTTATTGCTTGCATAATTTCAGGTGGTTCAGCCCTATACTAAGTGGTGGAGTTTCTGTATTACCCAAGGTATAGTTTTATAAAGTCCTTTTGTGTGGTCTTTAGGTAAACTGCCCTAACAAACCTTGAAAATTGCTTTGTAATGATTTAGTTATACTCCTGTGTCATGTCCCCTTTCCTCCATACTTGTGGGACATTCCGTCCTTTGGGAAGGGACCGGAGCACTTTTGTCATCCTTCAGTCCTTTTCTCTGAACTGTCGGGGCTGGACGCACTAGCATTACTGGGAATTTTTTATTTTTTATTCCCTTTGTCCTTCCTGGTCTGGTTCCACGGTCATCTAGTCCTCCGTCAATGCCGGAGCATCTGGGATTTGTGTCCTGTTCTTCATGCAAACGTCGTTTTGCGAGGGCGGATCACCATTCTCTCTGCTTGCAGTGTCTAGGTGCTGAACATCGCTGGGATTCGTGCTTCTACTGCGACTCCCTCTGTCCGGGCATTCCAACGTAGTCTTCTTCGGTGGGAGGAAGTGTTTCAGCACGTTCCCCCACCCCATTTACAGCTTTTCATCGAAAAGAAGAAACGCCCAGTAAGTTCCTTACTTTTTAGGGCAGCCCGGCCAGGGGACTCCTTTCCCGGGTCATCCAGGACTGAGGGGCTATACTAGCTCTGTCACCAGGGGTTTGCCTGAGGTGCTGTTGGGGCCTAATAGATGTACTGGGATGTGCTCGAGGGTTCCCTTAGTGGACCTGTAAAAACCAGACCTAGTTCAGAGGTTCACCGATTGGGTGCTAAGGTTCAACCCAGTTCTTCCAGGTCTGTGGTTACTGGGGTTTGCCCTGAGGTCCCCGTTTCCAGAGCTTTCCACATGGATACCGGGGTACGCCCCGAGGTCTCCATTTCTGGAGCTTTCCACACCGGGTCACTGCTTGAGGCCCCTCTTGAGGGAGCGATCGGTTACAACCTGAGGTTCCTCTTCTTGAGGCTAAGGTTAGTTCTGACAGAATCGAGAGACACTCTTTGAAGGTCTTGTTGGTGAGGATAGTTCCTCAACCGTCCCACGCTCAGGGTCGTGGTGGTACTGGTTCTGTCAAGGGGGCAAAAAAGGCGGTCATGGACCACAAGCCTTCCAGTACCGGCTCTACTGAGGTTCCTCCACTGGAGGCTATTTCTGGGGCAGTGTCTAAGATGTTCAGTAAGCATCGGAGACCTGCCAGTACCGGCTCGGCCGAGGATCCTTGTGTCAAGGCTAAGGTTTTACTCAAGTCCCCTGTCTCCCCTGATGAGACAATTGCCTCATCTTCAAATGTGACGCAGTTCTCCTCAGGTGTCAACAAAATGGCCGCCCAACCTCCATGGTCCACAGCGGCCATTTTGGATACGCCTCTTACATCAACCTTCATGGCATCTGGTGCTGGGAGCATGTCTCTTGGGGTTGAGCAGCCTTTTCCACGCTATGCGGACAACATAAACCTGTTCCTCCCTTCATTTGACTGGTGTGCTCGGACACCGCTGCCACATAGTCTTGCTCCCTCCTGCTTCCGCTCCACTGATCTAAGTGGATTACGGAGGTGGGCCCTCCTGGCAACCACCCTCCTTGCGCTCATGGGGGGGGGGTATGCCCCCTGTAAGCGGCCTCTGCCCCCTGTAAGCGGCCTCTGCCCCCTGTAAGCGGCCTCTGCCCCCTGTAAGCGGCCTCTGCCCCCTGTAAGCGGCCTCTGCCTGTTCAGTGCCAAATTCTTCAGCTGAAGGTGACTTTTTTGGGCAGTTTCAGATGCTCATGCATTCTGACCCCATGAAGGCATATTTTAAACGTCTTTTCAGGGAAATGTACCCTGAACCGCCAGTCCCACCTCTTGCCCCGGCTGTTCCTGCTCAGGTCCCGGTGATGCCACTTGCTCCACTGCTTCCTAGTGGCTCCCCTCCATAGCTCCCTGCTCTGCCTCCACTGTCACCTATTGAGAAGACGCTGGCAGAGAGACACCACCGTAAAACCTGAGGCGGTATACGTGGTGGACCAGTCTTCTGCTCCCACTTTGTTGGACGAGCCTCAAGAGCAACAGGATGGCGATGAGCAGCCCCACTCTGGTTTTGGATGTGATTGTCCTCCTTGATATTCCAGGACCTGAGGCCCCCAATTACAGGGAGGGGTGCTTTCTGGAGCCTTCACCCAGTCACCTCGGGAGCGCACCGGCCTGCTCCTCCAAAAGGAAGCCTGTAAGGTCTGGGATAAACCCCATACCTGGCTACACCTCAACACGAGGATTGACGCTCTATACAAGCGTCATGCCTCTGAGGAGATGGCTTTATCGGCTTGTCCGCTCCCTTCCTCAAAAGTGGTGGCAGCACCCACCCTCCAGTCCAAACCGACCTCTGCATCTTCCACAGCAGCGGCCTAAATTCTTTCCAAAGAGGATAAGCTTTTGGATGCCTTGGGTAAGAAAGTCTGTCAATTTGGCGCTACAACTTTGCAAGCTAACACTGAGCTCATCCTGGCAGCAGCCAATCGGAGGCTGTCGAAAGAGCTGGCTGATTTCCAGGAGTCTATTCCTGCGGATAGATTAGGCGACTTTAAAGCCGGTTTGTTGGCCCAAGATCTACTGGAAGCTGCGGCACACCACATAGATACCTCTGCTCGAGGCCTTATGGTCGGGCTTGACATCTCCTGCCAGGCGTGGCTCCATGCAACAAAGTTCTCAAAGGAAGTGCAAGACAAAGTTCTAGACTTCCCTTTTGACGACAAGGAATTGTTCCAGTCTTCTTGTACTGACGAGGAACTTGCAAAGACTAAAGAGTACACAAACTGCCAAGCCTTTATAGGTCCTTGAGAAAGCTCCGGCCCCTTGTGCACAGAGATAAGGGTCCCAGACTCGGTCCTTCTCTGGATTCAGGGGGTTTCAGGATCGCTGTGCGCGCCGTACTGAAGCTCCGGTTGGCAGGCCCAGTCGTAAGCAACAACGGCAAGGTGGTTGGTTTTTCTCACCCATCAGCCTCTTTTCCAGGGACGGGTAGTCTCCCTGCTGACAAGCCATCCAAATGATGCATCTGGTCGGTCGCACAAGACTCCAGTGGGAGGATGAATCTCGTCTGGAGGCGTGGCAGAACATCACCAAAGACCGGTGGGTTTTTGTCCATTGTTCGGGCGGGCTTTCGCTTGCCCCTCTCCCTATCTCCTCCCCTCCACCCCTCCCTTCCAGCAGATCAGGTCGCCCTCTCTGAGCTGAGGTACTGAAACCTCTAGACCTCAGAGCGGTGGAGCCTGGTCCCCCTCAGGGGCAACGGGAGGCTTTTACTCCAGTCTGTTCCAAGTGCCCTAACCCAACCAGGCTGGCCTGCGCAGTATCTTCCATCTTTCCCAGTTCAACCTTTCTCTTCCCCAAGAGAAATTCCAGATCGCCTCGCCAGATAGTCCTCCCTTTGGAAGGGCGACTGGCTCAGTGTAGTGGACCTTCAGGGCGCATACATGCACATCCTGTTATGGAGGCTGCATCGTAAATATCTGCGGTTCTCCTTGAGATGGGTACATTTTAGTTCTGTGTGCTCCTTTTTGGTCTCAGCTCGACAAAACTGGATTTTCTTCCGAGGTTCCCCGTTTGGGGCTTAAGTTGAACCCAGTATTTCTGTGCCTCTGGATACCAGGGGTCGCCCTGAGGCTTCCCCATCTGGAGCTAACTGTACCGAGTCTTGGCATGAGGCTCCTCTCAAGGTGGCTATATGAACCGGGCTTAAACCTGAGGGTTCCCCTTCTTGGGGATAAATCGGACACCAACAGAATTGAGGGTCCCTCATCAAGGATCTTGGCTGTAAGGTATATCCCTCAGCCTTCACACGCACACGGCCGTGGTGATACGAGTTCTGTTGAGGGGGGCAAAAGAAAGCAGTCACACACCACAGGCCTTCCAGTACCGGCTCGGCCGAGGATCCTTGTTTCAAGGCTAAGCTGGCATGAAGGGTCCCTGGCTCACCTGAGGAGACTATTGCTTCACTTGATCCGGTGACGCAGTTCACACCCAGGTGTTAACAAAATGGCGGCCTAGCCTCCCCGCACCACGGTGGCCATTTTGAATACCTCCCTTACACCAACAGTGTAGTTTGTGTTCGCACGGACAATTCAATGGCAATGTTTTACATCAACAAGCAGGGCGGCACCAATTCTCCCCTCGTTGTGGATGTTGCCATACAAATTTGGGACTGGGCCACCCAGCACAATGTTTGGCTCCAGGCTGTTAACATCCCGGGTCACATCAATGTGGCCACAGATTCACTCAGTCGGCATCAGTTACGAGTGGGAGATGAAGAGCAATGTCCTCTCCAACATTCTCCATCTTGGACACTCCAGAAGTGGATCTCTTTGCAACGTCTTCAAACAAGAAGCTGCCTCTTTATGCATCCACGGACGGGCTGGAATTGTCTTCCCTGGGGGATGCCCTCGAGATCTTCTGGGACAACATGAAAGCTTATGCTTTTCCTTCATTGCCTCTCATCCATCGTTCACTCCAAGCACAGGAGCACATCGAAATGCGCTCTCCTGTTCAAGGCTCCTTGGTGGCCAGCCAGATTCAAGGTTTTCGGAACTACAGCATCTGTCTGTAAACCCCCCTTGCCCCCCCCATCAGATTGCTGCAGATTCCCGACCTGCGTCACCAGATGTGGCACCCCTCCCCACAATCATCTAGCTTGGTGGCCTGGTGTTCACACAGTTCGATCTGTCCATGGACAATGTGCGCATTATCGTGCGGTCAGGAAGCCTTCTACGAGGGATCAGTACAGGAGCAAATGGCTCCGGTTTTGTCATTGGTGTCTAGCTAAACAGCTTGATCCCAAGCAAGCTTTGGTCGGCACTGTTCTATTTTTTTTTTTGTCTCATCTGGCTCTTTCTGGCATCCATTTCCTGTTATGCAGAACTTACTTATCCGCTATTGTGGCGAACTGTCCACAGGCAGCTGTTCCTTTTCATTGACTAATTGTCATCAAAAGGCATTTTGCGGGTCTGTACATCTCTTCCCACCGGGTCGTTATGCCATAAGCCATTTGAACCCAGGGCCACTATCTAGAACACCTTTCTTGTAAGGTTGCCTTCTGATCGCAATAACATTGGTGAGGAGAGTAGATGAGCTCTTGAGTTCTTTCTCTGGAACATCCGTTCTTCACTTTCCACAGGGATATGGTTGTGCTCTGCTCTCATCCTTCCTTCCTGCCTAAGGTGGTTGCCGATTTTCATTTGTACCAATCTGGCCCCTTACTTGTCTTTCCTAACATGGCATCTGATGCCGAGAGAGAGTTTTACACAACTAGGAAGTCAGGCGAACCCTGGAGTTTTACCTTGATAGGACGAGTAAACTCAGAAGCTCCTCGTACCCTTTTCTCGCATTCGGAGACCTGAAGGGGAAACTAGCTTCCAAAGCAACTATTCCCTGCTGGATTGCCTCATATTTTTCAGAAGCCTAAAGCATTCGAGGCCTTCATCCAGCGAAGAGCATCCATGCACATCTAGTTTATGGCAAAGCGACTGCTGTTAACTTCCCAAAGTATGTCCCTTGGGAGTCCATTGCCAAGTGGCTTTGTGGGTCTCCCCATCGGCTTTACCTGAGATCCAGGGCTGATGCCCAATTTGGCCAGGCTGTTCTTAAAAAAAATATTCCTGTAAAGGAATTTTTCCATCCACCCATACTACCTATGGTGTGTGCTTGGGGAAACTCCTCCAAGTATGGAGGAAAGGGGACGTAGGAGTATAACAAAGTTACTCACCGTAGTGACTATCTTTCTCCTAGTCCATAGTCCCCTTTCCTCCATACGCCTGCTCGCAGTCCCCTCTAATAAGTATCCTCTATTATTGCTTAAATGGTCTTAGACCTGGCGATAGAAAAGGACTGAGGGGTGATGCGTGGGGCGGAGCACAGGAGGACCGGGTTACGGCCACATGCTGTACCCCCTGTAAAAATAAAAGGACAAAAATAACATTTTTGATGCTGTTTGACAAGTGGTGTGGGACATTCCATCCTTTGGCACGGGACCAGAAGTATGGAGGAAAGGGGACTATGGACTAGGAGTAAGTTGGTCACTACAGTGAGTAACTTTGTTATACTCCTACGTCCCTTTCCCTTTCCTCCATACTTGTGGAGGAGATTCACTACAAATTAAATCTTGGCTCACTCTAGACCTACTTCACTTCTTTTAAAAGGTGTTGTAGTTTATATCATTGCTATAGTTAAATAGTGTTGTGTAAATTGAGCTTTAACTTGTAGTGGGGTGAAGTAGGTTTAATGAATGTTCATTTATCTGGACTTGCTACTGCCATGTTGCTCATAGCGGGGCAGTGGAGAACTTAAATGGTTCTGATGTGTAGGTTTGCCGTTTGTAGAAACGTTTATGGTTATTATGTTAATAAATATAGCCGTAAAGAATTGACTCCTATGTCTTTCCACAGCGTAAGGGCATCAGAGTATGACAATCAAAGGCCGCCACCACCACCCCGGTTTTCGCAGAGTTTTGAATTGGAGAAGCTCCGTGAGAATGCTGCCTACCGTTTCTACAGCAACAACTTCTAGACAAAGTCCCGCAAAGCAGTCCAAGGCCCAGCTGTCATTTGCCAGTGCACAGTGGATGTTTCCATGAAGTGAAGAACTGCTCCCTCTTACCTTACCTGCCCACTTGGTCTGGTTATAATGCACACATGAGGGAGGGGGCAATGGTAGATCTCCTGTAGACCTGGCTCACCTCTGGTTTCCAATAGTGCTGGACTGTCCTAATTTCAATAATACGCCTCACCACGTGCTTACCCTGCCTTTTCTGTTGCTCTTTTCTTATGTTTAAGTATACTTAGAAGCTCATGTGGGTCTATCTAATAAAGGGTATCTTGTCACTAGACCAAGCTGAAAATCCTGCTCACTCCGAGATGCCAACATAACATGGACTACCCTTCAGACTGCTCCTTGTCTGATTCATTGGGCTGCCAAGGCTTTATGGAATGGGGCAAAGGGTGAACTGGAACAAAAGTGAGATTGCACCTGATATTGATCTACACAATTCATTTAAATGTTGGTTCATCTGATTGCTTTCTGTTTCTAATGGTCTTCAGTCTTTGAATGGGGACACTTACGATTATGGCTGACTGCTCTGAAGCTTGGATTCAATAGTCCTGAATTTTGGTCATATGCCAAGCAATGTTTGTAGATGTTAAAAGGCTGCCCATGGTTAACACTGTTGCCTGGAAAAGGTAAAAACTGACTTGGGCTATGCGTTTGCTTTTTAACACGTCCAAGGAGGCATTTCATAGCAGAAGCTTTTGTTTCATGTAGTTGGTCTCCTCTGAACATCAGAGGGTCGGAGAGCCAGACTGGCTGCAGCAAAAATATGTTTCTCTAGTTTGGCATTCGTGCTTTAGGGAGCATCTGCATTTTTTCATTACTGCAGGCTGCACTATATAATGCTGATGAGGCATGTGCTAAGTTTTCCACAGGTTAGACTAGGGTTCAGGGCTAGCCCCATGCACTATCCCAGCAAATCATAACCTCCCAAATGTTTGCATAATTCTCATGAGCATATGCTTTCGAAGCAGTGAGTAGCGTCCATATGATGCCATTGCTGTAGTTTTTTTTGTGGACTGGGTGGGGCCGTAATCTGACATTGGTTTCTTAAAGGGATAAAGTCAATCGGACTCATCACTGACCAGTGACCTGCAGAGGATGGCCAGGTTGGTTGGGAGCCTAGGCAACACGTGCTCCTGTGTGAATTTCTATCAGCTGTCTTGTTTGCCTGAGGTTTTGAAGCCAATGATCCTTTGTTGAACCAATCTTGTGGATAAACTGCGGACTTCATTGCACTTTCCGATCCTGATTGGTCGAGACTTTGGCATTACCAATGGCTACCACATTGAAATGAGTTGGAAGGAAGCTGGATGCTAAATCTTTAGTTTTGTATGTTTTTTAATGTGTTCTTGGTTTTTCAATCGTTTCGGACCTCTGTTTCCATTCCAGCGTCACATCTAATACTGACTGGGCTGTGCGTGTTTGGTAAAGGTTTGTTTGGTGGGTTTGGGAGACGAGGGTGGGGGTTGGTGGAGAGTTTGCTCCTGTTGCGTGATTGTTCCCACACTATCTTTGGCTCATTGTTCTGTATTTTGCAGTTTTTCTCTCTGAAGTGATTGGCCTCAAAGAAAGTGTTTGGCTGCTTACTTTGGGTTATTGAATTTTAATTGTTTAATCTTAATTGTTTATCTTAATTTTGGCAACAATTGTTTTATGTTAGATGCTTAATTGTCCTTGTTTATGGCAGGCACGGAAATGTACTTCCTGCCCTCTTTTCTTTTTTGTATGAATTTTTGGTGGCAGGGGATTCAGAATCCTTTGTATGTTTATTTAAATTGTGGCTTATTCCAACAAATGGGCAGGCAACTTAACCCTTGCTCTGTGTTTATTCGTTTTTTTAGGCATTTCATGGATGGATTTAATGCCCCATGCAGTATCATTAATGGGTACATGGGGGAGGAGCGGTGCAGCAACTATCACTTGAATGCATCTTTGATGTGTAATTGGTTTTCCACCACTCAGTAGAGGGCAATTTGAGATTTGGCAGTCTTCCCGATTTGCTTTGGCAATCCTTTTATTTTTGTTTTGCTTCCAGTGTCTTTCTGTGAGGTCTGTACATGAGCTCAGAGCCTTAAACACAACCCCGGGATTGTAAAACCATTGCTCTTCTGCTGGAAATGAGAATGTTGTTTCTGTTGGAGTTGTGTCGAAGTTGGTGACCTGTCCTGCTGTGCGCTTTAACCTTTTCTCACCCGAGGTTTCTTCTGCTTTTGAACTCTGGACCGTTACTTTGTGCTCCTGCTCTGTGATGCTATGTACTTTACCATGTTTTGCTCACTTGGTAAGTTTGCCTTGTTTTAGAAAATAAATGAGCATTTTGTTTTTGTAAAAAAACAAATAAAAATAAAAACGTTGTCTTATTTTTTTTGCGTGGACTGCTGAGCCTCCAGTAAATGCATGTATATATCGGGTAGGGAAGATATACTTGGATCTCTGGGAGGCAATCACAGTGGGCATTGCAACACTCTACAACTGGTTGCAATAGGTAGCCCCCGTGATAACTTTAGGTGACGTTCTGATGGCTAGGAAATGCTAGGCTGAAGACACATGCAGGTTCGTGAAGCTTTGATGTTGGACGCCCAAAGAAACCTGCAGAACCTTCGGTTTAGTGCACACAAATACAGTTCCTCAACATTGGTATTTTGCATAGATTTATCAGTTGAAAAGTTGAAACTCAAGGTCATTGTACCATTGCAGAGCTCTTAAGCTGTAAATATTAAAGTAGCGTATTTCATCGTTGGGCCTTCATAAGTAGTCTTAAGCATTGAAAATGTATGCCTCTTAGTGGTAGCCCGAAACACCAGCAGTAGAAGTTTCTAGCTTAAGGAATTTTGTTTGTTTTCACCAATGAATACGCCCAACATACTTTTGCTTTTAAACGGTTTCTTAGATTCTAGCAGCAGTAGAACTTGAGAAATGAGGAAATGCACAAAACACCAATGTGTCAAATATAATGGATTGCTGGAAACTCCCAGAAGACACTCATGCCGGTTTATTTTTTGTTATCCCATGGTTTGAGGATCTTGAAGCATTTACATTTGCTATTCAGTAGAATGTTTCCCTAAATGTAAATCATTTGTTTGATCTTGTGACCTTAGGAGCTTGGATGTGTGAACAGTTTTACATTGTTGCTTAATGGTACTTACCCTGTCCCCAGCTCCTTACATGCAAGTCAAATAAATTAATATAAACAATTGTACATCTATGTACTCTGGCATGAATTCTGTCACAGAAGATCCTGTAGTTTATTTGGTATTACATTATTTAAAACCAGAATAAATAACCTAATTTCACTTAACTATCATTGAAAGCACTGTGACCCAAGCCTGAACCCTGCATACCAGAGGTTACCTGGTGTAGCACGCACAAACATGGGAGCGTGCTGCTGCGAATAGCAGTGCAGAGGTTAGGCTCCCCAGAAACCTTCATATTCCTATCTGAAATTGAGGGCCTGGGACCACACAAAAAAGTAGTTGTTGTGGAAGTGAAATTGCCAATGGTGGGACAGGACTAAAGGCCAATGCTGCTAGGCTACTTATTGTGCCGGAATACCATGGACCGGTAGGAGTAGGGCTAAATGGCCCTACAGATATGGGGGGGGGGGGTGGTGCATCAGCCACTTTAACTCCCTAAAAATAGGCAAATGCTCCCCAAAATAAAAATGAGTAGTACAAATACTCCCAACAAAAAAATAAGACGTGTAGGACCTTGTGCCCCTGCTTTCACCCACACCGCTCCATGGATATGTTTGGACCAGTTGTGCACGTAGTACGACAGGAAGAAACTATTATGGCATAATGGTAAGAAGTTAACGGGTATCTTTTAATGTGTAGGAATAACTAGATGTGCAAAGGCATTCTTATATAAACATTTGTTTTCTAGTTAATGCATTTTTACTTGCTTATAAAATACTCCCATTGGGAATTGGACTTACATTTTTACTCTTCGAAAAATTATTCGAATGGATTGTGTCCTTCCATGTATTCCTCTTTGATATTCGATATCCAGCTTCAGCTGATTTATTTTTTATATGGTGGTCTTTCACCTGGTAATAGTGAAACCTCCCATGTAAAGATCCTACAATGAATCTTCGGTTTTGCATCTTCCCTGGACTTTGACTTTAGTCTTTGCTCTGCTTTTCCAGTTGCAAGATCCCTCTTTGCTGACCTGTCCCATCTGGGAAAGACCTGCTCTTCATTCACCCCACCCTCACTGCAGTTTGTGTCCATGCTGTTTGGGTGATTTATTTGACTGGATCCCTTCAAAGGGTTTGTCTTACCTGGGAGATTTGTTTTGTTCTCTGGGGTACAGGTTCTTCTGTTTAAGGCTTAGTACATTGGAAGATGACATCTCATGGTGCTGATGTTGGAGATTTTCTCTGCAATCTCCAATTTGGCGTGATTGGGAGTAGTTTTGGGAGATGAGCTGAACTGCTCAAGCCCTTTTGGGGGTACCTCAGCCGCCTCAGGGGCTTTTTTTAAATTTATTTTTTTTAGGCTCCTCGGCCTTGTGGGGCCACACTTGCAGACCTTCAACTTGCCTCCATTAAGTTACACTGGGGCAAAGATTAGTATTGGGTTACTGTTTAACATTGGTTTTGATAAACCAGGACCCGTGAACCTCCCTAAAAGTCCAGTAGTACTTTGCAGCCTATTGGATCATCATATGACTGTTCACATCTGTTGCTAACATTCTGAAAAGTTGCTCTTACTTGCCTTTTAACATTTTATAGTTGTTACTTTGTACATCGTTTATATGAAGAATATATTTTTACAGATGTCTGGACATGACCTTGTTTTTGTCAAAAGGGTTTACTATATCTTCTAAACACTGCCACATTTTTAGAGTTGCCTTTTCTGCTCTGCTACAATAGCTCTTAGAGAGTCAAAATGACTTTAAGGAAACACCCTGTAAACAAAGATAGGTTGCTATAGTTCGGCCTTGGAAATAAGGCCTAAGAAAAATCTAAAAGAAAATCCCTTATTAGTGGAACGTACACTCAGTAGATCTGGTACTGTATCTCCAGGGCAGTCACTAGCCCCCTGGCTGCTTTACAAATTACCAGTTGGGCGCTATATTCTTTTGGAAAAAAGCAGCTGGCTCTTATACCCCTGTGACTGGAGCAAATAAGCGGTGAGTGCTGTATCCCGTAGGCAACCTTTAGAGAAGATGGAGACTAGTATCCAACCATGAGAGAAAAGACCATGCACTTTATTTGACCCACCCTGACAGTGTTAACTGTGAGTTTATTTTGTGAATTATCTAAGCTATGTTAAACAAACCCCACTCCTTATAGGAGTTTATCCTAACCACTATTTAGGAAGTAATGGCTTTAAACCCTCATTTTCTGTTTCTCATGCTTTCAGCCCCCCAGGTAAGGTAAGTTATTTTCCTAGTCCTCTCCACAGCCTGAATTTCCCTTCTTTTCTTCTTGGTCAACTGTCGTTTGACAAATGCGCCTGCTGCATTGGGAAAGTCTAACAATATGCTGATGCTTTTTGTATGGGTTGTCCTCCACAAACAAGGCAAGCAGCCACACTGTTAAGGTTTGCCTTTTTCATATGATGTCAAATGGGAGAATCAAATGCGGTTAGGGCATTACATTTGTGTCAGAGCTGTGGTAATCCTTTAGACGTTGCAAGACTCTGGCGTATTCAACTATGGAGCAAACATCCCTCACAAAGCTCTAAAGGTATAAGGCGGCTTCCCTTGGCTCCCTCTACAACTCAGCTGGTTTGCCTCTGTGCACTGTTGCAGATGTGGAGAGCACTCTCAATGTCTGCTTATGCCATAGAGGCCCTCCCCGCCTCATCAGAAATGTTTGCTGTTGTGTGACTCTTCTAAAGCATCTTTCCTTTGTGCTCTTGCAGTCAAGCGCCATACCTTAATTATTCGTCTGGAGGACTGTTGGGAAGGTTTACCTTGAAGCCCTGTGGTCAGGGTTTTTAGGTTGTTCTTCCCGACAGTGAGGTCGTTAACAAGCACAGTACACATTTCATGAACACTAGAATGAGAATGCCCACACACATTTTTTATAAAAATATAATTGTCCCACTTCTAGATCTAGCAATGCAGGAGTATTTGGGTGATTCAGGGTAACTAGGCTTCTGAGAAGGAGCTATGATCCAATTGTCCCCAACAGATCAAAGGAATGTATTGCTGCTGTGGGTTCCTTCTGGTCATTCCGGAGAGGCAGACCTTCAAAGTCTGATTATTTAGTAAAGCATCAAACAAAGCTGATGCAGAGCTTTATCTGCATTCCTGGAAGGACTAATGCCCCAGGAAGGACCAGAGTTCCAGCAGTAGACCAGGTGATGGGATTGATAAGTCTGCTTTTTATATCCTTCGGGAGGCAGTGAGTGAACATGGCATCCGAGCACCCACCAAGAATTGCTCAAAATGAACATCCAGACAGCACCTCTAAACCCACCATGTCTAGAAGTCTTACATGAAGGATGAGAATCCACATTAAACTACACGGGCATCTCCCTCACTTGGGCACCATTTCCTTGTGGCAAAGCTGCGGGGCACCCGACCTCTGTGACTGTAACTGGCACAAAGCAAGTGTTGGATGCTATGACTACTACCCTCATTCCCGGGATACAGGTATCCAGTGGCCAGATGGCCACCTCCTTGCATGCCAAAATATGGCGCGGAGTTGGCTGCAGTCTATAGCAGCTATGGCACTGGCCTTAAAAAGGACACAAGAAGATGGACGCCAGCTGGGCAGTCAGCGCACACAGAGTGAGGACAGTGGGCTGGAACACAGAAGCCCACTAAAATCCCCCTCACCTGTAAGAAAAGCGCCACTTCTCTCCTCTGCTAAGAGTGACAAGACTGAAAACCATGATGGAGTTAAGCAAGCTCTGACTTTGCCGGACCCAGCACAACAAGGAACGCCCCCAGACACTAACAAGCTAGCAACACTTAACAAAAACTCTGCCTGCTTGACTACCTCCGCACAACCACCTGCAAAACCCCCAAAAATTAACTATTTTACCAGTCGACTGAGGTGATTTTGGTGTTGCAACGTTTTGTTTGGTTTGGTCTGGGTGCGGGAGGGCGAGGGGGCTGATGTGGAGTGTCCGGCAGACCTGGGCTTGGTGAGCGGATTACTGGGAGAATGTTCGACTCTGTCCCCAGTCCAGTCTTGTACCTCCTCCACAAACGCTGAGGAGTCAGGTGAGACGGCGTTCGGCCACGAGAGGGAAGGGAACAATCCTAATCCCTTGCTGAGCGAGAACACACTGGAGCAAGTTATCCCCGGCCCAAACGCAGAATTACATGAGACACCGGAGAGGGGTCACGAAGCAAATAGGCAAACACACGCTCTGAGTCTGCAGGCGGACCTAAAGGATGGAAACCATTATGGGGCGTTGCAGTAAAACGCAAAAGAAATAACATTAACTGTTCCGATGCATGTGATTGAAACCAGCCAGTCCTCCTCCACCATAAAAATACAAGTTCACACAAACTTGACCAGAGAGAATCTGCAAAGTCCTGAACCTGTGGAGCTTAACTCTGAACTACCATTTGATGGAAAAATAAGTGACAGACAGGCATCAAGGTCAAATTTCAGTCTAAATATGGAGGAATTAAATGACACCATGGAAGACTCCTCTAACCCAATGAATTCTACAGATGTAGAAAACAAACTGGAAAAGAGGTGACAAATACAAAGTGCGCAAAAATATGCACAGCAAACAAAAGAAACCATGCAACATCAACAATAAAATATTGAAAACTCAAATGGAAAGCAAAACCACCTCAGTGTCCCCCAGAAAGAAATCTTAAGACTGTGAAAGCGAGGACCTACAGAAAGATGATGGCACAAAAAATGGGTTCTTCGTTGGCAGCAACTTTACCATATCTTTTTCAAAATAATACTAACATGACAAAGACGAACCTGGGCGAACTTTCTGATGCTGAACTGTTGGAAGGTGCTCAGGAGCAAACTAATGAAAGAATGGTAAAACAGGGCTTTAGCTGGTCGGGTATGTATTTGGCAACGGAAAAGAGGATTGTAAACTTGAAACCCCGAATAGAAGACCCCTGTGGATATACCTGTGCTGCAAATGTAGCTTCTTGAAAACCATTGCAACAGCCCAGAGACAATTTACCACGCTCCGCTAAGTTGACATTAACAGGGAGGAGCTTGCTCCAAAAAAAAACACCAGCAACGAACAACTTAGTTTGGCAATAGGAAAGGATCCTCTTAGTAGGAATACAGATGGGTCTAAAGGGCAGAAGGACCCTGAAGAGAACAGGAACCAACAAGGGTGAACGCTGTCCCTCTGCCGGAAGCAAACAAAGATTCCACCCAGAAAATCTTGGAATCAAGATCTGCAGACCTACAGGAACAACCAATACGGGATATTCCACTAATCGAATCCCCACAAGACCGTGGAGAGAACAGAGTGCTTCGGATCAAACCACTAATGCTAATATTAGAACACCATCACAAACCGAGCTAGGAAAAAACTCTCTGCTGACCAGAAGAAAATCAACGGCCCCCCTTTTGATGGAAAAAGAAACTCCGATGAAAAAAAATCGACCTCTTTGCAATGTCTGCAGTAATGATCGCCGTGTCCCCATTTACCAAGCTATATGAGGCCATTAACGATACTTTGAAAGACCACACAACGCTGACAGCTATGATGCACACAAAGCTGATATATATGTGGAGGGATATATAGCAGCTTTAGAGACATTGAAAGAAGCTGTGCATCGTGCAGACATAGAAAGAGAAACTTCAAATGTGACAGCACCAAAATCCTTGAGGAACAGTAAAGAAGCAAGAAAACCAGAAACTTTGTCAACTACCACTCAGACAACCGCTGTGCCTGACACAATTCAGATATCTACAATGACTAACACTTCATGTGTAGATGCTGACACAATAAACAAAGTATTAGTCAAACTCAAGGACTACTAAGACTATGAGGCTGCTAGTGTTTCAGGAAACCATGCCGAAGAATAACCGTGGAAAGACCGCAGGGAAATCACCATCTTCAATTATCAACCCAAAAAACAGATGTATATACTTTAAACCAAATAAAGAAAAGGATTCACCACGCCGTGAAGTCCTACAGGCCAAGCACGACGAAACCTTGAACCTGCCCACCGACGACTGCTGGGGCGAATTCTCAGAAATGTGCTAATTCCCTCAGTCATAGAGACTCCCAGCAACTTTGCTGGATTTTGAGGACTTGACTTTTTTTAAACTGGAGAGAGTGAGACCCTTTTTCCCCACTCTCTCATATTTTAATGTGATTTTGGTTGTGGAGTCTGACAAACTCGAAAGGCGGCATCTTTTACCTTGGGTCACACAGCACCTTTAGTGCAGTGGCCCATGGAAGTCTTTCAGATTTCCCAAAGGTTTAAATACCTTCTCTTGGATAAACTACGGTTTCCAAGAGCAGTAAAGTGAAATTGACTTTACTTGCATTTGTAACTTTCTAGACCCAGCACCCACTATTTTACAATTGGGTGCTGGAGGGGCTACCTAGTATCTCCTTTGTCAAGCTTCTCATGTAACATTTTTTGTTTCCCTTTTCTCACTAAATGGCTGGTGGCAGTGGTTTTGTTTAAAGTACCATGGTGTGCATTTACCGTGGGCTGTGTTCACAGCTGCAGTAAAGCACCGAAGGGTGCCAGTTTTGTCAAAATGGCCAGGTCTTCTTTTTTTGACAATCCTTTGTAGAAAGGTCCTTCTTGAGATTTACTCTGCGCGCCAAACCATGTTTGGTCCCATTGTTCGTTTTGCCTTTCGCGGGATTCACAAGTGAAGCCTGCCTCTGACTCCAGGGTGTCTGGGGTAGGCAGGAAGTAAGGGAGATGCCCGAAACTCCCTGTGCTTAGTCGCCTAGGAGACCCAAATGCACTCTGTGGCGATTGGCCGGATGACTGTCTGGCAACGACATCCAACCTGCTGGGTGAATGACAGCTAGGCTGGAATTAATGGGAGAGAACAGAATAAAAGGCAAGCCTTTTGGCTTGCAAGGCACAGTCGACCACTGGACGAAGGAACCGAAGAATAACGAAGAGGACGCCTGCTGCAACTCTTGGACTGTTGGTTTGCCCAGTGAAGCCCTGCTAGTGTGCGCCATGTTCGCATCGACAGAGAAGCTCTTGCAAGGATGACTTCTCCCCTTGAGTTGGTGGGACCAAACAACTCCAAATTAAGCCACGTGCACATCCATCTCAGAGCTGGCTATATTTCCAGAGTTGCTGCTGGAAACCGTATAGCCAGGGAGTGGAACTCCAGATTTTGTGCATTGCTTTCCAGCTGGCTAAGAGCTCCTTGAAGATCCTCCGGACTCCCAGGAAGCAGGACTGACCGAGCCTGAGCCCCCTCAAGAGTGCGGGACCTGAGAAGCAAGGAAATTCCATCTCGACAGCCAGGAACCGCAGTGTTGCGATTTGCGGTAGACGTGAGGAGCTGAAACACTGAACAGCCACTCAAAGTTAAGTTTGCTGGTTGTGAATTTTGACCGTCCCAGTGCATTGCAGGAGTCCCCTGACGTCCTTCCTCTTGTCCCCACGACTGATGCCCAGGAACAGTGAGACCTGCAGAGCTGAACAGGAGTAATCTGCTGCATCTTTTCTTCATTTTAAAGTTACTGTACAAAGTCTAAGAGAACTTACCTCTTACTGTAGAGTTGCTTGTATCTTCTACCACTCACAAGTCTAACCAGTTTGTGGCCCTACATTTGATTCTTCTTTTCTTCAGACTTCTAAAACATTGTGCAAAGATTTTTCCATTTACCTACTAGAGGTGCTTCATCCTGTATAAAACATTTGCCCATTGACTTTGGCTTAGCCTATTGCACTGAATGACTCTTTCTGGAGGGATCCAAAACTATTTGCCTGCTTAAAAATAATTGTGGTTTCTTGTATGTTCTAAATATTTTCCTTTGACTTATTACTATATGATCATAAATGCAACAGTGATATATTAATGTCCCTAGCAATGGAAGTCACCTCAGGGTGTAAGTAGTGTCTGTGGGCCATCCCAAAAGGGTATCTACTGATTTAGAGATATTAAGAGTGTGTATTTCATGAAGTGTATTTGAGTGTTACTATTACATTGCTACCTTCTGAAGGCTTATTCTAACTGACAAATTAATAATTGTTAATCAAGAAACCTTGAGTGTAAGTTTATTTGAACACTTGTAACTGTAAATCTCTGTGTAACTCCACTACAACTCACATTGGCCCCTCTTGAGATGAGCCTGGCTGCTCAACATGCTACCAAAACTGAAGTACAAACTTATACCAAAGGTTGGGTTTCCTATACCTGTAGTCAGAGTTGTTTGTAGTGTTTCCAGAGGGTACTGCATGCAAACTTTGATGAACACCGACACGTATCCTTTGTTTATTAAAGTATTCTTGAAATATCTGGCAATAAGAGTCACGATTATTAACGTTGAACAAACAGTTGCAGTGCACTTTCATAAAAACAAAGAAAGTAATGCGAACAAACAGCCTACCATTCCCGCACCAAGAAACAACCCACCGGTAAGTCAAACAAAGGGACGTTCCCATAGTTGCATCTGAAAAAGATTTGGTAACTAGCAACTCACCTGCGATAACCATAGAAGAATCAGATGGGAGTGTGGATCTAGCACAATATTTGCTGGAAGAATCTGAGTCTGAACTGACATCCACAAACCTGGAAAGGAATTAATCAACCATAAACACTCAGAAAAACTGACATAAAACATCTTGAGAAAAGCAACATCATAGAAACTTTTATGACTTTAGCAGACAAATGTGAGCAACTAGCAGAAAAGGAAAAATCCTGCACAAGAGGACAAAAGTCCCAGAAAACACCAGGTGCATTAAACAACGGATAAGACTGGGGCAGATAAAAACAGAATCTAGAAAAAACACAATCATCCTCGCGACATGACCAGCCAAAAAAAACACACAACCAGAGGACTTCCCGAGGAAAAAACAATATTAACGCAAAAACAAAGAGGGAGAGAATCGCCCAGGAAGGAACGACAAAGATCCCAAGATAAAGATTGAAGTAAGAAGAAAGGGCTGATTTCGGAAAAGAACGGCGCCTCTCCCATCCAGGAGAAATAAAATGAAGCGCTAGAAACTTTAAATTGGAACAAATTGGAGGAACACAAGAGGAAACTGTTAAACAGGAAAAACGTAATGACACTTCTCCAGCATGGGGTCTGGCATGGATTCACATGCTCATGAATATTCCCCGTCAGGCTGGGAATCCTCGGTAAAGAAAAAAACAGTATCAGTTTCGTTTCTGATCTGTCTTTCGTAGTAGTAACCAATCATTGATCTCTGCGTCATACTGACCACAGCCAATGACTGCCCTCTACCTAAGCCCCGCCTCTGGCAGCCATTTTCAGATTTTTACCGCACGTTCAAGTGTTGGGATCCTCGTGCTATTGCTCTCGAGCGTTAGTGCTATTTTTCACGTTTTTTTTTTTTTCTCAAAAACTTCGATTTTTCGGTCAAAAGAGACTCCAGCTCCACCGTTTCTTCATCCGTTCAACGTATCGGATTCGTCTACGCCCCTCAAGCGTGAAGATTTCGTTGAGCCACGCTTTTGGAGGACTCCAGAAGTTTCTCAGGCCCATCTCGGACATGGCCCAGGAGAAGGGAAGCTCGACGCCCGGAAAGCTGTTCCGGGTCTGCCCTGGTTGCCAGCTTCAGAATGTCTTTAAGGAGGACGAACACTCCTTTTGTCTTTACTGCCTACATGAGGACTAGACTCACATGGAGAAGGACTGTGAGTTTTGCGGCAATTTGTCGGAGCGGACCATGAAGGACCGCCATCAATGTCTCGCCAACTGGCTGGAAGGGAAGAGCCCGTCAGGCGAGAAGAAGAAATCAGAGCGGTCTTCTAAAACCTTTGAGGACGCCCCGGCGACGGGGGTCCAACACAAGGCCAAGCACCGTGAGTCCCCTGGCACCGGGAGCGCCGAACGGTCAGGCTCTACGGGCGCCAGGCAGGGAGCATCCTCCCCGGCACCATCAACCACGAGCCAACGCTCTGGTACGGGTAAGAGGAAGGCCGAGCACCCGGCGAAGCTCCTGGAGAGGCCCCGGTCGAGCTCGAAGGCCCCATCGGAGGGAGAGCGAGGAAGTGACCCTCCCCCCAAGGAGAAGGCTGTGAGCGCACCTAAGGTGGTGAAAGCCTTAATCCATCCGGCCAAGGCCTCTATCGAGACAGTCGCGGCGGCCCTGGCTCAGCCTGTGGAGACTACACCAGTGGTGGCGACCTCGGGGCTCAGGGTCTCCCTGCCACCGCGGAGGGAGTCCTCTTTTATGCCCATCGACAGGACCCCCGTGAAACCTCCGACGGAGAAGAAAAAGGGGGGGCGTAGGTCGTCGTGGATTCGGCCTCAACCTCTGAGGAAGAGCTGATCGAAGTCTTAAGCCACGGCGTTGGCGTGGAAGAAGACCAGCCCGTCGGGAGGGACCCCGACGTAGGAGACGACGATAACGTCGAGGGTGCCGACGGGGCCCCTGACCGCCCGTCGGACTCCCCTCAACCAGTGCCGCAAGACAACTCGGCGGCCATTTTGTTGGCTATACAGTCCTTATGCTCGGAGATGAGGACGAGACTGCCGTTACCACCAGCGGAGGAACCGCTCCCGACGGGGGACCCGGAGCCAGGCCCTTCTGGGAGCCCTCCCCCCTAAGAGAAGGATTCATCCTCCACCTCCTTTTCAGCCATCGCGCCCTGTCAGCCCTCCTCCCCGTCCACGACTCGTGGGGATGATACAAGGACTGACACGGCCGCGACGGGTACGGACGACAAGGTTTACGACGAGGATCTGCCGTCGTCACCTCCCACCCGGGCTTCCCCGCCCGACGAGATTGGATCGTTTCACTCCATGATCGCCAGGGCATCCGAGCTTTTCCAGCTCTGCCCGGAAGAGAAGGAAGGTAGGTTTTCTTTATCAACGGCGCGAGGCCAAGAGGAAGACGGTACTCTCCGTGCCTCTACTGGACGATATTTGGGATGAGGGCCTCGCCCTCCTCAAGAACCCATCCACGACGCCGGCTAGAAGGATCGGTACGAGAAGAAGTACCGGGTCCCAGATGTGGCCCCCTTGTGCCTTCGGGCACAGCCGACCCCGGACTCGGTCGTCTCTGCGGCGGCCAGGAAGAAAGCGGGGGGGGCGCGGCCTCTACGTCGACCTCCCCGCCGGACGGCGAAGGAAAGAAATTGGATACGATGGGACGCAGGGTCATCTTGTCTGCAGCGACGACGATTAAGGTGGCCAACGCCTTGGCTATCATAGCCCGCTACGACGGAGTTGTGGTACAAACTGGCCCCCCTGCTGGACTTCCTACTGGACGACAAGAGGGCGGATGCCCTAGAGATCTTGCAGGAAGGAGAGGTGGCGTCGGACCACGCCATTACGATTGCGACGGACATCGCTGACACTGGATTTCGCCAGTTGGGCAACGGCGTGTGCCTTAGGCGGCGTGGATGGCTCAAGGCTACTGACTTCCGTCAGGACGTGCAGACCTGAGTCTTGGACATGCCGTTAGACGGAAACAACCTGTTTGGGAAAACAGTGGATGATTCCCTTCAAGCCATCAAGGCAGACACAGAGACGGCCCGGGCTCTTGGGGTTCTCCAGCAACGGCGGCCACCCTTTCGGAGCGGCGGAGGCAAACAGGGGGCCTGCAAAGGTTCCGGTGGCGGATTTTCCACCTACCGTCAAGGGCCCATTAGTCGTCGCAGGAAGCTTACAAGGGGACGAGGCAAGTCAGGCGGACCCCACCGTCGTCGCCAAGGAGGTGAAGGCGGCAAAGCCTCGTCGAAGCAGGACTGAACCGGCCGTGGGGTCGGGCCCCCACCGAAGCACCCCGGTGGGAGGCCGGCTGGCGAGCTTAGTCAGCGTGTGGGAGTCCATCTCCACCGACCGTTGGGTGCTGGACGCCCTAGCCCAGGGTCACGCGCTCGAGTTTCTAAAGAGGTGCCCGCGCGTCCCCCCTGTGGCCAGGAAAGCACATCACGTCCCTCAACTTCTCTTGGAGGTAAAGGCGATGCTCAAGAAGGGCGCCATCGAGCTCGTCCCAAAGAGGCTTCGGGGCTCCGGAGTTTACTCAAGATACTTCCTCGTGAAGAAAAAGACACCGAAAGTTTCTCAGGTTCGTGGTCCAAGGGCGTCACTATCAGTTCAGAGCCCTTCCCTTCGGACTGAGGTCGGCACCCAGGGTGTTCACCAAGTGCCTCCCACCGGTGGCGGCGCAGCTGCGCCGAGAGGGGATCCACGTCTACCCCTACCTGGACGACTGGCTCATCCGAGCGAAGACAAAGGAGCTCGCCGTGGAGCACACGGCAAGGACCGTCCAACTTCTCACGGACCTGGGATTCTCCATAAACTACGCCAAGTCCCACCTGGTGCCCGCGCAAGACACACTGATTCTGGGAGCGAGGCTCGACAGTGTCGCTTCTGGCCTCTCTGTCGGAGGAAAGGACGAGGGCCATTTTGGGCAAGGTGCAGCGGATGCTGGTTGAGGTCCATCAAGTCCCTCCTCGGAATGATGTCTTCTTGCATTTACCTCATCCCCCTGTGCAGGCTCCGGATGCGCCCGTTGCAGGAGTTCCTGGACGCGCGCTGGATCCAGACGACGGGCAGCTTCGAGGAGAGGATCACACTCGACGAGAGTTTCCGACGAGCGATCCGGTGGTGGGGCACCCACGCACATCTGACGCCGGGCATGGACTTCCAGACCCCCGGCCACCAGGAGACAGTGACCACGGATGCCTCCCTGGAAGGGTGGGGAGCTCACACCGAAAATCTGCACGCGAGAGGCCTTTGGCTCCCGACAGAGAAGTCCCTCCATATCAACGTCCTGGAGCTCCGTGCAGTGTTTTGGGCCCTCAGGTCCTTCCTTCCGCCCCTCAAGGGCAAGGTGGTGAGGATCTTCACCGACAACACCACCACCATGTTCTACATCAGGAAACAGGGCGGAACCAGGTCCCCAGCCCTGTCCAGGGAGGCACAGGATCTGTGGCATTGGGCCGTCGCCCAAGGGATGTTTCTGGTGCCGTTTCATCTGGCAGGGATAAAAAACACCATCGCCGACTCACTCAGCAGGGAGCTGCGCTCATGCCACGAGTGGGAACTACGACAGGATCTAGTGGACCGCCTCTTCCGACGGTGGGGCACACCCCAGATCGATCTGTTCGCGACGGCGATGAACTCCAAGTGCCGGAGGTTCGCCAGCAGGTTTCCCCAGCCGAGGAGCATGGGCGATGCTTTCTCGTTCCCATGGGAGGGCCTGTTTCTATACGCGTTCCCTCCATTACCATTGCTGATCCGGCTCATCAACCAGCTCAAGAGGTCACGGTGCAGGATGATCCTCGCACCTGAGTGGCCGAGGCAGATATGGTTCCCGGACCTTTTGGACTTGTCAGCGTCCCCGTCAATCAAGCTGCCAGTGGACGCGGATCTTCTCTCCAGGGAAGGAGGCGCCATCCTCCATCACGACCCGAAGTCGCTGAACTTGCAGGCCTGGCTCGTGCAGCGTTAGAGTTTGGAGGATACGACATACCGGCCGACTGAAGAGATATTCTTGCAAAGGCCAGGGCGTCCTCAACTATTAAATGCTACGGACACAAATGGAAGAGGTTCTCTGTCTGGTGCCACGCACAGAAGATTAACCCTCTACAGATTACGGCTCCCCAACTACTGCCGTACCTACTGACGCTGGCCAAAGCTGGACTGGCGCACGCGCCCATCAAGATTCATCTTGCTGCGATCTCCCGATAAACCAGAACCACGGGGCGGACGTCTTTGTGGTCTCATCATCTGGTGAAAGAGTTCATGAAGGGACTGTTAAGATCGTTCCCGCCGGTGAAGGCTCCGGCCCCGGCGTGGGAGCTCAACGTGGTGCTGACCAAGCTCATGGGACCTCCGTTCGAGCCTCTGCACTCGGCTCCGTTGAAGTTCTTGTCGTGGAAAACAGCGTTTCTTGTGGCCATCACCTCCGCACGACGGGTGGGAGAGATCAAGGCCCTTTCCTGCAAGGCCCCGTACTTGACTTTTCACGACACGAGGGTAGTGCTCAGGACGCACCCCTCCTTCATGCCCAAGGTGCCGTCAGACTTCCATCTCAACGAACCCTTGGTGTTGCCCGTTTTCTTCCCTTCGTCGCCGGCTGAAAGGACTTTGCACTCGCTGGATGTGGCTAGAGCGCTGAAGTTCTACGTGGACCGCACAAAGTGTTTTCGGAAGACGTCACAACTTTGTGAACGTTGGACCTGTAAATCAGGGGAAGGCTCTCTCGAAGGCTTCCATTTCCAGATGGCTCTCTGTCTGTATCATGTACTGTCATCGGTTGGCAAACCGACCGCTGCCTGGCCGTCCGAGAGCCCATTCCACCAGAGCGATCGCAGCTACCACAGCGTTCCTATCTGGTGTGCCCTTGCTGGACATCTGCAGGGCTGCTACGTGGAGGTCGACGCACACCTTCACGAAATTCTACTGCGTCGATCGGGATTCCAGAGAGGAGTCCAGGGTCGGCCAAGCAGTGCTTCGCAACCTGTTCGCCTAAGGTGAGCCTGGTGAGGAGGTAAGATTTGCTTAATGTTGAGTTTGATGTAATGCTTAATGTTGAGCCTTTGCCACCTCCCGTGGTTGTGCATGTGTGTACTGCTATGTTTTCTTTATTCATGAGCATGTGAATCCATGCCAGACCCCATGCTGGAGAAGGAACAAGTTACTTACCTGTAACTGTTCTCCAGCATGGGTCTGGCATGGATTCACATGTGAACCCTCCCGCCTACCCCTCTGCGGCTCTTCACTTGGTCATACTGCCACTTCACGTGCTACCAAATGTGAAGATGGCTGCCAGAGGTGGGGCTTAGGTAGAGGGCAGTCATTGGCTGTGGTCAGTATGACGCAGAGATCAGTGATTGGTTACTACTACGAAAGACAGATCAGAAACGAAACTGATACTGGTTTTTTCTTTACCGAGGATTCCCAGCCTGACGACGGGGAATATTCATGAGCATGTGAATCCATGCTGATTACTCATGGACTTAAAAGCCATCAACTAGACATTTTGACCAAAGAAGGTAAAAATAGTAAGCGGTCCTTTTGGAATCATCATAATTAACACTTATTGGAACCCCTTAGCCATGAGCAACACATTTCTGGAATTGGCTGAAGAAATACTGGATTAAATCTATATCGACCTGCAACCAAAATACTTGCCATTGTGCAGAGATTTAAATATGACTTGGCTGAGAACTTTGCAAAGTAGTAACACATGTAAATCCAGGTTAGCAACTTCGCAGAGAGGTATTATGTGGTCATCTCTAATGATCCCCAGAGAGCTATTCAATCTCCATTCGACACTGAAGACCCAAGTGGATCCGATACCTGCATGGGAAAGGGATGGCAACTTGGCAGTAATAATTACTTCTTCGTCTCGACAGAACTCCTCGCACAGATCACAGCTTTCACAACGGTACGGACTGCTCACAGTGACCATAATTTACTGATGTGGGAAAAGAGGTGTGACATAAAAACAAAGGTAAGAGCTGCATTAGAAGATTGCAGAGGCAGAGCATGCTTAAGATTATCCGCAACAGCAGTTGACAACGTAACTTCTGATGCTTGTTAATCTGCTTAGAATCACATGCTGTGCATATGGTCCGACATCCAGTGGTAACCGCGGAGTATTGCATCTTGTCTTTCGGGGGACCGAAAGGGGACATCGGCATAGGCGTGTATGAAACATTATCCCTATCGTGACGTGTGTAGTACCCAAAATCCCTCACGCGGCGAGGTCCCTCAGATTGTTTATTTCCGCCCAGATAACTGGTCGCCCTATAGCGGAGCTCTCATTAGACATTGTTTCTTACCGAATTGTCGGTTTAATCCCTGTTAAGTCACTTCGTCTATCGAGAACATCTTCAGGGGAACAGTCTACGGCTGTGGATTCCGGCACCTAAGATCCGGCATTCGGACCTCCACGTGGTCGGGCCTTCTGGCCGGCCTACACAGTAGGGAGAGTGGGCTTGGGGTTTGCCATACTGCTATGTCTTTCCTCTTTTCCACTTCTTTCCTTTTTGGTCTGGTCACCCTTCCCTTCTACTATGGAAAGGACTCCATTTAGATTATGCCCTCTGTGAAGGGTCAGATATCCGTGGAAAGACGAGCACACTTCGTGTACGCTTGTCTCCCCCTAGAGCACTAAAGTGGTGTTCGGTGTATAAACTCCTAAACCCTTAAGGAGCGCCAGTTGAAGCGGTTGGCTGCGTACGTTATGTCACGCGTGGAGCCTCCCTCCCCTGCCGCGACACCAGCCGAGAGTGACGGGGGTACATCGGATGACCAAACGTCCATTGAGGACGTCGTAGACCTTGAGGCGGACGATTCTAGAGCCGCCACGCCCATCCCCGACCCTTCCCGGCTCGACTCCGGTCTTGCTACAGGGACCACACCCAGTGACAGGGGCGTAAAATCGCACCACACAAAACACACAACCCAAGCGCCCTCCTCGACGACGAAGGCGCGAGCGCCATCGGATCGATCTGATCCGAAGCCTTCCCCACATCCGCAGCAGCGCATGACGACTGGGCTTAATAAACGTAACAAAGGCGCTTCTCCCCAAACTACACATGCCGAAGTTTCTGAACAAGAAACTTCGACGAAATTCAAGGTTTCCAAGGCCCGTGCAGGCCCGAAAACTACGAGTAGGCCTCTAACTAGGCCTCTACCCGGGAAGCCATCATCGGAGGCGTTGTCCCCCGAAGATTCGGTAACTATCAGTAAGAGCATCAACAGGATTGCTACTCTGGTGGGCCTGGTACCGGTTTCGCCCACACTTATGGGCCAATCTGCTGAAAGGTTTTCCACGGTTTTGGAAGACGATCCTGAGGACTCTTACGAAGAGAGCCAGGTACCCCTCTCAAGCACCCTGAGTAGATCCTCTGAACGCCTTAGGGTGGAGGACCCGGTTCCTGCTCAGCTGGGTCCATTTGGGTCATCCAAGTGGACCACAGAGCAATTTGAGGGGTATATGGATCGGCTGCAGCAGGTTTTCGGGGCTTCTGATCAACCTCCGCCGAAAAAAGCTCGGGTAGACCCTAACCCTCATACACAAGTTGCCCAACACCTAGATGTTCAACGCTATGTTGATTATCAAGATGATGTCCAGAAGGACACGTATAGAGACATCTATACAGAAGAAGAGGAGACTTCTTTTCTGGACAATTATGGGGAAGATCAAGGCGCAACGGACAACTGGGAGGACACCCAGCAGGACAATCACAATTCTGATATAGTTTGCCTCGACTCTCCCCCATCCACACTGGTTAGGCAGGCTCCCCCGGTGGATGATCAAGTGGCTTTCAACATGTTGAAAAAAGCAGCGGAATTCTTTAAAATTGCCACGCTTGAGGCATTGCCTGAACAGGATTTCATGGAAAACATTATTAATGACAAGCCTGTGGCTAGCCAGTCTATCCCTCTCTTGAGCTCTGTAAAGAGACGGCTGGCCCCTTCACTCTCACCCGCTCAGACGAGGGCTGTGAACACAAGGGTCGAAAAACTCTTCCGGCCCTCCCCCACCGACCTACTTTACATCAAAGGGCACGCAATCCCAGACTCGCTGGTGGTGACCAACACTCGCAAGAGAGCAGGGGTTCCCCTTGCCACGGGAGAGTCACTCCCGGACAAGGAGTCCAAAAGGTTGTATGCCTTAGGCAAACGGGTCACGTCGGCGGCTGTTTATACTGTCCGGATTGCCAATAACACAATGTTACTGGCAAGCTACGTCGACGCCCAATTGAACCTACTCCAGGAAGGCATCCAGGAGGCTCCGGAACCAACCAGAGCCAAGCTTCTCGAAATTGTCTCGGAGGGTAAACTTGCCAATCAAAATGTTGTAAAGAATACCCTGGACTCCGCAGAGACAGCAGGCAGGTCTCTCGCACAGGGTACTCTCCTTAAGAGACACGCGTGGCTGTGCAAGTCGGGTTTCAGGCCTGAGACCCAGGCATCCATCATCAATAAACCCATAGAAGAGGCCAACCTCTTCGGGAAGGCGGTAGACGATGCGTTGGAGACAGCCAAGAAGGAGCATGAGACTATTAAGTCGCTGCACCAGATTTCCCAAAAACCCTCTTCACAGAGGGGCAGCAATTCTCAGCGGTCCTTTCGAGGGCAAGCCAGCGCGGCTCAAAATAATTTCGGCACAGGCAACTTCAACGCAAGTCAATCGGCTGCAAGCCCCACTTACTACCCCCAGAGGGGTCAGAAGCGCGGAAAGAATAGAGGCAGAGACTCCAATTCCAGAGGCGCGTCAACCTCAGGTCAGAAATGACCACCAAGTTCAGGTCCCCTACCATGTCTCCCCGGTCGGGGGGGGGGCGATTAACATCTTTCCTCAAGGCATGGGAGGGGATAACTTCAGACCAGTGGGTATTAAAGACGGTCGCCCACGATTATTGCGTGGAATTCGCCCGACCCCCACAGTTCAGACCGCTGAAACATCGACGCCTTTCACCGGAACATCTGCAGATCCTGGTCCAAGAGGTGGAGGCCCTGCTGGCAAAGGACGCCATAGAAGCCGTCCCGATTCTTCAGGTAAACAAGTGTATTTATTCAATATACTTCCTTGTACCCAAAAAGGATCTTACCATGCGTCCTGTTCTAGACCTGCGCCCAGCGAACAAGTTCATAAAGCCCCAGAAGTTTTGCATGGTAACACTTCAAGAGGTGATCCCATTGCTAAAACAAGGGGACTTCATGACAACATTGGATATGAAAGATGCATACTTTCATATTTCAATGCTGCCAGCGCACAGAAAAGTCCTAAGGTTCGTGATTCAGGACAAACCCTACCAGTTCAAGGTACTCCCCTTCGCAATAGCATCGGCGCCACGGGTGTTTACCAAGGTCCTGGCAGTGGCAGCAGCACACCTGCGCAGACTTTCAGTTCCAGTTTACCCTTACCTCAACGATTGGCTCATCACGGGGACTCGTTCAATGTTTGTTTTTCGAACACCCAAAAAACAGTAGACCTACTGCTCAGCCTGGGATTTTCTATCAACGGAAAGAAATCCAGCTTAGTCCCCAGCCAAGTAACAGTTCCTGGGGGCTCTAATTCGCACAGAAGACGGTCTAGTCTTCCCTTCCAGCGTGAGGGTTCAGAACATGCTCTCTCAAGTTCCTCAGTATGTAGCCAGTCGGAAGGTGACGGTTACCAAAGCTATGCGTTTGCTTGGGATGATGGCGTCATGCATATACTTGGTCCCCCACGAGCGGCTGCGCATGCGTCCCATGCAGGAGTAGCTCAACAGCCAGTAGTATCAGGCCAGCGGACAATGGGAAGATCTGTTGTCTCGCCAGCCCTCGTTCTCTCTCTGCAGTGGTGGTTGAGGGAGAACCTCTTGAAGGGGAAAACCTTCACCACCCCTGCAGTGGAAGCCACTCTCACGACAGATGCATCTCTCACAGGGTGGGCCCCCACCCCCCCATTCCCCCCCCCTTCCAACCTGCTTCAACAGACAGTGCACGGAATGTGGTCCCCTCAGGTAGTGTCCAACCCTATAAACCTACTGGAGCTACTAGCCGTGTTCAAAGCATTGAAAGTCTTTCAGGAGCAACTGCAAGGGAAGACAGTGCTGGTCCTAACCGACAGCACAACAGCAATGTATTATCTGAACAAGCAGGGGGGGCACTCACTCTCCAGGGCTATCCAAGCTGTCCCAAAACATCTGGATATGGGCTGTCAAACACAAGATGTTCCTGATATCCCAACATGTTCCAGGGGAACTCAATCTTCTGGCAGACGTACTCAGCAGAGATTTTCCTCTGCCAGAAGAATACGAATGGTGTCTGCATGAAGACATTGTATCCAATGTCTTCGCAGAATGGGGGTTTCCAGAGATCGACCTGTTCGCTACTTAGGAGAACGCCCAATGCCCAGATTACGCCTCCAGGTACCCCTAGAATCGATCCAAGGGGAACGGTCTCTGGATAACTTGGTCGGGGAAATTTGTTTACGATTTTCCCCCGACTCCCCTTCTGAACAACATAGTGCACAAGATGCACCAGGAACCAGTCACCATGATGCTGGTGGCTCCCATGTGGGCCCGCCAACCCTGGTTCGCGCACCTGATGGAAATGTCTCTCTCCTCACCAGTCAAGCTGCCCTGCCCGTACAACATGTTGTCTCAGGACAGGGGGGAGACGCTGCACCCATGCCCACAAACTCTGAACTCAGCACCCTGGCTCCTGAAGTCATAGAGTTTGGACATCTGCAACTCCCTCAAAGATGCATGGACATACTGAGGGAGGCACGAAAGCCTAGCACACGTTATTACTATGCCAGCAAATGGAAACATTTTGTCATTTGGTGCAGTTCCAAAGGCGTCAATCCCACCGGTTGCTCGCCTTTACACATTGTGTTATATCTAACCCATCTGTTGGACTCTGGGTTAGTCTTCAATTCCTTAAAGGTTCACCTAGCGGCGTTGTCATCCTACACCACGTCAGAGCAGAAGGTGTCGGGGTGGAAAATACCTGTGATTAAAGCCTTTATGGAAGGGGTTAAATGGATTTATCCCCCCATCACTCACCCAGCCCCTGGGTGGGATCTAAATGTGGTTTTAACTAGGCTCATGGGGAACCCCCTTTGAGCCTATGCATAAAGCTAGTCTGAAAGACCTGATTTACAAGACAGCCTTTCTAGTAGCTATCACTTCTATCGGAAGAGTTAGCAAACTACAGGCCCTCTCAGTCTTGGACCCTTTTGTTACAGTCCACAAAGATAAAGTAGTTCTGCGCACTCATCCCAGATTTGCGCCGAAATGTATTTCGAAGTTCCATGTGAACCAGTCAATCGAACTACCCACATTCTTCCAGAGACCTACTAACATGGCCGAAAGAAGCCTTCACACACTAGATGTGCGCAGGGCAGTCATGTTCTACATGGATAGAACTAAACCACAGAGGAAAACTAAACAATTCTTTGTTTCTGTGGCAGCTGGTAGAGAAGGGGACCCTGTCTCTAAATCGGCAATATCAAGGTGGATTGTCAAATGGATCACACTGTTACACTCTTGCAAAGAGAGAACTGCCCTTCAAGCCTAGAGCACATTCTACTTGAGGCACTGGGGCATCCATAGCATTAATTGCAAATGTTCCCCTGGAGTCCATTTGCAAAGCGTCAACCTGGAGTTCTGTACACACCTTTACAAAACACTATTGCCTAGACACTCATTCTAGGTCTGATTGTCAGGTGGAACAAGCAGTACTAAGACATCTTTTTTCTACTGTTCCTTATCACAACCCACCTCCAACTCCGGGTACTGCTCGCTAGTCTATGCACAGCATGTGATTCTAAGCAGATTAACAAGCATCAGAAGACATGCGTTACTTACCGTAAAAGCATTTCTGATGATTGTATCTGCTTAGATTCACATGCGCCCTCCCTGCCTCCCCTCTCGGGGTGGAAGGAACATAGACTTCTTACTACTTTCTCTCTTCATGTACACACTCACTATAGCCTTGGGCTCCCTCATGGCAGAAAAAATACAATGGGAGGGACCTCGGCGCGTGAGGGATTTTGGGTACTACACACGTCACGATAGGGCAGATTAAAAGACGGAAACCATAGAACTCACGTTTCGTTCGTTGACCTGGTCCAAGCGTTTGACCAAGTCAACCGTGAAACCCTGTGGCGGAAGCTTACTGCAAGGAACTGCCCTAGGGAGATTCTTGACCCAGTACAATCCCTGCATAAAAACACATCGATGAAAGTGTGGCTGATCCAAGCGAGAACCTTGTCTAGAACAATTTTGACTGCGAGGGGGGAAAACAGGGTTGCCTTGTAGTGCCAATGCTTTTCAACTCATACCTGTGGGAATTCCGGGACTCAGAAGCTGAGGTAAGATCTTTACCGCCTGCAATGGGAGGGGAAAAAATCTTCAGATTACTCTATGCGGATGATCTAATTTTATTCGCCTAAACCGCCATAGCTTTGCAGCGCCAGTTGGACAACCTGGCCAAATACATACAAAAGAACAATCTATGATGAACAAAAAGAAGACCAAAATCATTGTTTGAAAAAAATCCAAAGAAAAACGAAAAAGCACAATGGTATTTTACACATTGAAACATAGCGCCTGGAAGAAGGCGCTATGTTTCAATGTGTAAAATAATTCAAATGTTTATGGGTCATATTGAGCAACAGCTTAAGAGGAACCAACGTGCAAGAAGCCCTGTTCGAGAAAACAAAAATTGCCAGCTCAAGTCCGGGCAATAGACAAAAAAGTCTGTTTCACTATGGCACCACTGATTCAATTCTACAGAGCAAAGGTTGTTCCTTCCCTGACCTACGGGGTGGACGCAATGCCCAAGATCCCTCCCGAGACTTGGTCTAAGCTGGAGAGCTTCTTTTGGTGTCGGGTCCTTAACCTCCCAAAGTCGACCCCCACACCTACCACCAATATGTCGAGAACTGTGCACCCTATAACTTCAAGCTATGGTGGACAGAAGTACCATGATGCTATACAGGAAAGTAATCCTAACAGACTGCACAAACATTTTTGATAAAATTAATATCGAAATTCATGAAGGCAAGAACTACTGCTGGAATGGGCTCAGAAAACTCAAACTAAACTGGAAGCGAGAGACTGTTCAGAAGAGGAACCTGACGAGGGTAAAAAAAAAACTAGAAGAGTTGGACTGGATTCAAACATTGATCAAAGCTTTGAAATACAAACTGACAGCCCACTTGCCACCATCAACGAAGTGACTCCATGACATCAGAGCATATTGGGGAGGATTCCCAAACAAAATGCCAAAGACAACTTTTATGAGTGCACGGTTAAACCTCCTTCCGAGCAATGAAATCGGGGACAATAGAGGAATTTCAGCCTCTAACGCCTGTTGCTTTTGTACGAACCAAAATCAAGTGGGAACACTTAGACATTTGCTCCTATCGTGCAAAGGATTGTCGAGAGAAAGAAGTTCATATGGGTCATCTGTTCAAAGAATTGGCAATATATGAAGAGGAGATTTGGTGGAACCGCTTGATAGAAGGGGAACACACTAGTGATGTGTTAGCAGTGGTGCAGTTTCTGCAAAAATATTATTTTCAAAAATAAGTGAGTTACGATGCTAGACCAAAGATTTGAAGATCATAGACGGTGCCAACATCAAAGGACATGCATCTCTTTCCTTCTGACTTCTGATTCCTAATCTGGGCCTCTTGATCTTTCTGAACGTAACTTAGTATGTAGTTTGATGTTTTTGTCTTTTATCTTTACTTTCAGAGGACTGGAGGATATGATTTTGATCTTGTCAAAATATTTTTTCAATTAAATCAAGTTAATTAAATAAAAAATGGCCATGGGCTTCTCAAGTGTTTCTCTCAGCTCTTAGTGCCAAACATTGATCACCTCAGTTTTGTGTAGAAGGGCAATAAAGGCAATGTCAGGTAAAATGGATTACACCCAATTGAACCATATTGCACAGGCGAAAAAGCCACCATCATCCAAGCCACATGACTAGCAGAAAAAGAGTTCCTTCAGGCAGTGTACATACAAACAGCTTTGATTTAAAGCTGGTTGGGAGTAAAATACTCCAAACACCAGCAACAGAGGGCTACCTCGTTTGTAAAAAGTGTGCTTTTGTGTTAAGGCATTTTTGTGGGGATTATACGCTTCCATTTGATTGGGGGCCCCTTAAACGTTTTGCTTTTCCCTGGCTCTTTCTAAGGTAGGTTTATCTAAAGTCCAATTGGGATTGGACTCTTTGACTCATCCCTTGGTTTTAGGGCCCCTATTTCCAATATAGGCCTGTACTACACAAGGTTGGTTGAGTGGCAGAGCAGCCAGGCTTATCTTAGGAGGAGGAATGTGAGCTGTAAATCGGTACCCAGATGTCAGAACATTCATAGACCCAAAGAAACATTTATACACTTATTAAATCAAAAAGTTATTTATTTTATATATTTTTTTTTTGTTTTATTGTTTAAACCTTTAACATTCCCTCCTCAAAGAGGTGGAAGCCCCCCAAATTAGGTCCAACTTCACTAAATAACCCCCCCCCCCAGGCCAGAATCTCCAGTTGTTTGGGTGACATCCACCTCAGGCTCCCCCTGCTCCAGTTTTAAGGATTCAACAAATTTCAATGCGTCCAAAGTGCGGCCCACTTTCTCAGCTGTGATGAGTTTTTCACAATACTCTTCTTCATTCTCCTCCGAGATCAGGCTCGTATAATTTCCCATGTACATCAGGCGTTTCAATACCTGGTTCGGACAAGTTGGCATCACATGCCTTATAGTTTCCAGTTCGTCCTCCTTTCTGCAAAATCTGCAATATGCTAGTGATTTGTCAATTTGCCTTCTTCGCCACCTTATTTCTCTCGAGTGCCAGATGGTAAATCTACAGTGCATAAGCAGATCTCTGTAGTGCTGTGAGGGAAATTTCATCAAATATGGAGGTAGATTGTTCAGAGCTTTGCGTTCCCAGATGACATTATGACATAGGTCTCGTGATAATTTCTTTTCCTGTGTTTCCTCCCAGTCTTTTTCCCGATTTTGTTCTTTTAGCCTTTTCTGGGTTATTTTTCGGGGTGTCTTCAGAGATCGCCACTTATTTTAAAGTAGCTTCACATCTCATTTTCCAGTCTTGGAGAATTGTATCACTACTGAAAACCCCTTGCTTTGCTAGGATTCTAAATGGCAAAGGTGGATTGTCCAAAATGCACTTTCTATAAAGAGATGGTGATTTCCACGTCGTGATTGAAGTGATGGATTGCAGTCTTAGTTCTGATCTTATAAGTTCCAAGGGTAGCGAATTTGGAAGGCGCAAGATCTTTCGCCAGAAATAGGCTTTGCATAGGTTCCAGACCTCCCATCTTAGGGCATAAGGGCCTTGGCTCCATATGTAATGACGGCCACTAGCTTTTGCTTATAGAAGGTTGTAATCGGCAACAGAGAAAATTTTCCATATCTACGATGTAGAAGTAGACCTTATTTTATATATACACAAGGCAATTAAAAACGAAAGAAATTTTCATCTAGCAACATCAAACATACGTCTGGAATATTAAGGTGAAATAAAGCAGGCGAGTAAGTTATTGTGTTCTTTTCTATCAGCACACAGGAAGTAAAATAACTTCTTTGAATTACATTGTCATTATTATGTCATAAGTAAGTTCAAGAATGTAAAGAAGCAACATTAACAGGTAAGCAACACTAGCAATGCTTTGTAAGGTTTAGGCAGCCTTTCCCTAACTAGAAAGGAGATCTACAGTTCAGGTTTGGAGGGAAACCAGCAGTGCCAAAGCCAAGAGCATTGCAAGATTTACTGTATGGGGAAAAAGCAATGCCAAAGTCAAGAGGACTGCAACAGTTCTGATATAAATCTTAGTACAGGTATGTAGCAAGTTAGTTGTTCTTTGTAAAGACACAGGAGCTTTGGGGAAGCCTTCCTGCAGGGGGACACAAGCTGTTAGGCCTGGATGAATGGAATTGGGTGAACACCCAAATAGTATAACGACTGCTCCAAAAACAAAGGAGTGACCCGAATCGCTCAAGGTAATACCAAGAGCCCACAGTACCTGGAGAGGGAAGCTGATGCAGCTGGACCCCTTTTGGATCCACTGGTGCAAACTTGGTCTCCTAATCCTTGGTCATGGTGAGGAAAGGGGGGCGACCCTGGATGGGCTCCTTCAGAAGTAGTCTGGAGGGGGACTCCGCAGCATAGATTTCTTCTTAAACCCACGTCAGTGTGTGGTTTTATCCTCTTTTTTTTAATCAGCACCCGGAGCGAATAAATTAACGCTAGATGGCATGTTCTTCTTTTCTCTGTCCTGTACTCTGGTGAGGACACAAGAGATTATTCATGCTTCTGGAGGTCCATGCGGATAGCGCCAAGTTCGGGATTTCTCAGCGCAATTGGGATTCTGCAGCCCTGGAAGTTCACAGGATGTCGGGGGGATGGCTCAAATTGAAGATTGTCTTGAGGCTGGTTTCTGCCCACTAGCGCAGAGGAGGAATTCTTCCTTGGTGGAGCTTCCCTGTCGATGCACAAATGGGGTCAGAACAGTAACAGTACTTTAGCAGTGCTTCTTTTGTTACTGAAGGTGCTGCAGGCGTCTGTTAGTCTTCTTTTTCAGAGCTTCAAGTCCAGTGGTCGATTTAGCCTTCTGTCCCAAAAGCTTTGCATTTTATGCAGGAACCCATTCATTCAGTCATATAGACTGTCAATCACCTGGGAGCGGCAGCCACCCAGATCAAACCTGTTCCTGTCAGGCATACCCTCAAAGGCCAGAAGTTTTGGGCTCCTCCCTCACTTTCTGCCCCAGCAGACACACTGGAGCATTGTCAGGTTTCACAAAGGGATCCCTCCAAAGGCAAAAGTCGGAGGACCCACACCCACCTGGAATGGTAGAAGAAGGGCCAAGAAGGAACACACATGGAAAATGATAAGACTGGGGCCATTTTGGGTGCTGTACTGCAGCTGTGCGAACAGCTTGCGAGTAATTTACACACACGGTAGAACAATTTACGATGCTTGTTAATCTGCTTAGAATCACATGCTGTGCATATGGTCTGACATCCAGTGGTAACCGCAGAGTATTGCACCCTATCTTTCAGGGACCGAAAGGGGACGTCGGCATAGGTGTCTGTAACGCTATCTGTATCGTGACGTGTAGTGTACCCAAAATCCCTCACGCGCCGAGGTCCAACAGATTGTTTTTTTCCGCCCAGATAACTGGTTGCCCTATAGCGGAGCTCTTACATAAGACATTGTTTATCTTATTCCCTGTTGAGTCACTTCGACGGCAGGAACAACTTTGATGAAGACTGCAGGGGATTTGTCTATGGCGGTGGATTTCGGCGCCTAAGATCTGGCGGCTGAAGCATCCACGTGGTCTGGCCCTCTGGCCAGCCCTTTCAGTAGGGAAGTGGGGTCGGGGACCATATTTCCATTATGTCTTTCCCCCTCTTTACCCTCTAGTTCTGGGCCTCTTTCCCTTTTTGCTATGACAAGGACTCCTTTTAGGCTCTGCCCTAAGTGTAGGGTCAGATACCCTTGGAAGGACGAACACAGGACGTGCAACTCCCGTCTCCCCTTGGATCACGACGAGAAGCGGTGTACGGCTTGTGAACCCCTTCGGCCTAAGACCCTTAAGGAGTGCCGTGTAAAGCGGTGGGCTGTGTACGGTATGTTGTGGGCGGAACCCTCTTCCCCCCCCACCGCCATACCCGCCGAAAGTGACGGGGGCACCTCCGATGACCAAACATCCGTTGCGGATGTGATCGACCTCGAGGCGGACATTTTTAGGTCTGCCATGCCCGCCAAGGACTGACACTAGTCTCGCTTCAGTGACAACCCCCGGTGACTGGGGCATACAAAGAGCGCATTACACTAAGCACACGACCCCTCCAACTATTTCGACGGGCACGTCGAAAAAGGTGAAAGTGCCAGCAGGGCTGTCAAATTTTGGCAGATTCCTCTGATCGTGCAGATCAGCCTTCCCTGCATCCGCAGCAGCGTTTTGTGACTGGGCATTCCAAAACAAACCAGGGCGATACCCCTAAATCAGGTTTGCACGTCGATGCGCAGAATTTCGACGCTCCAACGGTTCCGAAAGGCCCGGTAGTCCCAAAAATTACAGCTAGGCCTCAGTGAAAAACCAACCGCTAGGCCCTGTAACGCCACGGTAGGCAGTAAATCTACTGATAGGCCTTCAGACCCACTAACTCGCACCGATTCGGCGGTAATCGAACACAGTATCGCAAGAATTACTTGGCGGTTGGACTGTCGAAAAATATGGGGCAGGCTGCAGACAAATCTATAGACATGCCATGGTGCCCCGATTCTCGCTAGACCTATGAGGACAGTGAAGAGCCTCTTTCCAACACCCTGAGTGACAAATTTCGGCGTCAAAGGGCGAAAGACGTTTTTCCACCCTTGGGCCCTTCTGGCTCCTCTAAGTGGACAAGGGAGAAATTTGAAGGGTGTATGGATCTTCTTGAAAAGCTTATCAATTTTTCTGAGTAGCCTTAACCGAAAAGATTTCGTGGAGAACCTAACTTTAAATCTGCTTCACATTTCCAAGAAGATCAGCCCTCTGTCCCTGTCCATCATGAAGACATAGTTCAGATGGATACTTATCAGGACATTTACAGTGAAGAAGAACCTTACTTCTCCAACATTTATTTATTTATTTTTTATTTATTTATTTTATTTTTACATTTGGACAGCGCTCTGCAGCCCAAGGGCATTGAGGCGATTTAAAACAGAGCGTAAGAAGGCTTATTTAAGGGTTACAAGAAGCCGCCCAACAAGTGGTCTTGGAGTTACAGGTTACATACAGGTTGGTACATAAATTAGCAAAGATAACATACAGATCGTTTAGGATGTACACGTAGGGCCTGCAGGTTTACACGAAGAGCTTGGTTTTGATGGCCTTATGAAAGGCACTATGGGACTCAATTTGCCGAAGGTATGGTGGTAGGGGGTTCCAATGGGTGGCAGCCATGGTGGGGAAGCTGGTGCCACCAGCACGTGCTTTTGTTAGGTTTGGGAACAGTAATCATGTTAGCATATGCAGTTCTGGCTGGCCTAATGATGCACGGTTTGGAGATCCTTTGGACAAGGTTAGGTGGGGCCATGTCATGGAGGCCCTTGTGCGTCAGGGCAAGGGTTTTGAAGATGATTTTTTTTCCTTGACTGGGAGCCAGTGGACTTGTCTTCTGAGACCAAAGATATGGTCCCTGCGTGAGATGCCAGTGGCAGCACTAAGGGCGTTGTTCTGAACCAATTGTAGTTTAGCAAGGTTTTTTTCCTGATGTTCCTATGAGTAAGGCATTGCAGTAATCAAGCCTTGAGACAATTATTGCCCTGGCGATAGTGAGGCAATTCTGTTGGGAGAGATGGGACCTCACAGCATTGAGCAATTTAGAGTGCTAGGATGAGGATGCTATGGCATTGACGTGCCTGTCCATAGTCTAGTTCGGATCCCGGTAGACACCTAAGGTTTTGACTGTTTGAGAGACCAAGATGGGGAAGTTGTCAACGGTGAAGGAACTGTATTGCTTGTCCAGCCTAAACAGGGTGAACGGGGATCCAATAAGCAGAAGTTCGTTTTTCTCAGTATTGAGGCATAACCAGGTTTCTGCCATCCAGGATTGGATTGTGGCGTATATATAGTTGAGGGTGTTAAGGTTGGACATGTATTCACCCGAGAGGGGGATGAGCACCGGAGTGTCATCAGCATAGTTGGTGTATGAGATGCCCAGGGCGTCCAGAGTTTTGAAAAGAGGCCTCATGACGAGATTGTAGAGGGTGGGGGCAATGCAGGAACCCTGTGGGATGCCGCACTGGATGAGGCTGGGATTGGCAGAGGATGTGTCGGAGAAAACCTTCATTACTCTTTCTTTGCAGGAAGGAGGTTATCCATTTACAGACCCTGGGGGAGAAATTGGCTGCGGTGACGAGATGGTGGCAAAGGGTCTTATGGTCAACAAGGTCAAAGGCAGCAGATGGGTCCAGAAGGAGAAGTAGTGCCGGTTTGCCTGCATCTCTATGATCGTCCATCTGATTTTTGAGGTCAAGGAGGGCCGTTTCGGTACCATGTCGCGGCCGGAAGCCGGATTGCTGAAGCCCAAGGAGGTGGTTGTCCTCCAGGAACTTTTGCACTTTCAGGTAAGCTGTCTTGTCCAAAATCTTTGGTAAGAATGGGACAGTGGTGATGGGTCTGTAATTCCCTGGGACCGTGGTGATGGGTCTGTAATTCCCTGGGACAGATGGGTCTAAGGCGGGTATTTTAAGGAGTGGTCGGACCCACGCTTCCTTGAGTCCAGCTGGGACGTGGCCAGCCTGCAGAGGCGTTCATGAAGGCGGTGATAAAAGGCGCAAGGGGGGGGTTGCACAGTCCTTGATGACCTGTGCAGGGCAGGCGTCCCCTTTACAGTTGGACGGTTTGATTGACCTAAGGAGGGCAATGACTTCAGATTCAGTCATGTCCTTAAATTCAAAAGGGGGGGGGCGTTTGGCTGGTGAAGGTGGGCTGTGGCTTCTGGCTATATTGATAAGAGCCCTTTGGTGGGCCAGGATCTTGGAGTGCAAGGTGTCTAGTTTCTTGAGCATGGCCCATTGAATTTTGTTGCACCAAGCCTCGCCTTTAACAAGAGTGGGAGGATGGGAGGTGGGGGTCTCAAGCTCTCTGAAAATGGCAAAAATGTCTTTAATAGCGGATTTGGCGTTCGCTATCCTTGTGTTGAAGGATAGGGCTTAGGCCATGATAATGGCTGTCTTATATTCAGTAGAGATGACCTTGAAAGCAGCTTTAGTGGAATCTTTGGGGTTGTTCTTCCAAGAAATATGTGCAGCTCTCTTCTTTGAGTGCAACTGTAGGAGCTCCTGGGTAAACCAGGCGTTCGCATGTTTGACTTTCTTTGCTTTTCTGAGGGTGAGTGGAGCTACAGTGTCTATGGCTTGAGTGATGCTCTTTTTAAAGTCATTATCAAGTACAGTGGGGTCATTGCTAAAGGGAGGGAGCAGTGCAGGCACCAGAAGCTCTGGAGTGAGGTTTTCCCTGGTGAGCAATTTGGAACTTCTCGAGAGAGCAGCAGGAAGAAGAGCACCCGACATGGGGGGTCCTTTGGAAGTGTTAATGTTAAATTTAATGCTGTGGTGGTCAGACCAGGGAATGGGAGCGATCTTTGACATTTAGTGAGCAGTTGTGGTGGGAGACCCAATCTAATGTGTGGCCTTTGGCGTGGGGACGGTAATCGCCTGGGAAAATCCAAGCGGCCTTGTGTAAGGCAGTGGCGTTGGGGTCACTGGCGTCTTTTAGGCCAAGGTTGAGGTCTCCTGGGAGGATGACTTTAGAGGTCTTCTTTAGGTTGTCCGAATGTGAATGGATTAGGGCTTCTTGGAAGTCTGAGCTGGGCCCGGAAGGGCAATAGACGATCTGGAAGGCAATAGTGCAGTTAGGTGATGGTTTGAGCTTGAGCAGAAGGTAATCAGCTCGAGCCCAGGTCCCCTTGGAATCTCCTGATCGAGAGTGTCTCCCTTGCAATGGCAGCAACTCCACCACCTCTATGGGAAGTACGATCCTGTCTATAGATGGAGAATCCCTCAGGAATGGCAAGGGACATGGTAGGGCCTGATGCTTAATTTGGCCAGGTTTCACTAAGGAAGAGGATATCTCAATTTGTTTTTAACGATGAGGTCGTGCACATCCAAGGAGTGGAGTTGACTAGGGCACATAGTGGAGAGTCAGTAGTGTGCAGAGTATCACAAAAATTGGTGATGCTAGGCAGTGTAGCCACGGAGGCAGTACAGAGTGCAGTCACATTTAAGGCAGCAGTGTCACAGGGTGCAGTCACATTTAAGGCAGTGTTAGGCATGGCACACCATATGTCTGGCATGACAGTGCATGGGTTGCAGCGATGGGTGGTAGTGCAAGGTGGATGCGAAATGAGAGGGACATGTATTGTTTTAGATAGTCTGGGGTGGTGCCTCCAGGCTCGGGTCCAGCCGCGTGTCATTAGGAGGTAGGGCAGGGGTGAACGGAGCCTTAGCAGGCACTGAGTGTGGCCAGGGATGCACTCGCACGATCGGCGGACTCCTGATTCGCGATGGGCTGTAGGCAGAAAGAGGCTTGCATGTGATGTCTGCATGGGTGCCCGCAGCTTCATCGCTCTGGTTGGTGAGGTGAGCCATGGAGGTTGTGAGAGCGGGGAAGAGTAGGCCGGATACTGAGGGAGGAAGTGCGGTGGAGCCTAGCCCCAAGGCGGGCTGACCTGGCGTTGATATGTTGGGCCAGACATTGACGATGGGAGGGTGAGGATGCAGGAGCATAACGTTATATTCCTGAGCTCCATGGCGCTCACAATAGATGGGTCATGGTTGTAAGTAGAGCCTTGACTCTTAGCTTGAGGGAGATTTCCTGTGGCCTTGGTCGATGCCGTCATTGAATCTTTCATAGATTCAGATGCTTGAATATTTCCCGTCGTCAGACTGGGAATCCTCGGTGATCATTAATTATGATTTTTTTTTAAATATACAGACATTGCTACTTAGCAGTGCATGCATATAGCCCACTATAGTCTGAGCCATTCTATTGTGTAGTCTCTCCACCTCACTTTGGTCCTTTATGGCCTCAACCAATGAGGCGGCAGGGCTTAAGCTCTGCCCCGGCAGCCATCTTCAGATTTTTCACCGCAGTCTAACGGACACAGTGAATCAAGCTCTCTGAGATTTCAAATCTTTTCTACTTTTTATGTGGAATATATTTTTCTAATATATTCTGCTTTTTTCCCCTACTTGGGGGCTTTAGTCTCAGTGAAATCTTGAGACAAGAAACTGTTTTTGACTCAAAATCGTCATGTAAACCCTCTCTTCAGAAAGGCTGCACCTCAGGCTGTCAAGAAGCCTTCCCTGTTCAGGGACTGCACAAAGTGCAAGAAGAAATTAGTTTACATGAAAGACCCCCACAAACATTGCATTTATTGTCTGTACCCACATGACATCCAGAAATGCGAGATTAGTAAAACTTTTTCCAACAAGACCCTTCAGGACAGGCACAGAAGACTCCTTTTACACCTGGAAGCCAGGGATCAATCTTCGGGCCAAGAATCTGTCAGGACAGCTTCTGTCCAATTCAGCATTCCATCTGAGAGGCAAACTTCAAAGAAAAGGTCCTCTTCAGTGGAAAGGAGTTCCTCCCCCATTGCCAAAAGCAAGAGGAAGCTGGAATGAATTCCCTTTCTGCCTCCACTGGACTCATCAAGCCAGAAGAAGTCACATTCATCAGCAAAATCTACCTCAGAGGTAAGGAGGAGTTTGCAAAAAACCGGGAGGCCGTCCAAGAGCGAAGGGAAAGGTAAAGGCCCGTCATCGGCCATACCGTCGACGAAACCATCATTGACGACGATCACGCATAACACATCGTTGATGGTAAGATCATCGGATTTATCGTCCACGAAGCACTCATCGACGAAGAAAACCCAATTTGTCCACAAGGCTTTCATCCACGACACGCCCGTCCACAGAGCATGTGTCAACGGGATCCAACCCACAGTCATCGACGAAGCCCTCGGCGACGGGATCCAAACCACATTCATCGACAGAATACTCATGGACGGGATCCAAACCACATTCTTCGACGGAACCACCGTCGACTGGACGTTTGTCAACGAAGGTACCATTGTTCACAACACCGCAAGTTCCTGCGGCGGAGGAATTGGAATCTGAGGCGCCGTCTGCGCATGACAGGGCGACACCCGTCATTGAAGACAATTTCCTGGAGGGTGCTGAAGCTACTGAACCAATAGTACTGCATGTTTCACCTTTTGGGGGACATGACAGAGCGCCCTGATGTGATTCTCCAGGAAGAATTTTCTGATGCCGAAGTGGTGGAAAGAGCGACCTCGTCCCTCCCCTAAGCAACACAGTCCTCCTTGGCAGCTTGTAAAAGCAAGGAAATATCGAGGCTGAGTACCACCAAAAGGAAATGCACCAAGCACGGGCTTATAAAGATTCACATATCTTTATTACTACTGCGCAATTTGCAAAGAAATGAAACAGATAGCTATCTGGCCCTCATTACGTCACAGCGAATACCAGCCCTTCAGTGTGAGAAGTGAGAGGTACTGGACATCTGGACATTCGGTTATTTATACAATTTCAGTAATAATGTCCAGCCCCTCTGCAAGATAATAATCCATAGAGTTCGTGCCGTGTTCACCTATGGTTTAAACAACAATATGCACACGGATTATCTTTGGTTTACATACAAACAAGTTACAATGGCAACAGTATATTCCCAGATTTAGCAGTAAGCCTTTGCACATTCCCTTCACAATGCAGTGAAGGACACAATGCCAGTGTCCATGTTCGACATTTACTTTACTTTGTTTCGATGTATGTTCGCGGATGAGGCTTATCGGCGCAGACAATCCTTAGACTCCAAGTCAGGCATGGGACAAGGTCTCTTTACTCGGCCTAAACATTCGGCCAACGGACAGCCTAAACATTTATGGTGCAAGGGTCCGGAAGGCTCGGTTACATGTTGGAAACACAGTCCACCATTTTAGAACAGTTACATTTGAACAGAAATCAAAATGGCGGATGATCCCAAAATGGTGGGAAGTCTATCTAAAATCGGAACATTTGAAGAGCGGTTTTCTTCGCAGAGCGACTGGGCTTAGGCCAATATATATATTTAAGAAAGGAGGCGTGATATGATTTCCCATTTAACAAACCCTCCTTTTGGCCTAAGCCAAGCGCTAAACTACTTCTAGTCACTTTACGAGTAACTCCACGTCTCAATGTCCATACACCCTGAATCACTATCATCGGAGATATCGATCGCCGTGAGGTCAGAAACAGAGATTTCCTTCAACACAAATTTGTTTGTCATTTTCTCTGGGGCGCGTACCTTTTGTCCTAACGTTCCCATCGCCTGTGCACAACATCCTCCGAACACCGAACATATGCCAGGAAGACACTGTATACAGCAACAGAATACCCAAAATGATCAGCAAGACTGAAAGTAGCTTCCATCCCCAAGATCATAAGAAGTCCCAGAACCAAGCACTTAGATCCCAGTTTCCCTCGGGAACAGGCACTTCTAAACTAAGGACGTGCAGATTTTTTATTGCCTTAAAGATGGTTGGGGAGGAATCTGGCACGAAAACGCAACAAGCGGACCCCACTAATTTACATACTCCACCACGCTCAGCCAGGATGACATCTAATGCCATCCGGTTCTGAAGTGCCACTAACCTTATCGAATTCTGTTCTGAAGTCATGTTATAGAGTATGTCAGTTGTCCGGTTGATGGTCCTCTCCAGTACTCTCGCTAGTCTTCTGATATCTTCAGGGTTCAATATTTGCCCCAAAAAAGACACAAAGGATTTAGCTAAGTCACCCAGAACTTGTGCTTAAGTATCGCCATTCTCATCCCGGCTTGGACGAGCCTTAGAGATTTCTATGGTGCTTGCTATGAATACCCTGGATAACAGAATCCATAAATAACGGGTTCTCTGCCAATCCCTACGTAACCATGGGAAAGCTTCCTCACCACAAACAAAGTAGACGGGTTCGCCTACATACAAAGGTCTGTCCTCACTGGTCAATCTCGCAACGTTGGCGCAGCCCTTGAAATCGTCCATTGACTGAGTACCATTCCTCTGTATGCAGTAAGAAACTGAATCGGGGCTGTGGTTAACAGTGTAGGAAGGTGGCGTGGCATCCCTATTGCCTATAGGAGCCATCTTGAAAGAGATCAAAGATTGAAAAGGACGAGACAATCTATCAGAAGGCCTAATAGAAGCCACATTAAGCTTGCTCCTATTTGCAAAAAGTGAGCATCCGAGGGGCGTTAGAACTCGTTCCTCAAAATCCTTCAAATTCGTCCCATCAAACTTCCCCGAGATGCTATCATTCCTTCGGCCAAAGAATAGTTCCCTTAAAGAAGCATAGCATGCAGTAGTCCAAGCTAAAGGATGAATATACCAGTCCAACCCCTCGTCTCCGTGTTGCGGTAAATGTGAGCAGACCCAACAATTAGATCTATTTAAAATGGCATGTGTGGCATTCATGATGAGTAATAAAGTGTTATTGTGGTAACTCTCTGTGCTGAGAGTCTCTAGGAGATAGTGTGCAGATGCACAAAAGGTGTAGAAGCAGGAGGTAACCGAATTTCAAGCGGATGTACTTCTTCCAAATACCAAAATCCTAAGGCATATACTATTGTGAAGCCGGTTAACATAATCACAAGACAACAATACATATTCGGGGCCCACGCATTCAATTGTTCATTACTACTATCGGGCACACAGTCTCTTATTTGTTCCGTACGAGGGGGAGCGGTTGCAGGCATTGTTTCTTCAAACGAATACGCCAGAGTTTGCTTGCTGGCGATCTCCTGTTCCCGCGTTTTCTTAGTCCTTCCCTAACCCCAGCCAACAAAATTCCTTACGTACAAAAGAACGGGCCAAAAAGACCAGCCCTCTGATGTTTTTTTCCTAATGGCACAGCCGAACCATGCAGTAAGTCTAGCTCCGAGGACGCAGATCGTACTTTGTGACTCCTGGTACTGCGTGATCTGCAAACGTGTCATTGCTTCCTGATGGAAGTGGCGGATCCGTGATGGACCCTGACCATGCTGAAAAAGGATCTGTAGGAGAGTGTGAAGATAAAGTGGCTGTTTCCCCAGGCCCCACGGGCTCAGGGAGAGTCTCTGAAGCACTCTTGATGCTACATGATCTTTGGGAGCAGCACTGGTAAGGATTTCTGTGTCTTCTGTATCCTGTGGCAAAGGGAAGGGAATCCTGTTGACATGTGATGCGTGAATCCAATGCTTTAGCCCAGACACTCGTACTGCTGTCTGTGTGGCCAGTAGAACCTGATGCGGGCCCTGCCAATGGAGTGCGAGGCAGCATGCTCTTTCAAATGATTTGACTAAGACCCAGCTTCCAGGCCGTATGCTATGGCCTGGGCCCTCGTATTTTACGGGGAGGGCTTCTCGCACCTGTTGGTAAATCAAATACAGATTTTTAGTTAATCGGTCACAGTAGTTGGAAAGAAGTACATGTTCAATGTCACGCAAAGATCGGGGCTTGGGGAGGTTCCAAATGTTAGCTGGCCTACCCATAACCACCTCAAATGGAGAGAGCCCAGTCTTAGCCTGTGGGGTCGTTCTCATTGATGACAACACGATCGGTAAGGTGTCTGGCCATTTCAGTTTGGTGCCGGCACACGTCTTAGCAAGCTTGTTCTTTATGATGCCGTTGTGTCTGTCTACCAAACCAGCACATTGAGCATGTCTAGCTGAATGGAACCGTTTATCGATCTGTAATCCCGCGCATATCTGCAGAATCACAGTAGCGATAAAATGTGGACCATTGTCCGACCAGATACCCTTGGCAAACCAAACCTAGGAAAATATTCCTTCAGCGTGGTTTTCGCTGTGGTCATTGCTGTGGCATCTTTAACAGGAAAGGCTTCAACCCATTTACTTAAAAGCACAGATAACAACTAGTAAATACTTGTAATTGTTGCAACGCTCCATTTCAATGAAATCAAAATGTATCACCTCAAAGGGGACAGAAGGTGGACCAAAACTACCCCTTGGAGTCGATGTGCCCTTTCCCATATCATGCTGTGGAAATCGATATAATATTGTGACCCCAATCGCATTGTTTGAATGTATGTTGGCCTACGCCAAGCTGTCTAAAGAATACCATGTACATAGGTTCCGCGGCAAGGTCTTGACCTTAATGTATTGTGTAAGCCGCCATCTTGGATCTAGCCGCCATTTTAGGTACTCTTGCAGTGTGGAAGTCACCCTGAATCACAAAATGGAGGCGAATGACATTTTGAGTAAGACTCCGGCCATGGTGACCTCCGCACACGTGAATAAACAATATGTCCGCAGGCCACTTGTTAGGGTCACGAACTAAGACCTTGTCCTCTCTTTAACCTGTGTGTAAATATGTAACTATCAGCGGAACTGATCAAATTATGTAAATTGTGTGTTCGACCTGGCTACGAACCCTAGCCACAGTTCCAAGAATGGTTAACTTGCGAGAGGGCTGGCCAATGCAGGACAAAACGTATAAAAACCCAAGCATCCCAATGATCGGTCTCTCCCACTTTCAGTGCGAACCTTACGTTGAAGGTTCGCGTGTTAGTCAGAGGGCCGAATAGCTATCCGTATGTCAATTGACTTTGGTAACTTTGTAACTTTGAAATAAAGCGCTTTGTATGTCCTTTGTAACCTGTGTTGGTGTGTTTCCTTTTGGGCTTCCCAGCCTCATATCAATTTCTCTGTTTCCACAGTTGGCGCCCGAATAGGGACCCTCAAGATTGATGCCGGATCATTGAAGGTTGACGCAGACTATCGAATCGGGATCGGACGGTGTGATTCTGCGGGCCCAAACGATCGAGACGCGATACCTCGGCAGCGCTGCACGATCCGATCCTTGGGCGATAGTCGTGCGGTCTGACACGGCATCTTGACGAGGGTCCAAATCCGAGGCGGGCAGATTTGCCGAAACCACTGAACGCAGGTAAAAATTCGTTAGTTGAAGTCCTTTGTAAACCGTACGGTCCTCCTTAGGTTTGGTCAGGTGCAGTCGTGACCCGGCTCTTAATTTAACCCTGACAATTTGAATTTGGCGTATTGTATCTGCAGACACAATGATTGGACCAGGTAACACCAATTCTTTGAGAAATGCCTGGGAAATTGTCTAGCTGCTTTAGGGCTCTGTTCTGCAGCGATCGACAATCTTTGGAATTTAGCCGTCCGGCACCACAGGAGGGGTCGCTGGCGTGTACTATGTACTGTAAGTATGGCATTGGTAGTATTGTATTTAATGACATTTGGCACAGACAGACCAGAAATGTCTCAGAATTTCAGTGGCCAATCAATGGTAGTTTTGAGATCCCCCGTATTGAATACTTAGAATCGATCTTGCTTAAGAAAAAGGCTAGGCCAGCAGCCTTTGATGTGTTACAAAATTGGAAAAAGGAAGCATTGCAGCAGCTTAAAAGTAGGGATAAACATGCACGTCGTCATAAAACGAATGCCGAAAAGGCATTGTTGTATGACAAGGAAAAACGATTAGAAGAAGCCCAGAAAATGGATAGAGCTTTCTCGCTCGAGGTCCAGAAAATTTACCCCTCTAAAGATTTCCATGTTTCCGAGGAGTTTATTGAGAAAATATTGAACGAACGGAGGCCTGATTCTTCAGCGCCACCTCCGTATGCTCCTGTTGTGGGCACCTTGCCCGTTCCTGCTATTGTTCCCGTTGCTATTCCTACTCCCCCTGCGCAGCCTACTACTCCTAGTTCTTTGGTTGTCGCTCCTCTGTCTTTTACATTGCCTCTCTCCCCTGCACCCTTGTTAAGTCCACCTACACTTTCGATTCCGGGGAGTCCCGTGTTCGTTAAAACAGATCCCGGTGCAGGGTCAACAATTGTGACTCGTAGTACTGTTCCTGCGGGCAGGAAACGGGAACTATTTGCTTGGGCTAAGCATTGCATGGAAAAAGGTGATCAAACTGATGCATTTTCAACATTATCTAATTTGCTCGATTTTCCCGAGAAAAACGTTTTTATTGAAGGACTGGGGATTCACTTAGGTGTAATGTGGGGTAGATTGCAGACTTCGGATCTCCCACAAGGGGTGAGAGATCTGAATGCTTTGGCACTTTCGAGGGATACAGAGCAAAAAGTATGTGGACATGTTGATAGGTTGTTTGAGTTTAGGAGGGATTTTGAAAGGTTACAAAATGAGGATGATGAGGACGATAGGATATATGTACAGAAACGGTTCCTTTCGTGCCGGAGATCAGCACCTGAGGAAGTACGAATTTGTACCAAAGACGCGATTCGATGGATCTCGGATTCATCGATACCGCCAGATGAGGTGTGTGACACATACAGTCAATACACGGTAGAGATGCAAAGAAAGGTAATCCAAGTGATGGTACAGCACTTACAGGAGGAATGTATAAGGAAGAAGGTTGGTTGCCCCATAGTTATTAGGTATTTGTAAAAGAGCTTTTTCGCCCGACACTTCTACAGCTGCTTTAGCGCTCAATTTGGCCCTAATACTCAGTAAGCGGTCGGAGGTCCCTATATCTCAGTTGCCTATGAGAGAGGTCCCTCCGACCCTTGTCCCAAAAGTAGAAATCCCCGCCGACGCGGCGGCTGGTACTCCCGCGATGGATATCCCTGCACATTACGTATCGCAGTTTGTTCACGTCCCATTCTCTCGACAGGAAGTGAACACGATTAGACAATCAGTCCCTGATATTAGGAAAAAACCGACAGGGTTTTATAAAGAAATAGAATCCGTCTTACAGTCTTCTGTGTTCACCTTAAGTGACATGGACTTATTGTTTCCAGTGCTTTTGCCAGTTGATGTATGGAAACAGATACGGACAGTAGATGATGTGCCGGGGCTAGGGGATACATGGGTAAATCTGATTAGGATAGATGGGGAACGACCAGCTGGTGAGAAACCACCCCAGGTAATACTTACCTTACCCGATAGAATAGTTGCTAAACTAAAAACTATAATCCCAGAAAAAAGGATTATTTGGGACAAGCTTACGGCCTGCGTCCAAGGGAAAACTGAAGGTACTACTGAATTCTTTAATAGATTTGAACAGGTGTTCTCTGACTTCAGTGGACAGGATTTAGGCACAGAGTCGGGGAAGAGGTTGTTTGTGGACAAATTTGTACGTGGCTTGTTGCCCGACATCCAGTCACAAATTATGTCCTCAGAGAGCGCTTGAGAGGCGAAATCTCAGTCCGAGTTTTGCATATGGCTCAGTATTATGAGAATCGGGTTAATAATGAAAAAGAGAAAATCGAAAAAAAGAAGGGGCGACTTGAAGACTAAGGTATTGTTGCAGCAAATTGTCAGAAACCCCAGAGGAGGTACGACAGACTAGAGGTCAGTACATTCCAAGAGGAAATACTCCTCTGAATTCTATAAATATTAATCAGTGTGCTTATTGCCGCCAGGAAGGTCACTGGCGAGCACAGTGCCCTGCCCTTCGTCAGAGGTCAGGAGGCACATTTGGAGGTATGGGTAGGCGACCAAGGGGCCGCCCCGGAGCAGGGGGCCCTGATAGGGGTCAGCTTCTAAAAGATCCACAACAACCTTTTTCACGGGAAAATCAGACTCCGAGTATGGACTCGAGAAATATATTTGATCACCCTTCTGCTGCCTATCTTTCTGAAGAACTTCCCTTTGACGAAGTTCTGCCTTACTAGGATTGCCCGAAGCAGCGTTTGGAACCTTTACCTATTCCCGTTATTCAGAAGGGCCCCTACGTTGAATTATTGGTGGGGAATAGGAAACATCAGTTCTTGATTGACACTGGAGCACAAAAGTGCTCCATTGACCATTCTAGGGTTCCAAACATCCCACTGTCAGGGCAAACAAACGTTTCTATAGGGTTCTCTGGTATACCAACTGTTTGTCCGGTTTCTGCGCCGGTATCTGTTTCTTTGGGTCCTTTCACAGACCAGTGCCCTTTTCTTCTTACTTCAAACTGCGGAGAAAATTTGCTAGGGTTGAATTTGTTAAAGAAACTGAATGCATTGATTCATTGTTCCCCTGACGGAATAAGATTAACAGTCTCACCACAGCAACCCTTTAACTCCCAGTACTTGACCCGACCTCTACCTCCCGAGTTTGACATTGTCCCGGAATGTTTGTGGGCAATAGACGACAATGATGTCGGGATATTGCACATCGAGCCTGTTAAGATAGTTTTGAAACATGGGGTTAAGCTACCGCGCATTCCGCAATATAAAATTTCAATTGAAGGTGAGCGTGCTCTGAAATGCATTGTCTCCGATTTTGTACATCGTGGAGTGATCGAAGAGATAACAGGTAGCTTATGTAATAGCCCGATCTTGCCAGTATATAAGAAAGGCGACAATGCAATTCCGTACCGGTTTATAATAGATCTTCGTGCTATTAACCGGGTGGTAGCCCCACAATTTCCAATCGTGCCTGATGTAACAACGATCTTAACAATGATCCCTGCTACGGCTACACACTTTAGTGTCGTAGATTTGAAAAACGCCTTCTTTAGTATTCCGATACATGAGGAGAGCAGGTATTTGTTCGCGTTCACCTTGGGGGGACGCTCGTTTACATTCACAAGGGCACCTCAAGGGTATACTGAAAGTCCTAGTATCTATAGTAGAGCCTTAAAGGAGCAGCTCGACACCCTTGAATTACCACCTACTTGCACGCTGCTTCAATATGTAGACGATTTGCTCTTGGCTGCAGACTCTGAGAAAGCTTGTAAGGAAGGCACTATATTGTTGCTTGTTCATTTAGCTGAAAATGGTCACAAAGCTTCACTTAAAAAAATTCAATATTGTTGCCAGGAGGTTGCCTATTTAGGCTACCTCCTGTCAAAGGAGGGGAGAAGATTGACACCTGAACGAATAAAACACATTTCTGGCATGTCTGTCCCAAAAACACAGAAGGAAGTCAGAGCCCTGATAGGGATGGCGTCCTACTGTAGACTGTGGATCCCGAATTTTGCCCTAGTGGTAAAACCGATGTTGGCTTTGACGAAGAAGGGCATTTCTCTGCCACTGCCATGGGAATCGGAACATCAACGATCATTTGAGCTTCTCAAAACCGCGCTATGTTCAGCACCGGTTCTGGGTACACCAAATTACGATAAGGCCTTTGTGTTGTTTGTGCATGAATGTGATGGATGTGCTTTGTCTGTGTTAACACAGGAACATGGAGGGAAGAATAGGCCGTGGGGCTATTATTCCTCCGCCCTCGATCCTGTTGCATGCGCTTTGCCGCGATGTCTGCGCGCTGTTGCTGCTGCCGCTGCGTCTGTAAAACAGAGTGAGGGGATGGTCCTAGGCCACAATTTAATTCTGATGGTACCTCACTCTGTTGATATTCTATTGAATAAAACTCAAACGCAACACCTTACCTCTGCCCGGTTGACAAGGTACGAATTAGTCCTATTTGCTCCTCATATCCAAATTAAAAGGTGTTGTGTTCTCAATCCGGCTGAACTCTTACCTCTCCCGCAAAATATTGTTTGCGGTGATGAAGGATCACATGACTGCCTGTATGCCACCGAACAAGAAACAAAGGGCAGGATAGACCTCTCAGATACTCCTTTGGAGAATGCGGAAGGGGAGCTGTTTTGCGATGGCTCCTGCTTCAAACTTCCGAATGGCACATCTACAGCTGCTTATGCAGTTACTACTTTGAACAAGATTGTTGAAACTAAAAGGATTCCGCATAACTCCGCGGAGATTATAGTGTTGACCCGCGCTTGTGAGCTCTCCCAAGGGCATAGAGTCAATATTTATACGGATAGCCAGTACGCCTTTGGGGTGGCTCACAACTTCGGAAAACTGTGGTCGGAAAGAGGGTTTCTGACCTCACATGGGACCAAGATTCAGCATGGTCCCTTAATAGTACAACTACTTTCAGCGCTCTCACTCCCTGAACAATTAGCGATCATGAAATGTGCAGCACATCGCAAGGTCATAGACAATGTGGGCAGAGGAAATGCTTTTGCAGATTTGATAGCTAGACAAACCGCCACAGACCTTAGCACAGACATGTACACCTCGAGGGAAGTGAGAGATGTTTGTATAATAGATGAAGGCATTGGGTCTGTGCGAGACATGCAGACTGATGCCTCCGTTGAGGAGTCTAGGAAGTGGGCTGAAGGCATGGGAAAATTGGATGATGAAGGGTGTTGGGTGGACGCATCCAACGGGAAATGGTTGCTTCCTGATTCTTATGTGTTAGCAATGGTTACAATGGCACACGGTCCAACGCATGTGTGTGCCCAGCAAATTACGAAGATATTACAGCAGGTTTGGGTGAATGATAAAATTTTGGAAACTGCAAAGAGACATGTTCAGAATTGCATGATTTGCCTGCAGCACAATGTGGGTAAAGGGACAGTGACTCCAAGGGGAAGTTTCGGGCCCCCCTCTGTCCCCTTTGAAACCATTCACCTTGATTTTATTGAAATGGAGAGATGTAATAACTTGAAATATGTTCTTGTCATCATTTGTGCTTTTAGCAAATGGGTCGAGGCTTTCCCTGTCAAAGATGCTACCGCCATGACCACCGCAAAGATCCTGGTGAAAGTACTTCCCTCGATTTGGGCTCCCGAGGATAATTTGGTCGGACAACGGCCCCCATTTCATCGCAGCCGTAATGTTGCAAATATGTGTTGCCCTAGGGATTGAGAAACGTTTTCATTCAGCTAGGCACCCTCAAAGTGCGGGATTGGTAGAGAGACACAACGGTATTTTGAAAAACAAACTTGCAAAAACATGTGCCGATACTAAGCTAAAATGGCCCGACGCTTTACCTATTGTGTTAGCTATGCGCACCACACCCCAGACTAGAACTGGGCTCTCTCCGTTCGAGGTGGTAATGGGAAGGCCTGCTAATATCTGGGGTCTCCCCAAACCTAAAGCCCTGAGGGATGTGGATAATGTATTGCTCATAGATTACTGTAATCAATTGACTAAAAATCTCTATTTCATTTACCACCAGGTGAATGCTGCCTTACCTGTACGGTTTACGGGCCCAGGACACGATATACTGCCCGGTAGCTGGATCCTGGTGAAGGCCTACGAGAGGTCTTCCTGTCTTGCGCCCCGCTGGCGCGGACCCTACCAGGTATTATTGGTCACCAGGACGGCAGTGCGGGTGGCAGGAAAGAAGAACCGGATACATGCAACACAGGTTAAGAAGATCCCTCACCCGACGCCACACGCTACAGAAGAAACAGAATCCCTCGCTGGTGCTACAATCTCTGATATCGGAGTAGCAGGCAGCATTGTGAGTGCGTCGGAGAAGTTCTCTGAGCCCGAGGAGCTCTTGCAGCCGTCCATTTTGTCTCCGCACTCCCTTGATCAATCACTTCCGGAAAATCTTGTTTCGAGCTCTGCGACTTCCGTCGCCACCGACACGACGCTCCCCTCAGGGAGCGACGATACTTTGCTTTTGGATTCAACAAACTTGGGTACCATAGGGTACAATCTTCGACCACGAAAATAGAACTACCGCACGAGTGTCGTGCATCTGAAAGGAAAGGATTGATTGAAGTACTGTTGTCTTTCTTTTTTCGAACAAAGGAAAGGAGGGTTCTGTTGGCTAGGGTTGGGAAGGACTAAGAAATCGCGCGGCCGAAGTGCCGCCAGCAACGAACATTGGGGCCGTCGATCAGGATGACCATGATGCCTGCCGCCTTCACCGCTGCTCCCCGTATTGAACTATTAGATAAGGAGGTGACCAAATCGAACAATGAACAATGTGCCTGGGCCCCGAAAACGCACTGTTGTGTTCTCGTTCTGATTATTGTTATTTTTGCAACTGCTGCCGTGGGACTTTGGTATTTTGAAGAAATGTATCCTTTGAAGCCTCTGTTACCGACCAAAATCGTACCAACTGTTTTGACTCCCTCTGTACACCTTCACACTCTGTCCCCTAGGGACTCTCGGCATAGACAGAAATATCATAATAACACTTTGATGATAGTGATGAATGCTACGCATGCTATTTTTAATAAGAGTAATTGTTGGATCTGCACTCACTTACCACAACATGGGAACAAGGGACTGGGATGGTATATACATCCCTTACCTTTAACAACTTCTTGCTATGCCTCTCTTAGAGCACTCTTCTTTGGGCGATGGAATGATAGCATCTCAGGGAACTTCGATGGGACTAATTTGAATGAATTTGAAAAACGTGAATTGACTCCCCTCGGATGCTCGCTTTTCGCAAATAGAAGTAAACCTAACGTCGCTTCTATTAGGCCGTCTGATAAACTATCTTTTCCTTTCCAAAATCTAGTTTCTTTTAAGATGGCTCCGATAGGCAATAAGGATGCCATGCCTCCTTCTTATTCTGTGAATCATAGTCCTGATTCAGTTCCTTTCTGTGTACAAAGAAATGGCACTAGGCCAATGGGAGACTTTGAGCCTTGTGTAAATACTGTAAATTTGACTGGGGAAAATAGGCCTTTGTATGTAGGGGGACCTGTTTATTTTCTTTGTGGTAGTTTAGCTTTTCCCTGGTTGCCGAAGGATTGGCAGGGGACTTGTTATTTAGGGATATTGTTACCAGGTGTATTTATAGCCAGTACCTTAGAGGTATCTAAGGCTCGCCTGCGACGGGATAGTAATGGAGACACCCCTGGACAAGTGTTCGGGGATATAGCCAAATCAGTAGTGCCCTTTTGGGGACAAATAGCAAATTCAGAAAACATTAGGGGATTAGCGAGGGTGTTGGAGAAAACGATCAACCGGACCACGGACATACTTTACAATATGACCTTAGAGCAAAAGGCGATAAGATTGGTAGCCCTTCAAAATCAAATGGCATTAGATGTCATTTTAGCCGAACGAGGTGGAGTATGTAAATTAGTGGGGTCCGCTTGTTGTGTTTTCGTACCAGATTCTTCGCCAACAATTTTTAAAGCAATTCAGAATTTACACACACTCAGTTCTGAAGTCCATATCCCTGTAGGAGACTGGAACCTTAGTACTTGGTTTTGGGATTCTTTACGATCTTGGGGGTGGAAGGTGCTTTCTGTTATTTTAGGTATTTTAGGGATTCTGTTAGTTCTTTGCTGTTGTTTTCAATGCCTCCCGAGTATATGTGGAATGATGGGGGGATGTCGTGCTCAGGTAATGAGCGCAATAGGGCATAAGATATACACCCCGAAGACAATATCTAAAGAGTTCATGTTGCAAGAAGTTCTTATGAACAACTTTATGGCTATTGACATTTCGGACAATGATGCGGAACCTATGGATGATAATGCCTTCAGTTATTTTCGAAAGTATTAGGAGATGATGTATTAGCACTTGGCATAGGCCAAAAAGGAGGGTCTGTGGAAATCGATATAATATTGTGACCCCAATCGCATTGTTTGAATGTATGTTGGCCTACGCCAAGCTGTCTAAAGAATACCATGTACATAGGTTCCGCAGCAAGGTCTTGACCTTAATGTATTGTGTAAGCCGCCATCTTGGCTCTAGCCGCCATTTTAGGTACTCTTGCAGTGTGGAAGTCACCCTGAATCACAAAATGGAGGCCGAATGACATTTTGAGTAAGACTCCGGCCATGGTGACCTCCGCACACGTGAATAAACAATATGTCCGCAGGCCACTTGTTAGGGTCACGAACTAAGACCTTGTCCTCTTTAACCTGTGTGTAAATATGTAACTGTATCAGCGGAACTGATCAAATTATGTAAATTGTGTGTTCGACCTGGCTACGAACCCTAGCCACAGTTCCAAGAATGGTTAACTTGCGAGAGGGCTGGCCAATGCAGGACAAAACGTATAAAAACCCAAGCATCCCGATGATCGGTCTCTCCCACTTTCAGTGCGAACCTTACGTTGAAGGTTCGCGTGTTAGTCAGAGGGGGCGAATAGCTATCCGTATGTCAATTGACTTTGGTAACTTTGTAACTTTGAAATAAAGCGCTTTGTATCTCCTTTGTAACCTGTGTTGGTGTGTTTCCTTTTGGGCTTCCCGGCCTCATATCAATTTCTCTGTTTCCACAATGCTGCAAACAAATCATACAACTTTGAACAAAACGTTCAGCTACTTGGAGATTTTATCATTCACCCAGACATTTTGTAACATTTTGGTAACCTTCTGTGCACAGATGTGGGTGGGTCCATGAGCCATTGCGACCATCATTGTTATGTACGCATCTGGCAGCAACTATTTTCCTTCTACCTTGTCCACCGAACACCCTTCATCCAATCTTGACAAACCCTCCGCCCATTGTTTAGATTCCTCTAATGTGGCATCAGCTTGAATACTCTTTACAGATTCGATACCCTCATCCAAAGTACAAACATTTGTGGCTTCCCTTGAAATATGCATTTCTGAATAGAGATCAGTGGCAGTCTGTTTGGCTATCTGGTCAGCGAAAGCATTCCCTTTTCCCCACATCATCTGATTTTCTGATGAGCTGCGCATTTCATGATTGCTAACTGAGTGGGGAGTGCAAGCGCTGAGAGTAACCATACTATCAAGGAGCCGTACTGGATCTTCGTCCCATGTGAGGTCAAGAAACCTTGTTCTGCCCAAAGTCTGCCAAAGTTGTGAACCACCCCAAAAGCATACTGACCGTCAGTATATATATTTACTTTAAGCCCTTTGGATAGTTCACAAGCTCGAGTCAGTGCTATAATCTCTGCGGCCTGCGCGGGGTTATGCGTGATTCTTTTGGTCTCCACAACCGTGCTCATTGTGGTCATTGCATAAGCAGCCATGGATGTACCATCTGGAAGTTTGAAGCAGGAGCCATCACAAAACCACTCCCCTTGTGGATTGTTCAAAGGAGTATCTTTCAGGTCGATTCTGCCTTTAGTCTCTTGCTCTGTGGTGTAGAGGCAGTCATGTGGCGCTTCGTCACTGCAAGCAGTACCTTGCGGGAAAGGTAAAAGTTCAGCCGGATTCAAGACGCAACACCTCTGAATTTTAATGTGAGGAGCAAACAAGATCAATTCGTATCTCGTTAATCGTGCGGAAGTGAGGTGTTGCATTTGTGCTCTGTTTAATAGAACATCTACAGAGTGAGGTACCATCAGGGTTAAAGCATGGCCTAGGACGATACCCTTGCTCTGTTTTACCGACCCAGCGACAGCTCTCAAACATCTTGGCAAAGCGCATGCGACGGGATCAAGGGCGGAAGAAAAGTAGCCGCACGGCTTATTCTTCCCTCCATGTTCCTGCGTTAATACAGCCAAAGCACATCCATCACGTTCATGCACATACAACACAAAGGCTTTTTCATAATTTGCTGTGCCCAAAACTGGTGCTGAACACAGTGCAGTTTTGAGCAGATCAAACGCTTGCTGGTGTTCCAAGTTCCACGGCAATGGCGAAGAAATGCCCTTCTTCGTCAAAGCCAACATTGGTGTAATCGTTAACGAGAAGTTCGGGAAGTTACTGCCTACAGTAAGAAGCCATTCCTATCAAGGCTCTGACTTCCTTCTGTGTGTTTGGGACAGACATGTTAGAAATTATTTTTATCTGCTCAGGCGTCCACCTTCTTCCCTCCTTTGACATGGGATAGCCTAAATAGATGACCGCCTGTTGACAATACTGAAACGTTTTGAGTGAAGCTTTGTGTCCATGTTTTGCTACTTGAATAAGCAACAACACGGTGCCCTCCTTACAGGCACTCTGAGTCAGCAGCTAAAAGTAGATTGTCTACATATTGAAGCAATGTTTATTTGTTAATGCGCGCCAAACCTGTGGGTAGCCGGGCGCAACAGTTTACATGAAGACTTAAGCTTGTTGCAATGTTTGGCATGAGTATGTACAACACAATAGCAAAAGAGAGCAAATATATGTGAGACTATATACAATCATATGCATATAAAACACAGCGGCAAAAAGCAGATATATACAAGCATGTACCCAGAAGCAAGGCATGTCTTCGGGTGTTTAGGCAAAGGGTAGGTCGTGGCTAGGTAGGAGGCTGGGTAAAAGTTATGTGTCATTGGCACGCAGCCAATTGATTATCTTGTGCCTGAACTTCGGGTATGGTTGTTCCGTTCTGAGTTCAAGTGGTAGTTTGTTCCAGCAGTGAGCAGCTTTGACAGGAAAGCTGGATCCTCCCGCGGTGGAGCGTTTAAACCTTGGAATCTCTAGTTTGGAGGTGTTAGCCGATCTCGTGGGTCGCAAGGAAATTTTCCTGTTCATTTTTTCCATAAGATACGGGGGCTAGGTTGTTTAGACATTTAGATGTGAGGGATGCTGTTTTAAGTAGGATTCTGTCCGTTATTTTTAACCAGTTGACCTCTTTCCTGGAGTTAGTGATGTGCCCTCTGTACGGGATATTTAGTGCTGCTCTTAAGGCATTGTTCTGTAGTCTTTGAAGTTTATCGGTGAGATATTTGTTGGTTCCAGAGTACAGGGCATTACAGTAATCTAACCTATACATAAGGGCATTGGCTAAAGTAATGCAGCTGGCACTAGAGAGGTAAGGTCTAGCTGCATGGATGAGTTTGCAGGTGTAGGTAGTGGAGGAGGCGAGGGAGTTGACCTGCTTCTTGAGAGTAAGGGAGGAGTCCAGATAGAATCCAAGGGTTTTTACCGCAGACATCACCTTGATGGGGTTGTTATCAATGCTGAAGGATGTGTAGTGTGGGCATAGTTTTTGGATGTTGACTTCAGAGCCTAAGATTAGTAGTTCTGTTTTATCATCATTCAGGCAGAGGCCGTGTACGGCTATCCATGCCTGAATGATGGTGCATATCTTGTTCACCAAGGCTGAGTCTGTCTCGTAGTCGCCCGAAGGGGGTTTAAGGATCTGGGTGTCATCTGCATAGTTCGTGTAGATGACCCCCAAACCGTCCAACTTGTCAAACAAAGGCTTGGTGAAGATATTATACATGGTGGGGGAGACACAGGATCCTTGTGGGACACCGTAGGTTATTTTGATGGGGTCAGCTGAGTTGGTAGTGGAGAAGACTTGCATGGTGCGATTTGCTAAAAAGGATTGGACCCAGGCTATGGCATCTCCGGTGAAGTTGGCGGCAGATTCAAGGTTGTTGCATAAAACTGCATGGTCCACCAGGTCAAACGCAGCCGACAAGTCCAGTAGGAGGAGCAAGGCTGTTTTCCCGTTATCCTTAAGTTCCTCAATTTGTGTCTTGAGGTCTAACAAAGCTGTTTCTGTGCCGTGGAGTGGGCGGAAACCAGATTGCCATGAGCCAAGCAGGTGGTTAGCCTCCAGGCAATCCTGGATTTGTATGTAGGCAGCTCTGTCTAGGATTTTTAGTAGGAAAGGCACTGTGGTGATTGGTCTGTAGTTGGTGGGGATGGTGGGGTCCAGAGATTGTTTTTTCAATAGTGGGAGGATCCATGATTCTTTAAGATTGGTGGGTACCGTGTTGGATTTGAAGGAAGCTTTTATAAGATTGGAAATGAAGGGAGCTAGATCCCTAGCTGCGTCCTTTATTAATTGTGCAGGGCAGAGGTCGCCCTTACAGTTTGAGGGAGAGTATTATTTTCTCTGTGTCAATTATGGAGATAGATTTGAATCTAAATGGTGCATTGGTCTTATTCTCCTGGGGGTGGGGTATTTGTTGGTGCAGAGGTGGAAGTGGGGCCTTTTTTTTGCAATTTTACATTGAAGCAGGGAAATTTGTTAGCAAGGGTGTTTTGTGTATTTGTGCACCAAGCTTTGTTTTTAGGGGCGTTGTCTATTGGTTGAATGGGGGATTCCAGCTCACGGAGGATGGTGAAGAGCTCTTTAGTATTGGAGTTGGCTTTTGCGATCCTGTCATTAAAGGTGTTCTTCTTGGTTTTGATAATTTCTTTTTTGTACAATTTGGCAAATTCGGTTAGGTTATTTTTGTTGTGTTCAGTGGGAGAGTGGCGCCAGATAGATTGGAGCTTTCTTTTTTGTAGTCTTAGAGATTTGAGGTGGGGTGTGAACCAGACATTTAAGTGGGCTTCCTGTTTAGCTTTACATAGTTTGGCTGGAGCAACTGCGTCTAATGCTTTGGTCATAGCATTATTGAAAGTATTTACCAGGGTGTCTGGGTTGTTACTTTCCAAACCAGATATGGCTGGAAGGAGGAGAGGGATAATGTTTTCAACAGTCATGTCCTTCTTACTTCTGGTCAGGAGAGGGGGAACCATGTTGTTGATTTTGGGGCTAACGAGATCCTGATTGGCGTGGAAGTTTTATTAGGTAGTGATCCGTCCATGTTTGTGGAGCAATATCGGTGATATTGTTGTTACAGTTCTGTTCCGATACCCAATCGAGGGTCCTTCCTTTGATGTGGTTAGGGGAGAGGACTTTTGGGTCAAGGCCGTGGTCCTTAAGCAGGGCTGCAACTGACTCTGCATGTTTATTGTCAGTTTCGTTAAAGCCAAGGTTAAGGTCTCCGAGTAATAGGGTTTGGGAATGGTCTTTAGTGTTATTGGCTATAAGGCTAGTTAAGTCATCTTCAAAAGTGCCTAGGGGCCCTGGGGGGGTCCGTATATTAAATGGATTGAGAGTGTGCGGTTGTTAGAGAGGGGCATTTTGGCTGTAAGTACTTCACAAGATCTGTAGGAGACTGATGTGGCAGGTCTGATGGGAAGGGTATATTTGCAGATGATGGCTAATCTGCCGCCTCTGGCGTTAGGCCTGTCTGCTCTGAGAATTTGGTAGTTTTTGGGCACTTCTAGCATCAGTGTTGGACATGCCACCTCATGAAGCCAAATCTCAGTTATGGCCAATAGATCCAAGTTGTCCTTATTTAGGATGTCCGCAATTTCTATGGCATGGACCACCATTGATCTCGCATTGATGAGAGATCCTAGTAGTGTTAGAGAACTATTAGGTTTGCTAGTTTGACAGGTTTTGAGTGATCGGGTGTCCAAAGTTGTGCAAGTTATGGTAGGAGTTTGATCATTGGTGTAATTGGATTGTTTGGGTGAGCGGTGCAGGTTTTTAGGTTGGGTAGTAATACGTCTGTTGGCGTTATTCTGGTGGTTTCCTACAGGTTCATAGATACTAGGTAGTCTGGACCTAAGTCTCAGGTTTCTGTCCTTAGGAGGGCTGGTTTTGGGAGTGACGGCCATAGTACTAGCTATAGCAGTGAATAGTATTCGTGTCAAGGTGACTTTCGTCTGAAACATTTCTTAGCTATTCCAGAAATGTACTGTGAGCTGGCGTCTAGATATTAAGTAGATACTTCGGTGATATGCCTGAATAATTTGTGTCTGGGAGGTACAGTGGACTAATATTTGGTACGTTTATCTTGTGGAGATGCAGTAGGGGTATTCAAGCAAACCGACATCTAGATTTGGCTTTAACACAAAGACCTAGTACACTGGTAACTGGAGAGTAGCAATTGGTACATTTTGGTTCAATTAGGTTGTGGAAATGCATGAAGGTTTTCAAATGACATGTGCAAGCGGGTGCCGTAGAACAGAGGGGTTCACCTAAGTGCAGAATTCACAGGTAACGCTAAAGTGGCATGTGCAACTAAATGCACTGAATACAGTTGACCAGAGGGGTTCATCTAAATGCAGAATTCACAGGTAAGGCTAAAAGTGGCATGTGCAAGCAGGTACAATAGACCAGAGGGGTTCACCTAAATTCAGAATTCACAGGTAAGGCTAAAAGTGGCATGTGCAAGCAGGTACCATAGACCAGAGGGGTTCACCTAAATGCAGAATTCACAGGTAAGGCTAAAGTGGCATGTGCAACTAAATGCACTAAATACAGTTGACCAGAGGGGTTCACCTCAATGCAGAATTCACAGGTAAGGCTAAAAGTGGCATGTGCAAGCAGGTACAGTAGACCAGAGGGGTTCACCTAAATGCAGAATTCACAGGTAAGGCTAATGTGGCATGTGCAACTAAATGCACTAAATACAGTTGACCAGAGGGGTTCACTTAAATGCAGAATTCACAGGTAAGGCTAAAGGTGGAATGTGCAAGCAGGTGCCATAGACCAGAGGGGTTCACCTAAATGCAGAATTCACAGGTAAGGCTAACATGGCATGTGCAACTAAATGCACTAAATACAGTTGACCAGAGGGGTTCACTTAAATGCAGAATTCACAGGTAAGGCTAAAAGTGGCATGTGCAAGCAGGTACCATAGATCAGGGGGGTTCACCTAAATGCAGAATTCACAGTTAAGGCTAACGTGGCATGTGCAAGCAGGTACAATTGACCAGAGGGGTTCACCTAGATGCAAAGTATACCCTTGATGATGAGATGGCATACGCAATGCAGTACAGGTTAGTTATGATAGCGAGTTAGCAGGTGGAGGCGTACATATAAGTGAATTGGCTACTGTGTTTTCAGCACTATCGCTCAGCATATCGGGCTGCAGCAAAGTTAAAGTCTTAGTTAGCAATTAGAAGGTAGATTGAAGAGTCTTACAGTCAGTGTTGCAGAGGTCCAGGCTCTCGGCTCGTCTGGCTGCTGACAGATTCGCGACGGGAGGAAGCCTTAGGCAGTGTGCCTGCCGGCTCACCATTGGCCAGAAGTACAGGCTGCAGGCCAATCGGAATAAAGACCAGGGCTCGCAATGTATCCTCGAGTTTGAACTCCTAAACGAAGTTGCAGGCGGCCATTTTCAACTGGCTGAGGTCCTCGTGGACTTCAATGGCGGGCATACATTCAGGGTGCTGCAGACAGGGGCAGGATGGAGAACGGGTGGTAGTAGGCACCTGTTATGTGTTGCATTGAAATATGGAGGGACACAGATAAATAAAAAATACCTTATCCAAGAATGTGCAGCATGCTTCCAGAGCACGTCTGTGCTAGGCAGATTGCCTACCTTTGTATGTGGGGCTGCCTCCTGGCCAGGCACTGCTCCTGCAGTGGGCGCGGGAGCTCCAGCTCCGGCTGTAAGGCAGCTGTGGATGAGCCTCCAGGCTCGCGACGGTAGGAAGCCTTCGGCAGTGTGCCTTTGGAGGTGGGCCGGCCGATTCGCCTGGCGGCTCACCATTGCCAGAATCACAGGCTGCAGGCCAATCGGAATAAAGACCAGGGCTCGCAATGTATCCTCGAGTTTGAACTTCTAACCTAACTTGCAGACGGCCATTTTCAACTGGCTGAGCTCCTCGTGGACTTCAATGGCGGGCATACATTCAGGGTGCTGCAGACGGTGGAGAACGGGTGGTAGTAGGCACCCTTTATGTGTTGCATTGAAAGATGGAGGGGCACAGATAAATAAAAAATACCTTATCCAAGAATATGCAGCGTGCTTCCAGAGCACGTCTGTGCTAGGCAGATTGCCTACCTTTGTATGTGAGGCTGCCTCCTGGCCAGGCACTGCTCCTGCAGTGGGCGCGGGAGCTCCAGCTCAGGCTATAATGTAAAAGTGGTAGGCAACTTGAGTGTATCAAGCTGCTCTTTCAAAGCCATAATAGACGCTCAGACTTTCTGTGTAAAGTTGTGGGGCACAGGTAGATGTAAAAGAGCGTCCCCCTAAGGTGAATGCAAACTGATATCTACTATCTTTGTGTATAGGAATGCTAAAGAACGCGTTCTTAAGATCTACAACACTAAAGTAAGTAGCAGAAGCCGGAATCATGGTTAATATTGTCGTCACATAGGGCACAATAGGAAATTGTGGAGCAACAATCTTATTGATGGCACGTAAATCAATAATGAAACGAAAAGGAATTTAATTATTGCCTTTCTTGTACACGGTCAAAATCAGACTATTGCACAAACTACCTGCAATTTCCTCAATTACCCCACAATGTACAAAATTCGGAGACTATGTATATCAAAGCCTGCTCACCATCAACCGAAATCTTATACTGGGGAATACGTGGAAACTTTACTCCATGTTTCAAAATGATCTTAACAGGCTCAATTTGTAGAACACCGACATCATTGTCGTCAATTTCCCACAAACACTCCGGAACATCACTAAATTCCGGCGGCAAAGGTCTAGATCAAGAACTGAGAGACAGAAAGTTGCTGTGGTGAAATCTTCAAACGCACGCCATCCGAAGAACAATGAATTACTGCATTTAATTCCTTCAACAGATTCAATCCCAACAAATTCTCTCCACAGTTCCTAGTCAAAAGAAATGGACAGTGGTCTGTGAATGGACCCAATGTAATCGGTACCGGCGAAGAAACCGGCCAGACTACTGGCGTACCAGAAAACCCTACAGAAACATTGGGTTTGCCCTGACAGTGGTATGTTTGGAACCCGTGAATGGTCAATGGAACACTTCTGTGCTCCTGTATCTATCAAGAATAGATGTTTCCTATTTCCCACGATCATCTCAACGTAGGGACCTTTCTGATTAACGGGAATAAGCGTCGGTTCCAAACCCTGCTTTGGGCAATCCTAGCGAAACAGAATGTCGTCAAAAGGAAGTTCTTCAGAGAGATATGCTTCAGAAGGATGAGCAAAAATGTTTAGATTATCCACACTCGCTGACTATCCTGTGAAAAAGGTTGCAAATCTTGAGAAAACTGACTTCTACCAGGACCCCCTGCACCAGGGCGGCCTCTGGATCGTCTACCCATGTTACCAAATGCGTTATTCGACCTCTGTTGGAGGATCGGGCATTGGGCACGCCAATGACTCTCTTGTCTGCAATAAGCATACTGGTTCATGTTTACAGGACCCAACGGCACATTTCCCTGTGGAGCATATTGTGCCCTAAATTGTGAAGTACCCCCTCTAGGGCCTCTAACAATTTGTTGCAATAGAACTTTAGTTTTCAGATCGCCCTTTCTCTTTTCAATTCTTTCCTTTTTGTTATTGACACAGTTCTCATACTACTGAGCCATATGCAATACTTCAGACTGAGACTTAGCTTGCCAAGTGCTCTCAGAAGACATAATTTGCGGTTGGATGTCAAGCAACAACCCACGCACAAATTTGTCTACAAAAAGTCATTTTCCAGACTCTGAGCTCAAATCTTGTCCACTGAAATTTGAAAACACTTGTTTGAAACGATTAAAGAATTTGGTAGCACCCTCAGATTTCCCTTTGACACAAGCAGTACATTTGTCCCAAATAATCCTTCTTTCAGGAATGATGGCTTTAAGTTTCGTGACTATTCTATCAGGCAAAGTCAGTATTACCTGTGGTGGTCTCTCGCCAGCTGGCCTTTCTCTATCCAATCGAACTATATTAACCCATGTGTCTCCTAATACTGGTACATCATCTACAGTCCTAATCTGTTTCCACAAATCAATAGGTAGGAGCACCGGAAATAACAAATCAATATCGCTCAGAGTAAATACTAATGACTGCAAGACAGATTCTATCTCTTTATAGAACCCTGTCGGATTCTTTCTTCTATCGGGAATGGATTGTTTTATGGTGTTCACTTCCAGTCTTGAGAACGGGACGTGAACAAACTGCGACACATAATGTGCAGGAATATCTTGAACAGCTGCACCTGTTGCAGGATTAGCTGGAATCTCAACCTTTGGGACAAATGTCAGAGGAACTTCTCTCATAGGCAACTGAGAGATGGGAAACTCTGAATGCTTACTGAGCAACAGAGCCAAATCGAGCGCTAAAGCAGCTGAAGGAGTGTTGAACGAAAAAACTCTCTTGTAGATATCAATAATTCTATTGCAAGACCGGAGGTGAGCATTATGCTTTATCTTCTTTAATTCTGCTTAACGACAGCTTTTCAAATCTTTACTTTTCCTCATATATTTTCTTTTTTTTTTGTTGTGGCCAACTGGCACTAAAGTATAAAGAAAAACAAAATGCATTGAAAAAACAGAGGTGTATCCACTACATTTCCCATGAGTCTTTGGCTCCCTGGTAGTCCTAGCCTACATCCTATCCTCCAATGAGATGTACTCCCTTGGTATAAATGTCCCTCTGACTAGGTGCCTTCCTCTTCTTTTTTGCTGCTTTCTACAGCTAAGTACCTCATTTACTTACTTGCTAATCTCATAGAGGATATTTATGAGTAATTGCCGTGAGCGCAGCGTATCCACCACTGCGCTTACTCCAGCCTTATGACAGGATGTAATATTTAATTATATTTGGGTATACTTGAGTATATTTAATTACATCTCATTAGATTTACTTATATTTACTTATATTCAATTTACGAATACCGCGCGTACATTTTAACGATGTGGTCGCGGATTGTTTATAGGTGATTTTTGGGCCCGCCGGCGATCACGCTTGCTTCAGGGGACATCACGTGAGGGCAGACATTCCGGCGGCCTGTAGCGATTACTACAGCCTGACGGGAATGCCTCCGGTACTGAAGTTGTTCGCGCATGCGCATTGTGATCTCCTTCCATACGTTTCGCTATCGAGCAGGAAAACAAACGCTCGGCCGCTCTGGAGAGCATTACATGGCCAATTAAACACATCTCCTCATGTTTTAGCAGCGTATCCACTATTCTAATGAGGCTGAACCCGATCTAGGGTCAAAATAAAATAATTTAGAAAAATAATAATTTTCAGAAACACTGACCTGCTTTAAAAGTACACGCAGGTCAACACAGCAGACTTCCAGAGCCTGCAGCTGCTCTTTCCCCTATCTGTAAGCCACAGGCATGGCCTCTGATAGACCAGAGGAATACTGGTGCGACTATAGCGGCCAGGAGCCAGAACCCCTGGAAAAGGAATTCGACCTCACAGAGCTTCAAGAGAGTGCTAGGTGACTCTCTAATTAAAGCAGTGGCGCAGGGAATGCAGCCTATACAGGACAGACTACAAGTCCTAGAGGAGATTTTGGGCACCAGAGCTGGCACACAAGATGACCCAGGTGAGGGGACCTTCACTAGACAGCCTCTAGAAGATACACCAAGGGGGATTAAAGCAGCCCGGAAGAGGAAGCACTCTTCTACCCCCCTCCCCCCCGGGCAAGGACATGGGGAAGGATGAAAAGCCCCAAGAGCCAGCTGATGCATTCAAGAGACTAAAGGATGCTTTCTTATAAAAGACTTCAGTGGTGCCCAGCCTCGTACCCCCTACCCCAGGGGCTGATAATCCATGGGACGCTCCCTCTTCCTCGGAAGAGTATGGCCAGGAGGAGGGTCAAGACGAAGGCGACAGCCTCGACAAGGAGGAGAGTAGAGAGTCAGTTATAGATGCCAGCTCAGTGGAGGGTACCCCAGAGGACACATCAGACATGTTCGAGCCAGAGGCGATAAGGCACCCCAGATCCACGGAGTGGACCCAGTCACCCAGAGTGGCGATTTATATGGCTCAGAGAATCCGGAGACCTTTAGACAAGGAGACCAGGTTCCGCCTTAGAGTAGAATGTCCAAGACCCGAACTCTCAAGTAAAGTAGCGGAGACGCCAGAGATGGGTCCTAAAATGCTGACCTTCATTACAAAGGCTAACTAAGATGCTCGGCGAGGCATGGATAGGTCATGGAGGTGTTGTCAAGACAAGATTCTTGACCTGGCAGGTCCCATCGCTAAAATCATGGACCTGGCCGAGAGGTCCAAAGACACTGGCGAGCCTGTAGATCCATTAATACTAGCAGGATGGGCCCAGAGAGCCGCCTGCTTGCTTGGGAACGCGAATAGCGCAATATCGGCGGAGAGGAGAAGATCTATGTTATTGAAGATCGATAACAAGCTGGGGGACCTAGCGTCCTATGAAGCGGGCAAAGGTGCCCTAGGTCTACTCTTTGGCGACACGTTCGTCAAGGAAATGAATAAATTTGTGGATACCTACACAGCACTTGAGAAAGCGCAATCCTCTATAAAGAATGTCTTTCCCAGTCGGGTTTTTGCAGGGACCGGCCGTTTTAGAGGTAGCTCGTCTGGCCGCTATAACGCCAACAGAAGACCTCCCGGCCCGAGGGCCCAGTACTGGGAATCCCGGCAACAAGACTCCTCCTTCCCCAATCGAGGTAGAGGATTCAGGGGACGCCGAGGCAGAGGATACTACAGGCAAAACAATCCCACACGTGAGAGAAAGTTCAGTTATATACCCCCCCCAGTAGGTGGGAGAACCTTGCTTTTTATACACAATTGGCGCGAACTTTCATCAGACGCTTGGGTACTGCTAACAGCGCAGGGCTTCCATCTAGATTTCATAGCAGAGCCACAGCAAATAGCAGCCCCGCGCTGCAAACTTCCTTAGCAGAAAAGCAACTTCTGGAGGCAGAGATTTGCAATTTAGCACGCAAACAAGCCATAGAGAGCCCAGCCCCGCTATTCCAGTTTCCTCAGCTACATATTCCTAGTCCATCGGAAAAGAAAGGTGCGTCCAATTATCAATCTAAAGGAGCTAAACAGCTGGCTCATCTACAGACATGTCAAGATGGAGGGAATCCATCTACATGCGGAGCTCCTCAGAAAAGACGATTGGTTGGCCCGCCTAGATTTAAAGGACGCCTACCTCACAATACCTATAGCCCCTCAGTTCCGAACATACCTGCAGTTCGAGTGGGAGGGAGAGATCTGGCAGTTCAAAACTCTTCCATTCGGACTAGCCTCAGCCCCCTGGGCTTTTACGAAACTCTTGAGGCCTCTGGCGACAGCCCTAGGAATCAGGGTATTCAGATGATCATCTACCTAGACGACATCCTTCTCATGGCAGAGGACAGGGAGAGATTGCAGAGTCAGGTGCAAAACGCATCATCCCTCATTGCAAGTCTAGGATTTCTGGTCAGCACCGAGAAATCCGTATTGACGCTCTCCAGGAGAATAGAATTCCTTAGGCTTCACTATAGACACCAGGAAGGCCACATTGGAACTTCCACCCGCCAAGATAAGGGCGATAAAGAAGGACCTGAGAGCAGCTCTAAGGAAAACAGTTATATCGCTTCGGAATCTAGCCAGGATAGTTGGATTGCTAGCAGCCTCTATCCAAGCGATCTTTCCCGGTCCCTTGCATTACCGAGCTCTACAGAGACTCAAAATCAAATATCTACAGAGGGGTTGGAGATACCATCGGCTAGTGCCGCTGGACGAGGACAGCAGGACAGAGCTCAGATGGTGGCTTCACAATATGGAAGCCAGGAACGGCCGTGCAATTTTCGGAGACCTTCCAGAGCTCATAATAGAATCCAACGCCAGCAGATCAGGATGGGGAGCCAGGTGCGGAAGCACAGAAACGGGAGGAAAATGGTCACTGGAGGAGTTAGCCCTACACATCAATTGCCTGGAACTACTAGCGGGTTCCTTCACGGTCAGAGCTTTCACGAAGGACAGAGCGAGATGTTGCATTTGATTGAGAATGGACAACATATCGGCCGTGCGGTATATCAACAAGCTAGGGGGCACGAAATCCAAAATGCTAGCAGAATTAGCAAATGATTTCTGGCACTCCTGTTTGGAGAGGGACGTAGAAGTCAGAGCCGAATATCTTCCGGAAGTGAGGAACACAGTGGCAGACTGGAACTCCCAATATTTAGTAGATTCCAGCGACTGGACGCTACACAGTTCAGTCTTCAGGAAGCTACAACAAAAGTGGGTCACCCCGCATACAGATCTTTTCGCCTCCAGGCTGAATGCGCGACTACCCAGTTACTTCAGCTGGAGGCTGGATCCGGGAGCGATAGGTACGGACGCTTTCCTTCACCACTGGGGAGGTCGCACACATTACGCATTTCCCCCATTCACGATGCTGGCGAGGGCACTAGCCAAGGTGCGCAGAAAATTGAACTTTCCACGGATTTCCCCCAGAGGATTTCTCACAGGCAGGATCTGCTATTAGATCCGACAGGAATGTCTCACCCACTGATTCTGAACCAGACACTAACCCTCATAGCCTGCAGAGTTTCAGGTGCAGATGGTGCTTGCCGGGACTTTCAGAGGAGGCTACAGAGCTCATCAAGGTATCATGGACTACCTCCACCATCAGGAGCTATGATTCCGCATGGCAGGCCTGGGATTTATGGTACAGAGAAAGGAGTCTTTCTCCCATTTCAGCCCCTATAGTACAGGTAGTGAACTTCTTGGCATTGCTGACTTCTTGGGAGGAGGGCCTTCGGAATGGTACGAGTGTACAGGTCGGCTATATCAGCAGGACACGATTTAGTAGACGGAGTACCGATAGAACACCGAGCAGTAACTAGACTGTTAAAGGGGATAAAGGTTAGCAAGCCACCAAGACCAAAGTATTCATTCCTATGGGATGTGAATAAGATACTCTACCTATTTGAACAATAGCCCACAAATGACCTACTATCGAAGAGACAACTCTCGGGGAAGCTAGCTACACTTCTATGTCTGGTATCCTGGAGGAGAGTGTCGGACATCCGCGCGCTAGAGATAGAAAGATTTTCTATACGGAGGGGGTAGCGTTTAATATAGTGCAGCGTACTAAGACAAATTCCAAAATTATTACCTACACCTACTTCCCAGGCAATAGCAAACTCTGCGTAACGCAATGAATAAAGGCGTATGAAGCAGCAACAGCAGACGTAAGGCCTAGAAATGTGACACAACTACTGATGGCGCGCAGAAGTCCATATAAAGCGGTTGCCCCAGCTACCATTTCAAGATGGGTAAAAGAAGTGATGGACAGCGCAGGTATAGACATCTGTGTTTGGAGCTCACTCAACCAGAGGAGCTATGGCTTCAGGAGCTTTTGCGGCAGGAGTTCCGCTGCAGGAGATCATGAAGGCAGCAGACTGGTCCAGTGATTCTGTCTTCAGAACTTTCTACTTTAAGCCAGTACACAATATCGCAGGAGCAGTGATACAAAGCTTTGAACAAGCATAATGATCGCCTCCGGTCTTGTCATAGAATGAAGATTGCCAAAGCGCATAGCGCAGGAAGTCTTGATTCTATTAGACACGAAGGCGAGCATTATCCCTCCCTGGAGGAGTTTGAGGGCAGCAAGAGTTAGCAATGCAGCCAACAGAGATTTTGACTGAGTGAACAATGGAGCAAAGTCTAGCAATGATGAAAGTATAATTGTGTTATGTGGTTTGCAGTAAATTCCTCCCCCCCCCCCCCTTACAACTGTGATCTCTTTCCAAATAGGAGAGGACCAGAAGAATCCTCGAGAGTAACCAGCTAACGCACCAACTGTGAGGATCTAGGATCGAGGCAGAATAGAAAATACAGCGAGTTCAATTGTGAGACTGTTACTAGACTGTTATTAAAGTTACCAAGTTCGAAAACAAGCAAAGAAGAGGAAGGCACCTAGTCAGAGGGACATTTATACCAAGGGAGTGCATCTCATTGGAGGATAGGATGGAGGCTAGGACGACCAGGGAGCCAAAGACTCATGGGAAATGTAGTGGATACACCTCTGTGTTTTTTTCAATGTATTTTGTTTTTCTTTATGCTTTAGTGCCAGTTGGCCACACACACACAAAAAAATATATATATATGAGGAAAAGTAAAGATTTGAAAAGCTGTTGTTAAGCAGAATTAAAGAAGATAAAGCATAATGCTCGCCTCCGTGTCTTTAATAGAATCAAGACTTCCTGCGATATGCGCTTTGGAAATCTTCATTCTGCGGGACAACAAATCTTTCTTTTTATACATTCATCCTACAGGTATTCTACCATTATCTGTATTACTTTCCTCGGCATTTCTGGCGTATGCTGACTATGTGTGTCATATACTTCTACGGGAGATATTGACATGTCTGAAATCCACCTAATCGCATCCTGTGTGCAAATTCACATTTCCTCACTTATCGACTTGCAACAAGGAGGGAACCGTTTCTGTACAAACATAGCGCCCAAACTATCGCCATCAATTTCTTCATTCCGTAACCTTTCTAACTCCCTTCTATACTCAAAAACCCTCTCGACGTGCTCATGTACTTTCTCTGCAGTATCTCTTGAATATGCTGAAACATTCAGATCCTTCCTCCCTTGTGGGGGATCTATATCATCTAATCTGTTCCACATTATACGTAAATGAATTCCCAACCCTTCAATAAAAACGTTTTTCTCAGGAAAACTGTCAAGATTAGAGAGTGTGGCAAAAACATCAGCTTGTTCACCCTTCTCCATGCAGTGTCTAGCCCATGCAGTCAATTAGTGTTTTCTCTCTTTTGATACAGTATTACGAGTTACAATCTTTGATTCCGCTCCCTTATCAACTACAAGTGGGACAGAACCACTTCGAAGAGAAACAGTAGACAAATCTTGTAAATTGGTAATGAAGGTGCTATCACTGGTGCAGAAGGCAAATCTACCAAACCCGCAACAGTAGGCAAAGGTGGAGGAGCAACGATAAGAGGAGGAACAACAGCTGGAGGAAGAGGAACATTAAGAGGAATGATAGGAGGAGCAGGAACAAATATGGGAGGAGGAACGACAGCAGGAAGAGGTAAAACAGCAGGAATAGGAACATACGGAGGTGGCGCAGTGGCACCAGGCCTTCGTTCATTTAGAAGTGTCAATTAGTTCATCAGATACATGAAAGTCTTTAGACGGATACATTTTCTGAATACCAAGTGAAAAAGCCCTATCAAAATTCCTAACTGACTCAGACTGTTTATTTTAATCGTACAACAATGCTTTTTCGTCGTTGGTCATATGACGGCACGCATGTTTTTCCCTACTTTTAAGTTGCTGCATAGCTTCTTTCTTCCAATTCTGTAATACATCAAATGCTGCAGGTCTAGCCTTTTTCTTTAATAATATGGACTCTAAATATTCTATACAAGGGATTTCAAAACTACCATTGATTGGCCACTGAAGTTCGGAAGCATGTCTAGTTTGTCTGTGCCAAATATCATTAAACACTATACTACCAATGCTGTGCTTAAAGTACATAGTACATGCCGGAGACCCCTCCATTGGCGCCGGTCGGCCAAATTACAAAGATTGTCTGTTACTGCGGAATAACGCCCTGAAGCAGGGAAGGCAATTTCCCAGGCATATCAGATTACTGGTGTTACCTGGTCAATAATTGTACTCGCAAGTGCAATGCGCCAAAACAAATTATCAGGATACTTAAGAATTGGGTCACGAGTCACCTGATCAAAGAACTAAGGAGGTCAGATCGGATTTCAAAGGACATAAAGGACCCACGTGGTTGGTGATTTCGGCAAAACTGCCCGCCTCAATATATGGACCCTCGTCAAGATACCGTCCAGGGATCGGGTCATGCAGTACTGTTGAGGTATCACTTCTCATCCAAGAAAGGGGCCCCCTTTTTCACCGTCCGATAGCCGTGTCAACCTTCAACAAGATGGCATTAATCTTGAGGGTCCCTATTCGGGCGCCATCTGTAAAAGCAAGGAAATATCTAGGCTGAGTACCACCAAAAGGAAATACACCAAACACAGGCTTATAAAGATTCACAGATCTTTATTACTACTGCGCAGTTTACAAAGAAACAAAACATAGCTATCTGGCCCTCAGTACATCACAGCGAATACTAGCCCTTCATTGTGAGAAGTGAGAGGTACTGGACATCTAGACATTCGGTTATTTATACAATTTCAGTAATAATGTCCAGCCCCTCTGCAAGTTAATAATCCATGGTCTAGAGTTCGTGCAGAGTTCACTTATGGTTTATACAACAATATGCACACGGATTATCTTTGGTTTACATACAAATAAGTTACAATGGCAATGGTGTATTCCCAGATTTAGCAGTAAGCCTTTGCACATTCTCTTCACAATGCAGTTCAGCCTGTGTCCACGCTCGACATTTTCCTTTACATTGTTTCGATGTATGTTCGCACATGAGGCTTATTGGCGCAGACAATCCTTAGTCAACAAATTAGGCATGGGACAAGGTCTCTTTACTCGGCCTAAACATTCGGCCAACGGACAGCCTAAACATTAACTATGGTGCAAGGGTCGGGAAGGCTCGGTTACATGTTGGAAACACAGTCCACCATTTTAGAACACAGAGTTACATTTGAACAGAAATCAAAATGGCGTATGATCCCAAAATGGCGGCAAAGTCGATCTAAAATAGGAACATTTGAAGCACGGTTTTCTTCGCAGAGCGACTGGGCTTAGGCCAATATATATATATATATATATATATAAGAAAGGAGGCGCAATATGATTTCCCGTTTAACAAGCTGTACACGGAAGAGGCCGATTATCATGATGACCCGATACTGATGTTATCGATACAGAGGATCATGGAGGAATTCTACAGACACCAAAGGGAGAAGGAAACTGACTGATCCCATAGAAACGGAAACCTATCGGAGAGACACATCTCCAATTCCAGGCATGTCAGGAAGTTCACCTCACAGGAGTAGACCACAAAAGAGAATGAGATCACCGGAGCCTGCTCGAAGACCTAGGAGCAGCACCTGCAGTGCTTCACCGACAAGAGTCCCATCACCTCAGTCATCGCATAGACCTCGATCGCCGGATAGGGATCCAACAATGGTGCTGTCCACAGTTTCAGTCTCAGATTGGCAAGAGGATCCTTTTTGAGAATTCTCTGATCCAGAAGAAGGCAGAATTACACAGGAGCCCGACGCAATCAGTGAGTGGGATGACTATGTAGTCGAGAAGCCCAGGAGTAGAGATTCATCAGGCGAGGCCACACCGCCGGATGATCTGGATTCTTTCCACACCATAATACGCAAGGCTGCAGAATTGTTCAAAATTCAAGTTCCATCAGAAGAAAGGAAATTAGTGCTTTATGAGCACAGGGACAAACGCAGGAGAATGGTGACCACCATCCCTCTCCTCAACACCATCTGGGAGTCCAGATCCAAGATACTATCTACACCCTTATCTACTCCGGCTCTGATGTCCAGACCAGCGAAGAAATATAAAGCTCCAGAGCCTGCACTGCTTTGTTTGAGAGGTCACACAAAACCGGACTCGGTTATCACAGTTGCACCGGACAAAGAAGGCCGTAAGCTAGAAGCCATGGGCAGGACGGTGTCATCTTCTGCATCGCTTACCATCAGAGCGGGTAATGCGCTGGCCATGACTGCAAGGTTCGATTGCGAGCTTTGGCTCTGCATGTCCAAATTGGCTAAACAGTTACCACCAGAGCTCCAGGAAGAGGCTAGATCGATAATCGCTGACGGTGAAGCAACATCGGACCATATGATGGACGCAGCGGTTGATGTGGCCAAATCAGGTTTCAGACAGATGGCACACGGCACAGTACTCAGAAGGCAGGCCTGGATGAAGGCTACTAACTTCAGGCCTGAAGTGCAAGCACAGATATTAGGCATGCCCTTTGATGGAGAAGATCTCTTTGGAAAGAAGATAGACAACCACCTGAAGGGTATGAAATCAGACACGGACACAGCCCGAGCCATCAGTTCTTTGAAGGACAAGAATAAGGACCATCAAATTTTTCGTCCCTATAGAGGCTCATCTTCCAAATTCAGAGGATACGGTCGCTCCTCGTATGGGCAGAAAGCACAAGGCGGCACGTATCAAGAAAATAAGTATCAGTCTTCCAACAGATACGCCCATAGGGGCAGGCATGGCTCTGCCCAAGGTAAGTCACAAGGCAAGCAAAACTGACCATCCGACTCTTTTCCCTCAACCCCACACCCCAGTGGGGGGGGGGAGGGTAAGCCAGTTCTTCCAGCGCTGGTAGTCAATCACATCGGACAAATGGGTGTTACAGGTGATCCGAAAGGGCCACACCTTAGAATTTCTAGATCAACCTCCTTCCCTGGCCCCAACTACACGCAAGGTGCATATGTTAAGACAAGTCATGTCCGAAGTGCAAGAACTACTCCAGAAGGCAGCAGTAGAACCAGTGCCGTACTCTGAGGGGAAAGGGTTTTTACTCCCGTTTCTTCCTCATCAGAAAGAAAAACGGTCAATGGAGGCCCATCTTGGACCTGAGGGCACTGTTCGGACTAAAATCGGCACAGAGAGTTTTCACAAAATGCTTTGCGCCAGTAGCTGCAAGTCTCAGGAGGGCAGGAACGGAAGTCTTCCCATACCTGGACGATTGGCTGACAAAAGCAAGTTCCGCCGCAAGGGCTTGCTCAGCAGTGTCGAGGGCTATCAACCTCCTAAAAGAGTTAGGTTTTTCCATAAACAACACAAAGTCCTGCCCTGTTCCCATCAATACAGCTCTCTTCCTGGGAGCCGAGCTTGATACCACCATTGCCAGGGTGAGGCCATCGACAGAATGAGTAGCAGCGATTCTACGCATCACTTCGAGCTTCCTGGAGAAAGAGTCAATATCTGTACGCTCTTACAAATCCCTTCTGGGCATGATGTCAACGTGCATATTCCTCACACCGAACTGCAGGCTTCGCATGAGACCGGTTCAGGAGGCCCTGGACCACCAATGGAAATAGGCTCTCGGATGCTGGGTGGACATCGTCCAGATTCCATCGATGTTACACAAGTCTCTTTGATGGTGGAATGTTCCGAGGAATCTTCTGCAGGGGATGCCTTTTCAAGCACCAACATCAACCCTTCTGCTGAGGACGGACGCGTCCTTATCAGGCTGGGGCTCTCCTCTTGCGAACCTCCAAACCAAAGGCACTTGGTCAACACAAGAGTCCCAGCTGCACATCAATGTGTTAGAGCTCAGGGCCATAGGTTGGCGCTGAAAGCTTTTCTGCCTGTGATAGTGGGACAGGTGCTCACAGTCCAGACAGACAACACGACCTCCATGCACTACACAAACAAGCAGGGAGGCACAAGGTCAGAAGTCCTATCACAAGAAGCCCAACAGCTATGGGCATGGGCCTTACATCACCAGGTGCAATTCAAGGCAGAGTATCTTCTGGGAGTGGACAATGTCCTAGCAGACAGACTAAGCAGAGAATACACGGGTTTCCTTTTCGTCCAGCTCCCACTCGTGGGACACCAACGGATTTTTGCCTTATGGGGCCATCTGCATTTCAAACATTTTGCCATCAGGGACAACAAAAAGTGCAAGAGGTTTGCCTCGAGGTACCCAGAGTATCAATCACTGGGAGACGCGTTCTCAGTGAATTGGACGGGAAAGTTCCTCTATGCCTCCCCCCCCCCCATTCCCCTCATGGTGAGGTTGCTTCGCAGGGTGCAAGAACAGGATTGCTCTATGATCCTAATTGCACCGGATTGGGTGCGGCAAGTCTGGTACTCGACTCTGAAACATCTATCCAGTCGGCCCCCGATTCTCCTCAAGACGCATCAATATCTGTTGACACAACAGAACTGCAAGGTCCTCCACCACGACGGGAGGAGCCTATCTCTCAAGGCATGGTTCCTGAGCAGCGCAAACTGATGAACCTGAAGCTACCATCAGAATGCTGGGCTATCATCAGGGACGCGAGAGCCCCGTCGACACAAATCACCTACACCAGGAAGTGGACTTGTTTTTCCAAATGGTGCGCGAGATCTGCCATTGATCCTCTCACGGTCTTGGTTGATCAGGTTCTACCCTACTTACTGTACCTAGCTAAGTCAGGGCTTTCATTGTCCTCCATTAAGGTCCATCTGTCAGCCATAGCGGCGTACACAACAACACCAGAGATGCAATCCTTGCTCTTTACCGGCGGTTAAAATCTTCCTGAAAGGGCTGATGCCTACTTATCCTCCTATGCCCTCGCCAGTCCTTAATTGGAGCCTCAACCCTGTCTTGACAGCCCTCGTGGAACCTCCCTTCGAACCCATAAATAGATGCAAAGTGAAATTCTTGTCCTGGAAAACAGCCTTTCTGATAGCCATCACATCAGCCAGAAGGATCAGTGAGTTACAAGCCTTGTTTTCTGAGCCTCCGTTCACTTTGTTCCAGAAGGACCGCATCATCTTAAGGCCACATCCTAAGTTCCTACCCAAGGTGCTTTCGGAGATGACACTGAGCGCATTGTTTTACCAACCTTTTTCCAGAACCACTCTTCTGAAGCGGAAAGAACATTACATTCTCTAGACGTTGCTGGGATATTGAAGTTTTACTTGCACAGAATCAAGGACTTCCGCTCCTCAAACCGTCTGTTCATTGCTTTCTCTGGCTGTACCAAAGTTCAGCATATCTCTAAACAAAGTCATAGCATGCTGGGTATCGTCCTGCATCACCCACTGCCATCAGATGAAAGGCGGCCCTCTTACTAGACAGTCATTTGCGCACTCCACCAGAGGAAGAGGGGCGTCAACAGCATTCCAGGCAGGGGTGGCCTTGAAGGACATATGCAGACTCGCCAGATGGAGCACTCTGCACACCTTCACGAAACACTACTGCCTGGCCGAAGACACCAACAAAGAAACTGCAGTTGGTCAGGCAGTGCTCCGCCATCTCTTTGCATAAGGTAGGACCAGCCTTCTTTCCCACCTTTCCCGAAGTATGTAACAGTTGTGTTACTGCATGGTAAAGGTTTGATCAGAAATATGTTTTTCTGGATTTATGCATGTATGTATATGATGGTAGCATGTTTTAACTGCTTGGTATTCTATTCAAGCATCTGAATCTGTGAAAGATCCAATTCTGGAGAAGTCTTAGTTACTTACCTGTAACTGTATTTCTCCAGCATTGGTGTCTTTCATAGATTCACATGTGCCCACCCGCCTCCCCTGAGAGGCTGCTCCTATGTTCGGCATCCATTATACTGTAGTATCGACGGTTCAAAATCTGAAGATGGCTGCCGGGGGCAGAGCTTAAGCCCTGCCACCTCATTTGTTGGGGCCATAAAGGACCAAAGTGAGGTGGAGGGACTAAACAATAGAATTGCTCATAGACTATGATGGGCTATGTACAAGCACTGCTAAGTAGCAATGTGTGTATATTAAAATAAAATATCACAGAGGATTCCCAGTCTGGCGACGGGGAATATTCAGGCATGTGAATCTATGAAAGATACCAATGCTGGAGAAATACAGTTACAGGTAAGTAACTAAGACTTCCTGCAGGGCTACAATGAGGACCAGGTGGATGCCACGGACAATAGGGAAGAAACCCAGCAAGTGGGGACGGACCCATGGACGCTCCCTCAACAAGATCAGGACACTGATGTTCTGGGCCTGGATTCTCCTCCGTCCACCCCGGCTTGCCAGGCCTCGACTGTAGATGACCAAATGGCCTTCAATGCCATGCTAAGGAAGGCAGCTGATCACGTTCAAATCACTACTCAAGAGGTGATACCTGAGCAGGACTTTGTAGAAGACATTCTCAAGGAGAAGCCCCCCTCAAGCCAGGCCATTCCCCTCCATGGCAAGATTTTGTCAGCTCCCCTTTTCCATGTATTTTTGTTTTAGGAACACCAATTTACGTTCCGTTTGGTGCATCAGGGGGGCATTTAGATCTGCTCTGAGCTTCTAAAGTTTCTCCTTTCCCCCACCCCCATCCGGGTGCAGTTTTCCTAACTTGCCCCCTAAGTGCAGATTCTTACGCTGGTCTTTCTCTTCTTTTTGGCTCCCACTCCTATTAAGACTTCTCGGATGGTCGCTTTGAATGCCTCCCACACACCCGGAACCCCCACCTTCCAATTGTCATTGAAGTGAAAGAATTATTTGATGGATTTCAACAGTGTTTGTCTTTTAATAACAGGTTGTTGCATGACCATTATGTTTTTCTGAGAATCTTTCCCCTAATCTGATTCTGACCATGTCATAGTCCGACCACGGTATGGACTCTGTGATTGATTCCAGCACCCTGTTTTTAAGTGGGCTTTCGATTAGGAGGAAGTCTATCCTGGAGAATGTGTCATGAACTTTAGAGTCGAGAGAACGGGAGGGGTCACGCCCACGCACTTGGGAGAACGAATCCATCACCCCCCAATTCTAGATTGGTGTTTTGAATGCAGAGGGGTTTTTTGTACTGCACACAGAAGGTTTGCATGTGTGGCTGCCCTTTTCTGCTCTGACATGGTCCTGGACCCTGACTTCAAGTCTCCCCCTATAATCAATGAGCCCTCATCCAACGATTGGATCTTATCTTTCAGTGATTCCCAAACTAGATCTTGACCTTCATTAGGGCAGTACACTGAGACATTACCTTTAGTTTCACCCCAGACAATTACATAGTGACCATTAGGATCTTTTGACTTCACCTTCGGGACGAAGCTTAGCTTGGCAGCTACCACAATTGCAACCCCCTTCTTTTTAGAGTGGTTGGGCACACAGAAGACCTTGCTTATATCTTTGGCCCCTTTCCTCTCTGCCAGTGTGTTTCCTGCAGAAACATGATACCTAGTTTGGATCAGTGAAATGTGCGAGTTGTTGGGGATCTCTTGTTTGGGAAGTTTAAACCTCTGATATTTAGTGAGCCCAGCATCACAGTACCAAGAGCATTAGCCATTTACATCTGAATTTGAGCCATATACCTTCCTCTTGTCCGGACTGCCTAACCTATAGAGTGGTGTTGTGAACCCAACTTTTTTTTAATCAACCTAGCCCTCTGTGGAATGGAATGGTCACAACTGGATTAGTGAACATGTTAGCCCCTGTGCAAACAACCTCTCTCCAATGCTCCCCATTTCCCCCACTAACCCCCCTGGCCTCCTAACGACATCCTGGACATCGTAGGGCCAGACCACCATTAGGAACCCACCCTTGAGCCCTCTACACCCCATTGCCACCTTTGAGCCCCGTCAGTGAGCCCCCCTTCCTGCGGTAGTTAACACAGCATTAGAGCTTCTTAAACTTTGTGAAATCAATGCAGAAAAAAGAGATGAAAGGGAAACGTCTGACATGTGGCTAGGGGCGCCCCCAGCCCTCTTCGGGTTGGTGAGGCCAATGACATCTCCAAAATCTTGGGTAGGTTTACAATCTTCTACCACTTGCTGCTGAGGCATACACCATCCCCTCAAGATTGTGGAGGGGGGATGCCAGCTTCATCTTCTTACATTTATGGAGCCCCTTGATCCTACTCCTGTCTCCATGACCTTTGCTTTTTGGTGCTGTGCTCTGCAATCCCTCCGGACCTCTGTGGGCAGTCACCGGAGCGTCCTCTCTGAGCACCTCTTGCAGCACTCTGTTAATGTCATCTGCTGTGACCAAGTTGTATTTGTAGCCTTCCAACTCGAGTACTAGAGTGAAGGGGTATCCCCATCTGTATTGCACACCCTTTGTTGTGATCCATTTTGTTAGGGGGGTGCAGTCTCGCCTGCGAGACAGGATGAAGGCCGAGAGGTCTTGGAATATTGAAATTTGTGAGGTACCCCAGGCCACTGGACCTTTTTTCTTGCCGTGTCCAGAATGATTGCCTTTTCTGAGTAGTAATGGAATTTCGCTAAGACTGATCATGGTCCCCTGGCGCTCCCTCCTGCTCTGTGTGCTTGGTCAATGGTGGGGTCTGTGGTGGTATCGTCATTGAAGAGTTTCCTAACGACTTTGTTAATGGCTTTAATTATGTCCCTTGGCGTTTCTCCATCCTTTTCTGGGAAGCCGAAAAACCTCAGTTTACACTGGTGTTCTTGGTTTTTCGAAGTCGTCCATTTTTAGAGCAGTCTGTTCCTCCCTTCTTTCCTTTTCCAAGATTCTCATGTCTATCTGGGTCTCTAGGGTGTCAATTGAGGATTGATTGGCCTAAAGGCCTTGGATTCTTTCGTCCATGTTGTCCACCTTCTTGTCCAGTCCATCCAGCCTTTTGCCAATGTCTGATCTGAACCCCTGTATTTCTTTGAGCAGTGCTGCCATGTCCTTCCTCAGAGATTGCGAGTCCTCCATGCTCGATGACAAGGGTGTTGTAATCACCTGGTGCTGCCTCGGTTCTACCCCGTAATGGAATTTTTGCTGGGTTTCCCAGGCAAAATTGTAGGGGTGTGGTGGCGGTTGACGCTGGGGATGATCAGGCTCCTACTCCAAAAGAGGGCCTCAATTCCGGCCTGTTAAGGCGGCTGTGATGTCAAGGGACCAGGTCTTGCAGGTAACTCTCCCTTTACGTGCAGCGGGGGCAAAGGGAGCACCATGACCTCTGTGAAGCGGAGTCCAGTCTGGATCCTTCCAGCTGATGCGGGGGGAGAGGGCCCATGGGGGGCGTTATGGTTCTCAAAAGGATCTTCTTAATTTTCTGAGATCCCCCCAAAGCCCAGTGGCTGGCTGTTAGTAGGCTGCATTGTTGGGGGAGGGTTGGCTCATGTTCCCAGGCAGGAACTCCAGCCCGCTTCAGGGGCAGATGTGGGGCGGTCCCCAACAGGGCAAGGGATTTGGGGGGCTAGGGCTCAGACAAGGACCAGGTTACTTTGGCTCTGGGGCCCCTCCACGTTGGAAGATAGCTGCGTGAGAGAGGGAATACCAGGATGGTCTGTGGGCCTCTAGGGGGGGGGGCTCCTATCCACTGCACCTCTTCCCTGGTCTTGTGGCCCTCTGGCTGTAAATTCTACCTTCTTTGATCTGGGGGCTGTAAATTTACATTAAATGTCCTCCAGTGTTTGGGGGGGGGGGGGTTCCTTCACCAGAATTAGTCTCTGTTCCTGGGGGGGGCACCGCAGCCCTGTGGCAGACCCCCACTCCTCACCTCCTCTCAAAGCGCTCCCACTTCTCCGGTCCTCCAGGGGGGAGTCCTCAGAGCCACTGGGCCTGTGTGACGTGGCCCTTCTCTTCTCTGGACCCATTTTATGACCTGTGCTCCGTTATGATTTCTGTGGCACCCGCGCACGGATCGGCTGTTGGGCTCTCTTCCTGTCGCTCACAGCAGCGCCTAACTCTGCTTCACTTCGTCCCCAGAGTTCGGGGAAAAGGCTCCACGGGGGGGCCTGGTGCTGCACACTCCGGGACGCGGGCTACTTCAATCGCCGGGGGCTCTTTGGGGGTGGGGCTCATCCCAGAACGGACCTGCTGGCGAGGAGCTGCACATAGCTGCTAGCTCATCTCTTCGCCCCCTGGTGGCCCTCTACCAATGTTTTTTTTAACGATTATTTTGAATATAACATAGAAAGTGTTAACACTTTGTGCCCCTACTTGAGAAGGCATCCATGCAAGGACTTTCAAAGGAAGGGACTGAGATTTAATCTATATTTGACATGCAAGGTTCAAGGGTTATGAGAGGGGCTGGATCCCAGCCTTAGAGTAGGTTGTTTCTGTAATAAGGTTCTGGAATCAATGAGACACTTGTATGGATTGCCCCATGATCACACACCTCCAATATGAGAAGCTGGGTAGACTTATCTCTAATTTTGGGGTCATACCTTAGGATAATTTGTGGATTCGCATTTATCAATTGCAACTTTTGAATTCTTAGAAGAAATCTTTGAACTTGGTATTTGACCCCCTGAACAAAAAAAAATAACTTTTTATCTAATGTATTTAAATGTATGTGTTCTGTATAATGAAATAATGTGTATCAATTGTAATCTTGTATGACTTGTGTGAAAGGTTTTAAATATTAACCAAATGCACAATAAAATAAAAAACTGCATTATTATGTAGTTAGTAAGTTCAAGAATGTAAAGAAGCAACATTAACAGCTAAGCAACCATAGCAATTCTTTCTAAGGTTTAGGCAGTCTTTCCCTAACTAGGAAATAGTTCTTCAGTTCAGGTTTTGGAGGGAAACAAGCAATGGATTGGAAGATTTACAGTAAAGGAACCAGCAATACCAAATTCAAGAGGACTGCAACAGTCTGATGAAAATCTTGGTACAGGTATGTAGCAAGTTAGTTCTTCGTTGTAAAGACACAGGAGCTTTGACTAAGCCTTCCTGTAGGGGCACAAGCTCTTAGGCCTGGAAGAAATGGTGCTCCAAAAACAATGGAGTGACACAAGTGGCTCAAAGTAAGTTTTCCAAATAGCCCCATAATACCTGGAGAGTGAAAAAGGTGATGCAGCTGGACGCTTTCTAGATGCATGGCTACAAACCCAGTCTCCTAGTCCTTGGTTGTGGTGATGAAAGGAGGTGGGGGGGGCCCTGGATGGGCTCCTGCAGCAGTATGCTGGAGGGGGCACTTGCCAACAAATAATTCTTCGTAGTCCCGCATTTGGTGTGCTGTTTTGACACTGTTTTATCAGCACCAGGAGTGAATGATCACTGCGGGTTGGAATTTTCTTCTGTCCTCGTCCTGCACTCTGGTGATGAGACTCTGAGAAGAGGCTTTGTGCTTCTGGAGGTTCACACGGATGCCACCAAAGTTCCAGAGAGATTAGTCAACGGCAAGGCAATACACTTCAAGGTGGTCGAGGTACCCCGGATAATGGGATTCTGTAGTCCTGGAAGTTCACAGGATGGCTGCAATTGAAGATTGTCTTGAGGCTTGTTATGGCCATCTTGTCCAGAGGAGGGGGGAGTCCTTGCCGGAGGTTCCCTGTGGATGCAAGAATTGGGTCAGCACAGCAGTGGTGCTTCTGCAGTTACTGGAGGTGCTGCAGGCATCTCTGGTCGTCTTCTTTGGAGCTTCAGTTCCAGTGGTCGACTTAGCCTTCTGTACCAAAAGCCTGGCCTTTTATGCAGGAACCATTCATTCAGTCCTATGGACCTGTCAATCACCTGGGGGTGGCTGTCCTAAAAGGACAGCCAGCTGCCCAGTTCAAACTGGTTCCAGCCAGGCATACCCTCAGACAAAGGACAGATAGGTTTTGGGCTCCTCCCTCACTGCCTCAGCAGGCTTCACAAAGGAATCCCGCCAAAGGCAAAACTCACAGGACCCACCCCCACCTGGAATGGTAGAAGGGCCAAGAAGGAACACAAATGAAAAATGGCGATAAACGAAGACAGGCCATTTTGGAAAAATTGTCGTCCATGGGTGCTGTACTGCAGCTGTGGAAACAGCCTGAGAGTAACTTACAAGCATATGGTAGAACAATGTGTCCACTGCCACCAGCCATTTAGGTTTGTGAGTTACTGTAACTAAAAGAAGTTATAGGAGCAATGGGAAAAAGGTTACTGTGTAGCTCCACGTAAGGGGGTGTGTGCGCTCATCCCACAAAAAGAAAGTTAAGATGAAAGGATCCTACTATCCTTGAGCACAGCAGTTCTCATGGAAAAGTAATAAGAAATAAAAAAGGGGCTCCCCAGCAACACTGCACATAGGGCGATGTGTGCTGCAAAAATTACGTAGAGATGCCTGTAATAGAATACATGGAGGAAAGCATGACTCCATTAAAGTAAAAGGAAACTACAGTAGCAGTAAAACAGAGTTCCCAAGTCAGGGCAGAAAGAATGAGTGAGTGGTAAAACGTCCCACTCACTCAGGAAAACAGATCAAATAAATCGCAAAGTGCAGCAAAAGTGCTTGGGGTCTTTGGGGGTGGGGAATATTCTCCCGAACACACTTCGACCCTTTTTTGGTCAAATAGACCTTGATTGAGGTCTAAACACCACTGCAACTTTTATTTGTGCTGTCCTCTGGTAGCCCGTATGGCTCCCATTTTGGCCTTATTATGGTGCTCTCACTCTACACTAGTCTGGTGGGGTCAGCAGGTGGCAGCTGTAATTTAGTTTTAGCTTCACCAGGGGTGTAGTCTTCTACCCCATTAGTATCCCTATGAGCCAGTATAGTAGACATTCGAGTACTAATGTATTTTCCGAAGCCCTCCTCTCTAACATTTTGTTTCTGGGCCTTTTCTTTGTCTTCAGAAACCTGAGGCGATCCTAAACTGTCTGTTGTGTGTTAAGATGGATATCCAAAATCAGCCTTTGGGGGGAGGATTTTGAGAGGCCACCATATTATGGTAAACAGGGAAGACACTGGGAGGTTAGCCAAATCCTATCAAGGGGGCGTTGCAGAGCGGCACGGCTTAGTCGCGAAGGGCGTGTGAGTGTTCTAGGGCTACAATTAGTTCATACAGAGCAAGACCAATGGTTTTTGTTGGGGAAGTAGAAAAATACCTTTAGTCAAATTTTGTCGCACAAACTGTTCGTTATACAACAGATATGTACATTCACCATTAGGAGAAATGGAATAGCATGTGATTCAATTACCAGTGAAGCACAGGTAAGTACTCATATGCTTTAGAAATAGAACATTTCGGGATACTCCTAAAACAGCTTCTAGCTCTTCTCCAATGCTAAGATGGTTTGGGGGTCTTGTGCTCAAATATCACAGGTAGGTACGTTTCAGGTAGGTTAATAAAAAGATTGGCAGTGCAAGTGGTTATGACCAGCTTGTCATATGCACATTGTAAAGGTTATCCAAAAAGCCATTATATAACAAGATGTAAAGATACAAAGTATCCTAACTCCACTTCACTGTAAGGTTAAGTGTGCAATTGTCACAATATAAGAATTCATAAAGTGACATATTCTTGCAGTACTTAGTCTTAGAGACTAGTCACTATGCCCATTAGATTGAGCAAACGGGCAGAGGAAGTAAAGCAGAAGGCTTTACTTAACTCCAAACAATTAGGACCGGTTTCAAAACCAAAGGGTGTCCCATTGAGGTTTATGGAAGGACATCCGGAAAAAGAAAATCTTTCCTAACATTGTGCCCAAATGGGCTCCCTCTGAGCCCAGCCCTACACCTTTAGGATGGCTTTGGCTGGTTTACACTGGTCCCTAGTCCCAGACATGCCAATCCACAAGCTCTGCGGGCTGGTCTGAGGGGTTGATGGGTTTTGGGTCCAATCTAATGTTCTCCCTGGTAAAAAAAAAACCTTCAGTGCCCCTTTGTGTAACTAGAAGGATGTCTTGGGCCAGCCTCTGAGTGAATGGGCACACCTAGTGAAGACCATCCGTTTCACATCTGTGCCTATTTCATGCTGGGATACTGTAGGTTTACTTCCCTGCTGGAGTATTTTTCCACAAAGCACCCGCTGCTGCAATGTTAGGACCAGGGTTGGCATATCAACTGGGTCCTCTGTCCCTTGCCTTAGCTCTAGTCTCCTCTTGGATGTGGTGGTCTGTCCTGATCTGCCTCACTGGATGGGTTGGGATCCAGAAAGGTTGTGGGACACATACCTTGCCTTTGCTGTTCAGCGAGGCCATCCTGAGTCACCCTCGTTTTGGGACTATTCTCTGCTGGCAGCCTTGTCGAAATGCCCAAAATCCCTTGGTTATGCTTCTACACCTTCTGGGTGCCATCTTTACCTAGCCACACTCCTATGACGACAGATGCGTCTTCTTTTTGGTGACCTGGGTTGTTGTTGGTCCTGGGTTTGTTACGTTATGTTAATTGGCTTTTATAATGCACACCTCATCACTGTAGTGGTTTTAAAGAGCCGAAACCTGGATGCTTCAAACTTCATCTGCAAAGAAAGACCTGCACTTTTCAGTTTTTTGTGCAATGTTCCAAAATTGTATTTTTGGGCACTGCCATCATGAATACCTACCTCTGGGACCTAAGGGGGTATTTTTCAAGATACACCCTCCTCCAGGGTCTTTGTCGTTCCTGGTTTTTTCAGGTGCCATGTTTCCCTATTGGCTGGACTCAATCCTGCCTTGCTTCCTTCTTCTGTGTCTCTTCTGGCCCTCCAAACTGGAATTCTTCTTGGGGAGGGGGTCTCTGCAGCACTCCGTAGTTGGCTGCACCTGCGGGGTGGAACAGACTTATCAGAGTTTACCTCATAAGCACAGTTTTGTCTATTGGGTTTGTTCTGCTACTTTCTGTGCAAACCTGTTCTTCAAGTATTACACTCCTCCACAGTGACTCTTGAAGGCACTCAGCTGAACAGTGACATTTTTCCTGGATTCCCTTTTGGCCGCTGTAGTTTACTTTCAACAACTAGAAACAAAGCTGACATTCCTGATTTACTAATTACTTATACATCTGTGCATTCCACTTCTGCCAACTGAAATGTGCAAAGATAGTATGCCTGCCTATCATTACTTTGTCTGAAATGTTCTAAGCGTCTAATGAGACCAATACGTTGCTACTGTAAGCCTGAGCTTATTCTAATTCTTAGTTGGTCCTATTGGGCTCTGCTGTCCCCTCCCTCAAAGTCTCCCATTGAGCATATGGCTTACATGCATAATCATTTTACAATGTGGTAGAGAGGGATGAAAGCATTGTGACTCTTAATGTGTGCCATTTGTGAGTCTTGAATGATTGTGTAATGCATTTTGCTGGGCTCTACCAACAGGTCGAAGTCCTATATTTATTTTCAGTGGGAAGTGTCTTTTTGGGCCCACTTTACTGTTTGCAGATAAAAGCCTGAATTGCAGTTAATTCTAAACCTTGAATGCTCAATTTTTTAGCGTGGTATTTCAAGGCCAAAGCCGGATTCTGCAGCATAGTCGAACGTGGGAGACCACAGTCGATATCAGCATCACACCTAAAGGCCTTCCACGGCGAAATGTGAACAGTAGGGAAAATAGGTGAGGGTAAAAAGTTTAACTATAAATTGTCTCGTAATCCCCAATAGTTAACGCCCATGGGCTCCCTCAGGTTTTCCAGCTCCTATGGAGAATACTGCATTTAAATTCTGCCTGTCGTTAAAACTAAGTTCCCTTGGAAGGGTCTGCACTGTGTGTGCGCAACAGTTGCCTTCCAAAGGACAACAACGAGACTGTGTCGAGCATATAAACTCTTCAAGCCAAAGACACTAAAATAGCTAAACGTTGGGCAGCCTATGCTATGCAGTCAGAAAATCGTTGGGGGGGTGGATCTACCGCAGAAGCTCTTGAAGCAGAGGAACTGAGTGTTGAGATGGGTTTTCAAAACTAACCCTGGGGTGGATTTTGGGAGGCCAACCCATTATGGTGAACAGGAAAGACAGTTTAAGCAATGGAACCCTTGGCTCAGTATTGTCACACAATTACTAAAAATTACTTGTGTGAGAAAATAGAAAAGCATTGATTCAAAACCAGTCAAGTGCACTTAAACACTTAAGAGCAACGCTAGAATAGTTACCTCACAGTATGTCTCGTCCTTCGACAGATTAGGGTCAAAAGCCCAAGGTTCATTAGTTCCAAAAGATATACTTTTCAGGTAGGCTTACTATTAGATTGGACAATACCAGTGGTTGCGATTCACGGTTCCAAAAGTTAGGGGAAATTCAGTTAAGTAGATCTCTCAATCCCATAACACTAGGGAAGGCCCATGAGGGGATCCTTGAATGGTCCACCGCTGATCTAAGGCAAGAAAGGGAGCCGTAGGATAGGTCTTTAAGACTATGAAACCCTATGGCGGGGAGGGATGGGGTGCTAATCTGTACAAGAACCACATGGGAATGATCATAGACCACTCTGCTTAGTTTTGTTATGTAAGGGATGACTTCAGCATAGAAACAGGGATGTGAAAAATATGATTTCAGTCCGAGGGCAGTCAAGACGTACAATCTGGTGCAAGTACCTGGATATGGATAGTATTAAACCACAGTTATATGTTACCAATATTAGAGCGTGATTAAACGTCGATCTATCGGATAATGAAATTCTCAATTCGTATGCAGATTTGGTTACAGCAATATATCCACTGAGGACTAAACCTTGTATCAGTGTTAAAAATCCTGCACTGAAGAAGGCAAAATTATTTGATGAGGATTGTCGCATAAGAAAACAAGAGTTGGTAAAGTGCTTAAAAATCGAGATTTTGTGAACAGGATCTGTGCTTGGACCGCTGCTTGTATAAAGGTCTTGTTGCTAATCAAAAGAAATAGTTTGCGAAATTTGTATAACCTACTGAGTATTATGCTACAGCGACATTCTGGAAGCTTATTACAGCAGGGTCTCCAGGACCAAAAAGCCTAATGCCTGGCAGTATAACTGAGGCTCTGTGGTTTGAGCATTTCAAAGCCCCATAAAATGAGAACGTGTGCCCGAATACATCGCCAATTCTATTGTATATCAAGCTGGTGTATTAACGTCTCAGTGGGTCTAAAGTTCATAAGGGATGAAATCTGTGATGAGGTCATGAAACAGAACTCTGGTAAAGGTCCAGGTCCTGATAAAATACTGGTTCAAGGCCACAAAACTGAATCTGGTATGTGGGCTCCATTCCTCTTTTGTTTAGAAAGCGCTGTAACTAAATGCATCTCCATTGATGTGCCCCGATTTGTGGACTGTAGCAGAAATTGTCCCTATTTATAAGGAGGGTGGAAGGGACTCGCCAGTTAACTGCAGACCAATGTCTTTGGTGGACGGCAGCAGGCAAGATATATGCTGGGGAGATTTGAGGTCACCTAAAGAGCTAGATGAGGGGGAAAAAGATAATTAGTCACCTTTAAGTTGGATTACAACATGGTTATGAATACAATCGATCAATGCTTCAAATTGCATTTCTTGCTGCAGAAGTGTGTAACCCTAAGGAAAGCATGCTTATGTGGTATGGGTAGAGTTATAATGGTGTTCGATGGAATACTACGGTCCAAGCTGTAGGGGCGATTATAGTGTATTCTGCAGCCATGTTTTAGATGCATCTCTGCTCTATATAAAAACAAATTAAGCTACTGTGCGTTGGCGTCTCAGGGGTGACGAAACAAGAACGTTCCTGGTTGAAAAGGGAGTCCGCCCAGGTTGTGTCCTTGGGCCCAGCTTGTTCTATCTCTATTTGAACACCTTAATTGAGAATAGTGCCCAAATTGCCACCGATGCCCCACCTCTGGGCAAAGATAAAATCCCTCTTTTTTTTTGCAGATGTTGCAATTTGTAACTCCATGAGCCTGATTGGTTTAAAAAGACAGTTTACCGTCTTCCATCAGTTTTGCCAGGCTTATGGACTTGACATCAAATTTGCGAGGACAAAATCGATAGTCTTTCACTGAGCTCCGAACAAAGAACTTGAGATACTTCTATCCATAGTGGGTAGAGGCATTTAACAAGTTGATTCCTACGATTATCTTGCTGTGAAACACTTGTGTACGAGCGCGATAGAAATAAAATATCAATCAATCAATCTGAGTCAAGAAATATTGTACCAGGGGTAACCATATGGAGAAATCGCTCATGCCACTTGAAAGAAGTAATGCGATAGTACACTTTGCATCAACACATGGCAACAGTGCCATATCACCAGTCTTACAAATGTACACATTGCAGGCAAAGCAGGCTGCAGCACTGCTTGGAGCCTCAACATGAGGTTATCAGAACAGATCTAAGTTTTTTTGTTTGTTGAAGAAGTTATGTTTACCCAAGAGTACATGCAACGGTTTACTGCATTTAGAAACTGATCTTCTAAGTATCAGAGCTAAAACTACTTATATATTGGCAGCGGATCTGGACCGCTCCATTTCACGTGAAATATAGGGAAGCATTAACCAATTTGCTGCCCCCAGTGGCGCCCCCAGACATTTTTCATAGGGGTGGCCTGATGAGGTCACTTGGGGTGGCACACGAAGTTGCATTCATCAGAGGCAGGCGGGCTGGTGGGGAGGGGGAGGGAACAGTGTTTTTATAAGGGTGTCCATGGCCCCCTTTGGCAGCGCCTTTAGCTACCCCTGTTAAACGAATGTTAGGTTCTGTGAAACTCATGTACAGATCCAAATGTTATAACATGTATTAAAAAAAGAATAATAATCTAGGGGATTGGTTAAACTGGCCCATTCCGAGAGAGTTGACAAACTCATAGCTATTGAATGGCAATTGTCTTCCTGGACTCCTCTCTATTGGGCCAAAAAGGGCATTTTAGGGTATGAAAAGTACCTAGATTTCGTTACTCACAAGGTTGGATAGATCCTTGTTCATAAGATTTAGGATTGGCAATGACGTGACTTTAAACATACGTGGGATACAAAATATGATGCAAGTTGCCCATTCTGCAATCATTGCAGAGAAACCAGCGAATGCTTTACATTATTGCGCCCTCTCTAGTAAAAGCTCAGAGGGCGCAATCTAAAACCATTACGGAGAGAAAGTGGCATACGAACCGTGGCTGAAGCAACCGCAGAAAAGGGGCTATGTTCATGGTAGCAAAATACATTTACAGCGCGGCAATGTAGAAAAAGGTGTGAAAGCTCCAATTAAAGCCCTTTGGTGGAGAAATCCAGGCCTCGGGGATTGGAGGGGTAGCCCTGCTCTGCGGGGGTGGTGCGGCCGGAGAAGACCTGATGAGTCGGGGGCCGCCCGGAAGACTGTGTTCGCCTGTGTGGATGGAAACAGTTGTTAGCTGGACTTGCTCGCGGCTGCGACGACTTCCGCCGACCTAGTGCAGCACACAGGTCGTGTCGCCCATTTCCTCCACGGCCCTAGCGGTACAGTCATGGTGGGGGTCCGGGTTGCAGAGGATGATCAACATCACGGCAGGTGGCACCCGCAGCTTGGACAGTCGTCGACCCGGCTTGATCCCTGGGAGATGCTAGATCGGGAGCATTTATTGTACACTGAGACCATAAAAAAGCCCGCCAAAATTGTTGAGGGTTCGGGAGTATGGTGCCAGCACTCACTACTCTGAAGGGCTGTGGAGGAGCACAAGAGGACAGCACCAAAGAGGCAGTAGATGGCTCCACGGCCTCATAGTGCGGCCTGAAGATTTGGACCTTTGGAATTTTATTTGCGGCTGGGCAAGGCACAGCCACCTTATGATTACATGCGCGATCCGTGTGAGAGATGGGTCCGTCCCCGATTGTGGTGCGAGTTTGGTGATGTTCAGTCCTGTGGAAGGTGGATCTTGATATGTGAGCAGCGCAGAGAGCTCGAAGAGGTTAGTGGGTGAAGAACAAGGCATGGTCGACAGGTGAAAGAGAGGAGGTGTAGGGCCTACAGTGCCATGAAAGATTGAAGGTCCATCAAGATGGCATCGGGTAAAGGCAAAAGGATAGCACAACAGCCGAAGGGTGACTTCTGTGCACTGAGGTCGGCGACAAACAAGTGGTTTACTTCAGACCACCCATCCAGAGCCTATTCCCCCGCCCCCTAACGAAAATCATATGTTGGTCCTGAGCCGCATTGATAAAGCGGTGGCACGACTAGAGGGAGAATTGGACTGCCTGGGTGAGAATGTGGCACAGTTGGAGACCAGAACCTAAACCCTGGAGCAAAAGACTTCAGAATTGGAAAGTCAATGCACTCAGGCGGTCCCAGCAGTGAAGCAACTAGGCAAGGAAATGGAAGCAATTCAGCAATGTGCTTCGAGCCAAGGACCCGAGGCTGGAATACCTGGAACGTGTGGTCTGTGTGAAACCGATTAGGCTGCTGGGCCTCCCTATAAGTATTGAAGGCGAGGCCGATAGCCTTTGCAGCCACCTGCCTGCCGGAGTTATTGGGGCGCGACATAGAGGAGGACCCCATATACATAGAGAAGTGTTACCGAATAAAGCAACGGGATAGGAACAAATTGACGTACTCTGGTCTACGGCCAACACCCATCAAACTCTTTTACACGAGAGATAGGGAACGGATTTTGAAGGCAGTAAAGTATCATCAAAACCAGATTCTACTCTTTCATGACCTGGCACCTGAAACTGAAAAGAGAAGGAGTTCTGAATGCGTTGACAAGCTTTCTTGCCCGGGGGTAAAGGCAGGCATATACTACGCCATGCCAAACTCAGTCTATGTATCTGGGAAGCTGAAGAGCTCCTCAAGACCATACCAGAGCCAGAGTTGGACAAGGGTTGAGTTTGGCGCAGGGCTTGTCTGCACTGAGGGCTGTACTTCCATAGTGTTAACGTTATCATGCTTTTGTTACAATGTCTTCTCTTGGGTGTTGGGGTGGCAGAGCTCCCTGGGCGGTGGCCATCTGAATGTGGAGGCTTGTGTCCACAGGGGATACACCACAAATAGGGGTGTCTAGGTTGAAGGAGGGTATTATTGATTCTGTCTTATGCCTCAACAATATCTGAACACAAAGCAGTGAAGGTATTATATTGGTGTTTTCTCTCACGAAGGACGCACGTTTTAGTCGCCCCACCATATATGCATGTAGTTTACATTTAGTTGGAATCCAGAAGTTGAGCTGTGGGTGAAGTTGATGTGAAGGTTTTGATAGTACTGGGTTTTGGCTGTCCTTCAGGTTATGGGCTCCCATTGTATTTTGTAATACTGGTAACCTTCAATAAAAATATATTTCGAAAGCCAATTGGTGCTATGAATTATCTTGGTGGGACGGAGGCTCGGGCTGGCCTGTTGGGCAATAGGCCCATGGCCGAACCGAAAATGGCAAATGCTGGTGTGGGCCAGTTTTTAGGGTAAAAGTGGGTTTTTTTCCGGCCCTTTTGGACCAGTTTGATGAGTTACTTCGCCATGCGGCTAGTAGTTTTGACCAGTGTTGCTGAATATTCTTTAAAATGCACAATTAGCATCACATTTTGAAAAAAAAACTGCCCCTTGTGTCTTATTCAAACAGCGTCACAAAAGGAATGAATAGCCATTTAGAACTGTGGGCCACCTCTTAATTGTTGCCCGAGGCAATTTTATGGCCCTGTCCGACCCTGGTGGGGAGGTACAGTTTAGAATTGTTATTTTATTAGGAAGTGAGTAATAATGAAGCATGTAACAAAGATGATGGATAAATTAATTGTTTTATTATATTTTAATGGATGTTATAAATTGTATGAATGTATTTATTATATGATGATTGTATCTCGGATGTATTTTATTTGGCTTGCACATAGCAAGGAAAGTAAAGCCGAAAGCTTTACTTGCCTCAAAAGTCAGGCCAGCAGTCAAAACCAAGCAACATGGCGTCCCATAGAGGTCTATGGAAGGAGTATCCGCTTCAAAAGCGATGCTGAGGAGCCAACAAGAGAGCACACGTCAATCATTTCCTCATAGCTGGCAGTTCTGAACGGCCGACGTTCAGTCGTTCTGTGGAGGAATCCCCTGGCATCACTAAGCATGTACAAGGTAAATACAGGCCCACAGGAAAGTTGGACGATGCCTGTCCTAGACTGTCTGAGCCGTCTACTTCTACAATGCAGCCTCAGCCAATGGTTTAACATTTGAGGCATGCATCGAAGACTAAAACACACAAGCAGCATTTGAGCTGAGCACTGTAGAAACAGCGAAGACTCATCAAAAATCAAGACATAGGGAGACTTTGACCCAGAAATCTCAGATATCCTCATCGACATCAATAGAAGGGAACAGGACATTTTCTTCTACTATGCAGAAAAGGGGGTTTCTTCTGCTTTGGATCTTTCATAGATTCACATGCTTTGAATATTCCGTGTCGGGCTGGAATTCCTTGGTTGCACACTTCCTACTTGTACAGTAAAAATAAAATGGAGGTTTTGCAATGCAGCCACCTCATTTTGGGTGTTTTTGCACCCATCCAATGGGATGTCCAGTACTGAGCCCCACCCCAATAACCAGGTTTAGATTTTGACCGCACGTTGTACTGTAAGGCGTCTCCACACCTTTCTCCAAGGAGAAAATGGTCTGAAATCTACAGGCTGTATTGCTTGGCAATGGAAATACCTTTGTCAGGTAAGTGTTCCTGTTTTCCATATCACTCTCAGATGGCAGATAAAGACGTCACTATTCCCAGGGCGTGTTCTGTTTACGTTCTAAATAATGTGTATGAAGAGGATAAGAATGAAAACTGCATCTATTGCTTATACCCTAACCATACTATTGAAAATTGTAATATATGTCAAGGGTTCAGCACCAAAAAGCTGAGGGACGGACAAAGGCACCTGTTGTTTTGGCTCAATGAGGCTAAGAGCCCTCCTTCAGAGAGTGTCCTCAGTCCTCCAGGAGCATGGTGATCATTGTATCTAAAGCAAAGACCTCATCTAGCCAGAAAAGGTCCAGATCTGAAGAAAGCCCATACAGAGCAGAAAAACTGTCAACTTCCCCCATGACGAAAGAGCAAGAATCCTGCCAACACCATTGCACACTGTTGAGTTGTGGTTTGTCTACCAAAGCTGTGGCAAAATCTCACACAGCACACTGGGACCCGTTGACTGCAATAACATCACAAAGCACATCCACATAAAGGTCAAACGACATGGCGACAACTGCCTTGTCCTCCAAGTCAGGACACACTGATCGTTGACGACAGCATCAGAAACTTCACCAAGGTATCCGGCGACAACCGCCTCGTGGAAGCACATAGGCCCATCGGCGACAGAAAAACCATCAAGGGACAAAGCCTCAAAGTCGTTGTCTAAGGAAGAAATAGGGAGGTCAAAGGAACAATCAAGGTCGTCACCTGGGTCATCAGCAACGCCAAGACCACCCAGAGTAAAGTTGTCTACAGGGCCAATGAACCCATCTTGGCAAGTGGAGACACCGGCAACAACACAATCGAGTACAGCACAAGTAGAGGAAGCAGTGCCGTTGAAGGCATCCTCATCAACCAAGGTACAAAAAAAAGCCCATTGACAGTGGGAGAACCGAAAACAGACCAAGCTAAAACATGTGTACATTTTCCTGAAGGGTATACAAAAGGAAAAGGGAGCAAACATTGTTCTCCCCACCCTAACATGTTTCATCAATAATATTCTCAGAAGTGATGGCAGATCAAATCCTGGAACATCATATCGACTCAGACTTTGAAGCACAGCAGGGATTCTCACCAATGTTTTCAGACTCAGATGAATCTGTGCAAATACCAGGTAGCATCAGCCAACCGCAGACCACCTTATTTCTACGAAGGTCAACACCTCAAGTACCAGCACACTAGCTGCTGATACCATATCTGGGTATCCACCCGCAAATGCATCAATGCAAGTGCTAACTTGATTGCAGACTCTGGTCTCCGAGCTGAACAGGCACATACCATTGCCACAAAAACCTCACCCTACACCAGTAACACAGCCTTGCAACTCAGAAGATGCAGGACGAGGGACATCCAGGTCACTGAAACAAATGTCCAGGTCACCTAGACACCCATAACATGACCCCACTAACCCTGGAGGACCAGGAAAAGGGGGAATTACCGCAAACAGACACAGATGATGACCCAATGGATACAGATTCTTCACCCTCTGTCTCCTAGATAAAAACTGGGATACAAAATCGATTCCAAAAGAGGATATCCCTGATGATGCACCAAGGCAATCTCCACCACATGAGTTGTGAGCGTTTCATGCCATGATGACCAAAGCGCACAAGACGTTTTTCCTAAACCCCACAGAGGAAAAGGACAGCTTTTAAATCAACTACATGAATAAACGCAGAAAAGCCATGGTCTCCATCCCAATTTTAGATCATGTGTGGGGGAAGGTCTCTTCCTGATGAAACACCCATTCTCAAAGTCTGTGCTAAAAGAGTGACTCGAAAAGAAGTATAGGGCATCAAACTCTGCACCAAAATGCCTCCCTCTGCAGCCCATACCCGAAGCAGTGGTCTCTGCGACAGCAGGACAGTAGGTGAATTCACTAGCCACAAAATGCTCTATACAACTGGATAATGAGGGATGGAAGACAGATGTCCTCGGCAAGAAGATTCTAGCTATAGGTGCCTCTATGGCGAAAAAAGCAAATTCACTAGCCATAATGGCTAGATAGGATAGGGAAACGTGCCATCAAATGACACCCATACCAGAGCATTTACCAGAGGAGAAGGGGAAATAAGCCCTATGGATACTCAGAGGGAGAAGAGGTGCCCAACTATAATATAAACATTGCTGTGGACATCGCAAAAACTGCAGCAAGTAGATAATGGGACAGTGTTTATAAGGCAAGGATGGCTTCACTGCACAGATTTTCACCCGAAGGTACAATTTAAAGTGCAGGACATGCCGTTTAAAGGGGAGCAATGATGCTGCCCTGAGGCCCCGCTCCTAAGGCTCCTGTCTGGGCCTGTCCAGGCCGGGGAGGGCTCCTCCACCCAGGAACTATGAAGCAGCCTCCCAATGTTGCTGGCACCTGCATGAACCATAGCCCCTGCACTTCCACACTCTCTTCAGAAGATCAAATGAGCGATAGCTGAACTTTTCACTGCCTCCTCCTCCAACAGACTCAATCAGAAACAAACTGTGCCTATTTCACTCTGCCTTCCTTGACTTACCTATTCTACCTCATCTGCATTCGTTTTCTGCCCTTTCTTTGATGTTCGAATTTAGGTGTGCATGCTTCTAGCATCTTGCAACCCGCTGCTGCATCGCATTCTGTGCCCCTTGTTTGATTTTCAAATTTGAGATGTGTGCTTTTTAACATTTTGCACCCCGCTGCTGCATTGCATTTTGTGTCCCTCTTGTAACTACTAGGCCACCTGGTGAGTTTGGCCTCATCCACTCTGATCTCTCTCTCTCTCTCCCCCCCTCCCTCCCTGATCATCCTACTCTTCTGGTCTGATCATTCTCTCCTCTCACCTGTGTCCCCTTGGCCCTCTGACCGCACCTCTTCAAACCCTGCCAACCTTGTTCACGAACATCCGTCCGATGAAACGAGTGTCAGATTCTGCCTTCACTTCCACCTTCATACCCCCTCTCTCCCCACACCAGACTCTACTGTCAGCAACCACCATCTGGCATTACCAACACCCTGGACAGTCTTGAACCCAGTCATGAGGATCTGCCTGAAACCTGCCTCCAAGCGTAACACCTGGTATGACTCTGAACTAGCAGCCCTGAAACACAAGTGCAGAGCTGCGGAACAGAAGTAGCAGACCTCTGGCTCACCCTCTGACAAACAGGCCTGTCGCCTGCTCCAAAGACAATACAGACTTTCCATCCATGACAAGAAAAGGGCCCACATCCAGGCGTGGGTCTGTGCTGTATCCAACAACATGGCTGAACTCTTTAAAATCTGCAGGGAACTAGCCAACCCTTCCGCAGTCTCCTGCTCAGCCCACCCCAGCTAATCCAGAACAGGGCATCAAGCTTTATCCTTGGCCTCAAGCCCAGGGACCGCATCTCTCCTGCCCTAAAACTCTTCAATGGCTCTCGATTGCTGCACGGATTAAATACAAATCCCTCTGCTTCATCCACAAGGCTGTCTGGGGCTGGGGACCATGCTATCTGCAACTTGCTCTTCTTAAATATTCTCCCTCTAGACCTCTACGTTCCTCTGGTACCAACTTTCTGTGTTAAGCATTTCACTAAACAGAGGGCTGGATGCCGATCTTTCTTAAGCTTGCTGACTCTCATGGAACAGCCTCCCCCTTCCTCTTTGTCTTGAGCTGACCTCAAATTCTGGTAGCTCCTCAAGACTTGAACCTCCTCCTTCCCTTCTTCCCTCCTCTGCTAATCTCACAGTCGCTGTGATTGGTGACCAGGGCCCTTATGTGTCCTTCGGGGCCCTGGCCTCCCACACCCAATCGCCTCAGCCTACACACAGCACTTGCCTCGGCACCCACTGGATTATGCCACTGTAGGCTTGCACTTACCTACATATTGCGGCTCACGCTCTATACTGGGCACCTATATCTGCTGCTCACCCACTAGTACGGGCACTCCAGCACTTACCGCCCACTCCTTCTTCTCTCTCTGCACTTGCACATTCTGAATACCCACAAGGCCTACTAAGTTTGCCTTTATCCGCCAGTGTATAATTGTTTTCCCATGTTCCCTCCGTGTTCCCCTGTGTGCACTTTTAAACACACTTTACTTGTATAAGCGCCTAACAAATGCACAATAAATAAAATGAATACATTATTTGGCCAGAAGATAGATGAAGTCTAAAGATGGGTGCTGACATGTAGAGGTTGCTAAAATCACTACAAACAAAGAAGTCGTTTCAACCCTTTCCGGAAGCGTCAGGCCATTCATCCACAACCACCAAAGGAGATATGTCTTACCTGCGCCAATCCTACTATTCCTAGGGATTCATGTAACATCACCATGAGTATCAGAAGCTGAAGCACTGCGGAGTGGCAGTAAAACACAGGGGCTATACTACACAAAGAGCCAGGCCCGATAAGCAATAAGCATGACTCACCGGAGAAGAGGAGCAGCACGCAGCAGGAGATGTGGGGCAGAATCGCAAACCATTTTTCACACAGGTAAAAAAGAAGTACAGACAAGTTGGTATTGGACATCCTAAAACAAGGACATGTCTTGGAATTCAACAGAAAGTCCTCAAACATACCACAGAAAATTAAAATACTGGCATAAATTGCTACAATACACACACAGAGCAATCCACAGCCAGGGAGTGGAATTCATACAAAAGACAATCACCATCTACAAAGCAAGAAGTGCACTTGGATCCAGCAACAACATTCGCCTAGAACCTAAACTCTACACAAGAATAAAACTTGCAGGATCAGCCTTCACCTGCATAGCCGTACAACTCTGCAACTCCCTCCCAAGAGAAATACGAACTGCGGAGCACCAAATAAAATTCAGAAAACTTCTAAAAACATTGCTATTCAGTTCCAAACAGGATAGAAACGACTGAATAACATCTACGCACCACCAAACGAACAAATTCACAGAAAAGGAGCACAGCAAAACCAAGGAAGTAAAGAACTCATCTGACATAAACCGAGAACGAGCAAAGGAGCCGGCCCCAATCCAACCACAAAAGTACACCGGTAAACCCCCTATTCGAATAACCTGATACCACACTCCTAACGGCATCTAACCTACCCCCATAGACCAGCCTCATCCATCATACACAATATTTGTGTAAAACAGCAACTCTCTCACTTAGAACGTATCGGCAGGTTAACCACTTTCAGCTACCAGCCTAATAGTATAGCTAAACCCTATGCATATTGCTGTGCTGTTGTCGTTGGGCCGCTGAATTTCCTGTTATTTGTGCTCCAGAACTCTGTTACCACTTGTTTCCAGATCAGTGGCTCACTGTATGGCCAAAAGGTTGGGAACGAAAGGAGTGCCTGGCTGCAACATTATTCATTTATAGGCAAGTTTTAGTCAATTGTAGCATTTCATTGTCCAACCAAAAAACCAGGATTATTAATCCCAAAAATATACATTTATTCATAGAATTTACATAAAAGAATTCATTGTTTTTCACATAACGCAATTTTTATACCAAATTTCATCCAACAAAATGTTAACAATACATATTAAAAACACTTTTTTATGTCGTGGGGTTAGTAGCAGTGTGGTTTAGTTGCTTCTCAACATATTGAGTATTCTCACTACAATTCTGCTTTTGTTTTTTGAATTTGATTAAAAAAACAATGTACAGAGCAGCACATGGTGTCGACGTTTTTACTTAGACACCTGGATGGAGAAAGAAAGGATCGACAGCTTGTCGTTCAGGCCGTCATGTTATCTTCGCGTGTTTCAGCCCTTGTGTCCTAATACGTTGATTCAAACGTTATTGACAGGTGAATGGTGGACTTTCTTCAGGACGGTTCTTATATATATGGGGAAAAAAACGGTATAACCCCTTTCCTTGAAACAATCACAGTATAATAAAAATAATAAAAACTTTGGAAGACTATGTGAGAGGTAGACACCAGATTTAAACAATTAATTGTGTGGGTTTCTATCTTCATTGATATGAAGCATTGTGCATTGTATTGTCATCCCCATAGTCAGCAGCGGAGGCCCTGCGGTCTATGTTGTGATTCTGATGTTTCACATTGCTACCAGTCTCGGGTTGGCTGCCAGCTCCGCACTCGGCTGCTCCTACACCCTCCTCCCAGGTTATCAGGAGCAGGGGTGCCACGGTTCCTCCTCCTCCTGCAGCAGCTCCCCCTGTGATGCTGTGCAAAAAAAAACTGCATACCCTGGCATTCAGGTCATGCCATCGTTTTTTTATGTCCTCGACACCTGTGGGTACGATCCACACTGCCACCACTTTTTCATGGGTCTCTGACCAGATGGCAGCCGTACGACGCCGTGTGGTCTTCCTGCTACTGGCCCCATACAATGCATCTGCTTTAGCCACCACCTCATTAGCCAGTACCGCTAGATTTATATCTGTGAATTCTGGCTTCCGCAGTCTCATTTCCAGTACACAGGATTTGGTTTTGGCCACTAAAATGCCTTAGAACTGTGTTTGCGTACACGGCTACTACAACTGGTGATATTCAATGGATTGTGTTTTTCAAAATGGCCACCGATCAGCTTCCCCTTTTCAGGGGGAAGCTGTTCCGACTCGTGCCTATTCCACCCATTTTCGGCAGAATTGCTGTTGGCTAATTCCTCCAATTTTGATGGTGGTAATGGTAAATCCACCGGAAATCGGCAGAATAACCACTCTGTGTTGGATTTTGGTAGTAATTCTGCCAGGAGGAGTACTGTTATTGCAAGGTGGATTTTTCCAAGTTCATCACATCATAATATGGTAGAATGACCACCATTATTACTCTCTAACTCGTAATAAGCCCTTTTTTTGTGAAGTATGGGCTTTGAGGTGCTGGTTAATGAACTCTGTGGTGAAAAGTGAGATACATTGTTTTGCATTTTTTTATAAGACTTTCAGTCTATTTGAAAGAGAAGGATGTTGTTTTGTATGTTGCACATTGCACCTTGATGATGCTGGTTGCATCATCACGCCACATTAATAAAGAGTATGGATGCACACATTCACGCATGTAGTCAGTACATTACAGGTGCCCTACCACGTGTTCGCACAGCACAATTGGGTGTCCCAAAATGCTGTTATGTGGGAAAAAAACAAGTGGCTGCGTGTTTCCTAATTTTGGACTAATTTTCACAGCTCCAAATTCTCTCTGTGAAACCCTAACAGAGGCATGGGAAATGTTTTCCATCAGGTGAGGTTTGAGGCTTGTTCATTGATTGCGGGGGTGGTGGGAGTGGAGGATCAGAAGTGGTGGAGGAGGTCAGGGTTGTTCAAGAATCCCAGGACCACACGCTTTACTTAAGTGGCAACAGTGTTATTTCTATTAGCACCCTGAGTTTTTTTATCCGAAGTGCTGTTAGCAATACTTTTGTTTGAATGAACGGCTTCCATTTCAAACAAACAAATACTTGCGTAAGATGGCTGCCATGGAAATGGAATGTGTTGCTCTACGTGGAGGACCTCTTCCATTTTCATTGTGGCCGAGGACGCAGAGCGGCAGTGCACAGCCAACAAAGGAAGAAAGTGTATGGAATAGGAGGGTGGTGAGAGAAGGGATCGAAGTCTGGAGGGGAGGCGGGGTGGGGGAAGATGCAATGGGCGTGAGCAGCCTTCAGGTGGCTCAGAACGCGAGCTTATACTGTGAGGTTCAGCCCGCGTTCTGGGCACTGACAGAGGTGTTGCTAGGTCTGGAAAAGATCAGGGGCTAAGCTAATGTAGGGATTGGCGGGACTCGGGGCTAGCTAGCATTTTGGTTGTAGCACCTGAACTTCTATCTGGGGCTACAACCCAAAGACACGGGGCTATAGCCACCTCAGCCCCTCCCTAGCAACGCCTCTACCGGGCAACCTGCTTGGCTATGGCGGCTGCCCTGTGTGCTAATCTCTTTTATAAAGAGTATGTGAAAAGCACAAGTCATAATGAAGCACCCAGATGTTTCTAAAACCTTTAAAAGTATGTTCAACAAAAGGAGTATAATGGTGGTTTCATGTTACCAAATTTCAATGGAAGACAAGTACCATAATGCAAAGGAAAGTGTTCATAAAACATGTCCTTTTGGATTTGTGAAATGTACTTTCAATACTTAAAGTTAAACAACAAAAGATAATACGTGGTGTTTGTCATTGACGTACTTGCACCATCCAAAATGATTTGGGTTCTTTTCTGGCCAGTTGGGCTGTAAGCGGGTGTCCATTTCTGGCAGCTCTGGTATAGTTATGCGTCTGTGTACATGCGAATATACCCCATTCTCTTCAGGGAATGTTAGTCCAAGAATGGTTTTAGCTTTGCATTCTGGGACTTGAAGTCCTGGATTTCCCCTTTCAATAGCCAGACGTGTACCTCCCGAATGGAGCATGTTGTGTCTGTGTGTGTACCGTTTGTCGGGTCAATGCAATGCAAAATACCATGGGCCTCCTCATTACAAGTGAGGCGCCAACACACAGAAGGGTGTGCGCACCCTGCTCAGACACTGTCCTGGTTCACGCCATTATGGGGCATATGGCACGGGAAAGCACTCAATTGTACTTTGGCAAGTGACTAATATTTGAAAGGATTGCAAAAGTGCTGGAATAAGTAACCCTGTGAATCATGGAGCGCAGCTCCTGGTACAACATCGGGGACCGCAGGCGGCTTAGCACTATATGTCACGTTGTCTTGCATTTGTATAGCGCCTTTTGCCTTACGGCTGCCAAGAGCTTTGCCTATCAAACAATATACACATACTACAGGAAGCATTACTTTCAGGACCGAATCTAAATAGCCTCTAACTCCCAACATAAAAGGTGCTGTGGGTGCTGTCTCTGTGATGCTTTAAGAAACAAGTGGTCCGGTTGAAACACACGTTTGTTGTGCGCTTTTTTTTTTGGACAGCAAGACATTGATGTGAAGTCGTCCCAATTAACATTACGGTGCAAACTTAAGAAAAGGTACAAACTGCTGGGAGAGGGGTATGCCGCCAGGCAACGATGGATTAACTGAGCATACAGGAAAGTAGCTATGACGTGAAAATGCTTAGTATAGAAACTGGGCATATCGAAAATGGCTCAAGAGGTGCCAAGTGGGCATAACGTAATCTGGCTATGAGGCTGTAGACGCCTATTGTGCAAACTGGAAAAGATGTGCTATGTAGGCGTAATGTAAAATGGCAGTTATTGTATTTTTTATTTATTTATAGAGCACGCCGGGCCGTCAGGTATCTGGGCGCTTGCAAGAATATGTTTACAGTACAGAGAAGTAAGATAAAAGCAAAATACAAGATGAAATAATATACATGCGAAAGAGAGTACAGAGATCATTTACAATAAAGTGTGAATATACAGAATAGGTGCAGTTATATACATTTATACAGATCATGGATGCAGGCGTTACGTATCACAGGAGTGCAACCATTGTTTGAAGCTGGATTTGAATGAGCGACGGGAGGGTGATGCTCTTAGGGTATCCGGTATTGAATTCCACAGTTTTGCTGTCACTACTGGAAAGCTGGAACCTCCCGTCTTTTTAAGTTTAAAGTTTGGGATTCTGATACTATTGGAGTGTGCCTTTCTGATAGGACGTTCAGAAGTATGGTTCATTAATCTCCCTGTAAGGTATGTAGGTGCTTTGCTGTTGAGGCAGTTATATGTCAGGTTTAGTGTTTTGAGCTTGACTCTGACTTTGATAGATAGCCAGTTAGTGGATGGTCTTTGGTCAGAGATATTCTGACCTTTGGGGATGCCTAGAGCAGTTCTCAAGGCATTGTTTTGGAGGGTTTGGAGTTTGCTGGTATTGTATTTACTGGTGCCTAGGTAGAGTGCATTGCAGTAATCCAATGTGGATAGAATTAGTGCCTGTGCAATCGTGGTGCAGCTTTTAGTGGTCAGAAATGGTTTACATGTGTAAATTAATTTGCATATGTAGCTGGTTGCAGAGGCTGTGATGTTTATTTGCTTTTAAGATTGAGGGCGGAGTCTAAGTAGAAACCTAAAGTTTTCACTTCTTTGGCGACTTTAATCTTAATGTCGTCAATAGTTATGGATTTGTAAAGGTGAGGGAGTTTGTTCCGTCTAGTGGTAGACCCAATGAGAAGGAGTTCGGTCTTCTCGTCATTAAGACATAGACCGTGGGTGGCCATCCAAGTTTGTATGATTTGATACATTTTGTTTATAAGAGCTACATCTTTCTTGTAGTCTCCTTGGATGGGGATAAAGATCTGGGTGTTATTGGCGTAATTAGTATATGAGACACTCAGATTATCCAGAACATCAAAGAGCGGCTTTGTAAAAATATTGCACAAAGTAGGGGAGACACATGACCCCTGACGTACACCGCAGGTGATCGGTACAGGGTCGGCTGATGAGGAGGGCGAAAAGACTCTTATAGTTCTGTTTTCTAAGGAAGAGTTTATCTAGGCGGTGGCTTCCTTGGATAAATTGGCAGCTGATTGGAGGTGATTACATAACACTTAATGGTCAACCAAATCAAATCAAAAGCGGCGGACAGGTGTAGGAGAAGGAGAATGGATATTTCACCTTTGTCTTTACGGTCGTCAAGTTGGTTTTTGAGATCGAGGAGGGCAGTCTTGGTTCCGTGTCTAGGCCTGAAGCCGGATTGTCGGGTGCCTAAGAGGTTTTTGAGCTCCAGATAGGATTGAATCTGGAGGTAGGCGGCTCTATCTAAAATTTTAAGGAGGAATGGTACTGTCATGATAGGCCTGTAGTTGGTTGGGATACTAGAATCCAGGTTAGGTTTTTTAGGAGGGGTAGTACCCAAGCATCCTTGAGGTTGGTGGGGACAGAGCATGATTTACAGGAGGAATTGATGAAGGTGTTGATGAAAGGAGCGAGGTCCTTAGCCACTTCTTTAATGATAGGTGCTGGACAGGTATCACCAAGACACCTGGAAGGTTTGAGTGAAGTGATGATGGTTTCAGTCTCCAAAGTTGATATTGACCTAAATTGAAATTGGTTGCATGGTTTCATTTGGTTGTTAGCGAGTTCTTGCAGGATAGCTTCTTGAGTAGTGAGAGCTATCTTGTGAAGGGCAGTTTTTTTGGCTGATACTTTGTTTTGGAGCATAGCAATTTTGTTACAAAGGGCGTTTTGTATGTTTGTGCACTAAATTTTATCTTTAGTGCACGGGTCTATAGGCACAATTGGGGATTCTAATTCTCTGAGTATAGAGAAGATTTCCCTAGAGTTGGCTTTTTTTATTCTTTCATTGAATGTCTCTTTTTTAGTTTGTATGATTTCTTTTTTATATCTGTCTGCGAGGGAGGTGAGATGATTTTTATTCTGAGTTGATGGGTTCTTTTTCCATCTGGTCTGAGCCTGTCTTTTTTCTTTACGGAGGGTTTTTAGGCTAGGGTTGTATTGTGAGCCAAAGGTTTTTCTTTGCTCATTTTCAGTGGAGCGATAGTGTCTATAGCTGAGTTAATGGTGTTATTATACAGATCAACTAGTTCTGTAGGGTTGGTTGGGAGATAAGTAGTGTTGGTGATAGGGTGGATCAATGGTAGGAGGTGCGTGGCAGTTATGTTCTTTTTACATCTGGTTAGGGTTGGAGGAGCCGTAGGTTTAGTTGCATAGGCTTGGGGATGTATTGGATGGTGAATAGGATAAGGTAGTGGCTGGTCCATACGCAAGGTTCAGTGGCTGTGATAAATGAAGTGCAATTAATGTCTGCAACCCAATCCAAGGTACGACCTTTGGAGTGGGTGGGTCCAGTGTTTCTGATAGTAAGACCAGCTTCAGCAATGGTGTTTTCTGAGATGGTGGCGTTAGTGTCTTTAGGATCATTAAGGCATAAATTGAGGTCACCAAGTAAAATGATTTGGGTGCCAGGTTTGACATTGGTATTCAGAAGAGATGTTGTATCTTCTTCCAATGTTCCTGGTGGGCCAGGCGGTCTGTAGATCACATGCATTGTGATGGTGCGTGAAGGGGATATCCCCAATTTGACTCAGAGTACCTCCGCTGATGGGAATGTCATAGGTTCAATCTCTTTGATGCTTAAGTGAGATTTACAGATGATTGCCAGGCCGCCGCCTTTAGAGGTTTCCCTGTCTCTTCTGAGGATAGTGAAATTGACGGGGACTGCTAAGGACAAGGCGGGTCTAGCTGCTTTGTGGAGCCATGTCTCTGTGACAACTAGGAAGTCTAGTTGGTTACATGAGATGATGTCTGCAATTTCTGTGGCGTGGGCAACAAGGGACCTAGCATTAATAAGGGCTCCCTTGATTTTATGAATTTCCTTAGTTATGTTCTTGGATGTGCCTTTACTGGTAAGGACTGGGGCCTGAGGGGAGCTTGGTATGTTGGTCGGTGATTTAGGGTTGAAGGTAGGTTCCGTTTTAGGTGGGTTGTGTGCTAGCCATTTAGTTGGTGTTTGGTTAGGCGCATTAGGGTAGGTGGTTGGCGGCTTAGTCAATCTGGAGCCTAGTCTATGGTTTCTCCATTTGGTGGAGCATGGATGGTTGGGTTTAGGCTTCATGGCAGGGCACAGGTTATGTTGGGGTTCTGCTGGTGTTAGTACATAGTTGCTTCCAGAGCCCTTCGTTTTGTGTCCAGGAATGAGAGGCAGAAGGAAGTATCTGGGTTTAAGTAAGATGAGGGTAGTGGTTTTCTTATCAGTGGTAGATTGAGCGTCTTCCTGCAGGTAGTTGCCATGGTGGTTAGGGCCACGACGGATATTAGTGTAAGGATACAGACAGTGTAGGTGGGGGTCATAGTCAAAGGACAAGTCATAACTAGGCTATACAATGTGGACGCACTGGTAGATCAGGCAGTACGCTAAAGGTGTATTGCACAGTCTAAAGTATAGGTACAATATTAACAGGATAGCAGTATGGTATCGGTATAGTGCACAATCTGCAGTGTAGGTACAGTAATAGCGAGCTCATATTGTGTGGTAGATCAGGCAGTATGGTATAGGTATGGTGCGCAGTCTACAGTATAGGTACAGTAGTAGTATAAGTTATACAATGTGGACACAGTGGTCGATCAGGCAGTACGGTATAGATGTAATGTACAGTCTACAGTACAGGTACAATATTAGCACGTTCGAACAGTATGGTGCAGGTATAGAGACCAATCTGTAGAATAGGTACAGTAATGTTGCGGGGGCAGCAAGCGCTCCCAGTACTAGGTACAGATTGCTAGCATGTGTGGGCATAGGTCGACCAAAATGAAAGAGGCATAGCATAGCATGTGTGGTCCCGTAGGGTAAAGGCTCGTTTATATGGTGCGAGCCCATATTACTTAGTAGTGCAGAGACGAGAGAGTATTCTGCCAAATTACGATCACAATTATACAATAATTATGGTACTGACGGTGTATGTGGCATGGGCCGTTATAACTGGGTGAGCGGTGGCAGGTATAGGAATGGCTGCTACCGTATACATAAGGAAATGAAGGATATCATAGAATGCACAGTATATAGAAACATTTTGTGTAAAGCGAGATTATCTCGGAGACCAGAGGTAAGACTTATGGTGTACTTCTGTTGTTTGCGAGTCATACAATGAAATGTGTATGTAGGAACAGTGACAGTAAGTGCAGTTATAGTTCAGTTAGTCTCTTACTGCGGGAAGAGTGTCAGCTGCGAGGCAGGAGATTTTAGAAGTACAACAGTGGTGTAGTTATATGATAGCTGGGTTCAAAATAACACAACAGAAAAGCTGGGAAATAATGCATTTCAGTCAAAAACTAGTTGGCGCCATTTTATTCTGAACGTAGTTTTTAAAATTATGTGGTCAGTTTTGTTCAGAATGAAAAATGCTTTAATGCGTGAGAACCCCCGAGTCTACTGCATCCTGAAAGAATGAAATACCCCCTATATATTACTTTGCCTCTAGATGGCGACACAGACCATTAAATTTACACAAAGTTTCCTCAGTCATGGCTTGCGATATGGCAGCTCGTGAACCTTTGCTGCACCGACCTAGAAACAACAAGCACTACCAATGCCAACAGTTTGGCCTTTTGTGTAGGCACGGGAAAGGCATTTGCCAGGTACTGCTGTAGTGGTATTCCCCGACTATTGATGGTAGCAGCTGCAAAAGGGTTCAAGTATATGGGCATCTAATATTAGTGCCTGGCAAATGCCCAATACTTCTACACAAGCCAAAACAGTGGGCGCTGCCAATGTTTGTTTTTAACAGGACTTCGGTGAAGAATGCACAGTGCTTAAAAATCGAGTGGCTGAAGGAAGACCTGATTAAGACATTTTTATTACACTAGTAGCTTCAATTAAGGCATTAATCCTCGGAAGATTGCTTTGAAAAACATTGGCAGGAACTTCAATTGCAAAGTTTGATGGTATGGCTTGATTAAAGCAAGCCTAAAGAGTTCCCACGAGGAGGTGTTTTGGGCGTGAAGGGCATGAACTGGGTGGGGCAGGCTATAGGCGTTAGCATGGCCATGAGTAATCAATGGGTGGTTTAATAACCAAACAACATCTACAAGCTTTGTATCCCTCTTCATATGCAATTTCTCCCTATATATAGTCTAATGCCATTTTTTTGCATTATACGTGATGCTAGCCCAAACTAAAAAGTACCCTTGCACTTAACCCACGAACTAGGGGATATGCTTCTTGACCTGTGAAGGATTCAAGGCAGTATTTGGCCATACTTGGAGTTGGACTTGACTTGCACATTTCTGCAGAAAGATGTATTTACTGGCTGGCTATCTTAACCACAAATACTCCCAGATGCGCGAGCCACGCACGCATGCGGACCCCTCTCCTCCCTCCTGCCCCCCTGGTCCCCACGACACAGAAGCAGAGGCGTTTCATGTGTTCCACTGCAGTGCACATTTGGTACATGGTTTTAACACATATTCTTTATATTGCTGTCAGACTGGCCAATACTATTAGAGCCATCCATCCCTCAATGTTCACAGAAATGGTGGGGATGGTTATGGAATATTCACTGGTACCAAACCCAGAGATTTGAAAAATTAAAATAGATTTAGATACAGAGGTCTGACGCACAAAATATACAGTAACAGCCAAACAATTCATGAACCACCAACTCCCTCAGGTCGGACTCTTCCAAGTGGGCCTCCACTTCCAAGAGAGCCATCTGTTGATGATTGACAGGTGCAATGAGGTGGCCCCACTTGATAATGTGAATTCTGGACAGCTGTGACAGGGGAAGCATTGCTATCCTCGACTCTAGTTCATAGGGACCATGCTGGTGGGGAAGACAGCACCTCCTTCCCTTGACCTCCCATGATGGAAAAGGCAGAGGCAATGTACATGAGGCCATTAAGTAGGAGGGCGGCAGCTGCTGATGCCGACACGCGATGACGCAAGTGCGTGCTGTATGTCAATGTCAACATGCCGGGCGCTCCTCAACTCAGGAGAGGAATACCAGTCCACAGAAGGATCACATCTACCAGGGCTCCCACACTTAGTTTGACCGCTCCCCAATTATTGCAGACAAAGCACTCTGGGACTGACATCACCAGGCAAAAGACTCTGAATCCAGCAGCTAGGATCGGACCCCATACAGATGGCTTGGAGGGGACCAATCCTCTGTGTCAGGTTATCTATTTAAGGGGGTGAGTCCAACCCCTCCGGTGAATCATATTTGGATCACTGGAGGAGGATTTGACCTGGAACTTTATTGGGGGGTACAATCTGCCCCAAAGTTCTCTTCCTTAGAGATGAAGATAAACATTTCCCAGAAAGGAGCAAACATCCCTATGGAATATTTGGGGTGACCTGATGACTGGACAAGGCCTGCTGCAAGCTGAGGCCTCTGGTACCAAAGTGCCTGCTCACTGGAGGTGGCAGCCCCTGCAAGTGCTCTCTGGCCACCTCCCTGGCTGGGAAGTGAAGACCACAGATTCACCTTGCCTCTGGAGACTCGGCTACAGGCCCCAGCAACCCAAAGTCAGCAATCCACTCAGAGGACTGTTTTCCCACTTCAGTCTGCCTTCAAGCCGGCTTGACCGCCTTGAGTCACTTTTTGAGTCACTGCAAGCACCTATGGCTGCCTCTGACACTCAATGCTTGTTGATCCATTTCTGATCTGTCTCGATGTCGATCGTATCGACCCACCCCAACCGTTGACTTGACCCACTTGAAGCCATTGATTTGCCTGTCTCGGATGCTGACTCGATCTACTGGAAGCCATTAACTCGACCTGCTTCAATGCTGACTCGAAAAGCACCTACAAGCCTGTCATGATACTGACGAGACACAGATGCTGCAATCATGGAGTCCGCCGCCATACTGTTTCACGTGCCAACGTGAGGCTCCTTTTATTAGGAGCCTGTCATGACAGGGTCATGACTCCGGCTTAACAGGGCCACGTGATCTAGACAATAAAGTGATCTCCTCAGAGGAAAGGCGTGGTCAGTGCCCAATGCTGCCCTCCGATTCTGAGTCACTGCAGGCTCTGCTCTGTGACATACAGCAGCTGGTGACATGGTGGGCTTTGGTGCCAGTGGTACTAATGGGAGGCAGCTATCCCTGTTACAATCCCCACCTCATCTGGTGCGGAGATGTGTTACGGGCCCAGCTGTTGCTACTCAACAAGCACACAAGCTAAGCATGTGGCATTCTTCATTACAGCAGCCCGTCCTCTTTCAAAAGAAAAAGCTAAATTAATGTACACCTCACCCCACATGTTCCTTATCCTACTGTAGTGGTTTGTCTACCTACATATCACCTTCCTCATCCCCCCTGACCCTTCCTCACTATCAACAGACCAAGGTCTTGCGACACCCGTCTGGGTCAAAATATACCAAACCTCGGACACGGTTTAGCCGCCACAAGACCAATGTACCCTCTAATTTTTTTGGGCTGTGTGCGCCAAAGAATAGTTGTGTGCGAGCTGTTTTTCAGTCATGTCCACAACTGCGTGATGCGCTGCCCGACCGGGGCTGGTCGGCGGCGGCACAGCGACGGCGCAGCGCCCCACCAGTGAGCAAGGCTTAGTGATCAGATTCCACAGTGTGCAAGCGAGGAATGCGAATTCGCGGCACAACAAGCTCTACTTCAAGGGACATTTGGGTGCTCTATTCTCCTCCCAAGACTTTAGCTCATCTCAAATTGTGTCCTTTTACATCTCTAAACATTAGCAAGATCTTTTGTTTTATGATGGGTTGGTACAAGAACAGAGGGTTTCTTGTAGTGGAACACAGATTCTGCCTGAACAAATTAATATTAGCACAGCATTAGCTTCTCCGTTCTCAGTTCACTAAATGTATGGAATATAAAGGAAATGCTTTCTATTGGTTTAATAAAATAAAAAGTACATGAACATGATTAATGACAAAGACGACTTAATAGAAGGGGCGGGGGGTATGGATGGACATTGGATTATGACAGTTAAATAAAAAGCACTGAATCATATAATCATGTAATCTCAGATGATTGTCCTGGAAGTTAACCCGACAGTCTCAAAAGTCTGCCAAGAAAAGGGTGACTATAAGACTACTAGTACAGCATCATAAGAGGACTGCAACCAAATCAGAGGTCCAGCAAGAGGCAACACTCTAACAAGGAAGGGTTTAGTATATTATGTTTACTATTTTATTCAACATGAACAATACATATAAAGATGAAGAAACTGGGGGGTCGGATTCATGGGGGACTCTGGGACTGCTACAGTGCACTAGCAGCCAGGTAGCACATAACAAAATATATTTTTTTAACAATCAATTAAGAACATAAATTAAACGATTATATAAATAATACAGAAAACAAACATCATCACACAACAGGACAGAGAGCACCACCAGTTTTGCCATATATTGTAAGCTGATGACTTGTTAATACAAGAAAAAATACAAATCTTAACATTTTCACTTACATGAAGGGATATGTGAATGGCATACATACCAATTGCTGTTCGTTAAAGTTGGAACATTTCAACAGCATAAACAAGTTTCCATTGGAAGCTTCTTTCTAATATACTTTTGTTTTTAAAAGTCAGATTTCTCTCTGGTGAGCAAAGCATCAATAAGCTCTAAAAGTCACAAAGTGAGAAGTCAGGCCAAACAAAGTGTCAGAAATGGCATTGATGAGAAGTTGACGGTGTCTGTCTGTGGTTATCTACACTTCAGTGGTGCTACCACTCGCCAATGGCAGTGCACTGCCCGCCGTAGCAGCCCTACTGAAACTTGAGTCCTTTGAGCTCCTGTCAGACTCCCACTGATTCACATGCTTCAGTCGCATGTCTTTGCCGCTCTTCCAGTGTTGATACACATCATCAAGATTTACTTCTTTGTGTAATAGGTACACCTTCGTTCGCATGAGCATGTCAAGGTGACTTTGTTCCAGTCGATTCCTTGATTTGGTCTTAGTGCTGTTCATGAGACTGAACCCTCGCTCACACTCTGCGCTTGAGGCTTGAAATGTGGCGCAGATGTCCATGAGCTGTGCCACTACATTGTACTCCATGGCATGTTGAAGTGTGAAATTCATCATGTCTTGAAAATATTTTAAAGAACAACACTTGTTCCTCTCTGCTACCACGTACTTTAAGGCATTATACTGCGTAACAATGGAATCCACCGCAAGCATGGTAGGGTCTGATTCTAAACAGTCCACCTCCTTACAATCTAAAATGTCTTTGTATTTTTCAACAAGACGCTTAACATTTTCTATTCCAAAGTCAAAGCTGCATTGTTGAGTGGCTAGTGAATCAAAATCAAAACTGGCCCAGTCCTTAAATTCGTTTTCAGGAAACCTTTTCTCCATATGCTCACACACTAAGCCAATAAAACTCAGAATAGATGCAGTACTGAAGTACTTCTCATTGTCAGAGTATGTTGAGATCAGATCTCTAACTGTGCTGCTCCAGAACACTTCCTGACCAAGGTACTGTACCCTGATCTGGTTGATCTTGCCGCGTGCAAACTGCATGGCTTCAATTGGGGTAAGACTGCTTTTTTGGAGTAACTTGGACAAGTCCGCTACATCGCAAAGAATATCATTTAACAATGCCAAAGAAATGTGATAAGTGGAGTCAGACAGTTTCTTGAAACAGTATTTCGCTATAGGATCATTTTCCTCCTTCATTTCCTGATCAAAGTATTTTAGCAACACCTCATAATTGCACATTAATGCATTCACTGCAAAAAGCCTTGATAACCACCTCACTTCATTGAGGGGTCGAAATGACAAAGCATCACATTCAATGATGGATGACATTTCTTCAATTTAGATTTTCTCAATGGAGATCTGCAAAACACAGAATAAACAGTTCTTAGCAAGGTTTATACTTCCCTAATCATTGGCACCTTCTTCCAAGCATCCCCGATGCCCAATTCTTCATGGTGAGCCACACAGTGTTGCCCAATTAAATGTGGAACGGATTGTTTAAGCCTTGTAGCAACACCGTTGTTTTTGCCAAGCATAACGGATGCACCATCTGATGTGAACATCACCATGTTCTGCAGATTCAGACCATTGGCAGAGTAAAATAGAGTAATTGCTGAAGTGACAGCTTCTGCATTGCAAGACGTTAACTTGACAATCCCACCGAACACAGTTTCGTACATTGAATGTTGTGTTGTTGGTGCAAGAGATCTGATTTTAAAGTAAATAACTAGCATTTTGCTGATTGAAATGGCAGTGCTTTCATCAACAATCAGAGTGTGAAATGGAGCATTGCGAACTTCTGCCAAGATTTCAGATCTTATTACGCTGCTGATGGACTCCCGGAATTCAAACGCATAATTTTTACTTCTCCAGCTATCTGGTATTTTGGTGTACTGCGCTATGTGACTGTGGATTTCTTGCACCAATATCATGGAAGTGTTCAATTTTACAGCTAGCAAAACATTGTGCAGTAGAACTTTCACCTCTTCAGGCTTGGACCATTGTCGCTCAACCATGGCCAATCTATTACCTCTCTCAGTTGACGTTTGTGCCAGCATACTACGCAATCCAAACCCCAGTTTCTCTGCTGAATTCTTGTGCCTGAGAGCCTGTACAGCAAGGGCACGAACTTTTCCAACTAAATGGCATTTCATGTAGTCCAATTTCCACCCATCGGCCCATTTCTTTCCTGTAGAAAATTATCCAGTAACTTTAGCTTCTGCACATACTATGCAAATCAGGCCCACATCAGCATTGTACTGAAAAATCTCTCCAAGTCGCACATGTACCTTATCTTGTGATTTCTGGGACTCTGTTTCAACTATTTCCTTTAACCAATCTTCTTTGAAAGCAGCGCAACATTTCTTCTTAGGTGGTGCTGGTGCAGCAGCTGCTGCAGCACTCCCTTGCCCTTTCTTTGATGAAGAAGACTTGAATCTTCTGAAGTTGAAGAGCTTATCCATTATCTGGTTAAAAAATAAATAGCATTTATTTGCATGGAAACAAAGTGCTGTGCTTCTGCTGTCTATATGCAAGTGGAGAACTTGTATTTATCACACCCCAGGCCAGATGCCTTTTATGCCTGGCTATTCACTTGCATCTTGAATTGTTTACCCACAGCCACACAACAAGTACAAGTAGCAAAATGCTTATCTAATATGAGCTACAGAACACTTGATGACTAAATGAGCAGCTTACACCTCTGAGTTGGACTCGACTGACTGCCCATGACAAGCTGGTCTAGGGAAGCACTGTGGTATGTGTTCCAAGGCTGGCTAGAACTGCAGTACCATTGCCTGTTGCACTTGAAAATGTCTAATGTTGGTTGTCCTTCCAGACCACCATCAGTCCACCACACACCATAGCCATGTCATTTTTCAGTGCCGGGCCCAAGTGAGGGACTGTTAGTAGCCTCCCCCCCCTCCAGGCCGGCTCTCAAAGTTTGGGGGATATATTCCACACAGTTGTTAAACATCCTGTCCTGCACATGCCCAGCCAGTATAAAATGTCAGTAAGTATATCTTCTGGCGTTTCTCCAAGGACAACTTAAAATAATTCTTCTTTTATACAAATCATTTCTATCGCTGCTACCACTTTGGGGATGACATCATGGGCTGTAGCTCGATGGCGCATTGTACAAGTGGGCAGGTTGAGATTCAGCCCTCCCCCTCCCTCACCCCCCAAAATGTTGGGTTATGTTGATGACATTACCTGCCTGACATACACTACAGACCCTTCGGCAGGCAGGGCACAGACAAAAAACGGTGCTCGCTGAAGCTGCACAGTTAACAAAGGCTCTGAAATTACTAATGTAAAGGGTTTCATTGTTAACTTAGCAACCCCATTCATATGCATACGTTTTTAGGCAATTGATGGGGTTAGTACTTGTGTGTCAGACTCAGGGCAGGGATTGATTAGAGGGGTACTAAGGGGCAGGTGACAGCTCATTCTCACAGCACTCCTTAACTGTGTGGTTTCAGATGTGAAGGAGAGAGTTAACTGCTAGTAACATTGACGCTGCACTAGAATAGTCTCTCTCATTAGAATGTGTGAAGAAGTTAGAGGACCCCACACAAGTAAGTTTGCTCTCTGACCCCACAATCTATGAAATTAGCACCTGACCTTTCCCACATTTAAAGGGTTAGACCTCCTCCCCCAACATTTTGACTTAGGTGCACCCCTGCCTCCTTGTAGATCACTATATGCAATAACAGCAGGTCCAATCCATATTGTCAAATAACTGTGAATACAAGCAGACGTCCAAGGCCAAATGATAATATGTTATTGTATAGCACTTACGCTTAAGCTCTTTTTTATAGAAGAAATATGCATACAATATCACCCAACCTGTGTTGGTACTCATTTATTGACCTCAGAAGGATGAAAGGCTGAGATGGCCTTACTGGGATTCCAAACTGCAGATCACACACACATCACGGCAGCGAGCGCTCAACCCACTGAGTTATATCGGCTATAGTAAAATGAGCAATTAGTGCACTGCATACCATTAAACTGGTAACTGAGATTTAATAGCAGACCAGTTAAGTTAATCTGGGCTTAGTGCGCTTTACAAATGTCACATTCACAATAAATAAATAAACCCTGTAATGGGCGCTAGGTTGCACTAGTTGCAAGTCAGCCGCCACCAGCACGCCAATCCTATGCGCCACCTCAGCCATCCTGCACAGAGGAACTCAGACCATTTGGTAGCTTCTGCCATCTTATGGGCAGGTAGTACCATCATTTGTCAGGCATTGCCAGTGGGCAGATGCAATATCTTGGTAAGTGAAATGGTGTGAGAAGCATGGCAGTTTCTGGCGATACTTGGGAAATGTGTAACTAGCTGCGTATATGATCAAGGTACAGTCCCATATATGAAGGTGATGCTATAATGTGTCAAATCGCTGAATAATGCCATCATAATTGCCTTGTATAGTCACTCACCACATATGTGGTATGGACTTGCAACTAAGAGGAGTCCCAAAGTATACAATAAAGACATCATCTATTTCATATAGGCTCCAAACATAAGGTACATCCTCAGGTGTGAAGGTGTTGTTATCATAGGCCAACTGCCACCTCAGTTATAGCCAGCAGGCAGCAGTGTTACAGACCCTATCAGATAGATGTGTGATAGCTTTGTCCCTACCCACCAAGAGGCTATGATCTATTCTAGAGACTCACTTTGTTTGAATAGTGGTAGACAAAAGTCCATTGATGATAAACAGATGGCGACGTGGAGGGAATAAAGCTCACTCAATCACGCTTCTCCCTCTTTCCCATAATGACATGTGTAGTATAGTCCTGGCAGACAGATACAGTGCCTGCCATGAAGCCTCCTGCCTGACTTTGCATGGTGGATGGTGATGTCACCGAGTGGACCGGGTATTGCCAGGAGCGAGGTGAAGCAGGGCCTGGGGGGATGGGTTGGTAGGATTCTCTGGCTAGTGGCTAGTGCTACCAGTACCCACACTATTTCACGCATGGGAGGCTGAGACCCGCCACATTGCCAGCATAGATGCTCCTCCCCTTTAAGGGAAATGACTAGAACCCCTGGAGAACACCAAAACCTCAACTCGCTCAGGCCCACTAATCCTGTCCCATCAGTGCCATGCAAGACCTTCATCCTAGGAAGAACTATAGCATTGGAAATAAGATATGCAGCCCCCACCGCATGGTTAAGGGTCGGGAGCGACCACTACCAAGTCCCCAAAATAAAATATATTCTCTTAAAGGAATGGTGAACTCACAGGTTTATTTCCACCAAACGTCAGTACGCTCGCTCCTCACAGCACATCGATGTATCAAACTTTTTCTTCCGTGGGGCTTTACTTACATTTCGAAACACTTACCACTGGGACCCTCTCATGTTCCCATGGCTATCTTGTGATAATGTTATCTCAGATAGCACCTTATTAAGGTTGAAAGCCCTGGTAGCATTAACACAGAGCATTTGCCCCTGCTTGTGACGTATGAAGCTGTCGGAGCAAAGCATACTCTGGCACGCAAATGCAGAAAACACTCCCTCCAGCTGACTATCCCCGTTCATCCACACAAACGCATTATGCAATGATATACTTTCTAGAATAATTTAAGCACTCGACACGGTAATGTAACGTATGGGTTTCTATTAACATTTAATTGTAGAAATAGAACACGGATATGAAAATGTCGTCCGGGCAGCACAGTAAACATACAGATCCAGGGTTTGGATTCCAAAACCATGGTAGTCCAAAAAAAGATGTCCACTTTAAAAAAAAGTGTATTAGAAGTATTGATGCCAACGTTTTTGAAGCTGTTATATTTCTGAAATGCCTGCTCTGTTTCCCATTGCCGAACGCGAGGCAATATCAAAAGTCTGTAATCCACAAAATTTAGGGCCCCCCTGCCCCGCATACTCCCAGAACTTTCAAATCCAAAATTGGCTGCCCGCCGCGCCACCTATATAATTATTTTTACCTACCTTAGGCCAGGTGGCATGTGGCGGTGCACAGTCCCAGACTCCCAGCTCGCTTCACGGGGGTGGGGTGTCAGCCGGGGGGGGTCACACAAGCTCCAGCAGGTGGTGTGGCGTCGTCCGTCGTGGCGGCAGCTCGAGTTCCTCGGGCTCAGCCAGGCACGGGGTCTCTCGCACTTGCTACTGGCAGTGACTTCTGCCCAAGGCAAGGAGAGACCCAGCAGCAGGGTACGTGCATTTGTGTGGCAGGGCGGTGGCTAGGCTCTAAGCGCAGAGTGCAGCCCTGAGCCAAGGCCAGTCAGCAGCACGAGTAGCAGCCTAGGAGGCCGCAGTAAAGTTCGTGTCACTGCACAACGGTGTGTTTTCTAGTAATCACAAACGTTGCTGCTGCCTCCTGGCCTGCATCTAGACTGGCGCCAACCCGCCGTATTTACATTTGGGGGCTAGCCTTAAATTATGTTTTTTTTTTTTTTTAAAGGTAAAAAAAAAATATTCACTAAATGATGATTGGAGCAAGTGCGCGGCAAAATAAGCACTATGCACGGCTCACAATCAAAAGGTGCGCGGCCACACAGGCACGCCCCTTACAGGGAACATTGCACAAGACCACTACAGTGGTAAACAATGCAGTATAAATATTGGATGACATAGCATAACATCTATAAGATCTACAAGGAGACATAATGGAGAGGGTCATCTGGGTATAGTGAGGACGCCCCTACAGGAACAGAGGGGTACAGCATCCATAGAGAAAGTAAACACATCCTGCCGCACCCATGTCCAACTTCAGTGACCAGGAAGAAGATGGATTGTCATCATCTATGGCCGGAAATCCCCCCGTTTAGAGGTCACAACAACAGGCAGGGGTGTAACAACAGGTGGGGCCAACTACACACAAGCCCTTCCATAGGTGCCCAATCCCAGAGTTTGATGTCCATGGATCACCAGCTACAGTAGGACCACCGCTGGGACCTATGGTGGTGTACTTCACAGCCATATGAGAATTAGATGAAACGGAAAGATGGTCAATGCTACTGTTTTATGGAGGCGCAGAAGTTTACAAATTATTCAAGACTCTTACAAGGGATGACGGATCAGACAGGGCTGCCAAGAATGCTTTGCACACATATTTCAGGCCTATGGTAAACAAAAATGATGAAAGTTTTAAACTGCGTCAAGCTTCCCTAGGGCAATCCGAATCCCTGCGTGTCTTCCTTGCTCGTTTAATACATCTAGCAATATCATGTGTCATGGAAGACAAAGCAAGGGTGCAAATAATTCGACAATGCTACTCTTCCCAACTGAGGAAGCAAATTCTAAGAGATCCTGACATCTGACTACAAAGAATCCTGGCAGTTGGAAAGGCCTAGGAACTTGCCACAGTGAGAGCATCTCATATGGAAGAACCCATGACAGCACCCCGTACTGAAGAGGTACATGCCATTCGGGGTCGACTCCCACAAAGACCTAGATGGAGGCCGCTTACATGGTCAAAATTCCAGAAACAAAGACATAAAGAATGTTCCCTGTGAGTCCTGTGGAGGCATGCTTTCCCACACCCAAGGCTGTCTGGCGGGAGCACAAACCCGTGGACGAATTGGTAGACAAAACCACTTTGCCAAAGGGTGTCGAGCCCCCTGGCCTACCCTGAATCAAAATAAAATGGCGGCAGGCAACAGATAAAAACATGGGAGAGTGACAACAGTAACCAAAGAAGATAAAGGATCGCTAATGAAACAAGAACAGGAGGAAGATGTTGAAGATGTTTTCTTCATCTCGGCTGTGTGCCAGTGCATAAGGGAAAACCAAGGCAACCACAGTGTGCCATTGCATCCAACAATGTTCTTGTGCTTATAGACACAGTAGCATCAGTGAATTGCATGTTTTTACAGCACTTCCGACACCTTCGTCACACTTTTCAGGCGCCTCTGAAAATAAGCATTTTCACATATGGAGGGTCATAACCACTTCCTGTTGAAAAGGCATTATACATCCAAGTAATGCATGATTGACAGTCGACATCAGCCATGTTTTATGGAGGCCAAGGAAACTCTCTTTGTGTGTGAGACAGAAGAAGTGTTAGGCATCATTTATTTTGCACCGGGGGTATATGAAGTGGAGTTGGTACCCCTCCTTAATTCCTATCATACAATCTTTGAAGGGTTAGGCTATTGGAAAATGCAAGGAGTTCAACTACATATCGACCAAACTGTGCAACATGTGGCACAAAAACCTTAACGGATCCTTTGCCACATACAGAAAACTGTTGAGGCACCCCTCAACCAACTTGAGGAGAAAGACATCACTGAAAAGGTGCAAGTCCCTACTCCCTGGATATCCCCGATAGTAATAGTGAATAAATCAAAGTGACCAGAAGAGTTAAGGAATTGTGTAGATATGAGAATACCTAACCAAGCCATCAGGACAGAGAGGCACATGACACCCACACTAGATGACACAACTGCAGACCTTCAAGGATCTATGATATTCTCCAAAATAGAGCTCAATTCAGGCTATCACCAAGTACCCCAGTCCGTTGACTCGAGGTCAATAACAACACTTTCATGTGACATTGGCCTCTTTAGATATAAAACACTAAACTTCACATTCTTGTCGGTGGCAGAAGAATTCCAACATACAATAAGAGGAGTGCCTGCAGAACTTCCAGGCGTCATCAATGTGGTGATGGTATAAACACAACCTCAGAGAATGAACATGTGAAGCAGCTGGCCACAGTGTTTCAAAGACTACAACAACACAGTCTAATACTGAACAAAAGTAAGTGTACGTCCATGCAGAAGAAGGCGAGGTTCTTCAGATCCATATTTCAAGAGCAAGGCCTATCAGTGGACTGAAGAAAGGTGGTGGACATCAAAGCCTCAAATCTGATGAACAATCCCTCCAAGGTACGTACCTTTCTAGAGATGGTCAATTTCTGAGTATCCCAAACCTGGTCTGCTGACAGACCTTCTGAGGGGGCTAGCCATGAAAGACTGGCCATGTTGTGGGACCTTTAGGAAAGAGCAGTGTTTAAAAATGCAGCTAACATCCTAGTGACCAATACCACTATGGCCTTCTTCAACCCCAACAAAGAAGCTGAGATCCTGGTCAACTCAAGCTTTTTGAACTCAGTGTTGTCCTTCTCCAAAGAGATCGAGATGGCACAACCAAGCCAATAGCACATGCCAGCAAGGCGTTGGTGCCGACAGAGCAGCAGTACTCCCAATTCCAGAGAGAAGACCTAACCATACTCTGGAGCTACAAGCACTTTTATTAATACATCTTCGGCAGAATTGTTACGGTGGTCACCGACCACAAACTGCTATTGCCAACCATGCTGGTCTCAGCAACTCAACCGCCCCCCCCCCCATCAGATTGTAGAGATGGATGCTCCAGTTGAAGGACTAAAGAGGTGTGTTGCAATTCAGAGCAGGAATAGATAATCCACTGGATTATTTTTCCAGATATCCTATACTCGACCCGGTACAAGAACGGCCAGTGAATGAAGATGTTGAGGAATACATCCGGGTCATCACGAGGGCAGTAATCCCCAGAACAATGTGCCTAAAAGACATTGTAGAAATGACAAACAAACACCATGGTATGCAGATTGTGCTGCAGAAACTAAAAATAGGACAGTGGCATAACGTCCTTTCAGAACATAGCCACAGGACACCTGCATTCCATGCATTTCTCCAGGGCCTTTAGAGGTTAAGGACAGACTTGTCGGCAGGCACAGAAGGGGTACTGCTGTGCCATTCTAGCCTAGTCACCCCTCCAGAGCTCCTTTTACAAATCATAGTACAGGCCCACAGGGACCATCAGGGGACCAGTAAGATTAAAGAAAGACTCTGAGAATAGGTCTGATTCCCTGATTTGGAAATACAAGTATGCAGATGATACCAAGTATCTGGCACCCAACAAAGGGTACCACCCATTAAATCGCCAGAAAGCAGCACTGTCCGGTGGATGTACCGGAGGATCCACTTTGGAACTTGACCCAAACCAGGCATTTCTTAGTGCTGCTCGACGAATTTTCCAGGTCCCAGAGGTGAAATTCGTCTCCTCCACAGTGGCAAAGGAAGTGATACTGTTACTCGAAGATTTGTTTGCAGCACAGGATACAAACAAGGGGGGGGCGTCCTGCCTGTGATAGTTTAGTAATTGCAATGTATTTAAATGCAAATTCAGTCAATTTTGTTAAAGAGCATTAATGGACAATACTACTTTTTGCCATATAATGTACTACCGTGCAAAGTACAAACATACACTCAGTTTTGGCAATGTAGATCAGCTTTTCAGTTTGCTGAAACTATTTTTATTATTACTGTAGACTTTCTGAGAGCAGAAATCTATCTGTAGTCAGTGATAGACCTTAATTCATTTGACAAGAGGGTGGCATAGCTTGTTCCCTCTACACAAGGATCCAAATTACTTTGTAAAACAAAAAGTCCACAGAAAGCATTATTTCATGCAGGAAGTCAAATTAGTGCAAAGCAATGCAACATTAGAACAACAATGTGGACCACATAGACAAAGAGAAGAGTCCACAATAAACATTACTTCATGCAGGAAGGCAAATTAGTGTAAAGCAATGTAACATGTATCAAAAAGTGCAAACATATACGGACCAACTTGAAGCATCTAATACTGCATGTTAGTATTCTATGCAAACACTAAAACTTTGTTCAGTTTCAACATCCTAGAGAAAGCATCAGTAATCTAGCTTATCTAGGAGAAACGACCTTGGGAAGGTCTACCAGAGCCAGGCTAAAGGGTGACCTTGTAATTGTTTGCAGCACAGGGCATACCAGAAGCAATCTGATGTGGGAATGGACCCCAGTTCCAGAAGCGGGCGTACAAAACATTCACAGAGCTATATGGAATACCCACGGGAGAATAACGCTGTGCTGGCCCCATGCCAATGGTGATGCTGAAAAGTTCAAGAGAACCCTCATTGAGTTCAAGAGAACCCTCAATGAGACATTTCCGCATAGCGCATGAACAACGAGAAGCCCTTGAAACTGCCCTGACGTCTTTGCTCATCGTGTATCGAACCACACCACACATGGTCATTGGGGAGGCTGTTGCAGAGGCCCCATGGAACAGAAAGCTTAATTCCGACATACAGGAACACAACTCACAGGCGAGAGCACAGATTGAGACAAAACGAGTGAGGCAGAAGAGATCCAGAGGAGCCGAGCACCGACCCCGGTACCAGGTGAGGGTGAGACTCCTGAATCGAGGCACGATGAAAATATACCACTGATCGGAAGCAAACAGCAAAGATATCCCTCAAGAGTTGGCCAATGTATACCTGCTTGTTTAAAAGATTTGTGTTGATTAATGTTTACTGATCTTTTTTTGTACGTGGGATGGGATGTTTTAATGGAGGGCACCCTGATGTTGTGGTATGTCCCCCATCCTGTTGGTGCATAGCCATATGGCCTGACCAGCTTGGTTGAAGGGCGTGGTCAGTTCCCAGCAATCCTGCATCTGTGTAGTTATTCAAAGTCCCTGCGGGGCCCTGCTCTGTGACACACAATTATCATGCTCCAGACACAGCCCACCGTGAGGCGAAGCCTTCTATTCTCGCTTCCGTGGGAGCAGTTTCATGAGGCCCAGCATGACCTGGATCACAAGGAGCTGGAGGAGCAACACAGGATGAAGGATGGGCAGTAACAGCTGCTTGAGGTGGGGTGAAAGAGGTCAAAGGATGTCCACAAGAATTCAGCTAGGGCTCAGGACCTCCTAAAAATGTGTCCGAGTCAAACTCTCAGAGGCCTCCCAGTCATTTGCAAAGCCAGTTTGGGATCTACAGATGCAACCATGGGAAGAACGGAGGACAACCTGTATGTCTTCTTGAACATGTTTCTGGGGATTCGGCTGTCAGCAAGCGTCAATGCTTTAAGTGGGATACGAAATTGATGCGGGCTAAAGAGTTCTAACACAATACTTGGGGTGGGGCCTAAGAAGTGTCTCTCACGGCCCACAAATCATAAGTAACTAAGCAACCCATAAAAGATGTGTGGTCTATGGGGCTCATTATGAGTTGCGTGGTAATTACTGTTACCACCGTGGTGTCTGGCGGAATTACTGCCGTATTACAAATTGTAGGGAGCGCACACACACGGTTGGCGGTAACAGTAATTCCTTCCGGCGGAACTACCACAGTAAATGAGTTTCGGATGGTAATTCTGTATCGGAATCGGTGGAATTACCGTTCCCGCTGCCACATTAGCATCATCACTGGAACCGGAAGCACGGCGGTGGCCATTTTTAAAAATCAAATCCGCTCTGAATCGCCCATTTCCTGTTACCATCTGAACACAGAAGCAACAAAGAAGATGTCACAGGAGAAAACCAAAGGGAAGGTGCCAAATATGAGGATGTGAAAGCACACATTTATTGAAGCTGAGCTGCAGGTCCTCATAGAGAAGGTTTTGGCCCATGCTTAAGAGCTGTATGGCTCACGGCACAGGTAGACATCTGGGTAGATGAAGGTTGCCATCTGGTCCAGCATTGGTTGCGGCAGTGGGCACTGTCCCCTGGGACAGTGAGGACTGCCACAACTGCTTGAATTACCTCAAGGCCAGGGTCCGAAGCCTCTTCTCAAAACATCGGCATGAGACATTTGCCACAGGAGGCGGCACTGTGGACCTCTTGTCCTGACCCTGTGGGAGAGAAATCAAGCAGCATCTCCATATCGAAGGAATAGAGGATGTTGGGAGTGCTGAGGATGGAGCCAGCAGCCAAGGCGAAGCTAGTGAGTTTGAATGCCCACCCTCCCATGATAATGCACTGGGCAAATGACCATCCCATGCACGTGTACCTCATTATAGATGGGCCCAATGGACAGGGGAATGTGCAACCCCATTCCAATGCATACAAAGGCAATGCCACCTCATGCTTATGCAAGGGGAGGCGGGCAAATGTACACATATCCATGCCATGTGAGCCATGCAACCCTGAGACGTTTACTTGTAAACCATGAAAGTTTGCTTGTAAAAATAAAAATAATTCCTAACGTCACTATCACCATTTTAACCATCTATAGACAACCTACACACACGATACCTTTTGAGGAACAATGTCTTGCCGTCAATACTCTAACCAAGCCCAAGTCACCAATTATTATTCTAGGTGACTTTATCTACTGGGCAGAGGACAAACTTGACAAACTAGCCAATGCATGACTTATAGCACTGCATGCGCTTAATCACACCCAATGGATGAAAGAACTCACACATAGGGATGGACACACCATTGATTGGGTTCTGACGCATCAGCTGGACGCTCTGAACCCCACCTCTACTAAATGTCCATGGTCTGACCATTTTCTGATAAACTTTACAGTATGTCTCCCCGAGGCACCTGCTCGCCTGGACACATTGCCAAGAAGCCTCAAAACGAGCCGTAATTTTAACCATGTGACTCAATACAAATCCAATTCCCTTTTGAAAATGAATTTGCTTCCCCCTGAATCATTGGAAAACATCACTGTTCTGGTCACTCACTTGTCATCCGTCATATCTGCTGCTATAGAAAGCTTAGCCCCAGAAAAGAATAAACTAATTAAACTCGAAACCTTAAAAAAAACTTGGTTAAATGAGAATGTGCTTCAGTCATGAACAAAGAAAAGGGCACTAGAAAGAGAATGGAGGAAACATCCTTCCACTCAGACCCTTACTAAATACAAAGCTGCCGTTAAGAATTTCAAAGCAACCATCACTGAGGCAAAATGTAAATATTTCAACTCTAAGATTAGTAACGCTAAATCTACTTGTAGGGAGCTATTCAGGGGTCTGAAGGAAATCGAAGGGAAAAATATAACCAAACAGGCCATCGATCAAGACACACAGCCTGTTGCCAAATGATTCAAGAAAAATGTTTAAATAAAATTCTTGATTATCAGGAGAAAATACAGCAACTGAAGCTGAACGCCACATCAGACGATAGGCCTCTACCAAACGCCATAAATACCAGGCCCCAGATACCTGAATTCAGCTTCAAACAATATACGGAAACAGAAATCTTTAAAATAGTCACTAACCTAAAACCCACGGCATGTAAGGGAGACATGTGGCCAGCCACCATCCTTAAGGAATCACTCACATTTTTGACACTTTGGATCACTGAAACGGTCAATCTCTCATTTAGTGAGGGCATAGTTACACCTTCGCTCAAGGAGGTATGGGTCACCCCCTTACTGAAGAAAAGTTCCTTGGATCCCTCCCTAGCAAAGAACTATCGTCTCATAACCAACATGTCTTTTTTGCTCAAAATCTTGGACAAGGTGGCCTATCTTCCGTTTCAGGATTTTCTTGAAACAAACAACATTTTAGCATACATCAGTCTGGATTTAGAGCAAGGCACAGGCCATATACATCCTTCTTGGACCTCAAAACAACTCTGACTGGCATAATTGAAAGTGGGAGTCGAGTTTTATTGATGCTGTTGGATCTCTCTGCGGCCTTTGACCTGGTCGATCATTCCATTTTTGTTGATCGGTTGAAGAACATAGTGGGCTGCTCCATCAAGGCATCAGATTGGATCTCCTCCTTTCTCGGCCCTTGACTATCAAGAGTGGCACAGGACAATGGCCAATCATCTCCTGATGTTGTTAATGCAGGAGTCCCACAGGCATCGGGCATTTTGGCATCCCTCTATAATAGCTACATAAGACCCCTGCTTGATCTACTGGACCACCTGGGTGTCAGATATACCAACTATGCTGATGACACGCAGGTGGTCTTTCATCTTGTAGGCAATTAGGATAAGGACTGTGACACTTTGAATAGTGTATACGCTGCAATACAAACATGGATGGTCTCACATTCTTTGACTCTGAAAGACACTAAAACAGAGCATCTTATTGTGGCCACCGGGCAGAGACTTAAGAAACGTGATACATCCTATAAGAATTTAAATATTGCAAATAATTAGATTAGGGTTACAGATTGTGTCAAAACCCTAGGTATCCACTTAGAGGCAGAACTAAACATGAAGACTCATGTGTCACACACGTGCTCGTCATGTAGCTACGTGGTAATGCTACTCAATCAAATCAGACCTTACATCTCACTCAACAACAGATCTATTCTAGCATCTGCCCTAGTCAACTCAAGACTTCACTTTTGTGATAGTCTCTTGAGTGGGGCAACACAAACTAACCTGGTAGCCCTCCAAACCACACAGAACAATGCGCTGCGAGTAGTCTTTGGTCTCCATAAACAGGATGACATTTCTGCTCCCAGGAGGACACTGCACTGGCTGCCCATTAAGCACAGGATTCTGCGCAAGATCTTGGTATTAGCATATAAATGCTGGACCTCGTCTATCTCTCAGAACGGCTTACAGTTAATCGACAACTGATCTCTCCGCTCTAGTGACAACTACAAATTCAAGCAGCCTCGCTTCATGCTGGAGGCGTTAGATTTCCAGTACAGGCTCCTGAAGCGTGGAATGCCCTTCCATTACCTATCAGGGCCTGTAATTCCTTGATGGCATTCAAAAGGGCAGTCAAAACCTAACTGTTCAATTTGAACCCAGGCTATATATATGATCGTCCCATCTAAGGCACCTTCTCTCTCGGCCCTGATTGCTTCTTAGCTCTGAAATCTGTTTGTTCGCCTTGTCGTACTCGTGCGCCCTGAGTCCCATGGGCATGTGGTGCGATATATGAACATAAATAAATAAATAAGCACCCATGTGTGCTGGGAAAGGCCAATTGCCAAACTGAACCCCAAGTGCAACTGCATGTTCAAGCCACATCGGCAGCCCAACAGGTAATGAGCCTATGCATATGGGTTGTATACCCTCAGCAGACACTAGACCCACCTTGCATTAGCCATATACTTTGGCCTGCAATCAACCATGCACATCAGACCACATGTGTGCATTATGACCTTCTGTCATGTAGCATGAGCGTCTTGCAAGCCCATGTACAAGTATGCATGATGACTTACAACATGTCATTGTCAACCCAACAGGCTCACAGTCAACTCAGAAGGAGGATGCAGGACCATCTACGTCCCATGGTATGGCCACTGGTGCGACCATCAATCTACACTACTGTCCGCCCAGGAATGGGAAAGCTGGGGAAAGGGCAGGAGTGAGGCACCAGGGCCAGGGTGCTGTAGCGCCATGTCAGCTACAAGAAGTGGAGGCACTGTACAGTCCCCACCATTGAGCGAAGTTGCTCAACCACCAGCATTGCACATGCCACTGCTGGCACTGCACCTGATGGCATCACAACACACAACTGCATGTGCTGCATTCCCGGCAGCTGCAACCGCCATTCCACAGCTGACCCTTGTGGTTGTGTCAGAGGAGCCAGATGCAGCCACTGGTACCCATGGATCCACTCCCCCTTGACAATTGAGCAAAGCAACCAGACATGACCTGGATTCAGAGGGTGACACTGATGCAAGTGGACCACGCAATGGAGGTCACAGGGGGTTCAGGTCACCCTACTTCAGCCCCAGCCCTCCCCATAGCCCTTAGTCCATTGCACAGCATTCCATCGATGCAATCTCTAGGAGGCTGGATGCGATGGAGTGGCGGCAGATAAATCTGGAGACCATGGCGGATACACCGGTGCAGAATCTGCAAGCTATCCGTGACTCGGTGAAGGGCACCTCACAGAGCGATGGCAATCGTCAGTGGCAATTGCTGCCCTGAAGCTGTTGTGGGCCAGAGGGTGAGAGAGCTGACAGGGGGCATTTCAGCATTTGCTGAGTCGATGCAGGCCAGCATGCTCCTGATCCTCCAGCACATTAGGGCCTGAAGTCCGACCTGTCAACCCCATGGTGCAGCTCTTTCAGAAATGTGGTCCGTCCACAGGCGGAACAGCCTGGCAAGAGCAAGAGGCCAAGGAAATAACACAATAACATTGGGCCTCATTCCGGTTTTTCCGGTTATGCACCAGTGATTCCATGTATCCGGCGGCACCATTTCCGGCAGCCGTAACCACGGAATCACAAGCACATCACAACATCCTGGGTGCGTGCATTCCCCAGCATGAAAAAACACTACTGCCGCTGCTTCCATCATAAAAAATGCTGGTGTCACCATTTCCAGTATGCATCCCATGGAAAGAACAGCGATGGAAACACTGGGACCGGAAACAACGTCATTGCAGGAACTGGATTCTTTCCAGCGACCATTTTGGAAAACACAATCCACATAAAATCACCCACTTCCTGTTGCCATCCGGTCTCTGTAACACAGGCATCATGTCTGCAGCATCAAAGTCTCGTGTATCCAAAGTCCGCCAGAGAAAACCACGCTTTACGGAGGAAGAACTAAGAGTGCTAACAGACACCATTATGGACAATGCTGGGGAGCTGTTTGCGAAAGACACCAAGCCAAATGCGGAAGACAACAATACGGGAGGAGGTGGCACAGGAGGTGTCGGCTGTGGGCCCCGTCCAACGCACCTCCAAAGATTGCCACAAGTGGTAGGAGGACTTTCGTCTGATAGTCCGCAACCTGCCCTCGGCACGCAGGAGGGAATGCATGGAAACTGGAGGTGGGACAGCCTCCCTAATCAAGATAATGTCATGGGAGAAGAGATGCAGCACTGTGCTGCATCTTGAAGGCATCGAGGGTGTCGGAGTGGCGGAGACCGGTGCAGGGACACATGCAGAGGACAGTGGGTACACCGTGCAACACGATAAATATGACTGAGTTCATGCCAATGTAGCGAGCGCACACCACACATAGACCTGTCCAACTGCACAACAATAGACCACATCCAACCCATACAATGGCCAACCAACCATAGTCGTCAGCCAAGTGTGCACAAACATTGCCCCCTCAAACACACAAATGCCCACATGAGTGCTGGTCATGTGCAGACAATGAAGACATGAGGAGCAACACATGCACGAGGCACACACCCTCCAAGCCAGCATGCATGCACCGCAAGCAAGATGCCCCCATGATGCACTGTCATGCATGCATGCATACAAAGCATCCTGACTTGGCAATTGCTTGGTTCACCATCTACTTGTCAGACCGGCAACTACAAGTGTAATAGTTCCCTTCATACCCCTCCACCTCACTACCCACTTGTGGCATCCCTCAGGGCACCAGCCAATCCCCATTGCCCCACAACACCTAGCTTGCCCCTCTGGCCAACGTGATCAACACCATTGCACCCCACTACCAGTGTCCTGCTGATGACACACTGCCCACCCTCAGACCCACATCTTGTACTGCCACCCCATCCCCTCCAAACATGAGTGCCTGACTGCACATCATGCAACATGCACTGCTGACGATCCCTGCCTTAATCCCTGCAAGATAAAGAAGGCCCCCATCCTGACGTCTTTGTCCTGTCACCCACCCACTCCCTAGTCAACCTCCATGTGCCCCCTCCCCACACACCCCTGAGAGTCCACAGACACTGTTGCCACACTTGACTCATCCCACACCTCTCATCCACACATCTCTCATCCGCACATCACAAACCATGGCAAGAGGGCTAATGCACAGCAGCGCCACCTCAGAGGTAGCCTCCCCTACCCCACCAACCCCCCGAAGTCCAATGTCTCTGGAGCACGTGTTCACACTGGTCTTGACGACAGCAAAAGCCCTCCCTCATTGTAGCTCTCACCTCCCTTTGCCCCCTCATACTCATCCAGAATACTTATGCGTGAATCAACCTGGCCCCCATGCCCCAGGACCGATTCCCTCCAGGCCTGGTATCTCTGCACTGGCTCCCTGTGATGGCATGGACCAATACTGAGATCCCCGGCCCCATACACCAGCACCCTGGTACAAGCACATCCATGGCCAGTCACCACCAGCACCCTTCACAGGGGTAATGGCCCAAAATGTCTCCCTCACAATTATGATGGCCCAAAATGCTGACTTTGTAGACCTCCCCCTTACACCACATATATATGTGGGGGAGGGGTATATGATATAATATTAGCATGGGGGAGGTCAAGGGGGGGTCTTCCCCGGCATATATATGTGGTGTAAAGGGGTTTAAAAAAAAGATATCGCCATTTTCGGCCGTCGTAATTATGACGGTCACAGTGATCGCATAGATCCTTCACAGGCACTTGCCTATGTACACCCTTCACTGAACTAGCCAGAATCTGGACCACCCCAGCCCTCACACTGTACTCCCCTCCCTCCTTACACTCCTTGCACTTGCCCCTGTTGTTGCCATCAAAACATGATTAGCCCCTTGTGTCCACCCCTCCCTGCACTACACCCCATCACGACATTGTGCCATGCATTGCATGTTAACCATGACACAAGGCCCAGTACGGCTGCATCTGCTAATTTCTCCGCCCATGCACACCACCATCTTGCTGGTGTTGCCGGGTGACACTTGTGTATATGCGCCATACCATTTGTAAATGCATGAACTGTATGCATCATGCACCGGCAGCATTTGAGATTCAGACTGTACAGTATGTAGCAAGGCCACAGGATGGTGCAGAGGTGACTAAGAGCATGCCCATCTCTCCCCCACAGGCACGTCCTCTAACGGTGAACAAGGTGGCCCTAGCACCTGAAGGGCAGCCCCACGGAGGAGGAGAGTGGTGTTACACCACACCGCTGCAGGGGCACCAACAGCCACTGCCACCACTCTTGCTGCTCCCAAAGTGGCACCAACATCAGCCACTGCCACCACTCCTGCTACTCCCACAGTGGCAACCAACATCAGCCACTGCCACCACTCCTGCTGCTCCCACAGTGGTACCAACAGCAGCCCCTGCATCAACTCCTGCTGCTCCCACAGTGGCACCAACAGCAGCCCATGCAGCAACTCCAGATGCCCCAAGAGGGGCGCCAACAGGACTGCCCTCCCCCGTTCCCAACCAGGCATCGATGTCCATGGGTGCATCCATGGATGAGGATGCCATGCAGGAGGCCGGGGACACAACTGACAGGACCTCCGAGCACCCCCTATCACCATCCCACGTTCTGCCCCCATGCCATTTACAGCCCGCCGCCATCACCCATCCCCAGCATGAGGAACATCGATGCATACCTACGGCGCATGGACGGAAGACACAAACAGATGGTGGAACTTGTGCGCTAGCACCTTGAAGAGGCTCATTTGATGCAGAAGGAGATGCAGTTGATCCACAAGAGCGTGCAGGCCACTGGCCGGCCATGTGCACACGCCCTGGGCTTATAGACATCCGCACCGGTCCTGCTGGCATAGAAGGTCAGGGAGGGAAATTCGGCCATCTCGGCAATGGCTGAGAGCCTCACCCGTTTAATGCGGGTGGCACTGGAGTGCAGGGAGATGGCCAGATCTGACCTACCCTCTACAAGCACCACGCCTGCCGGGTCCCAGCAGAGCAGCCCGATGCACCGGTCCTGGAACATGTCAGTCAGCCACGCCACAAAAGGGCAGCTCATGTGGAAAAAAGCCATGGAAGTGATCCAGGCACACAGATGCAGTGGCACTGTAGCTCACTATGGGGGGTTGAGGGGTTGGTGTGTTGGGGAGGGATAGTTGGGGAGGGGGTTTTGGGAAGGGATAGTTGGTGGAGGGATGGTGGGGAGGGATAGCTGGGTTGGAGATGGTGGGCCACACGTTCCTTGATGGTGTGGGTGTCGTCCTTTTCAGCAGTCTCTGTGCTCATTGTGTGCAGCTGGGTCAATTGGGTGCACCTGTGGGCTGTTTCTGCACACCGGGGCCTGGTTACTGCCTGCTTTGCGGTGTCGGTGTTTCCGGAGCGATTTTCATGGTGGCACTGGCATATTTGTGCCAGTGTTTCCATAAAGTCTGCTGTTGTATTGCAGACTTAGTTCTGTGGTAGAGGTGTTTCTGGCACTCGTTGACAGGGTTTGCGCAGTTTCAGTTACAGGTGCTGCCAGCAACGGTCACACAGTGTGCGCTGTTGCTGGCAACGTTGTTACCAGCATGCCATCTCATAGTGCGGCAGTCTGGAATGTGTGCCGGTAATCGGAATTACCGGCATGTTGTTTCCAGACCACCACACTTGTAATGGGGCCCATTGTTACTTCTTTATACTATTTCACCGGGCACGGATGATGTGTGTGGATATGGGTGTTGTGGGTGGAGAGGTGGGTATGTATGTGTGTCGGGGATGTATATTTTTCACTTCACTATTAAATACAACTTCACTTGAAGCAATGCTAGGACAAATCTTTTTGGGTGAATGTGTATTCAAAATGTGGCTATATACAAAGTTGAGCAGTAGGTGATTATTGATGTTTTCAGAAATAATTGTCATTTAGTTCTTGCTGCACTAGACAACCATCCCTTCCATCCTCCCGCTCACTGTGTGGCAGCACTGCACATGCAGGAAGTGAGCAGTTCTCTTCTGGGGGAGGCATGTCCTCATCAGGGGGCAGCGGGGGAATTTTGTCTCCTGAGGCAGAATAAATATTTGTCCAACCTTCTCTGGCCTGTACATCAAGGCCCCTCCGGTCCAGTGTAGACACCGAAAATGACCCTTCAGCAGGCCAATGACTCGCTCTATGCACAGCCTGCGAATGACATATGCCTAATTGTAGGACACTTCCTGTGGCGTATGTGGATTGGGCACAGCTGTTGTGGTTGTAGTAGGGAGCTGGGGTATCCAGAGTCACCTGCAAGGGCAAAGGTCACAGGTGTCAGTTACAGTGCATTGTGGATGCATTGCCTTTTTTAAAGGCATGTTGACAGACACGCTGTTCATGCATTTCTTCTACATTGTTGTATAACATGGTTTTCCATCCCAGCAATTGAATGTAGTGTCATATACTATGGGGATACACACGCATTATCGTGTTACACCATGCACACAACTCACAACCCGCAGTCGTCACATTCATAGTCTGTGATTGGCATTGCAGAGTTTGTGTTGCCTGTGTTGGGCCTGTCCGTTGCTATTATGTATGTGCCCTGCTGAGGGTCAGTTGTTCTTGTGCATGTTTGCAGTGTCTGGGTTCCTTCCATTACAGCTTCACATACATGGCTACCAGATTACATGCTATCGCTTTCTGCCAGTGGTGCATTGTCTGTGTGCAGTGTTGAGCTGTGACATTGGATATGTAGCTATGTGTTCCTTGCATTGTGCTTCCTGCAATCCTCTGTGTGTGTATTACTTATTGGGGCAATATGCATCGCTGAGATACTACTGTATTGTCCTGCATGGCCTAGTCCTGTGGATTGGTGGCTGTCATGAGAGGGCAGGTCCTGCATGTGCAGGGCCCTGGCAGGGCATGCATTGACCAGTTGTAGTAATGCTCCCCTTCACATAGCATTTCACTAGTGCTGCGAGATTAGTTTGTGTGATGGCACTTGCACTCGCCCAGTTTCCATGTCCGTTGGCCTCTGTGCTTTCCATGTATGCAGGCAGTGTGCTGTTCCGCAGTAGCATAGCATTGTGTGAGGAACCAGGGAAGCGGGCACAGCAGTGTGTGATCACAGGTGTCCTGGACATTCATAGAGTGATACTGCTTCCTGTTCCGGTATAACTCTTTCGAAGCCTGAGGGGGGTGGGGGCGACCAACGCCTCATGGGTGCAGCCCAGAGTGACAGTGACATTGGGCAGGTGGGCTGCTGCATAGAAACGTGCCTTTGTGGCATTAATCTGTGCCAGGTGGTGGGCAGAGAGATGTCCCAGGAGGCATGGCGCAGGAGTGCCTCCAGCACCTGCACAAGCACATATGAAAATGTGGGCTGGGACATGCCAACCAGCATGCCCACAGTGTGCTGGTAGGTGCCAGTTGCAAGGAAATGAAGGACCGACACAAGCTTCAGCAGTGGAAAAGGGGGGGGGTAAGGCAGATCTTATGTCAATCCTGCTCTGTATGTCTTCATCGATCAGGAAGAATAGCTCTGCAATGGTCCCCAGAGTAATCAGATGGATATCAGTTAATGTCCAGGGTGAGGGTCTGACCTGGGGCCTGGGCCCTCGCCCTGCATGGCGTCTCCTCCTCTCTGTGCCCTGTGCTGCTGCTCCTTCCTCTGCAACTCAATATGGAGCAGGAGGAGCTGCATGTACCAGTTAGTGACAGCTAGTGGCAGCATGGTGTTGGAAAGTGTGTTTGGGACAAGTACACTTATGTAGTCTTTCTGGGTGGATTGGGTGCACCCGTGACTTGTTTCTCATCACCTGTATGCATTTACCTCCACCTCCGTGTTTTTGGTAGAATTACTGCCCATTTCTGGTCGTATTTCAACTTGTGATACAGTGGAAATACCGTTTTGCCTCTTGGCAGTAATTCCGCTGGCGAAATTAGCCCTGATGCTAATTCTGCATGATGTTGGTGGCAATTCTGAGGGTGGTAATTTTGTTGAAGGTAATTCCGAGGGTGGAATAAGCACCATCCCCTGCTTCGGCGGTGTGATAAAAGTGGTGATAATTCCGTTACCGCCACTTGAAACATATACCGCCGAACCCGTAATGAGCCCCAATGTAACTAAAGGAGTGGCCTAACAGAAATGGTTGTATTTTCGTGCATAGCATCAAAGGGGTCAAATCTATTTTAAAAGCTGCATGAAATGTTACAGTGGAGTAGAAAAATGACAAAAAATAAAGATTCCCAAATATAAGGGTCCATGCAGGTAACAGACCCTCAGTTCTTGAAAAGTAAATTCATGATTCCTATGTATATGTTAATTTTATTAAATGATTACAATACTTTGAAATATAATATTTCAAGAATCAAATAATGTATTCTCTACTTTTTCCTTCCAGAGTAGTATATCCAACTCCGTGCGTACGCCTGATGTATTTCTAAACCTGGGTTATAGTGACATCTACTGGGGAACAGCAGTAGTGTTGCTCATCATGTCTGGTCTGTAGCATGGGGAAATCAGGTCGGTGAGCCGCGGCTCAGGGACACTTTTTGGACACTCTGGGGCTAACCTATGGCTCACTTAAAACCCTGCAAGAGTCCCTGCGGGTGAGCCAGGGGGTGAGCAAGTCCTGACATTTTCCTTTTCAAAGCGATAGTGAGCCAAGCTGCAACAGCAGCTCCCTCCAGCTTTCTCGTGTTATTTGGGTGCACTCCAGAGACGATAAAGGCTACATTTTCCAAGTTTCATCTTGAGTCCGAAGCTACAAGGACCTAGAGCGGCAACAGAAGTAACGGTTTCATATGTGATGGCACATTGCTTGAGATGAGAAAGCCGACTTTTTTGGGAATGCAAAACGTGGTCCTGAAAGCAGTGGTCGAAGTGGGCGGGAGAGGTTGGGAGCTGTGCTCCTCTACTTTTTTTTTATCAAGTTTCACCGTTCCTATACTTTTATTTTCAAAAGAAACCATTCTGGAATGGGAAGGCAACATAGTTCCACTACTTCTTTTCGTACACTTCGACCACTGCCTGAAAGTACAATGTATTGATGAATGCACTGACCAGAGAATGCGTTGCTGTTCCTGGCTGCAGGCTGCATGACGGTGCTAGTGGCCACTGTTAAGGTAAAGGCCCAGGTGAGCAATACAAGTATCTGTGTATGTGGGGTGAAGTGAATCGCTGGTGGTGCAGGCGAGGAAAGAGATGCAAACGATAATGTTCCATTCTCTTTCTCCCACCCAGGTCTCTGTAGGGCCTCACTGGCGTAACAGGGCCCCCCGCAACGCCCACGGTGCAGAGGGCCCTGCCACAACATTTCCCTTGGACTAAAAAAATAAAATAAATATTTTTAAAAAAATGTTTGCAATCACTCTGCCTTGATAAAGAAATGAATTCTGTTACAGCACAGCAGAAATAATTTCTTCATGAAGGCAGAGTGACTACAATTTATTTTTGTAGTCCGAGGGCTACCCCGACCCCATGACATGGAAGCCCCTAGGTTGCAGGCCTCCATGTCCTGGGGTGTGGGGAGCTCTATGACTTCAAAAAGAATTTGTTTCTTTTTGAAGTCACTCTGCCTTCATAAAGAAATGATTTCCATTATGGTTCAGTCCTTAACGGAAATAAATTATTTATGAAGTCGGAGTGACTTAAAAAAGAAACCATTTATTTTTGAAGTAATAGGGCTCCCCTCAACCCCACGATGTGTGCGTGTGTGAGTGTATGGTGAAAGGGTGCACAAATAAATGTATGGGTGGCTGGGTGTGCATGTCTAGTGTATGGTGAAATGGTGCACACTTAAATGTATGGGTGGCTGCCTGGGTGTGCCTGTATGGTGAAAGGGTGTACACTTAAATGTATAGGTGCTGCCTGTGTGAGTGTATGGTGAAAGGGTGTACACTTAAATGTACAGGTGCTGCCTGTGTGAGTGTATGGTGAAAGGGTGCACACTTAAATGTATAGGTGCTGCCTGTGTGAGTGTATGGTGAAAGGGTGCACAATTAAATGTGTAGGTGGCTGCCTGTGTGGGTGTATGGTGAAAGGTTGCACACTTAAATGTATAGGTGGCTTCCTGTGTGAGTGTATGGTGAAAGGGCACACAATTAAATCTATGGGTGGCTGGGTGTGTGTGCCTGTATGGTTACAGGGTGCACACTTACATGTATGGGTGGCCGTGTGTGTGTGTGTGTGTGTGTGTGTGTGTGCGCGTCTATGATGAATGGTGTGTGTGCTTGTGTTCAGGGGCACAACAAAACCTACATTTCAGGGGGGGTGCTAATCCTTCAAATGTTGGGGAGGTGCTAACTTCACCGGTGGTGGGTGAGGGTCAAACGTATTTGTGTGGGGGCATCTAACTTCTTTATGATTCTAATGAGACTATTTTAGTGCAGCTTCAATGTTACAAGCAGTTAACTCTCTTCTTTAAGTCTGAAAGTACCCACTTATGGATCGCTGTGAGAATAAGCGGTAACCTCCCTACCCTTCCAATCACTTCCCTGGCATGCAAGTACTAAACCCACATCAAGATTTCAATTGCCTAAAGAATTATGCATTTGAATGAAGGTACTAACTGTGAAATGCTTTATGTTAGTTATTGCTGGGCCTTTGTTAACAGCGAAACTCAGGTGCCGTTTAACATCTGTGTCCGGTTCTGTCCGCCAAAGGCTCTGTAGGTCAGCCAGGTCGAGCCAACATAGTCCAACATTTCAGAAGGGGGGCGGACATGAGAGGGGAGGACTGAAGCCCAGTCAGCTCGATGGTGTTGCACCACTACTTGTGTTTAATCCCTTGCTTACTTATTGATAATCTTCATTACTCCCAGCCCTATTTTTCCTCGTACCAGTACTTGTGTATGAGGCACTTTGACTCATACAAAAGTACTGGGATGAGGTAGAGGCACTTGGAGGTAATGCATGGCTTAGTTAACAGTAATCTTCATTACTCCTAGTCTTACTCTTCCTCATCCCAATACTTACCTATGGAGCACAGAGCCTCATACGTAAGCACTGGGGCAAGGAAAAGAGATGTGGAGGTAATTCTGGGCAGAAAAGCTGATTTTGGGGGTTTGGGCAGGGGGTGAGAGAGAGAGGGGGTGCGTGTGGTGGTGGGGTGTTATCGGGATTGTGCAATAAATCGTAATGGTCATCCATGTCCAGGCTAAACAGGCATGATATGTGGTTTTAGTGGCGAGAGAGGCATTTTGGTGCAACCAGTCTAGTAATATCTTAGTTTGACTTGCCTTTTTTTAAACTGGGCATCTCCGATAAAGCAGTCCTGCTAAGTGTAATTGCCTGGCTAGACTGGCATTTGGGTGCTGCCAGTCTAGACGTTTCTTACTGCAGCATTGTATATTTTTCTGGGCATCTGTGATTAAATAACTATGATAAGTGCTATTGCTTCAACTGGCATTTTGGCGCACCCAGTCTAAGTATGTCTAAATGTGGCCTGGCATACTTTACTGTAATATGGTGTTATGTGTCGACACTGATCTACATTGTTCATCCAGTTGGGCAGGTTTTTGTTGTGGCATTGCATTTTTAATAGCAAAGCATTATATTCATTAAAGCATTAATGTTCCTGTGCACTGTTGGTGACTTGCATGTATTGGTTTTTTGGATTGGTGTTACCCTACAGAACAATTGCAAACGCTCTGGTCTTTTAGCCACTTTTTCTCAGAAAGTGTGCTGTATGATGCATTAAAACACATATTTATATCTTTCTCCTAGTGCAGTGTGCGGCGTACCCCTGAAGCAGCACGTTCGTGCGTATTGCGCAAGCGTGGTAATCTAGGCCAGCCCACAGTGTGGCGTGTCCTGTCATTTGTTGCCGAGTTGGGGGGGGCCTCAGCATGGCTTGCAGGAGGGTCCCCAAATGTTGTGTTACGCCACTCTGTAGTGCTCCAAGGTACTACAGTGGCAGCATTTGCAGATGGGACAGAAAAGAAGGGGCTTCTCCGATGGGAGAAAGGCTTTGATCAAGAGTTAGACTCAGAAAGTTGCTACCCCTTATGGTTAGGCACATAAATCCTCTCTGCATTACAGTTAAGGAAAGCGTCTGCAACATTTGCTTCAGATGGCAAATATTCCCCCTTCACCTGCATAACATTACCCCCTCATGCCCTCTCTCTGTTGGAGAGGCTGTGGGGAAGTGGGGTCTCCGGCATATAGCTGGTAGGCTTGAGACAGGGAGCAAAATAAGGATTAAATTAGCAGGCGCTTAAGGCAGCTCGTGGGTATTTGGCATCCCACAGTAAGCAGGCGCTACTTCTGGGCAACCAGGAGCTATAATATTTCATGTGGCAAATATCCTTCCCATGTAAGAGGCAACATCTACCTTTTTGTCTATTATATATGAAGCATTGTGTTTTAAATGTCTACCGCATGTGTCCCGATGCTCATTTATACACATTCTCAAACACAAACAGTCCAGCTCACAAAAGGTGTATCTGTATGGCGCCAGTTGGCCAAGGGAGTCCAATGTACCTCCTGGTAGCTGTAAAGGTAACCAGGCTCCCTGAGGCTATAATCAGGAGCTAAATAGCTCCCAGTTCCTGGCAATTTTGAACCTTGCTGTGATATGGTACACATATATAGGAAGGAGATTCGATCCAAAATCGATGAAATGGGCGGTTTCAATTTCCTCTAGATGCCCTAGTGTAGCTTTCATGATGATAGTGGGAAGAAGGCGGCCTTCCTTGGTGCACACCTCCTTGGTGCCGCTAGACCCTCGCTTGCAGAGCTCTGGAAAGTAGAAATGGGTGATGGAAAATATCCCTCCTGTGATCTCGGATTCGTTTCCCAAATTCATGAAAACATCGGTCCCCATTTATGGATTACTACTCTGAAGCGACTTTTACAAGCTCACGCCCACCCTTCAGAAGCCATTCGCTACACTGTGACGCCCTTGATAAGGGAGGGTGCTGTGGTATGCTGTGGGATATGGGGTTGTGGGGGGGTTTGCCTGGTGTTATTCTTTTGGAACCTGAGAAGCCCCATGTACTCTCCGCACTTATTACTTTGTTTGTACTTAACGATTTAAAATAAAATAAAGTTGTTAAAAAAAAGAAGAGATTCTGACACATGGTCCCAGTTCAAGATCAACAGAGACGTTGGGGAACCTGCCTAGGATTCTTCACAGGCACAGGGGCTGTTCCGCGATGACTGTCTTTCATAGCAGATTCATACCCGAGAAGGGTGCTCAGCCAATCAGGTGGCTGGGACAGCAGGTGAGAACACACTGTGTACCGCCCCGCTGGTTCCAGCTACCCAAGGAACTTGCCTGGGTGGCACCATCTCGGTTGTGGGGAGGTAACACAGAGCATATAACATGTATGTTGTATTTCTGAATGGGGCATCGTGCCTGGCATGGTTGCATGGTGTCACATTCAAGGGGGTATGGTGGAAAGTCACATGCCTTGTACTTGCCACATTTGTAAAGTGTAGGTTTATTTAGTGTGAAGAAGTTCCGTGCCTGACCTTTGGGATGGGCAGGATGAATTATGTTGGGCAAGTGGGATAGGTGAGGAGATTGCCCTGGTTCACTCTACCTCATGCATTTCACAGGGCAGGCCGTGCCACAGGAATCATATCAGACATGGGCCTCATTATGAGTGTGCTGGACTGGAAACAATTCCAGTAATTCCCTCTTTGGCATTTTTTCCAGACCGGCACACTTCAAGTATGCCGGTGGGGGACATGGATTTCACGGCAGTCTTGACCTGCCAGGAGTTCAGGCCCCTACTGGCAAATATTTTCCGGCATCACTGGCACCAGAATTACCGGTGCCGGTAATTCTGGCAAACACATCCCATGGGGTCCTATGGGACTTCATGGGAATGGGAATTTACTGGCACTATCTATCTATCTATCTATCTATCTATCTATCTATCTATCTATCTATCTATCTATCTATCTATCTATCTATCTATCTATCTATCTATCTATCTATCTATCTATCTATCTATCTATCTATCTATCTAGCTATCTAGCTATTATGTTCTTATATAGCGCCATTCACCCGTAGGCCTCAATGCGCTTACAAAAAAAAAGAAACAAGCAGAAAAGAGACATTAGTGTCGGAGTCGGAAAGGGAGAGTCAGTGCCACAGAACAAGATGGTTGCATTTACCCAGATCAAATAAGTGTGTTTTTAGTTGTTTCTTCAACTGGTTGGTAGACTCGCAGCCCTTGAGGACAGACGGAAGCTGGTTCCAGAGGTCTGGGGCCCGGGCATGAAAACCTGAGGTACCGATCCGCTTTAATAGGTTTCCTGGTTGCTTCAGGAGAATATCTTTATTGGAGCAAAGAGTTTGGCGAAAGGGAACTCTGAGGATTCTGGCTGACAAGTATTTCGGGGCTTTGCCTGATAGACAGTTATGAACCAGCATAGTACCTTTGAATCTGATTCTTTGTTTGACGGGTAGCCAGTGTAGTTTTCTACGAGCCTCAGTGATGTGAGTATGTCGACCGAGGCTGCAGATAGCCCGGACTGCTCCATTGTCTATCACTTTTAGGCTTTTTATATTGGCCTGAGGAGATCCAATAAGCAGACTATTGCAGTAGTCTAATTTAGAGTTGATAATGGTGGCTGCATTCATAGCCCAGTTTAACGCCAAAAGGTAGTGGCGAATTTGCCATAATAGATGGCTATAGAATGAGCAGGAGGATTTAAGGTAAAGGAAAGGTGGGAGTCAAAATAAACTCCTAGTGTCTTCACCGTGTCAGAGACCTTAGTAGTGTTACCTGCTATGCAAAAGCTAGCTTAAGAGGGGTCCATATGATTAAGTTTTGGCGGTGTGCCCAATATGAGGAGCTCAGTTTTCTTATCATTAAGGGCCAGAGAGTTCTTGGCCACCCAGAATTGTATGGCGTGGAAGATGCTGTTAACTTTCTCAAGGTCCTCACTATATTGCCCCTCACTATATCGGCCTGACAGTTCTATCACAATCTGGGTGTTGTCAGAATAGTTTGTAAAACAGACACCCAGTAAGGAGAGAAGATCGCAAAAAGGTTTGATGTAAATCTTGAATAAAAGTGGTGACAAGCAGGATCTCTGCGTGACCCCACAAGTCAGTATTGCCTTGAGGGACTGAGCATTATCCTTGGTCACATATGCAGATCGCGGGCCAAGGAAGGAGCGAAGCCAATTTGGCGCCGACTCGGTGCATCGGACCACCTCAATCAGCCTGCCAGCCAAGATTGAATGGTCGACCAAATCAAAGATGGCCCAAAGATCCAAGAGAAGTAACAATGCATGCCCCCCCTCGTCAATTATTTCCACTATATTGGACTTAAGATCGAGTAAAGCAGTCTCGGTTCCGTGATTCATACGGAAGCCTGACTGACCAGTAGCAAGAATGTCATTCTGTGTAATAAAATCTTGATATTGATCAAGTACGATCTTATCCAAGATCTTTAACAAAAAGGTAACATTAGTGATGGGCCTGAAGTTCCCAGGATCTCCGATATCAAGATTCTCCTATTTCTGCAAGAGGGTAATCCATGCCTCCTTGATGTTGTCAGGGACAACAGCCTCAGCAAAGGACCGATTTACAAGAGTGGTGACCCAGGGTGTCAAAGTGTCTCGAAATAGTGAAGCAGGGAAACTATCCCCTTTGTAGGAAGTGGGCTTTAGCTTTGATATGACTTTGTAAACTTTGTTTTCTGTTACTCCATGGAAGGAGAAACAGGGAAAGGCTATGTCATAGAGGCGACCTATTGGTGTTGAGTCTTCCTCAGACGATTGAAATAAATTCAGTTGCTGAGAGATTGTTTTGTTGGTGTGCAGTAACTTTCTGAGCGAAGCAGTCATGAATGTGCTGACACCATGTTTTATCCGATTCTGGAAGAACATCTACGGGAGTGCCCTTAAGTTCAGATAGCACTTTGTCTAGGCTTAGATTTGGCAGATTCAATTCTGGAATTGAGTTTTTCTTCTTTGGCTTTCAGAAGAAGATTTTTAAATAATCTCACAGCTGCTCTCCTTTTTGTTTCACTCTAGTGTCCAGGATGTCAGAGGAGAAACAAGGCTGGGAAGAGAGTGATTTTTGTGAGCAGAGTTGTTTGAGGGGGGCCAAAGAGTCAAATGATTGATTTACGGCCTTCCTAAGAGCAAGAGAAAAGATGTCAAGAGGAAGTTCGGCATCCATGGAGGTAATAGTGGGAGAACAGTGGGGGCAAAAACCCATAGGTTATGCCTTTTCGAATTCCTTACAATAACGGTACGTCTAATAGGATAGACAAGTTTGGTCATTGCTTAGTCGATATGAGAGTCAAAGAAGAACAAAAAATGGTCTGTCCAGGGACATATCTGGGTCTTAAAATTAAGAATATCCATGTTACGCGATAATATCCAATCAAGGATATTCCCACCGGTATGGGTGGCTTCAGTAACATGTTGTGTGAAACCGAGGTTATCTAGGGGAGACATAGCGTCTCTACATTGGGGATTGTTAGCACAGAGATTGAAATCTCCCAGGACAAGCAAAGGGGACTTCAGTTTGGTGGTACAACCAAGAAGAGCCAATAATTACTTTTCAAAAAGTGTTGTAACTTCTGGGGGTCTATAGAGAAGTAATATGCTGAGGGTGGTGACAGGGTTAATTTACAGTTTCCCAAGCATTGTTTTGCAGTGATCTATATGAACTTTATTGGAAATGTATATAATGTCGTTTTTTTTCAAAATATTAGGGCAACACCCCTGTGAGAGATGTAGTGTGAAGGGCTGTGTCATGAAGCCATGTTTCGGTTATGGCCATGATGTCCGGTTCAGACTCGTGAATAAAATCAGCAATTTCCATGGCGTCACAGGTCAGGGAATGGTATTAAGCAGTACACAAGTAAGATGTGTTTGTGTGGCTGATTTTAGTGGATCAGTTAATAAGGAAAGGGTGACATTTGTATTAGTCAGCTCTTTGTCGCTGCATTAGTAATTTCCCCCAATAATGGGAGGGATGGCATAGGAATGAGAGAAACCTGTGGCTCATGTGCTACAATGGCCGACACCTTAGCTGCAGATATAGAAGGGGGAGAAGAATGAGAGGGTTCTGGACGGCGGCCAGCAAGGAGCAGCGTGTAGACATACTCAAAGAGAAGCTGAGACACAATTTGGAGGCATTACGCAGCACTTCCCAGCACTAGCCGGCTTGTTCGCGCTGGGTGCGTTCGCGCCTGTGTCCTAAATAAAACAGGCAGCGAGAACTACAATTTTGCTGGGGATTGTAGTCCAATTGAACTAGGTGCGTGCAGATCCTGACAACAGCCTTCTAACACTCCGCCGCCTGTAATATCCCTGTAATACCGGGATATCGGGCGGCGGAGATGGTAAGGCAGGCTTGCTTGTATCCTGCCGAAATTACTGACTGGATACCAGCAAAACTATCCATTTAAGGGACTTGCTTTCTTAAAATACTCTGAAGGAATCCTCAATACCAGACTGGACATGGTTGTCCATTGAGACAACCCCCTCCTGTCACTGGGGTGTGGAGATGTACCGGTAGTGTGGAGAGTCAGAATTGTTTTTTTCCACAACAAACAGAATAACACGTTTATGATCACACTGGTAGAATCTCTGTGCTGCAGACCAGGGTGCACACTCGGAAGAGAGCAGGTGGGTCTGCAGACGGTGTAGCTCCAGCATACATGCTCGGTTCCCTTCGCACATGTGTAGGAAACCAATCCAAGATGGCGGCGAGACCGGTTATTGGCTCGGTTTGTGAAGGCACGCACACACGGGCAGGGCTAGGAACTTCAAACAATAAATATTGGGATGGACAGCACTCCAAGTTAATAACCTCACTAATATTCCATCCAGAGTAGATGAAATGAGTGCAGGTGTAGGAAGGGAGTCAGCTAAACCATATGAAAAATGTTATCAAAAAATGGTTTCACACTAAGCACACTTGTGTGAGCTACAACACACTCATACTGGAGACTCCCAAAACATTACATTAAATTAACAACACATTCCAATTAAGTACAAAACCGAATATATTCCTCATTTCATCACATTAAAGAATACATTTTACATCTATATTCCCTTACTGTTTTCAAAAAATGAGATCATACAGAGAGTACAATACACACCCTAACAGGTGGGTAAGCAAAATAATCTCATAACGGTCAGCTGCAGAAAAAGTCATAATCAGTTATTCTAATACCCGTTAGATATGGACTTGGAACTTCACCAGGAGATTGTAGAACGAACTTAGCAAAACACAACGGTCACGAAAAGGTAAAAGAGTCCCACTTCATGTCTGGTAGGCCAGGGCAGTGCCTGGAGGGTGGAGGAAGAGGGGAAGGTGGAGAGGGGAGGAGAAATACCCAGAGTGAGGAAGTCAGAAAGGAGCTGGGGAGACTAAGACGAGGCTTGAAGGAGGAATTCAGGGCAAAGAAGGGGGAGAAACCAAAGAGGAAAAGGAGGAGCAAAACGAGGAAGCCGGGGTGGAGTAGGTTCCAATCAATGAGGGTAAGGATGCAAGGGATAAGGCGGTGATCAAGAAGGATAGAAAGAGCTGGAGGTGGTGGAAAGACAAAAAAAGGTGCTAAGAAAAAGAGGGAAATGAGTCGACAGGGGCTAGAAGTGGCACAGGAGCAAAAGGTGAAAGGAAGCACAGAAGATTGGAGAAAGCAGAGAGGAGTCTAGTCAGGGAATGCACACACGAGGCAGGGAGGAGTCTAGTCAGGGAATGCACACACGAGGCAGGGAGGAGTCTAGTCAGGGAATGCACACACGAGGCAGAGAGGAGTCTAGTCAGGGAATGCACACACGAGGTAGAGAGGAGTCTAGTCAGGGAATGCACACACGAGGCAGGGAGGAGTCTAGTCAGGGAATGCACACACGAGGCAGAGAGGAGTCTAGTCAGGGAATGCACACAGAAGGCAGAGAGAAGTCTAGTCAGGAAATGCACACACGAGGTAGGGAGGAGTCTAGTCAGGGAATGCACGCACGAGGTAGAGAGGAGTCTAGTCAGGGAATGCACACACAAGGTCGAGAAGAGTCTAGTCAGGGAATGCACACACGAGACAGAGGAGTCTAGTCAGGGAAGGCACACACGATGTAGAGAGGAGTCTAATCAGAGAATGCACACATGAGGCAGAGAGGAGTCTAGTAAGGGAATGGACACACAAGGTAGGCAGGAGTCTAGTCATGGAATGCACACACGAGGTAGAGAGGAGTCTAGTCAGGGAATGCACACACGAGGTAGACAGGAGTCTAGTCACAGAATCCACACACGAGGTAGAGAGGGGTCTAGTCAGGGAATGCACACACAAGGTAGACAGGAGTCTAGTCATGGAATGCACACACGAGGTAGAGAGGAGTCTAGTCAGGGAATGCACACAAGCGGTAGAGATGAGTCTAGTCAGGGAATGCACACACACTGTAGAGAGGGGTCTAGTCAGGGAATGCACACACGAGGCAGAGAGGAGTCTAGTCAGGGAATGCACACACGAGGTAGAGAGGAGTCTAATCAGGGAATGCACACACGAGGCAGAGAGGAGTCTAGTCAGGGAATGCACACACGAGATAGACAGGAGTCCAGTCACTGAATCCACACATGAGGTACAGAGGAGTCTAGTCAGGGAATGCACACACGAGCTAGAGAGGAGTCTAGTCAGGGAATGCACACACGAGGTAGAGAGGATTCTAGTAAGGGAATGCACAGACAAGGTAGAGAGGAGTCTAGTAAGGGAATGCACACCCGAGGTAGAGAGGAGTCTAGTCAGGGAATGCACACACAAGGTAGAGAGGAGTTTAGTCAGGGAATGCACACAAGAGCTAGAGATGCGTCTAGTCAGGGAATGCACACACGAGGTAGAGAGGAGTCTGGTCAGGGAATGCACACACGAGCTAGAGAGGAGTCTAGTCAGGGAATGCACACATGAGGTAGAGAGGATTCTAGTAGGGGAATGCACAGACGAGGTAGAGAGGAGTCTAGTAAGGGAATGCACACACGAGGTAGAGAGGAGTCTAGTCAGGGAATGCACACACGAGGTAGAGAGGAGTTTAGTCAGGGAATGCACACAAGAGCTAGAGAGGAGTCTAGTCAGGGAATGCACACACGAGGTAGAGAGGAGTCTGGTCAGGGAATGCACACACGAGGTAGAGGAGAGTCTAGTCAGGGAATGCACACACAAGGCAGAGATGAGTCTAGTCAGGGAATGCACACACAAGGTAGAGAGGAGTCTAGTCAGGGAATGCACACACGAGCTAGAGGGGAGTCTAGTAAGGGAATGCACACACGAGGTAGAGAGGAGTCTAATCAGGGAATGCACACACGAGGCAGAGAAGAGTCTAGTCAGGGAATGCACACACGAGGTAGAGAGAAGTTTAGTCAGGGAATGCACACAAGAGCTAGAGATGCGTCTAGTCAGGGAATACACACACAAGGTAGAGAGGAGTCTAGTCAGGGAATGCACACACGAGCTAGAGAGGAGTCTAGTCAGGGAATGCACACACGAGGTAGAGAGGATTCTAGTAGGGGAATGCACAGACGAGGTAGAGAGGAGTCTAGTAAGGGAATGCACACACGAGGTAGAGAGGAGCCTAGTCAGGGAATGCACACACGAGGTAGAGAGGAGTTTGGTCAGGGAATGCACACAAGAGCTAGAGAGGAGTCTAGTCAGGGAATGCACACAGAGGTAGAGAGGAGTCTGGTCAGGGAATGCACACACGAGGTAGAGGAGAGTCTAGTCAGGGAATGCACACACAAGGCAGAGATGAGTCTAGTCACGGAATGCACACACGAGACAGAGGAGTCTAGTCAGGGAAGGCACACACGATGTAGAGAGGAGTCTAATCAGAGAATGCACACATGAGGCAGAGAGGAGTCTAGTAAGGGAATGCACACACATGGTAGACAGGAGTCTAGTCAGGGAATGCACACACGAGGTAGAGAGGAGTCTAGTCAGGGAATGCACATACGAGGTAGACAGGAGTCTAGTCACAGAATCCACACACGAGGTAGAGAGGAGTCTAGTCAGGGAATGCACACACGAGGTAGAGAGGAGTCTAATCAGGGAATGCACACACGAGGCAGAGAGAAGCCTAGTCAGGGAATGCACACACGAGGTAGACAGGAGTCTAGTCACTGAATCCACACATGAGGTACAGAGGAGTCTGGTCAGGGAATGCACACACGAGCTAGAGAGGAGTCTAGTCAGGGAATGCACACACAAGGTAGAGAGGATTCTAGTAAGGGAATGCACAGACAAGGTAGAGAGGAGTCTAGTAAGGGAATGCACACACGAGGTAGAGAGGAGTCTAGTCAGGGAATGCACACACGAGGTAGAGAGGAGTTTAGTCAGGGAATGCACACAAGAGCTAGAGATGCGTCTAGTCAGGGAATGCAAACAAGAGGTAGAGAGGAGTCTAGTCAGGGAATGCACACACGAGCTAGAGAGGAGTCTAGTCAGGGAATGCACACACGAGGTAGAGAGGATTCTAGTAGGGGAATGCACAGACGAGGTAGAGAGGAGTCTAGTAAGGGAATGCACACACGAGGTAGAGAGGAGTCTAGTCAGGGAATGCACCTACGAGGTAGAGAGGAGTTTAGTCAGGGAATGCACACAAGAGCTAGAGAGGAGTCTAGTCAGGGAATGCACACACGAGGTAGAGAGGAGTTTAGTCAGGGAATGCACACAAGAGCTAGAGAGGAGTCTAGTCAGGGAATGCACAGACAAGGTAGAGAGGAGTCTAGTAAGGGAATGCACACACTAGGTAGAGAGGAGTCTAGTCAGGGAATGCAGACACGAGGTGGAGGGGAGTCTAGTAAGGGAATACACACACGAGGTAGAGAGGAGTCTAGTCAGGGAATGCACACACGAGGTAGAGAGGAGTTTAGTCAGGGAATGCACACAAGAGCTAGAGAGGAGTCTAGTCAGGGAATACACAGACGAGGTAGAGAGGAGTCTAGTAAGGGAATGCACACACGAGGTAGAGAGGAGTCTAGTCAGGGAATGCACACACGCGGTAGAGATGAGTCTAGTAAGGGAATGCACACATGAGGTAGAGAGGAGTCTAGTCAGGGAATGCACACACGAGGTAGAGAGGAGTCTAGTCAGGGAATGCACACAGGAGGTAGAGAGGAGTCTAAGGGAATGCACACACGAGGTAGAGAGGAGTCTAGTAAGGGAATGCACACACGACGTAGAGAGGAGTCTAGTCAGGGAATGCACACACGAGGTAGAGAGGAGTCTAGTAAGGGAATGCACACACGAGGTAGAGAGGAGTTTAGTCAGGGAATGCACACAAGAGCTAGAGAGGAGTCTAGTCAGGGAATACACAGACGAGGTAGAGAGGAGTCTAGTAAGGGAATGCACACACGAGGTAAAGAGGAGTCTAGTCAGGGAATGCACACACGAGGTAGAGAGGAGTCTAGTAAGGGAATGCACACACGAGGTAGAGAGGAGTCTAGTCAGGGAATGCACACACGAGGTAGAGAGGAGTCTAGTCAGGGAATGCACACACGAGGTAGAGAGGAGTCTAGTCAGGGAATGCACACACAAGGTATAGAAGAGTCTAGGCCCAGACACAAGCCCGAGAGAGAAGTGAGGAGGAGAGGGGGGGGAATTGGTGTACCTTAGAGGAGGCTGCAGAAGAAAAGGACATAGAATCCACTGAGATTGAGTTATCTGTGTGGTCTGCATCTATTCACGGTACAGACACCCAGCAAGGCTTGCCTTTATTCCTTGCCTCGAGTATACATGTCCTTGGCATAGACTCCTAGCATGCTGTGTGCACTGTATGTACTTGTTCTTGGTACAGACACCTAGGTAGGTGTTCACCCCTTGGTGCCCTGTGTGAAGGTCCTGGTCTGTATGGGCAGCCCACTAGACCATGTCCCCTGTGTTCATGGTAGAGACCCCTAGCACAGCCTGGACCCCTCCCACGCCAGAATCTCTGTTTATGCGGCCTATGTAAAGACACCAGGTTGGCCTGTACCCCGTAATGAACATACATAATATGTCCTTCGGACAAACACAGGTGGGGCACTGAGCGGCTCTGTCATGCCTGTGTGCATGGCCTATGTTCGCACAAATAGAAAAGCGTGTACCCTGTGTGTCCTCTGTGTACACAGCAGACTTGCCAATGCTGATTAAACAGCGCTTCCGCCCCTCCCAGCAGAACTGCGCACCGCACAGCAAATGATGACAGATTGACAAAGCTGCCCACACTGCACCAGAACATGCATGGGAACAGTGTCCTCCTGATAAGTATCATCAGAACATGATACATTCCCTGCTCCCCCATGCCCCCTTCTACTAAGCCCACACCCCTGCCGGACCCACCAGCACCCTGCTGCCCTCTTCAGTAGGAGATGGGAACTGCAGCCCAAGCGGAAAGGGTGAACAAGCTCTGGACCTGCGAGGAATCCAGCCCCCCCCACGCCACCATGGCCATCCCCACAGAGCTGCATGCAGGCATCAAGAACTTCCAGGCAGCCCGTTCCAGAGATCATCATCAAAGCCCACCCTGAGTCGGGAGCGCTCATGGTTGGCCCTCATAGTTCCTTCTGTCCAGACCTAGGGAAGGTAGTAAGAGGGGAGTTACACGTTCCTCCTGCATGTTGCCATAGCCACGCACAGCCATTTTACATGCCGGTCGAACTGAGGTGAGGCCCATGGAAACGCCTTGTGAGGTTTGGAGCTGTCCCACATCGCTTCCTTCTGCTCTCAGTGTCACAGGGAGGGGAACGGAAACCCAGCTTTCACCCCACCCTCGACCAATAGCTCTGCCCCCTCCAAGAGGAGAACACTCCACTCCTTTGCTAAAGGGCCGATTAATCAAGGCAGTCTGTCAAAATGTGACTTACACCTTGACACTCTCTCCCAAGCAATTCGAAATGACTAGAAGGCAAAATGCAGCCCTATTGTACTCCTATAACTTGCAGTACGACACATCTAGCCATTTATAGCTTCACTTTTACACAACACATACACGCACCTACACCGCAGCACTTCTATAACTTCCATGTATTTTTATTTGAAGTTGATGTCGTCAGGGCCTTGTAACTTTTTCAAATTAAATGGGCCTCGAGCATGAGAGGGGGGACTTTCAGTGGGAGGGGACCCCAGCAACTGCCCCTGTGTTGCCAGGCAGCAGTCTTGTAACACGGCAATATATTGATTTCCCTATTTTCCTTCAAAGGCTTAAAGTGCACGCTTAGCAGTGAGCGCAGAACACGCTGCGTTTTCTCTTCCCACAGGATATACAGAAGTGTTATCACCACATTGCCTTCTAACAGTGGTTCCTCCACATCAGCCATTTGCCGACAAAGAAGGGTTTAGAGCTTGTCAGTGGACATTTTCTGTTTAAGCTCCCTGCTGTTTGCAAACAGTGTGTTTTGTGGGAAGGTGGTGGTAGGAATATTATTTCTGCATTCGGAGGACCTCTCACAGTCCGCTTTCACTCTTAATCAATTCGAGGAGGATTTTAATAAAATACACTGAGCCTGCGCGGAGCAATGTGCAGGATTCAAACAGTGTGTTTTGTGGCAAGGTGGCAGAGTGTTATTTCTTCACCCGGAGGACCTCTCACAGTCTGCTTTCACTCTTCATCAATTCGAGGAGAATTTTCACAAAAACACTGCGCCTGCGCGGAGCGCGGCACGGTGTGCAAACAGTGTGCTTTGTGGCGAGGTGGTGGCAGGAGTGTTGTTTCTTCATCCGGAGGACCTCTCACAGTCTGCTTTCACTCTTCATCAATTAAAGGAGGATTTTCATCAAATACACTGCGCCTACACGGAGCGCGACGTGGTGTGCAAACAGTGTGTTTTGTGTTTGGTGCTTGGAGCACAGAGCAAATGAGGCGTGATTTCAACAACATCCCATGCTGTGAGACTCTAATTTTACCAAATGCTCTCTTGTTTACTTTAAAAAAAACGTACTTGTCTCCAGACTGCTCCTCAACACTTGCACATGTTTTTCTGGACCTGTACTTACGGTTGGGAATTCTAACTCTTAAGACTGTCTTTGTGGCACTACATATTGGCCTCATCATAGCAGGCCGAGTGTAAGCGCTATAAATCAGCTCATTTTGCATTGTTCCTCTGCATGCTGCCTCAAATACCCCCTGTATGGGAGTCTGAGTGCTGAACTTTGCTCACTGCCCCTCCTGTTGCGTGCATTTTTGTGAAAATGTAGATGGTTTGGGAGTGTGGGCGCGGATTCCTTGCTCATAGCCCTTCCATCTTTCATATGCAGATTTCTCAAAAAACAGGTGCCGTGGGAGTGTGAGCGTTGGGTTAGTTCTTAGCCCTTCCACCTTTCCAACGCTTTTTTATTTTTCACACGTGGCTTGGGAGTGTGAGTACAGGAGCTCGGCTCATAGCCCTTCCACCGTATTTCTTTTCATTTTTGGTTTCTATTTTTTTCATCAATAGCGGGAGCGACGAATGCCATAATGTGTGAACTAAGAAGCGGAAAAAACGGAAAGACAAACTTAATTATATTTCAGATGCAGACATGTTGGTGGCTATAAACTTGCCCCTACCCCATTCTCCAGAGGGGGTTCACAACATCTAAAATGTTGACGCAGCAGAAGCTGCACCTTGCATCACCAAACAGCAACCATCTACTGGGATCAATGGGACAAACTAAGTCTGGACATAACTTGCCACCCTTGCTGACATCTCAGGAATCCTCACAAATCCCAATGGGGAAAGCAACAGATATGGGTGACAATGTGGACTCTGTGAAAGTTAGCTTTGTGGATTCTCCTCCAGACTATATAACTAACTCCATGCTGGGTACAGACCCCTTTTTTGATTCCCCACCAGTGTCAGTCCAACCAAGACGTCTCTCCACAACAACTCCAGGAACCAATTTCAGAGGGAATATTACATCCAATCAAACCCTCCTCGAGATAAATCAAGTATTATGATACTTGCCTCTCTTTATGAAGACCTAAAAACAAGTTAAAGCCAACTCTGAGGCCTTGGGTTCCCTATTGTTCAAATTTGATAACATAAAATTGCATATTGCGGCCAAAGAATTTATTTTCCAAAAGAAGTCTTGTCCTTTAACAGCAGAGGTTGAGCAAACGTCCAATATGGGTAATATTAAGGTGGGGCGATGTGGCCACGGATGTTAGCTTTCGGGTGATTGTTTGAACGCGGGGGAATCTCGAGTGAATGGTTCTGCTTTGGAAAAACTTCCTGTGCATTCGCATAGAGGAAAGACGCATGCCCTTCAGGTTCGAGTAAAGAACCTCCGTGCAAGGCAATATCTAACACATCCACAGACTCCAATTCTGAGGAAGCGGTAATTTGCACAACATCAATGCATTCTCCTTTCATTATCAGCTTCCACTCTGACACTCAGGCTTCCTGTTCTGTTGTGCATGTTACCCATTGTAACCACCAACATCCATGAGAAAAAAATCGAATGCAAAAGCAAATCAGCAGCAGCGATAAACCAAAAACATACCAATCACTCATCAAGACATTTAATTTCTTCTTTTCTCGATCAACCTGTGGTAAAAGCAGCTTTGACAAAATCCGATGTTTCCACAATTAAGGCAAAATCCACACACATCAAGATACCTAAAATCATTGCAGCACCTCAATCCACCAATCGGTTACCCATGTTGGACCGTGGAACGCTTCTCACTTGGGGAGTAGCCTTACTGACAATGACAACACAATTACCATACACGGCATAGCTAAATCCTGCTCCGCTTCATGTGAGCCAACTACGGGGCATGCATCTCAAGTCATGAGTATGGCATTGGGTACAACATCTGTTTGTTCACTGCCCACTGTAGAGGGTGGCAACCATGAAACAGTATCTAAAACCAAATCTGAACAAACTTATGTGATTAGTCATCAAGAACTTTCTTCCTTAATACGAGGCCAGACTGTCCCTCGGTGTACTTCCCTAGTAGGGCTGGGAGTATTCACCAAGCCTGTCGCCCCTGATGTGGCCTGTGGTTCATCTGAAACTGGGTTATCAAGTCGGGCTCATCTCACTACACTACCAAAGATCCCTGGCTATACCATAACGCTTACATTGCTTAAGGAGTCACACATAGCATCTACTAACAATTCAATGAGTGGGGCATTGGGCAAGTCCCAGAGAGAGAATGTTGTGTCCTTCAATCCAAGCAAGAATCTATTTGCTCGAGCTCCATTAGGTCCCGATGCTCTTAGAAGGACTCAGCCTCTTTTTGATTCAACACAAAGAGAGGACTTTCCCAATGCGAAATATACCTTGGAGGAACATCCGTATGCGATATTATTTGAAGGTTTATTACCGGAAAATCAGTCTGTAATACTTAGACGAACAACTGTTTTACAATTACTCTCTGCAATACCGAGTCTCTCTGAAATTACATTGATTGATCTCCAAAGGGTAGACTTCATAAATAGTAGCAGAGCAAGTTCCTCCATTGTTTTTCTTGGAATACAAATGTGTGTTTGAACACATAAGCAAACAAAGGGAAAACTTTATAGTGAGAAATATCAAATCGGAAAATACTCTAAACGGTCATGTGAGTACAATTGTAAGTCTTGTGACGTGGCAATGAATTCTATTCCAAGGGCTGAAATGCAATGTATAAAAGACACGAAGCATATCTCTGAGCAGACTAAAAATTGGCCATGACTATTCAAAGATTCACAGCAAAAATGAATTTCTTGTGCTCCTGACAAACCCTCTACTTCAGTATTCAACTTAACTTCATTGAACACAAGAGGTCATTGCCACCTCCTAACCAATGTCGAACTTGGACGCAAATTACAAACCTTTCTGTCATCGCTCTCCAGGAGACCTGGTTGCTGGAACCGCTTCTAATGGATGGCTATCATCTCTCATGTCAACTTGCCCGCTGAGAAGCACTTGGGTCGCCCCTTTGGTGGCCTAATTATAGGTGTTCTTTCTTCCTCCATCATTTCAATTACTCGGTCAACTGAGCTGTGTTTTGGAATTTTGGCAACCCATATTCAGTATGACTACAGGGGATTAATGAATATTCTTATCCTAAATGTCTATTGGCATGACAAAATGGGGGAGTTCGACTCGATACTGAGCCGTCTTACTTGCTTTCTGTTGGATTGGTTCACCAAATTCCTCGGAGGCCATATACTATTGGTTGGGGATCTAAACTCTATCAACCCAGAATCGCACAGAGAGGTTGGTGGGAGAGGTGTTTGGACCTCCAACAAAAAGGCGAAATGGTAGGTGGTGGTTGAACTGTCTTGCTGGCTTGGGTTTAGATATGTTGAATGACTGTTTTTCCTCCCCAGTTGATGTTGCGCCTGCATGGACTGATGGCAAAAGATCCTCTATTTTGGAATACATTTTTGTCAATATGTGGATGTACGAACAATGCACAACCTTTATAGTTACATCCACTGATTATAGTGATCATGCATGCTGGAAGCTGTGCTTGATATCAAAATGGAACATGAACTTGAATCCTTGTGGAAACCTTGTGATTTGGTGGTTAATGGGGCAGGTAACAGGATTTCTTGGAATGCGAGCCTTGCAGCCAGGGTGAATTATCATCTATCACACATCCTTCATCCTACCACAGACAAAGAGAAGTCCACTATCTTTGCCTCTGACAAATGTGGCCCCTTTGTTACCTCATTGATGACAACTTCTTTTGCCATAAGTAAAGGCAGAAAAATTAGGGAACCAACAAATTCAGACATTAACAATCAAAATACACTCATCTACAATGAGGAAGTGGTATTGAGAAGAAGGGATATGAAGGAAAACATAAGACATCTCAGAACTAAATTTGGCCCTTCGTCTGGTGAGACTCCATTGCTTATTAAAAATATTTGCCAGTCCTATAAAAACTGAACGCGAAACTTACGGGCAACCAGATTTCAGACTGACTCCGAAGTGATGCTCAACTGCTTAATAAATAAGGACTCCAGAGCATCCTGGAGATTGGCCAACAGCAATAATCTGTCACAATCCTCCATGCAAAGTAATGCAGTGATGGAATCAGTATGGGTTGCTCATTTCACAACTGTTTATTCTGTTAGAGATGACCATGAGTCAGGCTTCATGCCCATGGGAGATAACGATTCTAACTGCCTGAATCCGGAAGACTTTGGGCCCGAAATAGTATATCGGGCCATTCTACATCTTAGCTTATCTCTTGCCCTGGGTCCGAGTGGTCTCTCGAACTTTTTGTTTAGGAGTGACTCAACTCTTTGGGCTGATGTCCTGTCATGTTTATTTCAAAGCATATTGAATACTGGCGAGATGCCTTCCTCGTGGTCTTCTGCACTGGGTATACCTATCTACAAAAGAGGGGAGAGAACATCTCCCCTGAATTATAGACCAATTGCTATTCAGGATGCAGAGAGTAAGGTCTTTGCTTTGATATTAGTAAATCATCTTGAGGTGTGGATCGCTGACTTTCAGGTACTGAGCAAATGGCAGACAGGGTTTAGGCTTCACTTAGGTACGTCCGTAATTGGTCCAATGGTGAACAGATTACAACACTTAGCCTGGGGAGGGAGGTATAATTCAATCTTTGTTGTCTCTCGATCTTAGGTCTGCATTTGACACAGTTAATCGCAATAAACTTTGGCTCAAGCTTCAGACTTGGGGTATTCCCACTGGTCTCCTCAAGATTATTGTGGGACTCTACACTGATACCAACATACAAGTTCACCTTAATCACATTGGTGGTCTTTCTAAAGCCATCGCCACTGTTTGTGCGTTTAGGCAGTGCTGCGTTTTGGCCTCCTGCCTATTAAATCTGTACCTAGCCGACGACAATGACTGTTTAAAATCAGCTACATTTGTATCACCCAAACTGTGTCATCTTTGACTCCGATCCCTAGCTTATGCCGATGATTTCTTATTAATTGATTGTACCGCAGTTGGCCTCCAGCGTTTTACAACCTCTTTTGTTAGTTACACTGAAGCTCATTCCTTGAAGGTCAATCCTGAAAAGACAAAGATGATACAGTTCACCAAACGTAAGATCAAGAGCACATATTGTTGGAAGATCCGAAAATGCAAAAATCGGTTCTGTAACCTCAATGATCTATCTAAGTTTCGTAATCAATTCTAAGCCCTGCATAGCAAACTTAAAACAATGGTATAATGATCGTTTTCATGCTCTTTCTTCCCTATTAATAACGGTTGAACAGAAATATTGTAAATTCTTCCTGAAACCTGCAATCACATTCTATCAGGGCAAAACTGTGCCTAAGTTCCTCTATGGCATTGAAGTTTATCCAACCAGTGTGACAAATTGCTTGTCAACTCTTGAGGCATTTATTTGGAGAAAAACATTAAGACTCCCAAACTTTCTGCCAATAGATGCCATAAGTTATGAACTTGGCATTGCTTAATTGCAAGCAACAGCAGAATGGAGAGTGTTATCGTTATTCCGGAAGATTTTAGGTCCTTGTTTGTAGATTTAAACAAAATCCTACAGGTTCAAGGTTGTGTCTGTATCCGCACTATTTCGGAAAGATGTACTGTTAACGTGCATGCCATCAACTGTTCCTTTTGGTGCATAATCCACAGAAGGTAAAAGCATCCTTGTATAATCTTGACTGGATCAAAACAATGGACTCTATTCACTCTTACGTGTCATTAAATCACCTGGGCACTGATTAAAAGAGGTTGAGCATCTTAGCACCCTTTCTAAGTATCTATCCGGGCAAACTAACAAGGGCCATTTCTTTACGATTTCAATGGAGCTTGCTGCTCACCAAACAAATTCTTGCCGGATATGGCATCATATCTTTCGAACAGGTTACATGTTGCTTTTGTAATGAATTAGATTCAAGTGAATCTCTCAGGCATTGGGTAACTGGATGCATACCATTGGGGAGTGATCGACTGCTCTGGTTCGAGAGATTATTGTCCACAAGTTCCCCTGTTGACATCCAGCGATTTTGGCATTCCTGTTTAGCTGGGAGGACCGCCTCAATTGTAATTGCTGTAGTTGGTTTCATAATTGATGATCATAAATTTTGATGATGAATTTTATAATGGTCCTTATGACGATGAATTTCAATGATGAATTCTGACGATGGATTTTGATAATGTACTTTGATAATGAATTTTGATAGTGAATTCTTGACTTGTATGGATTCCTCTGTAAGATGCCAATTTACTCACTCATTTTACTTATTGTTTTAAGATTTTATGATAGTATTTGATCTGTATTCACATTAATTTTATTCTTATCTCGTGAATTGTTTACTTCTGTGTCATTATTAAAGGTTGAATGTTTTAACCATATAATTAAAAGAAATTTTAAAAAATGAATCTCCCTGCTGGCTGGCTGTCTCGTGATAATCGCCCACTATTAACCTTATATTTTCCCCATTGTTAAGTATGCACCCGACGGGTGCCTCAGACTGTTTTCGCTCTAAGCATGGGGTCCCCAACCATCATGTTGAAAGGGGCCCCCACACATATTTAGTGGACACAGTCACTTTTTGGCACCATATAGTTATATTCATAGAAAATGCACAGACCTATTCAGTGACACTCATTTATCTCTGCCGGACCCTTGTGCAGTAACACTTCCGTGTCACATGTGCCTATCACAACTGTCCTGTATGTTCAGATGAGGTAATTTCCCATGAAGTTCACATTTCACAGGAGCCACAATAGCCACCATGTCTTTAATGCATAGCACTAGTACTGAACGTCATGTAGGGAATGCGTCTCTGGCAGCCCGCCTCAGACGCACAACCCAACCCGCACATGCAATTAAAGTTAGGTTACACCTGCACCCACCTGCCCCTCAAGCGAGAGACACAAAAAAGCCAATAACAGAGACCTGGCCCACACCGCGCCAGGCATCTGACATACTTCTCACATCAGCGCCAATCTCAGTGCAGTGTAAAGGTTAGAGTGACAGTTTCCAGATCACCATTCATCCAGACACAACACTCTGGTTTGTCAGACACCTGAGCTGTGCATCGACTGTGCTTCCAAGAAGTGCATCAGTATTGCAAGGTCATACCAAGGACAGTTGTGTGCCATACAATACAACTTCTGACAACAGTACACACAGCTTGCACACTTCTACCATGCTACTTCCTGTGTGTGGACACCTAGCATGACCTCCACCACCCTGTACCCTACTCTGCAGCGTAGGTACACTGCCACCTTGTCAGGCCTCCAATCAGCCCTCTGTAAGGGACATCTGTAGAGCGCGTAGCATGGCCTTCACTGCTTTATAGCTTGCTCCACAGTGAACATATATTCTGCAGAGACAGCTAGATGATAGATATGATAGACAACTGAGAGATAGATATGATCGAATGATACCAAAGGAAGATCACAGATGGATTGGGATGGAAGGGCAAGGATGATATATCAATAACACCTTGGCCTACAAACTACACACAGGCAACAATGGACCACCGACAGAAAATAGATAGTACGGGAGTCAGTGATTGCTAATTTACAGCACCAATACCAGAGTGGGGGCAAGACACGCCCCAACCTATTACACTAAGTTCAAAACAACACAGCTGGGAACGTGCCACCCCATCACTCATAACAATTAGATGGACAGGAAAGAAAAAGTGAAAAATATGCCTACCTATAGGACAACCGGATGCATAGAACAAGAATTATAAGGACTAAGAGACATATAACCCACTAACCCTAAGTTCAAAATTCTGCATACCTAACTCACACCAAAATCCATACAACCATCTTCTCGCTCAGCAAACCGTATGCACTTCACCACACTGCAAAAACAAACAAACAACACATAAACCGCACCAACAGCAGACAAGGTCTTGCATCAGTCCGATATTCACACCAAAGCTCAGCGCATGGTGAAACCCGAACTGAAGCTGTCAACAGCACACCACTTTATCACTTTCATATTCCCTCTTCACCCGACTAACCCATTTCCACCTTCTTGTTTACAGATCCGCCTGAGCGCCTGGGGACCACTTCCGTTGATGATGGTGCGCGGTACTATACCTTTAACATTAACATTAACATTACAGCCTATGCCCCTGTTTAGCCTACCCTGGTTTGCACGTACGCATGATAGACCACTTCGAACCGCATGAAGTATCATCAATTGCGGCAATAGGAGTACCCACCATTTGGGGGCGGTGCAGGTCATTGCCTCGTACAGAGATATTGTCAAGGTTGGCCAAACTGGTTGGTTGGTGCAGTTCGCAAGTGGATGGACTTTACTAATCTTAACATCCTGATCGGCTTTTACAGTTGAGAGGATTCTCATTCTATTTGGAGGAGAAGTGGGGGCTGTGAACGGGATACACGCTACTGCCGTGCATTTCGTCTCCTCCGTCAAACATCACATGTTTTTATGCCAGCATGGTTTTTTTGTGCTGACAAAAGACCAATGGAATCCGACAGTTTTTTGCACCAGCTAAATGCGGGTGAATTCCATAGGAATCAATTGCGAATGTTGTCTGTCATGCACAAATGCCAGATTTCAAACAAAAGACGTGAAGGCAATTTCACCCGTTTTTACGCATTTTTCCTGATTCGATTCATTGACTGCACTTTGACAGGCAAAAGGGCCTGACTGTCCCTGAGACGACTGGCCACATTTGCAAGAACGCTAGAAAAATCTCGCGGTCTTTTGTACGATATCTAAGTGAGAGATCTTGAAGGCACGTGACTGCAGCCTGACCTGAGTCGACTGATGCTGGCAGGCGCTCTGTAAGACTGGCATCAGTGGATTCAGAACCCTCGATCCTCTGAAACACAATTGACAGTCATGGAGGGCATACCTTGCTTCCATGTACGAGTGCCGTTGGCATGTGACATTGCGCTCCATGATTTTGCCTGTTAAAGGAAGGTGAGAATTGAGATGAAAGTTGGCCATCTTTTTTTGGGTTCCGTTCATGTATTTTTTTGGCAGAGGCTATTATGTTCGTTCGGTATTGAGCCACTGGAAGCATGAATTTATCAATGTGATAATGTCTTGCCCATGAATGTGAATTTAGCCCGCATTGTTATTGCCGAGCATAGGTAGTTGAACTAAGTATTCTCTCAAAAGTGCCCCCCGGGGACTTCATGTAGCTCCACCCCCAGGGTTCCAAAATCCAGATTTTCTAGGACCGGGGTTAGATTAGTAAATTATACCCCCTAGAATATTTAGGGGGAAATAACCAACACATCTCCAGCCTTTTTCACTTACTCTTCTTGCTTTAGCTCTAAAAACATTTCAAAATGTGGCTGCAATGTGTCCCAACGGTACTGACTATTGGGGTGTGAGGAGTGTTTTGTAACAGACTATGGACCTCATTCCGAGGTTGGCGGTAAGGGGTTAACGGCGCTGGTAAGGGTGCCGGTGCCGTTAACCCCTTAACGCCGCATTACGAGGTCCTTTAGCAGGTCCCGCTAAGGGCGGCTGGTTTTACCAGGCGTCCTTAGTGGGAGCCGCTAAAGGACCAGGGAGCTAACAACGGCCCGTTATTAATGGGTCCTCCAAGGTTGGAATGGCCCGGTATTTCCCCATTCAGGGAACCCGGACCCGGTATGCAGTAATAGCACCATGGCTACCTCCATACTCGTAATGACCCCCATGTCATTTCCGTCTGAGATCTTTCACTAGCATCGTACCAGAGCCCAAGCCATTCTTTTCAGATTGGCTGATTATTATTTTCTAGCCACATTTTTGACCAGGTTTGGATCTTCTTAGGTGCATCAGAGGTACAGTGTCAGGAGCACCAGAGATGTTGGCTTTCAAGCCCTTGACGATCAAATGTTTCTGGGAACGTGGCGCTGGGTCTATTGATTTCTAGTGATTGAGGTCCTTCGGTTGGCAATCTTCTGTGGAAGTGGGTTGATCTCAATAGCTAAGGACTTGGTGATCAAGTGTTGTGACCTGGACTTGTGTTGGATAGACAGAACTGATAATGGCCCGCCACAGGTGAGCACTACACCAGAGATACGTCCAGCTCAGTAAGTCGATTTGCTCATAATTTGGATAAACCTCAAGGACAATTGTATCTGGATTACAGCTGCTGCCTTTCTGTTGGGAGGCAAATCTACCCAGAGAAGATTGATGGGGCTTGAGTGGACATGGCTGGATCAGTGATTTTCACTTGTAATGTGATGGTGTATTCTGCTTTGCATAAACTACTGCTACAATGCAGGAAGACATTTGATTGGAGCAACATTGTAGGTGTTGGAATAATCACAATATGGCCTTTGTTATTGTAGTGCAGGTAAATTCATCTGAGTAAATCACTGCACCGCCTTCTCCTCGGCTGGTCTGTGTTTTTCCAATGTAGCTAGATATTGCGGCAGGAGAAGTCTTGCGAGTGTGGCGGGCGCCTTATCCGTCAGTAAGATTTCTCCCATTCCTCAAATATGGCTGATTTCCTCTTGGATCATGTTGTGGCGTTTTTTAGTGGTATGTTTCAATGCTGACATAACACTTATTGTTCCAGTATTAAAATCTTGATTGTTCTGGCTAGTAGGAGCCCCGCGACCCCGTGATGGGGTCTGGTGCCATCTTGCCACATCTAAGCAAACTTGCTATCCATCAGCATTCCTTGATATTGCTCATGATAGCTGTGAATGAACGATCCAGGAATGACCAAGTGGACAAGAATACAGGGCAAAACAGTATCACTTTGAATATAGGCATGTGCACACAGAAGCACATGAAAATATACTGTATATCTCATAAAAGGTATGCAAGAAGGTTAGTATATTGTACATGTAATTTGGGCTTAGAAAGTCTTGCGTCTTTGAGAAGGGCAGTGCAGGGGTTTATTCTGTACCGGGTAGGGTTAACTGCAAAGTCCAATGTAAAGAGGGTCATAGGATAGCCAGTTTATCAAAAGGTGCTCCAGGGGTACTGGAAGACCTGTATTCACTCCCCCTGGATTGTAATCACTCCTACCACCTGGGGGATTGGCTCCATCCAATCGGGTGCCTAGGAACGGGTTCTTGCGCTGCATATATTGTTCCATTTTAGCATCCTGCGCCACTCCCCCGTATTAATATTTTTATATGTGGCCACCATGCCCCATACCCCTATCTCTGCCCCCTCCTTATCCTCTCCCTCCAGTTGGTCTCTGGCCCCCATTCCACTGTTTACCTACCAGTCACTGGTCCAGTCCCTCACGTTCCACCCCAGCTTGCTGCTATGGGTGTCTACAACATAGAAAAGAGACTTGCAACATTTCCAATGATGCATGATGGCCATCTTCCTTTCTGTTTTTTTAAGGGAATCAATCTTACACTGTCGGTGTGGACCCGATGCCCTGCAAAGAAATATATATTGGCACCCTAATGGAAGACACAGGATTCTAATAGCGTTAATCAATGCTGTGGGGGGTAGGCTTTCTGATAATGGCCCTAAGCCCTCACGGTGGCTCTTGCTTTGCTTGGAGCTTCCATGGCTCAGGCTAGCAGGCCATTACCAGCCAAGCAAACCCCCATAGCACTGAATGAAGCTACAATAGGAAACAGTTTGAAATATACGCACTGACTTTGGCGCAGCAGAATTGGTCCTCCTCGTCAGGTGAACAAGGATTCCTGGGAAATACAGCTTCTCTACACTGCACCCCCAATGGAAGACACTGGACCCCAGCATCAGCCTCCTTCGTAGGAGCTTCAACACCACCACGACTACTGACCCTCCAAGCCTCAATCTCCCACCTCCTGCCTGCCCCTTGTCCCACGCAAGGCCATTTCCAGGCCAGGCGTGGCAGTAGGAAGTTACATCCCCACACAATTTATCACCAAAAAGGGACACAAACGAAGGCACCATCAACCACAACAAGGAGAAGACCACAAAGAAGACATCAACCCAATCCGGAACCTTACCAAACTACTCAATGAAGAAACAAATTCTGCAGACCTAAACGTGCAAACCAAAAGCATTAACGAATACCAGCCTGAACACCAAAGGACACAGCCAAAACCCAAAATAACCACAACAGCTAAAAAGATACACTGCAGCATAATCAACACCAGATCGATGAAAAAGCACACAACTGAAATCTACGATCTGCTATGCGACAGAGGGCTAGACATCCTATTCATCACGGAAACCTGGCTGACTCAAAACCTCAAGGCCATAATGCACAACTGCCTATCCCACAACTTCAAAATCAAGCAAGCCAATAGAGAAGGAAAAAGCGGAAGAGGACTCACAGTGACATACAAGAACCACCTAAAAATAACAACTCAACCACTAAACATCCCAAACTGTAAGTCACTCATTGTAAACCAAGCATCAGACCCTGAAACCGATCATACGTTTGTACTCATCAACAGGCCACCTGGAGACTGCCCCTGGGTGGTAGCGGTGCATGATATAAATCCACATAACATAAAATAACATAACATAACGACCTACAATGCAACATTCATGGATACCTTTGTGGAAGCAGTCACTAACTTGGCCATTAGACACGACCACCTAATCTATTTTTTATTTGTATTAATCATCCTTGGAGACTTTAACATCTGGTTTGAAAAAGAGAAAATTAACTCAACCAAAACTCAAACCAACCTACTAGCAACAATGCAACTATGGCAATGTCAAAAGGTGCAACGCACACAGCAGGCCACACATTGCACGCAATGTTTGCCAACAAAAACCTGTTCGCAACCGCACCACCAATGCAAATCCTTTTGAGCTACCACCTCATTATACCCTTCATTGTCCACTCTCCATCTAGAACACTTGATGAGCCCTCTAATAACACTGCAACCTTGAAAGGAAACTGGAGAAGCATTAACAGTGCAGACCAATGCCAAATTAGTGGCAAAACTATCACCCAGCACCCTAGACGTAACCGGCATAGAAGAGAGAACAGGTGCAATCCTAAAATGGATCACAAAAACAATTGATGACATTGCACCGGAAAGACTTTTGATCTCATCGCATACCCACGAAAAAAAAAACAGGAATCTAAAACAAGAATGGAGGAAAACTTACATCCAACACGAAATAACCACATATCAAAGACAGACCTCTCACTAGAAACAAGAACGGTTCCACCAACATTCAGATCGGCTTACATCAAACCACTCCTTAAAGACACCAACGGAGATGTGCAAAACCTCGCTAGCAACTGACCAATTTCAAATATCCCATACCCGGCAAAGCTGCTAGAAAGCTATGTCTACAAACAAATCCTTGAACACGTGGAAAACAACCATCGGGATCAGGCACACGTAGGCTTCAGACCCGTGAGCGGAACGGAAACTGCTCTACTGTCCCAGAGGTGCAGACAGGGTAGGGCCTGAGCGGGCAAGCCCCACCCACAATCTGTAAATCACCACTCAGCAGTGCTGTGTGCACATTTACGGACGTTAATGTCACTGCGGTGGACCCAGCTACATTTGCTTAAGGCCCCACTTGTTAAACAAGCCTGGCTACGCCCCTGTACTGTCCAACACAAACTCAGCTCTAATACTACTTGATCTCTCAGCAGCTTTCGACACGGTCAACCACGACACCCTCATCAAAAGACTGGAAGATAACGGGATCAGCAACACAGCTCTCCTCTGGTTAAAATCATTCCTAACAGAAAGCACAGAAACAACTTGGCTAGTACCTTTCATATGAACACCTAAAAAAACAACATGTGGAGTCCCACAGGTCTCTTCCCTGTCACCGTTACTCTTAAACATCTACATGACACCCCTAATCAACCTCATCAAAAGATATGGCCTGACCTGCTACAAATACGCAGACGACACCCAAATAATCTATAAAATCGATGCCAACATAGAGGAAAATACAACCCTAACTGGCTGTCTCAAAGAACAGTGAATAACAGAGAATAAAACTGCCATAAAGACATACCTTGCAGCAGACAAATTCCCAGAGTGGGCAGCGTACTGAGCATAGCAGCGTCTTAAGGTGGCCAATACCTTGGACCCAGATGTTTTAAAGGGTGTACAATGTTGATCTTGGATATGGCTAAGAATGCACCAAGAATAGGAAACTGACACATAGGAGCCTCTCCCTCTGATTTGACCCACACTGATCCATGGATGTATTTGGGTCAGTAGTACACATAATGCCATAGAAAGAAGCTCTAATATGACTGCCTGATCTGAGGAGGTAGTGATGCATCTTGTAATGTGCATGAGATTGCACTTTGCAGGTAAGGACCTGTTTCACGGTTAAAACAATGTATACACTAATACCTTACTACCATCATATTATAGCACTGTGTAGATCAACTGCTTCAACCTCTAGACAGCCCGATAGATTTATTGGGAGATATCTGTGTATTGAACTTAGCTGCATTCTGGGGGTAGGAAAAGTGTTGAACTCAACTGTATTCTGAGGGTAGGAAATGTGTTAAACTTAGATGGGTTTTAGGGGTAGGAAATGGGTTGCACCTAGATGGTTTGTGGGGTGGTAAATGAGTCAAACCTGCATGGATCGCAGGGTTGGGAAATGTGCTACACCTAGATGTATGTTGTGGGTAGGAAAGGTGTTAGGAAAGATTTCCATTTATGTGTAATTTTGCCTTCAGTTGTGAACCCCCCAATGTTTTGCTGTTGTCTGACCATCCTAGCCTGACTTTTGCCAGTGGAGCACAGCCTTCTGCTGCACTTCGCTGGGGTTTTGCTCACTTTGTTATGGGGAAACTGACATACCCTTAAAGACAGTCAGTATTGGGAGACTTTGTTTCTCTTAACCTTTCACTTTGTTGCTATTCTTTTGCAGCATGTTACCAGTGCACAATGTACCTTGCAGTACAGTGCACTGGGTTCTCCCTTCCTTTGAGGCCCTAGACACCCTCAAAGGATTTTTCGGTAGAAGTACAAATGTGCCTTGGACAGAGCTGGTGTCAGCTGTTATTTTTAATATATTTTTTACCCTTTGTTGTGGTCCATATAACATTTACCACGTTTGGCCCTGGACAGAGGCTTGGCCCCAAAATGGCCATTCCACAAGGTCCTTTGTTCTGTCCTTTGGCCATCGTGTCCCCTTACCTTCCCCAGGTCGAGCAGACCTGGGAAAACCCTTGTTTAGTCATGCAGCTCCCCTGCAAACCAAGGTTTTCACAGGCTTCTGCATGCCTTGTGCGTGTGCCTCCAGGATATGGACTGGACTGTCTAGTTCCAATACACATCCTGGGTGCCAGAGAGTCGGTGTGCTGGGAATGACTGGGACCACCATGGTCTGTGATTGGTCCACGTCTGGCATGGATGTATGTGAGCAGGTCTCTCATTGGCTCCTCTTAGTTTTGGCGCAAAGGATATTCATGCTAAGAGAAGGGCCCAAACACCATACCAGGTCAATCTCCCTTTCCCCCTTTCTATACTTGTGAAGATATTCAGTCTACATTTTATCAAGAGGGCCCTCTTATTGCTTGAGAACTTTTCATTAAGATAGGATTCAGTTGCTGTATCAATCTTTAGGGATACATAGACTGGAAAGGTTGTTAGGTTAATGGAATCAAGGATCAGGGTCTTGAGGCATAAAATTTCGAGCTTAGACTTAACTGTCCTCATTGTCTCCTCATTCACTACAGCGCTTTTAGTAAGTAAATGTGGCATCCCTATTTTGTGTATAAGGCTGTGAAGATGTCTATACCATCTCCACAACTTGCCGTTAGCAGATTTGATAACATTCTTAACTATTTCATTGTATATCCTTAGATTATCTGATTTATTTGAACCAACCCAAACAAAAGAGCGGTTCACAATATGCCACAAATCCTAATGCTTTGACGCCAGTTTCCATCAGCAGTTCGATTGTAGGTGTGTTGGTGGGAAGATGCAGTATTTTCTTAATGATTCTGTTGTCTACTATCGTGAGGGAGGAGGTGTCATAGTATTCCCATAATTTGCTTCCGTATAGCCACATACACGTCAAGTCAAGCACAGTTAATGGGAGTCGATAGCCAGCTTGAGAGCTAATTGTGTGTATGGCTCTTGAGTGCCTTTTAAGAATAAGCTCGTTCTTAGCCAAATTACATTGTCTTGTAACCTAGCCCCTAGGTAATCATAAAAGGTCACCTGCTTGAGCCATTCCCCCTCCATACAGGTATTTGCTCTAATTTTGCATGTGGAATTACACACCATTACTACAGTTTTTGAATGATTAATTAGGAGTTCTCTGTCTCTCTACAAAAGTCAGATGTAGCCGTTAACTGTCTTAATATACCCTTTTTGTCTTGAATATTAAAACCGTATCATCGTTGTAAATAAGTCTGCTTACATTGCGGTTAGCAATAGTAAGGGCATCCGTGTTTAGATCCTCTGTTTTTCATTCATTCTTCTTTGCTGAAGGCATACATCAGTGATCCCTTCCAGCGAAAGAGGCGCAAGTTCCAGGTAACAACTCCACAGGAACCAGAAGAATATGAAGTCTCTCATCTGGTGGACTCCCGATACAGACAAGGTACCTTACAGTACCTGGTCCATTGGAAGGGGTTCTCAGTAGCGGAACGAACATGGGAACCAGAAGTCACATTCACACACCCAGGCTCGTCCAGCATTTCCATAGGCTTCACTCAGGTAAGCCGGGGGGTGTCCCGATGGGAAGGGGGCATGCTGTCATGCTGCGACCATGGAGGCTCTGGCAAAGGTGGAAGCTCCAACAGAGTGATTCAGTCTCTCCATCAAGCAGAAGTTGCGGTCCAGTCCTCACCCAACATGGCCGCCGCAAGTATAACAACGCACCGTGCCATAGGAACGGTGCGTTGTATCTGTCTTTTTATGGAGCTCGCTGCTGTGCCACACAGTACCCTCTTAGCTTGTTGTTAGCTAAATTGCTCTTCCTACTGGTTCCTGGCCGGTTCCTACCAGGATTTTTCTCCCTGTTTCTACCCTACGTTCTCTGTTTCCTTTCCTGGCCGCACCACGTGGACATTTACCCCCGCTTCTTGCTTGCCGGCTTTCACATCCGCATATTCTCTTTGCGGGTGTGCCATCTTGGTTTCCGGTCCATCTGCCGCTTACTTTTGCCATTTCTCCTTTCTGCATTCAATCAGTCCTTTCGACTGATATTCTGCCTGTACTTTGCCTAACCTTTCTTTCTCGCTCTCTTGCATTCTGGTTCTACGATTCTTCGCACTCACTCTTACCTGTTTTTTTTTCCTTGCTTGGACCTGCACTCGCTCTTGAGATTTCCCTTCTTTTGCTTACCCGCTCCGGGTCTCTCTCTCTCTCTCCAGCAGTCAGTCAGGTTTCTTTCCCGAGTGAAGTACACCCAGCGCTTTGGGTTCCTGGGACATTGCGCTTCTTGCTGGAGTACCTCAAGTGTTTGCATCATTTCCCCCACTGGTGTGGAGTCCGTTTACCTGGTCCTATTGCAGACTTCTGATCTATTCAAAGACTTGTGGACATTATTCCTTCGCTTGGATTACTAAGGAGCATCATTCTGATATCTAGTGGCTTGTCATCAGAGTATACCTTCAGAAGACCTTTTGACAATACTCCTGCTAATTCCTACCAGGGTCTTTTGGTGCCCAAAGTATTTTCCTGGTTCTGGGCTTGCTCCTTTGGCTTGGGTTCCTTTCCTGCCAAGGTGGCCTCCGGGGGATTGTCGACCCTAACTACACGATAAAAAGGAAAAGAAGACCAAGGAAAAGAAGACTAAGGAAGCAAAGAAGTCAAGAAGGAAGGAACAGGAAGGTTTATCGGATGAGGACAAATGGCTCTTTTTAAAATATTTAAAACTTTACATTGTTCATTTTTTAATGATAATGTGCAGAATATATTGTAGTCATAACAAGAATATTCCACTTGTCTTAATGATCACAACATACAATAACCGTCTAAATGATTTCCTACTGTTCTCTTGAATAGCACCAATGAGGGCATGTGGCTCCTTTGTATAAAATCAAAGAGCATTTTGAGAACTTAAGAATGATCACAGCTAACAACACACTAACATTAAAGTGTTTGCAACCATGAACCATATTTCCCCAACCCAACAGCCTCGTAGTTTTGGATGTACTGGCAGATGGCACTCTCCCCCTTCCATAATGTCCGGCATTACACTGCTCCCTCCCCCATTGAGTAGCAGTAGGTCTGGCACTGGGCTTGTCCAGCAAGAGATTATGAGAAATACCATCTTGTGATGTGTTCCTTTCTTGTACACTCGAAGAAGTTCAAAGGTTTGCACATGGTAGTTAATGCGACTGCAGTGTGACATGGCTGTCCCTCCTACCACATGCCCGCCATATTTTACGTGTGTTTTGTCTTTCTAATGTCAGCTCATTTGCTATATTCGCAAGGATGCAAAGATAGTGCACCCATGCTAGAGTGTTGGTTTGTGTACTTAGGGCAGGTAGAATTAATGCAACAGACCCGTGCTTATTAGAACAGTTACATTGATTATTGTATGTTTGTGTGGCACACGCCCTGCTGAGCTATTCTCTCAGACTACGTGTGATGCTTGATAACCTGTTCAGTTAAAACAAAGCATTTCTTATGGGATCGATAACGCACCCTCTACTTTATACTCCAATAATTTTTCAAATCGAAGAATTGAAATAATAACATTGTAAACTTTTTATGATGTGTTCCATGACATCAGACTCCTGCTTCTAAGCACTGTAATAATAGGTGGCATATTAATAGGAAATGTAGCCCCAGAGTCATGGCATTATCAAAAGCTGTGTATATATATATATATATATATATATGCACATTCTTAATGAAAAGGCCTACACTAAGGCATCAATAATTCCAAAGCAATAGTTCACAATAACACCATAGACTTACACTGTGAAAAATATCCAAAGCAGGAGTACCAAGAGAAGCCACAGCAAAGCTCCATGATTTCAGTGTGGAGGAAGCTAGAAAAACAGGAAATCTACGTTTTAGGAATAGCTCAGCACAGAAATTCCAGGATGTTACCCAAATGACACTGACTAAGAGAAGAATGATGAAGCCGATCCTGGAGGAACATGACAAAAGAACTATTCGATAGAGGTAGACCTACCCAATTGGGCTTCAGTGAAAAATGGGAGAGAAGGTGGAGAGTGGGTTCAATAAAAAAGAAGGAGCAAACATCTTAGGAATTAAGACAGAATGCACTAAAGACATGACAGGGACAATGACAATAAAAACACAACAGAGAGAAACAACATCACATAGAATACAAGCAGTCACAAACAATAGATGAAAGGGCAGTAAGCTAGTATTGGGAGTCCAGAAGATGAGCCTAATATCTCCCCAAGAAAAGTACCCTACTGGACTTTTATCAACATGAGCCTTAGAAGTGACTTAATCACTCGTCCAAGAATGGAAAGCTTAAAGAAGAAGAGGGTCATGACCAAAGGAAGACATATGGAGCACCGACTCCCAGTAGAATGTATGGTCTATAAGATGTTAGGAATCAGAACCTTGGCTAAGGAAGATGTTGGATGAGGTTCTTATCTATTTTTACATGCTAACAGGGGAGTGAGAGGGTTGGTAGTTATCTGGGAACAAGGGCGAAGGAAGGAGGAGGATGAGGGAGAAGGGGAAAGCTAATAAAGGATACACACGACGTTACAATAGGCAATGCGTAACACTATGGCAAATAGGTATGGTAACAGACAAGAGAGGGGAAAACCATGTAGCCTTACATACAGTGGAGTAACTTTGCTGAAAATGTTGGGGGGGACATGACATCTGATGAAGAGGTGCCCCAGCCAAATGAATGGGGATAAAATGGTGTGCCATGAAAGTTGGGGGGGATAAACACCCCTGTCCCCTCCTATAATTACGCCCATGCTTACATATGTGACTGGGCAATGTGGTGAGAGGACTGAACAGTTTGAATAAAAGAGCTCAGTTCTTCAGGGAAGTAAAGAAAGAAGAGGTGGAGATAGTTGCACTACAGGAATCCCAAGTATTAGTTCTGAAAGTAATCAGGCTACCTCAGAGACAGACCAGAGCTGCAGAGTCAGGAGATGCTGGAAAAACAGCTTTGTATGAGGAACACAGATAAGTCTATTGGCCTGGGATCAAGAATGCCACATCATGGAAGAATTGCAAGACACAAAGGGAGTCAAGAGGATAAGCCATGTACATAAAGCATATTTCTCCTAGATTAAGAAAACATCTGCAAGTGCCATGTACTGGACTGTCAAGGATATAGAAAGCTTATGTGAGGAAGAACATCCAAGTATCCAGAGGCCAAGAGGAGTATTGAAACCCAGCATAATTGAAGTAAATAGCAGTAAATAAAAGGTTGCAATTGACAAAATCGTGGTCTCCTCACACGCGATTCAGAAATTGAAAACAAGGGTTATTCATTAAGCTCCAGATGACGATAATAATGTACCTACACTCCATTGAAAGTCCCAGAGCAGAGAACAGATTGCAGGGTCAACTACAAAGAAGAAGCCTTGGCCTGACTGGTAAGAGATAATGGACTAATTGGACAAGTGGGTAGTAGTCTGGTGTTGCTTTCAGCAACTACGTTTCATTTTGCTTATGTGCTGCTAACGAGTGGAATGTCCAAGGTTGGGATAAAATGCCAACCAATCATAGGGATCTATGTAGCAACATGCTATACAATGTTACACATACCAATCCATTACTATTATTCTGCTATAATCCCTCCTGTACGTATCTAGAGGTGGTTCGAGGCGTGCCTACCAGAAAAGGGGCATCCTGTAACGTTACTAAATCTTATATGACACATAGGTACATATGTTCCCTTAACCAATCCCTCCCTTCAATAGGTTTTTCAGTTTGCCACGTAGGATGATGTCATGGTGTCCAGTCATAATTTCGAAAACATAATTTCGGAAGTCAAAAAAGTCGAATCAAAAATGTCGAAAAAAAAAATGTCGAATTGTTTTTTTTTTTCGACATTTTTTTTTGGGCTCTAGTTTCTGTGAAAAAAATACGTAAAAATAAAAAAAGGGGGGTTGGGGGGGGAACCCCCCCATTTCGAAAAAAAAACGTCATTAAAAAAAAAATTGACATTTTTTTTTTGACGTTTTTTTTTCGACTTTTTGACTTTCGAATATTTTGTATTCGAAATTATGTCTATGAACCTGATGTCATAGATGATGCACATTGAGGTATAAATCCTTTGTATAATCGAAACTTAAGTGTGAGTGTGTGGGCTACAGTACGTTCTTCTCCAGACTGCTCTACTTTATTGAGCTGATAAGAAAATAGTACTTTGCCATATACTTTGAGTCTGTACGGTTATTTGGGTCTGAGATCATTATTGGTAATTCCATTGAGCACATGAGATATTCCAAGGTGCTACTTCACAATATAATGTACATTTCATTTAATCAATTAAGACAAAGGGCAAAAGTTGCCCTATTATTTCACAAGAAACTAGAATTTAGTGTAACAAAATCTGCTAGAGATGAACATTTGCCGTATATTATTGCCAAAGGGCTATTTGGAGGTGAAATGTTGACATTCACGTCAATATATGTACCTATCTTTGGCCAAGAGAAATTCCTTCTAAAATTTCTAAACATTCACAGGGACTTTATGGAGGCAGACTGCTTTGCAGGGGGAGGCGTAAACTTGGTAATGGACCAAATTCGACAGATCGACACAAACTAGCTCAGTAATGATGGGGAATTCTACAATGAAGTTGAAAAAAGAGAATTAGGTCTCAATGGCTCTTGGAGAAATCTACAACTGAAGGATCGAAACTACACTCATTAATCATTTGCTCACAAATCATACTGCAGGATTGATTATTTCTTCACTTCCTCCACATGCCTTAGAAGAGTAAAGGGTGGAGATAAGGGCCTGCAAAATGTCAAACCACTCTGCACTCTTATTAACCTTGTCCCATTGGATATGACAGACACAAGTAAATGAAACTCAAATGGTGATAAAAAAATCTAAAAGATAGATAAGAGAGTATCTGAAGATGAATATACTCCAGGAAAAATCAATAGCAAATCATATGTCACATGTGATGTCATTGGTGTGCCTAGGGACTGCACTCTGGGTGCCTCATTTTTAAGGTGCGGTAGCTTCCAACTCCTGCCAAATTACAGAGGTTTTGTTTCCTAAAATCGGAACCTTAGCGTCCCTTCACCTAATGCATTTTTCATTGAAATTCAAGGCTTTTGATGTACTGAATGTATCCCATACATATATATATATATTATTACACCTTTATAGAACATGAGTTGGGCATGCCTGCATGTAAAGAATGTTTAGAAACAAGATCCCTTCATTGTTTCGGCACATACAGACATGATCATGGAAAGGATTTATTTTTGTCTCAAAAATAATATATTTCTCTTCAAGGAGACCTTTTACAGACATGCGCAGGGCACCACCATAGGTACCACGTTTGCACCCCTAATGCCAACTTAACTTTGGGCTAGTGGGAAAACACTATTGTGTGGTCAGAGGAGGACAACATGTATACTGAAGGGGTAGTTACATGGCTATGCTATATCGATGACCTATTCATTATTCCAGAGGAAGAAAAAAATCAAGGAGAGGCAGAAGGGGCCAAAAAGCCAACAACAGATCTGGGGGAGAGAACAATGTGCTCTGGAAAACTAATGTAAACACTATCAATATGGCCAAACACAATTTAGTTCTTAATTTAAGTCATGGTTCTAAGGCTGGGGCTCAACCTTTGTCCCACATCTCAATTCAATTATGTCAATACTAGAATTGACTTTGACAGGTACATGAGGAAGGTTCGGCTAAAAACATTATTTCATATTAATCCACCCAAAGTACCCAGACATATATCTCAAGAGGGTAGAACGGATATCCCAATCCAGGATAAAGATGTGGTAACAGATTTAATTCTTCTAGATGAGGCATAAAATGCGAATGAGGCTATAGACAGTATTAACTGGGAGGAGTGTGATATTAACGTGGACAGGCAAAAGAAGACGAAATTCAAAGCTAAATCCAAATTTAACCTCCACTCGGGTGTCACGACTCGCTCCCTTCGCTCCCGTTCCCACCACTTGGGGGCATGATTTGGGGTTTATTCCCTACTGGACCTTTCCTCCGAACCTTATGCTACAGTGCTGTGATGAATTGGGAGCGCTAAATCCCTATTTTCCAAGCTACTTCCCTTCCGGATCCATTCCAGGTTTTTGGCAGCCAGCATGCTTCTTTAACCAAATGCTTCCCAGAATGCCTGGCCTACTGCTCCACCTCCACCCTTGCAGGACAAGGTTGGGTGGAGGATAGGCAACACCTGTGGCTGCAGGTGCAGCAATCAGCACACCTGAGGCGTGTGCTCGTTAAGCAGCTTTAAAAGCCTCAGTTTTACTTCAGTCCAGGGCTGGTCATCGTTTGCAGTGTTCCTGTTGTGACTAGTCCCTTGTTCCTTGTTCCTTGCCTTTGTACCTAGTTCCTAGTTCCTGTTTTCTTGTTCCTCCGCCCTGAATTTCGGATTCATGCGCTAATTGATTTCTGCTCCCTTGATTCCCTTTTTGTCTTCCTCTGTTTGCAGGCAGCATTTCTCAGTGCTTTCCCCTTTTAGATGCAGCCCAGTTTGTCTGTGTTCTATATTTCTTTGACTCTGTCCTTTGCTGCTGTAAACCCGTATGCCTTAGCCTTCCTCTTAGATTAGCATCCTGTCTTTCCCTTGGAGGGGTAGGGGGAAGTTTGCATTGGTTATTTCGTTTTTCCCTGCTCCTGATCCTTATTTTCCATTGGGATCCATTCCATGTTTTCCATTGCACTACTGCATTTATTTCCCATTTGATATTTAGGTGTGGTGTGCGGTTGTAGCTAGCTCCTGTGTGAATGCTTATGTTTTCCTCACTAATTTGTAAACACTATTCCAACTTAGGTATTTAGTTTTCCTCCCATTGCTGTTATAGCCTTTCTGGGTCCCAGTTTCATCAACAGGATTCGTGGGCTAGCTGACATTCAAGAGGTTTATCTCGTCCTCGTGAGTACTGTTCTTTAGTTCCCTTATTTAATACCATCAAGAGTGTTAGTTCACAGATCCTGTCATTGCTTGCCCTCCACGTGGGTTTAGCGCTGTCAGTACCTGTAACAGCAATTGGGGGTAAGGCGCTTGCCGACTTTCCTCGCGGTCAGGTGCTTACCCCACATCCCTTTTCATATATTGGTTTTGTTGTCACACTCTATTTGCACTCCTGGGTTCTAGCATACATGAGTCGTTGTTCCTGTGTGCACGTAGTTTAATTCGAAGCCTTTCACTGTGTAATTTAGTGCACATTTCCCTTGCCATATTCGCTGCCTTTGTACTCGCCTTACTAATCCTGACACCGGGAAGTAATATTGAAACCTTTGAAGAGCGGTCATAAACGGTTATAAATGATCTGTTCGTGGACACTGGCGAATGTGGAAGAAGGAGATTCGCAGAAAGGAAGATAAACTCACAAAAAATGGATCGTAAAATTCTTGAAGATATGCAAAACATGAAAGTATATATCATTAAACCATCCAATAAAGGTTGAAATATAGTCTTCATGAACAGGCTGGATTACATAAAAGAAGCTCATCGACAGCTCAAGGACACCATTTGCTATGAAAAACTAGAAAAGAATCCTTTGGAAAACATGGATAGAGCGGTTGATGTATTTGTGGAAAAAATCGATGCCAAGGGTATTTTGGATGAGGAGAACAAAAAAGTCTGTCCCCCCACAAAAACAATAATACCCACGATCTATTTTCTCCCTAAAGTACATAAGAACTTAACTTAAACTTAACACCTTCTGTAAGACCCATTGTGACACTAACAGGAGCACTCTTGGAGAATTTGTTGAAATATATCAATTAAACTTTACATCCATTTGTATCCAGCCTACCTTCCTACCTGAAAGATACCAAGGATTTCCTACAGAAAATCGATGAGCTACCATGGGAACCTGAATATATGATGGCCACCCTAGATGTGGTCTCCCTCTACACGTTGATTGGTCATGGTTTTGGAATGAGTTCTTGTAAATACTTCTTAAACTCATGGTCTTTGAATTATCTTAGCCACACAGAGATGATTTTGGCCATGATAGAATTGTGCTTGACAAACAATGTGTTCTTATTTGATGGGACAGGTTTTAAACAGTTGGAAGGCACGACTATGGGCACCACCTTCATATGCAAACCTGACCATGGGTTGGTGGGAGCAATCCATGGTCTGATGAGAGGAAAATGCAATATAGACGGAGAATGTGGTGCTCTGGCTGAGATTTATCGATGACTTGTTTGTGATATAGCGTGGCAGTGAAATTGAGTGGATTGAATTTGTTGGTTAAGTTAACAATAACACATGCAACCTTAGATTTACAGAATCCCATAGTAGAGAAACTATGTTTTTTTCTGGATGTTATCATTAAACTCAATGACGGGTGCCTAAGTACATCACTACACAGAAAAGTCACAGGGTCAAACATTCCCTTGCATGTATATATATATATAGTTGTCATCTGAAAAGCCTAATTTGGTATATACCATACAGCAAATTCATTCGCATTAGAAGAACTTGCTCCAGTTTGGAGATGTATGATGAAGAAAGCAAAATCACAGCATGGTGTTTCTGTTATCAAGCATATCCCAAAAAAGTTATCGAAAGGGCATTTCTCAAGGTACGGGAGATGAGCAGAGACACCCTACTATCCTCCAACAACCAGTTATCTATACATGAGGGTAAGAATGACACAGTTCATTTTTTGGCACATACAGACATGATCATGGAGATGATTAATTTGTGTCTCAATAATAATATATTTCTCTTCGAGGAGACCTTTTGCAGACAAGTGCAGGGCACCACCATGGGTACCACTTTTGCGCCCCTTATGCCGACTTAATTTTGGGCTACTGGGAGAACACTATTGTGTGGTAAGAGAATAATAAAATGTATACTGCAGGGGTAGTTACGTGGCTATGCTATATTGATGAAATATTCATAATTTTTTCAGAGGGGAGATGAGTTGCAGTGGTTACATTTTGTAACTGTACTTAATAACAATAATTTGAAATTACGGTTCACTGAGATCTTAAAACCTTTAAAGCAGAATGATCTGCTGTGGCCAACAATTTTCTTAAACGTAGCTACCCCAGAAAGGTTATTAACCATGCTTATTTGCGAGATAAAAATCAGAGCCATGATTAATTGCTTAACACCAACCCAGTGTCCATATCCAAAAAGGAGCATATCAGATTAATTGTAACCTTCGTTACTGCATCTTCCTCTATCCATAAAGTAATTCATAAACATTAGCATGTATAGAAAGCAGACAAGAATTTTCAATATTGCTTAGATACCCCTGCCTTACATTTCGCAGAGCACCTTCCTGGAAGGATAAATTGGTATCCAGTTTCTTACTTCCTGGAAAATCAGATTCTTCAGGTTGCACTTGGTTAAACAAACAAGGTATGGGCTTTTTTAAATGTTCTTAATGCAAAGTTTGTATTTTTGCAATGTGTTTAAAGACCTATATTAATCCCACTCTAGGAACCTCTCTAACTATACGCCATCACATAACTCGTGACACAGATTTTGTGGTATACATACGTTTTGCCCATATAAGAAATTGTATGTCGGCAGCACAACTTGTAAACTAAAAGTCAGAATATTACAACATGTTTGTACTATAAAACAGTCTGACTTCACTTATCTACACAAGCAAAGCGGTGGTCTCATTGAAGGTTTTGTCAGTGATGTCATCAATGACATTTGTCATGTCATCTTTGATATCCTGGGTGTTAGTCTTAGCAGTGCATGATGGTGGTGCGAGTTATGGTTGCTTAGCTCACATAAAAGAAAGGGGCTAAGGGAGTGATGCATCAGTGATGGCATCAATGACATGAGTGGTGGCATCTTTTGTGGTCGGGGTGGTATTGGTAGCAGTAGAGAGTGCTGATAGGAAAAATGGGTAAGAAGTCTACCATAACTCCCGAATTTCAGGGGTTTTTAGATTTTACTTGTAATCATAAGGTCCTTTTTACAAAGGTTATGTACAGAATGGCATAGGTTTTTAATAGGGCAACTTAAACATAACGTCCCTTCTACAAAGTTTTTTTTGTAGTGAATATATAAATATATATATATATATATATATGTTCACTGAAAATAACTTTGTTATTGGGACGTTATGGTTAAGTTGCACTAATAAAAAAGGTTTGTAATAGTGCAACTTAACCATAACGTCCCTTTCACAAAGTTTTTCAGAGAATTTCATAGGTTTTTATTAGTGCAGTTTAACCATAATCTACCTTTAACAACATTTTCTATGTGAATTTCATGCATTTTTACCAGTGCATGCTAATTTCCTACAACTTACTAATATCATACTTAACCCAATATAGCAACATTTTTGTCCGATTTACAAAGTTTCACCTTCATTTCCCAGCTTCTAGCATCATTGTTAACACTTCTATACATGTTTTGCAACTTTTTCCACTGTTTTTGCATCCGTCGATGTTCGTGAACATCTGACGTCATCGCAGGCCTTGCGGACAGTGTCACCTGACCACCCCTCGTGCGCGGAATGATGATGTGTTTGCGAACACATCTGCACTTCGCGATCGGGTCCGTGTTTCGTGGGCAGTTTGGAACTGATTTTCTACTAATCTAGGAAATTTGAAGCTCAAAATGTTTCCCTTGCACAGCTCCTACATCTATTCTTACTCATTATCCATTAACAATCTAGGACACAACACATACTTGAATGAATATTAGCAAAACTGCTATTAATCTTAAAAATGGCTTCAGCTATTGCCATCCCTCCTCCCAAAGAGCCACCACTACCACCACCACCATCCCTTGGAGGTCCTACACAACAGAAAAATCACAGTACTTCCAAAGACAATGAAGAGGACCAAGAAGATGAGGTAGAGGAAGTGCCTACCTCTAGCACCCAGAGAGAATCATGTGTGTGGCAGTTCTTTACCACTGTTGGGAATGTACCAAAGGCTAAAGCTACCAAAGTGCAAAGTTGTACTCAGTCGCAGACTACCTAGACAGTAATCCTACGGGACGACCTCCATGCGCCCGCACACACAATCCAACCACTGCAAAGCTCTCAGAAAGGCTATTCCTTTCTTAGCAAGTAGTAGGCTGTCTTCCTCCACCTCATCTTCCTCAACCAGTACTGTAACCACACAGCCTACTTCTGTGGGACACAAAATCTTAGCAACTATCTTGCATGCTATAAAGGAGGCTGTTGATCCATATCTTTCAAAGACAACAGTCCTCTGTATATACTGCAACACACCACTCTGCAGGGGGGAGCAATTTCGAAGTGCTTTTGAAGCTGTAATCAAGGAGCATGAGAAACACTGCCCCCTACCTTAGATGTAACAAATGCGCAACATCTTTCTCTGTCCACCTGTCCCTCCGTATTAGTGCTTGGTGCTTCTTCCCTCATTTCCCTCCTCACCTTATGTCTAACCTCTCCTGCAATATAAAGAAAATAGTTTCCTTTAGGAACCACCTTTCACAGTTGAAAAATAGAATTAAAAAACATCTAATAGACTCCATCTGCTTTACATTTCTCAGTAAAGTACATAGACTCATTAAGATTTTCCAACATTTCCATTAGCATTTTGTGTTATGCTAATGGGAATAATGTGGCGTTCATCCCCCGTTCCAGGTGATAACGGCCCTCCAGCCAAGTTATCGGCCCAAGCGAAGCAGATCACCAAAGGTATATCACTATTTTTTGTACCTACAATAAAATTAAAAAAACAGGGGCACATTTGCAAAACCATGCTTTAGGTTCCTTGCCAATGCTCCTTTCATGAGTTTGCTGGAAATCCGCCCATGTTTTATTTTTTTAAAGTGTCAAAATGTATGTACATACAATAGTCATATAACTTAGGTGCCACTTGACAAAATCTGTTCAGACTTTACACAAACATTCACGGTTGCGGCAATAATCATTCTGAAAACCTTTGTCCAAATTCGTCAAACGGCAACAAAGTCATTAGCCATCTAAAAATGTTGAGACCCCCCCTCTAATTTAGCCCACCAATCTTTACAAATACATGTATATCTAGATCTAAAATCTTTTTGAAAACATTTGTGTGGATTCATCAAATGGCACCACATTTATAAGCCTTTACAATATTTTGGGACCTCCCCTCTAATGTTGCCCCTCTTGACAGAATCCTACCAAACTGCGCAAACACATTTATATCTAGATTTGAAACCGTTATGCACATTTTTGTGCAGATTAGTCAGGCAGCACCTCATTTATAAGCCTTTACAATATTTTGGGACCCCCCCTTCTAATTTTTCTACCACTTGACAAAACAGCTCAATACTTTCCAATACCATTCAGAATCGGGTCTAGAATACAATTCCAAAATGTCATGCAGTTATATTGAGTGGCACCAAAGTTATAAGATATCCAAAAACTGCTTTTCACCAACCCAGTAATGCAGAAATAGGCATAGATGTCCCCGGACAGCTGAAGTGTTCGCAAACAGCACAGGACTGTACCCGCACACCTGGACTGTTCGTGGACTTCGGGGGTAAAAACCACCTGTTTTTTGGCTTCTTACATCCATATCCCATCCCATCCTAATCACCCCCACCTCCTCAGAGATTGTTTGATGAGTTTGACAAGTGTGCAATATTGTGTTTTTTAATAGGTTTTTACCGCGATGTTCATGGACACTGGCGGATGTCCACAAATCCAACTTGGCGGGCGTTTCCGAAAATCTGGCGCATTTCACGCTTTTTGCCATCCAATCAGCGCCCGATGTCCGCGAACTTCACGTCGTCTTCTGAACCAAACAGAGGCCCGTCTGCGGACCAATCACGGAAGTGAGTCTGCAGACCGAGCCCAGATATCACTCATTTTTGTTGACCTACTTTTGTGCCGTTTTTTTTAAAAAAATGAATGGACGGATTTACACCAAATTGACAAAAGCACTCTTTCGGGGACCAACCCACTGCTCCTGCTGCAAATTTGGTGAAAATCCAACCAAACGTTTGGGCTGTAGATGTGAGCAAAATATTTTTTCTAGTGCGTCTATGGAAAAACAATATCCGACTCCCCTACAACTTCCCCCCCCCCTGATGAAACCTCACCAAACCTGTCAATGAAAATTCAGAGGGGCCATATACTTCTTTTGCAAAGTTTGGTAAGGATTCGTCCAGTGGAGCAAAGTTATAAGCCACCCAGAAAGTGCTCTTCCTAGGAGTTGAGCAACTTAACCATAACTACAGGGCCGCTTATGCAGGCCCTGTAATAAATACATAAGAAAGGGGGGTTTCTATGTAAGCCTGTGTGCATTCAAATAAGCAGTCCTCACAGGTTCAAAGTCCTGTTATGATTGTGAGGTACACACTTGATAGTGATTATACATTGTTATGTTTTTATTTCAGTTTATTCCACACTAATCATAAAAAAGAGATGTTTTTCACTTAGTATCATTCATTGTTGAACTTGTGCCCATAGTGACATTTCAGGAGAAATTGTGTCATTCTTAAGTAAACTTCCTTAAAATCCCCTTTGTTACGTAACTTACCTAGTAGACTGATAGGTGAATATTGGTCTCTATGGAGACATGCAGTCACGGACCTCCAATTAACTTGGACCAGTCAGGTATTAAGTGAATACAAGAACATAAAGCATTACAAACAAATCAACAGTGGGTAGAGCGCACAGACTGATAACATTCACCAAGAACCAAAAAAGTACCCTGTAAAATATATATATATATATATATATATATATATAAATATATATATATATATATATATATATATATATATATATATATATATATATATATATATATATATATATTTAATGCCACCAAGCTAGCGCATTGCATAGCTAAGGTTAAGTGTGATTGCCTATGGAGTTTCAGAAAATACCTTTTCTTAATAACTGTTAAACCCTTCCATGAAAAAATCCGAAACAATTCAACAGTAGATTTTGAGGCAGCCGCCCCTGTATGGATAATTTCAGAAGTTTTTCATTGATATCGTCATATTTAAAAAATATGCTATTTTGATTGTGTTTTCAAAAGCTTTTAACTTGGGGTTTTCTCATTGCGAAAAACAATAATTGGCCCAATTACCCCAACATTGGCCACTCCAATTTTCAGGATTTTTGGCATACATCTAGATATTATCATGGATTAATATACTAAACATTTCTGGGGGACACTGAGCTGGATAATTTTGAAATATTCATGTTTTAAGATTCATCTAATTATCACGCATGCACAGAATGAATGAGAATCTTTTATACGAACTGCACATGTACATGTAGAAGATGTACATCTTGTACATATACACTTATATACATATGAAACACATCATTTTCATGTAATTTTTCAGGAGATGGTAAATTGCTTAACACTTATATGCCTCCTATGTGTATAAAAACTCACATTAAAGTCAAACCTCAACTTAATGCAAGTTTTCATTTGCATAGGGAGCGTAAAGGACATGTGCATTTCATGACTTTATACCGAACACACATACACAACTTATACGAAAAATTTACACATAACTGATATGTACACACCATACAATCATACACCTTACACCACACACTTTTACAAGACGTGCACTTATGACACTTATACTCAGAACACACTTCTACTTACACCACACTCTTATGACAAACACACTTACGAAACACACTCTTATGAAACATACTCCTTTGACCCACACACACTCTTGTAACACACACTAATGACAAATGCACTTACGACATACGTTATGATACACTTTGTTTCGACAAGCATACTTCAACCCACTTTTGATTAACGCTCTTCTGACACACGCTCTTCTGACTCACACACACTTCTGGCAGTCACTCTTCTGGCACACACTAGTATGACAAAGTAAACATATACCTACATTATGCAAGACACTTTTATGACACATGGGGGTAATTCATAGAATTCAGCGCACAAGTGGCGCACGTGGCTGGCGCACAATGTGCGCGTGCGAATCCCTGCGTCAGCCGCGTGCGCCAAAATACATTTCCGCGCACAGCGTATTCATGGTTTCCAACCACCAAAACCAGCCGTGGCGCACAGTGGCGCAGCCACCCTGCAGCAGCGCCAGTTACGCCCCCAAGAACGCCCCTTGCGCAGGGAAAAGCCATCAAAATCCCCAATCCAGCGCAAAGGACTGCGCTAACCCTGTACCAGCACGGCAAGCGGGGTACATGTATCACTGGGGTGCGCGGGAAGTTCCTCACGTTATTTCAGCTGGGTACGTGTATTTCAGGGGTGCGCGGGAAGTTTCACACACAATTTCAGCTGGATACGTGTATATCAGGGGTGCGCTGGAAATTCCACACGCGAATGTCCTGGGTATGTCTATTACGGGGTGCGCGGGAAGTTACACACGTGAATTCAGCAGGGTACGTGTATTTCAGGGGTGCGCGGAAAGTTCTACATGCAATTCCATCAGGGTACGTGTATATCAGGGGTGCGCTGGAAGTTCCACACGCGAATGTCCTGGGTACGTGTATTTCGGGGTGCGCGGGAAGTTACACACGTGAATTCAGCAGGGTATGTGTATTTCAGGGGTGCGCGGGAAGTTTCACAAGCAATTTCAGCTGGGTACGTGTATATCAGGGGTGCGCTGGAAGTTCCACATGCGAATGTCCTGGGTATGTGTATTACGGGGTGCGCGGGAAGTTACACACGTGAATTCAGCAGGGTACGTGTATTTCAGGGGTGTGCAGAAAGTTCTACACGCAATTCCATCAGGGTACGTGTATATCAGGGGTGCACTGGAAGTTCCACACGCAAATGTCCTGGGTACGTGTATTTCGGGGTGCGCGGAAAGTTATACATGTGAATTCAGCAGGGTACGTGTATTTCAGGGGTGCGCGGGAAGTTTCACATGCGATTGGCCCTGTGCGAGCGTGGTACGTGTATTACTGGGGTGCGCGGGAAGTTTCACACGCGAATTCAGCAGGGTACGTGTATTTCAGGGGTGCGCCGGAAGTTTCACACGCGATTTCAGCTGGGTACGTGTATTCCAGGGGTGCGCTGGAAGTTCCACACGCGAATGTCCTGGGTTCGTGTATTTTGGGGTGCGCGGGAAGTTTCACACACGATATCAGCAGGGTACGTGTATTTCAGGGGTTCCGTGGAGTACGAAACGTGAATTGGCCGTGCGGGTCCTCCCAGGTGTTCGCTCCACAACCTCCACGGCCCCTGCAGGCAGCCCACACCACGGGGGACTACCCTGCACCCCCACTCATGTCCCCCTGCACCCCCACCCCCCAGCAGTGCAGGGCACCCTCCACCAGGCCCCCAACTCATGTCCACCTGCACCCCCACCCCCCAGCACTGTGGGGCACCCTCCACCAGGCCCCCAACTCATGTCCCCCTGCACCCCCACCCCCCAGCAGTGCAGGGCACCCTCCACCAGGCCCCCAACTCATGTCCCCCTGCACCCCCACCCCCCAGCAGTGCAGGGCACCCTCCACCAGGCCCCCAACTCATGTCCCCCTGCACCCCCACCCCCCAGCACTGTGGGGCACCTGTCAGCAGGCCCCCACTCATGTCCCCCTGCACCCCCACCCCCAGCAGTGCAGGGCACCCTCCACCAGGCCCCCAACTCATGTCCCCCTGCACCCCCACCCCCCAGCACTGTGGGGCACCTGCCAGCAGGCCCCCACACATGTCCCCATGCACCCCCACCCCCCAGCAGTGCAGGGCACCCTCCACCGGGCCCCCACACATGTCCCCCTGCACCCCCACCCCCCAGCAGTGCAGGGCACCCTCCACCAGGCCCCCAACTCATGTCCCCCTGAACCCCGACCCCTCAGCAGTGCAGGGCACCCTCCACCAGGCCTCCAACTCATGTCCCCCTGCCCCCCCCACCCCCCAGCACTGTGGGGCACCTGCCAGCAGGCCCCCACTCATGTCCAACTCATGTCCCCCTGCACCCCCAGCACTGTGGGGCACCCTCCACCAGGCCCCCACACATGTCCCCCTGCACCCCCACCCCCCAGCAGTGCAGGGCACCCTCCACCAGGCCCCCAACTCATGTCCCCCTGCACCCCCACCCTCCAGCACTGTGGGGCACCTGCCAGCAGGCCCCCACACATGTCCCCCTGTACCCCCACCCCCCAGCAGTGCAGGGCACCCTCCACCGGGCCCCCACACATGTCCCCCTGCACCCCCACCCCCCAGCAGTGCAGGGCACCCTCCACCAGGCCCCCAACTCATGTCCCCCTGAACCCCGACCCCTCAGCAGTGCAGGGCACCCTCCACCAGGCCACCAACTCATGTCCCCATGCCACCCCACCTCCCAGCACTGTGGGACACCTACCAGCAGTCCCCCACTCATGTCCAACTCATGTCCCCCTGCACCCCCACCCCCCAGCACTGTGGGGCACCCTCCACCAGGCCCCCACACATGTCCCCCTGCACCCCCACCCCCCAGCAGTGCAGGGCACCCTCCACCAGGCCCCCAACTCATGTCCCCCTGCACCCCCACCCCCCAGCACTGTGGGGCACCTGCCAGCAGGCCCCCACTCATGTCCAACTCATGTCCCCCTGCACCCCCACCCCCAGCACCGGGGATGGTTCTCCTCAAATTCCAGTGAGGCAGGAAGGCTGTTCCAGAGGGAGGCCCCTGCCGCGGAGACAGATCTACCCCCAGCTAGTTGCTTTGAGAAGCGGATGACCCTGACATGCAAGGTGTGAATCACACACACCTGCAAAACAGGCCATGGCCATCACTGTTATGTCACTCAAACCCTCCCAAACCACAACATGACATGGCAAGCAATACCCATACACCAACACAGTAACAATAAGGTACACATTGCCATGTCAAAAATGTACAGTGGCATCAGACAATGATGCCTGACATGGAATCAGATGAAATGACTGACCAACAACCTCCCACCCAAAATAAGTCATTTCCAAATGCATTACAAGAGTTGTAGACGTAACATAACAATGAATGCCTGTCTACATGCACATTGTGCATTGCAAAATCAACACTGCAGCTTCTGTGTGCTGTGTCCAACTCCTGCAACACACTGCTCAGCGCACAGCACAGTGAACAGCCATTGTGTGTGATGCACACCCTGAGCATCACATCTAAGCGACAGACCACATCAAAAAGCAAATTAGGCATGTACAGGATCCATAATTGGTCACAGAACATGTGCTGCAGGGACACAGTGGGCACCAGAAGGCAAACAGTGTACACATGGATATGCAAGGGTGGTTGTACATGTAGTGCATCATAGTGCAAGTGTGTGGGTCAGTAAGGACATGCACTCAACATATGCATGTGCAATCAAGTGACCATCAGTGTCCTCTACACATCACATGTGAACATTCACCATGTGTACACCCCAGCATGTCAAACCACAACTATCCCCTCACACCTGAAAGGTAAACACAACACATGAACAGGCATTGATCAGCAGAACACAACATGTACATAGGATACCACCATTACAATGTCAGGGTTCCCCTCACACTGCAGGGCAAGGCAACTATCAACAACAACCCCCCACTCCCTCACAAATGACCATGACCCACTGAACAACTGCACCTGGGTCATGGAGCCTTCAACCCTCAATTTCACCTGGCCACAGGATCACCCTTTCCCTTCGTCACCATCTCCCACCTTGTGTGTAAAAAGGTGCCTGCACCCTCAGAGTCCACCCTCATTTGCAAAATCACAAAATCCAAGCCAGAAAAACGAACCAGAACACCCTCCAGTAGATGACTTGACGTAGCAGTACCTCACAGAGGCCAAGTACTACCACAATGATGTAACAACCAAGGTAGCACAGTAAAGCAATGTTACAACAGGATGTGAACCATGTGTGGTACATAACATAGAATGATGCACCATGAACGGATGTGTACTGTCAGTGGTCCCGTGTACAGGCGCGGGAGTGTCACGAAACAACCACCCCCACCGTGTCCCGGGTGCCTGCAAGGTCAAACTCACACAGGCCTCTGAGACCCCGGTGGGGAAGGAGGGTCAGGGATATGCAGTCGGGACAGGTGTTGGCACACTGGATAACTGGAATGAGTGGCAGGAGAGGGGAGGAGGAATGACACATGAAAGTAGGGAATGCACGAAAATGTACTACCTGCATAAACACATACACAATCCGAACAAACTTGGACATCATTGTCATGGCCTTCTGTAGTCCAGGCTTAGGAGTGGCACGAACCAAACACCCCCTCTAGGGTTTTGGCGCCTGCAAGTTTGGGGCTTACACAGGCATCTGCAACCCCAGCGGGGAAAGAGGGTTAGGGAACTTTGCTTGGATAGGTACGGGAAGCAGGAACACTGGGTAGAGGGTACAGGGTTTAAAATTGGATAGGACTCCGGGTGATTAGGGGAAAAAAAACATACCAAATTGAATTACACATTCATCCATGCATTAGTGCACCCCCCAGCAAGCCTATGCAGAGCAGTTTGAAAGAAAAACAACAAGACACTTAGCTCTGGTTTTGAGTGCTGGCTTCCTGCCTGCGCACTCTCAGGTCCGGTTACAGGAGCACTGCAATGCTGCAAAGAGAGCCACAGTCAATAATCTGTACGTGCCCATTACACAAAAACACACCACCAAACATGCCCCATAGCAACAAACTACTCTACAAACAGACAATATGGTGTAGATGCTTCGTACCCATATATAACATTACCCCTGTGATGGGTCATACACAGTCAATGCAGTAAGTCAGCCGCTGGTGGGTGCGTGGCAAATGGAACACCAATGTGTCACAATTCACACAACATGCAATGTTCCCTGGGTAAGCAGACAGACCCATATAGCAAGGCATGACTTCAGAACAAGTCGTGTTCCACCATGACCGAAACAAAGTTGGCATTGCATGTATCAAAATGTACATGGACATGAAATGCACTGCACCCGAGTATGTCCCTTGCTGTATGTCCCTGTGAGCTGCCCCTTTCCATGTCTCGGAAGGCTACAAGGTTGATACAAGTGCCTCAATGGACCTTGGTGTACCAGAGGGTATGTGCCACTGCCCCTGCAGGTGTCCCAGACAACCTTACAATCAACAGCCATCAGTCCACCAACACATCTGAGCTGCATTGTGTGCTTCAACACCAATATTCGTCCAAGCTCACCCTCAGTGCTGTCACTAAGCCTGCATGTGCAACTAGCCTGGTGCAAGCTTTGCTGTGTTGTGGCCCCTCTGTGCTGCTCACCTTGCCTGGAGTTCCTTGGAACACGTCAGCAGTTCTAGGATGTAGGTCTGCAATCCCTGTGCCTCTGCTTGTGCACACATGTGCATGTGGGCACCAACAAACGTGTCCAGAATTCAGACGTCCAATGGGCCATGTCTGCTGGCAAAGGTGCTCTGGAGGCTCATCCCCCTGCAGAAAGGGCATGAAACACATGATTAATGCTTTAAAGCCATCTGTGTGTGTCTCTTCAGGCATCTCATTACTGGACCATGTCAGAGACTTACATCAGAAATCACACCATCAGTCTGTCTTTCACATCCAAAGTGTGGAACACACTATCTACGGCATGAATTGCAACAAGCACGTCTACAGTAAAGATAAGAAACATACTACACAATGCATAGCAATGAATGTACACATTAATCATGAAACACCCCATCTAGCAAAAGCTGAACAGTGGACAATAACACCGCAATAATCCTCACTAGGGGTGTCAACACAAGTCACATAGCACCAGACATGCCACAGATATGACAGTCCAAAGCCCTTGTGTAATAGGTTGTCACACCGAACCATCCTTGCGAGCCCATGGATAAGGGAGGCAGGAGTGGCATATGTGAGTCAAGGACCCCAAGCAGCAAACACATACACAAGACAAGCCTGAAGGGCCCAGCTGGAACAGACAGTGGATGCCTTCAAAAGCCACAAAGCACCGCACCGTCACATGAAAGCACAATAGACAAGCAATTTTAAACTATATTAACTAATTACACTAACTATGGAAAACCTACATTACCTAATTAAACTAACTATCAAACAGAAACTTAACTAACTAAACTAAACGAAAAATCAAAAATGGCCACATACGACCCGGGGGGGAGGGGCGGCACCCTGGAGGGGGGAGGTACAGGGTGCTGCTCAACACCCACATGCGATGATGCTGAGCCAAAAGAAAAACCTCCATGGGCTCAACGCCTGCACAGCCCGACCTATCTGGAAAGGAGGACGTGGCACAGTAGCCTGGCCACGCCTAGCCGCAGCTTGCCCCTCGTCGGCAGTAAGTCTGCCGGACGGGTGAGCCTGGTTCTGTGTGGCGATGTGACGTAGGTCTGCATGCAGAACCTCACGTGATACACATGCTTCCTCTTGCAAGGTAGCACGTGTAACACGGAGTTCCTCCTGCAAGGCCTGGCTGGACAACCGCTGCACCTCCCGGCAAGCCTGTAGCTCAGCCGAGATGGTACGCTCAAGTTGTGCAAACCTCTCCTCTGCCCGCTGCCTTTGGGACATCATAAGGACACCCAGAGTGGATTTGAGGGAAGCATACTCCTCCCTCAGGGCATCAATGTGCGCCTCTGTGTGAGCAGCAATTGCTTGACGCAGAGACGACATTTCAGCCTGGGGTGCCCTGTCTGAGGCCGCCATGCCCAGCCTGAGCGAGCGGGCCGTGGACCGTGCCGCCTGCTGCTGGAGAAGCATCTGCCTAGCAGGGGGGAGCTCAGATCGGGCCACACGCTCCATGCTCTCAGCGATGTTCTCCATTGCTGCCCCCTGCGGTTCTGAATTGGCAGTCATGTCTTGCTCCCACTCAGTATACTGCGGTTGCGCATGGTGACCGCGTTGCCGGGCTTGACCCCTGCGGGACCCAAGGACCGGGGGTCCTCGCTGTGTTGGCACTGCCCGCGGCTGCACGACTATATGCCCCCGTCGACGTGATGTCCCAGGCACATCATTGACTGGTGTGGAGGGTGACCCTGCATCCTGATCCACCACGGGCGGAGGAACCAAGACTGTCTGATCCCTCAGTGCAGGTGTCGCAGATAGAGGAGTGTCCACATCAGAATCACTCACCCCTGACACATGGACTTGATGCTCATCCAACTCAACATGGACGTCAGAGTCGTCATCAAGGCTGAACTCATAGGCAGCCAGAGACAAGATGGACTGCAGCACTTGGGGGTTTTCGTGGCCTACCACCCCACGACCCCCACTTGTGCCGGGTTGATGTAGTGGTAACAACCCTGTGTCTGGCATGACAACACCATCCTCCGCCTCCATTGCGTCATCACCTGAATAATAGAGAGAAAAAAGGTCACTACACATGTCAGAAGCGCACAACACACACACACACCGACAACAAACGCATCAGGCAGACATGTGACACACAACATATAACATGGCATGCATGCTGGGTCGACTTTGAATTGCTTCTGTGATCAGACCTGTTGAAAGGTGGCAGTTTCCATGGAAGTGGGTCTATGCAGTGCAGAAAATGTGTACGCCACTCACTACCTACATGTACAAGGACTCCATGGTGTGTGCCAGGAAATGTGAAGGCAGTGCAAGGTCAAATTCAGGCATCACGTGCATTGTGCATTCAATGTGTACCATATCTAGAAGCCTAGCACCCCTCCACCCCAGTACAAAAGCAGGGATGCCTAGCATGGTATCAAAAGGCTGACCATACACCTGTGTATTGACAGGCAGTGTTGACTGGCATCAACAGCTTAATGTGATTCAAGTGACAACACTGCAAATGATGATGGAACAGTAAGCAGGACACATAATGAAAACTCTGGAGGCCGCTCACGTGTGAAGAAGACACAACAACAGTTGGACAGAGTCATTGGCCATTGAACAGGCTGAGGCCTGTGAGCCACACAGATTGTCAGACCCTAAACATGTGTGCAACGCAGTACTGAGCCACAGTTGACATGGGAGGCTGATGAGATGCCATGCAATGTATGTCACCCAGGACTTGTATTACAGTGATCATCCAGTCAAGGAAAGATAGGGGCATGCGTGCAATGCACATGGAGCATGAATGGGCACTCATATCCCTGCGGGACATCTGACCTATGCACAGTACAAGTGAGATACCCTGCATCAAGTACTAAGGCTGTACCACACGGCATATGTCTGGCAGATTCTACGCTGGAGGTTAGCATCTACACAGGACGCATGAACAGGAAAGTACACATTGGCAGGATTGAAGCAGACCAGTGCAAAGGTGGAACTGGGGTGCAGAGTGGCGGAGGAGGGGCAAGGGAGCATGCCTACATGGAGTCCCCGCATGCAGGCAGAGGAGACATGCATCACGGAAGCATTGCATTACTTACACATCAGAACCATGTACACATCACATGTAGTGGCAATCATGCACAACACATCCCACAAGTGAAGCACACACGTCCTCAACAAACACGCATCAACACTCACTGGACTGGGCATCAAAGTCCAGCATCTCTCCCACTCTTTCGACCAATTCAGGTGTTATGAACTCCGCAACGAGTGCCTCATGCGGAGTGAGCTCTTCCTCCTCTGGTGCAGGCCCACCGCCAGTCACCAGAGTCAAGTTGTAATTAGAGGCACGCTTAGCCTTAGTGCTGTGTTTGATGTCATTCCAACGCTTTTTGCACTCTTGCGCCGTACGCACCTCATGGCCGAATGAACTGACATGTTCTGCAACATGCTCTGGAGGCCGCCCACGTGTGAAGAAGACACAACAACAGTTGGACAGAGTCATTGGCCATTGAACAGGCTGAGGCCTGTGAGCCACACAGATTGTCAGACCCTAAACATGTGTGCAACGCAGTACTGAGCCACAGTTGACATGGGAGGCTGATGAGATGCCATGCAATGTATGTCACCCAGGACTTGTATTACAGTGATCATCCAGTCAAGGAAAGATAGGGGCATGCGTGCAATGCACATGGAGCATGAATGGGCACTCATATCCCTGCGGGACATCTGACCTATGCACAGTACAAGTGAGATACCCTGCATCAAGTACTAAGGCTGTACCACACGGCATATGTCTGGCAGATTCTACGCTGGAGGTTAGCATCTACACAGGACGCATGAACAGGAAAGTACACATTGGCAGGATTGAAGCAGACCAGTGCAAAGGTGGAACTGGGGTGCAGAGTGGCGGAGGAGGGGCAAGGGAGCATGCCTACATGGAGTCCCCGCATGCAGGCAGAGGAGACATGCATCACGGAAGCATTGCATTACTTACACATCAGAACCATGTACACATCACATGTAGTGGCAATCATGCACAACACATCCCACAAGTGAAGCACACACGTCCTCAACAAACACGCATCAACACTCACTGGACTGGGCATCAAAGTCCAGCATCTCTCCCACTCTTTCGACCAATTCAGGTGTTATGAACTCCGCAACGAGTGCCTCATGCGGAGTGAGCTCTTCCTCCTCTGGTGCAGGCCCACCGCCAGTCACCAGAGTCAAGTTGTAATTAGAGGCACGCTTAGCCTTAGTGCTGTGTTTGATGTCATTCCAACGCTTTTTGCACTCTTGCGCCGTACGCACCTCATGGCCGAATGAACTGACATGTTCTGCAACATGCTTCCAGTGGGTGTCACGTTGGGCAGCCGTAGTCTGATTATTGGCACCCACTAGCATGTCACGGCTGTGGCGCGCACGTAGCCCACGAGGAAGTCCAGTTCCTGCTTGCAGAAAGGCTTCTTCCTCGACGTGCAGGAGGTCGTGGCTGTGTGTGGGGTCCCAGCCTGTGCTGCAGGTGCAACCTTCCTCCTCTTGGACTGTGGCGCAGACCCTGGCTGGCTAATGCCGCCCTGACCAGGATGGCCAGTGGGTTTGGTGGATTGAGCCAAGGGAGTGGCAGGTGGAGGGACAACCAAAGGCCTGACTTGTGTCAGTGGCATCTGGGTGCCCTCTAATGGACCCTGCGCAGCAACATCAGCTGTGGCAGGGTCATTGACCGCAACGGTCCTGGTTGGCAGACTCACAACCGGGGTGTTGTTGGGTGCATCTGCCCCTGCACTTGCCAACACCCGGCTGTTCGGGGCAGCAGATGACATAACTGCCCCAGGGACACGTGTCTTGGTCTGAGCAGCCTGGCCTGCCCCTATAGTTTCCCTCCTGGCCTGTTGGAAATCTACCAAGGGCTCCTCAAGTGCCAACACAGCCTGCGCTGGCAGACCCTGTGCTTGGGTGGCGGTGTCCACAGCTGCACCTGCAGCTACCACTACCCTTGGGCCCGTGGCAGTCGATGGAACGGACTGCCGGGTCACACGGGCACCAGTGCCAGATGCAGAAGCTGCATCCCCCGGAACCACAGGGGGTGGTGGCATGACTGCACCGACACATGGCACAACATTGTGCTCAAGTGGCGAACCCCTGCCTCTTCCCCCTCTGTGGCCGCCCTGGACACCCTGGAGTCCCCCTACTCCCTGGTCACCACGGCCACGTCCCCGACCACGCCCGCCACGAGGAGTACGCCCAGCTGAGGCACCCCTCACCTTTGGTGTCCTCCCAACCATGGCACAGATGTAGTAGTGCCAGCACAGATGGCCAATGGGAGGTGTACACCACAATTGACCTGGGCAATTGAGGTGAAGGGGGTGGGAAGCAAGATGTTAACAGTCCCCCTGCACCTGCAAGGCTGTATGTGACCCCGGTGATGCAGTGACGGGTCACGCAACGCTCAGGCACCCCAAAACTGCAGTAAAACCGTGCACGCAACCCTGTAGCCTACGTGCATGGATTCAACCTCCTGCAGTACGCGGTGGCACCCAGTAACACGAATAACGCGTACGCGTGGGACACGCAGGCTACTATGACATTGAAAATGAGTGCGATACACAGGGGCACCCGCAGTGGGAAAAATGGCGTGTGCGACTCACCGTCTGACTAGCGCGATGCAGAAAAACACGCGTAGCCAATACCCCCGCCAAAAGAAGAGATATGTCCTTGATAGCTGTGAAGTTGTGATGGCGCGCGAAACAACAGGAAGCAGCAACACACGTCGGTCTCCACGAAAGGCACTTACAGCGAACTGCTGGCCCCGCTCACCTTTAACCCGTGCTGAGGGAAAGGCCCGCGTGCGTCACGTCACTTACGCGCATGGGCCCTTTCCTCGGATTACACGCGGACATGCAGTTTTTCACGCGTGCTGAAACGCCCATGCACGCCTGCGCGCGTCACGTCACAGAGGCGCTTGCGCTTGAAGGGCCTTCTGTCCAATGAAATTGCGTATGCGTGCAGACGCGCTTACGTGCTAACGGCCTTTCCTCGAATTACACGCTGACGTGCAGAATTTTCCCGTGCCAAATCACTCCGTATCAAGCTGGCCACGAGGAAGCACATGGAAGACCACGCTCCTGCCCAGAAGGCCGAATTACTGCCCCCCAGAGCCCCGAGCATGCTCCCACCTGCCATTTGCTGCTGCCTGACTGCCTACTGCCCACGTGCCCTGCCATTTGCTGCCTGCACATCAGCCAGGGGTGCTGTTGCTGTGACCACCCCTGCTGGAACCGAAGACTCCCGACTGGGATTCCATCGCGCCACAGCCCAGCCCCAGGACCCAGTTGCCCACCCACTCCTGCCTCTGGGGTTGTCATGTCGGGCACTGCAACATCTGGCACCACTGACAACCCCCGGCCAGAGAGGCAGAGGGGCACAAGCTTCAGTGCCAGGGAAGTTGGTGTCCTGGTGGAGCAAGTCCTGGGGCAGTATGATGCCCTCTTCGGAAGTTCCCGCGCCGACAAGGAAGGACGGACTCGGATCTGGACGGACATCATGACTGCCATTAATGCGGAGGGGGTGGCAGTCTGCGACTTCCAACATGTCAAGAAGCGCTGGGAGGACTTCAGGTCCAGGACCTTCAACAAGGCCCGGCGCCTCTTGAAGGCAGCGGATGGTAAGGGGCGCCGGGGCCACTTGTCGGAAGATCAGATGAGGGTCCTGGACCGCATATCCCCAGCGCTCCACGTCCAGGTCCTTGAGAGGCAGACCCGTCTGGAGTCGAGCGGTAAGTCACATGCATCCTGATTGTAAGCTGTGCGTGTGGTGATGTGCCAGTAGTGTGCAGGTTGCACATCTGTTTGTATGGGGCCAAGTATGGGTGGGGGTGTACAGGGCCGTGAGGCTAACACATGCGAGGGCTGTCATGTGTGAGACATGGATGGTGCTTGTGTGTGTAGGCTTGCATGCCAAATGCAGTTGTGTGGGCACACATGTTTGGATGAATGTGTATGTAAGTAGGCATGTTCGTGATGTCACGCATGTATGTTGTTTTCAGCTGCATGTATCAGCACTGTGTACATGTGCATGTGTGTGTATTTGACAAGGGTGCAACAGTGATGCAACATGGATGCATGTGACAGCGGGATGTGGAAGCCTGATTGGCAGATGTGACATGGATGCCCATCTGAACACTGCGACAGTTGGCAGAGGTGTACACATGCATGCAAGTGTGGTGGTGTGTGTACATGTGTAGTGCACTCCCTGTGTTGCATCTGATGTCTGGCTCACCTTTGCCTGCTCATGCTGTCGTATGTGTATGGATGGTGCTGGCAGTTGCGATATGGCTGTGGTATGGCTCATGTGTGCAAGTTGAAATGACATGTGTGTTGGGGATTGTGATGGCATGTCTGAGGTTTGCCAATGCCACTCATGTACAACTGTCATGTGGGTATTTGTCCATTGTACAGTGCCCTGATGCCTGTGTTTTATTTCTCCCTGTCTGCAGCGTCAACTGATGAAGAGGGCGGAGAAGGTGCTGTGGAGCACAGCGGCGGGGATCGCACCGCCAACCGGAGACGCAAGGCCCAGCTCCCCTCCCAGGTTGTGATCTCGTCGGGGAGTGAGGTGTCCGGTGCCGCGTCCCAGGCCGCTGCTGCCGGGGGGAGGTCCAAGAGGCGGAGGTTGGAGTTGGACTCCTCGGCAGCAGAAGGGGCAGCTGGGACCCCACAGGGCCCAACGGGGGAAGATGGCACAGAGTCATCCAGGTTGGTGGGGGATTTGGTAGAAGAGGAGGACGTGCAAGCAACAGAGACGGGGTCTGGAGGTGGGGATTGCACTGGTGTTAGTGGTGCAGTGCAGGACCAGGGACAGGAGGCAGCACAGGCCGCCGCGGAGGTGCCTGTGTGCAATCCTGTCCCTGATCCTGTCACTGCATCATCTTGCACCAGCAGGGATGCCTACGTCCAGATCCGTTTTCAGGCAGGGGATGAGCTCACGACAACTGGCCTTCCTCTGCCTGCGGACGTAGCTATCCGGGTCCGGGTTGAGCCTGTCCTGACTGGTGTGGCGTTGCGTCAACAGGCCATGCGAGGTGACCTGCAGTCTTTTCATGAGGAGACTGCATGTCATCTCGAATGGCTCATTGACCGCGTCGGCCTACTGGGACAGGTCACCCAGGCCGGATTCCTCCGTTTGATGGGGATTGCTACGACCCCCTCCTCAACTGAACCCCCTATGCGCCAGTCGTCCTCCGTGCCATCTTCCCACCCATCAGTCACCTGGGTGCCCTGTGGAGCTGCCTCTGACGGTGCGGCCAGGCTGGTGGAGGAGGCATCCCTGCCACAGTCGGGAGTCGGACGTCCAGCAGGCGTGGCCACATCAACGACTGCACCCCAGCCAGCGGAGGATGTGCAGGCAGCAGGAGGCAGTGCACGGGCAGAGGCACAGCAGCAGCAGCAACGTGGTGGGAGCCATGATGGCTCGGGGCCTTTGACATCGGAGGGGCAGGCATCGGCCGGAGGGCAGGAGGACCCAGGACGGGAAGTGTCTTCCGTGTGGCAGCGGTTAGGCCACGCCATAGATGCGGAGCGGCAGCGGGCGGAAGAGGCACGGCTCACGATGGTCAGGGTGGAGAACTCCATGCGGAGGGCCCTGAGGCGGTCCGAGTGCCTCGAGGCAATCCGCAGGGGGTTGGAGTTGGACACGTTGACGGCCCTGCGGACCCTCGGGGCCATGGAGAAGGACCGCCTCCGGAACATTGAGCAGGAGTTTGATGATGCCCTGGCCCGGGACATCCAAAAGTGAGCCGTCGGACTAGCCTGCTGCCCTTGTAAATAGTTCTGTAGTTAGTGTTAGGTTTCCTTTGGTTTTGCATTTTTTTTGGACCTTTTGGACAATGGGCCACATTTTTGTATATAGTTTTTTTTTATTAGGTAGTGTTATTAGATAGGTTTCATTTCTTCTGTTAGGATCATGGACCCTGGATTGTTTATCTGTATATAGTTGACTGTTGGATTTTCATTTTTTTTATGATTTACCCATGGAGCAATGGTTTTCGATTTTAATTTTCCATTGGATTTACTTTTGTGGACTGTGACTTTGGACACCTTTCCTTTGGATTATGATTTGTGGTTTTGCATTATTTCACGGACATGCTGGTTTTTATTTTTTTTAATTCCCATTTTTGTTTGTTCATTTTTGATTCAATTTATGTTGCTTTTAATACATATTTTTTGTTCAAACATCAATGTGTAGTATCATCTCATTGGTTTCATGCATATCATGATATGGGTTTTGAGATTCACTGACACCCATTGGGTGTATGTGAGGGACATGTGTTCATTTCCAAACTTGCAATTGGGGTTCTATCATGTTATTGCCATTTCTAAGTGGGTGGATGCAATACTCGGGTGGGTGTTTGGCATTTGGAGGCTGACCATAAAGGCCAGGGATCTAGATTGTGATGACATGTTGGCTGGGGGACATGTGTGGGGGCCTGCTGGAGGGTGCCCCACAGTGCTTGGGGGTGGGGGTGCAGGGGGACATGAGTTGGACATGAGTGGGGGCCTGCTGGCAGGTGCCCCACAGAGCTGGGGGGTGGGGGTGCAGGGGGACATGCGTGGGGGCCTGGTGGAGGGTGTCCCACAGTGCTGGGGGGTGGGGGTGCAGGGGGACATGAGTTGGGGGCCTGGTGGAGGGTGCCCTGCACTGCTGGGGGGTGGGGGTGCAGGGGGACATGTGTGGGGGCGTGGTGGAGGGTGCCCCACAGTGCTGGGGGTGGGGGTGCAGGGGGACATGAGTGGGGGCCTGGTGGAGGGTGCCCCACAGTGCTGGGGGGTGGGGGTGCAGGGGGACATGAGTTGGACATGAGTGGGGGCTGCTGGCAGGTGCCCCACAGTGCTGGGGGGTGGGGGTGCAGGGGGACATGAGTTGGGGGCCTGGTGGAGGGTGCCCTGCACTGCTGGGGGGTGGGGGTGCAGGGGGACATGAGTTGGACATGAGTGGGGGCCTGCTGGCAGGTGCCCCACAGTGGTGGGGGGTGGGGGTGCAGGGGGACATGAGTTGGGGGCCTGGTGGAGGGTGCCCTGCACTGCCGGGGGGTGGGGGTGCAGGGGGACATGTGTGGGGGCCTGGTGGAGGGTGCCCCACAGTGCTGGGGGGTGCGGGTGCAGGGGGACATGAGTTGGGGCCTGGTGGAGGGTGCCCTGCACTGCTGGGGGTGGGGGTGCAGGGGGACATGTGTGGGGGCCTGGTGGAGGGTGCCCCACAGTGCTGGGGGGTGGGGGTGCTGGGGGACATGAGTGGGGGTGCAGGGTAGTCCCCCGTGGTGTGGGCTGCCTGCAGGGGCCGTAGTGGTTGTGGAGCGAACACCTGGGAGGACCCACACGGCCAATTCACGTGTAGTACTCCACGGAACCCCTGAAATACACGTACCCTGCTGATATCGCGTGTGAAACTTCCCGCGCACCCCAAAATACACGTACCCAGGACATTTGTGTGTGGAACTTCCAGCGCACCCCAGGAATACACTTACCCAGCTGAAATTGCGTGTGAAACTTCCCGAGGACCCCTGAAATACACGTACCCTGCTGAATTCGCTTGTGAAACATCCCGTGCACCCCAGTAATACACGTACCATGCTCGCACAGGGCCAATCGCGTGTGAAACTTCCCGCGCACCCCTGAAATACACGTACCCTGCTGAATTCACGTGTGTAACTTTCCACGCACCCCGAAATACACGTACCCAGGACATTTGCATGTGGAACTTCCAGCGCACTCCTGATATACACGTAACCTGATGGTATCGCGTGTAGAACTTTCCACACACCCCTGAAATACACGTACCCTGCTGAATTCACGTGTGTAACTTCCCGTGCACCCCGAAATACACGTACCCAGGACATTCAAGTGTGGAACTTCCAGCGCACCCCTGATATACACGTACCCTGATTGAATCGCGTGTAGAACTTTCCGCGCACCCCTGAAATACACGTACCCTGCTGAATTCACGTGTGTAACTTCCCGCGCACCCTGTAATACACGTACCCAGGACATTCGCGTGTGGAACTTCTAGCGCACCCCTGATATACACGTATCCAGCTGAAATCGCATGTGAAACTTCCCGCGCACCCCTGCAATACACGTACCCTGCTGAATTCACGTGTGAAACTTCCCGCGTACCCCTGATGTACACATACCCTGATGGAATCGCGTGTCGAACTTCCCGCGCACCCCTGAAATACACGTACCCAGCTGAAATAACGTGAGGAACTTCCCGCGCACCCCAGTGATACACGTACCCCGCTTGCCGTGCTGGTACAGGGTTAGCACAACCCTTTGCGCTGGATTGGGGGTTTTGATGGCTTTTCCCTGCGCAAGGGGCGTTCTTGGGGGCGTAACTGGCGCTGCTGCAGGGTCGCTGCACCACTGTGCGCCACGGCTGGTTTTGGTGGCTGGAATCCATGAATACGCTGTGCGCGGAAATGTATTTTGGCGCACGCGGCTGGCGCAGGGATTCGCACGCGCACATTGTGCGCCAGCCGCGTGTGCCACTTGTGCGCTGAATTCTATGAATTACCCCCTTAGTACATAGCTCTACAATAACTACATATAACTACAAATGAAACCATAAAAGTACAACTATAAAAGCTCACTCCAGACCACTATAAATTACTACATACCACTACAAATTTAATCACAACACTACAACTCCTTACCATTACAAATCCAACATGGACCCCACAAATGGGGGTAATTGGGAAAACAAGCAATAAAGGAATGACTGCCTTTGTTCAGACCGCTTAATAACAGGTTGGTTATCCATTACTTGCATGGAGGCATTCCACCATGCAGAATGGCAGAATTATTGACAGTGGTAGTTCCTCCAGTCTACAGTGACGTCCTTCAGGTCTTCTGAATGTGGAATAATTGAAATAGATAATTTTGCAGATTTACCACAGTTACCAGCAGCGGTAACAGTAAATCCGTTTGGTGGTATTATCACTGCTAGTAACGCCAATCTCATGATGATGGCCACAGTGCGGTTGCACTCCTCTTCATTTCCCAAGTATTATCCATGGAAAGGAGAGTGAGGTGCTTAGTAGTCAAGGTGCCCATGTCTTCTATTTTAATAATCTGTTTTTCCGCAGACTTTGGTCATTATACCTTTCATGTCTACTGTTTTTTTCCTTACAAAATCGATTTCTTTTGAATGGACAACCACTAACTAGGTCTGCACCATTCTGTTATACTATGGTAGGCAGCAGTGGTCGAAATTGCCGGGAGCGAGCAGTGCTTCTATACTTTTTTTTGGTTTAAGTTTTACTGTTCCTATACTTTTATTTTAAAAAGAAACTGTTCTGGAATGGTTTACTTTTAAAATAAAAGTGTAGCAAGAAGTTTAACCTTGCACTTCAGTGCACTGCACTGAACATGACCTTAAACGGCAGGTGTGTTTGCTTTGGGGGTTGGATTGCGCGTGGGAGTGGTGTGGTGATGGGGTCTGTGGGGAATGTAGGCAGGCCAGCAGGGAACAAAGTTCCACTACTTTTTTTCATACACTTCGACCACTGATGGTGCGCCCATGCACTTAACCCGGTGAACTAGCCCCTGCACCCAGCCTCCTGTACATATCTGAATCCAGAAACCCAGCATGCCCTGCACTCTGGGGTACCCTGCCCCATTGTGTGCATGTGCACACCAGGACAGACACCCGGGTTGGCCTGCGTCACCCCCTGTACACGGCCGCCCGCCCTTGGTAGATACATAGACAGCAGCTCGGAACCGTTCCCATGTCATGACAGGAGCCCGTAGCCCGCATGGCTCCCCGCCTCTGCCCCCCTACAAAAGCCTCCGTCGCCCCTTTGCCCCCAGAGAGGTTAAATTGAGCTGCCGAGGTGCCCCCATCTCCGGTGAGGTAGTGAGGAGCTGACAATGTGCTCTTTTCAGGCTGACGTCTCAATGAGTGGGGCTTGAGCCCTTCTCGGCGCTGCCGTCCATTCTTCCCCGCGCGCCTTTGTTTTGGGGGGAGCGCAGAGTGACCCCCAGCTCCGGGGCGCCTTTCAGCACACTGGGAATGGCCATTAGTGCCGGATTAGTGCCCCCCAGCCCGGTGTCTGAGCCCCTCACCTCCCCATAATGAGCCAGGTCCTGTGAATGCTGCCAGGCCTTTGTTCCCATTGCAGCCCCTTAAAGCTGTCTGGGGCTGGAGAGGGGGCTCGAGAGAAGCGCACAATGGGGCTAAGACTTGGGGAGAGGAGGGGATGTGTGCAAACAGAACGGTGGGGGACCTCAGAGGCCCCTTCACCACCACCACCATGGCCCTGAGCACAATGCAGCCCAGAAAGAGATGAACTTGTCAAAAAGGCTTCCGGGGTCTGCGCCCACCATGGGGCGATTGAGAGAGATTTTCACGGGCAGAAAAGAGAGCGATATCACTGCCGAGTGAAGGGCCCTCCACCTGCTACAAAATCCTGATCTTCTCCGGGGAAACCCAGCAGAACCCATCACTGCTTCCAATAAGCAATATACTGGAGTGAGTAGGGCTGGGGCAGAGTCATTCAAGGAGAAATGTGTCCCCATGTTTAGGAATTTCCGTAGTAGGTGCCGAGCCCGCTCCTGGGAATGCTTTACACTATAGCACAACAGGAGCCAGATTGCAGAAACTGCACCGGTGCAAGTGCAAAGTTGCAATGCTTTAGATCGAGGGCAAAGTTTTACCTAGTGCAAAAAACATTGGGCCTCATTCTGAGTTGGGCGGTAAGGGTTAACGGTCACCGGTAATGATGCCGTTGCCGTTAAACCCTTATCGCCCAATTCAGAGGTCCCTTAGCGGGACCCGCAAAGGACGTGTGGTCTGACCACACGTCCTTTGCGGGTCCCGCTAAGGGACCAGGGCGCTAATAACGGGCCTGCTATTTGCGGGCCCGTAATTAGCACCTTCCCCATTCCCATTGAGCCCTATGAGGGCTTAAATGGGAATGGGGAATGTTCTACAGAATGGGGATTTACCGGGTCCTCCAAGGTCGGAATGACCCGGTAAATCCCCATTCTCAAACCGGACCCGGTCCCGGGTTTGGAGGCAGCCATGTTCTACAGAATGGGGACTTACCGGGTCCTCCAAGGTCGGAATGACCCGGTAAATCCCCATTCTCAAACCGGACCCGGTCCCGGGTTTGGAGGCAGCCATGGCGCTAATAGCGCCATGGCTGCCTCCAAACTCGTAATGACCCCCATTGTCTCCATATTAGAAAACATTTGCACCATGGCAAGTGCCATTTTTCCTGGTATAAGCGCCAAGTCAAAAAATGCCCTAGTGAGAAAAAAAAACCACGCACATTCAATGCATTTTTGCCCTAGTGCTAATAGAGTGCAACTTTGTATTGCACCAGTGCAAAGACATGTCTCGGTTGTAATGGATACAAAGATGGAAATAAATATGTGATTGTGCAGCTACCTCCAATTTCCTATGGGTCAGACACTTCTCCAGGCAGAGAGTGGAGGGTAGATCTCTCTCCTCTGCAGGTGCCTGCCTCTGGAATCCTCTCAAACTTGAGCGGGAACTCCTGAAGTTCCCGTAAAAGCTCAACACTTTCCTCTTCTCCTCTGCTTTCTTTGTCTCCCTCCCCTGCTGACCTACCTGACCTACCTGTCTGCTGTACCAACTGATTGCTTTGCTACCCCCAGAGCCTCACTGGGTACCAGGCTCTTTCTTGATCAGTCTATCTTGCAGTGCCTCCGGGCCTACCACGCACTTAGGGGCTGTAACTGTAACCCTACAGTCCCTTGTTCTCCTTGCACTACCCAGAGCCGCGCTGCCCTGGCTGCACTTACTCAGAGCATTGCTGCCCTGTTTTCCCCTCCCCTCTCCCTTGCACTTCCCCTCTCCCTTTCCCCTTGCACTTCTCATTCTGGCACTTGCACGATCTGAATGACACAAGGCCTAGTAAGATCATTTGTCTTTTCCTCCTTCTGTCTTCCCTCCCTTGTCTTATCGCGCCTAGAAACACTTGTGTACAGGTGCGTTATAAATGATATATCATGTACCTTCTAAATGTGCTGCTCACACAGATTTTGGCAGAACGTTCCACGGCAGCAGAGTTCTTAGTTGGTGCTTTTTCCTATTGTATGGAAATAAAAACTTGCAAGATGTGTATTGGGTCTTTTTCCATAGTGGGTTGTATTTTATTTCTGGTGTGAGCGTCTTTCCTACAATGTGACTCCAACAACCCCTGCAACAACGGAGGCTTCCAGGCCGCTTCTCTGAAGGGGCTGCTCCCTCCTACAGTGACCAGTCGCAAGCGCACAAACCCACAGAGGTGTGCAGGAACGGTTTTCACAGAATTCCTGTCTGCTCTTTGGAGTGTGCAGGCCATTATTCGGACCCCGTGACGCAGGAGCTTGGGTGAACATGCAGATGTGAATACACCCCTTGCGAGGGATAACAATGAGGGGTAGCGTGCATGGGGGAGTGGGGAAGTGTGAGATGCATGGGTGAAAGTATAATGTGGTGAGGCCACGTGGTGAGATTAGCATTTATTATAATTTCTTTGATAATTAAGAGGATTTTTATGGAGGCAAAACAGGAGTGTAGGGAACCTTTTCAAGTGAGGGAAGATGATGGCTCCATTTGTTTTGTAACAAGGAGATGAAAGGAAAAAGTAGGAGCTCCATATAATTAGTGGGCTCGGTGGAAGTAGTGGTTGTTTTTTTCAGTTTGGTATTTTAGCTTGTTTTAGTGTATTACAATTCTTTGGATACAAGGTGGAGGCCAGAGGTGGGCCAGTGTTGATCATTTGTTTTGAGGCTGTATGGTGAATTACTGTGTGTGTGTGTTTGCTGGGAGGTGTTCACAGGGGATAACGGGGAGGAGGGGATAGTGGACTGGTAGAGACTTTTGTAATTAAAGTGTGCACAGCGCATATTTGTGAAGGTTGGGCGTTTTGTGGCATGCAGATTATGAAAATGGGAGGGAGGACACCAATGGAAGACATGTATGGTGCACTAGCATTGTATAGTTACATGATTGAGAAATATCACAAACAATGGGTGGTAGAGACACAAGGGGGGGATCCCTCACTCCAGGCCAGAGCAGGGCACCCATAATAGAGGGATATTGGACCACATGAACACGTTGTTAGCTTCTAAGTATAAAGGTAAAGAACTGCAAAAGAGAAAGAGATATTGGAACTGTGGAAGATGATAGAGGATATGGAGGACCCGGATGGGGCTGGGACTCATAGTGCTGAAGAGGCCGCCCTTGATGCAATGTCCATGGCAACACAGAGGAATGGGACTGGGTCCCTGCACACCTGGCTTTACCCACTTACCATTTGCCCAGCCACAGGGCATATAAACCCCAGCGACTGCTCCACCTCTCTACCTATGAAAACTGAGTGCTATCCCGCTCCAAGACAGCAAGGTACAGAAGGAGCTTGAAGAAGCATTGGAGGCTACGCAGGCGAAATTGGCTCGATTGAGGGCAGCCCAGGATGGAGGAGGGAAGAAGGGGAATGGGTTAGATGACTGAGATTGTCAGGTCAGACAGTGGTATGGACCGAGAGCTGAGGGAAGACGAATAGGATACAGTGGATGAGTTTGAGGATGATGAAGGGAATGAGCAGATGCCGGACATTATGCCACGGGTGGAACGTTTGTGGGGACCACGGTTACAGAACAGGTTTGGCCGAGTGACAGTATCAAGGGAAAAGGGAAGTGTTGGACGGAAAGAAGGAAGGAACACAGGTACTCAGATGCCATTGCTACAGAGAGGGAATGGCAGGACGCACTATGTGCCTTGGGTGCAAATGGATAAGAATAATTTGATTAAGCTGCTCCCGTCCCTTACTTCTGGGGCTTGGAAATGGATCTATGCTTTTGAAAAACAGACAGGGGGATTCCCTTAGCTGTGGGGTATATGAAAAGTTTGCTTGTCGCAATAGAGGGAGACCAAGCTGGGGGATATGTGGGTCAAAGCAGGAAATCCTGAAGTAAAACTAGGCAATGACGTACATGATGACACACTTTTAACAATATCAGAGCACAGGTGTGGGACGCGCTACAGCAAACATACCCCAATATGCAAGATCGGCAGTCTATCATGCAGTATACCATCGGAGATGATGAGGACCCCGAACAGTACATTATTAAGGTTCAGGAGATCTGGCGTGCATAGACGGGGGACCAGTGGCACCCATCAGTTCCTCTTTTTTACTTCGCTATTAAAAGGGGTTTGTCCAAAGAAGTGTAGAAGGCGCTAGAAAAAATTGTGGGCATTGAAGCGAAGGGGTGGGCCGAGATAGGAACTATTATCATACATCACTGTAAAAGATTTAAAGACAGAGAAACGGAAACAGCTCAACAACTGCAGGTCGAGGAAGTGAAACTAGTGCAAAGGAAATGAGCGAAGATAGCAGTTAAGGGGGCAGTAACATTGAGTGCATGAACAGAGGTGGTGGAGCAGACCCCGGCCCATCCAGATGTCACAACAGCAGCATTTTGGCAGGAGAAGGACAATGACAGTCGGGAGGTGGATCCCAGCACCCCCAACCCAAAATGGCAGCATGGAGGTGAGCAGCACGGATGGGGCAGGTTCAGAGGACGGACAGGGGAATTCGGAGAGAAGGGACCTCGGGAGTAGGGGTGGGTCCCTCGCAATCCTCGAGCTGTGGGAAGTGGGGGCATTTCATAAAGGTAGTGTAGGAGCAGGCAGGGGGCAGCATATACTCTGTATAACAACTCCTTTCCACCACCCATGCACCAAACACAGCTGCCAACCCTCAGGCCAACCTCCATACCCTACATGATACACCAGACCTACACTCAACTACCACCACAAGCCTGAGGTGCACAAGTGCAACACCCATAAATGATACAACCACTAATGCCCCAACAGAACACCATGTATGGGAATAGCATGCCAGCGACTGACGCAGTGCCGAACGGCACTGTCGTACCCTACCGAGGGGTGAGCATGGTGGGAAACAATCCTTTCACATTTCCTGGCACCAACACATACCCCAACTAGGACAGCCCACAGAGAACTCTTGCATGCCCAGTCCTGTCCATGACAGTCCAGCCTGACGAGGAAACCTTGGTGGGAGCTGAGATAGGTAACAAGCAAATCATCATCATGGTTGACACAGGTGCCACTAAATCATGCCTCAGTGAAACTTCCCACTATCAGGTGAAACTCTTGACACACAGGGCTTCTCTGGGGCTGTCACCACGGTTCCCTATACCAAAGATTTGACATCAAAATAGGAGGAAAAGTGGTGCATGCACCTTTTTTGTATTTCCAGAGTTCCCGGATAAATATATTGGGGCGAGACCTATTGAGTAAATTAAACATGACCGTTTCTTTCACAGATCAAAGGATAGCATGCACCACTCTGGGCATGTGTGTTATAATAACAATGGTTAAAATAGATGCGAGGGGAGGAGAGGCTGTGGTTCGCGGTATCTTTGAGGACCCTGATTTGTTTGTGTTTGGCATAACAGTGCTTCTTGAAGCAGTGCCTCAAATTGGCAAGGCCTGGTGGCGGGTGCCGTCTGATTTGATTTTTTGACCTGTGGTGTCCCCTGAACTGGTGGTTGGAACAATATTGTCCCTAGATTTGCAGGGTCTGGTGGTGTCAGCTAAATGGATTGTTGTAATTGGAACAGACTCAGATGGATGCAAATTATGTGCATAGTGTTGTGTGTTGACCCTACAATGCCCCTCAAAGAAATGACAAATGCAGATTTGTTTGGAGATCAACCAGACAATGGCAAGATTGTGTTAATGGTTTCTATCCCCTGTGACATTATGGTGCAGTATCAAAAAGCGCAATCTCCTTTAATGGCTCTCGTAGCCCTGCCCCCATTCAGCGAAACAAACTTAGAACAGGTTCCTCAAAGGCTGTGAACGACAAATGCTCATGATGTTGGGCTTTTGCAAGGCGTACCTAAGTACAAATAACAATCAAGAGAGGAGCTGTGCTGCCTTGGGTAAGACAGTACCCCTTATCGAGGGAGGAAGAGGAAGCAATAAGGGACACTATTGTTGCCCTACTAAATCAACGGATAATTGCCCCACCTACTTCCCCATACAACACACCGATCTACCCGATAAAGAAGGCAAAAGGGGGGAGTTGGAGAATGATTCAGGATTTGCGCTCTCTTAATGACATTGTACAGGCAGAAATTCCAGTCGTCCCGAACACTGCGACAATACTTTGCAACATCCCCACAGAGGTGGCCCACTTTACTGTTGTGGATCTTAAAATTGCCTTCTTCTCTGTTCCTCTGCACTCTGATTAACAGTACCTCACCGTGTTTACACATGGGGGAATGAGTTTTCAGCATACAAGATTGCCTCAAGGGTACTGTGAGTCCCCTAGCGTTTTTCACAGAATACTACATGCTGATCTAGGTAATAGTCATGTGCCCAGTACTATTATTCAATATGTTGATGACTTACTAGTGTGCAGTGTCAGTGAGCACCAGTGCAGGCAGGACTCAATAACACTCCTATAACACCTGGCCCGCAAGGGGTACAAGGTTGACAAGGCGAAACTACAGTATTGCCTTCAGGACGTGCTCTACTTAGGCCAATTAATTTCTGTCAAAGGCAAAAGAATAATTCCTGATTGCGCCACCTCTGTGCATGCCACCCCACAGGTCACCTCACAGCCCAAAACAGTGAAGGAGGTGCAAAGGTTTATGGGGCTATGTAATTATTGTAGGGCCTGGATGTTTGATTATACAGCATACACAAGGCCCCTGTTGCAAGGCCTCAAGGAAGCTCAGAAGGGTGACAACAAAATAGCATGGACAAAGGACATGTGTACAAATTTCACTGACCTGAAAGAAGTTATCTCCACTGCACCGCAAGAGTTCTATTTATTTTTCCCACTCCAATGGGCAACTAATGACTGCGGTGCTGACGCAAAAGAGCACCATCGGCCACATGCCATTGGCCTATTGCAGTGGTATCCTAGAATCAGTGATGCAGGGGCAATTCGCCTGTGAGGAAGCACTTGCTGCAGCAGCATTCCCCACTGAAAAGAGCTTGACTATCGTTATGGTTTGCGCCGTAACATTGTATGCTGAGCATGCAGTGTTTGCCATTTTAGAAAGCTCTACATAGACATTGACCATACAGCGAGCAACCGCATGCGAGATCATTGTAATTGTAATTGTTTATTTGTAAAGCGCTTATACACAAGTGAAGTGTTTCAAAGCGCTTCAAGGTGGGAAGATAACAAGGGAATACAGTTGTCATTCTCAGGGCTTGACGATTCTGAATGATCTAACAATAATAGCTAGCATACTAGGCCAGAGGCATATCTACTAGTGAAGTGCAAAGAGCGAGGGGACAAGGGGGAGGAGCATACAGATTAATAAACTACAGTATTGGCTTGGAGACATTTCACATGGCTTGGTAGTTGGTCATCCAATGCCCTATGCATGAGTACTTCAAGCACGACCAAGCTAGTGAGGGGAGATAGAGGGAGGACCGGACAGACAGACTTGCAAGGCCTAGAACATTCAAGGTCAAAGTCATGCAAGTGCACAGAAGAGGAAGTGCGAGGGAGGGGGACAAGCGCGCCCAGTCCAGCAGGGGCCTGGGTTAAGTGCAGAGTGGTTGCCCCTTTCATGGAGCATATTGCAGTAGTGCCAGGCAGAGTGCAGAGGCCCAGATGTAAGTGTAGGCATAACAGTGTAGCCTGGGACCTGGGAGGCTCTGGGGGTGCACCAGGTGGCCAGTCAGCTAACTGAGCAGGTTGGGGAAGAGAAGGAAGGAGGGAAAGAAGTGAAGAGAAAGGAGGTTTGAATGAGAGACGGAGAGAGAAAGAGGAAGAGAAGAGGTAGGTCTTGAGGAGTTTCTGTAACTTAATGAGGTCCGGCTCAAGACGTATTCTATCCAGTCCAAACATTCACATTGTACGATGCAAAACTGTTAACCCTGCCATGTTCCTGACTGAAATGTGTTATGACAAAGACTTGGCCAACCATGACTGTGTAACCTTTGAAGGTGATGAAGATGACATCCCTAAAGCACATGACAGACCACTTGAGGGGAGGGCGGTCCTCTTTGTTGATGGGTCAGCCACAACTGACCAGGACACAGGCTTAGGGCACACTGGAGTGGCAGTGGTCTGCCTAGTGAATGGGGAATATGAAACACTAGTGCAAAAGAGGTTACCAATGCATTTCTTGGCTCAAGCAGCTGAACTCATAGCACTTATTGAAGCATTACAAGCGTCCCAAGGGTGTCACGTGACCATTTATTCCGACTCAGCATACGTTACCACCACAGTACATGCAGGCGTTGCACGATGGAAGAGAAGGGGATTCGGGAGGTTGGACGGATCTCCCGTGCAACATGCTGCATTATTAGACAAGCTCATGTATGCCCTCTGCCAGCCATCTGTAGTGGCAGTCGTAAAATGCGCTGCCCACACTAATAACACAGATGAGGTTTCACTCTGCAATGCTTTCGCAGATGCGCCGGCAAAAACCGCAGCCTATGTCCCAGTGCCACAAGTGGCGGGGCATCCCGTGTTAACGCCTATCACAGAACAGCTGCCTACTCCATACAATGCCTTACCGATTGCACATGTTATTGAGCTACAGGGGCGAGCACCACAAGAGGAGAAAGAGCTTTGGGTGAAGTGGGGGTGTAAAAAGTGTCCAGCACATCTTCTGTGGAGACAGGGATATCAGGGAAAGTGGTGATGCCCCATGAGTTATTACTCATAGCGTTTGATCCATCACACATTTCCAAACAAAACATTGCAGCAGACATTCAGGAAGACTGGTTTGACGAGCATGGCCACACATTGCACTACGTGCCAAAGTTACAACACAGGCCTCAGATTAAGGACTATCAGAGGCACCCTGTCCGCCCTACTGGGCCATTCCGCGAACTCAACATTGATTATGCAGACATGGACGAAAAGTGTAATGGATCCCGTTACTTCATTGTGGTCGTTTGTCCTTTCTCGCGGTGGGTGGAGGCGGGACCTTGCGAACATCCTGATGCTAAGTGCACTGCCACGTTTTTAGTGTGAAAGGTATTCCTTCGATGGGATGTATGTGATGTATTAAGGTCAGATAACGGCACACATTTCTTTAATGACCTTTTCAAAGAAATGTCAAAATTACTGTGCATCAGGCATCGGATGTGCACCATTTACCACCCCAGGCCAACGGAGTAGTGAAGAGGATCAATGGCCTGCTAAAAAGCAACCTGTCAAGTCTCTGCACCACATTGAAAAAGAACTGGGTGCACTGTTCACCACTAGCATTATTCAGTTTGCATATTCAGCTCTGTAATGACCACAATTTATTGCCCCACAAAGTAGTCACAGGACATTACATGCACACGCCGCTGTCTTCTGTCAGGTGAGTGTCAGATGCTCATAGAGCAGCCTCCATTTGTGGGGAGGAATTTAGTAGCCACCTGTCCTCCCAAACAAACATTTGTCTCTCAACAGATTGCACTTCCCTGGACAGATGAAGCAACGGACGCCGCAGCAGACACGACTGCAACATCACCCCCTCTGCAGCTGTTCCCTGGAGATCTAATTTATGTTAGGAATTTTATTCGCCGATGGAACCAGCTCAGGTATAACGGTCCGTTTCGGGTCATCTATGTCACTCCCCTCGCTGTCAAGGTGAAAGAGCTACGTTACTGGGTGCACCTCTCTGATGTCTGAAAGGCACTTCTGCACCAACAGATTGAACTGCCGCCTGCCCATAACATCAAAACTGCACCCTCAATGACAGCCCAGGCACCCATTTTCAAAGATTAAAGAAGCACCATCCAATACCCCCATGCAACACTGCTACACATTACATTTGCATAGGAATTGCACTCTCACATTTCACTGTACTCTCTCTTTCTCTCTCTTTCTCTCTCTCTCCCCCTCTCTCTCGCTCTCTTTCTCTCTTTCTCTCTCCCTTTTTCTCCAACCCTCTTCCTCTCTCTGTTACTATATCTATCTGTCTGTCTTGCTCAATCTCCCTCCTCCTCTCATCTATCTCTTATAATTAAAGATCCTTTTTAGGTGGTCATCGCAATGGATCCAACGAGCTCCAACAGTTTGATTTATATTAGGAAAAGTAATGTGTATAGTACTATGTCGAGATTTTCCTATTCATATCTATGTGCAATACATTACATTGCAGGACTATTTGCAATATTTATGTTGGGTTTAGGATTGTATTTGGGGTGTACATTTATATGCGGAGGGCATATAAAAGAGGGCGTATATACAAACAAGTGCTACCATTAATGGACCTATTCAAGATGCTAAATTGGGCGAGAGGGGAATTCAGGATGCAAATATGACCAGAAAACGTTACACACATGACACTGTGGCCACAGACAACAATGTTGATGATAAATGAGAAGCGACAGTCTTGCTCGTATTACTACTGATTTTAGTGCTCATTCCACGATACCTTTCGATCTCACCAGGTCTCTTGAAAATGTATATTACATAAGGTTAACACCTGAGAAAAGCAAACTTAGAAAATATAGGTATGATAAGTACAACAGACTTGGCCTAGATACAATAGAAGATGTGCATCATCCAGAATTCTCAACTAGTTGGTACGCGTACATGAGTTTGGTGGGAAAGAGAAGGGTGAATGGGAGTTGTTATGTTTGTTTGCTGATACCACATGCGTCAAGGGCACCCAAGGTATTAATATCACAAGAACTACCAATTTTAGAGGCTCAATGCCTGGTTCATCTGGCACTTTGTAGGCTGCGAGACACATTCCAGATGCAAAATGTGCAATTAGAAACTATGCACCCTGATCAGCTGTGAAGCAATCAAAACCCCAAAAGCACCCAGTGTCTGCGAAGGACATGCCTGAACTTACGAGGAGTTAAACACATAGACAGCAGTTGACAAGAAACATCAATGAGTTGTGTAGCAGGAGGGTTGCTGGGATTTGGATATGAAGTATTGACTAAAGGGTATACAGTATGTGCACAATTCTGGAATGAACATGTCGCAAAGCGAACGTGTATAGAAGCAATGCAAAAGCTAGTAACAGTGCAGCAGCAAGAAACTCATGAACTATGCTTTTATAATGAAGGAACTGTTTTTGTGGGGGCTAATCTCAAATGCAATAAGAGACTGTTTATACCAGACCTCAGAAAATGTACCGCTGCAGTAATGGACTATTACTGGGTGTGTGGACAGCAGGCATTCTTGCACCTCCCACCATCATCGAGGGGCTATTGCTCACTGGCCAAGCTGTACTCAACAATCCTTGTGATCCCTGAAGAACAACTTGCTGTGGGATCGAAGACTCTACCTGCCCCAACCCCAACTCCAGCCATAATGGGGCCTACTAGAAACCCCTCACCATGCCCCATCTTCTGTGTCTTGCCTGAGAAAGAAAAGAACAGCAGGTTATGCATAAAAAGAAGAACTAATTATCTGTCTCAAGACTCCTCCGAATTGCTCAAAGAAATACCCAAGGAATATAGACTGTTTAGCCAAGAAGAAACATTCTTCTCCTCTCTACTTCTACCTGGGGTCCAAACAATCGCGAATGCCAAATGGCTCCAAATTGTCAGATGGGTGGTCGTACAGCTGGCGAACGACACAGAACAAGGCCTCAATGCGGCGATGGAAGGAGGGGTTTGCCGAAAAACTGTTGATTCTTGCTGCACATTTGTGCCTCCAAACGATGCAGAGAATGGCTCCCTGACGCAGATGATAGGGGCACTACATACACTCGGATCACACATGCAAAGTGAAGCTGGCATACAAAAAGAAGGTTGGTTTGATGGACTTTTTGCTTGGGCACTGTCCTGGATGGGGCGATCATGAAGATGCTGGTGCCCGCTATCGTGTTCATATTGGTCCTTTTTGCACCTGCCAATTGGGACTTCAATATTGTGACAAAGCAGTAACTAGCAGTGCAATGGTGATGGTTGCAATTGGGGTATCACAAGCAACTTTCAGTGCAAAAGACAGTGCTGGCCAAACATATGACCCAAACAAACCATGCATAGTGGTGGTAGAGCAGCGTTAACAATCACTACACAACCAATATGAACACGATAGCGGGCACCAGCATCTTCACGATCGCCCCCATCCAGGACAGTGCCCAAGCAAAAAGTCCATCAAACCAACCTTCTTTTTGTATGCCAGCTTCACTTTGCATGTGTGACCCCGAGCATTATACAGAGCATTGGGTTGATTTAGCAAGGCATGGGGGTTGCATATACATGACTTGCCCCTGAGGAGTATGCCCAGTCTGGCCAGAGTTTGCATCATGTATGCAGAGCATGGGTTTTAAAGGAGGGGTCACCACCCTATTGGAAGCTGGAAGGTTGGGAGAAGAACGCTAAGTAAGGGTGGGTTTATGGGAAAGTACTTTAATGTTGAATTAATGAAAGTAGAGAATGTTGGGAAGGGGATACGATCTTCCTGCACCACCAGGCGCTTTAGAATAAGGCAAAAGCCGTCATCGGTAATGTAAAAGACCAGGGGGAGGGGAGTGCCCTTACAGTCTTCTACACAATCACATTATTGCATATACTGTAGGTGTAGGGTACATGTGGGAAGAGTAGCCATCTTAGATACTAGCTGCCATATTGTGGCACACAGCTTAAATGAAGCACGGCAGTCAGCACCTCAGGTCTAGGCCGCAAACATGAGCAAAGGAATAGGTTGTATCCCAGACACTGATGAGAAAGAGAAAGACAAGAGCTACGCAGACCCATACTACCCTTAATTAGCCTAAAATGTTGGCAACCTTTGTGCCCTTGTAAGAATGTGCCCTGCAAGGCCACAGGAGGAGGGCTGAGTGTTTGTGAACAGTGCGATCCCTAAGAAGGAGGGCATGGGCCGCCAACCCCCACCAACCCTAATCCTAAATTATAGCACCCATATGCCCTGGCTTTAGGACCGCTGAATTCCAATGTATCAGATAACCCCAGACCACTGACCATAAATATGCTGGTCTCTCGACTGATCAAAAGATCAGAAAGCAGGGCCTTCCTGCCTTCACTTCTAGGTCACGTGATTTGTGCTGCGAGGTGCAGGGAGGATGGAATTATAGCCCAGAACGATGGTGGGAGACCTTGGAGAAATGCCGGCCTGTCTCGGAACGAGTGAAGTGTGTGAGTTAGTATTACCTCTGATTTACCCGTGGGCCCCTGTCTGTTCATACCAGGTGCACTGTTACATAGAGCTAGATGTGTTTCTTAGTTAGTAATATAATTGTTACTTGGCCGTCTGCTAACCAATGATGACTGCAACATCACCCACATGGAGGAAGATGGATGGACGGGGCTGGGACCAATGGCCTGGCATCCCTTGTGGAGCAGGTGACATATACGTGGGTTCTCACCAACCAGCAGCGTGGGTTTCTACTGTATGTATTGATGCCACTGATGATGCTATGTACCTTCTTAATGTGCTGCTGACACAGATTTTGGCAGAACATTCTGCGGTAGCAGAGTTCTTTGTTGGCGCTTTTTCCTTTTGTATGGAAATAAAAACTTGTTATCCTTTCAAGAGGTGTATTAGGCTTTTTTCCACAGTGGGTTGTAGTTTTTTCTGGTGTGAGCATCTAGGGGGCTTTCCTACAAACCCATGAGTAACCCATAATCCCAGAGTTACCATACCCAGTATGACCATGTCCCATTCTCACCATCTGGGAGGGTGAGGCAGGTTGTCAGTAGTATGACAAGGAAGAGTAGAAATAGCATTAATGCAGATTACCAGTAAATAATCCAGACATTACCTCCATGTCACTCTTCCTCATCTCAATATTTATCTGCAATATGAGGTATACCAATTCTGTATCTGGAACGGGACCATGACAAACTACACTGACCAAGGAGTATTTTGCCACAACTTCTTTACCATCTTTATTGACACCAAGCATCGTACAGCTACCCAGAACCCCAATAGTCCACTTTCAGTTAATTGTGCCTGATGAATGTGTTGGGGTCCAAGTTGCAGCTTGACAAATCTGTTGCAAAGGAACTTCCTGAGCTCTAGCCCAGGAAGCTGCCATTCCTCTATTGAACCTGTCATGGACTTAGGATGGTAGAGGTGGCCCCATCACTGCACATGCTATTAAAATTTCCTTTGGGATCCATCTGCTAATGAACACACCAAAAGCTTTCCTGCGTGCCCCAAATGATCCAAATGTCACCTAGAGATTGTCCTTTACTCTAATATTCTCTGTGTGATTGAGGTATTCCAACACTGTGGATTTTGAAAACAACACTGGAAAAATATCATCCTGTGATCTATGAAATTTAGTTATCACTTTCAGGCCAAAGGCCCGGTCATTCTTAACCACTAGGGCAGCAGGGAGAATGGACAGGAATGAAGATCTACACAGCAGCACCGCTATTTCTCCTAGCCGACGGGCAGAAGTAATAGCAATAAGAAAGGCTGTTTTAAAGGTGAGACTCTTAATAACGATACCATGGAGCCATGTACAGAGTCTTGAGAACTAAGCGGAGACCCCACGGATGAGCTTTGAAGAGATCCTTAATTGGACTGGCTTTGATTGTGATGGGCAGCGGGGTGCATAGGCAGAAAGATCAGAAATGCGATGAGGCATGGAGGAGTATTGAACAGTGAGGCTTAGTGCAGAGAAGGAGCTGAAGGAGTTAAATAGTAAGTAGACAGTGATACAGTTAGCCAGTACCGAGGAGCAAGACCATTGATAGCTTTGTCCACAAGAAGAAGGCACTTACTTGAAAAGGGAGCAGTTGTTCATGGAGAGCCATTCACCATGGTGTTGGTAGACAGAAGGTGGGCAGGATCTCAGTAAATTGTAGAGAGTGCAGCTAGCAAAGTTGAGGGCTTTGTCTAGCGGTGGGTGAAATGAGTAGAAAGGCCAAAGAGTAGGCATGAGCATTAGTCCAGTCACTACGAACAAGGTTGGACATTAGATTTTTCATAGAGTGGTGAGTAAGAAATGGGTGCATTTTCTGAATATGGAGAAGGGTAATACAAGCTACATTGCAGTGGTAGTGATGATTTGTCACAGTCAGAGGTCGCTATCAAAGAGGACCCCAAGGTTGCAAGCCTTGGGTGAGGGAGCAGGAAGGTCAGGCGGGAAGGAGATATGAGTTCACAGCCTTATGAAAGATGATTTCTATTTTCATAGAGTTCAGCATGAGGCAGCAGAGAGTCATCCAGTGTCGTATTGCAGTGAGAAAGTTGGAAATCTGTTCTGAGATGGCTAGGATGAAGAGGGGACAGGAAAAAAAAGTATTTTAGTATTGTCAGCAATAGGTGATAGTGAAATCCAAAGGACAAGATAAGAGTAGCTAGGTCAGAGGTATAGAGAGTAAGAGCAGAAGGACTGATTCATGGGGATACCAACAGGGTGAGGGTCTGTGGTTTGCGAATTCCAGGAGATTTTAAAGGAACCAACTTGCAGATAGGAGGCAATAATCCAGGCAAGAGGACATTTGTGAAATTCAAGGTCTTGGGGTATGAGGAGGAGATAGGGGTGGTCATTGTTGTCAGAAAGCAGCAGGGAGGTGCAAAAATATGAGTGAAGAAGAGTTTGGAATGGCGAACATCAGAGAGAAAGTTGGAGACATGCATGTGCAGACCTGGCCATTTCGCCCTGACCCACTGGCTGGCCTTTACCACCAGGCCAGAGAGGTAAAACTATAACTGACCTTTGTCATGAACCATCGGACGCGTCCTTTCTGGACTTCCTGGTCCCTGACCCATAGGGGCTTGGACTCAGCAGTACTCCCAACATGGCCGCCGAACGCGGAATACTGTTTACCAGTTTCCGCGCTGTACGCATTATGTTCTATAAAGCAGACATGCCCTCGCAGCCCTACGCGTCTCAACGCTACTGCTTGCCGTGGCTAGACGTGTGCTGCCGTAGTTCGCTTGTGTTTTTCCTTTGATTCTTGGTTCCTGGTACCCCTAAATTCCTCCTCCTTCCTTCCCCCTCCTTTTTGTCCTCCTTGCATCCCGGATCTCCGTGCACTCGTCTTCCATGTGCACTCTTCGCTGTTTCCTGGATTTCCTCAGACTTTCCGGACATCTGAACGTTCCAAGGACTCAGAACACTGAATGCATGCTGGAACCCGAGGACTTGCACGTTGGGTTATACAAGACCCGAACTCTACGAAAGAAGACTCCATCGAAGAACTTCAACAAACAACAAAGACAGGTGAGAAGGGGGGAAACCTGTGACAGATTGAGACGCCAACAAACTGATACAGATACGGACATGGAGGCTGCAGTTCAAGACCTCATGCTGGGCATGCAAGAATTAACCACAGATGTTCAGAATCTCAAAGCTGAGAATGCCGCATTAAAACAACTAGTCCTGTCAGGTGATTCCGCGACCAAGGAAAGTGTATTGCTGGGCGGAGTAGTGGATAAATATGATGGCTCCTCAAAGAACCTTCGTGGCTTCCTAGATTCATGTTTAGTGCACTTTACCTTTAAGCCCTACTACTTTTCCACCCCCAGGGCAAAGGTGGGCTTTATGATTTTGCATCTCTCTGGGAATGCGTTAACTTGGGCTACGCCCTTAGTTAATTCTGGAGATGCCCTCTTGGATGATTATGATGGGTTGGTACGGGCTCTAAAGACGATGTTTGACCGCCCAGAACAGGTTTACAGTGCCCAAGAACGTCTATTGGATTTCCAACAAGGGTCCCAGGACATGCTTACCTATGTAACATGCTTTAAGCAACTGGCCAAGGAAGCAGATTGGTCCCCAGAGGCCTGTTTTACTCTATTCCGGAGAGGACTAAACGAAGAAATAAAAGACGAGCTAGCCAGGGTAGCTCGCCCAGGTTCCTTCCAGGCCCTTATGGACCTCTCTTTACAAATAGACTTTCGAATCCAGGAAAGAAAGGCAGAAAAGAAGAAAACAAAGATGTCTTACCAAAAGACCTCTATAGAATCTTCCTCTAAACCCAAGCCCACTCCTGCCCCGACCACAGACCCTGAACCCATGCAACTGGGGGCCTTCCATGGGCCCATATCCCGCAAGAAAGATTACGACAGATCCACACCAGGCTGTGTATGTACTGTGCCTCAGATAAACATCTTGTGAGAGAATGTCCTTTGGCCCCTCCACGGCGTTCGGGAAACGCCAGCTCCCGATCCTAGATGGAGCACAGCTTCGGGAGAGAGATGTTTGCTACACATCTATTCCATCCTTGAACTCTCCCGGACAAAACAACCTTGTGATCTTGCAGGCCTTTCTATCGCCGTCCAAGAAAGAACCTTACCCCATTCTAGCATTAGTGGATTGTGATGCCATGGGGATTTTTATAGATCAGGATTGGATCACTACCCACCACATTCCATATGAAACTCGAAACATCATGCAACCTGTAGAGGCCATTGATGGACGACCTCTCTCTTCAGGACCAATCACCCTGCAAACCAAAGAGATCCAGATCTCGATAAACCATCATCAAGAGATGATCAAATTTGACATCATAAAGTCTGCCCATTATCCAATGGTACTGGGTATGCCCTGGTTACAGAAGCACAACCCATAAATCAACTGGGCAGCAGGATCCTTGTTTCTTGGCTCCGAACATTGCATGTCTCACTGCCTATCCCTGGATTCCTCGTCAAAATCCTCTGAAGGTATGCTGACAGACCAGCAAGGCCCACTCACGGTCTCAAATATTATCCAGGTCCCTAGAGCCTATCGGGATTACACTGATGTGTTTTCAACTGCCATAGTTCAAGCCCTACCCCCTCACAGACCTGAAGACTGCGCTATCGATACTGAACCCTCGGCAGTGATTCCCTTTGGAAGGATGTTCATCCTATTAGAACCAGAGAAAAGGGCCCTCCGAGAATACTTGGATACCAACCTAGAAAATTGCACCATACGACCATCCAAATCCCCAGCGGGAGCTTCATTGTTTTTCGTTCCCAAGAAGGATACTAAGGAGTTTATGCCTTGTCTTGATTATCGTGGTCTTAATCAATGCACCCTCAAGGACCGCTACCCATTGCCCTTAATCGCGGATATCCTGGAAGCGGTGAGAGGGGCCGTAATCTTCACGAAATTGGATCTCAGAGGTGCCTACCATCTGATCCGTATAAAGGAAGGTGACAAATGGAACACCCTTTGGCCACTTTGAATACCTAGTCATGCCCTTCGGACTCGCCAATGCCCCAGCGGTCTTCCAATGTTTTATGGACTGGGTGTTCTCCAATATGCTGTTCCTCTTCATCATAGTTTACCTGGACGACATACTGATATACTCCAAGGACCATCTTAAGCATGAAGAACATGTCAAGGAAGTCTTACAATGGCTACGTAAACATAAACTCCTGGCTAAACCCAAAAAATGCCCTTTTCAAGTCTCTACTGTTCACTATCTCGGATTTGTCCTTAGTCCAGAAGGAATTAGAATGGACCACTCAAAAGTAAATTCCATATTATCCTGGCCTGTTCCAACTACTGTGAAACAGATTAAATCCTTCCTGGGGCTTTCCAACTTCTACCGGAAATTCATACCTTCCTTTTCGGAGATAGTTCAACCGATCATTACATTGTTGAAGAAGGATACTCCCTTCCTCTGGATCGCAGCGCAAGATGAAGAGTTCCAACGTTTGAAGTCGGAGTTTACACAAGCCCCCATCTTGGCTCAACCTGACATTGATCGACCTTTCTTAGTGGAGACTGATGCCTCTAACTACGCCATCGGAGCAGTCTTAAAGCAGGAATTCGAGGACAAGTTAGAACACCCCATCGCTTATCTCTCGCAAACCCTAACTCCTAGCGATACCCATTATTCTGTTCTGGAAAAGGAACTGTTGGCCATCCGTCAAGCCTTCATAGAGTGGCCTCATCTACTCCTGGGAGCTAAACATCCTGTTCAGATCCGTACGGATCATCGAAATCTCCAAGTCTTACAATCCATGGAATGTAGCAATAGTCATCAAGCCTGTTGGGCCTTCTTCTTTGCCCAGTACCAGTTCCAAATCCATCATGTACCTGGAACACACAATGTAATTGCTGACGCCTTATCCCGACGTCCCGACTACGAAACTCTTGAAGATCAATCCTTCCCAAAGATGTTTCCCCATACAATTTTCGTAGCCCAAGCAATCGCTCTCCTGGAGACATTCGGATTCAAACCCAGTCCTCTGAGATCTGGAAGGAATTTACTGGGAAGAATCGATGGAATCTTAAAACCAAGGATGGGTATTTATTCAAGGACAATGGCTTAGTCATTCCCACACAGAGACTGCGACAAAGGATTACAAGCCTCTGTCATGATACCCTTCATTCAGAACATCGTGGCATTACCAACACTCTCTGTTTAATACAAAGACAGTTTTGGTGGCCAAAAATGAAACCTGACGTCCAGCAGTATATCCAAGCCTGTGCAGTTTGCAATCAAAACAAGCATGATAACAAGAGGCCGGCGGGTCTCCTACTCCAACCAACGCTACCAACAAGGCCCTGGGAATTTATTGCTACAGACTTTATTGTGGAACTACCACCTTCCAGGGGATACACAACTATCATGGTTGCCATTGATTTATTCACTCACATGGCTCATTTTACACCCTTGTATAAATTACCATCTTCCTCAGAACTTGCCGGAATTTTCTTGGAACACATATTCCGACTTCATGGACTCCCTTCCAAGATCATATCAGATAGAGGTCCTCAATACATATCTCATTTCGGGAAACACTTATGCCGTATACTAGGAATCCACCATGCCCTCTCCACAGGTTATCATCCACAGACCAACGGAGCTACAGAACGTGTGAACCAAACCCTGGAGCAGTATCTTTGTTGTTTCACCACCAAGGTCCAGGACGATTGGTCTCTTTTAATACCTGTGGCTGAATTCGCCTACAACAATTCGGATCACTCGGCTGTCGAGACCAGCCCCTTCTTCTGCAGCCAAGGATTCCACCCTTCGGTTCTACCATCCCTTCTCCCACATCCTACACCAGTTCCTACAGTTGACTCTTGGATTGAAACCCTCATCAACGTACACAAGGAAGCCAAAGAACACCTCAAAAGGGCCTGAGCTAACACCAAGCACTATGCGGACTCCAAAAGAAGACCAGGACCTTCCTAGGCAGTGGGTGATAAAGTCTGGCTATCCTCGAAACTACTGCCTCGACACTTACGACCTAATAAGTTGGCTCCTCAGTACTATGGCCCTTTTTCCATAAAGGAAATCATTAACCCAGTGGCCTTCCGACTCAAATTACCAGACTCCTGGAAGACGATCCACCCAGTGTTTCACACATCTCTAATGAAACCATATGTCCAGACCTCCTGGTCTGCTCCAAGATCTACCCCTGTGGTTGTCGAAAACCAGCTAGAATACGAAGTGTCCCGAATATTTGACTCCAGGTAGAGCACTGGCGTAACATGGGCCCCCGCAACCCCTGCGGTGTGGGGGGGCCCCGCCAGCACATGTCCTGGGAGGGGGCCCCAAAAAAAAAAAAATGAAAAAAAAAATGTCTACAAAAAAAAAGTTTCTTTTGAAATTCACTGCATTCATAAAGAACATTTCTGAAACAGAAATAATTTCTTTATGAAGGCGAAGTGACTACAAAAAGAAACTTTCTTTTTGAAGTCCTAGAGCCCCCCCTACCCCATGACATGGAAGACCCTAGACTGGAGGCCTACATGTCATGGGGTGGGGGGAGCCCTATGGCTTCAAAAAGAAATAGTTAGTTTTTGAAGTCACTCAGCCTTCATAAAGAAATTATTTTGGTTATGGTTCGGTCCTTAACTGAAATAATTTCTTTATGAAGTTATAGTGGGCCTCATCACGAGTTGGGTGGTAACGCCGGTGGTATTACCACAGGTGCTATTAGTCCTACCGCCAAACCCCCCCAGCGCTATTAGCGCTGGATCACGGGTTTGGCGGAACGGTTAGTGCCCATTCCCCATTGGGCCCATTTCGGAATTCTTCATTCCCCATTGGGCCCAATGGAGAAATTTCACGCTCTTACCGCCGGCGGATTTCCCGCCGGCGGTAATAGAGCCGAAAATCAGCTCAGAGCTGGGGGGAAATCTGCCAAGGCCATGATCTGGCAGATCCTTAAATGCGGCGGTAATAGCACTACCGCCGCATTTAAGGGTTACCGCCAGACTCGTGATGAGGCCCAGTGACTTAAAAAAGAAACAATGGGGCTCATTCTGACCATGCTGGTCCGGAAACAATGGTGCTGGTAAGCTTACAGGCACTGTTGTTTCCGGACCGGCATATTACAGGTCTGCCTGCTGGGGCTGCCGTGCCCGACAGGTCTGATCCTGCCACGGTAGGCAGACCCGTCACGGAAGCACCGGCACTGTTAACAATGGTGCAGGTGCTTCCGTGTCCCCATTCCTGTGGAGTCTGGGGATTAACGAAATTACCGGCGCCTGATTTCCCGGCCGCCGGACTTAAAATAGCATGGTGGCACCGGGAAGTCAGGTGCTAGTAATTTTTTACGGGTCCGGCGGCAACCCGCCGGCAGCACCGGCACAGTTACCGCTGGACCCGTAATGAGCCCAAATTTCTTTTTGAAGTAATAGGGCTCCCCTCAACTCCATGACGTGTGCGTGTGTGAGTCTATGGTGAAAGAGTGCACACTCACATGTATAAGTGACAGCCTGTGTGTGTATGGTGAAAGGTTGCACACTGAAATGTATGGGTGGCTGTCTGGGTGTGCCTGCATGGTCAAAGGGTGCACACTTACATGTATAGGTGGCTGCCTGTGTGAGTGTATGGTGAAAGGGTGCACACTTAAATGTATGGATGACTGGGTGTATATATGGTGAATGGTGTGTGTGCTTGTGTACAGGGGCACAGCAAAACCTTCATTTCGGGGGGGCTAACCCTTCAAATGTTGGGAGAGGCGCTAACTTCACAGGCAGTGGGGATGGGGAAACTTATTTGTGTGGGGGCATCCAACTTATTTACGCATTTTAATGAGACTATTCTAGTGCGGATTCAATGTTACAAGCAGTTAACTCTCTCCTTTAAGTCTCCTGCTCCCTCTCTACCCTTCCAATCACTCCCCTGGCATTCAAGTACTAAACCCACATCACGATTTCAATTGCCTAAACAATATGGCATTTTAATGCAGGTACTAAAAGTGAAATGCTTTATGTTGGTAATTGCTGGGTTCTTGTTAACAGCAAAAACCAGGTGGCGTTTATTATCTGTGTCCTGTTCGGTCCTGCAACTGCTCTAATGGTTAGCCAGGTTGAGTCAATATAGCCCAATATTTCGGGGGGGTTGTGCTGAAGCTCAGTCAACTCAATGGTGTTGCACCACTACTTGTGTTTAATGCCTTGCTTACTCCTAGCCCTATTCTTCCTCGTCCCCGTACTTATTTATGAGGCAGTACTTGTGTGTGAGGCACTCTGCCTCATACACAAGTACTGGGAAGAGGTAGAGGTACATGGAGGTAATGACTGATTTAGCTACCTGTAATCTTCATCACTCCTAGTCCCACTGTTCCTCATCCCAGTACTTACCTATGAGACAAGGCGCCTCATACGTAAGCTCTGGGACAAGGAAGAGGGATGTGGAGTTAATTCTGGGCTAAGGAGCTGATTGTGGAGGTTGGGGTAGTAGGTGGGAGGGAGAGGGGATGTGTGGGGGGTGGGATTGTGTGATAAATCATCATGGATGTCCATGTCCAGGCTAAGCAGGCAAGATATGTGGTATTAGTGGCTAGAGAGGCATTTTGGTGCAGCCAGTCTAGTCATTCCTCAGTTTGGTATGAATTTCTTTTTACTGGACATTTCTGATAAAGCAGTCGTGCTAACTTTAATTACCTGGCTAGATTGCCATTTGGGTGCTGCCAGTGTAGCCATTTCTTACTGCGGCATTGTATATTTTTCTAGGCATCTGTGATAAAATGATATGATATAAGTCATTTATAACGCACCTGTACACAAGTGTACACAAAGGGAGGGAAGATAGAGGGAGGACAAGACAAACGATCTCACTAGGCCTTGCGTCATTGCGAGAACGAGAAGTGCAAGGGGGAAGGTAGGGGTGGAAGTGCAAGTGAGAGGGGAGGGGAAAACAGGGCTGCCGTGCTCTAAGTAAGTGCAGCCAGGGCAGAGTGGCTATTGGTTGTGCAAGGAGAACAAGGGACTGCAGGGTTACAGTTACAGCCCCTAAGTGCATGGTAGGCCCGGAGGCAGTGCAAAGATGACCAACAAGGAAGAGCCTGGACTCAGAGAGACTTGGAGGGTAGCCAAGCAGCCAGTCGGTAAAGCAGACAGGTAGGTCAGCAGGGGAGGGAGAGAGAGAGAGAAAGCAACAGAGAAGAGGAAAGTTTTGACCTGCTTCCAAAACCTCAGGTTGTCTGGCTCAAGTTTGGAGGGACAGGGAGGCCATTCCAGAGGGAGGCACCAGCAGAGGAGAGATGTCTACCCCCACTCTCTGCCTGGAGAAACGTCTAAGCCTTAGAGAGTTGGAGGTAGCTGAGTGAAGGGCTAGAGAAAGTAGATATTTTGGAAGAGAGCATTGGATTTAGTGTGGGCCCCGGCCCCAGAAAGCCTTGTGGACAATGCAAAGGTTCTTGAACTTGATCCTTGCAGCCACCGGGAGTCAGTGGAGAGATTTCAGGGCTGGGAAATACGATCCCAGGGCTTGAGGCCAAGGGTAAGTCTTGCAGTTCTGTTCTGGATTAGTTGCAGATGACGGAGACTAGAGGAAGGCAGATTCAGAAAGTGGCTGTTGCAGTAGTCCAGCCTAGAGAGAACCAGGGCTCTGGAGACAGTGAGCAACTGGTGGAAAGTGAGAAAGGGAAGAGTCAGGAGGAGCAGCTGGTAGTGGGACTTCTTGGTGATGTCCGAGATGTGAGGAGAGAAAGAGAGTTGGTGTTGAAGATGACACCAAGGTTTTTTGCCTCGCAGGAAGGCAAAGGAAGAGGGCCCAAGGCGGTTTGCTATGGTGAGAGAGGAAACGCAGAGGCAAGGGTCCCAATGAGAAGGATCTCCATCTTACTGGCATTAAGGCAGAGATCGTTGGAGGCGCACCAATCCTGAATCGTAGATAGACAGTCAGGAATGAGCAAGAGAGGAGAGGAGGCTGAGGGGAGCCTGAAGGAAAGCTGAGTCATCCGTATAACACTGAAAGTTAGAGGAGAAGGTAGAGATCAGGGAGGCCAAAGTGTCCAAGTAGAGGTTGAAAAACCAGGGTGAGATGATAGAGCCCTGGGGAACGCCACAGGTAGAGAGAGGTGGCAGAGAGAATGGGACCAAGATGGACCTGGGAGCGGAGGGGCGGTCCAAGTGGAAGGAGGTCAGTCACTCTAGGGTCTGATCCGTGATGCCCAGGTTCTCACAGAATCGATTGATCAGGATGGTGATGTTGACCCTGTCGAAAGCAGAGGAAAGATGAAGGATGAGAACAGAAGGAATGCTGAAATCAAGGTTAGAGAGCAGATCTTCACGGGTGTTAAGGAGAACAGATTCCATGCTTCTGGCAGATCTGAAGCCAGACTGATGGTCATGGAGACAACCAACAGATTCAGTGTGGAGAGTAAGCTGGGAGATGGCAAGCTTTTCCAAGAGTTTGCTCAGGAAAGGGGTGATGGAGATTGAGCGATAGTTTGCCGGGCAGGTAGGATCAGCAGACGGCTTCTTGAAGAGTGGGTGCACAAGGGAGTGCTTAAAGGGAGAGGGGAATGTTGCAGTGGGGAAAGAGTGATTACAGAAATCGGACAAGGCTGGAGCGAGGGTGTCAATGTGGTTTTTGACGGTTCTGGAGGAGCAGCGGAGCACCTGTTTGGACGATACTTTCACAGATCGGACTTGTCTAGAAACCTTGTCAGGTGTTGTCAGAGAGAAAGAGGAAAAAGGAGGAGGAGAGGTAGAGATGGCCAAAGGAGGCCAAGAGAGGAAGAGGAGATAGAGGACAGGATGTCCTGAGATTTAGCAGAGAAGTGAGAGGCCAGAGATTTATAGAGGGCCTGGGAGGGAACAGGAGAGGTATAGACCACAACAGGATTGACCAGTTCCTTGCAGATTTTAAAGAGTTTGGCGTGTTGTTAGAGGCCGCAGAGACACACGCTTTAATGTGTGCTCTCTTCTTGATGAGTGTTATTGCTTGGAGTGGCATTTTGGTGCAACCACTCTAGGTATGTCTAAATGTGGCCTGTCATGCTTTACTATAATGTTATTATGTGTTTACACTGGTCTACATTGTGCAGCCAGTTGTACATGTTTTCATTGTGGCATGGCATTTTTAATAGCAAAGCATTAATGTTCCTGTGCACTGTTGGTGACTTGCATGTATTGGATTGTGTTACCCTACAAAACAATTGCAAACACTCTGGCTTTATAGCCAATTTATCTCAGAAAGTGTGCTGTATATTGCATTAAAACACATATTTATATCTTTCTCCTAGTGCAGTGTGCGGCATATCCCTTCAGCAGCACGTTCATGCGTATTGCGCAAGCGTGATAATCTAGGCCGGGCCAGAGTGTGCCGCAACCCGTGATTTGTTGCCGAGTTGGGGGGCCCCCTCAGCATGGCTCGCAGGGGGGCCCCCACATTTTGTGTTACGCCACTGAGGTAGAGACGTGGTCAGCTACAGAATCTGGTGGAGTGGAAAGGCTATCCACCCAGTGAACGCACCTGGGAACCGGTCTCAAACCTAAACGCCCCCAGGATACTTCAAAGGTACCACCTTATACACCCGGGCAAACCCGGAGGAACAGGCCTTCGAAGGAGGCATGCTGTCATGAACCATCGGACGCGTCCTTTCTGGACCTCCTGGTCCCTGACCCATAGGGGCTTGCAATCAGCAGTACTCTCAATATGACCGCCGAACGCAGAATACTGTCTACCAGTTTCCACACCGTACGCATTACGTTCTATAAAGTGGACACGCCCCCGCGGCCCTGTGCGTCTCAACACTACTGCTTGCCGTGGCTAGACGTGTGCTGCCGTAGTTCGCTTGTGTTTTTCCTTTGATTCTTGGTTCCCGGTACACCTAAATTCCTCCTCCTTCATTCCCCCTCCTTTTTGTCCTCCTTGCATCCCGGATCTCCGTGCACTCGTCTTCCGTGTGCACTCTTCGCTGTTTCCTGGATTTCCTCAGACTTCCCGGACATCTGAACGTTCCAAGGACTCGGAACGCTGAATGCACGCTGGAACCCGAGGACCTGCACGTTGGGTTATACAAGACCCGAACTCTACGAAAGAAGACTCCATAGAAGAACTCCAACAAACAACAAAGACAGGTGAGAAGGGGTGAAATCTGTGACAACCTTCTCCCCCATTCCACTGGAAAAGGAAATGGTTAGCGAGACAACCTGCGAAGAAGCAGGGAGTTGTTAACAGGAGATGGCCTACAATCCTGAGATCCTGTGTTCTATGGCACTTATAATCCAAGACACCTGGATGAGGTTTTGCCCAGCAGGGGGATCTCTATTTCCAGATCAACTAACCATCAACATTAAACATCAAACCTAATTAAAAAAAACAACTCAGCTCCCTTGAAGAATATGGGGTGCAGATATTATCACAGTGCACTCATCATCCGGCTCCATGCAAACTGGTGCGCCACCTGCCATCCCACCTTAGTCAGTCCATGCTAAAGTGAGCTTAAAGAGAGCACCAGGGTCTAACTGGATAGGTAAGACAGCAAGCCATGCCAGCATGCATTGATAAGGAGCCTAATCGACCCACCATACCCTCGTAGAGCTTTTATGAGCCTTGCTGATTTGAGCTGCGATCAATGCATGAATGTTCTGGGTTGAAGCACTAAACTCCAACCTGAATCTTAGCTCAATGCTCCCAGAGGGCTGGTAAGAGGATGGTCAATGCTGGGGCGATCAGGAAAGGTCCCCATGATGAACAGGGGTTTATTTTGCATGCACCATATTTGTGACTGGGGATGTGGCATACTAGGCGTGATGTTGCAATTTCATATGTATCCAGTGTAGTTAAATGTGAATGGGATATGTTATTTTAGGGTTACTTTTTGTTTAAGTTGACACATATTAGATTTGCATGCCCATAGAAATATGATATGTTAAACCCACCAAATGAAATATCAATGAGATTCAAACATGGTGTGCTACGGAGTGCCCAGAAGCAGGCAACAAAAATGCGCATGCGAGAAATGGGGCCTGTCCTGAAGAACACACTGTAAAGGAGAGATAATATTTGTTAAACATACATGCACTCCGAGGAACATACAAAGGAAATGTACAAATCTGCATGTACTGAGCTCTTATGAATTAATTTAGACACTGCAGCCAGCAGTTCGTGCAGTGAATTTCAGGTGGCTGGGAAAATATAGTTCTGCAGGATTGAGGGCTGGGGAGGAACAATGATTAACCAAGCAGATGGTCAACCATTGAACAGGACAAAATGTTTATGGCTTGGTAGTTCCACAGGAGGCATATGTAATCTCTTTAAGTGCATTGAAGTTTTGCAGAGGGACCCGGCCATTTGTTTTGACCAGCAGTAAATATGGGTGAAGCCTTGTAGCTAAAGTGATCGAGACCCAGGCGTTTCAATTGAATTCTGAGACGTGCTGTGCATGCTGAAATGGTAGTCATTTAGATCAGTATGTTCCAATGATGCGAGTAAGCCGGGGCAGATGAGATCGTCATCGCCAGTTCAAAGAGAACCTGTTACTTGAAGGATCCATGTGAACTACATGCAATTACGATGAAGGTTAAAGGGCTTGTGCCAGTTGTTACTTGTAATGAATTATGTACTTATTTATTTATACATTTGTATAGCGCTACTAACCCTGAGGCATCTGGGCGCATTGTGCACAAATGTTTAACTGTGTGATAATGTCATAACCTACCACGGACGAATACCAAGATGGGGTGTGCTATAAATATAATCTGAAGATGGTAATTAAGATAACAAATGGCCAATGAGAATGGAAGAATTGGAGAAACATGGGATTTATATGTATAGGTTTTGTCCAATCACATGTGGGGGGTGGATTGCAATGAAATATATGGGAGTCTTTTAACTATTGCAAAAATGTATATAATGTGTCAACGTATGTGGTTCTGTGAGACTTGGGGTAGTTTGGCTCAATAGGGTCATCTAGCTCCTCCCCGGACAATTGGATAATAAACTTGCTTTACGTATAAACATACACTCATTCCTTAAATGGTGGGCCTGCTTGAGTTAACGTGATTAGGGGTCCATCTATACATTTGGTGACCAAGAAGGTATCGCAGGCTTTCTGAGACGTTGGGGGTCTCCTGTCTGCGCAAGTAGGCTGCAGAGCCTCTCTGCGGGAACCAGTCATCCGAGCAAGGTGAAAAAGAGAGTTTGCGGGTGCCATATGAGTTAAAGGCATGGTTGTTCCCCGTATGGGTGGTACCGCGGTCTAGCTGTGCAGGACAATTTGATGGAGCACCCCATCAGAGCATTTTGGGTTCACGTGAGTGCACTTTCGAGGGGTAAGGCAAGAGGGGAAATAAGAGTGGATGCTTTGAAGAACTGTTTTATGTTGTAAGTCCTTTTTATATATTTTTACTCAGTTTGTTATTTTAGAGGTGTGAGGTGGTATCCCTCCCTGCACGTCCATTGTGAGGTTTTTCTTGATACCCCTCAGTTTGCTTGTCTGGTTGGCTGGAGCCCTCACCTAGATGTGAGGTGGCAACATATGGTAAGTTCACCCGTAGATACCTTCCTGAAGAATACCCTTGGCATCATTCATTCCGTATTGGTTGTGCGGCTGAGCCTTCACGTCGCTTTTCTTGGTTAGTCGAAGTGCTCTTTTCCTGGCTAATTTCACAAATAAAACAGTGCTAAGGATATGCAGTAATACCATGAATTTCTTAAATCATTGCATATTTTGGCCAACCAGGCCTTAAGGACCCCATTTAACCTTTGAACAATCTCGCTGGCCTGTGGGTGGTATACCCAGCACAACTTGTGCTTGATTCTCAAAAGCAAAGTAGTCTCTGCGAACAAGGCATTCAAAAAGTGGATTCCATTGTCGAATTTTAAGACCTCACAAATTCCCCACTGTGGAAATACCTCTCTCACCAGAAATGTTGCTGCAGATTTAGCATCAGGATATACACAGGGACCAACCTCAAGCCCATGAGAGAATGGACAAACGATTACAAAGAGAAACCAATAATTGTTACATCTTGAGAGCATGCCCACGTAATCTATGTAGAGCACCCTAAATCTCCCAGAGGGCCTAGTCAAGACTCCCTTTACTGACCTCATTGTGTTTGCAGGATTGAATTATTTACAAACTACACAATTTCCTATTAATCTACTTACCTGTTCCTGGAGGTTCAGTATAAACCATTCCTCCTGGAGCTCTGCTGCAATTTGTCATCGAGAAATGTTCGATGGGTAATGTAGTTGCTCTAGAGCCACAAGGAGCAGGTCTACAGCATTACTACTTTACCCGTCAAATCCATGTGTGAGAGAACACATCCTCTCTTTTTCCAGAGCTCCTGATCTACTCTAGAGGCTTTTCCTGGCATCTGTGTGATTTGAAGCACTTCGACTCCAGTGTATGTGGCTTGCAACTGTACCTGCTGGGACACGGTTTCCCTTTTCTGGGAATCTGTAAATGTTAAGTATGCCGCTTCCTTTCACAGCCTTGTCTGTGGCATCATTCGCAATGGCTATAGAGCTAGTATGCTTAATGCGTGTAGCCCATGTAACTATGCCTACCTCTGCGGACAGGATTAACGCTTTGATTAGTCTGGATAGCAGTGCAGCATGCTGGACAGATGTCCCATCAGATCTCCTAAACCCTCTTCTCTGCCACTTTGATAACACTGAATACACAGTGGAGGTGAAATATGCAGAGTCAGAATAAATAGGGACTGCCTTTCCCTTACTCATTTCCAGTGCCTCTCTAAGTGCCAAAAGTTCTGCCGCTTGCATGGAGTAATACAAAGGCAACCGTCTCTTCAGTCTGACCAGGTATTCCCCACCCCACAAGGCCCACAATGGCTGTACCCATATGCCTTTCACCAGTGTCCTGATTAATTATTGAAGAGCCATCAACAAAATGTACCTCACCTCCCTCCAAGGCACCCTCTTAAACTTTTTGTCCTCTCTTCCTCTTCTCCCTCATAGGTTGCACAAACATGAATAATGTCATCAGATTTTACTGGCTTGGCTACAAATGTCGCAGGATTGACTAGGTGACAGTGCATGGGATGTATCGATTCATTTGATAGAATCACCTTGTATCCCGAAACTCTTTGCATCATCAAAGTCGACTTGGATTTTTCCAAGATCGCAAAGACTGCATTCTCCACATACAGTGTCACCGGGCAACCCATGGCAATGGTGCAATACTTTTGAATTGCAAAATCTGCTGCCGCTAAAGCTTGCTTACTGTCCCGGCATCATTGGGTCTAGAAGTCTGCTATAGTACGCTAAGTATTTGTGGTCTAGCGAAGTCTTCTGGGTCAGGACTGCTGTCATCACCTGCCCGTTCCAGTGAAAAAGATAATAAAATGGATTCTTGTAATTAGGGGTCACCAAGACCGTAGCATTGCTGATTGCAGCGTTGAGTTCAGTGAAGCAAGTAACCATTTCTCCAGACAATTGTATTAGACCTTTCACCTTCTGTGCTTCCTTAGGTCCCTGCAGCAAGGGACTCACATAACTAGAGTAGTCAAAGATCCATGATCTACATGACTGGCTGAGGTATATTCTGAACTGCAGCGACTCTCCCTGGCATTACCTTCCTTCCTGCGGGCAATAGCACTTGCCCCAGATATACTACCTCCGTCTGGCAGGACTGCAATTTTTCTTTGTTCACTTTGTACCCCTTCTCCACAAGTAGAGTGAGGAACGTTATTGAATGCCCAGCCTAAATCCGACCTGCCAATCTCACCAACAAAAAACCTCTACATTAAAGATAAGACTCTCTTCTCCTTCAGAGATGTGTCAGAAACTGAAGTATTAGACATCCTGAAACTCATAAAACCATCCAACTGCAAGGATAACATCTGCCTGGCCAATCTCATTAAAGATTGCGCAGACACCCTAGTACCACTCCTGACAGCATTCATAAATGCCTCATTCGCTTCTAGCATTGTCCTACCATGTCTGAAAAAGACCTGGGTTCGCCCTCTCTTGAAAAAACCTTCCTTAGACCCTGCATCCCTTAACAACTACAGACCCCTCACCACTGTTCCCTTCCTTCTAAAAATATTAGACAAAGCTGCATACACTCAAATCCAACAATTCCTGGAAACTAACAGCATCCTAGGAAAGAGGCAATCAGGTTTTTCCGCCCAGGTCACAGGACCAAATCGGCCTTACTAGACCTAAAGAACCAATTAGGTGAAATAATGGAAGTAGGCAAGCCAGCGCTGCTCCTCCTTCTCAATCTGTCTGCAGTGTTCGATCTTGAGGGCCACAAGACACTCTGCAGGCAACTCATGAACTCAGCCCAATTCTCCCAGGAAGCAACCTCTTGGATCACCTAATTCCTCGAAGGGCGAGCCATGAAGGTAATCTCGGAGCAGGCCTGCGCTGCACCTACCACAATGGCTCCTGCACCTCACCCACATTGTACAATATCTTCACCGTACCCCTCTTCAACAAGTTGGACAATCTCGGCATAGCCTACACAAACTATGCCGATGATACACAGGTCCTCCTCCCATTCACTGGCTCATACAAAAAAGATGCAGAAACACTGTGCAAAACCTATGCCACCATCCGAGCATGGGTGTCAGCGAATGGTCTGTGCCTCAACAGGGAATAGACTGAACTCCTCCTGGTAGGCCCCAAGGAAACGCTGAAGAAGCTTGCCAAACAATACAACACCTTTAACATAGACAAATCCCAAAGCCCTGTCTCAACAGCAGTTAAAACCCTGGAGGTTTACTTTGACTCTACTCTCTCCATGACATGTCAAGTCAGCGCCATTGCGTCGTCTGCAGCATTTTCAACTAAACTCATCAGTGCTGTCAAACCATACCTATCCACTCAGAATTGACTCTCCATAGCCAGAGCCACCACTGGAGCCTAATTAGACCACTGTAACGTCCTATTCGCCAGCACCTCAGCCAAAAACCTTAACAGACTACAAACCATTCAAACTAATGCACTTAGGGTGGCCCTTAGCATTCCCAAAAGGGAGCACATCTCCCACGCCAGACGAGAGGCTCACTGGCTCCCGGTGAAAGTACAGATGCTCTTCAAGACACTACCCATAACCCACAAATGCCTTTCACTCACAGCCCCCCTATCTCGCCAAAAAAGTAGTCAGAGCTACTTCCTCCAGACCCAAGCGATCACATCATGCCAATCAGCTTAAAATCCCCACCTTCAATAGGGTGAAAGTGGGAGGCGCCAGGTTCACATTCTTAGCTCCCAAACACTGGAATCCCTCTGCCCCAGAACCCTAAGGAACGAGACCTCGCACCTAGCGTTCCGCAAATCTCTCAAAACTAAACTCTTCAATTAGCGCACTCTATTACATGCTGCCCACTCAGTCAGCCATCCCAGGGAGCCCGTGAGTTATTTCTAACCCATCCGTCTACCTGGGAACCATTGAGCTTGTAACTTTGCCCACGCTGTTTTGTTTTGTCAATGTAAACATCATATGTAAGGTATCAGGTTCAATGTAACCAAGACCAATGTTACCATTCTGTCTGGTACCATGCTCAATGTATCTGGTTCAATGTACCAACCAAGAACCAATGTTGTTTAGAAACCATGTCCTTTACTGCTCATCAGCGATGAGCAGTAAAGGAGGCAAACGTATATCCCAGAGCTAAGGATCCCAAACCAGCTGTTAAAACTCAAAGTTTGGCGTCAGAAGAAACAAAAAGTAAATGCAAGAACTGGTTTGAAAATGTATCCGGGAACAAACAAACTTTCTCCTGAAGATCCTTGCTACACACAAGGTGAAACACGTGTTGAGAGGAAGAAATAGAGTAACATGCAATATAGACATGAAAAATCAAGCAAAGTAATGAAGAACTTGTGCTAAATCAAAAAAAAAGGACACAATATAGTACCACTGAAGTTTGAGAGGAAGAAATACAGTAACATGTAATATGGGTAAAGTAATCAAGCAAACGTGATGAATAGCTTGTGCTAAATACAAAATAAAGAAAAAATAAAGTAACATTGAAGTATACAACTATCGTTTGGACAACATGATGTGTTCTTTCTAATAACATTCACCCGAACAAAAAAGGTAGCAAATTGGCGCATACCAAAAGATATCATTCGAGACAATACAAGAACCAATGTTACCATTCTGTCTGGTACCATGCTCAATGTAACCAAGAACCACAGACAGGGATTCCTGCTTGTTTGGTGTAACTAAGTAAGCATTGCTGCAACAGCGCCACAATGCCCCAGGGCTGCCTTGTGCGCTTTATAAATGTAAAAAATAAAATAAAATAAATCTCCTTCACACTGCTCTTCTGGCGTGCTACAGACTAGCAAATCGCCCACATACTAAATTACTGTACTGAACACATGTAAATTCCCCACATGCTTTTGACATACCCTGTTAAAAACACTCTAAAATTCACAAAAACCCTGGGGCAACCGTGTTTGCTTGAAATCCCTGACCACGATGCGTAAACACCGTGAGGTACTGAGAATCAGGGTGTAAGGGGACAGAGAAAAATTCATTTTTTAAATCCATCGCTGTGAAGTGTGTCAACCCAGTAGGGATATTACAGAGAATGGTGGCAGGATTCGGTACCACCAGAAATTCCACCTCAACAATGGTATTGAGGGGCCACGGATCCTGGACCATCCTCCAACTGGACCCCTTTGCTTTCTTCACAGGGTAGATGACCGTGTCACATGGGGACACAGAAGGTTGTATTATGCCTTGCTTCAACAATGCCATAATGTTATCGTAAATCCCTTTTTCTACCTCACTAGACATGGGGTACTGCTTAACTCGTGCTAATATCGCACCAGGTTTCAATTTTATTTGCACTGCTCCAACACTCTTTAGCATCCCCACATCATGAGGATTGCTGGTCCATATATTGCCCGGCAACTTTTCCAAATCCCGCTTCCAATGTGGCGATGTATTTCTAAAAATGAGCATGGTCTGTGGTACTTCCTTTTGCTCTATTGCTATATGGAAAGGCACCCCAATCTCAGAATTAATCTCGCCTTTGTCTCAGTGTCTTCGAACAACTTCTCGTCGGACACGTCCCTTAGCGACAAGGTTGGATCGATGAACAGCACTGTGCACCATTCTCCACCTTCCTCATCTGTGTCTGAGAGAGCCACCCTGTTCTTCTTGATCACTACCACCTCTAAGAGAATCGTAACAATGGTGCCTGGTGTTACTTAAAGCGGCACAACAGGCCGAAACAAAAATTCAATCGATACCCGCCATGTCTGATTTCTGATACCCGGGACCCAACTGAACAAAACCATTACCACATAAAGAAACAAAGTTGAATGTACATGCACCCCCCCGCCTCCTATCATGCTGTAACTACAATATGCATGCACACGCGCCGCTTCCCTTACTGGATACAAACTTGGAGTCGAGCATACTACACCTTCCTCTGTGAAAGCAATCGACATTCGCAACTTACTCAAGAGGTCTCTACCCAAGAGATTCACTGGGGTATCTGTACAATACAACAAAAGAGCAGATACATTTTGTGTACCTACCTTAATGCATAGATATTCAGTATATGGAACCGACAGGATAGGGTGTCCAGTCATTTGGTCGACTACAAACTGGTCGACTGCAATTTGTTCGACGTCATTTGGTCGAAAACCAAATGGTCGAATTTTTTTTTTTTTATTTATATATGTGTTTTGTGGGTTTTCGTGTTACAAAAAAAAAAAGAAAGAAAAAAAAGGGGGTTGGGGAGGGACCCCCCCCAAAAAAAAAAAAAGGGGTAAAAATAAAAAAATAAAAAATTCAACCATTTGGTTTTCGACCAAATTGATTCGACCAGTTGTCCAGTCGACCAATTGTTTTCGACCAAATGACTGGCAACCACAGGATAGTACCACAGACGCCCTGTGTGTCCATCATTTTGCCTGACAGCGGGAGCTCACCTTCCTTAATGGAAGATTTTGTAGCCCCTTTGTCGACCATGAATGAGAAAGTTTGGTCACCTACCTAAACACCTATCCGGGGTTCCTCTTCCAGATCGGTGGTTATGGACAGGACCAGACACATCAGAGATCCCTGTGGGCTGTCGTACTCCTGGTACATATTAGCACATGGGAGCAAAAAAGGACTCCCTCCAAAAACACTTGCTCTAGTGTATTGAGTAACCATTCCTTGGGGTAAAGAATTTTTCTCCATTGTCTGTACCAGTACTTGTGTTGGCATGGTCAGGGGGATCCCAAAGGTCTGTGCAGCCCCAGTTGCTGGGTTTTGTTCAACCCGAACGATTGCACAGAGCCTAGGGCAAATAGCACGGTTGGGGATTGCATCTGCTAAGCTCCCAAGTTAAAATACTGTGACATGTCTCAACAATCTTGTGACACGTGTCCCATCCTTCTGCATGATCAACACTGAATCCCATAGAACCCTCTATAATTATTTCCCATTGGCTCATTAAACTGGGGACCCATTCCTCTGAACCCACCAAATGCCCACTTCCTCGTGGAAATCCTTTCCTACCCCTCAGAAACCCTGTGTCATGCCTGTTTCACCATGTCCCTGTCATCTCAGTTGCCCCTGCTGTCCCTCCATAGAGCTAGTAATCACTGCCCCTTCCAAACAGATCTTCACCAGTTTTTTTCTGAGCAAGCTTGGCCTCTTCCTTTTGTGCCTGTTCTATACACTCCTTTTATAGAAATGTACAATGTGTGCCTGAATGTCTGTCCAACTCTGGGCCTCCATCCCTACCATCTTATCTAAATCATGTTGAACTTCCTTGGTGAGTCCCTTCTTTAGCATGTGGTAAACAATTGCCACACTCTTGTCCCACGCTTCTCCCGTCTCTGCCCTCCACATCTCCTGGATGTGTGCGGCAGGATCATCATCCAATGTAATGTGAGGAGTTAAGGGAGTACCTTGGGGCTTTAACCAAAGTGTTAAGAATATATCTTCACAGGTTGTGCTTTTCATCAACAGTGTACAGGAGAAAGCGGCTAGGAAACCAACAATCAGCACAATTTATATCAGGCGTATCGGGATACATGATCCGCAATTATTAAAAGCTGCTCCATCATGGGCAATTGTACCCAACTGAACTCCCGTATACCCAATCTCCTTCAACGCTCGTCTGATGGCTCCCCCATTAAGGTTGTGAAGAAGCTGTTCATGTCTCCTATGGCTACTTACTATGGCCATCTGAGTACCCTGGTGCTTCCGAAGACCCCATGGTGCACACTGTCACTGCTACTGCAGCAGGAGGAAGGGCTGCTAAACCCTGCTCTTCAACCGATTCCCATTCCTCTTTGTCTTCTGCTCCTGTTATTTCTTCCCCTAACACATCCACAGGCACAGAAGCATAATCAGCACTACCAGAGGGTGCCGGCTCCCATCCTCCCAGCTGGAATGGCGATATTTTCATTCTACATGTCTACATTGAACTCCTTGATCACCGATTTATACAACCTAACAAGATTATACGGGGCATAAGCTACACACACCTCCCTCACTTGCATCAGACACACATAAGACCACCGAGGTCCTAGGTGAGGAGTTAAGGGAGTACCTTGGGGCTTTAACCAAAGTGTTAAGAATATATCTTCACAGGTTGTGCTTTTCATCAACAGTGTACAGGAGAAAGCGGCTAGGAAACCAACAATCAGCACAAGCAGCAGTTGCTCCCAGGAGACAAGATTTATATCTGGACCTTGGAATGAGCGGTGTTTCGATGGGCCACACTGGGTTATTTATGCGACTCTGACTGCTGTGAAGGTGGAGGGCAACAAGAGCTGGATCTACACCAGTAGTACACAAAGGGATACCGGTACCCCTCCACCAGCACAGGAGCAGGCCCAGAGTTAGGTTTGCCCTAAGGATTCACAATTTAGTCCAGTGGAAAAGGGGGGGTACAAACAGAAATCTTGGGATTGAATTGCTTTTGTTTAGAAAAAGAAGAAAATATTCAAATTAATGATGTATATTAGGTTGAATGTTTATATATTCTTTGTGTTTCTTTCGCCGTCATGTTTGAAATAGCAATAAATGTAAATGTAAAAGGTTTAAATGTATTTTGTTTTCCAGAATTAAAGGTCAAGGGTAAATGTTGAGGTTGATTTCATGAACAATAAGATGATGAAATGGGCCCCAGAGTAGATGCATATGGTTTCGCAACAGATAATGTGTGGTACAGATTATCAGAGCGAGAGAGATCTGTAGGATTTTGCTACATTTGCACTCTTATGCCCCACGCTTCTGGTGTCCCTAGGGTGTTTATGCCGAGTGAAGTAGAGGTAGCAGACTCACTCTGTCTAGTGCACCTCGCGTTGTGCCGGGTCCCAGGGAAGTCTAAAGGGCAATCAGTCACAGCATACGTTTTACCTATCAATTAAGACTGCCCAGCCACAGATTGTAAAGAGCAGAAGAATGTTCGGTATACACAAAGAGGCCAATTTAGTTTAGAAGAGGCTATTTTTAATCAAAAATCAATGGGAGCAAGGGGTGAAGAGTTTCAGAGCTGGAGGAATGGGGGATTTTCAGAAGAAGGGGTGGCACAGGTAAATCGAGAATGTGTAAATGTAGGGCAATGTTACCTGAAGCATCTGACGTGGCTCAAGGAGCCAGAAAAAAACAGTTAAGATACAGACACCGTTTTTCTCTGAGTTTTAAGGGTGATGGCACGGTGCCCGTTGGCACAAATGGGAAGTGCAGCTGCACGCTTTGCATCACTGATCTGGCTGGATGTACAGCTGCCCTTTTGGATGTTTTTTGGACATGTGGATTGTATACCTATACGCAGTTGCCTCCATCCTGTCGAGGTGTGTGCAGTTTCACTACACTCCATGTGCCAATCTTTGTTATCCCAGAAGAACATTTGCTCCTGGCCCACTTAATGCCTAAAGTCACACCTGTGCCCCCTTTCTCCCCTCTGCTCCTTGCATCCACTTTATCATCATATATGGACTAATCAATGACTTTATTCGACAAAGAGAAGTAGGAGCTATTGCAACATACTACGAGTTCTAACTACCTTTTTGGTTGCATCATCAAAGGTTTTAATGGACATTCCTCAGAAGTACCAACTGTTTAGTCACACAGAGATGTTCTTTCCCTCTCTCCTGGCACCTGGCATCCAAACCAAAGCAAATGCAGGTGACCAAGTATGAATTCCTGTTGTTATTAATTAATCTGAGTCAGAGTTCAGTGCCATCAAAGAAGGGCTGTGGGCCCTGAGGCTCATGACTTTATAAAACGGTTCCATCCTCGACCTCCTAACAGCCATGGAGGGAGGGGTCTGTCAGAAGATAGGGAGCATGTGCTGTATGTTTGTGCCTCCCAATGATTTGAAAAATGGGAACCTAACTCAGACTATTGCTACCTTGCATAAACTCTGAGTGACCATGGACAATAAGGCAGGAATTACAAATGATTCATGGATGGATTTACTTTTCTCTCGAGTGCCATCTTGGATGAGCCTTGCTGCAAAACTTCTCCTACCTATTTTTGTCTTTTGTCTTTTTTTAAATGCTCTTACACTGTTGTTCTGCCGAGGAACCAAAAGCAACTACCATAATGACTGTGACCCTGTCCAAGGCTAGAATCACTACCATTTCATCTCATATGTGCACTCAGACTTGAAGCTATTTTGTGTCCTCCACCAATTTGGGATGATTGTGTGGAGCAGCAGGTAGATCACGGAAATGGTAGGGGTGTGAGTTGGGTTTGTTCAGCGGAGGAGTATGCCCATTTTGGGACCCGGATGAGAAATGACTGTAGAGTTGTTTCCCAAGAAGATGGTTTTGAAGAACAGGGACATGACTTAGTTAAAGTATTAACTAAAGGGGGAAGTTGGGGTGGTCAGGAAAGGTCACCATGATGAAGAGGGCTTCATATTGAGCGCACATACTTGTGACTGGGGGTGTGGCAAACTGGGTGCGATGTTGCAATTTCATATGTAGGACAGACAAAAAGTGACCACAATCTGTGGGACACTTGCATCTCTCGCATGCCTATTGCTACTGGATACAAGTCAATACTTTAAGTATAAAAGGGATTTCACAGGAATGGTCCTTGTAAGGAACAACAGTTTAGTTTTAGATACATTTCTCACATTTTCAAGACAATACTTTCACACTACTTTAAAGTAGAAAAATATATATTTCTGTTTTTTATGTCCAATATGGACCAAGCGCAGAAGAAAAATTGATATACATATATACAATAACAACAAGATAATTGTTATCAACTCTACACATTTGGGATGATTCCCTTCCTCAGGAGTGGTTAATATTGCATTCGTCTTCTATTTTTTCTAATATTTAATTAAAGAAATCAATAATCTGAACATAAAGATCAATTTAGTACAGTGAAGTTGTTCAATGCACTTTATGATACACATTTTGTAACACACATTTAAGTTCTCTCATGGTTTGTTCTGTAATCATTCACCTGGTGTAGATCTGTACCCCAGCGGTCCAGAACTGTTTAAAAGCAATTTCCAAGATGTAGGTTAAACTTGGAGTATCACAGGAAAGACCCTGTAGAAAAATGATTATAGGTCCCTATTAGTAGAATCTACAGAATCGAAAACGCTAAAAAGAGTTCGGCTTAAATGGAAAACCTGCTCTTTCTACCATGGGCAGATTTCGCTCCTGAGGAAGGAAATCATCCTGAAATGCAAAGAGCAGATTCCTATCTTGTTATTGTATATATGCATATCAATTGTTCTTCTGTATTTAACCCAGTGCCAGGGTTGTAATTCTCTCTCACACCCTCCAACACTCTTAGTCACTATTTATCATCTCTTAAACTTAGGTGTGCACCTCACCATTTATCTATTTTGCAAGTCCATATGTATCCAGTGTAGTTAAATGTCAATGGGATATGTTACTTTAGTGTTGCTTTTTATTTTTATTTGATACATATTAGATGTGCATGCACGTAGAAAGATAAAATGTAAAATTCACCAAATTAAATATAAACAAGATGCCAACATGGTGACCTATAGAGTGCCCAGAAGCAGGCAACAAGGAGTTTCCTAATGTGGGTACCAGGAAGGGGTGCCTGTTCTGAATAACCCGCTGCAAAGGAGAAATAAGATTTTATTAAACATGCATGCAAACTGAGGAACATACAAAAGGAATTTATAAATCTGTATGTAGTGAACTTTTATGAATTCCTTTAGATTCTGCAGCCAGCAGTTTGTGCAGTGAATTTCAGGCAGCTGGGAAAATCTAACTCTGCGGGATTGAGGGCTGGGAGAGGAACAATGATTAACCAAGCAGATGGTCAGCCGTTGAACAGGACACAATATATATAGATTGATAGTTCCGCAGGAGGCAGAGACCATCTCTGTAAGTGCATTGAAGTTTTGCAGAGGGACCCAGCCATTTATTTTGACCAGCAATAAATATGAGGTGGAGTAAAGGCTAAAGTGATCAATACCCAGGTGTTTCAATTGTATTCACAGATATGGCTTGCAGGCTACAATGGTAGTCATTTAAATTTTAATGTTCCAATGATGCTGGTAAGCCGGGGCAGATGAGATATTTATTGCCGGTTCAAAGAGAACTTGTTTATTCAGCCCTCCTCATGTTACTTGAAGCATCCATCGGAACCATGTGCAATTATGATTAAGGTTAAAGGGCTCAGGCCAGTTGTTACTTGTAATTAAATATGTTTGTACACAAATGTTTTACTGTGTGATGGTATCATGACCTACCACAGATGGATCCTAAGAAAGGTTGTGCTATGAATATGATCTGAAGATGGTAATTAAGATAACAAGTGACCAATGAGAATGGAAGAATTGCAGAAAGATGGGTTTCTTTGTATAGGTTTTGTCCAATCACATGTGGGGCTGGATTGTTATAAAATATATGGGAGTGTTTTAACTGTTGCACAAATATACATAATGTGTCAATTTATGTGGTTAGGCGAGAGTTGGGTTAGTTTGTCTCAATAGGGTCATCTAGCTCCTCCCTGGACGATTTTTCAATAAACTTGCTTTACGTACAAACGTGCACTTGTTCCTTAAGTGGTGGGCCTGCTTGGGTTAAGGTGATTAGGGGGCCATCCATGCATCAGCAGTCAGCATCCCAGACCAAGATCACCATCCTTAAATGTACCTACACAAACAATTCACCTTGGAAGCTGCAGTCTGCCATCTATACCATTTTGCCAAACCTACTACAATCAACATCAGACAGTTGTGGACTAACACAAACTTATATATTTATTTATTTGGATGTGTAAAGCGGACTAACAGCCCAAGGGCATCGAGGCACTGTGCATGAAATCGGCTTAGTTACATGAAATCGTCTTAGTTACAGTCAGGATGTTTGCTCATGGTTACATTGAGCTTGCATACAGAATAATCCTTATCGAAGAATATTGAAATTACAGTAAGAGGAAATACATAGATGATTACAACTTTTAGAATATTGTTCAGATACATTACGAGTCACATGAAAGCAATGAAGGAACGGTATTTCAACGTAGGTAGATGGCACCAAGAGCTTGTTTAGTTAAACACATTGTTTTTAGTGCTTTCCTGAAGGCTAGGTGAGACTGCACACACCTCATGTGAGGTGGCAGTAGCTGCCAGGATTGGGAAACTGGTCCCACCGGCCCATATTCTCTGCGGTTTTGGGAATGGAGATCCCATTATTGTAGGCAGCTCTTGTAAGTCTGGCTGAAGTAGGCTTGACACTTCTTTGAGCAAGGTATACCGGTGCTAGATTATGGATGCATTTGTGTGTCAAGGAGAGGGTTTTAAAGATTATCCTGTCTTTAATGGGGAGAGAATGCACCTGCTTCCTGGCTTCAAAGATATGTTCTCTCTTGGAGATGCCAGTGGCAGCCCTCAAGGCATTATTCTGGATGGTTTGGAGCTTAGTAATATTTTTTACGGATGTCCCAACAAAGGGGGCATTGCAGTAACCCAGCCTAGATCCGATAATTGCTCTTGCAATCGTGAGACAGTTCTGATCCGACAGAAAGAATGCTGTGAGAAACGGGGTCAGGGTAGGTTCACAGTTTTTAATAAGCTGAGCCAGGTAGGCATCACCTTTACAGAGGGAGGGTTTGATAGACTTCAGGAGATTGCTAACTTCATGTTCACTCATTTTCTTGAAGGCAAAGGTAGGAGAGTCTCCAGCAGTCCTACTTTGTAATTCAGAGATTTGGTGACTGAGTGCATGTTGATATGTCACAACTGAGTGTCCCACAGTATTTGGTTGAAGATTAAATCTTGTGAAACAGTCTCCTGAGGTTGATGCTGAAATATTAAGTCTCCTGGGGGTGAGGTAGGGCCCACCCTCATGTTGACAGTGTGCCTTTGAGCTTCCCTTCAGATCCACAGCACTTCTCTCATTCCTCTGCTCCACAGACTGCCATTCTGTTGCTGGTGAGCGCTGTCTAGGATGTTGTCCATGTTCCTGCCAATCCAACTGCAAGCCTCAGCAGCGACAACCTTGGTAGTGGCATATCCCCCTGTGTCCCTGTCTAGCCCCACCACCTATTGGGTGGGGGCTTCCTGTACTCCTTTGCCTGGCTCTCCTGTTGCAGGGCGGGCTTGCAATCCTCTGCGGTTGGTCCACTGTTCCAGGCCTGGGGACTACTCCACACCCGGTTCACACCCTGCTCTTGGGGTACCACTCCTCCACAGCATCCTTGCCCATGCCACCGCCTAACTGGGTGGGGACCTCGCAGATGACACATGGCTCCCATTGGAATTTTGGGACCTGACTATTCCATGCTGAGTTATGGACACCATGGGCTCATCGGTGGACCCCTGACTCATCATGGGGCCAGGTCTTTACTTGCACCCAAACCATCTCACCCCCTCAGTGGAACAGGCCTGTCATTTCCCTATGTCCCAGTGCTCTGGGAGAAGCTGCTTTGCCTGGCTTTCTCAGCACTGGGATGATGCCTGAGACAGTAACCCCCCCAGGAGATCACATTGGCTCTTTCTTCTCTCTCAACCATTCTAGAGTATTTTTTCTTTCTTTCCTGCTTCCTCCCAGCCCAAGCAGGGCGAGTCCACTCCCAGGTCACCAAGGAGAGGGGGTGGGACAGTTAACCCAACTGTTGTTTAGTGAAGAAAGCATTCTAGATGCCCCCTGTTGCTAAGCTAATCAAGTATATCAACAACATGGAATACTGTAAAGCACAATACATGTATGCATGAAATAAACTATTTCCAAACCCCTCATTCTGTATGTGTGTTTATTCGTCTATGGTTATGAGTTTACCAAGAAACCCTGCCCCAGCTTAGAATGGCCCTATTTGGGCTACGAGTTACACACGAGTGCAGTCTTACTGGTGTGTTTACTAGTGAAGACCAATTGCAGGAGATCTCTAGAGCCGTAATCCTCAAAGCACGTAGTGAGCTGGTTGAAGAACACCCACTCAAAGACCTTTGAACTCTGAGAGAAATTGGGGGATAGAAAAACTGTCAACAAGAAAACTCTTCAATAACCAATTCACACATTGTTCCCCTCTCGCTGGTTCCTTCCAGTATTCCGTGAAAGCTCTGATTGCTGCCCATTGGGCCCTCAGGGAGGACTCTGCCAGTCACCTCCTGGAAACGCTCCTTCAAAAACTGTAATACCATAGCAATATCACATTCTAGAACTGAAACACTGCCTCTGCATGCCCGGCCACAAAATGAGCTCAGTGTCTCTCCCAAGACTTCAGGGTTGCCTGATGTCTGCATTTCTGTTATGGAAGAGGCAGCCTGACCTGAGACATACAGTTTCATCAATCTCCTCCTCTCAATTTCCAAGCCGCCCTTTGACTGGCTCTCATCCCTGTTGGGCCCTTGGACTCATCCATGCTCGAGCTGTCACCAACACCAACAGAACCTGAAACTACCCCCTAATGTTCCAAAAGGAGGTCCACAAAATCACCTCCTCTCTTTCCATGGCTATTTGTCTTAGAACCCTGGGGATCAATGCTATTAGGGGAAAGCATACATCAGCCCCTGTGGCCAACAAAAGAAAAGAGGCTCCACCTATCATGCTCCCTTTGATGAGAATCTCAACCAGAAACTGTTCAATTGGGCTCAGGCTGGGGATGCAAAGGGTTCTCCCTGAGGTTTTCCCAAACTTCCTGCATATGTTGTGGAAGATTATCAGTCTGAGTGACATTTCCTAGGTGTTCAAGAAGAGCCTGCTGAACTGGTCTGCCTCAACATTCCCTACTCCTCTGATATGTGCTGCTTCAAGAGGGTGTGGGTGGACCACATCCCACCGCCAACCCTTGCTGCTCAAAGTCATAGTTTCCTGACATTGCTCCCCCGCCCCCTTTGCTGGTTAATGTAATCCATAGCTGATAGACTGTGTGCCCTGCCAATAACCATCTGATTTTTCAACCCAGGCAAGAATACTCTAAGGGCACTCCCCGTTGCTGTCATCTACTGACTGTCTTTGATGGATACCATCTTTCTTGATGAGCCCTTTCCCTCAGTGTATCCCCCAGCCTTCCCCTAATTTGGCTGTCCTCAACAACCACTTGAGCATGTGTCCTCAACAACCACTTCAGTATGGAATCCTTCTGGTTGGCCCCAAGGAAATTTTAAACAAGATGGACAGTCAATACAGATCCTTCAGCATTGAAAATGCTGTAATCACTACAGCTGCTTCAGTCAAAACACTCTGAGTTTTCCTCGACTCTACCCTTTCCATGACGCGTCAGGTCAGCGCCATCTCATCTTCTGCAGCATTGACTACCAAAATCATGAATGCGGTAAAACCGCACCTCTACACCAAAAATTGTCTCACCATTGCTAGAGCTACTGTTGGGGCCAAACTGGACTATTGTAATGTCCTCCTTCTAGGTACATCAGAAAAAACCTCAACAAACTGCAAATCGCCCAAAACAACGCCCTCAGAGCGGCGTTATGCATCCCGAAAAGGGAGCACATCTCTCAGACTAGACGTGATGCCCACTGGCTCCCAGTCAGAGAGTTCATTCTTTTTAAAACCCTCGCCATAACCCAGATATGCCTCTCCTTTACTGCGGCGCCCTATCTGGCAGAAAAGATCTGCCGTGCCACTTCAGATAGGCCCAGGCGAGCACAGCACTCCAATAAGCTCCCTGTCCCTACTGTTAAAAGAGCTAAAGCTGGAGGATCTAGTTTTCCATACCTAGCACCTAAAAACTGGAATTCCCTCCCGATCGATCTTAGGAACGAGACCTCTTTCACAGCCTTTAGTAAAGCACTCAAAACAAGCTCTTCAGCTAGTTCATGCTCTCATACACAAGACCACCTATCTGCTCACCTGTAATATCAGAACCAGATTAGCACTGTGCCCACCTTAACTGTATCATAAATGCTTCATTGATCTATGTATCTATGTTCTCTGTATTGTATCTCGAAACCATTGTAATTTCATTGTCTGATGTATATTTATTCTCTGCATGGCGTCTCGAAACCACTGTAATTAGGTAAGCCTTGACAATACTGTAATTAAGTAAACCTTACTGTAACAGCGCCACGATGCACGAGGGCCGTATGTGTGCTTTATAAATGCAAATAAATAAATAAATATGTGCTGCAACCCCAGGGAGATTGGACATCTGTGATGCTGGGAAGCGGTGCCTGTGAAGATGATTAACTTGTGGTCTGAGGTGAAGCCATGCCCACAGAACTACAAACACACATAATGCTCTTTTCCCACGGTAACTGCAGTAGATGTGTGGCAGTTGCCAGTTGCTGAACCATGTTGTCCCTAAAGATCCTCTGCAACCATCTAACCCTGTCGTGAGAATGAAATACCCTCCCAAACGTTGTGCAAAACTGGGCTCCAATGAAGTGGATTGACTGTGATGACGCCAGGGGAGGCATCTTCCAGTTAACAAAGACTCCCAGTGCTCCAGACATTGGCCCAGAGGCAGTAGATCTCACTAGCTAGTCATTAAGGTAGGGGACGGCCTGTATGCCCGCCAGATGTAATGATGATACTACTGGTGCCATGCTCTTTGTGAAAACACTGGGCCCTGTTCTGAACACAAACAGCAGGAGCCTAAAATAGAAATGGCTCTCTCTTGTCGCAAACTTGAGGAACCTCTGTTCCTGTTACCTGATTGGCACTTGGAATTAGGCATCCAGCATGACTACTGAGGCCAGCAGATCCCCTTGTGAATACATGTCAGGATTTTTTGCAGGGCTTCTATCTTAAATGTTTTTCTGACCACAAATTCATTCAGAGATTTTTGATCTAGCATAAGTCTGACCCTCCTCAAGCGCTTTGGTACCATAAATATTATGGAATAAAATACCTGCTCTCCTCCGAGATGGGGACATTTTTATCTGGTTCTTTTCCACTCATTCCTGAACTGCCAAGATAATGCCAGGCTCCTATTCTTTGGTGGAAGGGTTGACAAGACACCTGATAGAAATGGCGTGGATAGGTATTCTATCCGAAAACCAAACCCCACAGGCCTGGCTGCCCACACGTCAGAAACACATTCTTCTAAGGTCTTAGAAAAAGGATGAAGCCTGCCCCATACTGGCTATCTTTTATTGTCTGGACATTTGCTCTGTCAGGGAAGACTTTCTGTTAGCTATTTTGCATTGAAATGTCTCCCTCAACCGTTACCCTTGGCTTCGAAATCTGAACAATGATTGGGCTCTGTATCACATTTTAGACTGCTGAAATCTTGAAGCTGGATTCTCCTTTCTCCTCCAGTCATCTGTCTGCTTTAAACGCCTTATGACCTTTTCCATCTAGGTAATCCCCAAACAGTTTCTTTCCCTTAAAGGATAACCTGGGCGCATTCGACGATTAAGACCCCTCAGCTTGACATTCCCCCAAATGTGAATATGCTGTGATGAATCTGATGATGTTATCATTCCTTTCCCTGGGATAGTCTCTTCCCTTGTGGCCAGTGGACGGCAGCCGCTACCTGATACTGATCCTGACCCTGGGGGTGGCTATATGAGGGAGGACCACATGGGGGATGACACAACATAATTGGAGACAGTTGCATACCCCCCATTCCCCTTTAGGGAGGCTCCCTCCATTCCTCATGCCCTGATGGCATATTGTAACACTCTCCATCAGCCACCTGCTAGGTCTACTCCAAGTATTCCCCAATATCACACAAGGGACAGTATGGTAACAACTGAGACTAGAAAAAGGGACGGAGCAATGAAGACCGGAAAACCAACACAGCGATCTAGTCTTCGGAAGTTGTTCAATCATGCTGGGAAATTTAAATCTGTCACAGCTGAAAGACAGAAGCGAGAGCTGCAGAGGCTGACTTGTGACACGACCTGTGCTGACACCGGTCAGAACGCTGAGAGAAAGTACGCTGTGGGGAGCTTTGTGGAGGCAAATCAATCCAGACGGTGGAAAGAGAAGCCGGAATGCAGCAAGACCGCCAACCGAGAATGTGAGACAGCAGGAACCGGGCACAGTAGAGAAGAACACGACGAAGGTGCAGCAGCTAACGGGACGCATGCCAAGACAGCAAATTAAAAGGAACAGAAGGCGAGATTCACTTAAAGTACCCGGTAAGCCCAGGGAAGACAGACAAGTTAGCGGGTTGCCTGAAATTGTGTGCCGTTTCATGAAAGTAACCCAGGAGATGCAAAGTGAAGCCTGTGAAGAGATTAACATATTTGGGAACCATGCTATGAGTGGGTTGCTGAACCATACCACGGGAGAGAAAGCAAAGTGAAAGTTAATGGTCTTGGAAAAGGGGCAGAGACCCAATGTGTGAGAGAAAAAACGAATATTGAAACAAACTTTAGGAAACAAGGCTGAATAAGCCAACATTGTGCAAATATAATTTCATGGATAAAAGGAAATGTAACTACATTAAAGTCCTGGAAGGAGAGTATATCAGAAAAAGCTAAGTGCTTGAAAGTAATTGCATAAAGGTCCTGGCAGGAGAGTATATCAGGCAAAGTCAAGTGTGTGTAACAAGTTACAGTAAGACGAGAACCTTCATGAAAATCCATGCCCTTGAGAGTTAGAGTTGTTGTACATTTGGAAAATAGTCTGGCAGGGGAGTATACCAAGTGACCTGTGACTCTGTGACCCACTCCCAAATTGTAATACACTGAAAATAGAATCCCAAGGAGGAGACATGACCTTAGGATTTTGAACTGTCTTGAATGTAAAGAGAAACCTGGGGAAGGGGCCATTTCCCTGAGAACTGTGAACACAACAGGAGGAGAGAGTTATACTCTTGGGGTTACAAGAAATTGGTTATTCTTTGTTTGAACATTTATTTTTATATTCAAATTGTATTGAAAGCACTTAGAGAATTCACAAAACAAAACATTGGAGGACATAAGGAGGTAGGAGAATAAAACAGGCATCATTTGTTAACCAACAACAAAATTAAATATTGCCTCTTCAACGATCATCTTAAGACATGAAAGGCCGTTACTGCACGGGACCATACTCAGCATGAAATCAAAGGAAGCACACATTTACTACATCTGGACAGCAAAAAACAGAAAGCAATGGAAACAAATCACTTAGAGCTGCAACATTGGGTGAACATAGATGAGTTTGAAAGCTACAATAACTGAAAAGATGTCATGTCATCAGGCTTATAATGCAGGCCAGGATTGCCATTTTGGGTCACAAACTGAATTAATTAGTCATGTCCCGCTTAATATTGGCCTCAATCTTGCACATAGCTGCAATAAACCATACTTTAACCCACCATTCTCTGATGTCTGGTGCAGTGGGGGCCTTCCAATGGGGTGGAAGGATAGCTCAGGGGCAACGCGTTAAGCAAGACAACGCAGTGCAACACAGGTTTGAATCCCGATCACGCACTTAGAAACCACTCGCTGGTATTAAGCTCGTTATGAAAGAAAAATTATAATAATAATCATAATAATTGCGCGCAAACACTACCCTGGCTGCAACCAAGAAGTGCGTAAGCAACCGAGCCGTTCTCGCAGACAGCTGTCAGGAAGGCATGGTATCAACAGTAAGACAGACACAAGTGACCACAGTTGAAAGGTGTTTATTGAACTTCAAACAAGGGTTGAAAAAACGCCTATCCGATCATAAATCTACAGATGGGAGAGAGCTACGACCATCAGATAATGATAACACAGGGACTATACTAATAAACCTATTGTCGATTATTACCTCGAAATACAAATAGTGTGGGAAACAATGTTACGAAAAGAAAGAAGTGTTCACTAAATGATATGCCAGGATGCTCAGGCCGTTGGCCTCCCTTCCCCATGTTTTCAGCATGGGACAAAGCTCTACACTCGAGTTTAGCACAGACTCTGGCTTCTCTAGCACAAGGATACAGTTCAAGTACCATCATCAGAGCCTTCCATGCCCAAGTCTATTTATTCAGAGGGCCTGATGCAATGAACAAACAATAAGTTATTTTCCTCTTTAAGACTTTCACAAGTTCTCAATTTCTTAGGCAATTCACTATTCACCTCAGATCCCCTTTAGCCGGGCTCAGATCCTGTCAACACAATGTTTATGCATCCAATTTCTTGTAGGATATTCTCTTTTCGGGTGACTCACGGTTCACCCCGGATCCCCCTCAGTCAGGTTCAGATCTCGGATTTCCCTCAGCCGGGCTTAGGTCTTGGATTCCCCTCAGTCGGGCTCAGATCCCCTTTTTAACACAATGCTCAATTAGTCTCTCTTTGCCGAGCTTGGACTAATTCCAATTTCCAATACAACTTTACACAAACTTGCTTTAACCAGAAGCCTTTAGCTGATCTCCCTCTGCCGAATTTGGACCAACTTCATATCCTTTTTAATCGACTATCAAATACTTTCGAATGTGCACAGGGCTTTGATTTACCCGTTTCAGGACCACTTCGATTTCAGATTCCTTTATCACTCTTCACATGTGCCACTTTCAGTTGGATACCTAACAGAGACTTTCAAATAAGCACCCACTTGGTGCTGGACCACTCGGTATACGGTATCATATCTGGGCTTCAAAGTTCAATCAGCTGTTTTAATTGTGTTCAGGTCGCTTGCCACAAACGCTTCAAACACTGTTCGCTGTAGTTTTCACTATACAGCATTGCTGCTTGCAACCTTCATTTCCACACAGAGCGGTCTGGTATCAGTCTCTCCAACTCACCGGCTGTGCTGACTTCACTGGCACTGCTTAATTGTCAGAGCCAATGAGAGTACCACAGCCACAAATGATTCTCCTTGCCTTGCTTATCGACACAGGAGAGCCCCAGCTACCTCCGACACACAATGTAGGATTCTTCAACCTTGATTCCGGGTCTTGCGTCTCCTATTCTCCAAGGTTTATTCAAGTAACTGTTTTTTGTTAAAAAGGTCAAGGGCACTTCTCTCCTTGCGATCCTCTCCTGTCTTGATTACTTTCTCCTTGTGATAAACTACCATCTTGGAACTGCTGCTTCCTCGTGTGGTTGGCCTTGCTCAGAGTGTGCTTTTGTGCTCCACTTTTATCCGTGTGGGGAAGTGTGATGGAAGTCAGGTGTGTGCAATGGTCAGTAATTTCCTGACCCTGTCTGACCATTGCACTGGGACATGTCCGCTATATGGCTCAGGTGTTAGTCCATTTTCTCTCACAGTGAGCTGTCCGTGAGAAAGGGTTTGTGTTGGGAAAGGGGGGGGGTTGAGTTCCTAAGTATCCTACTTGGTAGGATGGGGTAAAGGTGTTACAGGGAAGGGGATACCGCATCTCACCATCCGGTATCGCACTTCCCCTCACTGAAGACCCCTCGCACAGGTGATCCTCCCACACTGGTCCGCCCCCATGAACTGGATCCAAAAGCGATGGCCGTGTCCTGGCCACCTGAATGACAGATCCCCAGAGACTAGCAGGTGAGACACCTTTGTGTTTCTCACACAGTTTATAGTGCCCTTCTAGTTCTTCATTACCCATTAGTACCACCCGGGGCTCCATCAGATGTTCTATCCCAGTTATCTGAGCCAGGATTTCATTCCAGTAAGGCTGGATTATTGCGCAGGACCACCACATATGGAAGGGAGTTCCTGGGGCTTGTGTACACCTCCAACATCGGTCGGATACAGCCGGGTTCATCTTGAGAAGCCTCACAGGGGTAAGGTACCACCAGAATAACAATCTATAACTGTTCTCCTGCATGGTGACACATCTAGACAATTTAGCAGCCCTGGTCCATAGAGTATACCACGCCAGGTCCCCCTACAGGGGCATTCAGATTTTACTCCCATTTGACTATATACAGATGTGGGGCTTACACTGACAGGTAGTGAGAATCTGGTACCAGGAGTAGATCTTCCAGGAATGGGGGTACACCATGAAGAGGTATTCAAACAGAGTAATATCCCACTTAGGATGATAATGCACGCTTGCGGAGGACACCCAGTGATGAAGTTGTATATGAGCATATTTGGCAACCTCACAAACCACAAAAAGCTTCTTGCATTTATCAAAAGTCAGTGGTCGCTTGGCCTCAAATAGCTTTCTCAAGCGTTCTAGACCCCCTTCGACCCATCTCACAAACGTAACCCCGCTGGCAACCTGGAGGGAACTGGGGTGTATTCCAAATGCGGGTCAGAGGAGAGAGAAACATGATTCCAGAGTACTTCCGGCCAGCTTCATCTGAGTAAGTCATGAAAACACGAGTCGTTGGTAAGAGCCTAATCTCTAGGTGTCACGCCTTCGGGGACCTCCAACACCATTCGTGCAAGGGGCGGGAATCATATCCTGCTCTATATGCAACCAGTGTTTGGAGTTAAAGGCTGCAGTTATGCTATCCAAAAAGGAGGCAACTGAGCTGCGTAAAGATAGCTTTCTATCTCTGTGACCCCTAGACTGCCCCTATCTTTCGCGGTCATCAGCATATACCGGGAGACCCTCTGGAATTCCTTTGCTCAGATAAACCTAAAAAAGAAGGGATTGCAACTCCTGGAGTACCCGCTTGGGAATCCATATTGGGAGAGCTTTTAAGACATACAGCAGGTGTGGCAACAGCGTCATCTTAAAAGCAGCTGCCTGTCCAAGCCAGGAAATATCTAATTGCACCCACCGCAGTAACTCAGATTTAGTCGAAGAAATCAGGTGGGAGATATTCTTACCGTAAGGTTGAGCGTGAGTGGGTGTAATCTGGACCCCTAAATATTGGAGAGACACCCCAGACCATTGAAACTCAAACCTGTCATGAAGGTCTCGTTCCACTTCAGGCTTCAAGGAAGTATTAAGAACTATAGACTTAGTATAATTTATCTTGAAGCCGGAAACCCGGTCAAAAGAGTCCAATAGAGAATCCACATGGGGCAAGGTCACCTAGGAGCGGTGCATATAAAATAAAAGGTCATGGGCATAAAGACCAATTTTATGCTGGTAGTCCGCAGTAGTGATCCACCTATATCTTCTGACAGCCGGATATGGGCTGCCAAGGGCTCCATCGACAGTGTCAATAGGAGCGGGTACAATGGACAACCCTGACATGTTCCTCTAGCTAAGGTCCATGGTGCAGATAGGGCACCAATTAATTGTATACGTGTGGTTGCGTGGGAAAAAGAAGCCAACATTATTTTGATAAACAGGGGCCCAAATCCAAAACTGCGTAGTACCGTCCAGTCCATGCAGTCAAATGCTTTCTCAGCTTCAATGGATAGCACAGCCAATTCCTGGTCATAACACTTCGCATACTCGATCACATTAAGGGTCCTACGCACATTATCGAATGTCTTATGTCCTGGAACAAAACCCATCGGTCAAATTGGATTGTACTGTGGAGAACATCTGCCAATCTAGCTGCAAGAACCTTGGAATAGATTCTGGTGTCATAATTCAGCACTGTGATGGCTCAATAAGACGTACAAAGGGTAGGATCTTTATCTGGTTTACCAATAAGAGTGAACAGGGACCCTCCCATAGTAGTATCACTCTGGTAGTAGCAAAGCTGTTAAATAAGGTATTGAGATGGGGTGCAAGAAGATCAATGAATTTTTTATAAAAAAGAGTAAAGTATTGTAGTAAAAATGATGCGCAGTAGACTTGGGGTTTTCTGATGGAACTGCTTAATTGTGGTTGTGTGCATGTGGTTGTCAGTAACCCTCTTTCATTCCTACTCTGCCGACCCTCTCTCCGGCTTTTCATCTTGTTTGACACTACATGTGTGTCATTGCTAATCGCATCCATTTCAAGTTCACTCACTCCTGTGTCGGACCTTCTAGGAACTGGGATCACTTTAAAGGGTTTTGGTGCTTTTGTGGGTGTCATGCGTACATTATTAGGTGGGTGCACTGGAATCGGAACACTTTGTACACCTATGAAAAATGCAGTTCGAATTGTCAGTGATAATAAAACAATAATGAATATAATGCATAAATACATTATGCCCCTATAGGTTAGGCGGTGGTCAAAGTAATTCAGAACGTCTTTAGTGATGTCGCTGCTGTGGGCCATCATAAGTGAGTACAAACAATGCTCTTGTTTGGAACAAGTCTGGATACTGTATTTCCTTCCAATTTGTGTGTCCGCGATCACATTTTTGCATATTCTTTTCTTATCAAGGCTTCAGGGTGCCTCAGTGTAAAGTTTGAAGTTAATAACCTATGTTGTGGCTTATGTATGCAATTCTCTTCTTCACCCTGCAACTAGGATGCAAAGAGTGTCTGTATTTTTATGTCCTTATACCCCTTTTTTGCTCAGAGGAAATGTCCAAACTTAAGCCACAACTTTGCACCTTTATCCTTGTTTTGCTGGTCATACGTCCTTCTTCCTCGTCATGGATCTCGTCTGCACATGCTGTCGTTCTTCCCCGTTGTCTGTATTCTCAACGCGTTGGGGCGCGGGCAGGGGTCCTTCTCCGATGTATGGCTTGATGTCACCCAGGAAGATCCAAGCTCTTCTTCCTTGTAGCTTGACTGCAGATGGAGTGACGTCTTCCACTGTGAAAGATCCGTTGAACCTTGGCTCGTCCCACTTTTTTCTCGTGTGGTTTCTCACCAGGACTGTGTCTCCAGGAGAAACTGATGGTACACGTAAACTGTGAACTGAGTTTGTAGCAATATCTCCTTCTGTGTTCTGTGCTGCCCTACACCCTTTCTGTCGTCGCTGCAGCTGTCCTGAGATTACAATAAGACAAGATGTCATGCAATTCAAGTAATTTTGCATTTCAGACCCAGAGATTTCTCCTGTTGGCTGGGCATCATATCTAGCTCTGTCTCGGGGTGTCAGTGAAGTATGCATCCTTCTGCCTGTTGCTGTCTCGTGCGGCATAAGATGATGGTCAGAGCCAGGCTGGTTTCTGAGTGCATACAGTGCCAATGGAAGGCAGTGTAACCATCCCTTCTTTAGAGTAAGCTTCAACTTGGCTATCCTTTCCTTTAACAAGCCGTTGAGCTTCTCACATATTCCTTTACCTTGCGGGTGATATGCCAACGAGAATTTGTGCATTATACCAAGCAGCAAGCTACCCTGTTTCGAAGACTGCGTTAACAAAGTGAGGCCCATTATCTGACCTCATGACCTCACATACTCTGGGTATGTACATGGACCTGCTTCTATCCATCTAGAGAATGGACACACCACAACAATTAGATACCTGTACCCGTTACATACTTAAATCATATCGACATAATCGACATGCATGTGCTGAAAAGGTCCATTTGGCCTTGGGATGACGCCTCTAATTACTTTTAGTGTATGCCCAGCCGTGAACTTTTGGCAGATCATACAGTTCATGATAAAAAATGCAACTAGTTCCACTAAGTGCGGTACAAACCAGTCTTCGGCGATCGTTGCTGCTAGATTCTCTTTTGACATATGTGCTGGATAATGCAATTGTTCCAATGCTAATTTTAACAGGGCTATAGGCATTACTGGTTTACCAGTGCTGTCTTGTCACCACAAGCTTTCAGAGGGGTTTAAAGAACACCCCTGCCACTTCCAGAGGTTCTTTTCCTCCTGTGGTGCTTCCCCTTGGAATTCCATTAACTGGGTTTGCCCCATGTTACTATAGCCCTCAGGTTCACTTCGTGCAACAATCATTTTTTCATTTACATCAGTTATTTCTACACCCATTATAGTTCCGCCCTTGGATGCCATACGCTTGGCCTCTGTGTCTGCCGCTTGATTCCCTCATGAGATAAAATCTGTCCCCTTCGTCTGAGCGGTGCATTTCACCACCGTTATGCCCACTGGGAGCTCTAGTGCCTTAATGATCCTATCCAATAGGGCTGCGTGCTGCACTAGCATGCCGTTCGCTCTGAGGTAGCCCCTCCTTTTCCAGCGCACTAGACCTGCGTGCACTGTTGATGGCACATAGGCGGAGTCACTGTACACCATCACTTCCTGGTCTGTGTGACTCTCAATGGTGAGTATCAACGCCAATAATTTGGCAGCCTGTGCTGAATAATGAGATGGTAATCGTGCACTAATAATTACCCGGAACTGTCACGACCCTTACCCCGAAGCCCCTCTGGCTTACCCATGGGCCAGGGGGAGCCTTGACCCCAGTCTCCTCTAAATCCCAACCGAGGCCTTCTTGGGGCCAGTCCTGGCGCCTTTGGTGCCAGGCTCATACTTAATAATGAGTTTGTGATTGGGAACTACTTTTTGTTACTGTCATTCAATGTGGAAGCATCCACAGAATCAGGCTTCTTGGAACCTGGTTTGCAGAAGGATGGTTTGGGTGTGGCACCTTGGAACTCTTTTACCTGGACTTCTTTCTTGAAGCTATTTAAACCACACCCGACTGGACTGACACACTTCGCGTTAGTTTGCAATACTGCAACGTGACGCTCACCGCGTTCAGCTTCAGCCACGAACCTCGGATAAACAGCATCTGCAGAAAAAGAAAGAAGACATTGTTAGAAAAGGTTGCAGCTTACCTGAATTCCATCATTAGCGGTTCTCAGCTCTTCCGACCGGCATACTGGAACCAGCGCTCCTTCGGATCGACGGACCTGCAGAAAGGGAAAGACAAGGCTTTAGACATTTTACACGGTTAACGAACTCCGCCAAAAGGCTTACCTTCCCACTCGCACTTCATTCCGCAACATCTCTGGAATTCTACACTCCGGCGGAGCACCGCGACTTGTGAAGACAATAGATAACAGGTTAGCAAAGGCAAGGCACCTTAGCGCTGCGTTAAGCGCCAACTCACCACGTCTAGGTGCTCCAAAAACACTAATACTTACCAGCGAACCCCGGATCCAATATTCGCCACGAATTGGACTTCCACGTACCTAAGGAAGAGAAAAAATACATTGTTAATTCCGGAAAGGCATGCTAGGACAGCAAAACATCATAGCAATAAGACCTACCTGAAAGACTCACATCGGGCCGGCATCAGTGAAGTAACTTGACCGCCATTGCCCGCAAAGCACCATGCGCCCCTGCCGAGACAGCAGGACGGAGAACCCGCCAACATCAAGAACGAGGATTCTTCCGCTGGTCCCTACTGGGCATCGCAGGGAGGGATAACTGGACACCGATTGCTGGGTGGCACCCCCGTGCAACCAGGTGAGCGTAACAGGAACTCTTCATTTGCTGTGTGTTTTACCACAGCAGTGCCTGTGTACCTCTGCCCATCGTTCTCCAAGAACCACCAACAAAGACAATTTCTCCTTCTGCCAATGTGTTTTCTTTCACCCTGGGATTTCATCATAGAATTCTTCATAATTTGCGCAGTCATGGATCAGCTCTCCTTCAGTGACTGGCTCTGCTATAAACATAGCTGGGTTCACTATTTTGCATCAAACTCATCTTAATCGATGAATTCGATATGATCACTTCATAAGCAGAAGCTCTCTGAGATGTCAAGGTGCCCTTTGGTTTCTCTAGAATGGAAAATAGTGCGTGCTCGACGAACAACATCATTGAGAATCCCATCACAATGGTTGTAGCTTTCTCTATGGTGAATGCTGCGGCAGCTAAACTCTGTTCTCAAGGGAAGTGGCCTCTCATCACTCGGTCCAAATTCCCACTGCAGTGTGCCAGGGGCTTGTACCCTAAGGTGGTTCTCTGTGTGAGTACTGCCGTCATAAAGCTGCCATTCGTGTGTGAGAACAGATAGAATTCCTCTGCATAATTGGGAATCCCTAAAACTGGTGCTGTGCAAATGGCTTTCTTGAGTTCAGTAAACCCTTCTTCCATGGTCTCAGACCATTACATTTTTTCTTTCGTTACCTGTGCCTTCTTTAGTGCCTGTAATAAGGGCTTGGTATATGAGCTGTAGTTAAAGACCCATGCCCTGACGTAATTGCAAAGACCTAGACAACTTTGCATCTGTTTTATCGTGTGTGGCTTGTCTGTGTTCAGTATGGCTTCAGCCCTTTCATGGGTAATCTGTTTCCCCTCATGCAAGATCAGCTGGCCTATATACAGAACGTCTTGCTGACAATATTGTAACTTTTCTTTGTCAACTTTATATCCTTTCTCAGCCAATATAATCAATAGCTGAATAGAATCGTGTCTGCATCTTCCTCTGTTGTGCTGCAAATTAAAATGTCATCCACATTTTGCAAGAAAACACTCTTTAATGCAATGTTGCTTAAGTACATTTGCAGGACTCTGTTGAAAATTGAAGGAGACTCACAATACCCCTGGGGTAGTCTTGTGCTCTCCAGACGCATCTGTCTGAATGTAAATGACATCAAATCTTGTGAATCTTTATGTAACGGGATTGAGAAAAATGCATTTTTCAAGTCAATCACTATGAAATATTTTGCCTCAACCGATATATTACATAAGATTGCAGCCGGGTTAGGGACTAGAGGGAATTCGGCCTCAACAATATCATTTATCGGGTGTAAATCTTGAATTAGTCTCCAGGACCCTCCCTTTGATTTCTTGATAGGGTACACCGCGGTATTGCATGATGACTCTGGCGTCACTAAGATGCCCTGCTCCATCATAGCAGAAATTGTCTTGAAAATCCCTTCATCTGCTTCCCTAGACATGGGATACTGTCGTGCTCTTGGCAAAATTGCTCCTGGTTTCAGTAAAATGTTTACTTCTTCACATCCTTTTAACAAGCCTACATCATAGGGGCCTGTCGTCAACACTGAGAAAGGCACCTAGGTCATGTCATCATCAAAATATTCAGGACATTTTTTCGCCAATATCATTCTCTGGGGCACCTCTCTTGTGATCATCCTCACCCAGAAAACGAAATTTACCTCAACTGATGTTTCATCTACACCTGTTTTTTTTGTCAAATAGCTTGTCATCAGTGATGTCAGTCAGTCTGTACCCTTCTTCAATGGTGATTACTGTGCACCATTGTCTGCCTTCGTCATCAAAACCATGGATCAATGCCATTTCCCCTTGTACTATGGATGTGTGTATTGCCAAGGGAAACACTTGTCCCTTTTCCTCGTGCATAGGTATTCATGGCCGAAATAGAAATTCATCTGGGGTTCTCATGGTTTTGTGTGCAAGGCCTGGTAGCCCTGCCATTAGTATGCATATCCCATACGTGAATATTTCTGGTTCCAATGGAACAGCTCTCATAGCTGATTGTCCTGCGTATGCTCTAATCATTTCGCATATGTTAAAATAATGCATTCCTGGAGTCGAACATACTATGCCCTTCTCCGTGAATGAGATTGTCATGCTTAACTTTGTCATTAGGTCTCGTCACAATATATTTACTGGGGTTTGCCTTGAATATAACAGTGGCATATTCATGTTACAGTCTCCTATAGAGACTGGAAGTTAACACTAATTGTTGCTCCTGTGAAGCCCTGAGTATTAATAGCATCGCCAGACAAGGAAAAGCTTGCCTTCCCATATACACGAACGCGTTGCACCCGTGTCCACTAAGATGGAATATTCTTTATCCCCTATAAGGACATCTACCCTTGGTTTCTCATGAGGGTCTGGTGTCACTGATAGGATAGAGCACATCAGGATTCCCAGTGAGCTGTCCTAATCCATATATAACTTTGTCCCATACTGCGTGAATGGACTTCCTCCATCACCAGTGTTAGCTCTCATTCCAGAGTTCGATGCCTGTCCTGCACTTGTTGTCTGCGACAGTTGCATCGGCAAATGTTGAGACTGTCTTTGTGTATACCTTATCAAGTCCTGAGGTTGCGAGCTTTGCTGTGCTCCTGGCGCTTGCTGTTGCACCATGTGATTCTGTGCAACTCCGTTTCCACCCTGCTATAGAAACACAGGTGGATTCACCATTCCTATTCTTGTCCCTTGGTCACTTTGCCCCATGCCTTGACTTCTGCATGTACGTGCTAGATGCCCTGACATCCCACACGTCCAAAATGTTGGCGGTGGTCTGATTATTTGCCATTTGACATATCCTGATTGGCATTTTGCATGTTTTGAATTCCTGTAAGATCTATCATACATTAAAGTTTAACAATTTACTCAGGGTTCAGCATGCAAGATAAACACCCACCTCCACACTTCTGTCTGTCACATGGAGGCCTGATCAGTGCTATGAGGTAGATAAGGTTTCACCTAGAGACCCCTCAATGGTCCCGCTCGAAGAGCCGGGAGCGGAGTGGAGCCTCCAGGGAAAACCCCAGAAGGGGAAAAAAACCTGTGATGTGCTGCTCGAGTGCGAAGACTCGAGAGGGCAGCTGGGCAGCTGAGATGCTGTTGTATTGTAGGTTGTGCCTTGGCGCAGATGATTACCAGGATGAAGTCTGGGATAGTATGAGTAGAGAGTATATATGGTTATTTATAGTGAAAAAAGAGTAATTGAAACTGAAATGAAATGTAGTTCATAGAGTAGAAGGCTTACCCTAGTCTGCAAGAAAGAAATCCCTGGGAGTTGGCGGTATGTTAAGGGAGGAGCGAGAACCACCTGATCAGAAGCGGCGGCTGTGGATTTAGGCAAGATTCACTTAGATTTCAGCAGAAATAGAAAGAATGAACTGATATCAGATAGGGAAAATGGGGCGAGCGAAAACAAGTTTCAATAGTTAACTTACCAGCTGGAATGCCAGACCGTAAGTCTTTGAATAGCTGATCCCTTGCTAACTCCGGAGATGTCCGATGCCTAATGCCCGACTTCCTAAAATGGGAGCGACCAGCTGATTACCGTATGACTGGCGAGAAAAGGAGAAAGCTACAAATGAGGGCAACCGCACCATGTACCTAAAGATTATATCTCGAACCCGTGTAGAGACGAAGGGTTCCGAGGACGTCAGTAAACAAAAGGCTGGTGGCCATGGGACTGGCGGATTGCCTAAGAAAAAAGAGATGATTGCAAATAAGCAGTGGATTGCATATTAGATTGCGTATTAGTAAGCAGAGGAAACAATGAAAGAAAGTAGTCAGAGGTAGATAAGGCGTACTTACGGAGCGTGACCAAACTCATAAGGAGAGTAGCAACACAAAGTGCCTGGGGTGAGGATACCGGATATGCTGCTGGAGGAAGTGGGGGCGTGGCTAGCAACCCATTCCACGTAGCCCAGAATGCTAGACTGCTGAAGCCGGTTCCACGTACTGACATGATGGAAGTAATCCGGGCAACGTGAGAAGAAGGAAGTGCCGAGAGAGATGAAACAGAAGGAGATGTAACAATACCTCCCTGATTACCCTGGAACCCTCCCTGATTACTCTGCCATAGTCTTCCCCGAAAGCCTCTCCCTCTGGGGTGAAACCCATTACTGCCCTGATTAGTTTGTTGTTGATTATTGACCTTGTATGTTTGGTCCGTCTGTGCTAGTTATCAATGCCCCTCCAATGGCATATTTTGACAATTTCTTCTGCACTCATTTTGCCTCTTCAGCTTTTCGTGCAGCCTCTTTTTTATGATTCTTTTCTTGCAGTAGCCTGAAATAGTGAGTTATGGTCAACTGTATTTCAAACCACGGTTTGGCCTTGATTCCTACCAATTTCTTGAGCTGCTTCTGTACCTGATCTGGCAACCCTTGGCATAATATATGGTAGAACACGGGTATAGATTTCCCCCAAGATTTCCGCGTTTCCAACACGTCTTGGAAATTCTGAATGTAAAGCAGAGGATCTTCCGATTCCTTCATTTTACGTATCAAATATAGCTTCCATGTCAGAAGTATCTGGGTATAGCAATCGTAATGCTTTCCATACCACAGCTCTGCAATTGTTAAATGGAGCTCCATTGTGTGCAGTGTTAACTGTGGTCACACCAGGGTAGCCTGCACATGTCCACACATTGTCAGCTCGATCACCAAGTATGGCGATTAAAAGACCCTTAATATCTCCAATAGCCGTGTCCCCTCCCGTCATTTTTTCCAGCTCATGTAACCATTTCCCAGCTCCCGATGTTAACATTGGAAGCTTATTTTTCAGATTTTCTCGATCCATGTGTGACCATGGAATATACTGTGGCCTTGTTCCTCCTTTTTTGAGCAACAGGAATTGTAATGCATGGCACTCCTTTTCCTCTCTCATCATTTTTCTATCCACTGCAGGGGTGATAGTCCCGCATCGCCGTCTACCTGGAGACACCCCCCTCTGACCGTAAGATACTCCTTCGTGTCGGTCTGGTCGTGTGGCTGATTTTGATGCCTTAGGTGCAAAATCTGACCATCTTATCCCTTTTCCTCAGGAGGAGCGTTTTTCGCGTCTCCTCTCTTCTTCCTTTTCTTCATATTCCTCCCTTTCTGCGTCTGATATCGTCTGTACCCAACTCGTGCAACTCCTCTCATCTCCCTTCTTCCGATTTAGTGTCAACCTTTCTAGGGACAGCTCTCTAATTCTACTACTTCTGGAGGCGTCCTCAGTGTCATACAACTGAGTGCTCTCAAGACGCTCGTCCTCTCCTCTCCCTTGGGGTACTTGTTCTAGCCCCATTTCATCATATATTCTATCGATCGTCTCCCCGATGCTTCGGGTGTCAAAGTCATCCTCGATATTTGCCCTAGACGATCCTGGTACTGAATCGTACTCAGGAAAGAATTCTTCTATGTCCTCCCAACTTACCACTGGTTTGGGTTTTTTAACCTCTCTTTCCAGCTATTCAAGATCTCGTGATTTCTGTCTTCGCTTGCATTCTATGTCATCGAACTCTCTGCGCTACCGTGCTTCGTTCCTGACTCTATCTTCTTCCTGTTTCATTGCATCTCTATGTTCATTTGCCCTTCGTATTTCCTAATCCCTTCGTCTTTTTATTCTCCATTGCTGACCTTTTGTTCTTCTTCTTCTATTTTCTGCAGTTCCTGCCTACTCTGTTGGTCGGCTACTCTCTGCTTGTGTCTGCATTTCCTTTCTTGCTCCTCGCGATACAACTGTTCTAGTCTCTGCCTGGCTCTTCTTGTGATCCTTTCGTGTGGCTTGTCTGTGTTCAGTATGGCTTCAGCCCTTTCATGGGTAATCTGTTTCCCCTCATGCAAGATCAGCTGGCCTATATACAGAACGTCTTGCTGACAATATTGTAACTTTTCTTTGTCAACTTTATATCCTTTCTCAGCCAATATAATCAATAGCTGAATAGAATCGTGTCTGCATCTTCCTCTGTTGTGCTGCAAATTAAAATGTCATCCACATTTTGCAAGAAAACACTCTTTAATGCAATGTTGCTTAAGTACATTTGCAGGACTCTGTTGAAAATTGAAGGAGACTCACAATACCCCTGGGGTAGTCTTGTGCTCTCCAGACGCATCTGTCTGAATGTAAATGACATCAAATCTTGTGAATCTTTATGTAACGGGATTGAGAAAAATGCATTTTTCAAGTCAATCACTATGAAATATTTTGCCTCAACAGATATATTACATAAGATTGCAGCCGGGTTAGGGACTAGAGGGAATTCGGCCTCAACAATATCATTTATCGGGTGTAAATCTTGAATTAGTCTCCAGGACCCTCCCTTTGATTTCTTGATAGGGTACACCGCGGTATTGCATGATGACTCTGGCGTCACTAAGATGCCCTGCTCCATCATAGCAGAAATTGTCTTGAAAATCCCTTCATCTGCTTCCCTAGACATGGGATACTGTCGTGCTCTTGGCAAAATTGCTCCTGGTTTCAGTAAAATGTTTACTTCTTCACATCCTTTTAACAAGCCTACATCATAGGGGCCTGTCGTCAACACTGAGAAAGGCACCTAGGTCATGTCATCATCAAAATATTCAGGACATTTTTTCGCCAATATCATTCTCTGGGGCACCTCTCTTGTGATCATCCTCACCCAGAAAACGAAATTTACCTCAACTGATGTTTCATCTACACCTGTTTTTTTTGTCAAATAGCTTGTCATCAGTGATGTCAGTCAGTCTGTACCCTTCTTCAATGGTGATTACTGTGCACCATTGTCTCCCTTCGTCATCAAAACCATGGATCAATGCCATTTCCCCTTGTACTATGGATGTGTGTATTGCCAAGGGAAACACTTGTCCCTTTTCCTCGTGCATAGGTATTCATGGCCGAAATAGAAATTCATCTGGGGTTCTCATGGTTTTGTGTGCAAGGCCTGGTAGCCCTGCCATTAGTATGCATATCCCATACGTGAATATTTCTGGTTCCAATGGAACAGCTCTCATAGCTGATTGTCCTGCGTATGCTCTAATCATTTCGCATATGTTAAAAAAATAATTCCTGGAGTCGAACATACTATGCCCTTCTCCGTGAATGAGATTGTCATGCTTAACTTTGTCATTAGGTCTCGTCACAATATATTTACTGGGGTTTGCCTTGAATATAACAGTGGCATATTCATGTTACAGTCTCCTATAGAGCCTGGAAGTTCTGTTGTACAAGGAACACTAATTGTTGCTCCTGTGAAGCCCTGAGTATTAATAGCATCGCCAGACAAGGAAAAGCATGCCTTCCGATATACACGAACGCGTTGCACCCGTGTCCACTAAGATGGAATATTCTTTATCCCCTGTAAGGAGAACTACCCTTGGTTTCTCATGAGGGTCTGGTGTCACTGATAGGATAGAGCACATCAGGATTCCCAGTGAGCTGTCCTAATCCATATATAACTTTGTCCCATACTGCGTGAATGGACTTCCTCCATCACCAGTGTTAGCTCTCATTCCAGAGTTCGATGCCTGTCCTGCACTTGTTGTCTGCGACAGTTGCATCGGCAAATGTTGAGACTGTCTTTGTGTATACCTTATCAAGTCCTGAGGTTGCGAGCTTTGCTGTGCTCCTGGCGCTTGCTGTTGCACCATGTGATTCTGTGCAACTCCGTTTCCACCCTGCTATAGAAACACAGGTGGATTCACCATTCCTATTCTTGTCCCTTGGTCACTTTGCCCCATGCCTTGACTTCTGCATGTACGTGCTAGATGCCCTGACATCCCACACGTCCAAAATGTTGGCGGTGGTCTGATTATTTGCCATTTGACATATCCTGATTGGCATTTTGCATGTTTTGAATTCCTGTAAGATCTATCATACATTAAAGTTTAACAATTTACTCAGGGTTCAGCATGCAAGATAAACACCCACCTCCACACTTCTGTCTGTCACATGGAGGCCTGATCAGTGCTATGAGGTAGATAAGGTTTCACCTAGAGACCCCTCAATGGTCCCGCTCGAAGAGCCGGGAGCGGAGTGGAGCCTCCAGGGAAAACCCCAGAAGGGGAAAAAAACCTGTGATGTGCTGCTCGAGTGCGAAGACTCGAGAGGGCAGCTGGGCAGCTGAGATGCTGTTGTATTGTAGGTTGTGCCTTGGCGCAGATGATTACCAGGATGAAGTCTGGGATAGTATGAGTAGAGAGTATATATGGTTATTTATAGTGAAAAAAGAGTAATTGAAACTGAAATGAAATGTAGTTCATAGAGTAGAAGGCTTACCCTAGTCTGCAAGAAAGAAATCCCTGGGAGTTGGCGGTATGTTAAGGGAGGAGCGAGAACCACCTGATCAGAAGCGGCGGCTGTGGATTTAGGCAAGATTCACTTAGATTTCAGCAGAAATAGAAAGAATGAACTGATATCAGATAGGGAAAATGGGGCGAGCGAAAACAAGTTTCAATAGTTAACTTACCAGCTGGAATGCCAGACCGTAAGTCTTTGAATAGCTGATCCCTTGCTAACTCCGCAGATGTCCGATGCCTAATGCCCGACTTCCTAAAATGGGAGCGACCAGCTGATTACCGTATGACTGGCGAGAAAAGGAGAAAGCTACAAATGAGGGCAACCGCACCATGTACCTAAAGATTATATCTCGAACCCGTGTAGAGACGAAGGGTTCCGAGGACGTCAGTAAACAAAAGGCTGGTGGCCATGGGACTGGCGGATTGCCTAAGAAAAAAGAGATGATTGCAAATAAGCAGTGGATTGCATATTAGATTGCGTATTAGTAAGCAGAGGAAACAATGAAAGAAAGTAGTCAGAGGTAGATAAGGCGTACTTACGGAGCGTGACCAAACTCATAAGGAGAGTAGCAACACAAAGTGCCTGGGGTGAGGATACCGGATATGCTGCTGGAGGAAGTGGGGGCGTGGCTAGCAACCCATTCCACGTAGCCCAGAATGCTAGACTGCTGAAGCCGGTTCCACGTACTGACATGATGGAAGTAATCCGGGCAACGTGAGAAGAAGGAAGTGCCGAGAGAGATGAAACAGAAGGAGATGTAACAATACCTCCCTGATTACCCTGGAACCCTCCCTGATTACTCTGCCATAGTCTTCCCCGAAAGCCTCTCCCTCTGGGGTGAAACCCATTACTGCCCTGATTAGTTTGTTGTTGATTATTGACCTTGTATGTTTGGTCCGTCTGTGCTAGTTATCAATGTCCCTCCAATGGCATATTTTGACAATTTCTTCTGCACTCATTTTGCCTCTTCAGCTTTTCGTGCAGCCTCTTTTTTATGATTCTTTTCTTGCAGTAGCCTGAAATAGTGAGTTATGGTCAACTGTATTTCAAACCACGGTTTGGCCTTGATTCCTACCAATTTCTTGAGCTGCTTCTGTACCTGATCTGGCAACCCTTGGCATAATATATGGTAGAACACGGGTATAGATTTCCCCCAAGATTTCCGCGTTTCCAACACCCATGCGTCTTGGAAATTCTGAATGTAAAGCAGAGGATCTTCCGATTCCTTCATTTTACGTATCAAATATAGCTTCCATGTCAGAAGTATCTGGGTATAGCAATCGTAATGCTTTCCATACCACAGCTCTGCAATTGTTAAATGGAGCTCCATTGTGTGCAGTGTTAACTGTGGTCACACCAGGGTAGCCTGCACATGTCCACACATTGTCAGCTCGATCACCAAGTAAGGCGATTAAAAGACCCTTAATATCTCCAATAGCCGTGTCCCCTCCCGTCATTTTTTCCAGCTCATGTAACCATTTCCCAGCTCCCGATGTTAACATTGGAAGCTTATTTTTCAGATTTTCTCGATCCATGTGTGACCATGGAATATACTGTGGCCTTGTTCCTCCTTTTTTGAGCAACAGGAATTGTAATGCATGGCACTCCTTTTCCTCTCTCATCATTTTTCTATCCACTGCAGGGGTGATAGTCCCGCATCGCCGTCTACCTGGAGACACCCCCCTCTGACCGTAAGATACTCCTTCGTGTCGGTCTGGTCGTGTGGCTGATTTTGATGCCTTAGGTGCAAAATCTGACCATCTTATCCCTTTTCCTCAGGAGGAGCGTTTTTCGCGTCTCCTCTCTTCTTCCTTTTCTTCATATTCCTCCCTTTCTGTGTCTGATATCGTCTGTACCCAACTCGTGCAACTCTTCTCATCTCCCTTCTTCCGATTTAGTGTCAACCTTTCTAGGGACAGCTCTCTAATTCTACTACTTCTGGAGGCGTCCTCAGTGTCATACAACTGAGTGCTCTCAAGACGCTCGTCCTCTCCTCTCCCTTGGGGTACTTGTTCTAGCCCCATTTCATCATATATTCTATCGATCGTCTCCCCGATGCTTCGGGTGTCAAAGTCATCCTCGATATTTGCCCTAGACGAGCCTGGTACTGAATCGTACTCAGGAAAGAATTCTTCTATGTCCTCCCAACTTACCACTGGTTTGGGTTTTTTAACCTCTCTTTCCAGCTATTCAAGATCTCGTGATTTCTGTCTTCGCTTGCATTCTATGTCATCGAACTCTCTGCGCTACCGTGCTTCGTTCCTGACTCTATCTTCTTCCTGTTTCATTGCATCTCTATGTTCATTTGCCCTTCGTATTTCCTAATCCCTTCGTCTTTTTATTCTCCATTGCTGACCTTTTGTTCTTCTTCTTCTATTTTCTGCAGTTCCTGCCTACTCTGTTGGTCGGCTACTCTCTGCTTGTGTCTGCATTTCCTTTCTTGCTCCTCGCGATACAACTGTTCTAGTCTCTGTCTGGCTCTTCTTGTGATCCTTTCGTCTCTCAATCCTTTTTCTTTTTCGTTCTCATTTCTTTGAAAATTGTCTAGCTCTCCCATTTGTCTCACTTCTTCAATGCGTTTACCATCGAGTTTCAACAGAATCTGACCTCCCATCCATTTGTTCTGTGTGAATGCTATCTCATCAGTTCTATCCTCATCTCCTTTCCATCTTTTGCCCTCTCTCTTGGTATCTATAGATGTACTTGCTTGTGCCTGGTCTCCTTTCCCATTTTTGCATCTCTCTTTGTCCCTTAGGAATTTGGAGGTGATGTCTCTATCTCTATCCTTGCCTGGGTTGCCGTCTCTACTTTGCATAGGTGACTCATATGCCGGGATGCTATATCCCATGGCTGCTTTAAGTTCCCTTAGCGGGTATAATCCTTCGCCTTTACTGACTTACCTTTTGTTTCAGGCGGGGCAGGTGGCGCGAAAGGCGCCTCACCCCCCTCTGTGCATACTTTAAGTATCCAATCTAAGGGCGGCTCTTCCTCCTTATCCTCTTGGTACATCTTCCAAAGTTCTAAGCTCACTAGGCGTTTGTCACATTTTTTGCCAGTGTACGTAGCGTGCAAATATGTCGTCATGTGTTGCAGGACCCTTTTAGATAGTGACCCGCCCTGGGGCCTTGGCATAAACATTTTGTTAGCGGTTCCCTTAAGCCATTCTGCACTGTACTTTTTCAGCTTAGGTGTATGTTTAGGCAACTGTTTGCACAAGTGTATTAACGGTGTAACATCTTCCATTCTTAAAACTATCTCTTTTCTTCCCCTCACAACACTTAGTCACGTTTTACGTTACTTAAACAATATCAACAATATGAGCGAGCACCAATCATCGCAAGCTCCAATCCCGTTTTTTCCACAACATAAATTTTTTCCTTCGCAAACAATAATCATCGATTCATAATATACAATGTCTTGGCTACACAATCGCATCATTTTAATGCTCATTCCTCAAAATATGACGTCAGAAAGAAAAGAAAAGAAAAAGAAAAAATGAAAAAACATAAGACAAACGTGACAGACTAGACAGACTCCAGCTGTCTACACAGATCTCTGCCCCTATGAGTTACCCCGACATGGAGTGTAAGTCCATCCCTTTGAAAAGCGTCTTTAACTGCTTTGGTCTCCTATTCCGTCCTATTTAATTCAGGACTTTGGATGGAGGCTTCTTCTAGACGCAGTATTAAGCGTAGGTATTTGGGCGTATCCTCTCTCTGCTCAGGTATCCTCCTGGTATCCTCCTCTATGCTCGGGTATCCTCTCGGTATCCTCTATGTGTTACTTGGTCACCCTCAAGTCATTATTTCCTTCCCCTTATATATATACATTCTACTCTATCTCTACCTTTATTTTTTGTCCCGCCTCCCACCGTTACTTTCCCTTACTTGTTCTAAGGCATGCAACTTTTTGCCAAAGCGTTCAGTCTTAGTCACTCACTGTTTGCATGTTTTCCTCTCTGGATCCTCGGGATCACCGCCTTCGTTACCGCCTCTCCTGCTGTTCACTCGATCGGCTGCTCGTAGAAGTGGGAAGGAGTTCGTGGGTGAAACACAGGTTCCTTCAGACCTCACCCTGCAGGTTTTTTAATTTACTCTAGCCACTATCTACAGGGATCTTTTCAGTCTACTTAGCCAGATGGCAAAAGGACTTGTGATATTGCTGAGGACCTAGAGTTACTTTATGTTGACGGTCAATGGGTTTCTTTGTCTAATCGATAATCGATAAACCATCCTCTTCATACGAAGTGTGCGCTAGGACCCCTACCGGCCAATAAAGCTGGGGGTTGCCCAATAGCACTTTAAGATGAGGCAAAAGCACCCGTGAGATGATGGGGATGCAGATTAGTACTCTAGCATCGAATCAATAATGACAACTCAATGGTTTGCCAAAGGGAGTTCGTTTAATGACAAGTACAAGAAATGGGGAGTTCATGAATATCAGCAATTGCTCGTTCTTTCTTCTTGCTTCAACTCCAATTAATTTAATAAAAACACATCTTTTATACTAAAACCTCGCCATCACTGACGTGTAATGCTTAAAATGTTGCATGCAATTCTATTGGTTATAAGAAGGTAACTTTACTATAGATACTATATGTATATGATAGCAGAGTGAAAGGATTGGATAACCAGTGTCAGGTGGGGCATTTAAGCCCTTCCTTCAGAATGGCTATTGTGGACATCACTAAAAGTATGACGTCCCATTGGTTCTACAAACTATAGGATCCTAGATTACTTGGTCCATTACGATTGGGTTGGCACCAATCCCCACTCATACTTTTCCACTGACTTAGCAGCGTGCAGAACGGTCGGCCAGGTGCAGGGTGCTCGCCCGCTCTCCCAGCTTCCCCCAACCATTACCACCATCAATCACCGCCCCAATGGCCATGTGTCAATTATTTCTTATTGGTTGGCCTCAAGACTGCATCTCTGTCTGGAAGAGTTCAGATATCTGTGCATGGCACAAGGCAGCTCGTAGGTATGAAGGCCCCAACTCTTCTTGCTTGGCAGGTCACGTGTTTCAGACACCATGAAATCGTCTCATTCTCCATGCAATTTGTGTATTTGATTTAGCTTTCTGCCCACCACCTGCCTTCTGCTGCTTATCTTGACTCCTTTGAACAGGATACTCTGCTCTTTGCTTCATTAATTGTGTCTACTCTTTGTCTATGTCAGCCGATATGACCTTGGCTTCTTGGTACGGGTTGCATGCGTCTGAGTTTCTTTTCTGTCCTTAGCTTTCGATTCACGTGTCGAGGGGCTCCTCTCCTGCGGACTTTAGTAACGTTTAGTTGATTCTGTTCTTGTGCACAGTGGAAGTACACTTATATAAAATGCTCCTTTTTGAGGTAGATATGTATAGGTGGCGCTTGTCGCAATCCATCTTACTACTAAGCATAGCAAGCCGCACAATATTCTCAGCTTTCTTGCGGTTCCAAGCATATGTACACGTGTAAACTGGTTGCATGTCTTCATCGCACTTATGGCATACGCTTCTTACACTTGACATCACTCATTTCACTTTAAACCTAGGATGTCACTATTTCGTCTCTTTTCATCATTCGCAAGTCGTCGTATTTTCTATATGTGAGTCAGTCTGGGTTCTTGTGACGTCACCATTCGTCTTCCTTTAGGACTTTCTTGGCTTCTTCAGGCATTGTGTTTTGGCAATCGTCAGATTGTCTCACTTGTCGATATGGTTTTCTCAATGGTACCTTACTGTCCAAGGTTCCTTATGTGCAGGTACTTCAATAGGTGCTGTCAGTCTGATAGGTACCTGGCAGAGCCCCACTGCGGCTCTTTGCTGGTTTATTTGCTCATCATACGTCACATATTTCGGCGTGAAAGTTCCTGCCACTTCAAAATGGGTGATTTGAGTGCGGACCTCCTCTACAGTGGAGTTTAAGTGAAGGGAGACACCAGAAGCACGTGCGTGCAGCAGGGCTACACCAGGAACTGGGCTTTAGCATGTGGTGAGTGGGTGATCAGTCGCAGTCCCGGAAGCCCCCCGGAGATGTGCAGGGCCTCCTGCTGCATCGCCGGTACCAACATGAGAGGCGCCAAATCCTTCGATCAGGCCGCTGGAGACATTTTGGGAGCAGCAGACCTCCCGCGAGGAAATCACAGAATGCTCTGGGATGTGCATAGTTGGAGCACTGAAATCTTCACATGGGGTGCCCAGGCATCTCTTACGACTGGACCTCACAACTGGATACTGGGCGATGGGGCTAGGGTGCCCTTGGCCAGCTGCCAATTCAGAAAGGCTACGGAGCTCTTGGGTTTTAGGACTCCATGCTCCTCTATCCAGGCCACACACCCTCGTTTGAACTTTTTGAATTGGTAAAAAGGAATCTGGGAAATGGAACCATTTCCTGGAACTGTGAACATTGTCCATTTGGAACCTTTTGGTTGGATCTATACGTTTGTGTTGGATTTGAACATTTGTGCACTCTGAAAACCAGACACAATATCCTTTCCAGAGTTAGTTTTAGACTGTAAGGGACAAAAAAGGATTTCGGACACAGGACATATTTTTGCCTTGGACATCTTGACAAAGGACAGACAGCTTAGTTTTCAGTCGAGGTAATGAAATGCCTCTTAGATTATGGTTAGTGAGGTATTTTCCAACCCCCTTTTGATTTAATAAATGTGTTTAACCAAACATCATCAGTCCTCTGTGTCTGCGTCTCATTCCTGGTTCCTCACATTTGGTGCCAGAAGTGGGATCGGGCTCAGTTGACACAAAATTAGCAACTGAGCTTCGATTCATCAGTAGCTACAAAAAAGTCTATTGGATTCGACCTCTGCAGTAGCAGCAAGCAATTGATACAACCCGCAGAGAGAATGTTAATACCCACTGACCTAGTTCTAGTACTCCCTGGCACTTACATTAGGTTAACCTCTAAATCTGGCCCTGCTTGGCGATATGGCCTAGGTGTAAGGCATCCTAGATCTCGATTATAGAGGTGACGTAAAGATATTACTTCAAAACAGTGGCAAAGAGGAGTATCAAGTAAAGAAGGGAGAAAAAATTGCTCAGGGAATCCCAGAAAGAGATTTCTTTCCCAAAATGAAAGACATCAAGGAGGTGGATAAAACTGAAAGAGGGGAGAGAGACTTTGGAGAGGCAGCTGAATGTTCCCCAATGATATCTGGGGGTGGTAAAGCCTAAAGCCCTTGGTGAGGAAGTTGAACTTATTTCTGATTTAGCCTTTGCTCAAAAGAATGACCCATTCTTAGCAGAGGCTTTTCTATATGTAGTGTTAGAAGAAGAAGGAAGATTAAAATGGGGACCATTCTTCTTTCTAAAGCATGGGCTACTTTATAGAGGCAATCTCAGTTCCGATGGTATTCCTAGATCTCAGATTCTGGTGCCTAAAAGGGTGGTGCTTGAAATTGTCCACTACCATTTATCAGGTGGTCACTTAGGAACAGCTAAGAACCAGGAGCAAATAATTAGTTGATTTTATTGTCTTGGAATCTATGCTGATGTGAAGAACTTCGTACTCACCAATGCCCTGTGTTAGAAGACTAGCGCCCAAATACCACTCCCTGCTCCACTCCAACCTTTTCCTATCATTGATGGGCCCTTTTCTCGCATAGGTATGGACATAGTAGGGCTCCTTGAGACATCTAGGTTGGAGAATCGTTGCATCTTAGTAATTGTAGACTATGCTACTCGTTACCCAGAGGCCTTTCCCTTATGTAACGCATATCCCAACAGATTTTGAAACACCTAATCCCATTTTCTTCACAAGTTGGTTTCCCGAAAGAGATCCTAATGATCAAGGGACTAAATCTGCCTGCTTCTACTCTCCGCCCTCTGCAATTTATCCAGAACAGGACTGCAAGACTTGTCCTTGGCCTCAAGCCTGGGGATCGTATCTCTCCAGGACTGAAATCTCTGCACTTGCTCCCAGTGGCTGCGAGGATTACATTCAAAACCCACTGCATCATCCACAAGGTCTTCTGGGGACTGGGACCTCAATACCTTCAACTCTCTCTTCCTAAATATGTTCCTTCTCAAGCTCTTCGCTCATCCGCCTCCAACACCCTCAGGGTCAGTCGCTTCTCCAAGCAACGTGTTGGTGGGAGATCTCTTTCATCGGCTGGTGCCTCCCTCTTGAACAGCCTCCCTGCCTCCCTTAAACTTGAGGAGAACCATCTCCATTTTCGGAAGCACCTCAAAACCTTTCTCTTTGCTTCTGCTTTTTCTCCTCCTCTCCTCTGCTGACCTCCTGGCTTTAACCGATACTGCACTGGCTACCTGGACACCCTCTGATCTCGTGCCCAGGTCCCTCCCCGCCAGCGTCACACACCTGCACTGCCCGCCTGGCAACCCCCGCACTTAGGCACTGTTTCTGTATCCCTACAGTCCCCCTACCAGCTCTTGATACCTGGGGTCTGCCCTTACCCATGCACTTGCCACATGCTGCCTGTTACTTACCTATTGTTATTATCTATTCCCATGTACTGCACTGTCCCTGCCCCCTTCCCACGCACTTGCACGATCTGAATGACACCTGGCCTAGTACGATCGTTGTCTGTCCTCCCTTTGTTCCCCCCTTTGCCTCGTCGCGCCTTGAAACACTTGTGTATAGGCGCGTTATAAATGCCATATCATATCATATCATATCATATCATATCATATCTTCATGAGTTGGTTGATGTCTGAAGTGAAGGAGATCCTGCACATTAAGACTCTTAGGACCTCTGTCTACCACCTGCAAACTGACGGATAAGTAGAACGTTTCAATACAAGTCTCAAAAATGTAATTCGTAAATTGGTCGAGGCTGACGGCAAAAATTGAGATATTATGATACCCTGGGCCCTTTTTTCCACCTGGAAGACACCACAATCCTCCACAGGATTTTCACCATTTTAATTACTGTATGGTAAGGATCCATGGGATGTCCTTGACATGTTGAGGGAAACTTGGGAGGAGAGAGAGAAAGCCCTTCTACTCCTCTCACAAACTGCCTAAAGGTTGAAAGAACATAAGGCCACTATGAGAGTGATAGTTAAAACCCACCTAACTAAAGCTCAAGAAAACCAAAAGACCTCTCATGATAAAAATGCTTTACTAAGGTCTTTTCCAATTGGTCAGAAAGTTCTTGTTCTTCTGCCAACGTCCGAAAATAAGATGTTGTCAAATGGCATGGACCTTATTAATTGAATAAACTGGCCCATACAACTATCGAGTATTCCAAACAGACAGGCAGAACATGACCCACACAGATCATATAAACCTCCTTAAAGAATGGAGAGTGGACCCTGTAGAAAACACAACCGTGGTAGTGACTAGTATCTTGACAGAAGAGTCAGATGAAGATAGTTTAATTCCTTCCCACCTTTCACTTACCCAAAAAAACAATCTACAACACTTATTAGAACAATTCATTGATGTCTTTAATAATTAACCAGGGTGAGTAAAAGGGGTTTATCACTATATCAGTACGCTCCCAGGGAAGGTTGTCCATTTAAAACCATATATGCTGGATTCTGATATAATTGAACCATCCCAGAGTCCTTGGTCCCCTCCGATTGTACTCGTTGCCAAGGCAGATATCGCTCATGGAGATTCTGTATCGATTTCTGAAAGGTGAGCGCGGTGTCCCAATTTGATAGTTATCCTATGGCAAGGATAGATGACTTGATTGATCGACTGGGAACTTCTGTTTTCCTCTCCACGATCAATCTGAATAAAGGTTACTGGCAAGTACCCGTCAATCCGGAGGACAAGGAGAGAACAGCCTTCTCCACCCCTGTTAGACTCTTCCAGTTCAAGGTGTTACCTTTGGCCTTCAGGGGGCACCAGACACATTTCAAAGGTCAATGCACCGGGTCCTTTGGACATATTCCTCTTTTTGTGGAGCTTATACTGATGACATAATTATCCACAGTAAGTCATGGGACGAACATATGCACCATCTCTATTTAGTCATCAGAGCCTTATGGAAAGCCGGCCGCAAATCCAAAGAAATGTCACTTTGCAGTCAGCAGTCAAGAATCTTGGTTTCTTTGTGGGAAATGGTCTTGTTCAACCCCAAAGTGAAAAAGTGAAGGCTGTACAAGAAACCCCAGTACCCAAGTACCCATGACAAAGAAAGAGCTAAGAACCTTCCTGGGGTTAGTGGGATATTATAGACGGTTTATTACCAGTTATTCATCTATTACCTGATAAACTTAAGAACGCAAAGCCTCAGAAAATAAAATGGAATCCTGAAGATCAAGCTTGTTTTGACAAACGTAAAGAAAATCCAATGCAGTTAGCCAGTACTAAAAGTGGTCAATATTAATAAAGAATTTATCTTACAAACAGACGCCTCACATGTGGGACAAGGGGCTATTCTTTCCCAAGATCACGATGGTATCGACCATCCAATTCTTTATATTAGTCAGAAACTATACCCTGGCCATAAAGTGGGCACTGTCATACTTAAAGTACTATTTTACTGGCAGGAAGTATAGGATGGTCACCGATCATTCGCCACTAACATGAATGAGCCTACATAAAGACACCAATGCGTGAGTCATGCGCTGGTTCCTAGATATGCAGACATATTGTTTCACGGGAGAACACTGAAATGGAAGAGACCAGGGGAGCATAAACTTCCTTCCAGTTTCCCAATAGATGTTGAGAGAACCAGCAGCATTAGGGGAAGGGAATGTGATGGATCTGATGATGTCATCACTTCTTTCCCTGGGATAGTCTCACCACATGTGGCCAGGGAACGTCAGCTGCTACCTGATCCTGACCTTGGGGGTGGCTATGAGGGGAGTACAACATGGGGAGGCGGGATGACACAATATCATTGGAGAAAGTCACATACCCCCATTCCCTTTTAGGGATGCTCCCTTCATTCCTCATGCCCTGATGGCATAGTGTAACACTTTCCCTCAAAAACCTGCTAGGTTTACTCAAGTACTCCCCAATATCACACAAGGAACAGCATAGTAACAACTGAGATGAGAAAGAGGGACGGAGCAATGAAGATGATTAAGACCGGTAAACCAACACAGCGGTCTATTCTTTGGAAGTTGTTCAATCATACTGGGAAATTTAAATCTGCCACAGCTGATAGACAGCAGGGAGAGCTGCAGAAGTTGAGTTGTGCCACGACCTGTGCTGACACCTGTCGGAATGCTGAGAGAAAGCATGCCATTGGGAGTGGTGTGGAGGTGAATCCAGACAGCAGATAGCAAAGCTGCAATGCAGAAAGCCCACCACGCAAGAATGCGAGACAGCAGGAAACGGGCACAGTAGAGAAGAACACAACAAAGGCGCTGCGGCTAATGGGACACACACTGAGCCAGCAAATTGAAAGGAACAGAAACAGAGAAACGCGAGAGACACTTAACGTACCCAGTAAACCCAGGGAAGACGGACAGGTTACTGGGTTGCCTGACAGTGTGTGCTGTTTCAGAAAGTAACACGAGAGATGCAAAGTGAAGCCTGTGAAGAGATTAACATATTTGTGAACCATGCTACGAGCAGGTGGCTGAACCCATATCACAGGAGAGAAAGCAAAGAAAGCAAAGTAAAAGTGAATGGACTTGGAAAGGGGGCAGAGACCCAATGTGCTAGAGAAGGAGCAAATATTGAAGCAAACTTTAGGAAACAAGGCTTGATAAACCAACATTGTGCAAATATCATTTAATGGATAAAAGGAAAACTAACTGCATACATGCCCTGGTAGGAGAGTATACCAGGCAAAGCTAAGTGCTCGAAAGTAATTGCATAAATGTCCTGGCAGGAGAGTATGCCAGGCAAAACAAGTGTTTGAAGGAAACCGCAAAACACGTGTGTGAAAGACTGTATAGAAGTCCTGGCAGAGAGTATACCAGGCAAAGTCACCTGGGTGTAATAAGTTACAGTAAGAGGAGAACATTAGGAAGATCCATGCCCTTGAGAGTTTGAATTGTTGTAAATGTGGAAAAGAGCCTGGCAGGGGAGTATACCAGGTGACCTGTGAGTCTGGGACCCGCACCCAAATTGTAATACATTGAAAACAGAATCCCAAGGAGGAAACATGCCGTTAGGATTTTGGACTGTCTTGAATGTGAAGAGAAACCTGGAGAAGGGAGCCATTTCCATGAGAACTGTGAACACATATTTGTTTGAATTTTTCATATTGGTAAAATGGAATATGGGGAAGGAAGCATTCCCTGGAACTGTGAACGCTGTCCACTTGGAACCTTTTGGTTGGATGTATACCTTTGTGTTGGATTTTAACATCTGTGCACTTTGAAAACCAGATACACTATCCTTTGCACCTTTGAGTTAGTTTTAGAGTATGAGGGACAGGATAGGGTTTCGTACACAGGACATATTGTAGCTTTGGACATCTTGACAAAGGACATAACCCTTAGTTTCGGTTGAGGTAGGGAAATACCTCCTAAATTAGGGTTAGTGAGGCATTTTCAAACCCCCTTTTGATTCAATAACATTCCCTCTGTCCTCATCCTACTCGATCTCTCTTCTGCCTTTGACACGTTCAACCATACCATCCTGCTCAACCGTCTCCGTGATAACCTGGGTATTACAGATTAGGCTCTGGCCTGGCTGACCTCTTTCCTCTCTGATCAACCCTCCCAGGGCATATTGTCATGGGCGCTACTCCCGAGGGGCCAGGACTGGCCCAGCGCTCTCGGAAGCAGACCAGTCTTCCACTACTCCGGACCCAGCAGACCCCTACAGGGGCCCTTTGGACCGTGTCCTGGCGCCTTTGGCGCCAGGCTCATGAAGGGTTTCAGTCCCAGCGCCATAGGCGCCGGGCTCATATTGATAAACAGTGTAATAATGCTTGGGTGGATTTACCTGAGGCAGACCATGCTGCATATTTACCCAGAACAATCCAGTCTGGTTGAAGTCTCCAGCCATCAGGGCTGGGAGGAACTATTCCCTCCATTCAGGAACTCTTTTCTTACCTGGGTGGAACCGGTGGAAGAACACACACTGGAAGCACTTCTCTGCTATTTAAACCACGCCCGATGGAAAACACGTGCTTCGCGTTATTCTGCAGCAGCAGCAGGACGCTCACCGAGTCGGCTCCTGCATTCCAGGTCCAGAGACATCTTCAGCTGCCGTGCAGCAACCTGTGGATGAAGAAAGGCACAGAACAATACTTACCAGATCCCGGAATCCAGTCACTGGCAAAACCTGCAAAGAATAAAACTCCCTCGCAGCCGCGCCCGCTTACCTGATCCATCCGTGATTGCAACGGAGCTAACCGCGGCCATCTCTTCGGCAGCTTCTCTGCACCTGAAAGGCAAAGGGCATAATTAAAAAGGGGTTCGGGTGAAGGCAGTCGCATTCATCTTAACTTACCAGTTTTTGCAAGCGCAGAAGCGGCCGCATCAACCGCAGCATCCGGGCACCTGAAACTAGAAAAAGGACATTATTAGAGGTGCCATTAAAAGCGGCCAACGAACATTATACTTACGTGCATCGGCACGTGCAGCGGCAACGGAAAACTACGCCCACAGCATCCCGAGGCCTGAAACAAAGGAAAAGGGACATTATTGAGGTGCCCATCTTTTAAAGCCTAAAGACTACAGTATACTTACAGGCATCCGCTCGTGCAGTAACGGCGGCATCGCTCTTCGGCATCCCAGCACCAGTGCCACAACTAAGGCCGCAAAAGACTTGAGCCTCAACACTGAACTCATCCAGTGACGTAACTGGAATCCACGCACCCCTGCACCAGACGCAGGATGGAGAGCTCAGCATTTATACGCCTAAGGTGAGAGCTCGCCGAGACAAGTAGAAAGCTAGGCTGTGGGAGAAACTGGCGATTGGTGGGAGAAGGAATCCCATCAAACGGTGATTAACCCTTTTTCTTCCACCTGCAGAAAACTTACCCTGCAAGTCAGACATTCGATAAGAGGAAGCCCAGTCCTGAGAGTCGTCCGAGCTCTACGCTTCTCAATTGAAGAAACGATAGCAGCCCAGCCGGGATCAGCGCCTCCGTGGGAATCAGGTGAGCGTTACAGAACGCGAAGCCCACCAATAACCTCCTACCCAGGCGCTATGGAAACTTCCAACACAGACCAACTGGCCCAGTTATTAGGGGAATTAAGAGCTGAAGTTCATGCTGCCCGCCAGGAAACGAATGCCCTTAGGAGGGAATTGATAATATCAAAAGAACGAACTGATGATCTCGCCAGACAGTTATTACAGACACAAGCGGGGCAAACCCCGCTACCTAATTCAGGAGGGAGCTATATCCCAGCGGCTTCAGCCAATCCTGTTCAAATCAACCTACCCGGAAATGTGCCATTGGCACCGCCTGAACGCTTCTCTGGTGACCCTAAAAGGTTTGCGGTGTTTATAAATCAATGCCGATTGCACTTTCTTTGTAGACCTGCAGCCTTTCCGACTGACCAGACTAAGGTAGCCTTTGTGCTTTCGTATCTTAGCGGCAGTGCCGCTGATTGGTCGATCCCTTTGGTTACACAGGATGACCCGATCCTTCGTGATTTCCCAACCTTCCAGGCAAATATGGAAAGACTTTTTGCAAGGCATTCCCAGGGGCAGGCCCTGGACAACAAACTCCTTTCCCTACGACAGGGCAATCAAGATCTTTTGGCCTACATTGCATCATTCAATAGGCTAATCGTGGAAACCAGATGGCCTGAGGACAAAAGAATCAGGCTTTTTCACAGGGGTTTGCGTGGCGAACTCAAAGATGTCCTTGCCCAGGTAGTGAATCCTCCTCAGGATTGTTCAGAGTACATTGATTTGGTGGTCCAATTGGATCACAGACTACAAAACAGAAAGGCGTATCGGTCCAGGTCTGAAACACGAGTGTTCCCTAAGCCTCAAAGTCACACCAAAGGAGTTGAAGCTGTCGAACCTATGCAAATTGGGGTTGTAAAGGGTCCCCTAACCCAGAAAGAATGCGACAGGAGACGACAAATGCAACTATGTCTCTATTGTGGAAATTCAGGACATTTTCTTCGAGATTGCCCGGTGAAACCACCTAAGAAGACAGTGGGAGCTTCTGATAAGAGTTCTGAAAAGCCTGAGCCGGGAAACGACCTCACCCGACAAGTGTAGAGGTCCGCTTGCCGAGCGTAAAAACCAGTTCTTTGACCTCGCACTTCATAATGCCAATGGTCCTCGTAAACCCAGAGCAACCGGATCGTTTGCATGCAATTAAGGCATACATTGATAGCAGAGCAGTTGGAAATTATGTGGACCGCGAATTGGCTTCCAGGATGAACTTACCTCTTTGTCCAAAGGTGGTTAAAGACGTCATTACCACGGTGGATGGGACGGAAATCGCCTCCGGACCAGTGACCCATACCACTACTGAAGTGACGATACTAGGCCGAGACGGGCATCAGGAGGTAATTGTGTTCGACGTGATCAAGGCTCCTCAATTCCAAGTAATTCTAGGGATTCCTTGGTTGGAGAAACACAATCCTCAGATTGATTGGCGAGCAAAGACGATAAAGTTCCCAGAGTGCACACCAACTTGTTATCCACGACCCAACATTGGCCTAGCGTCAGTAACGGCTGACGGTCCACAATTACCTCTAGATATCGAGAGTTCCAAGATGTTTTTCAAAAGGAACAGGCTAACACCTTGCCACCCCACAGATCATACGATTGTCAGATAGATTTGCTACCCGGTGCAACTCCCCCTTGCAGTAGGATTTACGCCCTTACCGAGCCTGAGAACCTTCATCTGCGACAAAGCCAATGGCTTTATCCGTCCGTCGAAGTCCCCTGCATCCTCGGCTCTGTTCTTCGTACCAAAAAAAGAAGGTGACCTCAGAACCTGTATAGATTATCGTGCTCTGAACCAGATAACAGTAAAAAAACGGTACCCCTTACCTCTGATCCCGGAACTCCTTGACCAGGTAAAAAAGGCCTGTATTTATACTAAGCTTGATCTCCGGGGAGCTTATCACTTGGTACGGGTCAAGGAAGGAGATGAATGGAAGACGGCCTTTCGCACTAAGTATGGGCTATTTAAATACCAAGTGATGCCCTTTGGACTATGCAATGCACCGGCCGCCTTCCAATATTTTATGAATGATGTCCTCAGAGAGCTCATTGATGTCTGCGTTGTCGTCTACATAGATGACATTCTTGTGTACTCATCTTCAGAAGCTGACCATCGAAATCATGTAAGGGCGGTCCTTGAAAAACTTCGCCAACATAAACTTTTTGCCAAGCTCGAAAAATGTGTTTTTCATGTCACTGAGGTCGAATTTTTGGGATTTATTCTGACACCTAGGACTCGAGAAAAGTAGACGTTATCCTCAAATGGCCGTCTCCTACTTCCGTGAAAGGCGTTTACCGTAGATTTATTCCAGAGTTTTCACGAGTGGTACAACCCATCACCGCCCTCTTAAGAAAAAATAAACGCTTTGAATGGTCCGCAGAAGCAGAACAAGCCTTCCAAGAGCTAAAGGCTAAATTCACCTCGGCGCCAATACTGAAACACCCACGCCCGGACCTCCCTTACATCGTTGAAACCGACGCCTCCAGCTTAGCAATGGGAGCAGTCCTATCACAAAGAGATCCAGAGACTAACCAACTGCATCCTGTGGCATTCTGGTCTCAGAAGTTCTCGGCGCCTGAGATCAACTACACCATCACAGACAAAGAGCTTTTAGCGATTAAATCAGCCTTTAAGGCATGGCGGCATTATCTCCTCGGGGCCAGACACACCGTTACAGTGATCACCAATCATCGAAATCTGCAGTATCTGAAAACCGCCAAGGCTCAATCCTCCAGACAGCTTCGCTGGGCTCTATTCTTTGCTGAATTTGACTTTGTGATCACTTATCGCCCCGGCAACAAGAACGGTAAAGCGGATGCTCTTTCCCGAATTGGAATGGGAGATAACGTTGCCAATCCAGAACCTGTACCAATAATTCCTGAACAAAGGATCGTGGGTCTGATTTCTTCACAATCCATTGAGGATATTGAAGAAAATACTAAACAACTTGTAACCTCACCAGACTTACTGAACTGGTTACAAAAAGGAAAAGATTTCACCGTAAGCAATGACTTGCCTTATTTCCAAGGACGATTGTTCCTACCACACGCCGATTTACAAAGACAGGTAATCTCCTGCTATCATGATTCATTAATTGAGGGTCTCCCTGGCATTGCCAAAACCACAGAAAAGGTGAAGAGACACTTCTGGTGGCCTTCGTGGAGAAAAGACATAAAGGAATTCGTGATGTCCTGCGGTGTGTGCGCTCAAAACAAGGGTCAGAAGAAGAGGCCGGCTGGTCTTCTGCAACCATTAGACATCCCACCGTGTCCCTGGCATACCCTTTCCATGGACTTCATCACAGACTTACCCTCCTGTTCCGGGTACAACACCATTCTTGTTATTGTGGACCTGTTTTCTAAAATGGCCCACTTCATTCCGCTAAAAGGCTTACCTTCAGCATCAGTCCTAGCCAAAGTATTTCTTGAAAACATCGTCCGGCTACACGGCTAAGCAGATACTGGTCCCTCCTAATGCTGCGTCTCCTTGTATATCATTCCTGAATGAGACTTCTGGATTTGAGGCTGCAGAGGTGTCTATATGTCCTTCGCCAATAACAAATGACCAAATCAACCCACATAATGGCAGCTTATATTGGTCCCCGAGTTTATTTGAGAATCACACGCACATATCGGGAACTTTATCTTCCTCCTTTGTGCATCCAACCCCTGGCAGGACACGAAAATCCTCAGCGCCAAATACTCTTTCTGAGCCCTCTAATTTAATTATACTGCATACTCCACTATTAGAAATTACTCTTACCGCAATGAATAACTCGATCACGTCTTTATTCAAACTATTTGAATCGTTAGATCTGAAACTTACGCGGCAAGCAGAACAAATAAATCTGATAATTAAACAACTTAGTGGTCTTAAAAAACGTTTGAATAATCCAATGCCACAAGTTATGCCGCCGAAGGTGGCGCTACAGGTGCCTTGAGTGATAGATGTGTGTCCGCATAATTTGAAGGAGTGTGAGAAAAAGAAGAATGCCCAGGGCCAATCTGTCCTCCCAACATTTCCATCGATCATCCTTACAGATGAACCTACATTGGAAAATAATCCCTCCCCACTGTTGAATGTAGATTCAGATCCTCTACCAATACCTTCTGCTGGAAGCTTACAGGTAAAAGCGCGGGGGTATATAATATGTTTGACTCCAAATTAAACACTGACAAGCAGGACAAATTTATTCCATATAGGGAAAATTCGGAGACGCAAAGAAGGGCAATGCTCCGTTTGAAAACAAACTCTAAGCAACTTTTCAGGTGAGTAGCAATACCTTCGAAGCGTGGTGCCAACGTAGGCGAATCCCTACGGTTAAAATATAACAGCTTGAGATGGCAAAGACGGCTTCAATCTAGTGTGGATATGCCTGCGGAAGCCCCTTCAGATTATGCACCGCTGAATGAGCTTGTCTCTTTAATTGTGGATGCACAGTCTGGGGGAAATCAGAATACCTCCTTTCCACTACAATCACTAGCTGTTCATTGTTCAAAAATGTTGGTCGACAAATTTACAAGTCGAGAAGTTACTTCTGGAAACGTGTCCGTTGTGCCATTAGTAACGCCACAGTGACATGTAAACCTCAAATAAACACACAGCAGAGGCGCTTACTTCTTGACACTCACCCAAAAGATACACTCATCGATATTAACGCTGAGATCCAGAGATCAGTTGATGAATATCTCAAATTTAAACAAACATTTCCAGCACCTAATCAAATATTGCCAGACCCGAAGGTGGATGCTTATAAGCAGGTGGTGGTCACTAAGTGTATAATGCTGAACAAACCTGTGAAACTAACCATCCATGGCGAAGTGAGTGATAAAATGCGGAGACCCACTTTTAATACTCTTCAACAGTTAACATCTACATATTAAATCTAAACACTCACTATCCCCAAACAATTCTCATTGTTTCACACTGAAGTGCCGGCATGCCCCCTACTTAAGTTACGATTTGAGTAGGAGTAGCGTGATGGCTATCTTCGATGAAATCGAAAGTTTGAGAGCCATCTCGTCCATAGACATCCACCAAGTGGAATTCATAACTGAGGAAGGTCTAGGGGTGGTTAGACTGTGGATAGTTTCAAATCTTGTGCACAACACGATCTGGCAAGTTAGAATGGAGCTGTTTTCGATGGGCTTTCTTCTAGCTGTCGATCCTACAAATTTGAGCTCTTCCGAGGGAAACAAGTCAGGGCTTCAGCAAGTTGGTACTGATAATGTAAGAGTTCCATGCACAGACTGCAGGAGTGCAGTCAAGGCAACCTCAGGGCCCATTATCTGATGAGTCTAGGGCCGGTAACTTTTCTTCATAACAATCCAAGATAAGTCAGCAAGAGATAATAACTCTGGCTAGCTGGAATACTTGTGGCTTTATGCATTTGATCGGCCCAAGTGCCGTCAGTCTGACTAAATTTGATATAGTCGCCCTTCAGGAAACCTGGCTGGTGGAACAGCGCATATGGGATGGCTATGATATCGCCTTTGTACCAGCTAAAAGAAACCTGAGGGGTCGACTCTCTTCGGGCTTGATGGTAGCGATTAAATTAGGGCAAGGTCTTTCTATTTTTCCATGGGCTGTGCCGAACATCTCCCTACTAATGGTCAAAATAAAATATGACGCCGGTATGGTGGCCTTGATTAATATTTATCGCAACCCTTTGGCCATTTCAGATAAGGTGTTTTTTTCGCGAGCTGGACTTATTACTGAACATTATTACTGAACATTATTTCCCAAACCCCTGACATAACTAACATCATTTTGGCAGGGACCTGAATCTTCAATGTTTACATCCAAAGAAATCAGCTAAAGATCATGCTTGTGAAAAGTGGCTGTCACTGATGGTTGATTGAGATATGACCATGCTTAATGGAGCCATTGAGGGAGATGTTCCTGCCTGGAATACCTGGATTAGAGGTTCAAGTGGCTCGATCATTGATTACATCTATACTGATAGGTCCACATTTCACATGGTCACTCAATTTAGTATTATACCACAACCATTTAGTGACCACAAGTTGCTGTCTGTCGCGTGGAGTTATGATACTGTTTTGTTTAACGATATACAGAGAAATGATCTCTCGCAACTCACTGTCAACAACGCAAGAAGCCGTTTCCGCTGGACAGATGCATCCCTAAGACACATGAATGATAAAATCTTATACAACCAGTCTTCCTTAAATTGGCCAGGAGAACCATATAATGCTACCCTTCAGATCTTCAAAGTAATCTCGAACTCAGGTGTTTATCAGTTTTCTATGCGAAAACATGATTAAAATGCTGAGATTCAAAAAACGTAGGGCATTGATGAATCAACAGAAGAAATGTGCACGGTTCTTACCATTGGCTGTTAGAGTTACAACAGTCCAGTCAATAAAAGGTGCCTATAAGAACTGGATTAGATCCCAAAAGAGTCTGTTATATCAAGCTGATGGGGAGACAATGCTAAAGGCAATTGTGCGTAAAAACACAGCTGAAATCTGGTCCCTTCTTAATGCTGCGAGCAACGCAAAGCAATTTCCAGTGCAGATAAATGGTGTACTAGACAATAGGCGGGTGCCATATTACACGGAATTATATGCCCCTTCACACTTTTGGCCAAGCAGATGTATGACTGCAATTGCCAGTAACCAGCGCATGTGTATTCAGGAGGTCGAGGTGCTTCAGTACATACTTAAATCCTCTAACTCTAGAGCGCCGGGCCCAGATGGCCTCACTAATGTAATGATGAAATGGCACCTGCAATCTTGGGCGCGGATTCTGTTTAACATCTTCACGCATGTTATAGAGACTAATATTACTCCACCCTCTTGGCAATCCTCTATATTTTGTACCCATTTGTAAGAGAGGCGATTGGACCTGTCCTGCTAACTACAGGCTGATCACCCTCTTGGATATTCCTGGTAAGATCTTTGCTCGGTTTATCTTGAGGGACTTTTCTAATTGGGTTTCATCAGCCTTCAAACAAGATCCTAATCAGACAGGGTTAATCCCGGGTATGGGGACTGCAATCAACTTATGTACACTAACAGCGATTATTCAACATCATCCTCATTTAAAACAACCTTTGTACTTTGTTTTTGTTGATTTTAGGGCTGCTTTTGATTCTGTTTCCCGATCCCTGCTGATGGCTAAATTGGTTAAAGAAAAGTGTCCTAGCTATCTAATCAGGTTAATTGAGGCATTACACACTGACACCAAGTTTCAAGTAAGACTTGATCTGAAAGGGTCCCTGTCTGCAGTCTTTAAGACCTTTCATGGTCTACGACAGGGATGTATATTGGCTGCCATATTGTTTAACTTCTTTATTTCAGATATTGGTAACGTGTTTGAAGGTGTGGTATCCGATGCTCCAAAACTGGCGGGAAAGGTGATCTCAGCACTTCTATACGCAGATGACTTAGTGCTAATCTCTGAGACTCCCCGTGGCTTGCAAAACCTTTTGGACGCCCTTGCGATATATGTAGAAAAAAGTCTTCTCACCATTAATCTTAAAAAAACCAAGGTCATGATTTGTTATTATATGCAAGGGAGTTAAAAAGGAAATTATCAAGCAGCATTTGAAATGGCACGTTAAGGACACGGCTCTTGAAGTTGTGCCGCGATATACATACCTAGGTGTAGTCATGTCCGGAGCAAACAACATAGACTACTTATTGAGCCTGGGTAACAAATTAAATATTATGTTATCGGAAGCAACAATCATTCAGGCAAAATATCGCAAGTTTTCCATCACGCCCACTGTAACCTATTTCAAACAAAAGGTGACTCCAGTCCTTTTATATGGTTCGGAGACGAAATTGGTCATCTCTGAGAATATATGAACTAGATTTGAAAGTAAATTCTGGAAACAAATTTTGTGTCTACCTCTATGCATTCCCATTGCCTGGATTAGGACAGAATTAGGCCTGATATCACTGTACGCCAGATACTTGTGGCAGGTTATGGCCCTTTTTAGGAAATGTATTTTGGCTTTGAACTCCAGGAAGCTTATAAGTACACTATCTTTCTCTTTGAGTCCAATGACATGTTTATATGTCAATGGCGTGGTCTCGTTATAAATGCTATGGCTGCTGCTGATGTCTCTTTGGATGACCTTCTCGCAAACCCCGAACAGAGCAAAAACCAAGTTATTTCAATATGATTGTCGTCATACAAGAGAGAAATGCCTCACATACTGCGACTTTCCTAAAATTCTGTTTTTGCATAAAACGGTTGTCCTCTTTGAATTGTACTTGCTTAAATCGCCATCGCCCATTCACAGAAAAAAATTCTTGCGTCTAAGATTCAACCTATGGCCAACCAAAGATTTTCAAGCTAGACGGAAATGTATACTATTGAAAGATAATTTCTGTCGGTTTTGCGAGGTTGTTGATCAACCAGAGACCCCTAGAAACATAACAGAGTGTCCAATGTTGAGACAGAAATGTGAACAGCATTTTAAAGAGGTATTTTGGAATTTTAAAAGCTTGACAACAGAAATTATGTGGTGGATGATTTATTGTGGTCAACAGACAGCTACAAGAATGGCAGTAATTGCCTTTCTAAATGATTTAAAGTTATATGATGAGCAGGCTTTAGTATTCTAAGTTTTGCTTATTTCTACTTGTCTGCTCTGGGTTTTACTTTTCCTTGTTGAGTATCTTTAGAAGGTGGTTTGCATTTTTATGTTTATGTTTTAGCATTGAATTGCTTGGATTTTAAAATACCTGTTTTCTTTTTCTTTTCTCTGTACCTTTTAAGGCTTGTAACTTTTAAGATTTGTTAACATCAATTGTATCTGTAATTGTCCTATTTCAATTACTCAACTTTTTTCCTTTTTAAAAAATATTGTAAAGCTGATTTAATTCAGTTGTATCAATACATTTTTTTAAAAAAAGAATGGTAATACTAAATAATGTGTCTTTCTAGAATTCTATACAATAATTGCTAGACTCATTAAAGGTTTATTTCAGACACACCTCAGGGGGTTAGTCTGTTCTTAAACACCGCAATTCAGCCTTTCATCCTTCTGAGGTCGATAAATGATTAACAACACAGGTTGGGTGATATTGTATGTATATTTGTTCAATATAAAGCGCTTAAGCGTAAGTGCTAAATAATAGCACATCATTATCATTTGGCCATGGACGTCTGCTTGCATTCATAGTAATTTGGTAATATGGGCCTATACACACTGATCTTAACGATACATATGGGAATCCATTCTTGTATGAAATGTATATCACAATCTAGTGATATCGTAACCATATTTTTCATAGTGTGCTTTGAAATAATTCTATGTGATGCCACTTCCTGTTTTGTCAAGGGGTGAAAGGTCGTGTTCCATCGCTTCCTGTGATATCACTTTGGGGTGGGGTCAAATGACATCACTTCATGTGATGTCATCAGAGGTCAAGGGTCGTGTGATGTCACTTTCGCTACCCCTGGCATTTTGGTGAAATGGCGTCTCTGTTGTTCTTTCTATTCTTTCCAAATCTTCTCCTGAATATCTGGGATCAAAGGGATGCTGGCCTTGTGGGTACTCTTAGACTGCCTGATCTTGAAATCTGGGGATGGATTAACTGTTTCATTTGAAAGGAACGTCAATGCTTTAAACAGACTTATTTTTTAATATCGTTTGGGTTAAACTTGTATTACATGTAAACAGTTGTCTTTAATGGGTGAACACGTTTTTTCGATGAAACTTTTATCCGAATGAAGTTTTTATTGACGTTGATGAAGAAGATGTGCAGATGGTGCTGTCATGCAGGCTGGTGCCTTATAGATAAGTACTGGGACGAGGACCAGGGATGTGGAGGTAATGTAGACTGAGCTAATGTGACTGAATTACTGAGTGAAAACTGGTAAATTACTGAATTGGAAAATGAAGAAACCACTTGACACACAAATCTATTTGAGAGTGAATCGGTGAGGGTGTCTTCTAAGTGAATTAATCATTGACCAATGATTGAATGGGTGAAAATGAATTAAAAATAAGGAAGCAAATGACTGTATGGGTGAATTAATGAGAAAATCAACAAGTGACCAATTGAATGACTGAATGGTTGAGTAGATACACAAATGGATCAGCCTGTTACTGAATAAGTGACACTGTGAATGAATAAATGAGATTGCATTAGCAAGTTATCGATTGAGTACGTTTGGCTGGAGTGCAAGGATGGGTGAGTAAAAAAAGAATGAGAACATGCTTTAATAAAAAAGATTGAGTAAGCAAGTAAATGGGGTGAATCAGGCAATGAATGAAAAGAATGCGTGACTGAACGAATGCACAAAATGAATTAGTGAAATCTTGAATGCCTGAAAGAACGGTGGGAGTTAAAGGATTGCGTGAATACATAAAAAGGGTATATAACCTGGTGCTTTTCAGATGTTTTGGACTGCCATTCCGAAAATCTCTCAACGTTGACTATGCTGGATAGGGCTGATGGGACATGTAGTCCAAAACATCTGCATGAGAAAGGTTGTAAACCCTTGGCATGGGTGATGGCTATACAAATAATTAAGAAAACAATTCTATGATCTCTCTTTGTGCCAAGCAACTAGGGGTACAACGGCCTAGCCCAGCATCTGCAGAAAATAATAAAAAATAATCTATTTGGATGCTGACTTCTTTCGATGAACCCAAGTGAAGAGCGTCATGCTAGTTGCTGCTTGGGCACAGGCGGCGCTCTTAACCCGGGGCTATCGCCTTACCAGCTCGCCAGCTGCAATTAATCCAGATCGCAGCAGCAGGTCTGTCGGATTAGCAAGCGAGCGCATTACCCCAACATTCCCCGAATTCCATTAGCTACTCCCAGAGGGGCAGCTCATCACATTAAAGCCGCTCCGCCTTTCCCACCGTGCCTTCTACCGTGTTATGATATGTGAGATTTGTAAAGCGCCACGTCTGACGTTCATGCATCCTCTTGGCGCTGACAGCTGTCTAGATGCTGTTGTCGTGCACTTCACTAGCTACTTTGACAGCGCATGGTCTGTGTGCGAAGGGCCTCTTCATGGCGAGGCCGTTCACCACAGGTGGAGTTCGGTCTCTGTCAATCAGAGCGAACCCCCCTGAATTTGTTGCTAGTTTGGGTGCGAGAGCTGCGTCATTGAGACCTATGCGGTGCTGCTGCGGCTTACTTTGACAAGTTTAGTCCAAGTTTGGTAAAATGCAAATTTCTGTGATTATTATTATTGTAGTTTAGCACACGTCACGACTCATTTTTGCTGTGGCGTATTGTACGCCACGAATGAGCTTTCCGGTTACACCAGGGTAAAAGTGATGTGTATATGCCTATTTATTTATTTTTAAACCGCCATAAACGGTTCTCCAAAGCGGAACGATAGTGCTGCCCTGGAATGCAGCTTAGGACATAAAATGGAGGTATATATGCCTCGCTAGTACGCAGTGTTGCGTCACATCCGTTTCCAGATCCGTGGAAAATGCTGCATAGCTCAGAATTGGAAGGACACAGTGCTGCGTCCAGTACGCAGTCGGAGAGCGGCACAACCCCCCGAAAACCCCATCGGCCCACAGCAGCAAGCCAGGGCAAGGGCAAATGACCATGGGACCAGATACAAAAAACACCCTCACAAAACTCCCTGACCCCCCATGCCTACAGGACGCTCTGATCACCCTGATTCCAGGTCCTCCATGACTGCTGTTATCCCCAGAACCCCCTGACTGCTCTTGCCCCCAGGAGTCCTGTAGAGACTCATGTTTTCGCCTCGCGGCAGTCACGCGCACTTGTGGGCATTGTTTAGAATGCGAGCCGCGTGACCACAAGAGGCAGTTGCTGGAGTTTGAATTGTGAGGCCGTAAAGTACGGAAGGTTCTGGGGAGCTCCTTTTAAATAAAGAACTTTCTTTACTTTCTGTGCCGCCTGTATCCTTTCAATTGGCGACGAGGATTAGGAGAGGCACTAGGAGCTCGCCGCGGAGCTGAGATTCCTTGATGAGGCCGAGGGAGGTGACGGCGCTGCGGTCGCGACCAGCAGCAGCACAGGCTACATAGTGAGCGGTGAGGTGAGGGGCCGCAAAGGGACTGTCTCTGCAGCGTCCTGGAAGCACGGCGCTGCCGGAGGAGATTTGTCTCACTTTGGAAACGAGCAGCGGTCTCCGCGGCGCCCAGGGAGCGTGGCGCTGCAGGAGGACGCTCTCCTCACCTCCGCTCGCACTTGGAAAAGCTTGAGGAAACCTGCGCAGTGGATCCTGTTCCTGGTTGGTGCCGCCCACCCGGCTCTCCATTGGACAATGAGGTGAGGAGCAGGGGGTGTGGGGCAGGGCACAACCAGAAGGGAAAGGAGTGGCTAAATGAGGCCAACCGGCCCAGAAGTAATACAAAGAATTTTGAGGAGGAGCTGGGCACCAGTGGAGTTGTGGATAAGGGGCAAGTAAAGGAAGGTTGGATTGGCTAGTCTTGCAAAGGACTTGGATTGGCAAGACTGTTAGAAGGCGTTGCACAAGCGTGGAGAACACTATACAGGACATAAGGAAGGCAATTGTGAATTGAGGCAAATTGGTGCTAATGCACACCACGAACTATATAAATATGGCTGCAGCAAGTATGGCACCACCACCACCGTTTCTACCAGAACCTGGTGCTCCACCAATAAGGTGGGATAGGTGGAAAAAGTTATTTGACACCTATCTGATTGCCATAGGTGGTGATAAGTTTGCGTCAGCGAGAAAAGAAGCAATATTACTCCACAATTTAGGAACTGAAAGCAGAAGTGTTTACGATGGTTTGCCTGATCTGCCACAACAAGGCCAAGGAGACGTGGATCAGTATTCCATGGCGGAGAGGAAGTTAGAAGTCCATTTCGAAGCCAAGAAAAACATAATGTTTGAAAGGCACAAGTTAGGGTACAAGATTCGCAAGAACCAGTGGAAAATGTTATTGCAGCATTAAGGTCCCTTAGTCATACGTGTGAGTTTGGGCAACTCACTGACTCTCTTATAAGAGACCAATTAGTTAGATGCACGAATAATGTAAAAATACAAGAGAGGCTACTGTCAAAAGATGCATCACTGGAGTTAGCCATAGACACGGCAAGAAGCATGGAACAGACCCATAAATATATGAATACCATGAAAGGGGACAAGTTGGAAGGAGAAGTGGCCGCAGTGAGGGGATTCCGCAAAGGCACTCCTAACAAGGAAATAAGATGTTACAAGTGTGGCAGTAACTGTCACATTTCAACAAGCATGTTCTGTCCAGCCAGGAATATATCGTGTTTGAAATGCAAGAAAAAGGGTCCTTTCGCAAGAGTCTGCTGGGAAACGGGGATGGTGCTAAACATTGAAGCAGGAGGAAGAGTACCTGAACAAGAAGAGGATCATGCTAGGTGAATGAGCAACTAAGCAAACATGTGCTAGAAGTATCGGAAGTTTCTAACAAGGGAGGTGCACCAACAGATGTATTCATGATCAATGGGAGAATAGTGACTATGAAAGTGGACAGTTGTTCACCGTGGACCTTGATGTCAAAGGCAACATTCTTGGGTTGCATGCAGGGTGATGTAAAGCAGTTGAAGAACACAATATTGAACCCTATGCATATGGGAATGTAAAAATTGAAATTGTAGGAATGTTCCTGGCTTCCATTAAGTATAAAGGGAGAAGCTGTGAATCTGAGATATATGTTACTCAAGAAGGTTCGTCACTCCTGGGATGGGGTGAACAGTGGAAGTTGGGTATCAGGATCCAAGCGAATGCGGAAAGGCCTATTGATGTGGCCGAGCTGAAAGATAAATGGGAGAAGGAATACCCCAAAGTGTTTCAAGAGGAATTGGGAATGTTAAAGGAATTTGAACATCAAATTCAGCTGAAGGCAGGAGCCAGTCCTAAAGTGCACAAGGTGAGGCCAGTGCCTCATGAACTAAGTGAAAAGCTGAAGGTAGAAGTAGAGTCGCTACTCCAAAGAGGAATCATTGAGAAGAGTGAAAGCTCTGAATGGCTGTCGCCGGTGGTGGTGGCAGCGAAGACTAATGGAGACATTAGACTATGTGCAGACCTGCGAGATCTGAACAGGAATATCTTAGTAGATAGACATCCTCTGCCAATAATAGGTGACAAATTGTCGGTGTTGAACAATGCCAAAGTATTTTCAGTCATCGATCTTTCTCAGGCATACCATCAGGTTCCACTGAAGGAGGATTGTCAACACTTGATGGCATTTATTACGGTGTTTGGAACATTTAAGTATTGCAGGATGCCGTTTGGACTTGCCTCGGTGGGAGCTGTAATCCGAAGGGTGATGGAGACAGTGTTGAGCGGAGTAAAGAACATTTTTGTGTTTCAAGATGATGTTCTGATATATGCTAGTTCCACTGAAGAACATGATGGAGTGTTGAGACAAGTGTTAAATAGATTGGGTGAGGCAGGGTTAACGGTTAAAAGGAGTAAGTGTAAGATTGCGGTGCATAGGGTGGAATATCTTGGACATGAGATAGATCAACAAGAGGTGAGACCCAAGAGGAATTTGGTGGAGGCAGTGAAAGTTGCACCTGTGCCAGAGAATAAGGAACAAGTGAAATCATTTTTAGGATTAGCCGAATATTATCACAAGTTCGTGAAAGAATTTGCCAAAGTGTCCACCCCTCTCAGAATGTTGCTCAAAAAGGGTGCAAAATTTGAATGGTCAGCAGAATGTGATGTGGCTTTTGAGTGTGTCAAGAAAGCGGTGAGTGAAGCACCATCCATAGGTAGATTCGATCCCAAGGACAAGAGTGTTTTGGTGGTCGATGCGAGTATGCTTGGGCTGGGAGCAACATTGGTGCAGTACGACAGGGACAATACAGAGAGATTTATTGCGTTTGCGTCTAGGACGCTGAGAGGTGCGGAGTCCAAATATTGAGTTATAGAAAGAGAAACCCTGGCAATGTTCTGGGCTGTGAGCCATTTCAAGTATTTCTTGTGGGGAAGAAGGTTTGTGGTCAGGTCAGACCATAAGCCCATGGTTCAACTTTTTGAGAGTGGTAGATGGGCGTTGGGTTCCCCAAGGATTAGCAGGTGGGGTTTGGGACTTCAGAATTTTAACTTTGAGGTAAGCTATTTGCCTGGAAAGAAAAATGTAGTGGCAGACTGCCTGTCGAGAATGCCAGTAAACAGTAATGTTGTGGAAGAAAAGGAAGAAGAGGAAGAGTTGGTAGTGGCAGAAATTCACAATGCTGTAAAGAAGGAAGAGTGGATACAAGAAGAAGAGGTAGTTGAAGATCTTAAGCTTATAAAGTGTTGGACAGTGAGGGGGTGGCCAGCCAAAAGAGACATAGATAATAAATTCAATGCCTGGTGGGAGATAAGGGATGAGCTGAATTTGTGTGAAGGCAGGCTGAGGAGGGGAAGGTGCATTGTTCCTCCACAGTCACTTAGATCTGTGTTGGTGAAGTTGGCACATCAGGGACACCCTGGAGCAGCTGCCATGAAAAGGAAGTTGAGACAGAATTATTGGTGGCCGGGGATAGATAAAAGTGCCGAAGGGTATGTCAAAGATTGCATGATTTGCCAAACTAGTTACAATTGTAAAGTGGTGAGAGAAGCCCCATTAATACCTAATGTGATACCAGACCAGCCTTGGAGCAAGTTGGCAGTGGACATCATTGGTCCTGTAGCGGGGTTGGGAGAAGGTCTGAAATTTCTATTTGTGGTGGTAGATTTTCATTCCAAATGGTTTGAATGGGAAGCACTGAAGGAAGTCACAGCTAAGGAATTGATTAGTTTCTTGGAAAGAGTTTTTCTTAAGGAAGGGGTACCCGCTGAAATTGTGTCAGATAACGGGGTACAGTTTGTGTCTGGGGCAATGAGAAAATTTCTGGAAGGATATACCATAAAACATACGAGAACAGCGTTGTATAATCCCAAGGCGAATGGTCTTGTTGAAAGAGTCAACAGGTACATAAAAGGGGGCCTGCAAATGGCCATGAAATCGGGACAGCCATGGAAAGAGGTGTTGAGGATGCTTACATGGAATTATGTCACTACACTGCACTCGGTAACGGGTGTATCTCCTTTTGTGTCTATGAAAGGCAGAGAACCTGGAACAAGGCTTTGTCCAGGATGGCTAGGTCTGGCCAAAGTGGTTAATGTAGATCGTGATCACATAATGAAACTCATTAAATTGAGTAAGAAAAAAAAATAAAGAACTGTTTGATGACAGGATGAGGGTGAAGGAACAAGAATGGAAGATTGGACAGTTGGTGTATGTTAAAAACCCTAGGCTAGTAAACAAATGTGTAGAAAGTAAGTTCTTAGGACCAAAGAGGATTTGTGCAGTAAAGAGTAATGTTGTCATATTGGAAGGAGGAGAGGTCTGGTCTAAAGGAAGGATAGCAAGAGTGGGAAGTGAGAGAGAGAGTAAGTTGAATGAACAGATGGAAGGAAGAGAGGTGAATGTAAACAATGATAAGAAATTGGGAGAGGAAAAGGAAGGAAGGGCAGTAGATGTGAATGTAAACAATGATAAGAAATTGGGAGAGGAAATGGAAGGAAGGGCAGTAGATGGGAACGAAAATAAAATTGGTGTGAGAACCGGCGAAGATGTGAGAACTGGTGAAAGAAGTTTACATAGGTCTAGATCAAAACCTGTGTGGATGAGAGATTATCAATCTTGAAATTAATATATGAATTGTATGACATATATGATGCAAAAACTTTATTGTTTTCTTATGTTTGTTTATGTTTTTTGTAACTGAGTTTGGTTACATTGGTTATGGTATTTTCTACAATATTTCTTATTCACACAAATTGTTTATTCGGTTTCCTGTAAAGGGGAAAGATATGTAGAGACTCATGTTTTCGCCTCGCGCAGTCACGCGCACTTGTGGGCATTGTTTAGAATGCGAGCCGCGTGACCACAGGAGGCAGTTGCTGGAGTTTGAATTGTGAGGCCGTAAAGTACGGAAGGCTCTGGGGAGCTCCTTTTAAATAAAGAACTTTCTTTACTTTCTGTGCCGCCTGTATCCTTTCAAGTCCCTAACCCCAGGATCCACTCACTGCTTTTGTTCCCAGGCCCCCATGACGGCTATTGCCCCGAAATCCCTGCACATACCCCACCCCCTGCTCCTATCAGCAGCATCCATGCATTGCCACCTACATACTCCCTTGCTTGCCCTACAGTTTCTACATCACATCCTCTGTTGTCCCCCAAACCCCAGACCATCGGCCAATTCCCTGCTCCTGGCTCCACCCCCACTTGGCAACTCCCTGCCTGACCAGCATGCCTCCTTCCCTGCTCAACACCACCGGGCACACACCAGGACCATGCAGCAGCAATTCTGCACCAAGTTCACTGTTGAGGAGCTGGAGGGCCCCAAAGTAGGCTGACCACCTTGTGGGTCCTGGATGTTACGCCACTGCAACAATATCTGGAAGGCCATCTCATAAAATGTCAATGTGGCAGTAACATCACTTTGCAAGGTGGCCCAGATCCAGAAGCACTCGCAGGACCTCAAGAGGCATATCGGGAAGTTGGTAGCGAAACACCATAGTGAGCGCCTGGTCACAGGGGGAGGATCACCACCAGTAACTACCCCAGTGTAAGTGTTTGGGAGTGTTCTTTGTGGCTGGTACTCTGTTGGACTGCTGTGGTGTGTAGTACCACTACTAGCTCTACTGGTGGAGAGGAGGAGCATATTGATAAAAAACCCTACTCACGCAGAGCGTCACAGAGTATTTCGGAGTGGTTGGGAGTGTGCTGTTGTGAGTGGTTGATAATGGACTTTACCACTCCCCAAACCCTCTGTCCTCAACCGCGGACTCCACTGCTATGAGCAAGATTATGGTGATTGCATTCTGCCCCCTCTAAAACCGACAGCTCTACTTTAACTACAACTACAATGGATAAAACGGTATGTGGCTTGAAGGGGGGAACTAACTTTGATCATTCCCCCGTCTTTGTCCCCGTCTCTGTGCCTGTTATTGTACCTTCATTGTCGGTGTTAGAGCAAAACTCCTCCCCCTTCCTCATGCTCACTGTGCCGCGGGGTCGCTGCCGCCTGCGATGCAACTAGATGTCGGCAAAACAAACACAAATACAATGCTTATAAAGCCCCAAAAGTCAACTCTTTCCCCCCTGATCTTACCACGCTTAAGTCGCACCTGGATGCTGTTATTTTGGGGGTGGCGGGTGTCCCGCTCGTGTCGAGAGAGCGCTGCCTGTGGAAGGGAGGAGCTAACGTTGGGATCAGCTGCGCATGTGCGACCTGTCTCTCGGGTCGCAAGCCGGGAGGCTTGGCTGCGGCTGCCGGCGCGCTCAGACTCCTGGAAGAAGGAGGTGGGGTGACGTGGGCTGTAACTGAGGGCACACAAGCGTCCCATGGAACCTACTCGGAACATGTCTGGGAGGTGAATGTCCAGACAATAAGGCACACACAAGAAAATACAAACTTTTTCACAAATGTTGTTATGGATCAGCAAATAGATGCATACTTGACAGAGCGTCTAACAGCACTCCCCCCCTTCTCTGAGAGTACTTGCGTGGCGTGCGATTCAAGTGAGAAAAGAAGTACATAAAGTTAAAAATTATGAGAATGTCTGACAAAAAGACCGGAAAAAGAACCAAAACTTCACAAAAATGATCAACTTAGTTGCAAGGCGAAAGACTGCCTAATTAGTGATGAAACTGCCAATGCAAGACAGGAGTCGCTAACAGACGGACATGGAAACCCAACCCAAAAATCAGAGGAGGAAGTCTTCTCTGCACCAAATGACCAAACATTTCAAGATAGTGACCGACTGGGTTCAGGAATGCATCCCAACAGTAATTCTCAAAATGAAAGGCGTAACTCGCTATTCCTGGCTGACAAGCTAATTGAAGACCTTAAAAACATAAACGCGAAGTTAACCCTACCGCCATCACAGTGTAACAATACGACAACTGTAAAAAATGACAAAGGTATAAAAGCTCCCTTGAATGCAAAGGAAAAAAATGCCCTTCAAAGAGGAAGAGACACAGGTAAGAGTGCTGAATGTCAAAGAGTACAGCAGAATCCTTACCGCCCCAATAAGCGGAGCCAAATTGCGTCCAGCTCTAGTCCAACGACCATAGTCTGCTCACAGAACAGAAAAAGAGTGCAGCACCTCTGCACAAAAGATACAAAATCTTACTTATATTAAAGCTAAGGAAGTAAGAAAGCAAGTGAATATGGAAAGGAGAGGTGCTGTATCTGAGTCTTCCAAGACAAGCGAAGATAGTCCTTCGGACTGAGATGATTCCAGAACCGCTAGAGGTTTACCTAAAGTGTGACAGCAAACCTATATGAGAAAACAAGGAAGCATGCAAGGTTCAATGATGCCACAAACAGACTGCTACGAATTAGTAGAACAAGTTATAAATCAGCTGAGACTTAACATAATCTCTGCATTGACAATAGCTGAGGCCCCACTGATAAAACTATATGAACATCTGAACGAGAGCCTCAAAGATCAAATTACTCTGATGGCATCAGTAAATGCTAAATAAATAAACGTGGAGCATGTACAACAAGAAATGAAAAATCAAACAGTTAATAATCTGAGGAATAATGATGCCTTTGTCACACAAATAAAGGATCAACTAAAAAACAGCACAGATGACAAACGACTCTTACCCGAAGTGGCACGAGAAGCATTCATGATTCTAAAAAAACAGCAAATGATCAATGAAGAAAACCAACCACAACGGATAGCTGCTGATGTTGCACTCCCTTTTGGAGCAAGAGTCGAGAAAGTGGTCAACAAAGAGCAAATGTTAGAGGACAAAACTACAACAAGCTCTGAAGTAGTTGGTGGACTGCAAATAAATCTTGAAACCGCAATTGAGTGCCCACCAATGACCAATAGTGTGGTATTAGGCTCAATTGAGAATCCAAACATGAGGCAATCAGAGAGTGTGACAGATACGAACCCCTTGGAAACCAAGGAAAATATCGAGGATGAGATCGAAGTGAGCCCGGCCATCAACTTTCGGCAAATGCAGATGGACTTACTGGACCGATATCCACAAATCCAGAAATGAACCCACTACGAACTCTGGAAAAAAATGGAAAAAATGAAACGTTTGCAATCTTTGATAAGAACAAAAGAGAAAATTCAATCAAAGAAGGAGTAACAAATAAAACGTTAACGAAACAAACAAAGAATGCAAAAAATATGGCAAATAAAAAAAGCAAACAATAAAAATGAGTGCACATTTCTAAGGAACATTAAATCATTAAATGTAACGATTCAAACTGCTCCGAGCAAACCAATGCTAAGTCCTCAGATAAAAGAGTCGGTAGTCTTGACTGAAATAGTGGAGACTGCACAGACAAATGAACAAAAGCAAGTGATCATAACTGAAATCGAAGACGAGGATGACGATCTTATGATAGCGGAACTAGCAAACCTATCCACGTACAAGTCAAATGATGATGAGGTAACAATGGACGAAGAAGAAGAGTATGATCAAAATCTGTTGTCAGGTTTGCATAGTATTAGTGAACCGACGACAAAACAAAATGGAAAAACAAACCAGCTCAGAACCTGTACAATCAAGGTTACTCTGGAAAAAGAAAAAAAACAGAGTATTCACCTCCAAGAACCAGAAGAAAAAAACAATATACAAAAAAGATGCTTGACACTTGACGAAAGATGGGCTTCAGCTAATTTTAAATTTGCTGAGAACTTCGATTGCATGCAGGCCAAACCTCAAGATGAAACATTTAACAGCAGAGAGCAGAGATACGGAGAGGCAGTGGGTCAACAAATGCTACTAAAGAACAAGGAAAAAGACATGAAACGGAATGAAAAGGTTAAAGAAGACTGGAGAGAGGACAAAAGATTATCATTCGACAGACAGAAGCTGTTGATAAAAAAGCAGCAGGACATAACTTCAAACTTCTGCCTTCTTTTAGAAAGGAACTTTGCATCAAACGATGGGCTAATTCTAAATAGGTACAATGTGTTGAAACTCTTGAACCACTTCCCACAGCTTTGTTCGATAACAACGAACGACATCAAAACAGTTGAATTTATACACGATGCAACAACTGATCGTGTATTGCTTCACATCTATTCAAGAGCTATCAGAGACATAATTGTAGAACATATTGATGACTTTGATGCTTTGGGTTTTGGAATACCGGAACCATGGGGTGATTCCCCACATATAAAAACTAAGATCTCGCAAAAAGAACAACCAAAAAGATCTGAAGTGACGAATTCACAAAGGAATCCAAATCCACATCAAAAAGTCACCTTTGAAAGAGATATGAAAAGCCCAGATGAAGTTGATGATATGTCTGTTTCCTCCAGGGATATGAGGGCACCTAAAAAACAAATCAAAATTACGTTTGCCTGTAAAGAGAAAGAAGCTCTGTCTCAAAGTAACATCAACAACAGATAGGAGAGAAATGATGATGAGACAAGTTGGAACTGGGTCGCAAAATCATTAAACTGCCAAGAAAACAAATAATGCCAGCTGAAAAGACCATCATCGGCTCTATTTATAGGTACATGGAAAACACGAGGCTTCATGCACCTGTTCAACAACAGTCTTGGAGGCCTTGGAACTTTACACATTATCTTCCTCCAAGAAAATTGGCTTCTCAAGCAGCCCCTGGTGGAAGGCTATGAAACAGCCTGGAACCCTGCCATAAAACAATCAAAAGGGAGACCTATGGCAGGGCTGCTGACTTTGGTAAAATTAAACCATGGCTTGAGAATAATACATTTTGTAAACGTGACCCCATATATTCAATACGTGACAGTTGCAATAAAGAATGAGAAAGCAGAAGACAACGCTAAAATACATATAATAAATTTATATTGGCAGCACTACGCCTCGGATGAATGGGTATATCTTGATGTAATAGGAGATCTATTAGACATAATATTGTCAAATGAGAAGAACGCTAAAATCATACTCTGTGGCGATCTCAACATGAAATGTTTGAAACTATAGAAGATAGTAGCCCTACCTAATATAAATTCGAATATAAAGAAAAATCGGTTGCTATTAGCTTGGGAAGAAGAGATGGAAGTGCAAGGAATGAAAATGTTAAATGGAAACACGAAAGGGGATATCCTCCCCAAAGCTACTTGGAAAAATAACAACTCGGAATCTATCCTCGATTACTTCTACGTCTCGGAAAGTCTAATGCCAAATATCGAAGACCTAAACGTAATTGGCGTGCAACATAGTGACCACGAGTTGATAAGAATTACCATGCTAGGATTAGAAAGAAAAAAGCAGTTGAGATGGAATCATGATGTCTCTAGTACACCAGGTAGAAATCGTCTAAAACTAAAAGAGCAACACATTATATCAATGGCAAATCAGTTAACAGGAGAAAAAACAAGACAAAATATGGATCAAATAGAATACCCCGTACTACTACAAGCTTATACTGAAACCTCTAAAGGAAACAACTTAAATAACTTTAAGAAGATCCATGTGTATGACAGAGAGGTAGTCGTCAAAAAACGTGAACTGAGAAAAATAATTAGGAGCTTACAAAAAACCCTAGTAAGGACTACCTGAAACACAAAAAGGAAGTGCAAAAAAGCTACAAAAACTGGTTGCGAATGCACAAAAATACGATGGCTCAAAATGATGCTGAAAAAATGTTGCAAATCTTATCAGCAAAAAATGGCAGGCTGTTCTGGGAAGTGATAAACAACTTGGCAGCACCTCAGCAGGCTATTCAAACTAACATGGTGACGGAAACAACATGGATTGAGCACTTTGCAAACCTATTTACTAAAAACACTGACAGCAAATATTGTGAACAAAATACACCTTCAAGTTGGGACATTTCAATTGATAAGGTAGACATCCTCGAAAACATCAAAAGGCACAGCTCGTCTCGAACTCCTGGTCCGGATGGCCTAACAAACCAGATACTAAAAATACATCCTGAAGCATAGTTTTGCTTTATCCTATTCAAAAACATTATTGATGAAAAAAGAATTCCGAATTCATGGAAAAGCGCCATAATCGTGCCCGTGTTTAAGAAGGGATTAAGAACAGACCCAAAAAATGATAGACCATTTGCCCTTTTGGATGTTGTGGGAAAAATCTTTGCAACCCAACTGTTATTACAATTGACAGCCTGCAATTGTCAGACCATCGCCAAAATGGTTTTGTAAAAGGAGTTGGATGCGGACTAAACCTAATGCTAATTAACCGATTAAAAATGGACACCATAAGGGAAAAATCTAAAGTTTACTTAGCCTTCGTAGACTTGGCTCACGCATTCGACAGCATTGATCGAGACCTCTTGTTGACCAAACTTAGTAAATGTGAATGCCCAAAGAGCTTGCTTGCTGCAATTAAACAACTTTATTCTGGCACCACTATAAAGCTGAGATGGGATTCGCAAGGAACACTTTCAGCTCCTGTTGGAACATCAAGAGGTGTTAAATGGGGGGTGTCTCCCTGGAGCCACTCTGTTTAGTGCATTCATTTCCAACATAGAAAGAGCATTTGAAACAACCAGATTTTTTGCTCCGAAAATAAACAGAAATCGACTTGGTCCTATACTATATGCTGACGTCATTGTATTAATGGATGTAACTCCAATTGGGTTACAAAGGAAATGAACAGCCTTAAAAGAATATACAGACACAAATGGGATTGTGATTAATCCAGCAAAAACTGAGATACTGATACTTCAAAACCTAGTTGGAGCAAACAACCAGCGAAAATTCACTTGGAAACTAGAAAACAGACCAATCTGTCTCACGATGGAAACCCAGTACTTGGGAGTGATGATAAACTCCAGTATTAATGACGACAACATGTTGATGAAAATCCGTCGGAAATGCAAAGCTTTAGCAGCCCAAGGTGTCGTCTTAAATAAGAAGTACGGGAAATTCACCTTAAAACCGACCACAGAATTCTATAAAGCAAAGGTTATTCCAGAACTGATTTTTGGTGCCGAGGCAATGTTTGGCTGTCCGGCTGGGATATGGTCTTGGTGTGAAAACACATTCTGGGGAAAAGTGCTATCACTGCCCAGTGGGACCCCAACTACTTGTATTAGATATGAGCTCGGTCTAACTTCAATTAATGCAAAGGTGATGTGGAACATGCTATCAGTGTAAAGGAAAGTTTGACCTGCCTCAATATCGAATTCTTCGCAATGAAGAAAATCTGCCCTAAAACGTCTGTTCTACGAATGTGGAAACAAACTTGCATGAACACTCTAAAACAACTACAAACAGACCAATTGCAACTGATGCAAAATCCAAATGCTATAAATAAGAAATTATGGGAGCTAGACTGGTGCGAAAACCAAGACCAAAGATCATTCCACAGATGTATGGCCGAAAATGCCTCTGAAGCACGAGCAGTTAACACTCTTCCCAAATATCTTCAAAATTTTCCATGTATCAAAAGGAGAAATATCTACCTTAAATTCTGTATGAATTTGTTTAAAACCAAAACAATTCTCAACATAAGAAGCAAAGTCAAAGAGCCTGATGAAGAGTGCAGATTCTGCAAAACAGAGAAAGAAACATTAAAACATCTAGTGCTGTACTGTAAAGAATTAAGAAGTCTAAGAATGACATACTTGGGACCAGAAATTTTAAAGAGGCTGCATTTACATGGAGAAGATTGGTGAAACATAATTCCGGTGGGAACAGATTTTAAAATAATTTTCGCATTACATTTCTTTTTAGAGAAATTGGAAAGTGCCATGGTGGACTTTACTTGAGTTAGTGTAATTTTGGTTCTGAAATACTACTGTTCAGTACCTCGATTGAGTTTAGGAAAGATAATGATATAACACTCTACTATATTCAATTCTGAAGCCTTGTACATTGTGTTAGAAGTTTAATAATGTGTAGAAATTCTTTTTTCTCCTAAAAAGTTTAAGTGCTTTGTGCTGATCACGTAAACTATTTTACAAGTTTGTAATGAACTATATAAAATAAAAAATGTAAATTAAAAAAAATTCATTAACCCATAACCCATGCCCAACAGAGAAGAAGGCGCGGGCTGTCATCGAGCAGAGCATCCTTGAGGGAATTGGAGGAGTAGAGACTGAGGCTTAAGGTGAGTCAACTGCATGCATGGGACATATTCAAAGAACGCCTCTTGGGTAATGAGTGAGTCCAATACCAATCTATCACCCAGAATGACCGCACAAGTCCCTCAGACACACCCTGTGTTACCATCAATTAGGAGACCTGACACCAACCACAAATGCACCCCCAAGACATCTTATTAGCACCTCTGTGCACATGCACTACTTCCTGTCTACATATGGGGAGATGGTGATCACATGAGATGGAACACATGCATGTCCACACCTGTGCACACGTCTCAACACAATTACATCACATTCAGCTGTAGTTGACTCACAATGGCAAGGTAGCACCCCCAAGCCTCAACATGCTGGGTGACACATGATGCACACATAGGGGACCTTACAATCACATGCCCATGATACACTGTGCAAGGCCAATATCAGTGTGTCATGCAGACATGCACCTGTTCCATCAGATGGTGTAGGACCAACGTATGTCCTGTTACAGGGCCCACATGCACTGACCACACAAGAAACAAATGTAAAAACTGTGGTCCATGGATACTGTATGTGAGTACGCCTGATACTGTACTGTGTACAAATGGCTTACCCAGTGATGAAATGCACAGTGACCCCATGCCACACCCAATCCAATGAGTTCAGCATGCACTGTAGGATGTGAATGGAAATGTGAACTCAGAACATGCAGCAATTGCATGGCAACACCAGCATAATTTTCAGCTTGTTCCTATGCCTCAGGGAAGAGGTGACATTGCAGGAAACCACCACTGTTGTCTCCTTGAACATTACAGGCACCTTCTGCTGCCAGGAAGGCATACAGTACTTTTGCTCACCCCTCCACATTACATTCAGCCTCTGACCCCGTTAACAAGAAACTACGTTCTACGAACATACGATGAACAAAACCCCAGCAAGTTCCATTCATTCAGAGAGCGTTGGGGTTTGCCATGGAAATGGTGGCAACCGATGCATAGGTATTCACGGCAGCGTCGCATTCGGCAAGTCAGGTGATATGTGATATAAGCACCGCCCAATCTACGGAGCACTGCCTCTGAAATTGTTTCCATTAGCATTCGAGTTGTTTGGTGATTCTTGCTACCTCGATTTTTGACCACGTTTTGCGCACTGGATTGCTAATTCTCTTGGCCCTTGTCTGTTGAGTTATCCTTGGACCTTATCTGCCATTCCTTGCTATGTTCGATATTGGAACGTTTAACGGCTCTGTCTTGGCTCCCGATTTTGCTACGATACTGGTTGGAATGTTATGACCTCGGAACTTACTAAGTGCTTGGACTAGAGAATGCCTATTAAGCAGTAGAACAACATTAGGCGTCCTCGTGCCGGCGGTGTTAGGTGTTTTCTTCCTGGAAACCTCAGAACTTCCTTGCTGACGTCCTTGTGCTAAGTGATATCGGTGGGCTCCGCATTTCTTCAAGTATACCTAAGGTTTTCCATGCTTTCCACAAAACTCCTTTGGGAAAGACATTCTTTCTTGATTATTTTCCTGTAAAGACTAATTTTTGTCTGGTCTTCTACTACATTACTGGTGAAGTGGTTATGACGCTCTGTAATTTATCTACAGGATTACGCCCCTCATGCTGTTCTGATTTATCTAGAAAGATTCTGTACACTAACACACAGTTTAACAACTCAAATGTTTAGTATCTGTCTCATTTGTTGCATGAGATATTGATTGGGTATCTTTTCTTGAAGACAGCTGTGTACCGGGGCGGTTATCCATCTTTTGGTCAATAGTCCTCTCAATCTGTCCTTTTGTACTATTGAGAGTTATATTGTCAGGAAGAATTCTTCACCTACCCGACGTGTTCAACTGCCAATAGGTGAGTTCTTCAGATATCATTCGGGTAGGCTGACATATTCAGAAGCCTATATATATTTATACCATGGATCCCGCCAATGACCCTTTGGCAGCTTTGGTTCAGTTGGTGGCAGATTTACATGCTGACATGAGTGCTGCTCATGATGCTACACAACGTTGTATTAATGATTTACAGGCTGGTCTGCAATCCGGGGCAGGCGCTTTCACCTCTGCCTCCAGTTCTGCTTCAGTTGGGGTGCCACCTAGACAGGAGAATGTCCCTTTTTATATGGCAGCACAATTTCCTTTGGCCCCTCCTGAACGTTTTCTGGGTGATCCAAAGACTTTTAGGACATTCATTAATCAATGTAGGCTTCACTTTTTGTGTCGCCCTACTTCCTTTCCAGACTCAACCACAAAGGCGGCTTTTGTACTGTCGTATTTAAGTGGTACGGCAGCAGTTTGCGCTAATTCCTTGTTAGAGCAGGGTAGCAACCGGCTGTACGATTGTGACGCCTAAATAAGTGCCATGTCACGTGCGTTTGACACACGTTATAAGTCCCAGGCTTCTGATCTGGTGTTTCTAGCTCTTCAGCATGGGGACTCATCCCTTTTAGTGTACTTGGCTAAGTTTAACCAACTAGTTGCTGAAACTGACTGGTCTGACGAAAAGAAGGGAGCATTGTTTTATAAGGGACTGTCCGACTCTTTGAAGGACGTCTTGGCCATGGTCCCCATGGTTCCTACTGCTTTTCCGGAGCTTGTAGAGCTCGTTCTGCAGATTGATGTACGAAAAGCAGAATGTAAAGGGGAGAAGAGAGGAGTACCATTCATACCTAATACCACTACAGGTTCTTCATCAGGTAACACAGAACCCATGCAAATTGGGGCTTTTCGAGGCCCACTATCCTCTGAGGAAATAGAAAACAGCAAGAAGAACAATTAATGTTTTTATTGTGGCTCTTCTGAACACTTCTTGAGATTATATCCCAAAAAAGCCTAAGAAGCAGGGAAATGCCAAAGCTCGACCATAGAGGGAGCCCCTTTGCAGAGCCAAAACAATCAGAGCTCTAGTTATGTGATTCTGTTTTCCATCCCCACTACTCTTGTTTACCCCTCTAGGAAACCGTGGTTTACAGAGGCGGTGTTAGATTCCGGGTCAACAGGGAATTACGTGGATGTGCAGTATGTGCGAGAAAACCGTATACCGTTGGTTTCTAAGGAATGCCCGGAGTTAGTTAACGCAGTCGATGGTACCACGCTGTTGTCTGGATTGGTGACAGAATGCACTATTGAACTCACTATGGCCATTGCTTTCGGACATTCTGAAGTCATAACGTTTGACGTCATAGCAGCACCGCAATTCAAGTTAATACATGGTATACCATGGCTAAAGCTACATAATCCTGTTATTGATTGGTGTGCATCATCAGCCTTTTGGGAGGAGTCTTATTTGTCACTAGTACAACAGCAGTAAGTCCTAGCATGACTATTTTGGACTCGGCTCCCGTAGTAGGGGCTGCTACTGCAGTTGTTTTGCCAAAGGAATACGAAACCTACAAGGATGTCTTTGACAAGAGAGCGGCTGAGGTTCTCCCTACTCACAGACCCTATGATTGTCCGATTGACTTAATCCAGGATGCCAAGATACCTTCGGGTCGGATCTACTCATTGACACAGAAGAGGACGCAGTGCTCAAGGAATATCTGGACAAGCCACTGGAGGCAGGGTTCATACGTCCTTCCTGCTCTCCAGCAGCATCTCCACTCTTTTTTGTTCCAAAGAAGGAGGGGGATTTGCATCCATGTATAGACTACCGTGCATTGAACACAGCCATGATTTGCAACCAATATCCAATTCCGCTCATCTCGGTCTTGTTGGATCAGTTGGGGTCTTCTGTACTGTTTACCAAATTAGACCTACGCGGTGCATATAATCTGGTAATAATGCAGAGGGGTGATGAATGGAAAACAGGCTTCAAGACCAATTACGGGCTGTTTGAATACTTGGTTATGCCGTTTGGTTTGTGTAGCGCCCCGGCCACTTTTCAGTGTTTCATTAATGATTGTGTTCAGAGATCTGCTCGATGACAATGTTATCGTATATCTTGATGATATTCTGATTTATTCTCCTTCTTATGAAATGCATATTCAACATGTAGCCACGGTATTACAATGACTGCGTAACAACAGTCTTTATGCCAAGTTAGAGAAATGTATCTTCCATGTGAAGCACATAGAATTTTTGGGCTATGACATAACTAGTGATGGTGTGAATCTAAAGTCGGGCTATCCTGGAATGGCCTGTACCAACGTCCATAGAATCCCTACAATCCTTTCTGGGATTTTCTAATTTCTATAGATGGTTTATCCTTTGTTCTCTGCTACCGTTGCTCCACTGACGGCACTTACTAGTTCCAAGCGTTCTTTGGCCTGGACTGATGAAGCACAAGTGGCATTTGATGCACTAAAGTCAGCTTTCACCATGGCTCCAGAACTCCAACATCCTGACTCTGAATGTCCTTTTTATGTCGAGGCCGATGCATCTGATCAGGCAGTGGGTCCAGTATTGTCACAAGTTTGTGCTGATACAGGTTTTTTACATCCTGTGGCATACCATTCCAGGAAACTCACAAAATATGAGATGAATTATACCATCAGAGAACGTAAGTTGTTATCTGTACGAGATGCCTTTAGGGTCTGGAGGCATCATCTCTTGGGTACTGCGACCCCGGTGCAAGTATATATGGACCATCGCAATTTGCTTGCCCTACAGTCCATGAAATGTACCACTGCCCGACATGCAAGGTGGCACAAATATTTCTCCATGTTCAATTTTGTGATCGCTTATCGTTCAGGGACATTACACTCCAAGGCTGATGCATTATCAAGAATGCATGGAGAGAAGTCACCACGTTCTTGGGAAGGTAGCGTGTTGAACCTAATCAGGTTGTTTGTACATGCACTTTGGAGCCTTCATTGAAAACCGCAGTTCAGGAATGGGTGACCAAGAATCCAGTGGAAATAGCTGAGTATAATATGGACATCACAAAAACAAAGAGGTGATGGCTGGAAGGTTTAGAATGAATCTTAACCACTGGCATTGCTCTGGGCACCCTCCAGACCATCGTTCTTTGCCTGCCAAGCCATTACAGAAGGGGAAAGACCATATGCAAATCAGGCTTGGTCCCACCCCAATAGGGGAGTCCAGCCCGAACTGCTAGGTCACATCCCTTCTGCACGAGACCACAAGCATCCCCAAACATGTTTCAGCCTTGTTGGGCCTCATCAGTGAGGAGTAGCTTGGGTCTCTAGGCCCAGCAGGCACGGGACCCACGTCTGGGAATACCCGTCCCACTCGGGGTGACAATGTAAAAACAAAGAGGTGATGGCTGGAAGGTTTAGAATGAATCTTAACCACTGGCATTGCTCTGGGCACCCTCCAGACCATCGTTCTTCGCCTGCCAAGCCATTACAGAAGGGGAAAGACCATATCCAAATCAGGCTTGGTCCCACCCCAATAGGGGAGTCCAGCCCAAACTGCTAGGTCACATCCCTTCTGCACGAGACCACAAGCATCCCCAAACATGTTTCAGCCTTGTTGGGCCTCATCAGTGAGGAGTAGCTTGGGTCTCTAGGTCCAGCAGGCACGGGACCCACGTCTGGGCATACCCTTCCCACTCTGGGTGACAATATAAAAATAAAAGAGTTGATGGCTGGAAGGTTTAGAATAAATCTTGACCTCTGGCATTGCTCTGGGCAACCCTCCAGACCATCGTTCTTCTCCTGCCAAGCCATTACAAAAGGGGAAAATCCATATGCAAATCAGGCTTGGTCCCACCCCCAAAGGGGTAGTCCAGCCCGAACTGCTAGGTCACATCCCTTCTGCATGAGACCACAAGCATCCCCAAACATGTTTCAGCCTTGTTGGGCCTCATCAGTGAGGAGTAGCTTGGGTCTCTAGGCCCAGCAGGCACGGGACCCACGTCTGGGCATACCCGTCCCACTCGGGGTGACAATGCAAAAACAAAGAGGTGATGGCTGGAAGGTTTAGAATGAATCTTAACCACTGGCATTGCTCTAGGCACTCTCCAGACCATCGTTCTTCGCCTGCCAAGCCATTACAGAAGGGGAAAGACCATATGCAAATCAGGCTTGGTCCCACCCCAATAGGGGAGTCCAGCCCGAACTGCTAGGTCACATCCCTTCTGCACGAGACCACAAGCATCCCCAAACATGTTTCAGCCTTCAGGCCCAGCAGGCACGGGACGTGACCTAGCAGTTCGGGCTGGACTACCCCTTTGGGGGTGGGACCAAGCCTGATTTGCATATGGATTTTCCCCTTTTGTAATGGCTTGGCAGGAGAAGAACGATGGTCTGGAGGGTTGCCCAGAGCAACGCCAGAGGTCAAGATTTATTCTAAACCTTCCAGCCATCAACTCTTTTATTTTTATATTGTCACCCAGAGTGGGAAGGGTATGCCCAGACGTGGGTCCCTTGCCTGCTGGGCCTAGAGACCCAAGCTACTCCTCACTGATGACGCCCTCCAAGGCTGAAACATGTTGTCACACCGCGGCCGTGGAAACTCTGGGCAAGATGGAGGCGGTATCGAGCCTCTATACCGGTCCGCTTGATGCTCTAGTCGTCTTGGACCGGCAGGTATAATAGGAGACCACGCCCCCTGCAACTCGCGTTGCAACTCGCTTTCGTTAGTCTCTTGACTTTCGCCCGCGTAGCAGTGCCCCTTCCAGTGTGCATTATTACTCCTTGCTCCCTCTAGTCCTTTGCTACCCTTACCTCTCCGACTGAGTTTTTCTCCACTGGATTCTGCCTCGCTCACTTCCCCTTCTCTCGTTCCTCCCTTTTTTTCCTGCTCGGATTCCCAGTCACCCGTTCGCGGTGTGTTCAGTGTCCGCGACTCCTTACTATGCCCGTGTCTCTCACTCTTTCACTCTCTCCAGCTCGCTTTCTCTCTCTCTCTCCCGCTCGCTCTCTCTCTCTCTCTCTCTCTCTCTCTCCCGCTCGATCTCTCTCTCTCTCTCTCTCTCTCTCTCGCACTCACACTCTCTCTTTTCTCTCTCTCTCTCGCGCTCGCACTCTCTCTCTCTCTCTATCTCTTCTTCTTTCATCTTTTCCTCCTCTCTTACCTTCTTCCAGAGTTCTATCGTGGCTATCCTTCTTCTTTAGCCTCCTGTCTGGAATAGTTCCTCGCTTCCAGTGATCGGCCGAACCCCATTCTCTCCCAGAGCTTCGCTTGGAGCAAACCCTTATCCGGGAGGATCAGACCTTCTGTTAACTTACTGTTTCAGCTGATACGGGACTACGCCAGCCTCTCCAGTCTCCAGTCTTCACATCGGATTTGTCAATACCATCAATTGACACACAGGGTTTTTTCTGCCATATCAGGCTTTTTCCCTGTTTGAGGAGCGGACTCCCCTGGGTTCACCTGACTGCCAGATCCATAGGCGGGCAAGGTGGCCTCGGGGGGAGACCGTCCCTATCTCTTCGAACGTAAGAAGGGAAGAAGGACTATCCAGTCAAGCGACGAAAGAGGGAGTTCCCAGACAGAAAGAAGAAGGAGACCAAGGTCATCAAACCCTGCAGAGGTTCCAGGTGAGGAGTCTCAGGGGGCAGGAACCTTTACACACTCTGACAGATTGCAACGCCCAACTACCGGCATGGCCTCGCTGGAACAATACCAAGAGATGGTGACAGCTATTCAGGGCCTTCAGGCCGAGGTTCAGAATCTCCGGACCGAGAACACGAACCTACGCCAACAAGTAGCGACACGAGAAGAATCCCGAGGCGACTTACCTCCCCTGGCTTTTTCTTTTGGGAAGTATGATGGCAATCCGAAACTCCTAAAGGAATTCCTGAACGCCTGTATGGTTTATTTCACATTTCGACCAAGGGCATATGAACTGGATAGAACTAAGGTAGGATTTCTTGTTTCCAACCTTGCTGGTAACGCACTGGCTTGGGCAACTCCACTGATAGCACTCGCAGATCCTGCCATAGCGGATTACTCTCAGTTCACTCAACTGCTGCGTACTAGATTTGAGAGACCAGAGGTCCAGTATTCTTCTTATGAAACCCTTCTAGATCTCCGTCAAGGCTATCAAGATGTGCAGACTTATGCCTCTACTTTTACCAGACTGGCCACAGACTCTGGATGGCCAGATACGGCCCAGCAGACCCTTTTTCGCCGAGGCTTACAGGATGAGCTCAAGGACGAGCTAGCCAGGATGGCGCGTCCTACCTCCTTTCAAGAGTTGGTTACTTTATCCCTGCAATTGGAGTACAGATTGCAGGAACGAAGGTTAGAAAGAAGGAGATTCAGACTCCATCCCTCAGGAGGGATTCCCACTGCAGGTTCTCCTAACCGACCACAACAGGAGGAGCCTATGCAAATAGGAACAACCCGAGGCCCTTTGACCCCCGACGAACGCAAGAGACGCAGAGACCTGGGTCTCTGCATGTACTGCGGATCTTCGAAACATTTGCTCCGGAATTGTCCAGAAGTACCCCCGAGACGTCCGGGAAACGTGCCTCCCCGGTCTTGAGCAGGGAAAGGAACCGGGCAGAATCGAAGAATCCCTGCAATTCCACCCACCAGGATCCTTCTGCGGACAATAACAGCCTTATGGTGTTTTCTGTGCACCTTACATTTGAATCCTCTCCTTCTGTAGAAGTCCTAGCAATGCTGGATTGTGGTGCGGCCGGGAACTTTATTGATATCCAGTGGGCTCAAGAACAAGGCATACCCCTGCGTCGGAAGGCCTGCCCTTTGCCTGTAGAAGGGGTAGATGGAGCTCCCCTTTCATCCGGTCCCATCATTAAGGAGACAGTCCCGGCTAACATGTCCTTGTCTCAGCACCAAGAACGGATTGTCTTTGATGTTATAAGAGCAGCCCATGTCCCAATCATCCTGGGCATACCCTGGCTACGTAAACATAATCCCAGGATTGATTGGTCTGCAAATACCGTCTGTTTCTTGTCACAGTACTGCACAAAGGAATGTCTACCACAACCCTCTCCTTTGATGAGGAAGGGGATAACACTCTCGACATTCACTACAGTGGTCCAAACGATTCCACCGCATTATCAGGAGTATGCTGAAATCTTCGAAGACAGGCTACCTCGTACTTTACCCCCACATCGAGCCGAGGACTGCGGTATCGATCTAAAGCCCGAGGCATCGGTTCCTTTTGGTCGTATGTACCCTATGTCACTTCCGGAAAGAAGAGCCTTGAAGGAGTACTTGGATGCCAATCTGCAAAACGGTTTAATACAAGAATCCCGTTCTCCGGCAGGAGCCTCAATGTTCTTCATTCCCAAGAAGGGGACTACGGAATTAAGACCGTGTATAGACTACCGTGGGCTGAACAGCCTGACCATCAGGGACAGGTACCCTATGCCCCTCATTAAGGAGGTACTGGAAGCAGTGGAAGGAGCCTCAATCTTTACAAAGTTAGACCTTCGAGGAGCCTATCATTTGTTGAGAATAAAGGAGGGAGATGAGTGGAAGACGGCATTTAGAACTCCCTTGGGACATTTTGAGTATAGGGTAATGCCCTTCGGACTAGTGAATGCTCCTGCCGTGTTCCAACGTTTTGTAGATAAAATCTTCTCAGATATGCTATACATCTCAGTGGTGGTCTATTTAGACGATATTTTGATCTTCTCTTCCTCCCTCTCTGAACATCGAAGACACGTCACGCAAGTCCTTCAAAGGTTGAGTGAACATCAACTACTGGTTAAACCCGAGAAATGTGTTTTTGAAGCCTCCTCAGTATCCTATTTAGGATTCATTCTTTCTAAGGAGGGGGTACAGATGGATTCGGAGAAGGTTAAAGCAGTTCTTCAATGGCCTACTCCAAAGAATCCCAAGGATATACAGAGATTTCTGGGATTATCTAACTTTTACAGAAGATTTATTCCTAGCTTCTCGGATATTGTTCTAACAATCACCCGTTTGCTTAAGAAGGGTCAGAAGTTCGAATGGGATAAGGAGGCGGATCAGGCCTTTCTTTTACTTAAGAGGACTTTCACCACCGCTCCTATCCTAGTGCAACCAAATCAGTCTCTTCCTTTTGTGGTGGAGACGGATGCTTCCGGAGGTGCCATAGGAGCTGCTCTCCTACAATCAGGCAAAGATGGAGCAGAACATCCGGTAGCATACTATTCCAGAACTCTTACACCTAGTGAGAGGAACTACTCCGTGTTGGAACGAGAATTACTGGCGATTCGTCAGGCATGCATTGAGTGGAGGCATTTACTGCAGGGGGCGGCACATCCATTTCTGGTTCGCACAGACCACCGGAATCTTAAGGTATTACAACAGATGGAATGCCGCAATTCTCGCCACGCCCGCTGGGCGTATTTTTTTTCCCAGTTCGACTTTGAAATAACCTACCTTCCAGGAAAGGAGAATGCCCTAGCGGACGCTCTGTCCCGCAGTCTGGAGCCCAAGGAAGAACAGGGCCTGGGTGAGATACTCTCTGGTAAGAGAATTCTAGGAATGATCAACTCCTTCATACAAGAAGTAGAGCGCTCGACCAGACTCTCTGAAGTCTCTCCCGACCATATGACACTCATGGAAAGGAGAGGGAAGCTATTCTTTCATCAAGGATCACTGTATTTACCATCTGAGAAACTCCAGACGCAAGCCTTGTTCTGGTGCCATGACCTTCCCTCGGCAGGACATAAGGGCCAAGAGGCAACACTCCATCTGATATCCAGATATTTCTGGTGGCCGACTATGGACCAGGACGTCAGAACCTACGTGATGGCGTGCCCGATGTGTGCGGCTAATAAACCCATTACTCATCGACCCATGGGGTTGCTCCAACAAGAACCTCTACCATCACAACCCTGGGAACACATTTCCACTGACTTCATCGTGGATCTCCCTCTCTTTATGGGATCCACCGCAATCATGGTTACGGTGGATACATTGAGCAAGATGGCTCACTTCTCTCCCTTGCCTGGCTTGCCTTCTGCATCCGAAACCGCCGAAGTGTTCCTGAGAGAAATAGTAAGATTGCATGGTCTACCTCGGACCATAGTTTCGGATAGGGGTTCCCAATTCACATCCCGATTCTGGTCAGCTTTATGTAGCACTTTGGGTATGAAGAGAGCCTTATCCTCTGGTTATCATCCCCAAAGCAACGGACAAACAGAACGCCTAAATTCCACCCTCGAACAATATCTCTGTTGTTTTTGTCATCAGGAACAAGAGAAGTGGAAATCCTTTCTAACTTTAGCAGAATTCACCTACAACAACACCAAACATTCGGCAACGGGCTGCAGCCCCTTCTACTTCACCTACGGATATCATCCGAGGCATATACCTCTCTTTGGGGTTCCTCCAACTTCAGTCCCTTCGGTAGACCAGCGCCTGTTTGATCTTCGATCCATCCAGAAGGAAGCGACTCAGAAGCTGGAGGCAAGTAGAACTCGATACAAGAAGTATGCTGATAAGAAGAGATCTCCAAACCCCGAATGGGAAGTGGGAACTAAGGTCTGGTTGTCAACCAAATATCTCCCACGTTGGGTTCATCCTGGTAAATTCTCAGCCCGCTTTATAGGCCCATTTCCCATTTTATCTCAAGTAAACCCAGTGGCCTTTCGATTACGTCTGCCATCCAGTCTGAAAAGGATACACCCTGTTTTTCATACCTCTCTCTTGAAGGCTTATCATCCAGATCCCATGGGCCGTCGTATACCCTTTTCTATACTCCAAGATCCCGAACCAGAAGAATATGAGGTGGAGAGGCTGGTGGATTCACGTTACAGGCATGGAACTATACAATATCTGGTTCAGTGGAAGGGATATTCTGTCGCAGAACAGTCCTGGGAGCCCAGAAGTCATATCCACGCCCCACGACTTCTAAGACAGTTCCATCGCCTACATCCGGGGAAACCTGGGGGAGAGTCGATGAAGAGAGGGCATACTGTCACACCGCGGCCGTGGAAACTCTGGGCAAGATGGAGGCGGTATCGAGCCTCTATACCGGTCCGCTTGACGCTCTAGTCGTCTTGGACCGGCAGGTATAATAGGAGACCACGCCCCCTGCAACTCGCGTTGCAACTCGCTTTCGTTAGTCTCTTGACTTTCGCCCGCGTAGCAGTGCCCCTTCCAGTGTGCATTATTACTCCTTGCTCCCTCTGGTCCTTTGCTACCCTTACCTCTCCGACTGAGTTTTTCTCCACTGGATTCTGCCTCGCTCACTTCCCCTTCTCTCGTTCCTCCCTTTTTTTCCTGCTCGGATTCCCAGTCACCCGTTCGCGGTGTGTTCAGTGTCCGCGACTCCTTACTACGCCCGTGTCTCTCACTCTTTCACTCTCTCCAGCTCGCTTTCTCTCTCTCTCTCCCGCTCGCTCTCTCTCTCTCTCTCTCTCTCTCTCTCCCGCTCGATCTCTCTCTCTCTCTCTCTCTCTCGCACTCACACTCTCTCTTTTCTCTCTCTCTCTCGCGCTCGCACTCTCTCTCTCTCTCGATCTCTTCTTCTTTCATCTTTTCCTCCTCTCTTACCTTCTTCCAGAGTTCTATCGTGGCTATCCTTCTTCTTTAGCCTCCTGTCTGGAATAGTTCCTCGCTTCCAGTGATCGGCCGAACCCCATTCTCTCCCAGAGCTTCGCTTGGAGCAAACCCTTATCCGGGAGGATCAGACCTTCTGTTAACTTACTGTTTCAGCTGATACGGGACTACGCCAGCCTCTCCAGTCTCCAGTCTTCACATCGGATTTGTCAATACCATCAATTGACACACAGGGTTTTTTCTGCCATATCAGGCTTTTTCCCTGTTTGAGGAGCGGACTCCCCTGGGTTCACCTGACTGCCAGATCCATAGGCGGGCAAGGTGGCCTCGGGGGGAGACCGTCCCTATCTCTTCGAACGTAAGAAGGGAAGAAGGACTATCCAGTCAAGCGACGAAAGAGGGAGTTCCCAGACAGAAAGAAGAAGGAGACCAAGGTCATCAAACCCTGCTGAGGTTCCAGGTGAGGAGTCTCAGGGGGCAGGAACCTTTACACACTCTGACACATGTCTGGGGATGCTTGTGGTCTCATGCAACAGGGATGTGACCTAGCAGTTTGGGCTGGACTACCCCTTTGGGGGTGGGACCAAGCCTGATTTGCATATGGTTTTTCCCCTTTTGTAATGGCTTGGCAGGAGAAGAACGAAGGTCTTTAGGGTTGCCCAGAGCAATGCCAGAGGTCAAGATCTATTCTAAACCTTCCAGCCATCAACTCTTTTGTTTTGCTATTTTCACCCCGAGTGGGAAGGGTATGCCCAGACGTGGGTCCCTTGCCTGCTGGGCCTAGAGACCCAAGCTACTCCTCACTGATGACGCCCAACAAGGCTGAAACATGTCTGGGGATGCTTGTGGTCTCGTGCAAAAGGGATGTGACCTAGCAGTGCGGGCTGGACTACCCCTTTGGGGGTGGGACCAATCCTGATCTGCATATGGTTTTTCCCCTTTTGTAATGGCTTGGCAGGAGAAGAACGATGGCCTGGAGGGTTGCCCAGAGCAATGCCAGACGTCAAGTTTTATTCTAAACCTTCCAGCCATCAACTCTTTTGTTTTGCTATTGTCACCCTGAGTGGGAAGGGTATGCCCAGACGTGGGTCCCTTGCCTTCTGGGCCTAGAGACCCAAGCTACTCCTCACTGATGATGCCCAACAAGGCTGAAACATGTCTGGGGATGCTTGTGGTCTCGTGCAAAAGGGATGTGACCTAGCAGTTTGGGCTGGACTACCCCTTTGGGGGTGGGACCCAGCCTGATTTGCATATGGTTTTTCCCCTTTTGTAATGGCTTGGCAGGAGAAGTACGATGGTCTGGAGTGTTGCCCAGAGCAATGCCAGAGGTCAAGATTTATTCTAAACCTTCCAGCCATCAACTCTTTTGTTTTGCTATTGTCACCCCAAGTGGGAAGGGTATGCCCAGACGTGGGCCCCTTGCCCTCTGGGCCTAGAGACCCAAGCTACTCCTCACTGATGACACCCAAAAAGGCTGAAACATGTCTGGGGATGCTTGTGGTCTTGTGCAAAAGGGATGTGACCTAGCAGTTTGGGCTGGACTACCCCTTTGGGGGTGGGACCAAGCCTGATTTGCATATGGTTTTTCCCTTTATGTAATGGCTTGGCAGGAGAAGAACGATGGTCTGGAGGGTCGCCCAGAGCAATGCCAGAGGTCACGATTTATTCTAAACCTTCCAGCCATCAACTCTTTTGTTTTGCTATTGTCACCCCGAGTGGGAAGGGTACGCCCAGACGTGGGTCCCTTGCCTGCTGCGCCTAGAGACCCAAGCTACTCCTCACTGATGACGCCCAACAAGGCTGAAACATGTCTGGGGATGCTTGTGGTCTAGTGCAAAAGGGATGTGACCTAGCAGTTTGGGCTGAACTACCCCTTTGGGGGTGGGAACAAGCCTGATTTGCATATGGTTTTTCCCCTTTTGTAATGGCTTGGCAGGAGAAGAACGATGGTCTGGAGGGTTGCCCAGAGAAATGTCAGAGGTCAAGATTTATTCTAAACCTTCCAGCCATCAACTCTTTTGTTTTGCTATTGTCACCCCGAGTGGGAAGGGTATGCCCAGACGTGGGTCCCTTGCCTGCTGGGCCTAGAGACCCAAGCTACTCCTCACTGATGACGCCCAACAAGGCTGAAACATGTCTGGGGATGCTTGTGGTCTCGTGCAAAAGGGATGTGACCTAGCAGTTTGGGCTGGACTACCCCTTTGGGGGTGGGACCCAGCCTGATTTGCATATGGTTTTTCCCCTTTTGTAATGGCTTGGCAGGAGAAGTACGATGGTCTGGAGTGTTGCCCAGAGCAATGCCAGAGGTCAAGATTTATTCTAAACCTTCCAGCCATCAACTCTTTTGTTTTGCTATTGTCACCCCAAGTGGGAAGGGTATGCCCAGACGTGGGCCCCTTGCCCTCTGGGCCTAGAGACCCAAGCTACTCCTCACTGATGACACCCAAAAAGGCTGAAACATGTCTGGGGATGCTTGTGGTCTTGTGCAAAAGGGATGTGACCTAGCAGTTCAGGCTGGACTACCCCTTTGGGGGTGGGACCAAGCCTGATTTGCATATGGTTTTTCCCTTTATGTAATGGCTTGGCAGGAGAAGAACGATGGTCTGGAGGGTTGCCCAGAGCAATGCCAGAGGTCAAGATTTATTCTAAACCTTCCAGCCATCAACTCTTTTGTTTTGCTATTGTCACCCCAAGTGGGAAGGGTATGCCCAGACGTGGGTCCCTTGCCTGCTGGGCCTAGAGACCCAAGCTACTCCTCACTGATGACGCCCAACAAGGCTGAAACATGTCTGGGGATGCTTGTGGTCTCGTGCAAAAGGGATGTGACCTAGCAGTTCGGACTGGACTACCCTTTTGGGGGTGGGACCAAGCCTGATTTGCATATGGTTTTTCCCCTTTTGTAATGGCTTGGCAGGAGAAGAACGATGGTCTGGAGGGTTGCCCAGAGCAATGCCAGAGGTCAAGATTTATTCTAAACCTTCCAGCCATCAACTCTTTTGTTTTAATATGGATATCATACAGTCCTTGCCATACGTCCAGGGTCGTGTATACCTCCCAGATTCTGAAACCAGGCTAACCCCATTACGTTGGTGCCACGATTCCCTCATGGCCGCACATCCTGGTAGACGCAAGACCATTGACCAGTTGAAACAGTGGTGTTGGTGGCCTTCTCTGCATAAAGACGTCACAGAATACATTGCTTCTTGTTCAGTGTGTGCCCAATGTAAAGGAAACACCACCAAACCTATGGGCTTGTTACAGCCTCTTCCAATACCGAGCAAACCTTGGGTAATTATTTCCTTGGATTTCGTGGTAGAATTGCCATCTGTTCAGGGGTATGACACCATATGGGTGATGGTCGATTTCTTTATGAAAATGGCTTTGTTCCATGTCGGGGGTTGCTTACTGCTCCAGTCCTAGCAGACTTATTTCTACATAGACATATGTCTTCAGGTTTTTTGGTCTTCCCAATATCGTAATATCTGATATGGGGATGCAATTTATATCCCGTTTTTGGCAGCATCTTACTACTTCTTTGGGTATTGAAGGGTGGTATTCAAGCGCTTACCATCCTGAAACAGATGGACAAACAGAGCGTTTGAATGCTACTCTTGAGCAGTACCTGCGATGTTTGTCCATGCAGCATCAAGAATCTTGGTTTTCGGTACTGGTGGCAGCTGAGTTTGCCTACAATAATTCGATTCATACAGCCATGGGATCTTCACAATTTATTGCCCTGTATGGACAGCATTCAAGCTCTCTACCATTAGACCTCCCTTTACAGTCTGACAGTTCAGCAGCATAAGATTGTGTCCGAGATATCGCTGCTTTGTGCAATCAGGTTCACAGTCATCTGGAAGAGGCCCAGGAACATGCCAAGAAATAAGCGGATTGTCATCATACACCTGCACCCGACTATCAACCTGGTATGTTAGTTTGGTTGTCGACTAAGAATCTCAGTTTTCCTCTTCGCAAGTGTTTACTGCCTCGCTTTGTGGGTCCTTATCTTGTCAAAGATGTGATTAGCCCCTTGGCAGTCTGACTTGAGTTGCCGAAAACCTAGAAGAGTCATCCTGTTTTCCATGTATCCTTATTAAAGCCTTGTTCGGACAAGACCAGACTTCCGGTAGGTCCGTCCCCTATGAGTGTACAGGGCACTGAGGAATATGAGGTAAAGGCCATCCTGGACACTAAGTACTCCAGGGGGGCTCGGCTTTATCTGCTGAATTGGAAGGGGTATGGTCCGGAAGGATCGCACCTGGGAGCCTGAATCCAATCTACATGCTCCTGATTTGTTGGCCCATTTTCTTGCTTCACGGGGGGGAATGTCTCTTTGGGGGAGGATGCTGCCAGGAAACCACGGCTGTTGTCTCCTCGAACATTACAGGCATCTTCTGCTACCAGGAAGGCATACAGCAATTTTGCTCGCTCCGCCACATTACATTCAGCTTCTGGCCCCTTTAACAAGAAACTACATTCTACGAAACATACGATGAACAAAACCCCACGCAGGTCCGTTCATTCGGAGAGCGTTGGGGGTTGCCATGGAAACGTTGGCAACTGATGCATAGGTATTCACGCCAGCGTCGCATTCGGCAAGTCAGGTGATATCTGATATAAGCACTGCCCAATCTATGGAGCGCTGCTTCTTAAATAGTTTCCATTAGCGTTCGTGTTGTTTGGTGATTCTTGCTACCTCGATTTATAACCATGTTTTGCTTACTGGATTACTCATTCTCTTGGCCTTTGTCTGTTGAGTTATTCCTTGGACCTTATCTGCCATTCCTTGCTATCTTTGATATTGGGACGTTTAACGGCTCTGTCTTGGCTCCCGATTTTGCTACGATACTGGTTGGAACGTTATGACCTCGGAACTCTTCACAGACTCGTTTGGCCTTATGAATTTGTGTTTTTGCTTCACGCTCACTTGAACTTTTTGGAAATCTGCTTGTTCACGTCTATACTAAGTGCTTGGACTAGAGACTGCCTATTAAGCACTAGAACAATATTAGGTGTCCTCGTGCCAGCGGTGTTAGGTGTTTTCTTCCTGGAAACCTCGGAACTTCCTTGCCGGCGTCCTTGTGCTAAGTGATATCGGTGGACTCTGCATTTCTTCAAGTATACCTAAGGCTTTCCACAAAACTCCTTTGGGTAAGACATTCTTTCTTGATTATTTTCGTGGAAGGACTAATTGCTGTCCGGTCTTCTACTACATTACTGGTGAAGTGCTTATGACGCTCTGTCATTTATCTACCGGATTACACCCCTCATGCTGTTCCGGTTTATCAAGAAAGATCCTGTACACTAACAATTCAAATGTTTAGTATCTGTCATTTGTTGCTTGAGCTATTGATTGTGTATCTTTTCTTGCAGCCAGCTGTGTACCGGGGCGGTTATCCATCTTTCGGTCAATAGTCCTCTCAATCTGTCCTTTTGTATTATTGAGAGTTATATTGTCAGGAAGAATTCTTCGCCTACACAACGTGTTCAACTGCCAATAGGCGAGTTCCTCAGATATCACTGGGGTAGTCTGACAGACATATACATACATCTGTACATCAGAATCCCATGCTAATGGCCAGTGTAAAATGCCCACAGCACCCACGCAACACCAGTCCACAAACAAATTAACTGACTGTTTGATGATACATAGCCAGGGATGGGAGCGGGGTAGGGGGGAGGACTGGCCCATCATTGGCATAATCTACAACTGCATACACACGTGGGAGAAAAGAAAAAGGTAAGCGCCATGAGTGACCACATCCCTCTGATGCACTCTTGAGGTATCACAGGTGAAATATGGGATCTGATCCCATTCTCATGGGAATTCATCCATTCTGCCCTACGCGGTAGGAGCAACATGTGAGATACCCTTTCATGTCAGAATTCCCCTCATAATACTATACCAGCATTAGCTTGACAATGCAGATTAGAATGTAGTACCTTGAATATAGCATCTTGAAGAACGAGGCAGTATTGTGATACATACCTAAAGGCTACTCTATACTGAATAGCAACAGTAGTACTACAAACCAGCAGAAGTATACTCAAAGCGCTTTGTGCTCCTAGAGGTCTTATATTACAAAGGTAGCTACATAGCAAGAAGTTTGTTTTTATGTGTTACCTTTAGTTCATTGATTTATGTCACCATTTACTATAGCAAAACGCTTAGCAGTTTAAACAGTTTACTCATTCATACATGCATGCAGTGGAGAGGGCTAGTCCATAAGTAGTTTTGAGCAGGCTAGTGTATGAGCCCAATTTTAATACATACTATACTAGTAGGCTGTGAAATCAAATCCACTTTATTCTTCATTTTTAGAGAATAAACAGCCGTCTGCTTAAGACCCAGGACCTAAACAATGAGGCTAACACTTCAGAAACTGGATGAAGTTCTGTAGAATGCATCAGGCAAACAACGCAGCACAAATGTCACGAAGTTCAATATAGAAAAGTTCTGGGCTGCAATTAATAGCCTGGACGGGACAAAACAAAGGAGCCAAGAGGGTACAGCTATCATCATCATGGAGGGGATTTGGAATGACTATATGGGGGCAAATTTAATAAACAACACGTGACATGTCTTAATTTCAAACTCAGCTTGTTCACAAAATGGTCAGGAACATGGGACCAGGATCACCTGGAGAGACTGATTAATAAATCTAAAGCACCCAGAGCATCAGGTCCAGACTGCGTACCAAACTTAGTATACAAGTCTAATTTACATCTATGGGCTGGGATTGGAGTTTAAATCCATTAGTGACACAGGCCGAAAATCAGATTCTTGGAGAAAGGCCTAGGTTGTTCCCATATTTAAAAAAGGGAACGTGAAATGCCCAGGAAATTACAGATCAATTGCAATATTAGATTCTTTATCTAAATTATTTGCAGGAATACTGTTGGAAGATTTAACATTTTGGGCCAACAGTATCGGCAAGTCGAATAGACAACAGACAGGTTTTCGGAATAACTGTGGAACAACATTAAATTACCTCATAATTAAGTTGTTTATAAAAATGGCTAATATAAAGATTCTCCTCTGACCTGTGCGCTTGATACAGCAGACAGGGCCAGATTATTGAATAAACTCCACGCGTGTGGGATACCCTGTGGACTACTGAAACATCTTGTAGACCTCCATGCGGGAACAATCATTCAGGTACGTCTTGACTCAAATGGTAAACTGTGTTCCCCAGTCATTACCAATGCAAGAATTAGGCAGCAATGCATGTTGGTCCCCTGCCTATTTAACCTATATCTTTCTGACATCCTACAAGAGTTGGAATCTTGTAATAATTCCCCTCTGAGATTGGCTGATCTAAAAATTGGCTGATGTAAAAATGAGTGTACTCCTTTTTGCTGATGACATCCACCTCTTCAATAAAACAACTGTAGCCCTCCAGAGAACGATATACGCATTGGAACATTACGTGAGAGACAATAGTTTAACAATGAATACCCATAAGAGAACCATTATAACAACCAAAAATAAAAAAACCTGAGAAATATGGTCCAATAGTTTTTGGGAAAGCAACTTTCAGAACCTTCTAATGAAACAAAGTATTTAGGATTCCTAATTGCAAATAGTGAAAAGTGTACTTTGCTGCCGATAAGACTGAAACAAAAGCAAGCACAACTATGTGCTCAGAGTAGGAAAATCCTGCTAAATTACTGCAGCTATACACTAAAACCTTTGATAAGCTATTATAATGGGAAGACGATACCTACTTTGCTCTACGGGATGGAATTGGTGAATGTAGATTGGTTAAAATTGGAACGTAGAAAGTACTTACTGGAAAAGGTTATTGAACGTAATTTTGTCAAGTCTGGATGTTCTCATTCGTCATGAGTTGGGTTTGGTGACATGGAAGCCCCTCGTTCAAATTGCGAAACTAAGGTTATGTGTTACTATCTTGGCCCCTCCTAACAACTCTTTGTATGATAATATCAAAACAGCTTCGGAAAGGAAAAATATGTTATTGTCTGATTTAGTGGGTGAGTGCGTTCAAATCCTGGAAAACTCAGGAATGAATAAGGATATTCTGTCTAGTAACCCAATGTAGGTCTATAGAAAGATCAAATTAGACCAATGGAGCGAACATCAGGACTCACTCGCTAAATATAGGCTCCACTCCTTACTGACAAAACAACATAGGCCCTATAGTAAGTTGCCAGAATATGTTGAAAGAGTTCCTGACCAAAAATGTAGGCATGTGTATATGAGATTTAGATTCAATCTATTGGGGACCCTAGATAGATGCGGAAGAATAAGAGGGATACAAGCACACACACGACTATGTAGGCAATGTAAAGACTTTAAATCATTCGGTGTCTCATTGCACAAAGGTAAGATCTTTGAGGGTGCAAAATCTGGGTCGATTTGTGGCAACAGAAGAGAGCTTGTGTGCAGAATGGTTCTGGATCAAGGTAATGGAGGGGAGAAAGGTAGCCTTGATCCTTGCTCTTGTTAGATGTTTAAGAGCTATCCATTCTTTGTAGAAGAAAATGTTTATCTATAAATGAGATGTTAAATTAATCTTTGGATAATATGGGATATATGATGAAATGATTTTGATATTTGATGAATGTAAAATGTGTACTTTTAAATGAGTGTAAATGTTTATATGTGAATGAGATGCTAATTTTAGGACAGTTGAAAAATATTATTAAACAAATTGAAAGAAGAAGAATTTTAGATTTGTTTGTGAATTAGTACATTCTTGCATTTTTATACGTGTTGAAGGTTTGTTAAACTACTATCACGAATGAATACTAATAAAAAGAAAACAATGGTCATGATTCACAGAAGCATTTTTTAATTGTACAATCCCATTGGAAAACGCTCTGCGAATCAGTCCATTGAGCCCTTGGCTTATTTATTTATTTATTACATTTATATGACACGAGGGGCACACGGGGGTATTACAGCATTTGTACAAGGTAGGAGGGGGGACAGCGTTAAAGAGGGGTAACAGGTTTCGTAGTGGCGATGAATAAGGAAATGTTGGTGGAAAATCAAGGTGGTGACAAAACGTTAATCATATTTGTCGAACAGCTAGGTTTTCCCAAGTTTCATTAAAATCAGGTAGGAAGGTTCATTTCGGATATGGGGGAAGAGTGTTCCAAAGCAGAAGCTAGTGCTGCATGCTCGTTTGCAGCTGAATCTGGGTGTCAGCAGATTTAGAAAGGAGGAGGATCGTAATGAGACTAGTAGTAAGACTTAAGACTCAGCTGTTTCGGCAAGTTTCTTTCGGAGCAAGTTGCTAAGAGTTGATAATTTAGCACGATGCTAAAGGAAGGTACATCTCAAATGTATTTATATACATCACACAAATGAACGGAGGAACTTCCAAGCTATACAGATTAGAAACCGAAGCTGAAGTTCTGCCCATCGAATTACAGCATTTTCATGCGAAAGGGATTTGCAAGCTAGAGACCATATAAATATCATGACAGCACCTATTCAGCAGCTGGGTGGCTTGCTGTGGCGGTACTATGCTGGGACCCTGTCAGAGATTGTAGGGGGTGTATGCTTTAAGCTGCATCTGGGAGTTATGATGAGAATGTATTGAAATAGGGTCTGCTTGACTGAATAATGAGCACCAATCCTGGTATTTGGTTTGATTTTGATGCACTGAATTTGTGCATTGCATTTTAATTTGAGATGGTCTTTATATTGAAATACAATGATTGCTATACTGATTGTTTCATATATTTAAACTTTTGGTTTAGTTTGGAAACAATAGAATAGGTTTTGAATGCCTTCATATAGTGTTTCTCTATGTGATTTGAGCAGTGTATATTTACTTTGATTTTTCCTAAGCAGAAAGGATAAAACTGGATAGGGCCGTTCTGCCTTTGGCAACAGGAATGTGATTTAAACCCCATGTGGGTTGGACAGGGCTTTGTGCTGGACATGTGTTTGAAGCGCAATGATTAAAGTATTGATGTAGATTGATTTTGTTATTGCAATGAGACGTGTTACCTACCAAACAATTGTGTTTGAGTTCTATGTGAAATTAGAGAGACAATTGGCGAGTCGTTGTACTTCCTTTATAGAACGTTGGTCATTCTTGACTCTGAGACGTTGATACAGTGAAATGCAAATTATCAACACTGTGTTATGCAATGTATTATGCCTTTTCCCCTGAAGTATTTCTGTTTTGTCAACTCTCTATCCCTATCTATGTGCATTAGGAGCGACATGAACTGTCGTGGACGTATTGCAGAATCTGTGAGTAAGGTATCAGGTTTGAGGGTTGTACATTGATAGAGCTGTGACAGTGAGTTGGGAAAGAAATACACTTTGTGGCCCTCAAACCCACTTATAAATTATTGTAGCAAGAGCATAATCCCCACTGAATAAGACGAGGGGAGATGTCTTATGGGTTCTATTTTAGTGGCTCAGACCTTCCTTGTTGCATAGAAGAGCGTTGGACTGTACTCTTAGCTAAGATGGGAGCCCCCTTAAGGACAGAGCTCTTACCTACTGGGGTGATCCCCAGGGACACATGACAATTTAGCACCCATCCAACCTGGGGCTCGATCAAACTACCTCTACTCTCTCATTAAGTCACAGCAGATATACGTACCTTGCTGCGCCAAGAAAGCGCATGGTTTGGTTTCGTTATTACGTCTCTTTTCCTTCTCTAGTGAAGAGCAGCATGAGGATTCATAATAGGAAGACCTTAAAAGACATATAGATAAAGAGCCGAGCGAGAGCATACTTATCGCCGCAAAAATAAAACTCTTCAGTGCAGAGCCGCGTGAGCACAACACATGCGGGTGTGCTGTGTAGTGCCAGCGCCATTGAAGAGTAATGGCGAGAGAACAAACACCTATGGATAACTATGAGTGCTTCATTGCTGTGCACAGACGCAGCAATGCCTTCTGATGGTGTGTCAGAAGGGGTATTTGAGATTATGGCTGGTGGTGAGACTACTCGTCATTTCCAGATCACAAGTACATTCCTTTGCAATGCATTGACCAGGTCAACCCCTGTTTGTGTGCACATAATTTTTACAGGATCAATCAGGATTTCATAATCCGGGTGCAACAGCCAAAAACGCAGATCTCTTTACCTGCAGAGGAACTGTATGCATAAAGGAAAATACCCTCAGTGAAAATTAGAGGTAATTTCAGGTGTGTGCTATATCACGCACATAAGGCTGGGATTACTTATGTGCCTAACACTGAGCCATAACTCTGGGCCAGAGAAAGGTATTTAACCTGGTTCTTGAATGGGCTGCAATACCCTCCTTGTAATGTTACACAAGGCAATTTGGTTCAGAGTCCTTGGACCTATGAGAAAACGCTGCTGGGGTTTCATGCCAATTGATGCTAGAGAGTGCCTTATCCTAAAATAGCAATATGATCATTTGCGCAGGTGGACACTGAAACAGAAAGCAGAGGGACACTATAGTTCTATTCTACAATCTCAGGATCAGGAGGTAACATATGAGTCCATATAAGCTGATTTAGGATTACTGGCATCACCATTAGGTGAAACATTCCCCCCTAAATAGTTTAAATGCGAGCTGGACCGTGCACAGGGAGCGGTATCTAGAGTTGTCTCATTAATGATTAAACAATCTTCTAAACAACAGGTGTTAGGTGAATCCCAAAAGAAGCACCGGCAGGCTCTTCCTCTGCCAAACCAGAGGGTACAAAACGTCCTCAGTTTTACTTGAAAAGGTTCACTACAAGAAAGCATAACATGTCTTTTGATGGCTGGCCACATTCAAACTCGGACAAGGTGCAGTCAAAAACGACACAGCAAAATCAAGGGAACAACTCCTCTGAATCCGACAGAGGTGCTAGAACGTTAAAACGCCCCTGTAGAAATGGATAGGCAGATAAGAATAGCAGAAACCTTAAAGAAGTGAGGTCAAATTCATTATGAAATATTATGTGTGCTATTAGCTTAATCCCCTGCGCAAGCCACTGTAACCAGGTATAAAACTCCCCTAAATACTCTTAGACAAATATAACATGTGCAAATAAAAGGTGCACTCCTTTTAACATATGTCAGTGGCAAAATGTATGCCAACCTTTGTTTTGAATTAAAGATAGCAAACTGTGTTGAGCGCTCGCTCCATATCTGTGTGCAGACTGTAGAAGAAGTTTTGAAACCCATCAGGGTCAACTCAGCCTTTCACCATTTGAGGTTGATAAAATGAGTACCCCTCTTTGGAATAATAATGTCACTGTTATTTCAGCGCTCTCAGACCCATGGGAGTCGAGGGCTGTATAAGAAATGACTAGTTAAATGCAGATGCATCAATAACATGTGTCTGACTTAGACAGTCAAGCCACTGGTATGTTTGTGAAAATCACCTTTAAATAGCTGAAGCCTAGCTTCGATAATGAAATGGTATTCCAAAGCATTCTAAAATGTGCACAGCGCATTTTAATAACATTGAGTTACTCAGAAAAGTGCTGAAAGTGCATGTGATTAAATATGCTAGGAGCCCTAACTCTTATATATAAGAACTGGTACACAAATGTGATCTGTTTATAGCCAAACCTTTGTATCAATTCCAATAGTTGGAGCCTTTCTAACCACTCGATTTAAAAGCCATTAAAATACTTTTGAAAAAGCTGCTCGCTCATTAAACAAATGAACACTTTTAAAACTGAACTCGAATACATGAAGAACCAATACAAACAGCATGTAACATGTAACAATTCCCAGCAGTGATATGAAGGAAGCTGACAAAGTTACACGTTAATAATTGATAGAGAATTACCCATACCGTGAGTTCTACAATGAACAAGAAGTGCATTTGTGAGGTCTGCAGGCATAATGTTTACCTGACAAATACATTCAAGACCTCTGGGATACAGACAGAAGCTGAGTCTGAGAAACATTCCAGGAAAAAGGTGGGGGTAGCTCTGGGAATACACCACACACAGTTTGTGGGCAGACAGAGAGAGACTGGAGCACATGGACAGCCCTTCCATTTCGCAAGTGCTGTGGGAGCTAGTCCTGTATTGTTCGTGTTTGAGCACAAGCTGCAGAGACAGACATAGACAAATACATAATACAAGGCACCATTAACTAACATAAATTACAAAGCATAAACTATATGATAAATTAGGAAATGTAAATTCCAATAATGGAAATGTAAGGCTGACATCGTGCTCCCTGTGAGGGGTCAGAAATGCAAGCCGGAACCAAAGGTAACATTTTCTCAAGATTTGCCATTTATTCAAAATAAAAAGGGGTTTGGATAAATGCCTGACTTTCCCTAACCTAATATAGAGGTCCCTGCCTAGCAAACTAAAACTTAAGGAAAATGACCGATTGTCCAAAATATCTCTGGCCCTCACACTAATACACACAATAAAAATCATACAAGGAAATGATGGCCAACTTTAGTTCAGCAAAACAATTCTGTAGTTCAAACTCAAAAGTCCTTGAAAGCAATCCTTGCAACCAGGGTTATATTCCCTTCCCCTGGATCAATTCAGGACCACTTAGGTTACAGATCAACAAAGTTCTGTTCAAGGTGATACAAAAGTCTTTGTCTTCAGACTACTAATGTTGGACATGGTCTTATCACCCCCCCCTATAAAGCGGAACAGGATATTATTGGAATTGACAAGTGTGTGGAGAATGAACGTGTAGTCAAACAAGATGAAATCGCAATGATTGTCAAAAAGATACTAGACGATCAACTCAACAATAATAAACACCTTTCCTTTGGAAATAAAACAAATTATGAATCAGGAAGGCAAACACAAAAGGAACACGAAAATGCAGGCTGGGCTAACAACAGATACGAGTTAAAAAATCCTGTCTTAAGGGAGATACCTAGCCTAATAACGAAAACACTGTTTCCCGAAAGCAAACAAATTTCATTAAATCGTACATACATTCTTTCTCTATTCTCTATGATTCCTTCGCTGACATTGGTATCTTCGCATGATATAGTGCTGATAGATTTTCTTCATAAACAAAGATTAGATTATGTTCGTCTAGTAATTCCGTCTCCACTGGTTAGAGACACTTTGCTGAAAGAAGCTGAGACCCTGCAATGCAAAGGATTCGACATTTATCCATACTCAGACATTGGGCCTCATTAGGACCCAGGCGGTAAGGGGTTTACGGCGGCGTAAACAGCGCCGACCCTTACCGCCTGATTCCGAGGTCCCTTAGCGCCATGGAGGTTTTAACACCTGCTTTTAGCAGGTGTTAAAATTCATGGCGCTAAGGGACCTTGTTGTTAATTACGCCACCGTAATTTACGGTGGCGTAATTAACGCCTTCCCCACTCCCATTATGCCCTATGGGGCAAAAATGGGAATGGGGAAGGGTAAATGGGTTAATGGGGACTTACCGCCCCACTCACCTCGGAATGGGGCGGTAAGTCCGCCAACCACCATGGCGTAAACATAGTTTACGCCATGGTGGTAAAGGTACGACCCAGGCGGTAACTTACTGCCTGGGTCGTAATGAGGCCCATTGAGTCTAAACAAGATATTCCGAAAATACCAAATTATGCAGGGAGGAATTCTAGTAATGAATATACCAAAACACATATAAATAATACTGAAAGCTTTGGTACTGAAAAACAAGAGTGGAGAGGCTTGACTTTGGCTCTTAAAGATGCTATTTCATCATTGCAGGCGTTGGCTGTACCGCTTTAGCATTCTTAACAAAACCTCGATTGCCTCCTGGAATTCTAGAGGTCATGCTCATCTATTAAGCAATACTGTGGTTACAGACTTGTTATCATCCTTTGAGTTGATTTTGTTGCAAGAAACATGGGCAACATCAGATTTTACCTGGGAAGATTATGACATCTGGCAACTAAATGCAAATAAAGGATCGAAAGGGAGGCCCATGGGAGGTTTGCTGACTGCTTGTAAACACACGCTTGAAGCTAGAAATGTCGAGACATGGTTGAACTTGAAATTTTTTCTTGCAGTAACTTGTACAATCAAAGTAGGAAACAGTCTGTTCGATATGTGTATTATAAACATATATTGGAATCCGCTGAAATTTGGTGTGTCTCAGCTAACTAAAGAACTATCAGAGGTTACTGCTAAAATTTATGCATGGCGTGAAGTGAAAGTCAATGGATTGATTATGATGGCTGGCGACTTAAATGCAGATTGTAATATTGATAACAACGAAATTGATTCACTGATGTGTACTATAGATGTGGCTTCTAAGCAACCCAAAATTTGGAATGATAACGCAAAACTGAGGGGGGCTATTTGGATCAACTTTGCTGAGATCATGGGACTAGTGCTACTACCAAACCACACTCAAACCTGGAATGCGAGAGGACATAGTTCAATAGTAGATTATTTTTTTGTCTCCGATGGTTTGGACGCATACATATCTAATTTAAAGGTAGAAGTAATGATAACCAGCGATCATAATCTCTTGTCGACTTACATAATGCACACCAATAAACCGGATGATGATGGATTTTATAATCCTGGCTTGATTGTAAATGCAAATGGTTCTCGGATACGTTGGTCGTATGCTAACAGTAAGAGATTTACATCTGTCCTACTAAAACATCAAAAGAATATGTCTTACGAAGAATGTCAATATTATTATACACCAGCCTCCTTTTCAAACTATATTAGTAATGTGGCAATCTTGGCATGTGGTAAGAAGAAATTGATAAAGACTTCCTCTAACCACGCACATTCCTTTAACTTTGATATTCTAACACGTAAAAAACAGCTAAGACGAGACATACGAGATATTATAAAAACAACAGAAATTGGAAGTGAAAGAGAGAACATTTAAGAACCACTAAACAGCATTACAAGAACTGGCTAATAGCTAATAGAGTAGCAAGAGACCAAACGGATGGAGAAAATATGTTAGCGGCCATAAAAGGAAAAGACATTTCTACCTTTTGGCACATGATTAATGGGACCCGGTTCTTGCAAAAAGAGATACTACTGACTTCGATCAGCGAACAAAATTGGAAATCCCACTTTGTAAAAATGTACGGCGAGGTCAATTATGATGTCAGAAAAGCTTGTACAATAAAATCCACGTGGACAATGGATATATCTCCGAACAATATTACGAAAATTATTATTAACTCAAAAAAATCGGCAGCACCAGGTCCTAATAATTTATCTAACCAAATATTAAAAATAAATCCACTGTTATGGGGAGACATCTTGCATGTGTTGTTTAATAATATTCTTGTAACTAATCAAATACCGAACTCATGGAGATTGGCGATATTGATTCCTATTTTTAAACATGGTCCTAGATATGCCCCTGGAAGCTACAGACCAATAGCAATCTCTGATCCTGAATATAAAATTTTTACATCCATTGTTTTGGAAGAACTAGATGCTTGGGCTACTAGTAACAACATATTGGATGCTAAACAAATAGGATTTAGAAAGAATGTAGGTACGGACTGTGGAGGCCTGATTTTAAAAAGCCTCCAATCAAAAACGGCTAAGAACTCGGGCTATGTAATATTTGTGGCCTCAATGGACCTTTCTAAAGCGTTCGATCTTGTTGACAGGCATATTTTATGGTCAATCCTTACAGATCTTTCAATTCCTAAACATTTATTAGAGATGATTATTGAGTTATACACTAACACCAAGATCAAGGTAAGACTCAACTCTGCAGGGCGCCTCTCTTCCGAAATACCTATCCCTAATGGGCTGAGACAAGGCTGTAAGTTAGCCGCCATTTTATTTAACCTTTATGTCTCTAAGGCTGCCAAAGCAATATCGGGTAAAGGTTTTGTTCCACCAAAACTAGGTGAAACGGCAATAGAGTGGGTGGCATATGCTGATGATTTTTTATTACTAGATCGGACTAAAATCAGTCTGCAAAAATTGATCAATGCTTTTGTGTCATTTACTGCTGGCTTACACCTAAAAATTAACGCAGAGAAAACAATTATTACAAGAATGGGAAAACCTAATAAAAAACAATCTTCCTCAACATGGTGTTGTGAGGGGAAACAATTAAAAAGTCAACCGGTTCTGAAATATCTAGGATACCATTTTATAGCAAATAGTACGATGCCAATAATTAAAAAACAGCTAGAAGTTAAAGCACAAATAATAAACCGTCAGATGTCAAAAATTGACGCCAAATATGGCAGATTCACTGCAACACCATTGAAACGCTTTTATACTATTTCGGGCATCCCTAAACTTACATATGGTCTAGAATTTTACGAACTTGAAAGCTCTGATTTCATGAAAAAAATCGAAAGAGATATGTGAAAAGGTGTGTTATTTTTCATCCCTAAAGGCGTTCCCATTCATGCGATTAGATATGAATTTGGTCTGCAATCCTTACATTCAATTATTATATGGAGAAAAATGTTGTTATGGAGGAAATGTTTGATGAATGATACCTCATCTCTATATACGATTGCAGCAAAAGACCGCTCTAACCCTTTTTGTGTGAATTTAAAATCTGTAATTGATGAGTCACTATTGAATATAGGAGTAACTATAGAGATGTTGATAAGTAAACCGCAAAAAGTGAAACTTATACTTCAAAGTAATGATTGGCAAAAGACTTTGGACTCGGTCCGGCAATCTAAAACCCTTAATCAGATACACTCTTTTTGGAAATGTTATCCCGTGCTTGAGAATTATTTAGTGAAATACCCTTCTCTGAATTTTAGAAACTCTTTTATGAGGTTCCGTTTTGATATCTTGAAAACAAATTATATTTTAAAAAGATGGAACCTATTGAACGGTGAATGGATGTGGTGCAAATACTGTAAGGTAGAAAGGATCGAAGAAACTTTGAAGCACATACTACTACAATGTCCAGCTCTTTTAAAACAAAGGATTTTATATTTCAAACAATTTGTTATGTATCTTCATGCAGTTGATACAGAATCCTTATGGTATCAAATCAGACATAATACATTGACTGTCTTAAAATTGAGAATTTGGCGTTTTTAAAAAATGTCTGTGATTTATCTTAAATTATTATAATGAATTTTCATCTTATGTTCAAACCACTTTATAAATAAGAAATATCGGCTTAAACAAACTGACATATTTTGGGAATTTTAAGAATTCTTTTAAGGTTTATAGGATCGACTTTATATGAATTGTTTCTGATCCGTTTTGTAATCATTATTGTTTTCATGATTTAATTGTTATTTGTTTGTTTTTATCTTGTGATCTTGAATTGTGAAATTTTATCTGAACGTGTTTATAATGTCTGTTTGCGTCAACTATGTATCAAATGTACGATATGTTTTTACTTGATTTTGAAATGTAGTTTCCTTTTTTGTCTTGATGTTCTATTTTGTAAAGGTTTATATAAACCATAAACAAATAAATAAATAAATAAATAAAAGTCTTTGTCAACCACTGTGTCATTTCCTGGGACACACAAAACTTCTCTTCTACAATGTTTGGTTGATAACTCAAAACCATTCAAGGTTTTTCTACAATAGCCCTCTTGAAAGGATGATTAACCTTTTTCCACAAACTCAAGTTCAAAATCAATGCAATTGTTCTGTTACCATGTAATACCTTCAAAGGAACTACTCCTTGTCAAGATAGCACTTCAATCTTTCTCAGTACTTCTTCTTGAAATGATAACACTTTTGTCAGGAAAGCAAAACTCAACTTGTTTTAGTGATGCTGCTGATTGTCAAGCAATTTATAAAGTACAGGAATTCTTCTTAATTCACAAAAGGTTCTTTCAATACTTCTTCTACCACAAGGATATTTTATCAAACCATCATCTTTTTCCTGTTCCACTCTCCTGCCAGCACTAACCATTATAAGCCCTTTCCTGGTGTACTCGCCTGCAGGAAGAAAAACTCCTACATCTACTTTTCAAACTTGATGTCAATGTTTATTCCAGTTTTCCCCCACACCAATCTTTTGGTATGGTTTTTCTGTCTCTTGGCAGTTGGCAATATAAGATATGAAATTTTCCAAAAGTATATCTCTTGTTGGAGGTTTTATATCCTGTTTGCTTTATGGGGGTTGTCTCATAACTTCTTGGCTGGTGCTAATGTGGGTTATGAGCTTCATCCAGTGGTTGTTTTAGTGTGGTTTCTCATGGGTAGTACTGGTTAGAGGCTTCCTCCACTGGTAATTCATCTTGTAACAGCCCCTTGGTTGTTTATAATGCTGATTGCAAGTATCCCTTCTTTTAGTTCCTTACCATGGAACATTCGCCTTTGCCGCTTTGTTTTGTTTTCTTTAATCATTTGATATTCAGAAAACAGTCTCTGCTTTGTTTTATCAATTTTTTTGGTATTCAAAATTGTTGCATCGTGACAGCTTTTGTGTTTAGAGTGCCCCGCGGTCAGCATTCACACTTAGCCCACTCACCGGTGGCTCAGTCTTGCTGTCTGGCTTTGCAGCGGTCTTTCAGCGTTCAGTCTGCTTACCTTCCTGCATCTGCGAGCCTTCGGTAAGTTGCGTGTAGGACCTTGGGAGCAGCAGCAGCTCTGTTGATCTTCTGTGACTTCACCAGTCTGACACATGCTGCACTGGGAGCACTTCTCCTCCTCATCTGCGCTTATTCTTCGTACAACGCTTTCCGTTGCGTGCACTCTGCAACTCTACTTCTGCTCACTTTCACCCTTCATGGTGACTTCACCTGGCGGGCTTCTTCCCATGGCAACTCTTGCACCTCGGATGACTTCAGCGTCCGCAGCTATGCCTCCTGCACGGCCTTCCATGCTCCTTCGACTTCTTCCTCTGCTTCACCTTCCTCTCTCAGCTGTGCCTCATCTAGGGGTTTAAATATCCTGCTCAGGTGTTTCGAGTGGTAACAATTAGATTGCAGCTTTGAATTTTCATCATTCTGAATCCTCATTGCCTCTGAACCCTTCTTCCTCGTCTCAGTACTTTTAGCATTGTGGGAACTGAAGTCCTCAGAAGACTGTGTGATATTAGTTTGCTCTATTTTACAATCAGCCATCAGGAATTATAGGGGAATTGCGAGAAAAGGAGGTTCCCACTGTTCTCCGACTCCCATCTCCCACATGAACCTCCCATTTAATACCACCCCCAGGGTCTGGACAGGGTAGCGGCCTCTTTTCCCTGGCCACATCAGAGAAAGCCCATACCGGGTTCCCAGGGATGATCGCACTTCATTCATCACAACCCATGGACTAAAACTATAATCTAGAAATCAGACCTCGAATCTAGCCCCTTAGCCGGAAACCAAAGTTATGTGTAAAATCTAGAACACTCCTGTATTGGGTCTAGAAGCTAGAACCTTTAGGTTTAAAATGGGCTGGCTCAGCCCATTACATATGATCTGGTAGTTTGCAAAGCAAAACAGTGCTTTGACAAACACCATTACAAGTAGCATGCTTACACCCATCCAAGATAGTGGTGTAAGTACCTGCAATCAGCCATAACACAGCATAACATACCATAACACACCATAACATAGCAAACCATGCTAAAACATAGCGTAAGGTAACATAGCATAGCACAGCTATGCCAAGCAGATGTTCATGCATGAATATATTTTCTGCTATAACCTGCATGCACAAGCCTGCATTTAGAGATGCAATACAAATGGTCACATCTCAAAGATGTGCCCTCTCGTCGAAGCAACTCTGAAATCCATATTACAGTACATAGACATATGGAACTGATGTGAAGACAACCCAATAGAGTGAGTCCATTGACATATGGAACTAAATTGAACCTGTTAAATAGACATTTGCCATCATGCACATAGCATAAGGCAGACAGAAGAATACATTGCTCATTAGGGTTCTCAGGCAGTTGAGTGCTAGCCGCAGACATAAGTATAGTTCTACAACCAAGCAGGTCCAGATTTAAGCAAGGCGTACTAAGTTTACTCACCCAATGCAGACAAGCGCTAAGGACACCGTTTGGTGGCCAGGACTGCTCAGTGCAGGAAGCGCTACATGCAACACGCATAAGGGATACTCTGCATGACAGGACAAAAGGAAAGCAGAGACAGAATGAAGGGTGGTGTTGTGTGAATAACATAGCCCCTAGAAACACCTAGGTTTATGTGTTGCGAAGAAGGCCCCATTAGTAATTCCTAGTGGAGTGTTACACCCTGGTATTAGTGAAGCCAAGTGGTCTGAGTCAAAGTGCTTTTTACATTTGAGGGCTTCGAAATGAGACATAGGATAGGCAATTCAATAATTGTCCATTCTGTGATCTTTGATGGGATACAGTTTTGTTTTGTGATCATATTGCAATAGATTACACTGGCGGCAGGTCACGCTAAAATCTTAATTTAAAGGCCTGTAGGAATTCTAATTTGTTTGACATCCCTAGGGTTACTCAGTGTTGAGTCATTTGTTAGACACGCTTGTGAACTGTGTAGGAGCTAGACTGTGATAACGCCACAAAACTAGAGCACATATTCACTCAAGTATACAAGCAGAGCTCTCACATGTACAACACATGGTCACTACAAGGTGCAATCAGAATTCTTTTTTTGAAATTGGTATTTTTTTTAAATCAATATCCCTGGCAGGTCAATAACTGTTTTTACAATGATTCATGTAACCATGTATTATAGCAAAGCGCTTAGCAGTTTAAACAGCGTACTCGTTCATACATGCATGCATGCACACATGATTACATATGTAGTTTTGAGAAGGTCAGTGTATGAACCCCATATGCATACATACTACACTAGTATGATGTGAAATCAAATCCACGTTATTTTCCACGTGGAGGGAATAAAAGGCAGTCTGCTTAAGAGCCAGGACAAAACCAGTGAGCCCCTGACTCAAGGCTTAGATGAATATTTCAGCAAGTTGCTTCTTAGCAGGTTTCTAAGAGCTGATCATTTTGTAAGATGCTAAGAGCTGATAGTTTAGCAGGATGCTAAAGGGAGGTACTTCTCAAATGATTTGCCTACATTACACACATGAAGGGAGGCCCTTCCAAGCTATACAGGGTACAAACAGAAGCTGATGTTCTGTCCTCCGAACCGCATTCTTTTGGTAAGGGGATCTCCAAGCTAGAGACCCTATAAATATCATGACAGCAACTATACAGCAGCTGGCTGGCTTGCGGTGGCAGTAGTATGCTGAGACGCTGTCAGAGATTGTAGGCGGTGTATGCTTGAAGCTGCACCTGGGCGTTATGTTGAGAATGTATTGCAATGGGGTCTGCTTGACTGAATAATGAGCACCAATTATGGTCTTTGGTTTTATTTTGATGCAGTGAATTGTTGGTTTAGTTTGGAACCCTCAGCGTAGGTTTGGAATGCCTTCATATAGCATTTCTCTGTATGATTTGAGCAGTGTTTTTTTTACTTAGATATTCCTAAAGCAGAAAGGATAAGTCTGGACAGGGCCTTTGCGCCTTTGTCAACAGGAATGTGATTAAACCCCATGTGGGTTACACATGGCATTATGTGTTGGGTTGGACATGTGTTTAAAGCCCCATGATTTATGTATTGATGTAGATTGATTTCATTATAGAGATGAGATTAGATAGCTACTTAACAAATATGTATGAGTTCTATATGATATGATATGGCATTTATAACGCGCCTATACACGTGTTTCAATTAGAGAGACAATTGGAGCGTTGTTTTGAAGATGAAAAATATGTTGGAACACTGCGCTGATTTTAGAGAGAATGCAATGAGGATTTTTATATGCAAATAAATACTTCTTTTATGCAACATTTGTCATTCTTGACTCTGAGACGTTGGTACAGAGAAATGCAAATGATCACCACTGTGTTATGCCCGCTTCCCTGAAGCATTTCTGATTGGTCAACTCTCTATCCCTATCTATGGGCATTAGGAGTGGCAGAAACGGTTGTGGATGTGTTGCAGAAGGTTAGTAGGGTATCAGGTTTGAGGGTTGTACACTGATAATATCTGACAGTGAGTTGGGAAAGAAATACACTTTGTAGTCCCCAAACCCACTCATAAAGCATTGTCGCAAGAGCATAAACGGCACTGAATAAGATGAGGGGAGACTAGTTCTAGTGGCTGATAGCTTCCCTGTCGCATAGAAGAGCACTATACCTTACTCTTAGCTGAGCTGGGGGGGGTGGGGGGGCAGCCCCCTTAAGGGTAGAGCTCTTACTAGCCGGGGTGACGCCGTGTGATGGGAGTAGCAGTGGCACCTTCCATTCCTTACCCACAATTCCTCAAACATAGGTCTGTGGACTTGCATGGCATGCCCTTGCCATGGACACCTGTTAGAGGCACTGTGAATCTACAGAAATCCAATCCATACCCCCACTTATCTTGCATATGGCACACACCTATTTGCTGCAACAAAATGAAATAACAGGGTGTAAAGAACATACATCAGCACCGTGAAGAGTAATGAACTACATCACAGAAGGGACCTGCAATCATGGAATTGCGGTTGTAGAATGGCACCTGGTGGCATATCCACTAACTCTCGCCACAGCGGCTTACATGGCAACATGGAGTGGCTTTACCCAGCATGATTACAGTGGTGTGTAATAGAGTCTAGGTCAAATGGGGCTAGTCATGTCGTAACATTCCATGGCAAATCTGAGGATGCATGTGCTAGAGTATTGCCACCATGAAGAATAAGGTGCATATGCCCAGGGCGCTGCGCCTATGGTCGGAATATGATGTGAAGCCCATGTTCCAAATATAAAACACATACCTCCATAGTCTGTGTGCACCACACAGTGCCCAGTAACACCGGTCTAATGCAGTGCTGGCACCTCGTACTCTACTATACCACATGCCAACTCACAAGGGTACACATGCCCATTACTGTGGGTACACATTACTCCAGCAAAGAACCATCAAGGGAACTATGTACAGCACTGCCCACTATCTAGGCAGCATATTTTCTGTATTTGCGGACTGTGCCCATATTGTCACACATCACATACATTCTTCCGTTGTATCAACACCGGATATGCGATTTGTGTAGTTGAAACTACTGCCTTTTATACTTCACTAATATCCGTCAATACAATGTACACGTAAGAAATGCAATATGACTGTTTTTTGCTTTTTTTATTGATCTTCTTATGTATATCAGCTGGGGGTTGCTTAACTAGTATATAATATAATATTGTCACACATACCAGCAACACTGGCATTAGGCCCCATTACGAGTACGGAGGTGTGGGGAAAAAGGGTGCTAATGCAGTGATAACTCTGTTGCCATTGCATTAGCGCCCCATTACCGCACCGGCATGCTGCAACTTTGGTGGGTAGGTGGACGATTTTCCTCCAGTCAAATGCTGGCAATAAATCCTTGGTATTAGCCTATTTGACCTAAAACATTTGACCTTTTGACCAAATTGACCTTTTCTGAGTGGTCATCCGGTCCTTTTTGTTTTAGGTCAAATAGGTTAATACCTACTTACCTGTACATGAGGTGTGGGGGTTGTGGGGGTGTCCCCCGCTCCTCATGTTCATGTAAGTAGGTCAAAAGAGGGTTGGGGATGTCCCCCGCATCCTTAACAAAGGAGGCCAAAAGGTCAAATGTTTTTAGGTCAAATCACTGAGGGCAATCTGCAAAAGGTCAAACATACCCAAATCAAATCCTTCACCTTAATGCCAAAGAACAGCAAAATCGTAGGAATCACTGCCGGCACAAATTCTGCTGAAAGACACATGGATTCCTATGGACTTGCATCACCCATCACCAATTCTGTGGTAAATCTGCTGGACCAATTGATGGTAATGGAAATTCTGTAGGGTGGTATTTTGGTGGATTTACCACGGAAATACCACCAAATGTGTAATGAGGCCTATTGTCTTCTTCCTCACAGTGGATGGAGATGACACAGCAGAGGAGGAGGATATGGATGATGTTGACGCTGATAGTACCATGGAGTGGACACGCCAACTAGGCCAACATGACACAGAGGAGAGTGAAGCTCCACATGACCCATTGCCATCACCAGTTGATACTACCTTGCCTGGCCTTACACCAGTTTTACAATACAGCTGCATAGCCACAGTGATCAGGACACTGGCACCACTGTCTCTACCATGGACACTATTACCATGTACCTTTATGAAATTACGATAGTGAGGCCTAGAGACGGTGGTGGTGGAGGGCATCACGGCTACTCCTGTGGAGTCATCTCTCCCAAGGTGAGGTAGGGAGAGTGCTGCCCCTCTTCTAGGGACCATTGGATATCTGCTAACTGCAGACAATGTATCCAACATTTCCAGCCCACACCCTGTACCCATGGCACCTGCCCCTCTGGCTGCTGGTCTCTACGAACACATACTCCTGACCCCCATTCACCACACCTACCGCTAAAAAGCAGCTATCATGCAAGTGCCACACCAGCTGCACACATATCTGGTGCACCCACGCACCTTATGACTCTCTCTCTCTCTCTCTACTGACTTGAACTACGGTTCCCGAGGGCGTTCAAACTACCAGTGCTTTGAGATCATACCAATGATACATAAGGCGCTATATAAATGCAAAATAACAGAACAGAACATAACCTATATCATTGAGAGACTGACAGCAATGCAGGCAGCCCAGTCATAGAAATGCTGGAGACCAGTCTATCACTTGGACCAATGTTGGGCGACATCTCTGGTGTATGTACACCATGAATTGGTGGCAGTAAACCAGCTCAGAGAACATCTGCTATAGTAGGTACAGTTAGCAAGGCAAGAGGGCACGGAGGATACTCGGCTTCTCAAAAGCAGGCAGCTGCTGCTGCAACATCTGCAGAGGACTGTGCTCAGACAAGGGAAGATTCTTGCTTGCTAGGGAGCAGGTAGCTGCGTTGACATCAGAGGCCTTCGCTGGGGCCAGGGAGCATGCCCGACTGGCCCGAAATCAGGCCTCTACAGTGGCTGTGGCTGCTGCAAAGGCATGTACCTGGGCCTGGGAGGATGCCCGATTGGGAGGCCCACACTGGGACTAGGAAGGATACCCGACTGGCCCGAGAGCAGGCCTCCAGTCACACCCAGGTTGCTGGCAATGCTGCCAGTGCCCCCTCTGCAGTGGTGTAACATTTGGACCATTGCATGGGTTCCCTCTGCCTCCACATGGTGGAGGGGTATCAAGTAATAATGTCCCCACACATAATGTCCCCATGTATAATGTCCCCATCCATGAGCTGCCCAAACAGCACTGCACACCGCTCGCCCAGTAACGTGGAGCTGAGCAGGTGAGTTTTTTTCTGCCTCTGAAAGTCCCCCTGGGCCTCCAGACCCAGTTTCTAGCTCATTTCCAGCAGGCCCAAGCCCCGTTGCCAGCCCTCTCCCTCCCTCTCCCTCCTTCCTGGTTTCCTCCCTCCAGCCCGCCCCTGCCTCCCTATTGGCTGGCCATCCATCCATTGAGGCCTAGGAGCCCAGCACTGCACACCGCTCGCCCAGTAACGTGGAGCTGAGCAGGTGAGTGTTTTTCTGCCTCTGAAAGTCCCCCTGGGCCACCAGACCCGGTTTCTAGCTCGTGCCCAGGAGCAGGCCCTTGCATCCCCTCAGTCCCCGCACCCCTTCCTGGTTCTCCAGCCCGCCCGCTCGCCTCCCGACCCACCCTCCCTCCCTCCCTCCCATTGGTGCATCCACTGCACACATTGAATCTACCGACTCGCGAGGGCCTCACCGGCTCCTTTGGAGATCCTTGGAGCGCGGTGAGTGTGTGCCCGGAAGAAACACCCACCTGGTGTTTGATTTGGCCCAGTAGTCCGTGGGCCGGTGCCCATGAGCCGGCCCTTGCATCCCCTCCCTCCCCGCACCCCTTCCTGGTTCCCCAGCCCGCCCGCCCTCCCTCCCATTGGTGCATCCACACTTCATCACCGGTCCTCCCAGGGCAGCCCTCTGCCCGGCAGCACCCTGCGGCTAAGGGCCCCAAGGCCAAGGGCGGCTCCAACAGAGGCGGATCCAAGAAGTTTCAACCGGTGTTTGCAGGGGAAGCATTGGCCAGCCGTCAACCATCCTCCACAAGGACCAGTAAGGTAGGAGTGTCCTGGGTTAGGATTAGAGCAACTACTCTACCCCCAACTCCGAGCCACTTACCAACTCAAAGTAAAAAAATGATTGCATTTCATGATGTTTAGATTGCACTGATAGGCCTCTCTCCCACCGTACGGGTCTCTCAAGTTTGGCAGGGGTCCAGGCTCCTAATTGCATTGTATGATATTTAGGTTGCACTGATAGGCCTCTCTCCCACTATACAGGTCTCTCAAATTTAGCAGGGGCCCCATCCCCAAACTGCCTTGTATGATGTTTAGATTGCACTGATAGGCCTCCCTCCCACTGTGCAGGCCTCTCAAATTTAGCAGAGGCTCTGCCCCCAAACTGCATTGTATGATGTTTAGGTTGCACTGATAGGCCTCTCTCCCACTATACAGCCCCCTCAAATTTAGCAGGGGCTCTGCCCCCAAACTGCACTGTATGATGTTTGGATTGCACTGATAGGCCTCCCTCTCACTGTGCAGGTCTCTCAAGTTTAGCAGGGGTTCTGTCCCCAAATTGCATTGTATGATGTTTAGGTTGCACTGATAGGCCTCCCTCCCACTGTGCGGGCCTCTCAAAATCAGCAGAGGTTCTGTCCCCAAATTGCATTGTATGACGTTTAGGCTGAACTGATAGGCCTCTCTCCCACTATACAGGTCTATCAAATTTAGCAGGGGCTCTTTCCCCAAATTGCTGTGTAGGATGGTTAGATTGCACTGATGGGCCTCTCTCCCACTGCGTGGGTCTCTCGAGTTTAGCAGGGGTTCTGTCTCCAAATTGCATTGTATGACGTTTAGGTTGCACTGATAGGCCTCTCTCCCACTGTGCGGGTCTCTCAAATTTAGCAGGAGCTCCGTCCCCAAACTGCATTACATGATGTTTAGATTGCACTGACAGGCCTCTCTCCCACTATACAAGTCTCCCAAATTTATAAGGGGTTCTGCCCCAAATTGCATTGTATGATGTTTAGGTTGCACTGATAGGCCTCTCTCCCACTATACAGGTCTATCAAATTTAGCTAGGCTCTCTCCCCAAATTGCTGTGTAGGATGTTTAGATTGCACTGATGGGCCTCTCTCCCACTGCGCGGGTCTCTCGAGTTTAGCAGGGGTTCTGTCTCCAAATTGCATTGTGTGACGTTTGGGTTGCACTGATAGGCCTCTCTCCCACCATACAGGTCTCTCAAATTTAGCAGGGGATCTCTCCCCAAATTGCTGTGTAGTATGTTTAGACTGCACTGATAGGCCCCTCTCCCACTGCACGGGTCTCTCGAGTTTAGTAGGGGTCCTGTCTCCAAATTGCATTGTGTGACGTTTGGGTTGCACTGATAGGCCTCTCTCCCACCATACAGGTCTCTCAAATTTAGCAGAGGCTCTCTCCCCAAATTGCTGTGTAGTATGTTTAGATTGCACTGATAGGCCCCCCCTCCCACTGCGCGGGTCTCTCAAGTTTAGCGGGGGCTGTGTGGTGTTTAGGTTATCCTGGAGGGCGTCTCTCCCACTGTGCAGGTCTCTCAGACTCAGCAGGGGCCTTGTCTCCGAACGGCACTGTGTGATGCTTAGATTGCACTGATAGGACTCTCACCCACTATACAGGTCTCTCAAATAATCTAACTGCGCTTAGTTCAGTACTCTGCCAATCCCGGAAGCCCACCACCACCTAACTCAATTAAATCCCATACCAGCAGACCGTTAACACCCTAACACCCCCCGACAGTCCACCCTTAGGAAACACACCCTACCCACCGACAGAAAGCAATACTGAGCCAGAGAACACCCCAGTGTATCCAGAGAAGGAAAACCGAGGTCACTGCGACCGCACAGCACAGCATAGAGGACCAACTACCTTACTACACCTGCATCTAGACTGGAAAATGGCCCGTACCAGAAAATGACGCTGAGAAAGACAACAACATCGTGCAACAAGAGACGCGAACACACAACACCGGCAAAACCCACAGGAAACAGCCCCATTGGAAGAAAACATGCCTAAAACAGCCAGAACCGGAACAAAATCCACAAGAGAAAAATCCTTATACCTCACACCTTACCTCGCAACAACCACGGTACACCGACAACCCAACACGGAAACCTCGAAACATGCAAAGAATTTCCTGATACACGCGGAAAAAAGATGGGGGCACTCGACAAGAGAATGGGAGGGCTCTGACCCCATTTCCCCTTATATTACAAGAGCAGAGGGGCAACATCGATTTCCACTACATCCCGCACAATACGGCGAAGCACCAACAACCAGCAACGGCACCTCCCACCCAACAATCGGACCCAATGAAGAAACCACCGCTGATCTTCACCCGAGTAGCATCACAGCAGAAACACCAAGACCAATCAGCCCTGTTATCAACTTACTAGACCGCTTCAATAAAGAAGCAGCTGTCGCCGTTCTTCATCCTACCAACATCAATGGGGAAACTTCACAAACAGACAATTACAAACTCGAACAACAAATAACCCCAAAACAAAATCTCACCCAGAGAATCCACTGTTACCTAATAAACGCAAGGTCAATGTCCAAACACGCAACAGAAATATACGACCTCCTGTCAGAAGGAGGCATAGACATCCTATTTGTAACCGAAACATGGCTAGACGACAACTACAAGATCACCCTCAACCACTGCCTACCTGAAGACTTCAAATGCATCCAAACAAACAGAAAATCCAAAAGAGGGGGGGGACTAGCGATCATCCCCAAGGAACAACTGGCCATCAAAATGGAAGATCCACTAAACATCGATAAATGCAAATCCTTAATACTACGACTTTCAGTAAACCCCAAAACCAACCTGAAATTCATACTGATATACAGACCACCAACCTACGATGCGACTTTCATAGACGCTTTCACGGAAGCAATCACCACCCTAGCCATCAAGTACAATCATCTGATCATCCTCGGAGATTTCAACATCTGGTTCGACGAAGAAACCACAACCACGCAAAAATCCCTAACCGCCCAACTAGCAGCCATGAACCTACAACAACTAGTCAAAGGAGCAACCCACTCAGCAGGGCACACACTTGACGCAATCTTCGCCAACAAGGATCTCATCACCACGGCACCCCCAATTCAAATACTTTGGAGCGACCACCTCAGCATTCCGTTCATAATCACAACGGCCACTCCAACAAAAAAGCAACAAGAAAAAGGGGCTTCTACGCCCTTCCTAAGATACATAAGGACACCCTGAATCCACCTGGCCGCCCGATTGTATCTGGTTGTGGCTCAATCTTGGAGCCCCTGTGCAAATTTGTAGATCATTTTCTCCAACCTATCAGTACCCAAACACGTACATATCTAAAAGACACCACACACACTATCTCCGTATTTGAGGGTCTTTCATTTGACCCCACAGATCAACTTTTGGTGACAATGGACATTAAGTCCTTGTACACGAACATCCCCCAGGCGGATGCCATCGAGTGTGCCCGAGAGTGGATGTCCGCTCACCCCACTCCCCATAAGACCCCGACCAATTTTGTCCTGGAACTAATGGAGATCGCTCTTTGCAAAAACGTTTTCACATTCAATGGCACAATGTATCTTCAGACCAAAGGCACGGCCATGGGTGCGGCATTCGCCCCAAGCCTGGCAATACTGTATATGGCCAAGTTTGAGAATGACCATATTTTCTCAGACCAGAACCAATGGCAGGCGCAGATCACCAATTGGCATTGCTATATAGATGACGTCATTTTTATCTGGACGGGCTCTGATGTTGAGTTAACAGGTTTTTGGACATGGCTAAATACCTGCAATAGGGACATTCAATTCACCATCGAAAAGAGCAACTCAGAGATACATTTTTTGGACCTGACTATCAGACATGAGGAGGGTACCTTACAATGTGACCTTTTCCGAAAGCCCATGGACAGGAACACCCTCCTGCACTATACTAGTAATCACCCATCACACACAAGAGACAACCTACCCTACGGGCAATTCCTCCGCATCCGGAGGAACTGTACCTCGGTTGTGGACTACAAGCGACACTCGGAAGACCTCACTGCTCGTCTACGAGCTAGAGGCTATCCGAAGAAACAACTTGCACAGGCCAAGAAACGAGCCCGGTATACAAATAGGGATATCCTCATTCATCCAACACCGGAAGACCACCAGCCAATCGAGACCTGCATGACTTGCGTGGTGACGTTCGGTGCACACACGGCGCAATTGAAGAAAATCATTAAGTAACATTGGCATATAGCACGCCTGAACCTACCTGATGAACAATTCCCGAGGTTCGCCTTCAAACGCGCCAAAAATATTAAAGAGCATCTGGTACACTCTCTTTACCAACCAGATACCACATGCGGCAGTTCCCGCACACTCCGACCTCTACAAGGTCACCTCCCTTGCGGTAATTGTGTTGCGTGCAAATTTACAAAGAAGATAAAATCCTTTCCCATTGGTACACAACAATGGATCCTTAAAGACCTATCCAATTGCAAAAGTTCCAACGTGATCTATTGCATTGAGTGCCCATGTGGCCTCAGATACATAGGCCAAACAACCCGGGCTGTCAACACACGGATTTCAGAACACCGTTCCAAAATTAGATGTAAGAACCTGTCAGCCCCCTTAGTGGAGCACTAGCTAACGATGAATCACACCCCCAACGATATTCTGTGGTGGGTGGTGGAAAAGGTGAAAGGCGGGGCAGACATACAACATAGCCTTCTTAAAAAAGAATCCAGATGGATCCATCGCCTTGACACATACCACCACGGTCTGAATGAGATTTTCCAGCCCTGTATTTAAGTGCAAATACCCATGAGCAGCTTGTTGTATGCCACCTCACCACGTATCTTGCCTGGCTTCTCAATATACCACCTTCAATACAGCCTCCGATTATCTCCCAGCAACAATTGCGCACTTTGCCCCGCCTTGGGCTTCTCAATCGCCCCTGGATTTGCATGTGAGCTTTTCTCACACCACACGTTTTTTGGGGCAAAGGCACCACGCACATGAGGTTTCTAGCCCACGTGCTTTGTTACCACCAACCCTGTCCCACTTCTCACAGTGCTGGGACACACCATTCTCAAATCAATTTCTCTCCCTTCCCCACCCGCGCACCCTTCCACCCCCTTCCGCCTTCCCCCCCACCTTCTTCACCCGTATCAGCCCCGCGGGATGAGTCCTAGCCGCTCCACGAGCAGGTTTGCAGCGGCAGCAGCCGCACGCCGTTGCTAGTTCCCATAGCAACCATTCCCATAACAAACGGGAACGCGCGCCTCCACCCCTGCACGACACTGTTTCCGTGTCTGCAGGGGATTGGTTAGCGTCATGGAGCTTCGGGCCCCGCGCACGCGCGGTTGCCATGGACGCCGTTTTTCTTCCACAGCGGCATCCAGCGCCCTCGCCTTCACTTGCAACGTGTACTCGCGGCCCCTGTCCAGCCAGACAGCGTTCCTCTCTGCGCGCAACTGGAATGTAGAAGCATGTCTGCCCATCTATTGACACATGTCGGGTGCGGTATTTGGCCTGACCACAGATGAACTAGCTATTCTTTATACCCTGTACATACCCTGTACACACGGCCACAAGGGGTTGACCTATAAGCACAATAAGGAGACCTGAGCGAGGGATAAAACTACCTCTCCCTTTTGTACACCACGAAACGAACGGAACTAACGTCCACTGCTGGTAACTATTTGTGTATGTGCAAATGACTTTATCCCGCACCTTGCTCTTATGTCCTACACATGGACAGCGCAATGAAATCCATACGCCTAATATGTATGGACCAGTCAACTTTGGTTCCCCACCTCACCCTGGGCTGTTCTTTTCTTTCTCTGTCCAGGGATCCACCTAGGACTGTTTGCAGACATCTCACCTGATGCTGATGAAGATTTTCTGCACACCAATCCCAGCTCTTTAACCATCCAGTGAACTTTCACTTGCGTTCTTGCAGGTACCTGTTTTATGTATTCACTGCACCCTGCACCGGTATTTGCCTGCAAGCCACTGAAGCCAGTAGTGAGGTCCATACAACATCCTCAGTATATTTTTTCTACCCCCACTTTTGTCTCTTGCGCAGAGCAACGCTCAACACTACGACTACTGCCCTGGGCCTGCTCACCTTCCAGTAGGACCCAATTGAGTACTTTCTTTGCCCAGCCCTTTTGCCCTTTGGTGATTGAAGACCGAGACTTTGGGATTTCAGCACCGGCAGGTAAGCCGCCACTTCGGTGCTTGAGAAAACAGACATATTGTCACATATGCCAAATGACTATTGGCATGCTTATAAATCACTCACTGTAGCACTCTATCCACATTGCAGGGTCGCCCCTACGGAGCCCTGAAGAAGGCGGACGCTACCTTAATGCACATCCGCCAAAACGTGTCAATCCGGGAACAGCCACATGCATTTGTTCCTGCCTGAATCAGACTCTGTTCACTCAGTCTCTGCCACGTTGGCTATCAAGATATCTTAATCTCCATAGGACCCTGGAAACACATACTGTTGTAAAGCAATACCTGACTAAGAGACTTTCCTTTAACAAGGATACCCTTATGACAATTGGGCGATGGTATAGCCTCCCTCGCCTTTCACTTTTTTACCTTGGGATTTATTCACAAAGGACCTGTGTGTTCACATGAATTGGTACACTGTTATGCAAAAAACGAAAGATAAAAACCTTTGCTCAAGATTGATCTGTATATTGTTATTACAGCATTTTTTGTTCACTTTGTTGTAAATACTGCACTTCTCTCCCTTTTTCGGAGTATTTATTGTTGGTATTATATGTTGTCTTTTCCTTTTGTTCATCTATTTTGCATTTTTCAACACCTTCTTTTAAGCTTTATGTAATGAATATTTACCTGTACGATTAGCAAATAAAACCCTTGTTTGCTACCCTCTGGTTTGTCTTAGCTCAGTGAGAGGTTAATATACCTTTTCCCTCAGGTTTGGATCTACCACTTAATAGACCAACCTATACACTAATCTATGGACAGGAGTATACTCCTGTACCAATAAAGTATTATAGCCTTGAGCTTCGTACACTAAGAAGGGTACGTCTTCTTGTTCACACTGTCTGCAGCCTTCGACACTGTCAACCACGCCATCCTCATAAAGAGACTAGAAGGACTAGGGATAACAGACACTGCCCTACTATGGATCAAATTCTTCCTAACAAACAGAACAGAAACAATATGGATGAAACCTTGTAAATCCAAACCCAGAGTCTCCACGTGCGGAGTACCACAAGGAATATCCTTCTCCCCGCTTCTATTCAACATCTACATGTACCTATTAATCAAACTCATCAAAAAACACGGCCTCACATGCTACAACTACGCCGACGATACTCAAATAATCTTCAACGTACAAGACACCCGAGAAGAAAACCCCACACTAGAGAATTGCCTTCGTGACATATTCAACTGGATGAACCTCAACCATCTCAAAATCAACCCAGGCAAAACAGAGATAATGATTGTTTCAAAAAAGGGAGGAGACATCAACTACATCCCCTGGCCAAGAGAGCTCGGCACCACACCAGAACCATCCTCAACTATAAAAACCCTAGGGGTCCTGATGGATAACAATCTCACTCTGGAGCCTCAAGTAAACTTGGTAATCAAGAAATGTTTCTTCCTCCTGCGAGCAGCAAAAAGGATCCTACCGTTCCTGTCGTTTGCCAACAAAACACTTACCATCATCGCTCTGATCATGTCCAGAGTGACTATGCCAATAGCCTATACCTGGGCATGCCCAAACAACTTCTAAAAAAACTGCAACACATACAAAATACAGCAGCCAGACTCCTCCTCAAGCTACCCAGAAGAGAACACATCACACCCGCGCTACAAATATTACACTGGCTACCACTGAAACAATGAATAAAGTTCAAGGCCATGTGCATCACGCACAGAGCAATACACAAACAAGGCGCAGAATTCCTAACCAACAAACTATGCCTACATCAACCGACAAGAACACTAAGATCAAGCACCGACATACGCCTGGAACCAAAACCCTACAAGAGAAAAAAACTCAGAGGATCGTCTTTCTCTCACCAGGCACCCAAAACCTGGAATGACAGAACACAACAAACCACCTAGCATTCAGGAAACTCCTCAAATCATGGCTCTTCAAAGCGTAACCACAACGGAGACGCACTAGAATGCCCAGACATTAAAACAATGATGAAAATAACTCCAACCTCGTCCACTCTCAAATTGGACAAACACTCAAACCAAAGAACCAACCACTCGACAGAGCATAAGACATCATGGAAAATAGCCACAAAGGAAGGCTGCAGAGACTGACCACATACCTAGACCCAGACGAAAGCCCTCAAGTGACTCTCCCACTCGTACGTACCGGACAAACTTATCCAGACCGGCAGACGCACCTAGATAGACGTTGACCTGCGTCACATCTGGATAGGATTGATTGAAGGATAACATGCCCACGCCTAGACAAAACGTGAATGCTAGCATGTGCCACAATTGGAGTTGTGAACACCAGCCTGCGTGGCGTTCGGATGGAGCTGTGAGTGTTAGCATGCCCACACCTGGACGGATCTCTAATCTCTGGCCTGTGCCGCGTCTAGATAGAAGTATGAATGTTGGCATGACCGCACCTGGATGGAGTCCTGGACACTGGCCTGCACCGCGTCTGGGTGGGAGTGTGGGGGCCGGCAGGTGCCACACTCGGAGGGAACTGTGAATGTTAGCATGGTAAAGGTCAGGTAACCCACTAACCAATATAAGCTCATACTCTGCATACTTATCTCACTCAAAAAACTCACACAACCATCTCTCGCACAACAAGCGGCACGCACTTCACAACACTGCAACTACACATAAGCCGGAACAACAGCACACACGGACTGACTCCGATCCGATACCCGCACCAAAGCTCAACACCCAGTGTATACTGAGTTGAAGCTGCCAACAGAACACCACTCCTCTCACTATCCTACTCCCTTCTTCACCTTACTAACCCATCCCACCTTTATCATTTACAGATCCGCCTGAGCGCCTGGGGACCAATTCCGTTGGTGACGGTGCGCGGTACAAATACCTTTAACATTTAACATACATAATGTCGCTGGGAAAAGCCATTGGCGACATTATGTATGGGGACTGGTCCCCGGAATGTCGCCTGCTCCCATTTTTAAAAAAAACACAGGTTGCGGGGGTGTCCCCCGCATGTTTAATGTAGTAATGTCTCTGCAAAAAACAGAGACTTTTTCGTCATGTGACATTTTTGCGGGAACATTATTACATGGAACCGGGGGCAGGCGAGCCTGCAACACAGTCATTCACAGGTTGCCACCACTGACAGAGTCACCCAGAGTAATCCCATACCCTGATGCAGGAGTTCATGGGTAGAGACTCAACCTCTTTCGCAAACGTTCCCACCTCTGCACCACCCTTAGCACAGTAGTAACAGGCAAGGCCTACCCAAGACCGGCACCTGCAGGTGCTTCTCTGCCCACCAACATCGATGAGACAGGGCCCACTGGAGATGCTGACATGCGTGATCCAACTTCCCATGTCCCCTGTCTTGTGCAACTTTCACCTTCCAAAGTGGAGGTCTATTTGTGTTTGTTGTTCTGATTGGTTTGTTTGTTTATGTGCTCTGTTATTTTCATTTTATTTTAGACCTCTGACTCCTCCCTAGATTTTGGCTAGATTTGGACTTTTGTTGGGACATTGCCTATGACATACACTTTACCACACCACTCCTCTGATCAGACCACCTCTCAAGGACGAGGCACACAACACGTGCATGAAACAGCATGTATTCAGCAAATGATGAAAGGTGAGAAAGAGCTGCATCCTGTGGTTCATGGAAACAGGGGTAAAGTGTATGTCATAGGCAATGTCTCAACACAAGTCTAAAGTCAATGTAAATAGCAATGTGCAGAGCAGGCAGAGTTACAACACTGACAGAAAGCAACAGGGTACAAAACAGAACCACTAGAACAAGAAGCTCTAATAGACACCCACTTTGGAAAGAGAAAGTTCAACAAGTTAAGGGACATGGGAAGTTGGATCTTCTGCCCGCTGTGGCTGCTTCTTCAGTGGGCCCTGTCTAGTCAGTGAGGCTGGGCAAAGTATGCATCAATGGCACAGCTGCTGTGCTTGGGTATGTTTTGGAGGTGATTGCTGTGCTGAAACCAGTGCAGAGGTGGGACTGGGTGTGGAATATGCCCTGACCCACAAACCTGTACATCAGCTAGGAGATTGCGACTGGTGGTTCAGCATGACAGTGATGGCAACCTGTGATTTTGTTGCAGGTTGCCCTCCACCATCTGGTGTAAGAGGGGACCCATGTGGTGGCCAAATGGCATGTCACTGCAGAGTAGGCACTGTCAGCATTTCAATTAGCCTGGCTGTGTCTAGAAGCCTGCTTGCAGGCCAGTGGGGCATTCACTATGGCCCCAGTGTAGGCCTCCTGAGAACCAGCAGAAGCGACTCTTGGACCAATCAGTTGTCCTTCCTTGCCTGGGCACAGGCCCCTGCAGTTGCCACAGCCGGTGCAGAGGCCTGCTTTTGGCACAGTCGTGCATCCTCTATGGCCCCAGTGTAGGCCTCTGTATCCACACCTGAGTCAGCTGATGCCTGCTTTAGGGCCAATTGGGAGTCCTCCCTGAATCTAGCGTAGGCCTCTGTAGTGGCCACATCTGCTTTAGATGTCTGATCTCGGGACAGTCAGGCATCCTCGCTGGCATCAATGTAAGTCTCCCTCGCTCCCCCGAGCACAGGCTTCTGAAGATGCTGCAGCAGCAGTGGCCAGCCCTCGAGCAAGCTTACTATGCTTCCTGGCCTATTGCCTTGTGGCATTTGCCTCCTCCAGCAGGTCTCCATTTAGTCAGTTGGCTGCCACCAATTCATGGCGTCCATCATCTAGGGACTGTTGTGTGTCACTCTACATTGACCAAGTGACAGGCAGGTCCCCAACATTTCCCTCCCACTGGCCCTACCCATGACTGGGCTGCCTATGTGGATGTCAGCCTCTCAATGATGTCTGGCATCATTCAGAGTGTTAAAACTGATATAATATTGTTTCGTCCTCATTGTATATGTTGGCCTATGCCCAGTCGCTTTGCGAGGAAATCCGTATTGCAAGGTCGTGACCTTAAGTGAATCAAGCCTCCATTTTAGGTTAAAGCCGCCATTTTAGTTTATCGTTCAAAGTCACCCTGTGGCCTAAAATGGCCGACCTATGTTCTCTTGTTCTTACTTTAACCTCTTCAACCTCTGTAGGAGAGTTAATGTCCAACCTGCCTGCAGGCTACATGTTAGGGTCATGTAGACCTTGTCCTTTGTTGACCTCGGGATCAGGGGATTACTTGAATCAGCGATGTTAACCTACAAGTATACAAGAACAATAACGCTATTTGAACACGACATGCGAAACATCTGTTTGACCTGTATTAAAACAAATGTGTAAAGAGTGTAAAGTTAAATCCAGAGAATAATAGTGTTTGTTAGCAAATGTATTAAGAAGTAAACCGCATGTACGAGATATGTAAATTAGGAACGAACCTGGCGTGAACCCTAGCCCAGTACATGATTAACTTGTAGGAGGCTGGACATCGTTATCAAGAAACTGTATAAATACGCTGATGTCCAGCTAGCAATTCCTGTTCACTGCTCACATTGAACCTGCTGGTGGTCTCTGTGATGTACTGATGGCCAAATAGCTATTTGTGTACTTTGTTTTGTAAACTGTACAGTATTGCAATAAAGATTCTGGGAATCTTTACAAGCCCGTGTTGATGTATTTCTCTTTGCATGGTGTAAAAGCCTTAATATTGTATTTTCTGATTCCACAGATGGCGCCCAAATAGGGACCCTCAAGATCGATTTCGTCTCGTTGAAGGTTGGCTCGGCTATCGGACCGGGATCAGACGGTGCCAACAAAAAACGGCCCCTCTGGACGAGAAGTGAATTCCTCGACAGAACAGCACAATCCGATCCCTGAACGGTGAGCTGTAGCCCGAGACGACGTCTTGACGAGGGTCCATATATCGAGGTGGGTAAATTTGCCGAAATCAGCAGACACGTGGGTCCTTAGAATTGTCCTTAGTAACCCGATCGGGCCTCCCAGTCCTTTGGTCAGGTGAATCGTGACCCGATTCTTAATTTAACCCTGACAATTTGAATTTGGCACATTGTACTCGCGAGCACAATTATTTGAGCAGGTAACACCAGAACTCTGATATGCCTGGGAAATTGTCTGCCTGCTTCAAGGCATTATTCTGCAGCGACAGACAATCTTTGGAAGATAGCCGTCCCGCACCACAGGAGGGGTCGCCGGCATGTACTGTGTACTGTAAGAAAGGCTTTGGTAGTATAGCATTTAATGATATTTGGCACAGACAGACCAGACATAACTCTAATCTTCGGTGGCCAACCAATGGTAGCTTTGAAATCCCTCATATAGAATATCTAGAGTCTGTATTGGTAAAGAAAAAGGCTAGACCTGCAGCATTTGACGCATTGCACAGTTGGAAAACAGAAGCTTTGCAGCAACAAAAGAGTAGAGAGAAACATATGCGTCGGCATATGACGAGTGCCGAAAAGGCATGGTTATATGATCAAAATAAACAATTGGAGTCAGTTAGGAACACAGACAGAGCGTTTCAATTAGGCATTAAAAAAATGTACCCTTCAAAAGATTTTCATACGTCCGATGAATTGATTAACAAACTTTTGCATGAACGAAGGCCCGATGCCTCTGCGCCACCCCCGTACGTCCCTCCTCCTGGTGCTTTGCCTCTTCCTGTTGTTATTCCTCCTCCTATAGTTCCTCCGGTCCTCCCTGTTGTTCTTCCTGTTGTTCTTCCAGCCGTCTCTCCTTTGCCTGCCCCCTTGCCTCCACCTGTTGATATTCAGAATGTGCCTACTCTTCCTCTTCCAAGTGATTCTGCATTGCTTGTAGTAGACCAGGGAGTAGGGATCAAGGGTTGTGACTCGTAATACTGTGTCCCCAGATAAAAAGAATGAATTGATTGCTTGGGCTAAACATTGTATGGAGAAGGGTGAACAATCTGATGTGTTTTCCACACTCGAAAATTTAAAAAGTATTCCTGAGAAAAATGTTTTTATTGAAGGGTTAGGGATTCATTTGAGTATAATGTGGAATAGATTAAACGATGTAGATCTCCCACAAGGGTTACGGGATTTGAACGCCTTAGCGTTGTCCAGAGATACTGCGGAGAAAGTATATGAACATGTCAAGAGGATTTTTGTGTATAGGAAGGAGTTGGAAGGGTTACAGCATGAAGAAGCAGATGGTGATAGTTTAGGTATTATGTTCTTACAGAAACGGTTTTCTCCTCGCTGTGAATTGAAAGGTGAGGAAGCGCGAATTTGTACAAAGGATGCGATAAGATGGATTTCGGATATGTCGATAACTCCAGATGAAGTATATGCCACATATGGTCAGTATACGTTAGAAATGCAAAAGAAAGTGATACAGGTTATGGTAGAATACCTGCAGAATGAGTGTGTAAAAAGAAAGATTTGTTGTCCAGCAGAATTGTTGAGTGTTTATAAGAGAGCCTTTTCGATTGATACTTCTTCGACTGCCTTAGCGCTTGATTTGGCTCTGTTGCTTAGTAAGCGTTCAGAGCTACCTACTTCTCAGTTGCCTATGAGAGCGGTCCCTCTGACATTTGTCCCAAAAGTTGATATTGCGGCCGATGCTGCACGAGGAATAGTCGCGGTGGACATTCCTGCACATTACGTATCGCCGTTTGTTCACGTCCCGTTCTCAAGATGAACACCATAAAGCAATCTATTCCTGATATAAGAAAGAATCCGACGGGGTTCTATAAAGAAATAGAGTCAGTCTTACAATTATTGGTATTCACCTTAGGTGATATTGATTTATTATTTCCTGTACTCCTGCCAGTTGATTTGTGGAAACAGATTAGGACTGTAGATGATGTACCTGGGTTAGGAGATACATGAGATAACATGGTTAGGCTCGACAGAGAAAGACCAGCTGGCGAGCGACTGCCTCAAGTGATATTAACTTTGCCTGATAGGATTATTGTAAAATTAAAAACTATAGTTCCTGAAAAAAGAATCATTTGGGACAAGCTTACGGCCTGTGTCCAAGGAAAGTATGAGGGTGCTACCGAGTTCTTCAATCGGTTTGAACAGGTATTTTCAGATTTCAGTGGACAAGACTTAGGCACAGAGTCAGGGAAAAGGCTGTTTGTCGACAAATTTGTATGTGGATTGCTGCCTGACATCCAGTTACAGATTATGTCTTCCGAAAGCGCTTGGCTGGCGAAGTCTCAATCACAAGTACTGCACATGGCTCAGTACTATGAAAATCGTGTGAATAATGAAAAGGAAAAACTTGAGAAAAAAAAGGGTGACCTAAAAACAAAAGTACTATTACAACAGATTGCTAGAAACCCTAGAGGGGGTAATCAATTTAGAGGTCAGTACGTTCCACAGGGAATTACGCCCCTGGCTCCGGTAACCATTAACCAGTGTGCCTATTGTTGACAGGAAGGTCACTGGTGCGCACAATGTCCGACCTTGCAGCAAAGGTCATTTGGGAACATGAGTAGACGATCCAGAGGTCGCCCAGGTGTAGGGGGCCCTAGCAGAGGTCAGTTTGCGCCAGAATCACAGCAACCTTCTTCACAGGATAAACAAGTTTCGAATGTGGATAATAGAAACATTTTTGATCACCCTCTCTGAAGAGCTTCCTTTTGACGACATTCTGTTTCGTTCGGATTGCCCGAAGCAGGATTTGGAAACAACGCTTATTCCCGTTCATCAGAAAGGTCCCTACGTTGAGATGGCAGTGGGAAATAGGAAGCATCTATTTTTAGTAGATACGGGAGCAGAGAAATGTTCCATTGACCATTCACGGGTTCCAAATATTCCCCTGTCAGAGCAGTCCAACGTTTCCGTAGGGTTTTCAGGCACACCTGCAGTTTGTCCGGTCTCTTTGCCGGTACCAATAACACTGGGTCCCTTCACAGAGCCGTGTCCATTTCTACTTACTACAAACTGTGTGGAGAATTTGCTGGGGTTAAATTTGTTGATGTAATTGCATGCAGTAATACATTATTCCCCGGACGGAGTTCGGATGACAATTTCACCTCAGCAATCACTCGCCTCTCAGTTTTTGACTCGACCTTTACCGCCGGAATTCAGTAATATTCCGGAATGCTTATGGGCAATTGATGATAATGATGTGGGCATCCTTCAAATTGAACCTGTTAAAATTGAACGAGTAAAATTGCCTCGCATTCCACAATATAAGATCTCAGTTGAAGGCGAACAGGCTTTGAAATGTATAGTCTCTGATTTTGTACATCGTGGAGTAATTGAGGAAATTACAGGTAGTTTGTGTAACAGCCCGATTTTGCCAGTATACAAAAAAGGTGATAATGCGATTCCTTTTCGGTTTATAATTGATGTGCGTGCTATTAACAAAATTGTGGCTCCTCAATTTCCCATTGTACCTGATGTTACAACGATACTAACTATGATTCAGGCTTCTGCCACTCACTTTAGCGTTGTTGACCTCAAAAACGCGTTTTTCAGTATTCCCATACACAAGGATAGTAGGTATTTGTTCGCGTTTACCCTAGGTGGACGCTCGTTCACATTCACTCGTGCACCACAAGGGTACACTGACAGTCCAAGTATTTATACTAGGGCATTAAAAGAGCAGCTCGATACTCTCGAGTTGCCTACTACTTGCACGTTACTACAGTATGTAGATGATCTCCTCTTGGCTGCTGATTCTGAGAGTGCCTGTAAAGAAGGCACCATGTTGTTGCTTTGTCATCTAGCAAAACATGGCCACAAAGCTTCACTCAAAAAATTCCAATATTGTTGTCAGGAGGTCGCCTATTTAGGCTATCTCTTGTCAAAGGAGGGAAGAAGGTTGACACCTGAACGAATAAAAATTATTTCAGGGATGTCTGTCCCAAATATGCAGAAGGAAGTTAGAGCCTTGATAGGTATGGCTTCTTACTGTAGATTGTGGATCCCTAACTTTTCGTTAACGATTAAACCAATGCTGGCTTTGACAAAAAAGGGCATTTCTTTGCCACTGCCATGGACTTTGGAACACCAGGCTGCATTTGACTTGCTCAAAACCGCGCTGTGTTCGGCGCTGGTTTTAGGAACTCCAAATTATGAAAAGGCCTTCGTTTTGTATGTGCATGAATGTGATGGATGTGCTTTGGCTGTGTTAACGCAGGAACATGGAGGGAAGAATAGGCCGTGCGGCTATTTCTCATCCGCCCTTGATCCTGTTGCATGCGCTTTGCCGAGATGTTTGAGAGCTGTCGCTGTTGCTGCTGCGTCTGTAAAACAGAGCGAGGGAATGGTCCTGGGTCATGCGTTAACCCTAATGGTACCTCACTCTGTAGATATTTTATTGAATAGAACTGAGACGCAACACCTTACTTCCGCACGATTGACAAGATACAAATTGATCTTGTTTGCTCCCCACATTCAAATTCAGAGGTGTTGTGTATTAAATCTGGCTGAACTTTTACCTGTCCTGCAAGATACTGTTGATGGTGACGAAACGTCACACGATTGCCTTTATACTGCAGAACAAGAGACTAAAGGTAGAATCGATTTGAAAGACACGTCTTTGAATAGCCCACAAGGAGAGCTATTTTGTGATGGCTCTTGTTTCAAACTTCCGAATGGTACATCCACGGCTGCTTATGCCGTCACTACTTTAAGTACGATTGTGGAAACCAAAAGAATTATGCATAATTCCACGCAGGCCGCAGAAATTATAGCATTAACTCGAGCTTGTGAACTTTCTGAAGGGCTTACAGTAAATATATATACCGACAGTCAGTATGCCTTTGGTGTAATTCACAACTTCGGTAGATTTTGGAAAGAACGAGGTTTCTTGACCTCACATGGCACAAAAATACAGGATGGCACTTTAATAGTGCAATTACTTTCAGCGCTCGCACTCCCTGTTCAGTTAGCTATTATAAAATGTACAGCACATCAAAAGGTTACAGATGATATAGATAAAGGGAATGCTTTCGCTGATCAGATAGCTAAACAAACTGCCACTGATTTTAGTTCAGAAATGTATGCTGTAAGAGAAACTGTAAATGTTTGCACTTTTGGTGAAAGTATCGATTCTGTAAAAGACATTCAAGCAGATGCTACTATAGAGGAGACCAAGAAATGGGTCGAGGGTGCAGGGAGATTGGATGGTGATGGGTGTTGGGTGGACAATGTTGAAGGAAAATGGTTACTCCCTGTCGCCCATATTACAATGATGGTCATTATGGCTCATGGTCCGACCCATGTCTGTGTGCGTAAATTGACTAAAATGTTACACAGTGTATGGGCCAATGATAACATTTTCAAAATTGCGGAGCGCTTTGTCCAAGGGTGCATGGTCTGCTTGCATCACAATGTAGGAAAAGGTACCTCGACTCCTAGAGGAAGTTTCGCTCCATCTTCTGTTCCGTTTGAGGTTATCCACTTTGATTTTATTGAGATGGAACATTGCAACAATCTTAAATATGTGTTGGTTGTCATTTGTGCATTCAGCAAGTGGGTCGAGGCCTTCCCTGTTAGAGATGCAACAGCCATAACCACGGCAAAAACTCTGTTGAAAGAGTTTTTTCCTAGGTTCGGGCTGCCGAGAGTCATCTGGTCGGATAATGGGCCACACTTTATCGCTGCTGTAATTCTACAAATATGTGAAGGATTACAGATTGATAAACGGTTCCATTCGGCCAGACATGCCCAAAGTGCCGGATTAGAGGAAAGGCATAACGGTATTATAAAGAACAAGCTCGCTAAGACGTGTGCTGGCACCAAGTCAAAATGGCCGGACGCCTTACCGATCGTGTTGCTGTCGATGAGAACAACCCCCCAAACTAAGACTGGGCTCTCTCCCTTTGAGGTGGTAATGGGGAGGCCTGCTAATATTTAGGGTATGCCAAAAAGTGACTCATTGCGGGATATAGAGAATGTGCTTCTTTCAGATTACTGTAACCAGTTGACTAAAAATCTATTTTCAATTTATCACCAGGTGCGAGAGGCATTACCTGTACGGTACAAGGGTCCCGGTCACAGTCTATGACCAGGGGACTGGATCCTCACGAAAGTTTTTGAAAGGTCATCTTGCCTTGCACCTCGGCGGAGGGGTCCCTACCAGGTCCTGCTAGTCACCCAGACTGCCGTGCGGGTAGCAGGGCGAAAGAACTGGATACATGCAACACACACCAAACGGATCCTGCAGCCCGTGCCATACGATATAGAAGACACAGAATCCCTTTCCAATGCTGTAACCAACGTGCCCGAAACAGCAACAACCGACACAAGAGTATCAGAGACCGTTCCAGAGTTTGTAAGGCCAGACAAAATGGCCATTTTGTCTCCACACTCTCCAACAGTGGTACTTCCGGATCAACCATTTTCTGATCCCATTTCCGTTCACTCGCCACCTCAGTGGGAAGTGACGACATACTGTTATCCGATCCTTCGGCACCAGAAATTGTGAAATATAATTTACGTCCAAGAAAATAGACGTACGGCACGGTTTGACTGTGCGATTGAGGAAATCATTTGAGGGCTTGCCTTTTGGCCCGACTGTACGAAAGGATTCTGTTGGCTAAGGGTTGTGGGAAAGACATTGAGAAGACGCGCGACTGGAGTCACCAGCAAACGAACGATTGGGTTTTTTTCGATTGAAGACTACAATGCCTGCACCCGCTACCGCTCGTACCGAACTTTTAGATAAATATGTGACTAGCAGAGACAATGTGTCATGATGCCTACCCCCGGAGCACCAGGCCAGGCCAGCACCCCCGGGAGCAGGCATCATGCCTCCGGGTAAAAGCCCAGCAGCCCTTTATAGGGGCTCTTTGGACTCTGTCCTGGCGCCGTTGGCACCAGGCTCATGTTGGACATCAGTCCTGGCGACATAGGCGCCAGGCTCATAAAGGAAGGTGTTTTGTGCACTTACCTGATGCAGACCATGCTGCAAGATTCAGGCCTCCCTGAGACCTGAAAGGGACTATTTTTTCATTGGGACTATTTTGCCACTCGGGCGTGGCCAGGGAAGGATACTTACCTGGAACTACTTTGGGGGCTATTTAAGCCACGCCCAGACAGTAGCTCACGCTTCGCGTTGTTCTGCATCCAAGCAGCTGAACGCTCACTGTGTCTGCTCCTGCATCTGGTCTCCAGCCACGCCCGCCTCGATCCTGGAACACCTGTAAGGAAAGAAGAGAAGAGAAAGGTGAAAACCAAGAATTTTATCAAACTTCTTACCTGTATCCGGAACCTTCACGCCAGCGTTCCTGAGAAAAGACTTTCATTTAAAAGCACCGCGTTGCTCGCTGCAGCGCCGCGCTTCACTCACCTGTCCTCGGGAGTTCTTCTGGCTCCACCGCGACTGTCTGCACCGGTCGCCACATCTCTGCGCCTAGGGGAGAGAAGAAGAGACAAAAGGTGAGCAGAAGGAACATATGAGCAAAGCCTAATTTTCCGCCATAACACTTACCGGTCTTCTGTTGGTGGACCATTCCTCATTTCGGGTTGGCGCCGCTTTGTTGGCAGGTACCGTACCCCGGCCCCTATGGGGAAAGGACAAAAGACATTACTGGAGGAATATAAAGACATTAAGAGGGATCGCCCCCATCGCTAACTCACCTGAGTTTACCATCGGCAATTCAATCCCTCAACGCATCGCCTTCATTCTGCACCTGAAATAAAGGACAGATCACAGGTTAGGAAGGCAACAGAAAAGGAGGCTCAACTCTTGAACTTTTGTAATCTTCATACTTACGGCGTTCCGCTCGGAAAATTCAAGTGGATTTTGCCAGCGCCATTCTGAAAACCAGTGAAGTAACTGGACAAACACGCGCCCCTGCACCAGAAGCAGGATGGAGAGTTCATCCTTTCAAACCATAAGGTGAGCTTCAACCGGAGATTTCGGAGGAAGTTAGAGAAGAACGAAGGGGGGAAAGGGGGCGCAAGCACACTATTCTGAAGACTGTTAATCCCCTTTCTCATCTGCAGGAGGCTATTCCTACGGGCCAGACAAGCAAGATTTGAGGGTCCTGTTCAGTCGGTGTTCCGAGTTCTGCGCATCACGCTCGAAGAGGCCACAGCAACCCAGACTAGACCAGCGCCTCCGTGGGAGTCAGGTGAGCGTTACAGAACGCGAAGCCTTCCTACAAATTCCCACCCAGGCGCTATGGAAACTTCTGAGACTGATCAGTTGGCCCAACTACTGGGGGAATTACGGGCCGAAGTACACGTCGCTCGTCAAGAGACTAATGCTCTTAGGAGGGAAGTGATTGTATCAAAGGAAAGAACTGATGACCTAGCTAGACAGTTTTTGCAAGGTCAAGCTGGACACACTCCTCTACCCGGTTCCGGGGGGAACCCCGCTCCTGTGGTTCCCAGTAACCCTGTGCAGATTAATCTACCTGGAAACATGGCGCTGGCACCACCCGAACGCTTTGCTGGGGACCCCAAACGATTCGCTGTATTCATGAATCAGTGTCGTTTGCACTTCCTATGCAGACCTGGGGCCTTCCCTAATGACCAGACCAAGGTAGCCTTTGTATTGTCATATCTCAGCGGCTGTGCTGCCGATTGGTCAGTTCCACTGGTTACCCAAGATGACCTTCCACTGGTTACCCAAGATGACCCGATTCTCCGTGATTTTCAAGGATTTCAAGCAAGCATGGAAAGGTTATTTGCTCGACACTCTCAGGGGCAGGCTCTGGATTATGAACTCCTATCCCTGCAACAGGGCAATCAGGACCTCCTATCCTACATTGCAACCTTTAATAGACTAATTGTGGAAACTGGGTGGCCAGAGGATAAAAGAATCACGTTATTTTATCGAGGTTTACGCGGAGAACTTAAAGATGTCCTGGCCCAAGTTGTAAATCCACCCCAAGAATGCACAGAATATATAGACTTAGTGGTCCAATTGGATCACAGACTTCAAAACAGAAAAGCAGATCGGTCCAAGTTTGAGACCCGGGTGTTGGTCAAGACCCACGCTAACCCCAAGGGTGCTGATGTCTCTGAGCCTATGCAAATCGGAGGGGTTAAAGGACCTTTAACTCAAAAAGAACGTGAAAGAAGACGGCAGATGCAATTATGTCTTTATTGTGGGTCCTCTGGACACTTTCTACGAGATTGCCCGGCAAAACCGTCCAAGAAGGTGGTAGGAGCCGCTGATAAAAACCATGAAGACTCTGTTTCGGGAAACGACCATGCCCGACAAGCGTAGGGGTCCGCTTGCCGAGCTTGAAAACTAACTCTCAGACCTCGCATTTCATTGTGCCAATGGTCCTCGTAGATCTGGAACAGCCTAAGCGGTTGCATGCAATAAAGGCATACATCGATAGTGGGGCTATAGGAAATTATGTGGATCGTGAATTGGTCTCTAGGATTAACCTCCCTCTGCGTCCTAAAACCAGCAAAGATGTCATCACCACAGTCGATGGAACCGAAATTACCTCTGGACCGGTAACACATTCCACTGCTGAGGTGACACTTATAGGTCCGGACGGTCATCGGGAGGCAGTTGTGTTTGATGTAATCAAGGTTCCACAGTTTCAGGTTATTCTCGGAATCCCTTGGTTAGAGACACATAATCCTCGAATTGATTGGCGAGCGAAGAGAATAACCTTCCCGGATTGTGCACAAACCTGCTACTCAGAAAATGTGAAGATTAGTCTAGCGTCTGTAACCTCTGTCTCCATGCAACTACCTCCGGAATACCAAGACTTTCAGGACGTCTTCCAAAAGGAACAGGCCAACACGTTACCTCCCCACAGATCGTACGATTGCCAAATCGATCTGGTGCCCGGTGCACAACCCCCTTGTAGCAGGATTTATGCCCTTACTGAACCTGAGAATCTGCATTTGAGACAATATTTAGATCAATACCTAGCCAATGGTTTCATTCGCCCATCAAAGTCTCCGGCATCCTCAGCTTTGTTCTTCGTGCCCAAAAAAGAAGGCGACCTTAGAACTTGTATCGACTACCGCGCATTGAACCAGATAACTGTTAAAAACCGTTACCCTCTGCCTCTGATCCCTGAACTCCTTGACCAGGTGAAGGACGCTTGTGTATACACCAAGTTAGATCTCCGGGGGGCTTATCATCTGGTGCGAGTTAAAGAAGGCGATGAATGGAAAACGGCCTTCCGTACAAAATATGGATTATTCGAATACCAGGTGATGCCTTTCGGGTTGTGCAACGCGCCTGCTGCCTTCCAATTCTTCATGAACTATGTCCTTCGGGAACTCATCGATGTTTGTGTTGTCGTATATATCGATGACATTCTTGTGTACTCCTCTTCGGAATCTGATCACAGAAAGCATGTCAGGGCCGTCCTTGAGAAATTGCGCCAGCACAAAATGTTTGCAAAGCTGGAAAAGTGCATTTTCCATACCACCGAGGTTGAGTTTCTTGGATTCATCCTGACACCTAAAGGGGTCCGAATGGACTCACGAAAAGTGGATGCCATCCTCAAATGGCCATCACCTAGTTCGGTGAAAGGTGTCCAAAGCATGCTTGGTTTTGCTAATTTTTATCGCAGATGTATCCCGGAATTTTCACGTGTGGTACAACCCATCACTGCACTCTTGCGAAAAAATAAACGCTTCGAATGGACTGAGGAAGCCGAACAGGAGTTTCAGGAATTGAAAGCTAAATTCACATCCGCACCGATTTTGAAGCACCCGCGTCCCGATCTCCCTTACATAGTCGAAACCGACGCGTCCAGCTTAGCCATGGGAGCTGTCCTGTCTCAGAGAGACCCTGAAACCAACCAACTGCACCCCGTAGCATTTTGGTCCAGAAAGTTCTCGCCGCCTGAGGTAAATCATGCAATCACCGACAAGGAATTATTAGCCATTAAGTCCGCCTTTAAGGCTTGGCGGCATTATCTTCTTGGCGCCAGGCATACCATCACCGTGATCACTGATCACCGAAACTTACAATATTTAAAAACTGCCAAGGCTCAATCGTCACGTCAGCTCCGATGGGCTTTGTTCTTTGCCGAGTTCGATTTTGTAATCACTTACCGCCCCGGCTGTAAGAATGGCAAAGCGGACGCGCTATCTCGAATAGGAATGGGAGAAATAGACACAAACTCAGAACCAGTGCCGATAATTCCCGAACAAAGAATTTTGGGGATAACCTCTTTACAAACCCTTGAAGACATTCAAGCACGGGTAAAACAACTCCTGGACTCTACAGCCTTGCAGGATTGGATCCAAAGGGGGTCTTACTTTTCGGTCAACGATGGCCTACCTTACTTCCAAGGATGCTTATTTCTGCCAGAAAAGGAATTGCAAGAACTGGTTATTTCCCCACATCATGATACCCTGATGGAAGGACATCCTGGCATTGCCAAAACTGAGGAAAAAATTAAACGACAATTCTGGTGGCCTTCCTGGCGAAAGGATATTAAATCTTTCGTGATGTCCTGTGGAGTTTGCGCCAAAAACAAAGGCCAAAAGACAAAACCCTCCGGTCTTCTTCAGCCTTTAGACATTCCACCAGCACCCACACCTTGTCACTAGATTTTATCACGGACCTGCCCCCTTGTAATGGATACAATACTATTCTGGTTGTGGTGGATTTATTTTCCAAAGTGGCCCATTTTATTCCGTTGAAAGGATTACCTTCAGCTTCTGTCCTAGCCAAGGAATTCCTTGAAAATATCATCCGTTTGCATGGATTCCCGTCCATACTAGTCTCCGACCGGGGAAGCCAGTTTATTTCTCATTTTTGGAGAAAGTGTTGTCAACTGGCACAAATCGACGTAAGACTCTCAACCAGCCACCACCCACAGACCGATGGTCAGACGGAGAGAACGAACCAGACCCTTGAACAATACCTACGATGTATGTTGCACCAATCGGAGGGTAATTGGAAGGATATTTTATGGGTGGCCGAATATGCATACAATAACTCGGTACACTCTGGAACTGGACAAAGCCCCTTTTATACCCTATATGGACATCACCCTCGTACTTCAGACCTGGACTCACCTCTGAGCCTTGAAATGCCCGCAGTGGACCATTTGCATTCCACGATAACTCAAGCCTTCAAGGATGCAACTGCACATTTGCAACAAGCGAAAGGGAAATACAAAAAGAATGCGGATCTGCATCGGAGTGAGGCGCCTCCATACCAAATAGGGGATCAAGTATGGTTGGCTACCAAACACTTATTGCTCAAGGGACCTCGAACTTTTAATCCAAGGTATTTGGGCCCTTACTCGATCAAAGCTATAATTAACCCAGTGTCAGGATTAATCAGGTGAGTACAAAGGCAGCGAATATGGCAAGGGAAATGTGCACAAATTCGCACAGTGAATAACCTTGAATCAAACAACGTGCACACAACAACCACGACTCATATATACTAAAACCCAGGAGTGCAGATAGAGTGAAACAAAAATACCAATATATGAAAAGGGATGTGGGGTAAGCACTTAGAACCTCCTTATGACTGAAAGGAAAGTCGGCAAACTCCTTACCCACTATGCTATTACAGATACTGACAGCGCTAAGCCCACGTAGAGGGCAAGCAAGGACAGGATCTGTGTGCTGACACTCTGGATGATACTGAATAAGGAACTTAGAAACAGTACTCGCGAGAACCGGAAAGACCACTTGAATGTCAGTAAACCCACGAACCCAGTTGATCAAACAGTGACCTAGAAGGCTATAACAGCAATGGGTGGAGGACAACTAAATACCTAAGACCTAAGTCAAGGAGCAAGTAGGAATTGTGATTAAAGAAATAGTGAGGAAAACAAAAGGCATTCACACAGGGACTAGTTACAACAGCACCCCACACCTAAATAATCAAATGGGAAATAAATGCAGAAGTGAAATGGAAAACATGGAATGGATCCCAATAGAAAGTAAGGATCAGGAGCAGGGAAAATGATATCACAAAAGGAAACCTTTCCCACCCATCCAAGGAGAAAAGGCAGGAAGCTAAATCTAAAAAAGGAAAGACTAATGCATCAAGTTTTTCAGTAGCAAAGGACAGCATCAAAGAAACAGAAAACACAGGCAAATTGGGCTGCACCAAAGGGTAAAGCACAGAGAAAGGCTGCCTGCAGACAGAGGAAGACAGAAAGGGAAATCCAGAAAGCAGAAATCAATTTAGCACATGAATCCGAAATCCAGGGCGGAGGAACAAGAAACAGGAACTAGGAACTAGGCACAAAAGCTAGGAACAAGGAACAAGGGACTAGTCACAACAGGAACACTGCAACGATGACCAGCGCTGGACTGAAGCAAACTGAGGCTTTTAAAGTTGCTTAACGAGCACACCCCTCAGGTGTGCCGCCTGCTGCACCTGCAGCCACAGGTGTTGCCTATCCTCCACCCAACCTTGTCCAGCAAGGGGGGAGGTGAAGCAGTGAGCCAGGCATTCTGGGAGGCATAGTCATTTGAGTAAAGTAGCATGCTGGCTGCCAAAAACCTGGAATGGATCCGGAAGGGAAGTAACTTGTAAAATAAGGTCTTAGCGCTCCCAATTCATCACAGCACTGTAGCATTAGGTTCGGAGGAAATGTCCATTAGGGAATAAACCCCAAAACATGCCCCCAAGTGGCGGGAACGGGAGCGAAGGGAGAGAGTCGTGACACCCAGTGGCAGTCAAGCTCAATCTACCAGCTAACATGCGGATTCACCCCGTTTTTCATGTATCACTTTTGAAACCAGTGCAACCAGGAACCAGATTAATAAAGCCACCAGAACCAATCCAGATAGATGGGGAGCCTGTATTCGAGGTGAAGAACATTTTGGATTCTAAGATCTCAAAATCAAAACTTTTCTATCTAATTGATTGGAAAGGGTACGGGCCTCAGGAAAGGTCTTGGGAACCCAGCGACCACGTACATGCACCTCGGCTGGTAAAAAGTTTCCATCGGAATTTTCCAAACAAACCGAAACCTCCAGAGGGAACGACCTTGGGAGGGGCCTTGGGGGGGGGAGTGCTGTCATGATGCCTACCCCCGGAGCACCAGGCCAGGCCCAGCACCCCCGGGAGCAGGCATCATGCCTCCGGGTAAAAGCCCAGCAGCCCTTTATAGGGGTTCTTTGGACTCTGTCCTGGCGCCATTGGCACCAGGCTCATGTTGGACATCAGTCCTGGCGCCATAGGCGCCAGGCTCATAAAGGAAGGTGTTTTGTGCACTTACCTGATGCACACCATGCTGCAAGATTCAGGCCTCCCTGAGACCTGAAAGGGACTATTTTTTCATTGGGACTATTTTGCCACTCGGGCGTGGCCAGGGAAAAATACTTAGCTGGAACTACTTTGGGGGCTATTTAAGCCACGCCCAGACAGTAGCTCACGCTTCGCGTTGTTCTGCATCCAAGCAGCTGAACGCTCACCGTGTCTGCTCCTGCATCTGGTCTCCAGCCACGCCCACCTCGATCCTGGAACACCTGTAAGGAAAGAAGAGAAGAGAAAGGTGAAAACCAAGAATTTTATCAAACTTCTTACCTGCATCCGGAACCTTCACGCCAGCGTTCCTGAGAAAAGACTTTCATTTAAAAGCACTGCGTTGCTCGCTGCAGCGCCACGCTTCACTCACCTGTCCTCAGGAGTTCTTCTGGCTCCACCGCGACTGTCTGCACCGGTCGCCACATCTCTGCGCCTAGGGGAGAGAAGAAGAGACAAAAGGTGAGCAGAAGGAACATATGAGGAAAGCCTAATTTTCCGCCATAACACTTACCAGTCTTCTGTTGGTGGACCATTCCTCATTTCGGGTCAGCGCCGCTTCGTTGGCAGGTACCGCACCCCAGCCCATATGGGGAAAGGACAAAAGACATTACTGGAGGAATATAAAGACATTAAGAGGGATCGCCCCCATCGCTAACTCACCTGAGTTTACCATCGGCAATTCAATCCCTCAACGCATCGCCTTCATTCTGCACCTGAAATAAAGGACAGATCACAGGTTAGGAAGGCAACAGAAAAGGAGGCTCAACACTTGAACTTTTGTAATCTTCATACTTACGGCGTTCCGCTCGGAAAAGTCAAGTGGATTTTGCCAGCGCCATTCTGAAAACCAGTGAAGTAACTGGACAAACACGCGCCCCTGCACCAGAAGCAGGATGGAGAGTTCATCCTTTCAAACCATAAGGTGAGCTTCAACCGGGGATTTCGGAGGAAGTTAGAGAAGAACAAAGGGGAGAAGGGGGGAGCAAGCACACTATTCTGCAGACTGTTAATCCCCTTTCTCATCTGCAGAAGGATATTCCTACGGGCCAGACAAGCAAGATTTGAGGGTCCTGTTCAGTTGGTGTTCCGAGTTCTGCGCATCACGCTCGAAGAGGCCACAGCAACCCAGACTAGACCAGAGCCTCCGTGGGAGTCAGGTGAGCGTTACACAATGATCAAGCATGTAATGGGACCGCGAAAGTGTATTGTTGCCTTTTTGTAATAATAACTGGGTTTTTAGTAACTATTGGTTTTGGGTTATGGTATCTGGAGGAAGCATATCCGCTAGAGGACTTTTTACCTGTTGAAAATGTATCTGTTTTCCACACTCCTTCCGTGCAATTGCATACCTTGTCACCTAGAGATTCTTCGCATAGACAGAACTATCAGAATAATACTCTTTTGTTAATAATGAATGCCACTCATGCAATTTTTAATAGGACCAACTGCTGGATCTGTTCGCATCTACCGCAACATGGGGATAAAGAGCTAGGTTGGTACATTCATCCTTTACCTTTGACAACTGCTTGTTATGCTTCTCTTAGAGCACTATTCTTTGGCCGATGGAATGACAGCATCTCAGGGAACTTTGATGGTACAAATTTGAATAGTTTTGAAAAACGTGTTTTGATGCCCCTGGGATGCTCGCTTTTTGCAAATAGGAGTAAGCCAAACGTTGCTTCTGTTAGGCCCTCTGATAGATTGTCTCGTCCTTTTCAGTCTTTGATCTCTTTTAAAATGGCTCCTATAGGCAATAAGGATGCCACGCCTCCATCTTATTCTGTTAACCATAGCCCCGATTCAGTATCCTTCTGCATACAGAGGAATGCAACACGGTCAATGGGTAATTTTAGAAAATGCGCCAACGTTGCGAATTTGACTAGTGAGAACAGACCTCTGTACGTAGGTGAACCTGTCTATTTCGTTTGCGGTAATGTGGCATTTCCATGGGTGCCCAGGGATTGGCAAGGAACTTGCTATTTAGGGATTCTATTACCTGGGGTATTTATTGCCAGTACTGCAGAAATTTAGAAGACTCATCCACAACGAGATGTGAAAGGGGATACTCCAGCGCAAACTCTAGGAGACATCATGAAATCCTTTGTGCCATTTTTTGGGCAAATTATGAATTCAGAAGATATTAGGGGACTAGCGAGAGTATTGGAGAGAACCAACAACCGGACCACTGACATACTCTATAATATGACGTTAGAACAGAAAGCGATAAGATTAGTGGCTCTTCAGAACCGGATGGCATTAGATGTCATTTTGGCTGAGCGTGGAGGAGTATGTAAATTAGTGGGGTCCGCTTGCTGCGTTTACGTACCAGACTCCTCTCCAACGATCTTTAGGGCGATCCAAAATCTACATGTTCTTAGTTCAGAAGTGCATGTTCCTGAGGAAAACTGGGAACTTAGTGCATGGTTTTGGGACCTCCTACGGTTGTGGGGATGGAAGTTATTTTCAGCCCTGCTGATTATCTTGGGTAGTTTTCTGTTCCTTTGTTGTTGTATACAGTGTCTCCCTGGTATATGTTCGGTATTAGGGGGGTGTTGCACGCAAGCAACAAGTGTATTAGGGAATAAAATATACGCCCCAGATAAGGTTTCCAAGGAGTATGTGTTGAAAGAAACTCTAGTGTCTGATCTAATGGCAATAGATATGTCTGATAATGATTCGGGGTGTATAGACGTTGAAGTGTGGATTAGTCGCAAAGTGATTGAAGGTAGTTTAGCGCTTGGCATAGGCCAAAAGGAGGGTTTGTTAAAACTGATATAATATTGTTTTGTCCTCATTGTATATGTTGGCCTATGCCCAGTCGCTTTGCGAGGAAATCCGTATTGCAAGGTCGTGACCTTAAGTGAATCAAGCCTCCATTTTAGGTTAAAGCCGCCATTTTAGTTTATCGTGCAAAATCACCCTGTGGCCTAAAATGGCCGACCTGTGTTCTCTTGTTCTTACTTTAACCTCTTCAACATCGGTAGGAGAGTTAATGTCCAACCTGCCTGCAGGCTACATGTTAGGGTCATGTAGACCTTGTCCTTTGTTGAGCTCAGGATCAGGGGATTACTTGAATCGGGGATGTTAACCTACAAGTATACAAGAACAATACCGCAATTTGAACACGACATGCGAAACATCTGTTTGACCTGCATTAAAACAAATGTGTAAAGATTGTAAAGTTAAACCCAGAGAATAATAGTGTTTGTTAGCAAATGTATTAAGAAGTAAACCGCATGCACGAGATATGTAAATTATGAACGAACCTGGCGTGAACCCTAGCCCAGTACATGATTAACTAGTAGGAGGCTGGACATCGTTATGAAGAAACTGTATAAATACGCTGATGTCCAGCTAGCAATTCCTGTTCACTGCTCACATTGAACCTGCTGATGGTCTCTGTGATGTACTGATGGCCAAATAGCTATTTGTGTACTTTGTTTTGTAAACTGTACAGTATTGCAATAAAGATTCTGGGAATCTTTACAAGCCCGTGTTGGTGTATTTCTCTTTGCATGGTGTAAAAGCCTTAATATTGTATTTTCTGATTCCACAAGAGGGGCAGGTGCAATGGGTACATGCGGTGGGCTGGGATGGCTGGATGCATGGTCTGCAGTTAGCAGATTTCCAAGGGTCCCTGGAAGAAGTGCAGCACTCTCCCTACTCAGCCTTGGGAGAGACGTCTCCAAAGGAGGGGAAGCAATGTCCTCCATCAGAATCAGGGTATCCCCAGGCCTCAGTAGCGGAATGTCCCATGGGGCCATGGTGATAATGTCCATGGTGGTGACAGTGGTGCCGGTGTCCTTGTAACCGCGTCCATGCATTTATGCCTCTGCCTTGATGGTGTCAACTGGTGCTTTCAAGGTGTCCTGTGGAGCTTCTCACCTCTGTGTCATGTTGTCCAGGTTGAATTTTCCACTTCATGGTGCCATCAGAATCTTCTCCATCCCCCGTGAACGAGAAGACATTGCCAGAGTTGCTTGTAAATGTAATATTATGGGCACAGTACTGTTAAGGCGGCCCAAAAAGGTCTCTAACAGCCCAGAGGACCTGGAGTCAATCCAAACTGGACTCAAATACCAAGTAGACAAAATGAAAGGCAGAATTTAGCTTTATTACCAGTCATATAAGGCTGGGACAGCATACAAGCATTAAAATATCGCCGCTCTTGGCGCATCCAGTACAGACAAAGATTTAAGTAGTACAACTTCGTCATAAATGACGTTCTCATATTTTGTTAGTTTACAAAAAGCTCTGGAGAATGGGGATTGTTTAGTGGTGGTGGGCACATATACACTTTATAGGGTTCAAACATTTTATTGGGTTATACTTCTCTGATGGCTCTTCCTGTGACCACCCCTATATTGATAAAGGTTAAACTATGTCATCTCTGCGACAAGGGGTTGGTTGGCACACCACGTGGTGGGTGGCATAAAACCAAGGACTCTGATAGGTTGGCTTTCTGCTACCCAACCTTGGACAATTGAAAGGTAATCAAGACATGAGCCAGATGGAGAGTAGGAAGAGATAAAGGCCCACAGATTGCTTTTCTTCCAATTAAAAAGTTACCATCCCTTATTCCAAGGCAACGAGCCAGCGTGATCTCTTTTTATTTGGCCTTATGTGATGACTCATGTCTGTGTGTACATGTAGGAAGTAAGGCAGGTGTCCTATCTGTACACTTCTAATGAATAGACAATGTTTTCCAATTGTGGGTCACGTGTGATGGGGCCGTGTTTAGGATAAATGTATCCTGTATTTATTGAGAATTTAGCTAATATTAATATAAGTATCATGTCATATGTTGCCACTAGAGACACTCTTGATGTATTCTTCGGGCAGTCTTTTGGCTTATAGTTTGACTGCACCTGGCTAACAAAGGTCAGTTGTGCTGGTAGTATACTGCTTGCGTGTTGGGAATTACTATCTCATGCGTTTGCTCCACCTTTTCTATCCTGCTTTTTTCACTGTAACCTTGGATCGGGTTGTTAGCTACTGTCTGAACTCTGCACTGATCTCTATTCTGTAGATTTAGTGTTATGAATTCTCTAGACGTCTCGGCGTGTTTGTTTATTCAAAAGCATGCTGCAGCTTCCAATTTGGGGAGGATGGCTGCCCCATTATACTTGTTGTTCTATGTTAGTGAGCAGCATTTGCGTGTCTTTCATGTCGCATTCAGCTTATACATTGGTTATCTTAGCATTCTTCATGTATAAATGCATATATTACCTATTGTACATGTTCTTCATGTTGAGTGCACATTTGCGTTTTGTCTAAATGCATGCCCATGTATTGTTACAATGTTAGTTTGACTACTTTTGCCATCTTCAGCGTGGATTGTTTCTATATCCTGCTGTACATGCTTGGGATAAGGACAGTACGGTTGTCTTACTGAATAACATTTCTCACATATGCAGTATTGGGGCAGGGGAGGAGCAGAATCTATGGACTTATTCGCTCTGGCTGGCCTCTCTTGGCCCTAATCCTGCTCCCACATGTGAGGCTAAAAACCTCAGGGTCATCGTCGACTCCACACTTTCCTTCTCTCCTCACATCTCTGACATCTCTAAGAAGTCATACTACCAGCTGCGCTTCCTCATAGGTATTTTTCCCTTCCTCTCCTTCCCCAGTAAGCTCACAGACTCCAGAGCTCTGGTTCTCTATAGGCTGGACTACTGCAACAGCCTGTTTCTAAATCTGCCTGCCTCTACTCTCTGCCCTCTGCAACTTATCCAAAACAGGACTGCAAGACTTCTCCTTGGCCTCAAGACCAGGGATAGTATCTTTCTAGGACTGAAATCTCTGCACTGGCTCCCAGTGGCAGCAAGGATTAAGTTAAAAACCCTCTGCATTGTCCACAAGGCCTTCTGGGGTCTGGGACCTAAATACCTTCAACTCTCTCTTCCTAAATATCTTCCTTCTCGAGCTCTTCGCTCATCCGCCTCCAACTCCCTCAGGGTTAGTTGCTTCTCCACGCAGCGAGTTGGTGGTAGATCTTTCTTCTGCTGGTGCCTCTCTCTAGAACAGCCTCCCTACCTCTCTGAAACTTGAGGAGAATCATCTCCGGTTCCGGAAGCACCTCAAGACCTTCCTCTTTGCATCTGCTTTCTCTCCTCCTCTCCCCTGCTGATCTCCTTGCTGAATCTGAACTTGCACTGGATACTAGGCTATCCTATGATCTCGGGCCCAACTGCCCTCCCTGCCAGTTGCACAACTGCACTGCCCGCCTGGCTTCCCTTGCACTTGGGCACTGTTTCTGTACCCCTACTGCCCCTACTAGCACTTGACACCTGATGGCTGCACTTACCCTTGCACAGGCCACCAGCTGGCTGTACTTTTATTTATTGTCTTTTTTTATTATTTGTCCTATGTACTTCACTGCCCCCTTGCACTTTTCCCCTTCCCCCATCCCCTGCACTTGCGCAATCTCAATATCATCTGGCCTAGTAGGATCGTTGTCCCTGTTACCCCTCCTTGCCTCGCCACGCCTTGAAACACTTGTCTATAGGCATGTTATAAATGCCATATCATATCATATCTGCCTCCCAACATTCCCTCCTCTGGTCAAGTCATTAACCACACTCTCCCTTCTGCTCTTACCTGCATACGGCTCATTGCGTATGCATATTTGCATCACCCCCTCAAGCTGCCTGCACGTTTTACATGGTCATCCAAACTCCAGGCCATATAGCAGCATTCCCTGTTGGAATCACAATATACCCAGTGCTTGGTCTAATTGTGAGGGTCCTGAGAACATATACATTTTTACCCTGGAGAGGCGATAGGACTTTTCACTGCTCGGGTACAGGGGAAGTCATCCATTTGAGTATACTCATGCATCGGAGTATCCACATTTATCACTATTTTCATTCCTACTACCTCCTTGGCCGTCTTTTTGCATTGGCGTATTATTATTCTTGGAAACAAGGTGTGTGCCACTTCCCGGTGAAGTTTCGGCACAAAACCTTGTCTCCGGGGTACATTCAATGATTTTAACAAATTATCAGCGTCAATTGGTTCTTGAGTTTCATCTGTGGTCTTCGAACCCCCCTGGCATGTCTGTACATGCATACGAGAAACTTCACAGCACATGTGGCATCTGGATGTGTGCATGGACTGGCTTTAATTCATCAGGAAAAGGGACATACGACCACTAGCATATACCTGTATCCGTCAGAAATTTGGAGCATATCCACATAGTCGATATGCAAATGCTGAACTGATCCTGTAGGGTGGGGTATTGCTCCTCTCACTGTTCACAGAGTATGCCCAGCTGTGAATTTCTCGCATGTCAAACACTGTGGGCCTCATCACGAGTTTGGCAGTAACCCTTAAATGCGGCAGTAATACTATTACTGCCGCATTTAAGGGTCCACCAAATCACGTGCTTGGCGGATTTTCCCCCAGCTCTGAGCTGGGAGCAAATCTGCTGTGATTTTGCCGATTTTCTGCGCTATTACCACTTGCGGTAATACCACTGGTGGTGATTGCACCGAAAATTCCCCATTGGGCCCAATGGGAAATGGGAAATTCCCGAACGGGCCCAATGGGGGATGGGGAATTACCGTTCCGCCAAATCCATGATCCGGCGCTAATAGCACCGGGGGGTTTGGTGGTAGGGCTAATAGCCCCAGGGGTAATACCTCCAGGGTTAGCGCCCAACTTGTGATGAGGCCCTTTATGACAAAGTTAGCAACATTCTCAGCCAGATTAGGAACAAACCAGACCTCTGAGATCATTACTGCAAGGCACTCTCTTGATTTGTGTTCTGGTTAATGCAGCTGCTGTAAATGTACCGAAAGTAGCCCTAGGGGCTTAACAGGTTTTCTGGTGCTGTCCTGCTGCCACATTACATCTGTGGGGGGCAATGAGCACCCATTTCTTTTCCATGACTCTTGCTCTTCTGGTGGTGCCCTCTTCTGTAATTTGGTAATTTGCACTCTGGGTACCGTATTAATGTTCTCCTTCAATACCGTGTTGCGTGCACGTGTATGTTTGTTTGGTTCAGTCACAATGTCAGATCCTTCTGGAAAATATGCTGTTCTTTTTGCTTCTGAGTCGGCTGCCTCGTTGCTGTGAGAAATCAAATCCACGCCTCTGGTGTGCACTGTGCACTTCAACACGGTGATAGCTGATGGACACGTAAGTGCTTCTATGTCTAATAATGGTGCATGCTGCTCTGGTGTACTGTCTGTGCACAGGAAGCCCCTCCTTTTCCATTGTGACACTCCTGCATGTACTCTTGACGTCATATAGGCGGAGTCGGAGTACACCATTACTGCCTCTTCTTCATGTACCTCAAGCGCCAATATCGACGCTACCAATTCTGCCCCTTGTGCTGAGAAATGTGCTGGCAATCTCGCACTTGTCACTATATCACTATCTCAAAGCTGTCACTCTACCCTGCCTTCAACACTGTGGTGCCACTTGGCCTCTCACCCGTGCTCTGTTCTATTAACAATGATCTGTCAATTAATAGAATTATCCCCCCCTCCTAGGGCATTTTACTTGACATGGGGTATATCATCATGGTATTCAGTCTAGTTGGTGTAATCATGGACATAATCTCCCTGCTTCACTGGTTCTGCTATGAATCTGGCTGGGGTTGGCACTCAACACCTGACAATTTTGATCGATGGATTTGATATAATCACCTCATAACCAGAAACTCTCTGTGTTGTCAATGTGCTTTTGGGTTTTTCAAAGGTGGCAAAAAGAGCATGTTCAACATATAACGTAACTGAGGGTCCCATTATTATGTTTGCTGATTTCTCAATTGCAAAAGCTCCTGCAGCCAAAGCTTGCTCACATGGGTAATGGCCTCTCAGTACTGGATCGATGATCCCCCTGTAGAATGTTAATGGTTTGTGACCCATTGATAGTTTTCCTTGTGAGGACAGCCGTCATCACTTAATGCATTTGAATAGGAAAACAAAAGTTAGTCCTCATTATAATTGCAGATCCCTAACACTGGAGTGGTGCTAATTACTGCCTTCAACTCATCAAAGGCATCTATCATCACACATGTCCAGACTATGGGGGTCATTCGGACCCTGGCGGTAAGGGGTTAACAGCGTCAGTAATGGTGCCAGAGCCGTCAACCCTTTACCACCTTATTACGAGTTCTGCTCTATGAGCAGACCAGGGTGCTAGCAATGGTCCCGGTATTAACAGACCCGTTGTTAGCACCCTCCCAATTCCCATTGAGCCCTCTCGGGGCTCGAATGGGAATGGGGATTGGTTCCTTGAATGAGGAATTACTGGGCCCTCCAAGGTCGGAATGGCCGGTAATTCCCCATTCAAGGCGCCCGGACTTGGTACCCCCTACCTCGTAATGACCCCCAATATCATTGTTGTCTTTCTGTGCTCTGATCAAAGACCCATGCCCTACAGTAATTGCAAAGGCCTAGAGATTGCTGTAATTCTTTCTCTGGCCTGCCTGTTTTCATTATTGCTTCTGTTCTCTTTCAGTTTTCACCCTCCTTCCTTATTTTGATGTCAGCTGACCTATGTACAGAACCGCCTCCTGACAATATTGCATGGTCTCTTTGTCCACTTTATACCCTTTCTCTGTCAATACAGTCATCAGTGTCACTGAGTCTGTCCTGAACTGTTCCTCTGTGGTACTACACACCCACATGTCATCTACATATTTTATTACTGTGCTGTCAAGTTGCACATTTCCCAAATCTATATGTAGCACTCGGTTAAAGACAGAGGGTGACTCCCAGTTCCCTGGGGTAAATGGGTATGTTGCAACTTAATTCCAGGGTAAGTGAACAGGGTCAAATACTGTGACTCTTCATGCAAGGGGACTGAAAAAGAAAGCATTGTTTAAATCAATCACAGTAAAATATTTAGCTTTGGATGATATGTTGCACAATATTGTGGCTGGATTTGGCACCAATGAAAATTTGGCCTCAACAATAGTATTCGAGGGGTGTAAGTCCTGGATAAATCTCCACAACTCCCCCACCACCCGGTTGCCTTCTTGATCGGGTAGACAGCAGTGTTACATGAGATTCTGAAGGCATTAATATCCCTTGTGGCACTAAGGCAGCAATAGTTTCATGAATCCCCTCATAAGCTTTGTTTGACATGTGATGCTGTTTTACTCGTGGTAGAATGCCTCCCTTCTTCAGTTTAAGTTTAACTGCTCCTACTACTTTTAAGAGAGCAACGTCATATGGACTGCTGGTCCACAGTGTGCTTGGCACTTGTGCCAAATCCTCCTAAAGAAAGGGTGATGCTTTCTTTGCTGAAATTCCATGGGGAATTTCTCTGTTCTCAATTTCTACCCAATATGTAAGACTGAGGTTCGTCATCTGAGTCTTCGTCTGTAAGCAATTCCTCATCTGTCAGGTTAGTCAGTTTTTGTGCTTCGTCAACCGCTATTACTGTGCACCATTCCACCCCTTCCTGTTCCATTCCATGCATAATTACTCTGCCTTCCCTTACTATTGCTTCTTCTAGCTCAACATTTATTACCCGGCCCTCCTGCACGCCTGTGGGTACTTCTGATCTGACTAAAAACTCTGCGGGTAACCTGAATAACATGCTGTTATGAATTCTTGTGCATTCACTTAATGGATTCCTGGGGTAAAACATATTGTCCCCTGGTCAGTAAATGATATTGTCATGTTTACTTTACTCATCAAGTCTCTTCCCAATATGTTAACTGGTGTCTTGCCGAATATGATAATGGCATAGAGATGACATGTTCTCCTTTGCTGATGGGCAAATCGTCTGTAAAAGGAACTGTAGGTGTCACCCCAGAGAATCTTTGTGCATTAATCAGACCTTCCAGGATTTTGTGGCATGAAATGGCAAATTTTGCGGCACAAACCTTTATTTATTGTGGCATTCTTGCGGGACATTTTGTATTAACTGGAGGGTGTAAGATTGCCACATTGCAGGAAATAGGCAGAGTACAAGGCTACAAGACAGCCAGGGTATCATTATTATGTATCTTTTGTATTAAGGAAGAGTCCCAGATGTCTCTGAAGAAGCTGGATGCCATGGGACGACGGGTCATCTCGTCGGCGGCGACGACGATTAAAGCGCCCAATGCCCTGCAATCGTGGCACACTATGACAGGGAGCTGTGGTTCAAGATCGCTACGCTCCTGGACTTCCTCCCAGACGACAAGAGGGCTGAGGCCCTGGAAATCCTACAGGAAGGCGAGGTGGCTTCAGACCTTCAGACCACACCATAACGGTGACCACGGACATTGGCGACACCGGGTTTCGCCAGATGGGCAACAGCGTTTGCCTTCACCGGCGCGGTTGGCTCAAGGCCACCGACTTCTGCCAGGACGTGCAGACCAGGGTTCTGGACATGCCCTTCGACGGGAACAACCTGTTCGGCAAGACAGTGGACGAGTCACTGCAGGCCATCAAGGCAGACACCGAGACGGCTCGGGCTTTGGGCGTTCTTCAACAACGACGGCCGTGCTTTCGGAACTGCGGAGGCAAGCAAGGTGCCTCCAAAGGATTTGGCGGCAGTTCCTCTTCGTACCGCCAAGCGGCCCGCTCCTCATCGCAGGAAGCCTACAGAGGACGCAACAAGACCGGAGGATCCCGTTGTCTTCGCCAAGGAGGCCAAGGTGGCAAGGCCACGACGAAACAGGATTGAACCGGCCGTGGTGTCGGGCCCCCACCCGAGCACCCGGGTGGGAGGCCGACTGGCGAAGTTCATCAGCATGTGGGAGTCCATCTCCACTGATCGTTGGGTGCTGGATGCCCTGACCCGCGGGCACACTCTGGAATTTCATAAAACGTGTCCCCGTATTCCACCCATTGCCAGGAAGGAAAAACATGTCCCTCAACTGCTGCTGGAGGTACGAGCGATGCTAAGAAAGGGAGCCATCAAATTCATCCCAAAGAGGCTCCGGGGCGCTGGAGTGTACTCGCGGTACTTCCTCGTCCGGAAGAAGACCGGCGGTTGGCGACCCATCCTGGACCTTCGTCGTCTAAACTAGTACATCATGTCCCAGAAATTCCGGATGGTCACCCTTCAGCACGTGCTGTGACAGCTGGAGGAAGGAGACTTCCTATCGTCGCTGGACTTGGAGGATGCCAACTTCCACATTCCCATTCTAAAAGGACATCGAAAACTCCTACGATTTGTGGTCCAAGGGCGACACTATCAGTTCAGGGCCCTTCCCTTTGGATTGAAGTCGGCGCCCAGGGTGATCACCAAGTGCCTAGCACCAGTGGCGGTGTGGCTGCGCCTGCAAGGGATCCACATCTACCCCTACCTGGACGATTGGCTCATCTGAGCAAAGTCAAGGAACTTCGCCGTCGATCACACAACGAAGACCATCCAACTACTCACGGATCTGGGATTCTCGATCAACTTCGCGAAATCCCACTTGGTACCGTCGCAAGACGCCCTGTTCCTGGGAGCCAGACTAGACACAGTGGCGCGACTCGCTTCGCCGCCGGAGGAAAGGACAAAGGCCATCCTGGGCAAGGTACAACGGCAGTTGTCCATGGACGTGGCCAGGGTGCGACCCATCAAGTCCCTACTCAGAATGATGTCCTCGTGCATCTACCTCGTGCGCCTATGCAGGCTACGGATGCGACCACTGCAAGAGTTCCTCGATGCCCGTTGGATGCAAGCGGCGGGCAGCTTCGAAGACAGGGTCTCACTCAACGGGAATTTACACCAAGCGATCCGGTGGTGGGGCACCCATGCACATCTAGCAGCGGGTATGGACTTCCAGACCTCGGCACATCAGGAGACGGTGACGACCAGATTTCCGGGCACACACCGGAAATCTCCACGCAAGAGGCCTTTGGCTCCCGGAGGAGAGGTCACTGCACATCAATGTGTAAACAAGAAGATGTACCCTTCCTAGTGTACGAAGCTCAAGGCTATAGTACTTTATTGGTACAGGAGTATACTCCTGTACATAGATTAGTGTATAGGTTGGTCTGTTAAGTGGTAGATCCAAACCTGAGGAAAAAGGTATATTAACCTCTCACTGTGCTAAGACAAACCAGAGGGTAAAAACAAGGGTTTTATATGCTAATCGTACAGGTAAATATTCAGTACATAAAGCTTAAAAGAAGGTGTTGAAAAATGCAACATAGATGAACAAAAGGTAAAGACAACATATAATACCATCAATAAATACTCCGAAAAAGGGAGAGAAGTGCAGTATTTACAACAAAGTGAACAGAAAATGCTATATTAACAATATACAGAAACGTGGCAGAGACTGAGTGAACAGAGTCTGATTCAGGCGGGAACAAATGCATGTGGCTGTTCACGGATTGACACGTTTCGGCGGAAGTGCATTAAGGTAGAGTCCGCCTTCTTCAGGGCTCCGTAGGGGCGACCCTGCCGGTGCTGAAATCCCAAAGTCTCGGTCATCAATCACCAAAGGGCAAAAGGGCTGGGCAAAGAAAGTACTCAATTGGGTCCTACACGAAGGTGGGCAGGCCCAGGGCAGTAGTCGTAGTGTTGAGCGTTGTTCTGCAAGAACGCAAGTGAAAGTTCACTGGATGGTTAAAGAGCTGGGATGGGTGCGCAGAAAATCTTCATCTGCATCAGGCGAGATGTCTGCAAACAGTCCTAGGGGGGTCCCTAGCACGGCGGCTTCTACAGTCCAGTCACGCGCAGAGAGGAACGCTGTCTGGCTGGACAGGGGCCGCGAGTATGCGTTGCAAGTGAAGGCCACATCAATGTCCTGGAACACCGAGCAGTGTTCTGGGCCCTCAGGTAGTTCCTTCCGTCCCTCAGAGGCAAAGTGGTAAGGGTCTTCACCGACAACACCACCACAATGTTCTACATCCGGAAGCAGGGGGGCACCAGATCCCCAGCCCTATCCAAGGAAGCGCAGGATCTGTAGCACTGGGCCGTCGCCCAGGGATGTCCCGGGTACCCTTCCATCTGGTCGGAATAAAGAACACCATCGCCGACTCACTCAGCAGGGAGCTGCGCTCGTGCCACGAGTGTGAACTGTGGCAGGATCAAGTGCATCTCCTATTCCGATGATGGGGCAATCCCCAGATCGACCTATTTGCGACGGTGACAAACGCCATGTGCCGGAGGTTCGACAGCAGGTTTCCCCAGGTGGGGAGCATGGGCAATGCCTTGTCATTTCCCTGGGACGGCCTGTTCCTGTATGCGTTCCCACCGTTGCCGTTGCTGCTGCGACTCATCAGTCAACTCAGATGGTCCTGGTGCAGGATGATCCTCGTCGCACTGGCATGGCCGAGGCAGATCTGGTTTCCAGACCTTCTGGATTTGTCAGCGTCCCCCCTGGTCAAACTACCGACGGACGCGGATCTTTTAACCAGAGAAGGAGGCGCTATCCCCCATCACGACCTAAGATCGCAGAACCGGCAGGCCTGGCTCCTGCAGCACTAGAATTCGGAGGGTACGATATCCGGGCAGACTGCAAGGAGATGCTTGCAAAGGCCAGGGCGTCCTCGACTCTCAAGTGCTATGGACACAAATGGAAGAGGTTCTCTGTCTGGTGCTGTGAACAGAAGATTAACCCTCTGATGATTACGGCCCCTCAAGTGCTGCCGTACTTGCTATCGCTGGCTAAGGCGGGGCTGGGGCATGCCTCCATCAAGATCCATCTGGCAGCTTTCTCCCTCTACACCACAACTTTGGGGCGGTCATCTCTATGGTCTCATCACCTGGTGAAGGAGTTCATGAAAGGATTGTTCCGATCGTTCCCGCTGGTGAAGGCTCCGGCCCAGGCGTGGGAGCTCAACGTGGTGCTGACCAGGCTCATGGGGCCACCATTTGAGCCGCTGCATTCGGCACAGTTGAAGTTCCTGTCGTAGAAGACAGTGTTTCTTGTGGCCATCACCTCCACACGACGAGTGGGAGAGATCCAGGCCTTCTCCTGTAAACCTCCATACCTGACATTCCACGAGAAGAGGGTGGTGCTAAGGACGCACCCCTCCTTCATGCCCAAGCTGCCGTTGGACTTCCATCTCAACAAACCCTTGGTGTTACCTGTTTTCTTCCCGTCGCCTTCGTCGCCGGCTGAGAGGACTTTGCACTCGCTGGATGTGGCTAGAGCACTGAAGTTCTACGTGGACTGCACAAAGAGTTTTCGGAAGACATCACAGCTGTTTGTGAACTTTGGACCTGTGAACTAAGGGAAGGCCCTGTCGAAGGCTTCCATTTCCAGATGGCTCTCTGGCTGCATCATGCACTGTCACCGGTTGGCAAACCGACCATTGCCCGGCCGTCCGAGAGCCCATCCAACCAGAGCAATCGCTGCTACCACGGCGTTCCTGTCTGGTGTGCCCCTGCTGGACATCTGCAGGGCTGCTACATGGAGGTCGACGCACACCTTCATGAGATTCTAGGGCATCGACCAGGATTCCAGGGAGGAGTCCAGAGTCGGCCAGGCAGTGCTGCGCAACCTGTTCGCCTGAAGGTGAGCCTGGTGAGGAGGTAAGAGATGCTTAATGTTGAGTTGCTGAAATGCTTAATGTTGAGCCTTGCCACCTCCCGTGGTTGTGCATGTGTGTACTGCTATGTATTCTTGTATTCATGAGCATGTGAATCCATGCCAGACCCCATGCTGGAGAAGGAACAAGTTACTTACCTGTAACTGTTGTTCTCCAGCATGGGTCTGGCATGGATTCACATGCGAACCCTCCCAACTACCTCTCTGTGGCTCTTCCCTTGGTCCTTCTGCCACTTTAAGTGCTACCAAATCTGAAGATGGCTGCCAGAGGAGGGGCTTAGGTAGAGGGCAGTCATTGGCTGGGTGCAGTATGACCCAGAGACCAGTGATTGGTTACTAGTAGAAAGACAGTTCAGAAACGAAACTGAAACTGATTTCTTTCTTTACCCGAGGATTCCCAGCGTGACGACGGGTAATATTCATGAGCATGTGAATCCATGCCCGACCCATGCTGGAGAACAACAGTTACAGGTAAGTAACTTGTTCCTTCTCAAGGGTGACCGGCGCATTTCCACAGGCTTGAGCTGTAGCGCAAATTGTTCACTGGCCAGCTGCCTTGAATGGTGTTCTGGGTTGTTTGACCGAAGTGTAATTATTTGCGGCGGAATTGACTGTAGTCCATTTCGCCCCGAATAGATTTGCATTTCAGTCAAACAACCGAAAATGTACCTTTCACCACCACCCCCTCCCCTACTTAACTGCTTGGTCGCTGCTGCTTCCCCTGCAACCCTGCGTTGTCAGATCCATCCCTCTAACGCGGGTCGGATCCGACTCCGCAGGGTCCCTTTTTCATTATTTTCTTTTTTTCTCTGTCCCCTCCTCCAATTTTGAGGAAGTGGGGCACACCCCTGCAACCCCCTAACCCAAATAATACTGAACTTGGGGAGCGGGTGACACCCTGCAACACATGTTCGGTATTTATAAAAATCGATCGAATAGTACTGGACGAAATAGGTCAAATTGTACCATTCGATCGATTTTTGCCATCAAAATGGGTAGTACCTTGAATAGAATCACTCTCCCGACAGTGTTCTGCAAGCTCCCAGCGCCTTTCACAGGGACAGGCCCTTCAGGGGCCTGCCACTGTAAAATGCGACCCAAAAAATGCATTTTTATCCTGTTTGAGGAACAGAAATGCAAGCGACACAGCAGCGGTTCCTTAAAAGAAATGCATGATGGGGTCAGGAAAGACCCTGTCATGCAGTGGCACCCCCACATCCCGTGCGTGTAGGGTTGCCTACAATTTCGGCACATTAAAAAGTGCATCTTGCTTGAAAATGAGTGATGCGATTTTAAATTGGCAGAAACGCCACTTTATTTGATCAAGGAGGTGAAAAAGGCCATCTGAAAGGGCGCGCATATAAAATGGCCCATTCATGTGTCCTTTGTGGATTGGGCTGCTCTTTTTTTTTTGGGCGCAAGTGATGAGATGTGTTGGGGCATTTCATTTCTTGCAACAAAAAAAAAAGTTGAGAACCTAGCACCCTGAGTAATATTTTTTTTAAACAGTAATTTTTGCAGATTAGTTTTTTTAATTTTTTTTTTAAAAGGTGCTGTTTTTGCACAAAACGGTCGTTTTCGCAGCATTTTGCGCAAAACAGCTGTTTTTGCGGCATTTTCATTCCAAAATCGCTATAAGCTGGAGTGTCTGTCTAGGTGTTTTCTCCTAGGTGAGCCACTTAAATTTTACCCCTCTCTGACTTAGCTCCTAAGTGTCTAACTATGGCCCTCAATACGAGCATGGCGGTGCAGTAAAAAACATTACCGCCACTTTTCCTGCTCTGCTATATTCCGAGTTTGGCTTTGGAGTGGACGATTTACCTCCAGCATCATACTGGAGGTAAATCCTTGAACCTTCTGAAGGAAGAATCGGCAAAAGCAGTGGCATTACGGCCCGTGGTAAGTCTGCCAAAATCCCCATGGATGCCTATGGACTCCAAAAAATGGTGACTAACTCACCTACCACTGCTTGCAAACTGGTGGTAAATCCGCCAGACCAAGTGGTACTAACAGCAATTCCGTTTGGTGTTGTTCTGGAGGATTTACTGCTGGAATACCGCCAAACTCATAATGAGGGCCTTTGTTTTTGCACCCATGTGGTTTTGCTCCTCTGTGTTTCAATGTCATTTTTCCCCTCAGGGTTTGTTCTCCGAGGTGCTCTACTCTAATTGCATCTGATTGTGATGTTGCTCCCAGCTGCTGTGCTGCAATTCTACTACTAAGTTTCAATACAGGGGTTTTCTCCTGGAACGATTCCACTCCATTGTTGACTTGGTACCCACTGCTTCCTGCTCACCTGTCTTGTGATTAGGACCAAGCCCTGAATGCTGTCCAGTGCTAAGAATACCAGGATATTCCAGGCTACCTCAGGATGTTGCCTCACAATTACCCTAGAAGAGGTGCATCACTGCTAGGAGTTTGGCATGGTAACAGCGGATGGATGCCCAAATGCCCTCTGAGGTGCCAACTGACTGCTTCCTGCACGAATATACTCAGTTTATGTATTCCAACACCCGGTACGCACCCCAACGTATCCACACACCTCTGCAACTGATTTACACACCAAAGGCCTGGCTAATGCATCCTATCACCGTGGAAACCTGAAGCTTCCCTTTGTATACAAATGCCTCCATGCCCTTGAAACAGAACACCTAGAATATGACCCAGATGCAGAGCTTAGGGTACTTCAGGCCTTCCCCATCAACACAACAACAAAGCTATCTTGCATCATCTCCCTCTCCCTACTAACGTGATGCACCCCACTCTTATTTCAGATTCTGCAGAGTACTTGGTGACCATGCAAGTGTCAACAGGCGGGGATATAAATACCATTTATATAACTTTCAGGGGAATCGTATTTCTGTCATGAGAATGGGGCAAAGGTGGGAGGAGGTCAAGGGTTGGGGTGATGCAGAAATGTTTGAGACTGTTGCAGGCCGTGCTACGGATAGGATTTTGAAGAGGGATTGTTTTACTCCCTATTTTTTTAAAGTTGGGAGTAAAATGATTTTTCGTGGAGTAAAAAAGAAAGCCCCATTCCTAATGAGAGTATTTTCTAAGCAGGTAAATACTGCAAAACACAAACATTTTTGTAATAAATATCTCATTGCACCTAATTATTCATGCGCATTAAAAGATGCATTTTAACCTCTTCAGATCAGGCTGTAATAATAGTGTTTTCTTCCTGAAGCACTACGTGTACAACTATGTCAACTGTAAGTGAATGCACCCCTTGTTTTCATACAGTGTCCGTAGGGGCAAGCATGGGATGGAGGGCAGACATCCCACATAAAATGGTCAAGTGGAAGTAATGCAGGCTTTTGGGTAATGTGCGGCCCTTGGCAGGGGGTGCATATTGCCAGTGAAAGTGTTCATTGTGTTTCTTTTTTTGATTCTAGAATTGACAGTGGTGGATTCCATGTAATAATGTCCCCACAAAAATGCCCCTTGACATAAAAGTCATTGTTTTTTGCAGGGACATTATACATTGAACATGCGGGGGAAACCCCGGGAACCCCTGTTTTTATTTGTTTTTTTAACAGTGGTAGAAGGGGACATCTCTGCAACCAATCCCCATACATAATGCCACCATATATAATGTCACCAATGGCTTTTTCCAGCAACATTATGTATGATAAGATAGTTTATTTATATAGCGCCTATACACAATGTGTTTCAAAGCGCTTCAATGCAAGAGAGGGAACAAGGGAAAATAGAATGACATTCTTACCGGACGTGAACAGTAAGGATGCGAAATTAACTATCGTACTCAAATAGTGCAAGAGCTAAGACATAGATAAGGAAGGGAGGGTAAGAGTGGGAAGGAAATGGAAACAGACAGGCGACTACCATACTAGGCCTGACAACATTTCTGGTAGAGCCGGAGAAAACAAAAGGTGAGGTAGGGGGTGCAGAAAGGGAGGGGAGGAAAGAAACAAGCGACTATCGTACTAGGCCTGACAACATTTCAGATAGTGCTGGGGGGGGGGACAATTAACAGGAGGGAGGAGGTTGCTATCGTACTAGGACAAGGACAATTCTGATAGAGTAAGCGCATAGAAGAAAGTAGGGGGAGCAGGGGAGGAAGTAGGAAAAGGGAGAGGAGGAGAGAACAGAGAGTAAGCAGTCAAAAAGAGTGGCGAAGCAAGAGGGGAGACCGAATACAATTGCAGAAGTCAGTATTAACACATAATTTTACAAGTCTGGATACAAGATGGAGATGGGAACAGCATGATTCATGGCCACCGTGGATCAATGAAGTCCATAAAAGTCAAATCCAGTATTGGCCACAAGACATGCTGGTGAAACCAGAATGTATCAGGGCAGACTCCTGCAGAAGTAGGCTGGAGGGGTGGGGGAGCTGTGTAGATGAATCAAGCAAAATAGGCAACACCTGTGTGCGAGAAGGGGTGGGGGGCACAAGGGAACATTACAGGGGGACCAGAGAGGTGGGGATGGCCTGTGGGGACAGAGGAGAGGGAGTAAACACATGTTAGTGCATGCTTACCTGCTGTCTGTGCAGGGGTTCAGGCCCTGGGTCCTCCTGGTCCGAATAGGTCCAAACAGGAATTACCCTTTTCCTCGTCTGCCCTTCACTTTGGACATTATTGGGGATATGTATGGGGACATTATTACCTGATACGCAGTGGCTGCAGATCACGGACAAAACATGTATATAGGTGTTCCCTCCATAGTGAAATGAGAAGAGAACCGGAGGGGAGACAACTGGGGTGTCCCTGTGATGCTTTGAGGTTAGTGTGGACGGGAAGGGTAGCATGAGATTGAGCCAATAGGTACCTATGGTTTTTGAGTTTGCTTTCAGGAGGACCAAACTGGAGCTATTGTTCACTTTGGGGGGAGTAAAGGATTTCATACAAATATCGGCCCTGGAGATAATAGAGTTCATGAAGACGCATTTGGGAATGATCAGGGCTATGGCTGCAGGCGAGGTTACTCTGAAAATAGGAGCTTCCTGGAGGAGTTGGAGAGGAGCTAAGAAACCGCTGGAGGTCAACGGCCACGAGGAGATACACAGGCAAGGGTAGTGGGCTTCCGTTTTGACAATCCTGCGTATTTTGGGCAAGACATGGTTTGCTTATGCTTCTATGTATGGAGTTACAGTTACTGAAATTGATAGCAATAGTTGAGCTCTGGGGAGTGGGTAGGTGGGCGTAGACAAAGACTATTTACTTTGGGTTCTTTTAGATCAAGAGAAAATGGGTGCTAGTGTTAACATGCTGATGGTTGTTGTGGTAAAAGTCGTTGGCTTGCATGGGCCGGAAGTGGGTGTACCTGGTAAGAGCGGACATGTGGGCCAGGACAATTCTGATAACCGAGGAAAACCGGAAGAGGAAAAGGCAGGCGGTTGCGGGGGAATGGTTTTGGTTGTGGGGGTGTATCGTGAGTTCAGAAACTTGGAAATGAGGTTGGGAAACACTTTGGATGGATGCGGGGCGGTCGGAGAGGGGGGATGGCAACACGAGACATTTGAGAATTGGAAGGGACCTGTAAGCAGTGGCGCAACATAATTGAGCTGATCGGGCTCTAGCCCCCCCAACCCCACGAGGTTTTGGTCTATGTTGACTCGACCTGGCTGACCTACAGAGTCGTGGCTGGACAGAACAGGACACTGACATTTAACTGTGCCTGTGCTTCTCTGTTATTAGTACCCGGCGAGGGTGCAATCTGAATGAAAGAGCCATTCTGAATGGCCCTCACCGAGTCATTACCAGGCCGGGAATCCCTCTGTAGGGATTCCACGGCCTCTGTCCCCTGCGGGAGGCGCAGCAGCCCCTCAGCCAATGCGGTTGCTCAAAGCGCGGACTCAGAGGCTGCCTTTGCTTCCCGCTGGGGACTCAGGTAAAGCTTTTTTTTCTTTCCCTCCCTCCTCCCACCTCCCTGCCCTCCCCACCCCACTTACCTTCTATCCTTTGTCCCCAGTGGGGGACGATGGTAGCCTCCTGCCGTGTAGAGACTCGGAGCGGGGCCATCCCCGCTCCGAGCCTCCACACGGCTGGAGGCTTCTATCATTCCCCGCCGGGGACCCAGGTACGTTTTTTAATTTTTTAAAAATGTTTTAATTTATTTTTTTCCCCTCCCTCCTGCCCTCACAACCGCACTTACCTTCTTTTATTTTCGGGAGCGGACGTGCTGGAAACGCTTCTGTTTCCAGTGCGTCCGCTCCCGATGGCTGCCATGGAAAGGGAAAACGGACTCTGTTTTCCCTTTCCATGGTGGGCATTTTCTTTGATGTCTTTTTTTTTTCTCCTGAAACGCTGCAGCGTTTCGGGACAAAAAAAAAGCTTTTAGTGCCCCGGTCATGCAGTTTTTGCAGGCCGGGTACTAATAGCTTTATGCCCCTCGCGGCGGGGGCATTACCGACTCTGGTAATGTCCTGGGGCCTTCGTTAACTATGGGCCAGGCAGGAAAACCGAAAGAGGAAAAGGCAGGCGGTTGCGGGGGAATGCTTTTGGTTGTGGGGGTGTATCGTGAGTTCAGAAACTTGATATTGCTTCAAATAGGTATGCTGGAGCGGTTTTGTTGATGCATCTGAGAGTGAAGGTGAGGATTTTCAGAGTAATATGGTCTTTGACCTGGAGGCACCGGGCTTCACGTCTGGCATGGGATATATGGTCTCTTCTAGGGATGGTCATGGTGGCTCTGAGGGCATTGTTTTGGGTGGTTTGCAGTCTGTGAATGTTTTTGGCAGAGGTGCCAGCTAGGAGGGCGTTGCAATAATCGAGTTTGGCTCCTATAGTTGCTCTAGCTATGGCCAAGCGGTTAGGGGTGGATAAGTAGGGTTTAATGGCATTGATGAGTTTGGTGCTGAACGCTGATGCAGAGGCTATGGCACTGACGTGTTTGTTCATCAATAGATTTGCATCAATGTGAACACCTAGAGTCTTGACAGAGTATGATACGAAGATGGTTCAGTTGTCTATGTTGAAGTTGTTGTATTGGGGGCTTAGTTTTGATCATGTATTTGTCTGGGCCAGGTTGAGAATTTCAGTCTTCTCCCCGTTAAGATAGAGGCCATTGATTGCCATCCAAGCTTGGATAGTGGCATAGATGTTGTGAAGGGCCGTGGCGTCTTGGGGATAGAGTCCAGATAGGGGTAAACGTACTTGAGTGTCATCTGCATAGTTTGTATATGCAACACCCATGGAGTCAAGTAGGTCGAAGAGGGGTTTTGTAAAGAGGTTATAGAGGGTGGGGGCTGTACAAAATCCTTGGGGACACTGCAGTTTATAGTGGTATCTGCGTTAGCTGTGTCAGAGTAGACCTTCATGGCTCTTCCTTCAAGGAAGGAAGTTATCCAGGGTGCTGCTTGATTAGAGAAATGGGCCGCAAGGGTGAGGTGGGTGGTGAGTGTTTGGTGATCTACCAGGTCAAAAGGAGCTGATAGATCGAGAAGGAGGAGCAAGGCAGGTTTATCTTTGTCCATGATCTGTGAGATTTGATTTTTTAGGTCTAATAAGGCGGTTTCTGTTCCATGCCCGAGACGGAAGCCAAATTGTCTTTTGCCTAGTATGGAGTTAGCTTCTATGTATGATTGGATCTGGATGTGAGCTGCTTTGTCCAGGATTTTTAGGAGGAACCGAACTGTTGTTATCTGTCTGTAGTTGTTGGGTTGCGCTGGGTCAAGTGTGGCCTTTTTTAGAAGTGGCCACACCCAGGCTTCCTTGAGATTGTTTGGGACAGTTCCTGTTTGGAAAGATGCGTTAATGAAGGCAGTAATCAGGGGTGCTAGGTCATTGGCGCATTCCTTGATGATTTTGGGAGGGCAAATGTCTGCTTTGCAGAGGGATGTTTTGAGGTTTTTGATGAGATTAAGGACCTCAGGTTCAGTGACGTGTCTGAAGGAGAATTGAGCGTGATTGAGATAACAACGCTTGTCTTGTGCAGGGTGGTTGGTGTTTTGGTTTGGGAGGGCTTTGCAGTGGTTTTGGATTTTGTTCTGGAGAAGTTTTATTTTCTTGAGCATGGCGGACTGAATGATGGCACACCAGGTTTTGTCTTTAGTTATCTCGTCAGCGGTAGCCGGAGGAGTGACTAATTCATTAAAGATTGCAAATAGTTCTTTAGCTTGGGAGTTGGCCTTTGAAATCCTATCATTGAAGGGTTTGGATTTTGCTGCTAAAATGGCTTTTTTATATTGGAGGGCTATTTGTTTGAAGAGGCTCTTATTTAGATCACTCAGATCCGTTTGCCAATTTTTAAGCGACTGACGCTTTTGAGCTCCGAGGGTTTGGAGTTCTTCTGAGAACCAAGAGTTGCAGTGAAATTATTTTTTTTCCTTCTTGCTTTCAAGTGGGGCTATAGAGTTTATGGCATTGGTGAGAGTATCATTGAAGATAGCTGATAGTATATTTGGGTCCTGAGAGAAAGGTGGTGCTAGGCAGGGGCTTTAAAGGTGGGGACGCAAGTTGTCTGCGTTGAGTTTTTTAGAACTTCTTATTGTGGCAGGTGGTGCGTGGGTGAGAGTCTTAGGTTTAGGGTTGGTGGGGATGAGGAATTCGATGCATGTGTGGTCCATCCATGGAAGGGCAGTGTTTGAGGTAATGTTGGATGCACAGTTGTGATCCATGACCCAGTCAAGGGTGCGGCCTTTGGAGTGAGTGGGGGTGAGGACTCCTTGGGAGAAACCTAAGTCTGCGAGTTCTTTAGCTAGGGTTGCAGCTGATTTATCCTTAGAATCATTGTATCCTAAATTGAAGTCTCCTAATAGAAGGATTTTGGAGGACTTTTTAATGTTGCATGGTTGATGGGAGAGGTGCTCTTGCAAGTCAGCTGGGAGTCCGGGAGGTCTGTATAGGATGTGGATGTTGATTAGATTATTGGGGGAGAGCGTAAGCTTGGCTGATAGGATATCGGCATTACCACCCCATGTACTATGGTCTGCTAATCTAATGGATAGTGAGTCTTTGTGGATAAGGGCGACTCCCCCTTCAATCCAGTGTAAAGATGCCACAGGGGGGTGTCTCTACTTCTGCTCTCTATATGGTAGAGGAGAGGCACAGAGAACCCCAGCCAAGATTCTCTGATATTGGTACGTGGTCGAGCAATCAGGCCTAGCTTCTCAGGAGGTGATGCAGGCTGGTTCTTAAGTACAGTCTAGTCCCCTATCCCCCACAAAGGAATGTCCACACACTATATTGGTTAAAACACAGTCTTTATATATTTAATATTCAAGGTCACGTACACTATCACAATAACTCACTTTGTGCTCAGAAAATCAATAATGGGAAATATATACAGTTCTAAAGTGGTACCACAAACGTTATCAGATCTCATTAAAGTGCATACGGTCAGAATGACACACAGATCAAATAAAGGAAACCAACAATAGAAAATAGGAAGAAAGCAGTTGGTTGGAACAATTTGCAGATTACTGGTCCCGCTACCTAGACACGGGTCTGTGTGGAGATCCCCCTACCTGGGCAACCTGAGCAAACCTTTAAAGCAACAATGTATCCCCTTCACCTCCATCCATCTCCTTGAGGGCCAGTCTGCCCACATTCTGCATCCCCCCCTACAGAGGAGAGCCCCGCTGCAGCCGTGGGCCACTCGCACCCACATCAGCTGTTCGGATCAGCTGCCTGGCGCGAAGATGGCCGACGGAAAGCTCGGCACAGAAATGAGGCTGCTCCTTTGTTGCTAGGCAACGGGAGCATCTTAATTTCCCAGGGGCCATACCGGCAGGCGGAAGCCGGCCACTGGGAGCGAAGGCCACGGAGAAAAGGCCTGTTCAGCTCCTGTTTGCTACTGAGAGCGTGGCGTGGCCACTCCCCTAAGCTCCGGAGCACGCGAACATTACCCAAGTCATCCATTTGCTAGAGTACCCGTGGTGACCTACCTACTCCTCTCCCTACAACTATATAACTTTACCCCTATCTAAGGCAACACCACCCGGTTCCAGCTGTCCCCAGAGACAAGTCTGACATTGCCAAGATGCTATCTGCCCGGATTAGCCTTTTCCTCTGAGATATGCCGACTCAGTGAGTACTTTAACACTAAATGTATGCTCTTTGATGTTACCATACATATCCGCAACTGAAAGTACACCCTAGTACTGCTCCTATGCTGTACTGCTGTATCTCACATGTGCAGCTCCCAACCACTCCTTATAGCACAGACTTCTCATGGAGTCTCACCTACAACTATACATGTGATATTTCAATGCACCATGTGTAAATAGTAGAGAAAGGTTAGATTGCATTAACAGCATTCATTGCATCCCTCTCCTAGGTAAACCTTGTTGCCAAATTGTTCCTTCATGCTGATATTTCTAGCATATATTGTGTTTTGCATTTAGGTGACCCCTGCCACCAAATTGCTCCTACATGTTGATATTTCTAGCATATATTGTGTTTCGCATTTAGGTGACCCCTGCCACCAAATTGCTCCAACATGTTGATATTTCTAGCATATATTGTGTTTCGCATTTAGGTGACCGGTGCTACCAAATTACCGCCACATGTTGATATTACTAGCATATATTGTGTTTCGCATTTAGGTGACCCCTGCCACCAAATTGCTCCTACAGGTTGTTATCTCCAGAATATATTGTGCTCTGTATTTAAGCAACCTCTGCTGCTAAACTATTCCACTCATTCATACCTTACCTAGTATACAGTGTTCTTGGAACCTTGATAAATCCTGTTACCAATGGTTCCCACTGACTACTAATGTGGTACGCTAGATAGGCCACCTTTATATAATTATGTATCTACCAGCTATTTATACAGTCCTACTGAGGACTATCCTGCACTCACTTATCATGCTAGATGCCAACTTACCCAACATCTTGCCTCCTTTGACGTCTGTAATACGTCTGAACTGTAATTCTTCTGGCTAATATTTACATCCTAGCCACAGCTCCCCTGAGACAGCCACTTCTGCATCATTCCCATGTGATACACTTAGCAGAAACCTTAGACTCCGTGCCAGACTAACTAAATTGCATGAAGCTCTCTGCAGGTCTCTTCCCCCTATCAACTTCAAAACTAACTTTCAGCAGGTCTGCAAACCTCGTTATACTACGCTACCTTTACAACCTAACTCCAATATCTACCCAACTCAGAATAGCAAGACTAAGACACCCATTACATCTACTACTCCATCCCGCCAAGCCATAGAGGTCACTAAAACCCCAACCATCGTTGGAGCACTCCTTAACGTGAGATTGCTTGTTGCCCATGCCCTAGACATTGCCGACCTAATTACAGAGGGCAACCTCAATTTTCTTGCAATCACAGAGACTTGGCTACATAATGCTGCAGGACCTTCGCTTATGCTAGCCATCCCGGATGGATACACGATAGTCAGACATGATCGAGAAGGTGCAAGAGGTGGCGGCATTGCTATAATCTCCAAAACGAGCCTCTCACTCAGACTAGTACCTTCCCAATTGACTCAATCCTGCGAGACCCTATCTGCCAAACTCCAGTTAAATAATAATCAATCACTCACCATTCACTTTTTATATAGACCCACAGGCCCCCTAGGCACCTTTGAAGAGGATCTCCATAACCTACTCACTAACAACCTCAAACCTTGTTCTCAACTAATCCTCCTTGGGGACTTTAACTTAGGTTTCCATGACACCACGGATACTAATGCTACTGTGGTAGCCAATATGATTCACGCACTAGGCCTAACTCAAAGAGTTGACAAGCCTACGCACCTGAAGGGGAGAGCGTTAGATTGGATAGCTGACTGTAACTGTTCAGCCACTATTTCTTCCATAATGCCCTTACCTTGGACAGACCACTCTTTGGTGTCCTTTATCCTCGCTACATCCAGACCCAACCCTACGGCCCCTCCACAAGCGCCACCATGCTTGATCAGAAATAAAAAATGTAATACTGTAGAGAAAGTTATCCCAGCTATACTACCGTCCCTTAACGCACTATCAGCAAATCTAACTCTCAACACCCTAGTGCAAGAATTTAATAATATTATGCTCTCTACTCTAGACAAACTGGCACCTCTCAAACTTAGATCAAGTAAACCGAAAGCTCACCTAAACAAATGGTTTACTCCACAGTTAAGAGACCTACGCATCCTGAAAAGAAAGAGTGAATCCACTTGGAGGCTCTGCCCCTCAGTCGATAACAAAGCTAAATTAACGTCTCTCTCCTCACTTTACAAAAAAGAAGTTTGCCTGGCAAAAAGTAACTCGTATGATGATCGCATAGCCAAATCCAATTCCAGCATGAAAGAGCTCTTTACCATTCTAAAGGAACTTGAGTCTCCTATCGTCACACCGGACACCTGCACCATGGACAAACTTTGGTGCACAGATATCAAGCAAGCCCTAGCTAATAAAATTATCACACTCCAAAATAAAATTCAGCATAAAAAAGAAGTACTAAAAATGCAGGATTCACCAAAAATGCCCTATAATAATAATGTATTGGCGCACAGTAATACCTTCCACTTCTCCAAAATGACCACCTTGGAAGTAGAAAAAATTATCTTGTCGCTTAAACCATCTAATTGTAAAGGCGACATCTGTCCAGCACAATTAATAAAAGATGCTGCCAGAGAATTATCTCCCTTTATTACTAAATTGATCAACACTTCCTTTGCCGCAGGCACCATCCCTGCCAACCTCAAACAGTCCTGGGTGCTCCCCCTCCTTAAAAAGCAGACACTAGACCCCCTCATGCCCACTAATTACCGTCCTATCACTACGGTACCGTTTCTTCTCAAGATTCTGGACAAAGCTGCATACAACCAAATTCAAAAGCATCTAGAACTACATAACCTTCTTGGAGAGAGACAATCGGGCTTCCGTCCCCTACATGGAACAGAAACTGCCCTCATTGACTTGAAATCCCGAATTGACGAGCTGAGAGACAAAGGTAGAACAGTACTCTTGCTACTCCTGCATCTCTCAGCTGCCTTTGATTTGGTGGATCACAAAGTCCTCTGCAGTCACCTGGATTCCGCCGCCCACTTCTCCCCGGAAGCCATCAGATGGATGGAATCATTCCTGAGTGAAAGAACGATGAGAGTTTTCTCCCCCTCAGCAGCAGCAGATCCCACCCCCATCTCATGCGGTGTCCCCCAGGGCTCTTGTGTCTCCCCAACTCTATACAATATCTTCACCAAGCCTTTGTTTGATGATCTGGACCTTATTGGTATCACCTACACTAACTATGCAGATGATACACAGATCCTCCTCCCGCTTTCTGGGGATCATGTGAAAGACACGGAATTGGTGAACAAGGTATATCTTATCATCCAGGCTTGGATGGCCATGCACGGCCTCTGTCTGAACGATGATAAGACAGAGCTGATTATCCTGGGCACCCAAGCTAGCATCAAAAAACTAGCCCAGGACTTCTCCTCATTCAACATAGATGGGAATATCATCTAAGTGTCCAAGGATGTAAAAACCCTGGGATTCTATCTTGATTCTACCCTATCACTTGATAAACAAAATCCCTTGCTTCCTCTACGGCTTACACGTGCAAACTAATGAGAGCTGGCAAACCATTCCTCTTCAATAAGAGTTGCTTAATCCTGGCTAGAGCCTTAATACTCTCCAGAATTGATTACTGCAACACACTATACTCCGGAGCCAATAAAACAATAACTCAAAGACTACAAATACTACAAAATAATGCCCTGAGAGCAGCTTTAGGCATAAACAAAAGATCCCATATCTCCTCCGCCAGACGCCATCACAACTGGTTGACCACGGACAACAAAATAAAACTCAAGATGCTATCCTTGACCCACAAAGCCCTTAACAACTCTGCTACTAGATACCTGATTGACAAATTCCACAGGAGAACATCTCTTAGACCAATCAGAGCTGTCAACTCTAATTGTTTGACAATACCATACTTTAGACTCACCACGATTGGAGGAAACAGCTTCCCGGTAAAGGCTGCAAAAACCTGGAACTCTCTGCCACAAGACCTGAGAGTGGACTTGCCCTACCTTCGTTTCAGAAAAAATGTCATTCAACTTCTCACCTCGACTGACCTTAGCGGACCTGTGTCACCTACCTCCTACTGCAATTACGCGCATTAATTTGTTACATCTTAAACCCTCATTGACCGTACCTGAACATTGTATATTCTGTAATTATTTGTGTTTTAGAGACCTTATTGTATTTTATAATGTACGTTATGCTATGTTGTAACCATGTAAGTTTTGCATTTTCTTGCCACTGCGCCCTGCTAGCCCTGGGTCTGGCGCGCATAAAAAGTGAATAAAACAAACAAACAAACAAACAAGCCCAGTCCATATATTGTTCACTCTAGACTTCCCAATATTTCTGCAAGCTGGAGCTGTGCCTCTCTGAGCACATTGAGCAAGGGGTCCACGTCTGGGTTCCCACAGGTAACATAGGGTGACCAACCCCAAGTTCCTTACAAACATACAAAAAAGGTAGCAGGCGCCCCTCTCTAAAAAGAACATGTCATGATAACCTGTTCTGTTTCCCACTTTGAGAGTCTACAGCCATCGCTTTTAGCTCCCTGTACTTTTCACAAAGGAGGAAAACCCATTTGCATGTCAGTCTTTGTCCCGCCGATAAGGGCAGTTGAGCACCAAAATGCCAGGCTAACCTTTGAACAAGCGTACTAACAGCAACCCCATACACGTGTTTCAGCCTTGTTGGGTCTCATCAGTGAGGTGGAACTGTGCCTCCCCGAGATGCAGGCCTGCTTGCAATGGATCCCACCAACTGTTTGAAGGGTGCGTATATTCGAGCTGGGGGGAGCATGCAAAGGTAGCTGACCGGGCTGTTTCTGCTTTGCATGTCGGGGGCGTTCCTGCCGCCACTTGCGAATTCGTTTACTTTGTGTGAACAATTCCATGAATAAATGGGACGCGCATTTTTCATTCTGCAGACAGGCTTGCACAGTGTCCTTCTCAGCGTGCAGGCCCTGCAGGATTTCTGCCAACCATTTCCATGAATCGGATCCTTTTGTATTTATGTGTACAAGGAGTGTATATATGTATTAAGTACTGTGTGTGTAAAGGTGTGCACGATGAATGGGCGACTGGGTGTGCGTGTGAATGAGCGAGTGTATAGTGAATGGGGGCGCAAGGAAAACAGAAGGGGCGGAACCTCTAAGTTTGCCCTACCCAGTTTCTGAAGTGGCCCCTCCAGGCGAGTTGCTAGGTCTGGAAAAGACCCGGGGCTAAGTTGATGTCGGAACTGTTGGGACTGGGGGCTAGCTAGTCTTTTGGCTGTAGCTCCTGAGATTCTATCCGGGGCTACAACCAAAAGATCAGGGGCTATAGCCCCCTTAGCCCCCCCCCCCCCTAGCAACGCCCCATTTCAGGGGGTGGAGGGGGCTAACTGGTGATGGGAGGGGCCGCCCCTCCCATCACCAGTTAGCCCCCTCCGCCCCCTGAAATGTAGGTTTCGTGCACCCCTGCCTGCAAGACGATGGTGGGGCCAAGGATGATGTAAATTGCTTTACGAAATACACTGTCAAAATAAAGGAGCCTTTTAACTTATACTGAGTTAAGAGAGTGTATTTTGCTCTGTGCCGTCCCAAAAGGTTAGATAAGGTTTGACCCAAGCCGTGCCCCCTTCTTTCCATCTTCTGTTGTTTCTTTCTCTCCCTTACCTCTCCACCACCCACTTTCTCCCCTCCCCTCCTCAGCACCGCACTCTGTTTGCACGAAGTGCTCCCCTCCTCAGCACCGCACTCTGTTTGCACGAGGTGCTTTGTATCAGAGGTTTGAGATAAACATTATGCTCCTTTGTAAACAAAGTGCTTGAAGATAAGGCGGGGAGTGGGGGCAGGCCTTTATCAACTGACCCCGCTGAGCTTGGAGGGCTATGCCCCCGCCGCCCCCTCCCCGGCGCCCCTTAGGTCATATGACACCTAGAGACGTGTTCTGGTATAGGGGGATCTTACCCCGGCTTAAACCCCCACCCCTGCGATATCCTCCCCACATATGCACCTCCAGTAGTGCAAAGCCGTTATCTGCGCTTTCTGCTCTGCTGCGTGTGGATGTATTCTCCCCACGTGATCTGCGGTGTGGGATTGTGTTCTCCTATTTGGGGTATGTGGTGTAAAGCACGCGTTTTGGCGTGAGCGTGTTTTCTGCATTATATCGTGTTCTCTTGGAGCATGTTTGTGACTGGCTGAGTAGGAGGTGTCTGCTGTGTGGCAAAATGTTGTGACGCAGCGCTGTGTTTTCTATATTTTGCCACCTGCTGTGTGAGAGCTTCTGGTGCATATGGGTTCTGTTCTGCTGTGGGTGGTTGTTTTGTGTGGCACTGGTCTCTGCTCTTTGGAATTGCATTGTGGTATGTCGGTTTGTGGCCTGCTGTGTGTTCTGCTGTGTGGGATTTCGTTTACCTGGGCATTGTGTTCTGTGTGATCCGTGTATTCTTGCCTAGGAATGCACTCCTCTGTGTAGAAGTCGGACTGTGGTAACAGTGTTACCCTCCACAGCGCCGTGGAAGGCCTGGTGGCCCTCTCCCTAACGCCTCACAATCTAGACTGTAGATAAGGACTTGCGCCCGAACCACGCCTGCGCAGGATGAGGTGATATACGAGTACATGGTCCCGTGGCACTGCTGACCTCTGCGCCCATGAAGGTTTGGGCTCCTAATCGCTTTGTTTTTGGGAGATATTGCAGGCTGCAAATGCTTTGCCTTCTGTCGTCCTCAGTTCCCTTCTGACCCTTGAACTCCAGCGGGGGCACGGTGAAGGATTGGGCAGTGGGAGGTGGGGTTCCTCTCCGTGTTCCTGGAGGAGTGCAAGCTGTCCACAGCAGCTGTCTGCTTTGCCCACAGAGTGGCCCATCCTATGCCCACAACAAACACACACAAATAATACAACCTTATCAGCATTGCATCATAGTACAGGCTAATCACACGCAGCTGTAAAAGGAAACACAGTGCTCCAGACGTGGCCCCCAGATCTGGGTTTAGCACTCCGTAGACACCTGTCCATATCGAAACCACTGTCTAACTCCACTTTACACAGACTCACAACTGGACACGTGCCGCCCAACACAACGCTCAAGATGAGTCCTGATTTACAAAAGCATTTTATAATGGTGCAGTCCTGTTGAAAAATGTTTTGTAAATCAGGTCCGCGGTCTTTGGCAGTGCTTTTAGTGAGACAAGAAGTCTCACAAGAAGTCAATGGAAACTATGATTCAGAGCAGAGCCTAAGAAGTGTCGGGCGCTGTCTAAGAAAAAATCAGTAATGATGTGTGGCGCAATTGACTAAAGGAGGGGACCCACAGAAATGACCGGGTTTCTTTACCTGGGATGAAAGGGGGTCAGCGGAGGACTGGCAAAATGTGGCCTGGCAGAAGGGTGGCAAGTTTACTTTTCTTGCCCATAGTGCAATGGCCAAGCCCACGATGCAGTGGCCCCAACTTCCACTAAAAAAAATACCAACTCCCCCTTCCCTATACACATTATCAAGTATATATAGTAGACATTATTGGCATTTCTTTCATGCAACATATTTTGTATTTTTATTTGTGGTTTCTCAGAGACCCGCACCCCTTGTAATTCTCCCACTTAGCAAACATAGTACCATTATTTTACCAGGATAATATAATTTGTAAAATGCAAAAGCTGGGATTTGAGCACAGTTTTCACAGTCTTACAGTTTGTAATTTGACAGCAGGCTACTTCTCCTACCATACCATCTTTAGTTTTAGAACAATGCAAAGAGGCAGTAAAGTGAAATCATTGGTAGAGCAGAGCCATTGCTGAACCAGGGGTTTTGGGTTTTCTCTCAGAGGCAAACACGAGCTTGCATGGCACTGCTATCAAAAAAGTCGCGGTAACCCCATTGATAAAAAAATTAAAAAAGAGCCTAAAGCCTAAAGAGCCATCTATCCTGAGCCCGATTACCAATACTCCCTTTCTTTTAAAGCTTGTGGACAGAATCACCACCTCACAGTTACAAGAATATCTAGGTATTCTTCGCCCTAGACAATCAGACTTCCGGGGTAGCCACAGGACTGAACGTGCCCCCTTAGACCTTCAAACACTGATGCTTGGCACCCTTGACAGAAGCAAGACAGGACTGCTGGTATTGTTGGAATTATCAGCAGCTTTCGATTTATTAGACTACGACCACCTGCTAAAAACATTGGCAATCACAGGCAACTGTTCAAGGAATTTCACTGACTGGATCCGCTCATTCTTGAGTAATAGAAAGTCCAGAGTGTGCTGGGGTAATGCCACTTTGGAATCTGCACAAATACACTGTGGGGTTCCGCAGGATGCATCGTTGTCCCCAGCCCTGTTTAATGTATACATCAGACCCCTTTGCAACCAGCTGGAACACATTGGGATACAGTTTACCAACTATGCAGACGACATCCAACTGTTATAGAGTTGAGTGGGAACTACGCGAAGATTCAGAACAACTGACTAATATTTACAGATCCATTAAGAGATGGATGACAACAAGCTGGATATGATTGAATAGCGCCAAACAGAACTTATGATTTATGGATCTAGGCAAGCAAGGGTATAAATTGGGAAATGAGTATACAGACTTTGAGGTGGGAGGCTGCTGTATTCCTGTGCCGGATAAAGTGAGGACTCTATGTGTCTTCTTGAAAGCCTCCCTTGGTGTCGAAGCATGTGGGGACGAAGCCGTAAAAAATCTTATTACCACCTGAGAGTACTAAGACAGATGAAACGCCTAGTAACACCTAAGAAATGGAATCCCTTGTTAGGGCTATTATTATGCCAGGATTCAATTATTGCAATGCATTACTCAGCGGCCCAGCAAAACATGCATCCAAAAGCTCCAAGTGATACAAAACGAGGCAATCAGGATTGTTAGTAACAGCACAAGAAGAGAGCATAGAACAAGCACAAGGAAATAACTCCAGTGGCTGCCAGTGGCTGCAAGGGTGCATTTCAAGGTAAGCAGTGGTCAAAGTGTACGAAAAGAAGTATCATTTGTCAACTTCTTTTTTCATTTTTTTGTGTTTTTCCTCGCTGACTGCCCTGTTTTGAATTGCATTGCTGTGTGTTCCGCTGCATTCTTCCTCTTTCCAGGTCTACATTGTTGACTACTTTGTCCTTTTGTATATAGTTCTGTGTTGCTGGGCTCCACCCTCCTCTAGGTTCTCTTTTTAGCTACTGCTCTGTTCTTGTTGCCCAGGTAACCTGATTTGCTACACAACTGCCTTGTTTCTGCCTGCTCTTCCATCTGAGCTCTTGTCTTCTAAGTTAAATTGTCTACTAGTGTCTGGTCCCTCTCTGTCTTGTCTGCTTGCACCCCTTCTTGTGTCCTCTCCTATTTCCCCCCTACCTTCCCCTCCACCCCTCTTTGTCTCTCCTCTTCCCCCACCTACTCTATGGTGCTCTCTGCTTCTCCTATCTTTTCAAACTGCTTCTCTATCGACTATCCTGCTGTCATGGCCATGAAGTCAGAGGCACAGGCATGCAGGGATCGCATGCGCAGGAGACCTGGGTGGACACTGTCCTGGCGCATTTGGCGCCAGGCTCATGAACAAAAGTAAACAAGAACATCCATTTAACACCAAAAAGCTTGCATTATGGACACAGCACTTCAGATGCATTAACCTTGAACATTCCATCCATTAAGCAGGATGCATTAACCTTTAACATTAAGCAGCCCCAAGTGTATTCCTGGGTGTGGCTGCTAATTGATTGCCTTCACACGTGCTCCCTCTCTAGGAGTGGCAGGGTGTGGCTGGTAAGCCGGCCCTAATGGGCGTTCCCACGATCTCAGCTATATAAGCTGCTCGATCCTCAAGCAGACGCTTTGCGTTATTCTGCACTTGCAAGCAGCGTAACGCTCACCGTCACCTGAGGTCAGACTGGACATCCTGCTTCCTGCCAACATACTTACCAACTGGGAGAAGCTGTTCTTACCTGTACATCTCTTCGGCGAACCAACTACGCATCTTGGCACCGCAGCACGACACGCTCCATCATCGACAGCAGCGCCTGCGAGGAAAAACAGAAGACAAGGTTAGACATCGAAAAAACAGTCAGTTTAAGGTTGCGCTTCGCCATACTTCGTGCTTTTCCTTAAACCATCACTTACCTGCTGTCGAACATTGCGGTAGCATCCATCTTCCATCCGGCCGAGTCTCGTGTCTCACAGCTGCATTGAGGCAGCATTTTCATCTAAGGGAAGAAAACAGAAGAGAGATATTATTGCGGGCATAAATAGGAGCAACATATAAAGACATTAAACAGAATGAACATCATCACAAGAGCTCAAGAAAGACTTACAAATCATAAGGAGAAGCATAGTCACAGCTGGACTGGACTAATCCTTATCAGGGATCAGTGAAGGAACTAGATCCCATTTGACACGCCCCTGCCAGAAGTAGCAGAATGGAGAGCTTATCTTCCATAATTCACAGGAGCAGTATCACCACGTACCACCGCTCACAGCTTTTCTACTGAGGGAGAGACCTGAAGGGGGTGATTCAAGTTCAGGGAGGGCTGAAACTGTGCCCCAATGCCTCCGCAGTGACCAGGTGAGCCTAACACCTGCTCTCCTCAATAAGTCTGGTAGGAAGAAGTTCAAAAAGGATATCCTGGTTTCCAGCCCAGGCCTCCCTATCGCTGATACCTACACCAGTGCTTCCTCTAGAGAGACCCTCACCAACATCCTCTTTGTCGTTCCCTCGCCAGACCTATGGACTCTTCATATGGACTTATGTCTCGGGAGGATAGCTCAGTGGCAATGTGCTTGCCTTGGAAGCAAGACAACATGGAGCAACACAAGTTTGATCCCCGGGTCTGTGCTTAGACACCTCTGGGTATTAAGGGCATTCTAAATAACCTATCATATAAATAACCTATCATATATATGGTCTCTGTGCTCGCTCCTTTCTCTTCCTCTACCATTAATGGTGGCATCCGGTGGGAGGCCCTCCTGGCCCCCTCTCACTCCTCTAAGGTCATCATTAATGTTTACTTGAATGGCACCGTCTTGGTCCAAGGCCCCCCAGGCCAACCTTCTCCTCTTTGATAGACGCTTCCCACGCCTCATCAATTTCCTTTCTTCTCCTGTTGTCCCTTCTGTCCCTTCCTTGGCTTCCTTGCCACCCTCCTCTGCCTTTTCCTTGGCTGCCTTGCCCTCTCCTCCTTCCTCTTCTGCCCCCCTAGGGCTCCTTCTACACCTCCACAGGGGTGATTTGTACCCCTCCCTGGAAGTCTTTCAAGGATGCCAACCGTCTCCATATTGCCACTCTCAACTCTCGCTCAGCTGTCAAACACTACTCTGACATCTGCCACCTCCTGGAAGAACTTGACCTCGATTTCCTCGGTCTCACCGAGACATGGTTCACGGCCAGCTCTGTCACAAGCTTTGACACTCTCCTCCCTGATTGCTACCAGGTCCTCTACACACCCAGATCCAACTGTTCCAGAGGGGGTGTAGCCTTGATCCTCCCAGAGTGGATTCCTGCCTCTGTCATTCCTATGCAGGCCTACACCTCTTTCAAATGCCTTGTCTGCAGGCCTTCTTTCTCTCCTGGCCACTCTCTTACAGTGGCTACTATCTATCAGCCACCTGGTCACATCACCTCCCTCCTCTCTGAGTGGGCTGCCCCCTCCTGTCCTCAACCCCTCAACTCCTCCTTCTTGGAGACTTTAACATCCATCTGGATGCTTTCTGTCCATCCTCTGGACTCTTTTGCAACCTTTGCGACTCTCTCTCTCTTTCTATTCTCCCCTCTGGCCCGACTCACTCTGCAGGGCACACTGTGGATGTTCTGATCTCCTCAAACCTCCCCCTTTCTATCCCTCTCAACACTCCTCTCTCCTGGAGTGATCACTTTCTCCTTTCCTTCCATCTCTCCCTCTCTACCCCTCAGGCCAAGCCAACTTCAGCACTGCCACCTACCTTCTCGGTCCTCCGACCAATGAAGCGTGTATCAGTTGAGGCTTTTGCCAGCACTTTCTCTCACCTTCCTCCTCCTCTGGCCGACTCACATCCTGACACAGCCCTTTCCATGCCCCACTCTTCTATCTATGATACTCTTTTTTTTTTTTAAACTTTATTTATTAATTATGGTGGTACACGTCGCTGCTTCAACATGACATTTCATAACATTCAACAGTTCAATTACAATATCAAAACACAGTTACAACCTGTATTTTCTACACAGTCTGCCCATTTTCGGGTATAGTCGGGCTACTTCCGGCCGACCCTGATTCACACAAGTAAACTCTGAACGGGGCCCAGATGTCTTTAGGCTTACATGGTCTCGGTAGCGACAGTACATATTGTTCTTCACATTCATTGACCTGAGCCAATTCCTTAAGAAAGTGATTTACACGTGGTGCGTATGCACTCTTCCACTGCTGCAGTATACATTTTTTTAGCTACTATGCATGCTACATTAAATAAACGTCTTGTCACCTCCGAGATTTTCCCAATATCTCCGAATAAGTATTTTTGGGGCGTCTGGTCTGCCGGGATCTGTGTGATGTCCATAAGGATGGATGCTACTTTACCCCAGAACCCGTATATGGGTGGACAATTCCAATACATATGGAATGAATCGGCATGGTCGCTTCCACATTTCAGACAACTGGCCGGGCCATCACGAGTGAACCTAGCTACCTTCTCAGGTGTATAGTGTAACTTATTTAATACCTTAAATTGGTTCTGGCGTAGGCCTGCGTTCATGGACGCCCTTTTGGTTAAATCACAGTATTTTTCCCATGCCTTGTCTGAGATGGTGATTCCTAGATCAGCTTCCCATGAGACCTTGATCCTATTGGTCGTAGGCGTATTTGCCTGCACAACTTCGTATATCCCCGAGACACTAACCCTCTCCTGTATAGACAGTGCGGCAAGGCATGGGTGGACAGGTGGTTCATCTGGAAATAGAGGCCATTTGGCCTTAAAAGCCATACAATTCGGTGATATTGTCCGAATGGTATGGATTTCAACTTTAAATTCCTCTAGTGTTATAAATTTACCATTGGGGTATATATCTTTTAGTTGAATTCCTCCTCTGGATCCCAGTTTTTTTGGACATCCGGGTCATAAGATGGTGTTATACCGGGGAAGTTCCAGAAGGGAGCTTCCGAGTAATAGGGAGTCTCCAAACCCAACCTGCGGAAGATTCTAGACCATGCATGCACTGTTATGCTAACTGGGTGGAATGGACAGTCGTCTTCATATTTCTTATTAAAGATTATGGAACGTAAGTCGGTTGGGCGTACAGCGTGTCTTTCAATACCAACATGGGGGGAGGTGTTCTGTTCATCATACCAGTATCTGATAAATTGGGCCTGTGCCACTAGGTAGTATAATTCAAAGTCTGGGGCTGCTATGCCCCCTTTATTGTAGGGTTCCACCATTTTTTCCCACTTCATTCTGGCTGCGCCCCCTCCCCACACAAATTCTACTGCCAAGGAACAAAGGGTCGTGAAAAACTGTGCCCCTGGCCACAGTGGGACATTAGTGAATATATATATTAATTTTGGTAATATTGCCATCTTCAATATGGCCACTCGGCCAATAAGTGAAATAGGGAGTTTTGTCCATAAACGAAGCTTGGTGGATATACTACCCAGGAGGTGCTCATGATTGTCAGCGTGGAGGGTGGTGCTGCCACCGGACACTATAATTCCCAGATATCTTATTTTACTTGGGGACCATTGCAGCCCATATGTGTTGGCCGGGCATCTCGTGGCAGGGGCCAGGGGAAATATCTCAGATTTAGATCTGTTGGTTTTATAGCCAGAATATTTGGCAAACTCCTGGATGGTCTCGATCGCCGGGCCTAAGTGTATATCCGGCTCGCGGATATATAACAATGTGTCATCTGCGTATAGAAATATGGAGTGGGTCAGGCCGGCCATTGTGATACCTCTCTGTCCCTGGTGTTCCCTGATCGCCGCCGCCGCCACTGGTTCAATTGTGAGGGCAAATAGTATTGGGGAGAAAGGGCATCCCTGTTGCGTACCCCTACTTAGCCCAAACCAGTTGGACATCATGCGATTGGTCAGCACCCTGGCTCCGGGGTCAGAGTACAACAGACCAACGCATCTAAAAAAATATGGGCCTATACCAAATTTCTTCAACACTTTGAACAAGTACAACCATGATACTGAATCAAAAGCTTTTTCAGCGTCGAGTGATACTGCCACCGCCTGAGCTTCTGGTTTTATCTGGGCCATGATGCTAAACAATCTCCTAAGGTTGAGAGCTGTTGACCTACTGGGGATAAAGCCGCATTGATCTGGATGTACCAATGTGGGCATGTGCGGCAGGAGTCTTGTGGCCAGGATCTTGGCAAATATTTTGGCATCGCAGTTTATTAGGGACAAGGGTCGATAGGAGGACATCTCGTTGGGGGGTCGCCTGGATTTCAACAAAACTGTTATTATGGCCTCTCTCATTGATGCTGGCAGGGTGCCCACCTCCACCGCCTCCTCCCATACCCACAACAGCACCGGAGACATTTCCTCATTTAACTCCTTATACAATTCCGCACCCAGTCCATCTGAGCCCGGTACCTTGCCGCTAGCCAGTGATTTGATCGCCTCTGCGACTTCCTCTGTGGTCAGGGGTTGATCCAGCGTGAGTCTGTATTCCACAGGCAGCGTTGGGAGAGGAATGCTGTCGAGGTACATTTCCACGTCCCCGGGTGACTTCGATTCATGGTTCGAGTACAGGTCTGTATAAAAGCGGGTGAATTCCCTATTTATCCCTTCTTCACTAGTGACCACTAAGCCGTCACCCGCTAATATACTGGAGATCGTCAAGTGCTGTCTGTCGGCTTTAAGTAGGTTGGCCAAGGTGCGCCCTGCTCTGTTGCCCTCACCGTATCTACGCGCTCTATGAGGGGTTGGCATATAAAGCAGTTCCCTAGCCGCTAGCTTATTAAATTCCAGTATGTTACTTCCTTGGCTTCCGCAAGGGTTTCGTTATCATGTTTCTCAGTGTATCTCGCTTCCAGGTTTCCCAGTCGTTTTTCCACCTCATCAAGTTCTCTCCTAACCGTTTTCAGCATGCCTGTGGACTTAGAAAGCAATATCCCTCACACCCATACTTGAAAGCCTCCCAAAGAGTATGCTGACTATCTACTGAGCCTTTATTGGTTTCAAAGAAGTGTTCAACCTCTATATGCAATGCCTCAGCTACTGCCGGGTCCTTGAGGATGTCCGGCGGCATCCTCCATCTCCTAATTGAGGGCGCTGTATTTCTTAGTGTCATTTCCATTGTAACAGGGGAGTGGTCTGAAAGGGTGCGGGGAAGTATCTCACAATGATCTATCTGGCACATGAGGCTTGTGGAGGTCAACCAGTAATCTATTCTGGACTCCATGCCATGCACTGTAGAATAAAATGTATATTGTTTCTTGTATGGGTGTAGCGTTCTCCATGCGTCCACTATTGTCAACTGCGACATGATTTGCAGCAACATCACTGCCGCCTTGGCCTTGGAGGGGGGTCGAGGTTTTGTATTGGACCGATCCAGTGTGACATCAAGGATTGTGTTGAAATCTCCCCCCCAAAGGATCTGTTCGGAACCCGTGTACCCCATTTCCTGTACAACATCTACATAGAACTCAGGATCATCAACGTTCGGGCCATAGGTATTTACCAATATCATGACCCTCCCGGCAACGCTACCCCATACTATGACATAGCGCCCATGAATGTCCACTTTGCTCTTACCAAATCGAAAACCCACAGAAGGATGTATAAGAGTGAGAACACCCCTCCCCTGTGTGGAGTAATCTGAATAAAATCTATTTTGTCCCCAGTTTTTCAAAAAGTCCATGTTTACCTTTCGGAGTGCATGAGTCTCTTGCAACATAATCACCTGCGGATGATGTCTAGTAACGTAAGCCCCCACCTTCCTAGACTTAGCCCGGTTGTTCAAACCGCGGACATTCCATGTGAGGAGCTTTAACTTCATTCCACTAGCACATGTTCTGGTGTATGCCATGACTGTGCGTTAATACAATTTCCCTTGTACCGGATTGTCCCGGAAGAATGTCATGTACAGCGACTCCACCAACAATTACAACCTGTAAAACCCTTCCAACTGGTTCTCCGATGCCCTCCCCTCCATCGTGAATCACATACATCTCAACAACCAACATTGTATCATAACAACTTGTCTCCCCACCCACATCATCTCCCCCAACATGACGATGCTGCCCAATAACGCTCGGGCCTTTCCCGATGGGCATTTCCCCCCAATAACTTTGGAACTTTCCTGAGGGTGCCTGCTGCATCCGTCCAGCTACCTTTCCGGGGGCTCACGGCTCAAGACTACATTAAATCTGTGTCTAGGCCGCTCTCTTGCATTTTCCCTGGCTTCCCGTGATGGGGATTGGATAGTGTGGACCCTTCAGTCCGCTGCGTAAAGTCTCTCTACTCCCAGCTGGTTTCCGGCGTTTTGATCATTTGCCCTGTCTCTGGGGGGCAACAGGATGGACGCCTACACGTATGACATGGCTTCCGCAGGGTTTTCAAAAAAGTGGGCTCTGCCGCCATGTTGAATTCTGATTTTTGCGGGAAAGATCAGGGCATAGGGTATATTCCGCATGCGCAGTTGCCTTTTCACTGGTTCATAAGATCGACGTTGCGCCTGTACACCAGCCAAGAAATCCGGGTATATGTGGATTCTGTTGTGCTAAAAGTGCAACGTACCTTTCTCTCTGGAGAGTCTGAGGACAGCATCTCTGTCTCTATAGTTAAGGATATGTGCTATTATGGTGCAAGGCGGTGCTCCAGGTTTCGGTGGAGGTGCCAGAGTGCGGTGGGCTCTCTCCACCAAAAAATGTTCAGAGAAAGATTCAGCCCCCAGGATATCTTTCAACAGACGTTCCACTTGCCTCTCCATGTCACCCTTGCCAAAGGACTCTGCCACCCCAACAATCCGAATGCTGTTTCTGTGGGACCTCGATTCTAAATCCTCGCATTTACTCTGGGTTTTACGAAGTTCTGTTTTGATTAGGGCTATGTCGCGTCCATGTTGCGTGATTGTGTCCTAATTTGCGCTGATTCTATTCTCCGTTTCTGTAATGCGCGTGCTTTCTTTCTCCACTCTGGCCTTAAGGGACCCGATCGTCGCCACAATGTCATCTAGTTTGACATTTACTGCCATGAACCCGTTTTGGACAAGTGTTGCCAGGCGCTCTAAGGGGTCTTCATCCTGCCTGTCTGGTGGTTGTCGCGCCTCATCAGGCGCCTTACATGGTTGGGAGCTGGCGAAGGTATCCATTGGGCCAGTCTTTTTCCCTCCTGTGCCTTTTCTGTCAGTGCGGCCCATGTAGGTTAGTGTGTAGCCTATGAATGGGTTATGTCCTCCCACGTATCATGTTGGTGGTAGAGACGAATGGTATGAGAGCCCAGTATCTTTCTCGCTCACTGCCTGGGCTGAATATCTGCTCTCCCACACTTGCTCCCCACTGTCCAGTGCCCCCAGGCGGCCCCACCCCGGCTACTCAGGGTATCCGATGGATTTTAGTTTTTGGCGGGGTGTCTCACTTGCCCACTCCGGAAGATGTAAGGGGGTCTTCGGCCAGCCCTGCTACTGTGGCCTCACAGGATGTTAGGGGCCCCTTCGTCACACACCTGGAGTGGGTATTGACCAAGCGATCGTGTCACTCCTCTCGCCTTGGGGCGCAGCCCTCCGCTTCCCTCTGCCTATGGCTGCTCGGGCACACACTGGCAATCCAGGCTGCAAACTATTTCTGCACGTCGTGGTCCCTGCTGTGTTTACAGGTCTTTATATCATATGTGTAGCCTGGGTCACCCTCACTACACACCATCCGGGGGTATCACCATATTCATGCCAGGGGCCATCCCCTCCACGGGTAACGTCACAGCGGGGGGCCCCCTCCTGTCCCGCTGCACTTACTTTTTCCGCCGGGTCTGGCCGTGAGAGAAGTGCCTCTGCGTGTCGTTCCAGGTGTCCTCACAATGGCGTACCCACGGGGGAGTGGGGCCCAGCCCACGGAAGGCCGGCGCTGCCTCACACGCTGCACACCCACCGGAGCTACTTCCTCGTCACGCACCCGTGCAGATGGCCGCACCGGCCTCCCCCCTGCACACAGCAGCGCCGCTCCCCTTATGCCACAGCGGCGGCAGCCTCCATGCACAGCAGGCCGAGGGCGTCAGGTCCCCGCAGCTCCTCTATGGGGGTTCGGCACCGCAGTGCACAACGCAGTGCCCCACCCCCGTCACGGCCTGATCGTCCCCGGGGCGGCGACGTCAACGCCACGCAGCCGTCTCTCTCCTCCGGGTGTTATAACTCGGTAGTCCGGGCACGGATGTACTCAATTCTTGCAGGGTACATGCAGCAGGTCCTACGACACAGGAGTCTTCGTGTTGTTTGTGTGTAGAGCGGCGTAGACAGGATGTTTTTCAATCAGGATATTGGTATGAGCCAGAGCTCTCCTTTCAAGCGGCCATCTTTGATGCGCGCAACAGCGCCCCCCTTCTATCTATGATACTCTTGATGCTCTTGCCCCTGTCATGAGGATCCGCTTGAAGCCCAAAGCCAAATGCAACTTCTGGTATGACTCTGACCTCGTCACATTTCAACGCAAGTGCAGGGTGGCCGAGAGGAAATGGCTAGCTTCTTGTGCCTCCTCTGACAAACTGGCCTGCTGCCTGCTCCAAAGGCAATAGCGCCTCTCTGTCGTCAACAAGAAGAGAGCCCACAACCAAGTCTGCAACAACTTGGCTGAACTCTCTACCTCTCCTGTCCCCTCCCAGGCCCTGTGCACGGCCCTGGCTTCTCATTTCATCTATAAAACTCAGGACATCCTGCCCACCCTCTCATCCTCTCCTCCTCATCCCTCTACTTTCTCCTCTACCTCCCGCCCCCCTGTGGCCACCTCTCTTCCCTCCTTCTCTGCTGTTCCTCAAGTCTGATCTATAAAATTCTTGTCAAAACAGCTTCTTCCCTGTTCTTCCAAAGCCATCAAGGACTACATTGACACCCTTTCACCTGCCCTTGCTGACCTCTGCAACCACTCCTTCACAACTGGAGCCTTCCCTTCCCCCTGAAACACTCTCTCCTGCACCCTCTTCTCAATAAACCCTCATCCAACCCCTCTCTTCTGGCTAATTATCACCCGATTTCTATCACTCCTTTCCTGGGCAAACTCCTGGAAAGGCTGGCCATCTCCCAGCTTAATCTTCACAGTGAATCTGTTCATTGTCTGCATGATCATCACTCTGGCTTCAGAGCTGCTAGAAGCACGGAAACTGATTTTCTGAGCATCCGTGAAGACCTGCTCTCTAACCTTGATTCTAATCAACCCTCTGTCCTCATCTTACTCAATCTCTCTTCTGCATTTGACACAGTCAGCCATGCCATCCTGCTCAATCGTCTCCGTGATAACCTGGATATCACTGCTCAGGCTCTGGCCTGGCTGACCTCTTTCCTCTCTGAGCGACCCTCTCAGGTCCAACTTGGGTTCTTCCTTTCCTCATTTTCACTCTCTACCAGTGGTGTTCCCCAGGGGTCAAACCCCTCTCCCTGGCTTTTCAACCAATACCTGCCACCTCTCTCCCACCGCATTGCCACTCTCTGCTACAACTTTCAGTGCTATGTGGATGACACTCAGCTCGTTTCCAGGCTTGCCTCTGCCACCTCTTCTCCTTCTTTCATCTCTGACTGTCTGTCTGCTATCCAGCAGTGGTGTGCTGCCAATGATCTCTGCCTTAATGCCAGTAAGACAGAGATTCTCCTCATCGGCACACCTGCATCCTCCTTTCCTGTCACTCTCTAGCTGGTTTCTCTTTGCCCTCTTCCTGTTCCCACCTGTGAGACTAAGAACCTTGGGGTCATCTTCGACTCCACACTCTTTTTTGCCCCTCACATCTCTGATGTCTCTAAGAAGTCAAACTACCAACTGCACCTCCTCAGAGGTATTCTTCCTTTCTTCTCCTTCCCCCAGAAGCTCACTGTCTCTAGAGCTCTGGTTCTCTCTAGGCTGGACTACTGCAAGAGCCTCTTTCTAAATCTGCCTGCTTCTACTCTCGCCCCTTTGCAACTCATCCAGAATAGGACTGCAAAACTTGTCCTTGGCCTCAAGCCCGGGATCATATCTCTCCAGCACTGAAATCTCTGCATTGGCTCTCAGTGGCTGCGAGGATAAGACCCTCTGCATTGTCCAGAAGGCCTTCTGGGGCCTGGGTCCTCAATAGCTCCAACTTTCTCTTTGTAAATAACCTTCCTGCTCAAGCTCTTCACTCCTCCACCTCCAACTCCCTCAGGGTCAGTCGCTTCTTCAAGGAATGAGTTGGTGGTAGATCTAGTGGTAGATCTCTTCCTTTGGCTGGGGCCTCCCTCTGGAACAGCTTCCATGCCTCTTTTAAACTTGAGGAGAACCATCTCCTGTTCCGAAAGCACCTCAAGAACTTCCTCTTTGCTTCTGCCTTCTCTCTTCCTCTCCCCTGCTGATTTCCTGTCTGACGCTGCACTGGTCAGCTGGCTACCCTCTGATTTCGGGCCCAGGTCCCTGACTGCCCAGTTTCACAACTGCACTGCCTCCTGGCAACCCTTGCACTTGGGTCTGTATCTGTAATCCTACAGTCCCTCTACCTGCACTTTTGGACACCTGCTGTCTGCACCTACCCTTGCACCTGCCACTTGCTGGCCGCACTTTCTGTTATTGTGTGATTCTATGTACAGCACTGCCCCCACCCCTTTCCCCTGGCCCTTTTCCCATCCCCCCTCCCCTGCACTTAAACAATCTCAATGTCATTTGGCCTAGTAAGATCGTTGCCTCTGACCTCCCTTTGTTACCCCTCCCTTGCAACGTCGCGCCTTGAAACACTTGTGCATAGGCGCGTTATAAATACCATTTTGTATCATATCATACTGTTCAATAAATAAAGCACGTATTTATCTAAAATGGACAAGCCTATTCATTGGCTGTACCCTGAGACAAATACACCTGAAACACAGACTAAGATCATACTTGCAAGCATGCATCACAAAAAAGAAAGGGGGTCAAGTGAGTCCCACAATCGTGGGAATTGACAATCATGTCAGACATAGATCTCAGCAAAAGTCAACCTGCTGACCTACTGTTCCAGATGTGTACCTCTGTCTCATTTACCATATTTTCCTTAGCCATCATCCTCTGGTGTCCTTCCCTTGCACCACATTCTCAAAGCCCCTGTTTCTTACTATTAACTTTCAGACCTCCGTTCCCCTTTTGCTCCATTTACCTTACACACACCTCCTTCCCTTGCCCACATTGCTCAGTCACCAATTCCTTCCTATCACGCCCTTTAACTGCCCATCACACCAAGCTCATTCCTTGCCCCTCGCCACCTTCTGTTGCCCTGGCTTACAGTTAGACAGTAGACCACCTTGATTTGTTAGTCAGCCTCTGCCAGAACCAACAAGAAGCCATGGTCTGGGTCTTGTTGGTAATTGTGGCTATGGGGGCTGCACTTGAACAATGCAGAGCAAAGGAAGCAAGGGGACGTGGCTTTTTATGTGCTCCTAAATTGCACTTTCTTGGAGAGGCAGCTCCATATTTGAACTCACGGAAGCAGGGAGAACTGCAAGGTGAATTCGCTGTGGACCTTGAGATTCAGAGGGAGCAAGAGCGGCCTATTATATTATGTGTGTTTTCAAATAAGGTGGAGTGTGCGTGTTTCAGTTTCTGTAATTGAGTTAATGGATTTGAGTGTATTTGTGACAGTGTAAAGTATAGGCAGAACGTGGTATCTATGTTCATGTGACTTTGTATCTGTATGTCTGAATCTGGTGTCGATTTGCTTTGCATGTGTGTCTATTGTTGATCACATAAGAGGAAAGTGTTCTGGACAAGAAAATGAAATACAATCACATCTTTAGGGGGTCATTCAGAGTTGGGTGGTAACAGTGAAATCGTCAGTATTTGGCAAATACCATTGATTTTACCGTCCACCAAATTCAGGGTTTTATCAATTACCTTTGGTGGTATTCCATGGGAAAACCAGTGGCGGTATTTTAGGCAGACTTTTAGCAGAAAATCCACTTATTTCTACATCCAGCTTGAAGGTGGATGTAAACAATCCAAACTGTCCCCACATTTTGTAAATCTGTCTTTTTTACTGTACAGAGCACAAGCACAGTACCTTTAACAAAGTGAAGCACGTTTTGAAAAAGGGCCATGCTCAAGGGGTAAAAGGGTGGGCATCTCTGATTGCCTCCTCTCACCACCTTTCCCAGGTAATGTACAAAAGGGCAGAATTGACCCTTTTGTGTATATAGAATATCTGAGCCACTACTGCACATAATCCATTTCTCTCTTCACATTGATGCTGAAAAAGACTGAAAAAAATGTTTTTAAAAAACCCTTTTTGGTTGGTATTTCTGAAATTGCATTGGATGTATTACAGAAATACCACCTATGCTGGTGGTAAACATTGGATAGGGAGGAATTTCAGAAACACCACCGGCAGAGCTGGTAACTTTCTTCAGCGGTATTAAAAAATCTGCCAAACTCTGAATGGCACCCTTAGTTTGTAGTCTTCTAATCATTACTACTCGAATATTACATGTTTCTATGTGTGTTTTTCAACTGTGTCCAAATGTAAGTACTACAAACACTCCAGCAGCCATTTATATAACGACGACTTAAGTAACATCCATGGGTGCTATTACATTCTTTTTGTATGAACATACTGGTGATCAAGAAATTCACCAGGACATAGTGTAAGCATTTGTACAGAATCAAGCTGAAGACACACTCTAATAAGATATGGACCCTTACTTCCCTGGCAAGTAGTAGTCTTGATAAGATGCTGTGGAGTGTAACAGACCAATGGTGTATGGGGGGCAGTGGTGCCAACATTACCATTCAGGGTCACAGAATCAGTAAACCATATATTGCCATTGGGCGATGTGAACATGCCCCTGCAGCCTATGCTCCTTTCCCACTCACTGTGGATGCCCATGTGTGGGGCCACCCTGGCACATCCACAAAATTGCAGAAATCAAGACGAATACCTCGCCCCATTTACAAAGAACCTGAGCAGGCTTTGCAGCACTCTGTTCCTTTGTGGCAGGCTAGATTCTGAATGAGTGCGTCTTTTTCAATATTTATTTTTACATTTCAGACATCTGGCCTATGGGGCAACAGCCCAGCCAGCCTGGGGGGCAATTGCCCCTTTGCCCCCATGCTAGTCCATCCCTGAAAGGGGTAATATCTATTTTAAAAGGTGTGCTAAATATAATTAATCAGCAGTCAAAACATCAAATCAAATAAGCATATTCAAATGTTAAAACGAAATAAAAGCTTAATGCAAGCTCCAATTTCCTTTGAAGGAAATGTTTGATTCTTATGAACTAATTGTATGGATGAAATCATTCTGGGAAGTATTCAACATCATATTTAGTAAAAATCATTATGCATTCTCTATATGTTATGTTATTTGGCTTTTATAATAGCATATGATCTCTTCAAAGTATTACAAACAAATAATGTAACTCTATATGTTAGAAACTGATGTTCTGACTCTAAACATCTGCTATAGTGACATCTACTGGCCATGAACAGTATTGTCACTCATTTTTTCATTGACTTTTAGCTTTGGCATTTCCAGTCTGGGAGCCACAGCAGATCTCCTTCTTGACGGCAATATTTAGACTATGTGGGTGCAGAGCCTTGGTTAGCCCCAGCCCACTTAAGGTTTTAGTCTCTGGGATGTAATACATTGTACCATATGATGCCCATGGGACTACACTTAATGCTCCAGAGGAGATCCATGGAAATGGACACCATACTTCAGATCTGGCCCCCAGAATTCTGCTCAAGATGTGGATCTAGAACAGGACAAAGAGCCCAGCTGAAGACTTTAACTGGATAGCTCCAGATGAGACCTCCTAAACTGGATACCATATCCCTGATGTGGATCTGGGAAGGGTACAACATACTGCGAATGTGACATCAAAATTGGACACAATTCTCCAAATGACAGCTTCCGAACATGTACACATTACTGCAGAGGAGGCCTTCAGAAATGGACACAATACTCCAAATGACAGCTTCAAAACATGGGGCCTCGTTACAAGCTTGGCAGTCCGGAAATGAAGGTGCTGGTAGCAACGTACCAGCACACTTTCCGGACTGCCAAACGAAGAGTCTGCCGGTAGGGGAACATGCATACTTTTCACTGAAGCACTAACGGTGCCAGTGTTTCAAGTTTCACATGGAGTCCTGTGGGAATCCTGTGCGACTCCATGGGAATGGGAAATAACCATTCTGCCACCGGCTATGCTATCCCGGTAGCACCATCATGTCAAGCGGGAGAAACAGTGTTACGGGGTTGGCGGGTTTTACCGCCAACCTTGTAATGAGGTCCGTGGACACGCTACCACAGAGGAGGCCATCAGAACTAAACACAATACTGTGAATATTGCCTTCAGAACTGGACACAAATGACAAATGACACAAATGTCATTTGTAAATGTAAATGTCACAAATGACAGTTACAGAGCATGTACACATTACGGCAGTGGATGCCTTCAGAAATGGACACAATACTCCAAATGACAGCTTCAAAACATGGACATGCTACTGCAGAGGAGGCCTTCAGAACTGGACACAATACTATGAATGTGGCCTTCAGAACTGGATACAGTACTCCAAATCACAGCTTGAAAACATGAACACACTGCCGCAGAGGAGGCCTTCAGAAATGGACTCAATACTCCAAATGACAGCTTCAAAATATGGACACACTCCCGCAAAGGAGGCCTTCAGAACTGGACACAATACTCCAAATGACAGCTTCAAAACATGTACACATTGCAGCAAAGGAGGCCTTCAGAACTTGATGCAATGATCAAAGTGACAGCTTCAAAACATGTACACACTACTGCAAAGGAGGCTTTCAGAACTTGACACAATACCCCAAATTACAGCTTCAGTATCTGGACATACCACCGCAGAGGAGGACTTCAGAACAGTACACAATTCTCAAAATCACAGCTTCAAAACATTTACACACTACCTACCGCAAAGGAGGCTTTCAGAACTTGACACAATACTCCAAACCACAGCTTCAAGATATGGACACACTACTGCAGAGGAGGCTTTCAGTACTGGACACACTACTCCAAATTACAGCTTCAAAACATGGACACACTGCCGCAGAGGAGCCCTTCAGAAATGGACACAGTACTGTGAATGTGGCCTTCAGAACTGCACGCTGTTGCAGATATTTATGCGGCAACCATCGATGCAGGAACTCTTTACCTCCCCAATCAAAAGCGCCACACCAATATTCCTTTTCGGTTCAATCTAGCCCTGTCCATAGAAACATACGTCCCTCACCATTTAGCAATAGGCAAGCCAAGAATCAGGCCGGTGTATAGAAAGAATATATATTGATTAATGAATTGGAAAATTAATATTTGTACAAAAAATCAGAAATCACTCCACCTCAGGCCATGGACCAAATGCTTTTTTTTCGTAACAATTTCTTTTTACACAAATTTAAAAAATAAGTTGGTTTAGGATAACACAGACTCTTTAACCCCACAACAAGTACAGTCAAAATACTTCATATGAGGTTCACTTTTAATAACATGTAGCACCTTGAAACATGATCATGTCATGCACGTAGCAATACACTGTACAGGAAGTTTAATTTAAATAATACGCAATACTTTCCTATTGGCAAAAGCAGTTTCACACTTGCTACGCTCTCCCTGCGCACTTGGAAATGCGAGCAGTGAGGGAGCACAACAGACCATTACAAACAGAACACTTTTCATATATATAGCACCTTCCTTTTTCACCACAGTACCATGAAGAATCTCTCTTCTAACAGGAGTTATTTTCCCACTCTCAGTAGAGAGTATGCTTTTCAATCAGGGACTTCACTTTATTTAATTTTGGCAATACACTTTTCTGCCAGGCACAAACATCCAGATATTCAGTTTATATTCAGCACCCTTCTGCTTTAGGGCACAGTCTGAGAAATGGTAACAGTTGGGGATTTCTTTTTGTATGCCCTCCTCCCTTTAGGGAATTTTGGGGTTGGCAATGAGAAATAGGAGTCCCCAATTACTTTAACAGACTATAGGGGGTCATCGCAAGTTGAACAGTATCCCGGCGGTAAACCCGCCTGGATACCGCACCGACACTTATAAAGTTACCACAACTCGGCCCGGTGCTATTAGCGCCGAATCCAGAGTTGCGGCATGGCTGCTAGTCCCCATTTCTTCCAGAGTACATAATACTCAACGGGAGCATTTTCGGTGCTATTACTGCAGCGCTAATAGTGACGCAAATGGCCAGAAAGTGGCCAGGAAATCTCAAATGTTCTGCCCAAACTGGGGATGGGGCGGAGCGGTAATGCAGCATTAATAGCATTACCGACGCATTTTTACCATTCTGCCCAACCCGTTATATGGCCCTATGTATTTTAATCACACTGAAAGTGATATTGTTGCTTTTGAATTTCAACAAAATCACCACATATTAGTGGGCTATAGGGGAGTTAATTATAAGGGGTCTACCCACACAATTAATAATGGAACAATATTAAATCAAACAGATCCCCACAAGACTTGCTTTGGTTGGACAAGTTTACTTACATAAAATATCTCTGGGTTTCATCTCATAGGGCAAAGTCCTCAAGGCTTCTGGATACCCAGGGGAAACATACGGACTTGATTAGAGGCCTCTCCAGCTTCAGTCAAGAATGGCCTCAGCATCAATACCTTTATTTGCTTCTCCTTGTCTAAAAACCAGCTTCTGTCTCTGTTCCTGGTTGAGTCCAATTCCTCCAATTCCCAGGCAATGCTAATTTCTAGACATTTTCAGTAGTCCCACTCTGATGAACTCAGGCAGTTCTCCCTCATTCCCATTGTCGGAAGCCTTTGAACATCTAAACCACACCACAAAAATGTCTAAATTATGAGATGCTCGCTGGCTCTTAATTGGGTTTGGACAACTATTCTCCATCCCCTTAACTTAGGCCTTGCCTCTTTTCTTTAATTGGTGCCTTCAGTTACCAAGCCTGAATTTGGGAAGGATCAGTCCACCCACTTGAACTTACATCTTTAGACATTTCAATTTTGCAGTTAAAAACTCAAACATGGCAACTTTATCTAATTTCGGAAATAAACCTAACAATAGTATATATATTTAACTTCCTCTTATCATGCTGGACTTAAATAAATGAGTCCTGCGACAGCACAATGTTGCAGGGTCGAATGAGTCTTTTTGTGATTTATTCCAAAATTATAAGTTATCAAATGACATTTTCTATACAAATATCTAATTTAATAAACTATCATCTCCCCAAATGTCTGCTTCATGACATTTTCTGGGAAGCTATCATCACATTTTATATTATAACTTTAGTTCTCAAGGTTGCATTTTTATGAGTTGTTAAATCAACATATAGGCCTCTTCATAATCTTTACGCTGATATATGAATGATTTCTGTGCGCCTTTTAGTTCCTGAGAAAAAGAACAAAATATGATTGTCCATCTAAACGTATGGCAAACTCTAAACATATATGCATATTTTGACTTCAATTGTACATTACACTTCCTTTTTTCACCCTGAAGATGTGAGCTGGCAATCTGCTTCCTTTGTTGATTCTGCCTGCAATTAATCCATTAACATTCATTTCTCCCAGAGCTAATTTGTTGCTTGTCTTTGAGAGCAGATAGGCAAGCTCCACTTCCATGCTCATGAGTCATTTTCTGTAACCCATCACTTGTCAGTTAGGTATTGGGCTATACCACACATCAAAATTAATTCCATCTATTTTTAAGAGTTCATCCCATTACGGGCTGCCTTTATTTACCCTGTTGCTGGCCCCCAACCCATCATAAATTCCTTTCTGGTCACTGCGTGGCTTCAAAAAGATGTTTCAGATAGTTCGAAGAGAGGGGGAGGGCATGGCTTTCCCTTTACATCTGATGGGACTGGTCACTGTTTGACTGCTCTGATCAGAAACTGCTGATTTTAAAGCCCTATTGGGTTACATTACATTGTGCCTTTGAAACTGTTGCATTTTCTTTACATGTGAAAAACATGTATATACATTATGGCATTATGTCATCACAGTCTATCTTTATATCATAATATACATTTGAATGGTTCAGGCAAGGGAGTTTCACTGGTAAACAGTTCCTTTCCTCCCAGGCTGCAGAATTCCCACATTTTATCCATGACATCTTTCTTTTGGGAAAAGTACACTGGGGCCTCAGTCACTTGTATTCAAAAGTAGGCTTCTAATTTTGATCTTTGTCAATCGCATGCAGGGCCCATTTCATACATTTTATTTTCAATGTAAACAGAATGTTGACATGTGGCAGTTACGAGTGAAATACTGCCTTTTCATCAGGCTCAAAGTGGAATTTTCCAATTACAAAATGTATTTCTGAACTCCTAGGTCCAACATAGCTAGAGGTAGTTCATTCACTTGGGGCAGACTTTAAACCGCACAAGTCCCCTCTCCTCTTTTGTAATGGTTACTCCTAGGAAAGAGCAGGGAAGAGTAGGGTTTTAAGTTGTTGTTGATTTTGCCGGTGGTCCAGCCCTTTTATTCGGGTTTCCCATCACATTTGGAGTTTCATTGGTATGGAAGGGGCCTGCTTCCTCCTTTCTCTCCGTTTTTCCCCTTCTTTACCTATTTCCTGGTTTCTTCCTGGACTCCCCTTCTCCCGCTCCCCAGGCTGGAAGGGTAAGCATTAATGTTTCTAAAGAGAAGAGTAAAAATAGTTGTTAAGTATTTTTGTGGAAATCATCATTATCCGGATAACACTTGAATTTAATTACTCACCTGTTAAATCTTTTAGTTTCCATCCAGGGTTTTGATCTTACCTTTCATTCCTCAGATGGTTCCTCGGTTCTAACTTCAGTGGCCTCCTCAATCACTCTTAAAGCATTTCTCTTCCATCTGTTTTCCTTTTGAGATGCAGACCTTATAGACAACAGGTGACATTTTGTCCATAATTTCAAAACTACCACGCCAAGACAGAAGACATTTCGTTCTTTGGTCTGGTTTCTCTGGAGATTGTAAAGGAAAACCTTGTCACCTATCTCATACTCCTTTTTTGTGGTCTTCAGGTCATAGTATGATTTCATTCCTTCAGCTGACCTCTCTAGGTTGCACTGAACATAAGCAAAGCATGCTGGATGTGTTCCTTACGTTCTCAATGTACTAATGTGTAGTGGATGCGTTTATCAGTGCCTGCTCCTGAGTTCTATGGAGCAGATGCTGAAGTAACACCATTTTCCATCCGGTCATAAGCTCAAATGGAGACATTTTAGTTGCAGAAGATGGCGTAGTCCTAATAGCCATCAGGACAAGTGGTAATTGAATGTCCCAACTGGGTCCAGAGTCATCCACAAACCTCTTCAGTATGCTTACAATTGTTTTATTGTATCTCTCAACCCATCCGCTCAATGCCAGGAGGTAGTCGATGTGAAGTTTTCTCTTTACCCATAGAATCTCCCACATCTTGGTCATCAAGATGTTATCCTCTGTCCGACTCACAATTCTGGGGAGGCAGACATTCTACCCACTTTCTAAACAAACATGCTAACATGTACTTGTTTCCTCTAGAGGAGTGAATCACTGGCCCCATGAAATCGGCTTGCAAATCTGACCAAGGCTGTGTCATCCCCCTTTTTTGTAGGGGAGCTCTGTGGGTTGGGGAATTTGGATAAAATTGTACCCTTTAAATATATGTTGAGGCCCTTGCCCATGTGGGGCCAGTATGCAACCTCGCACACGATTTTCAATGTTGTGTTGAAACCACTATGACCGGCTGTGGCTGCCTCATGGGTGTGATTCAACTTCAGACTCCGGAATGAGGTAGGTACCTCCTGCTGGCCACATCCAGATAGGGATCTGTGTACCAACAAACTGTCTTGGATTCGAAACATTTTGGAAAATGTCATCAACAGCCGAGATCCTCTTTAGTGGTATAATCCGATTCTGTTAGAGAAAATCTCTCGGGGTCTGCAATATGTTGATAGATTTTTCCTATAATAGGATCCTCTTTTGGTGCAGTGATCAAATCTGCATCCGGGGTGTCTTTACTCCACTGAGCAGTTGAGAGTTCACTGTTGGAATTCGTTTGGGACTGTGGATTTCACCCAGCAGGGATTGTGTTCTATGAAATTCCCCTGAAGAGCTCATGTTTTAGCAAACTGGTCAGCCAGGTCATTCCCAGTCTTATCCAGCCCCTATATTTTGGAATGACCTCTTATCTTTTCCCAATATATCGTCATCCCATTAGAGGTCATCAGATCATCAATCGACTGGATCAGTTTTCCATGTTTTAATGGTGTGTTGTTAGCACACATTATGCCTCTATTCTGGCAGTTTATAAGGTGTTCTACAAACCCATTCCTGACATAGTCAGAGTCAGTGATTATCACCAGTTTTTTTAGTTGGCGGTGTACTGCAGTGAGGATGGCTTCATGAACTGCCATCAACTCTGCCACCTGACTACTTTGGGGTCCTATTTTCTAACCAGTATAGGGCTCTGTGGTATCATTCACCCAGACATTCTCAATGCCAGCCACTGGTTCTTTTTCCCCGTTATTGCCAACCTAGTAGGAACACCCACCCACGTAAACTGAGGGTATCCCTTGGCAAGTATTTTCTTCATAGACCTTGTGGGGAAGTTAGGCATGCCTCCATATTGTCTTTGGTCCTTAGACTTTCGTCCACGAGACAGTTTTCTTGAGCACAATCATGCAAGTCAGCCAATCAATGCACTAGAGGAATCTTCTTGTTTTGACATTACCTGACCTCCACAGGAAAGCCTTGCATGGGTAGAATCCAGGATGCAATTTTGGAATTTCTTACATTCCCCACCCATAGCCTGTCACTCTGTAAATACTGCAAGGGTTGGTGAGGAGTCTCTACAATTATGTGCTCCCAGTGGCTAAATAGGCAGTAACTTTCCAATGCCCATACCGTTGCCAGGAGTGCCTTTTCGCAGTAGTTGCACAGAGGTCAAGGTTTTGCTTGCGTAAGAGATAACTTTGTTGACCTTGTCCTTTTGGTACAATACCGCTGTTAAGCAGATATATGAAAACCCTGTCTCCAAGGAGAACTCTTTTTTCTTTTTCAAATTAACATTTTATTAGGGTTTACATAGAAAAAAACACTGATCAAAGCATCCTATATCTTTGTTACACACCTGAACAGGTAAATCTCTCAGAGTTACAGATACAGTCAGACTCAACATCTGTCAGATAAAAGTTATGTTCATTTTCAACTCTTGGGGCCCACCTCAAAATGCCTCAGGGCCCAGAATTGTAAAGTCAGCCCCTATTGGTGCCAGCGCGTTAGGGGGGTCTTCTGGTGAGGCATGGAAACTTTTCAGCGTATTTCATAAATGGAGCCCAGGTGTTCAAGAAGTAGCTCAGCTTCCCGGTTCGTATAGCAGTCACTTTTTCAGCCACAACTATTTCCCAACATTTCGACCACCATAGAGGGATTGAGGGGCCCTCTGGGTGCTTCCAGAGCCTGGCCATTGCTATTTTTGCTGCGAGGAGGAGATGCGTACATAGCCGTGATATCTGCCTCGTTAACGGGAATTCTCCCCCCCCCCCAGGGTCCTCCAGGAGCACAACACCTGGATCCCATGGGATTGTCCATCCCGTGATTGCCCTTATTTGGTCTGTTACCTCCCTCCAGTAAGCTTTGGCTTTCGGGCAAGACCAAACCAGGTGAAACAAGGAGCCATTGGATGTACACCCTCCCCAACAGTTTGCCGGGATTTCAGGGTTGGACTTGTTAAGCTGGACTGGGGTAACATAATATCTGTAACACAGTTTATAACCTCCTTCCCTGTTGGAGACGCATTGTGAGCTCTTGTGGAGTCTGGACTAGATCTTGCCCAATACCTCTACATCTACCTCTTGTCCGAGGTCCCTCTCGCAGTCTAACATATACTTTTCTTTCTTTTCGGGATTTGATCTGTCCAGGAGTTGGTACAGCAATGAGATCCTGCCCTTAGGGGCAGCGGACAGTAGTGAGCGCTCCAGCGATGTTAATTCTCTGGATCCGCAGTTCCTGACCATTCTGTGGGAGATCCAGTGCCGGAGTTGGGGATAGTGGAACCATTCATTCTCCCCGACCCCAAACTTCTCTTTGCATCACTCAAATGTGATGGGGGAGCCTCCCTCCACCATGTCAGCGATTTTTACAAGGCCTCCCTCAATCCATGCATCAAATCCGGATGGGGGATTGCCGGGGGTGAAGTCCGGATTGTTCCAGATGGGGGTAAGAGGCCCTCTAGGAGTCCTGTAACCTCATTTTCGCGCTGCTGCTTTCCAGCTTCTAACGCTTGCTAAGGTTGCTAGGAGTGGGACCTGACTTATATGTGTTTTTATCGGCGGCAGGTGAGGGAGCTGTGCTGGGGACACCGGGTTCCAAGCTTCTTCCAGCTGGGTCCACAATGGTTGGTCAGTAGACTGAAACCATGTATATGCGTGTGAGAGTTGGGCTGCATGCGCATATCTAGTCACGTTTGGGACCCCCAATCCCCATGCAACCCTACTCCGGAGCATTACCCTTTTCGCTATTCTGGGCTCCCCCCCCACAAACAAATTTTTGTATATTCTGCTGCAACACCTTCAGTTCGCTTGTGGGGATGTTTACTGGGAGAGCTGCGCACTGGTATAATAGTCTAGGGACTAGATTCATTTTTACCGCGGCGATGCGTCCGAACCAGGAGATTTCTGATGATTCCCAACTGGCCAGGTCTCGCCGGAAATCATCTAGGAGTTGAGGGAAATTAGAGGAGTATAAGTGGGAGATGTTCTTGGGGATCTGCACCCCAAGGTAGTCAGTTATGGATTCTGCCCAGGGAATCTGAAGGGAGTGATTAAGAGTTGCTTTTTGCCTGTTGGTGAGGTTGATTGGGAGTGCTGTGGATTTATCTAAATTTACCTTGAACCCTGAGACCTGACCGAACCTCTCAATTTCCTCCCATAGGGGCACTAGAGATGTGTTCAGGGCCGTAGCTGTAACCAGCACATTGTCCGCATATAAGGCGATTTTATACTCGTGGTTCCCCACAGTGAGCCCTTTAATGTCTGAATTTTGCAGGATCCTGTCAGCAAAAGGCTCCTTGGACAAGGCAAAGGTAAGCGGCGATAGAGGGCAACCTTGCCTGGTGCCTCTGGTTATCCTGATGGTTTCCGACCTATCGCGATTGACGCTGAGCTGAGTAGTAGGATTGTGATAGTTGGCCATTACCCATTTTGAGAATCTCGGTCCGAACCCAAAGTGCGCCAGAACCTTATCAATGTACCCCCAGTTGACTAAATCAAATTCTTTGTGTGCGTCCAACGACAGCACTGCTAGGCCCTCCCCAGTTCTGGTTGCACTCTCTATCAGGTCTATAGTGCGCCTGATGTTGTCTAGTGTTCCCCTCCCCGGAATAAATCCCGTCTGGTCACGGGCGATTAGGTCTGGGAGATGGGGTTTCAATCTGGCTGCCAATATTTTTTAGAAGATTTTACCATCATTATTCATAAGGGTTATGGGCCTGTATGAGGATGCCTGTTTCGGGTCCTTTCCTGTTTTTTAATTTGCACCGTAATCAACTCACCCATTGTTTTGGTTTCTGAGCCCGTGGACAGGAAGGAGTTGAACAGAGCCGTTAGCTGTGGTGTCAAGATGCTGGCGTAGGTTTTATAAAACTGTGCCGTGAGCCCGCCTGGGCCCGGTGCCGTATTTTTCAGAGATTTGATAGCGTCTGCAACTTCCTCTGCCGTGATTGTGCTCTCCAGGGTCACCAGAGAGGGCTCAAGGGGCGGGTTGTGGGGGGATAAATAGCTGGGGAGGTTCTTCCGGCGAGTGGCTGGGCCGGACATCACTGCCTTATGGTAGTTTACCAGCTCCTCCATTTTATCCTTCTCAGAAAAGAGAATTCTACCACTGGTGTAAGAGAGACTAAGAATGTTGTTTCTCCTTTGGACTCTTTTTAGTTTGTATGCCAGGATTCTGTTTGCCTTGTTACCTTTACTGTAGTAAAATTGTTTAGTGTAGGCTAGTGATCTCGCCGTGCGGTCCACCCAGTGCATTTCGAGCGCCGTTTTGGCTCTCTTCCACGCTTGCTCAATTTTCCGGGACCTCCGGGATTGAAGTTCCTTTTCCAGGGATACCACTTCACCTTCTAGCCTGGCCGCAGCTATTTTTGAGATCCTAATTTGTTCCGCCCCTGCGCTAATGAGGGTGCCCTTAACCACTGCCTGTGCAGTAAACATGGCAGAGATATCTGTGCCCTTGCTCACCTTTGTTTGCCTAGACATGCTGCTCGTATTGGGTGGTTTTGATTGAGAGAGTAGCAGCGGGGCCCAGGGCAGTGGGCGGCTGCACACGGGGTGTGTATCGCTCTCAACCCCCTCTCTGGTCCAGATCAGGGTGAGTGGGCAGGGGCGCCCCAGGAAGCGTTGGTGTGGGGGGGGTCTCAGTGAGTCGGGAACGGTGCAGGATGGCCGACTGTTGCGTGAGGGGGGTATGTCGCTGCGATAAGGCCCACGGGATCAAGGCCTCTCTGGATGAAAGTGGTTATCTCGCTGCTTCCCCGCCCCTTCTCAAGTCTCCATCGGCGATCCCCCTGTGAACCTCCCGTGTGCGGTTCTGTAATGATGTCGGCTGTCGTTGAGAGGAGGTCCCGACTCGTTCCACGTAGCGGGGGGAGGGGGAAAGCCCACTCTCCCGGTCCCTCAGAGTGTGCGTCGGGCTCTCCGGCCCCAGCAACCGAGGATGCACTTGTGTGCATTCCAGGCAGCCTTGGTATGAATCGGATGCTCTGTGCTGGAGTCCGCTCCTCTCCTCCAACTCCCCGGCGCCCTAAGGCCCCGCTACCACCAGGTGCGGAGTGTGTTGCTGGGTTCCGGCTTGGCGGCCATCTTGGTTTCTTCGGCTGGAGACGGAGGAGAAGTTCGGCCGCTGAATTCTGGTAGAACGCCTCCTCGGTCGAAGTTTATGTTTGGCCAGGTTGTGCCATGTCGGTTCCAGTCGCCTTAGATGGCATTGGCGACACGGGAACCCGCTTAGAACCGCCGGGAATTGACGGCGGCGGCAGGCATCCCACGGGCGGCCTCAGAGGAGCGACCACATCGATGGCGCTCCAAGCCACGCCCCCCCACTGGAACTGTTTTGTATGAAAGAGTGAGTCTTAAGTTCGAGGAGATGCCCTTCCCAAGTGTGTCTGGAGAAGTAGTCAGTGGTGAAATGGAGATTTTAGTAACTAAAGAAGGGAGGTGGGGAGAACTCTCTCCCCCCTCTCCAACTTAACCCCACAATTTCCCCCCTCCCACCACCCCACTGACCCTACTGTACCCATAGGTATCACTAACAGTGACCCGCCCAACGGGGCAACTGGCGATGCTCCGGCACCGAACAATTGAGGCCAACCGGGCCCAGCCTAACATAAACAGGAGAGGAAACATCTTTGTAACAGCGGCGGATAGAGCTGCGATTAGCATGAGACACTCAAAAGGTCTGCATAAGCTTTTACCAACCTCTCAGCTTCCCCCTCCCATGATCCCCCTCCCTTTCGGGGTGGAGGACCCCCTAGAATCCCGACAAAAGGTGGGGTGCATAAACCCCTGGGGGGAACCTCAAGATCCACTGCAGCGTGAGGTTCCAACCCCAAGCCTACATGAGTCCCTTGCGATGGTCAGTCCGGCTTGGGGGTCTTCCGAGGAGGACCCTGGATCCTGCGTTTTCTGCTGGCTTTGGCCCAAGATGTCCCCAGTGGGTTCTCAGGGCCCCGCTGGGAGCTAGCCTCCGGCCCCGAGGGACTGCCACCCCCGCCAGCTCCCACAAACCTCTCGGCCTCCTTCAGCGCGCAAATCTGACACTGCGTTCCCTCCCAGGAGAAGTTTCACCGATGTTGGAAATCCCCAATGGTATGAGATGCTTTTGCCTCGCAGCCATTCTGTCAGCACCTTTAGAGATTTCCGCTTCTGAAGAGTGGAGTTTGCAAGATCTTGGTAAAGCTGGACAGTCGCACCTCTGAAGTGTATTTGCTGCATCGACCTGGCTTCTCTCATTATCTCCTCCTTCACTTTGTAGAAGTGGATTCTAGCCAGGACATCTGGCGGGGAGTTGGAGGGTTGCCTCTGGATCGTTCTATGTACACGATCCAGTTCCAGCAGTGCGCCGTCTGGGAGCGTAATTATAAATCTGAATAGGTCTGACACGTATCCTTCTAGATCTGAGTCCAAGACAGAGGATGGGATGCCTCTGAGGCGGAGGTTGTTGCGCCGTGACCTGTTTTCTGCCTCCTCCTGCTTTGATTCCAGCAGTTCCCACCTTGCTTCCAGGGCTGTGATTCTGTCTTGTCCTTGTTCCCAGTCATACTTCTGGTCACACCACTCACTTTCCAATTGCGCTGTACGGGACTCAACTTCCACCACTGTTTTGTCCAGGAGGCTCATCTTCCTCAAGACCTTCTCGGTACCCCTCTGGATCTCCTTAGTGAGGGCATCAAGCAAATCCTTCAGGTCTGCCTTGGTGGTGGTTTGTACTGGAGCCGCGCTGTCCCCGGGAGCTGTTTCTTGATGTAAATCCCCCTTCTTCGCCTTTTCTGAAGCGGAACCACTCATGAGCGTCATTATGTCCGACTGTTTGGCCAATTTACCACTTTTCGCCATTGGGGGAGGTGTGCGGTATCGGGTTGCCAAGAGGAGTGTTCAATAGTGCTGCGTTTTCTTATTTCCCTTGCCGATCAAATGACCTCCCCGCGGGTGGGAAGAGTCCACCAACTGCCTCCTCACCCTCCACTATACAGTTAACCCCGTCTAGGTAGGAGGGAGGGCAACCCTCAGGCGGAGCGGTTCCAGTATGTTCAACAGGTTAGGAGCTCCTCCGGGTCCGTGCGCCAATGCAGTGGATGAGCGAGCGACCTCCACCTCCCTCCGGATCTGCCGGGCCCCCTGTGAGAATAATTCCCCACTCGTGCTTAATGATCCCAGTTCCAAGTGTAGTCCCCCACTGCAGGAACCAGTGCAGTAAAGTGTGACATTAATGGGATTAATCAGGTGTTGATGAGGTCCTCTGCTGAGCGAGGGACTCCCGGATGCCAAGCTGGGGCTGGGGTGTCTTGATCTAGTATTAGGAGCCCGTTCCCTCTGGGATTTTCTCGGGAAGCTTACCATTGGGCCGATGGCGGATCCCCTCCCGGCTAGCTTCACAGCTTCAGGATATGGCACGGACCCCCAGGAGATGCAGCTGCAGTCTCAACGATATTCTCAGAGGCCGGTAGCAGCGCCTCCAGCCTCTCACATGGGGCGAGACGGTGTCAGATGATTCCCCACCGTACAGGGGAGTCCCGGGAAGAAGCAGCAGGGCCGCCCAGTCAGCCGCGACCGCTGCCGCACCCCAGGCGGGCTTCCCCCAAGCGGCCGCAGTCAGTAACAGGTCCTGTAGCGGCCCTCAGGATCTACTGTCACAGCGCTCTCAGAGCCGCTCCCCCCCCCCCTTCAGTCGACGATCAGGCTCCAGCGCGGTGAAAGGGACTCAGACCACCATCGCCCCACAGGACACAGGATTCATCGATACAGCCCCTCGGCCGCTGTCAACTACTGTCAGGCCCCCAATTCCGTTCCCACTAGTCAACATCCGCCGTCGGGTTGGTGGTTGTTGGGCACCCGGCTGGCTAGTGCAGCTCGCCCCCTGCTAGCGGTCAGTAGAACTCCGGCCGGGGGCAGCCGCCATTTTCTGATTCCCCCTCTCCGAGCTGGGCCGTGATCTTTACAGGCTGAAACATCTTGATTCCGGCAGTGCAGAGGCGAGATTTTCAAGCGACGGACGCCCCGGATGTTCCTCATTGCGTGCACATAATTACTAGGTAAAAACAGAGAGGAGAACCGCCACAATTTCGCTCGGTGCATAGAGATCATCAGGAGCTTCTAAGGAGCCATGCCACTCGCGGCAGCTCCAAGCCACGCCCCCAAACTCTTTTTTCTTAATGGGGTTAGCCAAACAAGGAGCTTGAGAAAGGCTTTTTTTCAGTTGTTTAACTGCCTCTGTTTGCTCTGGACCCCACTCGCAATTGATTCTGGCCTTTCATAAAAGTACCAGGGGTTCAGTGACCCCAGCATAGTCTTCAATTAACTTTCGACTATAATTAGTGAGTCCAAGAAGGCTTGTCCATTCTCGCAGAGTAGTAGGGTCTTTTAATTTCAATAAGGCTTCCACTTTCTTTGCCTGGCGGTTGAGACCCTCAGTGGTGATTTTGTGCCCTCGAAACTTCACGTTGGTCCTATACCACTGTGCCTTCTGAAAGGACAGTTTAGCTCCAACTTTCTGCAACTGGAACAGAACATCGCCCATTTCTGCAATATGTTCTTCCGCAGTTGAGCTCTTAATCAATATATCATCTACCTAGGCCAGGTTTCCCCTTTCTCTCAAATCAGGCATGGCATTATTCAGGAAGATATTGAACTATTTCCAGATTTTATATAACCAAAGGGTGTTCGGGTCCACAAGCTTGTATTTGTCTTCTCTACTCGCGGGTACCCTCCAGTAGCCGTTATTCAAATCAATGGCTGTGTACACTTTTGACCCATGGATCTGTACCAACCCTTGATTGATGCAGGGAAGTGGCCATCTTGACATTTGTTCAACTCCCTCAGGTCTGCACATAGTCTCCATTCCCCATTTGGTTTTAGTATCCCCAGTACCGGGTTGTAAAAGGTACTGTGGATCAGATGAACTATCCCACGGGATTCCAAATTCTTAATAATCTCCATGGACGTGAGAGGTAACCGGTATTGTTTAAAAAAAACAGGAGCCATGGGTATGGTTGTTGAATGGATAGATTTACGTCCTGTGACGAACCAGGAATGAGACGCGGACACATAGAACTCATGTTTGAGGTTACAAACCTTTAATCAAATAATAAAGGTGGTTGGGGAAATGCCTGACTTTCCCTACTATAGGAGGTATTTCCCTACCTCGACCTAAAACAAAGGGTCTGCCCTGTGTCAAGTTGTCAAAAGCAAAAAGAATGTCCTGTGTCCAAAATCCTATCTTAGCCCTCTCATTCTAGGAATAACTATAAGGTGCTACGGGTAATGTCTTTAGCTTGGAAAGTGCACAAATGTTCAAGTTTGACAAAAAGGTATATATCCAAGAGAGGTTTTGAATGGATATTGTTCAGAGTTCCAGGGAATGTCCATTTTATCCAGGTTTCTCTCCACCAAAAAAAAGCTCCAAAAGAATAACCAAGTACTTTGCAGCCCCAGAGGATAACCCTCTCCTCTTGGAGTTGCAATTCACTCCTGAGGAACTGACTCCCTTTCCCAGATCCTTTCCACATGTGATGCAATTTAAATTCCTAAGGGCATGAATCTTTCTATGAATTCTCTTTTCAAAATGTCACAAAATGCAACTCAAGATTCTAAGGGCATGGCTCTTCCTTTGGATTCTCTGACTCACAAAACTCCTGGTATACTCTGCAGCCAGGTTCTCTCTTATTGTTCCTTTACACAATTGTGGTGCAGGTTCCAGGTTCTCTCTTTATTCCTGTATTTCTTTTATTCACACAGTTCCAATATTCTGTATCATTTTTATCAAAACACCAGGATTCAACTACACTTTCATTTACTTCCTTTGTCAAATGTCCAGACACCTTGTATACTCCCCTGCCAGGTTCTCTCTTTATTCTTGTATTTCTTGTATTCATACAGTTCCAATATTGTGCATCGCTTTTATCAAAGTACCTGGGATCAAGCTCACTTTCATTCACTTCTTTATCAAATGTCCTGCTGACCCAAACTCCTTGTTCAGTGTCACCTGACTCATGTGACTGGCTCGTATCGGTACTTGATGGAGCTGCCGAAGCGCCCCAGTAACCCAGCTTCCCTTCTAACGGCTCACCGGCTTTCTTTGCCATTCTCCAGACATGTTGTGGCAAACATACAGAAGAACCCTGGTGTCCCGCCTCCACTTCAAAGGCTTTCCAGCTTTGTCTGGCGGCTTCCACATCCTTTGTGGCTCCGGTTTTGATCCTGAGCCCTTCTCTGTGTTTGTGCGGTGTGGGTACTGCTTCCCGGTTCACCAGGAAGGATCCTCTTCTCTTCATGCTCTGATCCCAGACCAGATAACCGGCTCCTGCAGTCCTTCTTCTCTAGCTGTCTCCCAGCTCGCCTGTGGACCTCACAGCTTGGCTTTCCCGGCCGTGACTAGCCAGTTGAATCTCCAAGTTGCTTTCAGCTGTTCCATCTTGAAACTCCTGCTTCAAGGAAGGGAGATGCTTGGAGGTAATCAGCTTCCTCTCAGCACTAGACTGCTTCTTCTGGTTCTGCCGAGTGTTCAGAATTACTCGGCTCCTCCTCCTCCTCTCAGTCCTTATCATTCTGTTTGATACAGAAATGTGAGGGATACACTCAGTAGGCTTTAAGGGTTGTTGAAGGGGATGATCACAGTATGCCATCAAGGCTTGAGGAATGGAAGGAATATCCATAAAAAGGGATGGGCGATACCATGTCTCAACCAATGATGTTGCCTGACCCCCCTAAGGGTCACCTCACCCCACGTGGTCCGCCCTCAAATAGCCACCCCCAGGGTCAGGATCAGATAGTGGCTGCTGTCCCCTGGTCACACGAGGAGAGGCTAACCCTGGGAAAGGAGTGATGACACCATCAGGTTCATCAAAGTCATATGAATCTACTGAAAAGATACCCTGGAAGTCCAGGAACACCTGTTTCATTTTCTGTCTTTGCTCCCCAGTCTCACAGGCATCAGCAATATTGGTCTGTTCCTTGACCATCTGCTTTAAACCCGGAAAGACACAGGGCTCAGCAATTTCAGCGGTATCCTTCAATTGGGTTGAGAGATCTCTTTATATGGTGTTCACCTGCACATTAGGTTCCATTTGAGGTAATTGTTGTTAACTCTAAAATTCCACCTCATCTTTCCTGATGTTATCTGTTATCTGTATCATATGTTTACCCTATCCATCCTGTCGCTTTATATACGTATGCCGCTATGTATGCCCTTTGTCCTGCTCTCGTGCTTGGTCACAGGCGCTTTACTTATAACCACCTTATCACACTACTACGCTTACTCTCTCCTATACACCATCATTCAAATAGAACACAGCTATGCTATGACACATTCGTCCTAGCTGTTCTCATACTAACATGACCCCACGAAAACCTCATCATCCTAATAAAACACAGCTAGCTGAGCACTTATCGGCTAGCTTAGGCATCTCCTCAGGCCTAACGCAGCCAGAACTCAGTCTGGGTGTCCACCCTCCCAACTGAACACATCCAACTGATTCCTCAGCACCACACTTACCTAAGATGCAGCTATCATGCAACAACCACACCAGCTGAACACATATCCGGTGCACCCACGCACCATACGACACTCTCTATACTGACTTGAACTGCAGTTCCCGAGGGCATTCAACCTACCACTCCTTTGAGGCCATACCAATGATACATAAGGCGCTATATAAATGCCAAGCAACATAACATAACATGTCACAGGTGAAGGTACGCATACATATGTAATGTTGTGCTCACACTTGGAGTTTGTACTAATCACCATATGTGTTAAAAGAATGTACCCTTTGTTAAAAGAAGAGGCCTTCTCTTTATACAGCGGCATTTAAGACCTGCTGACCTGGCAAGAACTTGTTTTTAACAGAAGAATTGTGTTTGGTCACTGTATGTCGAAGCATGCTGAGCCTGCTAAAACTATCTGCAGATTACGGGTGGGGAAGGAATGAGTAAGCACAGCCTCGTGCACAGAGATAAGGACACAGAGGGGCACGAGAGAGAGCGAATAACAGATAACAGGAAACCACAATAGCAGATGTTGAACTGTTGACCGTTGATGCAAAGTCATGACTGGGAGGAACCGCCTTGTGGTGGACATAATCTATGTGCAGCAATGTATGACAATGTAAAACAGATGGGTATAAAAGGACCACGATGTGCAGGGCAAAGGGCGGCACTTTGACGACTTGCTTTGCGAGACGGTTGAACTTGTGGCCCATTCGCGAATGCTTGTGTGTTAATAAAGCAATGTTTACTCAACTCTTTTCTGTTTGAGTTTTTATAGGGTCCCTTTTGTACTGATTATGGTGACGGCGAGAAATCGCACCCACAATTTTGGTGTCAGAAGTGGGATGCGAAGGAGCGACAGTCCGTCACTGGGTGAGGAACGCCGCGGCGGAACCGGAGAAGGAATTGATCACGGGGCCCCAACAACTGAATCCGCACCTTTGATTGCAACCAACGCGTCATCCTTGTTTTTCCGGCTCCGTTGGCGGTGGAACAGCAGGCTGTCGCCCTTCGGGTCCGGAACACTCTGGCGGGACCCTTAAGATAAGTGGTATGGACGGATGCATGATGGAATAAGGAAATAATGATTCAGGGTTTGTGAAGAGGACGGTGGTAAGTCCGTCTATGAAGAAGTAATGTTGAAATGATGATATGATATGTTAGATACGCCAGGAGGATGTATTATTATTGTTAGCCAATAGGTGCATATTTGGGAAAGGTGAGTGTTTTAGGCAATTGCGGTATACCGCCAAGATGGGTCAAACGGCTTCCCACAAGGGAGGTATAGGCAAGAGACACTATGCCCCCCTTGAAGGAACCCCTGCATTTGATATGTTGATTAAACATGGATTGAATTCAACATTGTTCTTAAAAGAATGGTCCGAATACACAAAAGATTTGATTGAGCATAAATGGCCAGACACCAGGTCCTTTGATGTGGACCGCATATCCAAAGTAGAAATAGAATTAGTAAAAAGACGGGTCAGACCCGCACAGTTTGAGGCTATACGACTATGGAGGGTAGAAGCAATGCGCAGGCGCAATGCTCAGAATAAACAAAAAGCAAAGGAGCAGAAGAGAACGGTAAATCAAAAATTACATGATCTAGAGATAAAAGAGAAGGGTGAGAGGCTAGATCAGTTGGATAGACATATGATGATTAAGAACAGTGGGGGTATGTATCCTGCCGTGCCGGTGCCTCGATATGAAGATGTGATAGGGCTAGAAGCAGAACAAACAACGACTGAATTATTGTTTCCAGGAGCTACAGCTCCACCGGCAGACAGTGAGGGTGAAAGGGTGGAATTCCCAATGAAGTATGGAGACCCAGATAGGTTGATAGACCATAGGAGAACGTCTACTGTAGAAAAGGATAGAGATGGAGACTTGCAAATCCTTATGACCGGGCTGTATGGCACACCCCTCAATGACAGCCTACGGGACCAATTGGGGCGTTTGACACCTTTGGAATTTAGGACAGTGGCCACTAAACTATATACCTTTCATGAGGGTAACTGTAAATTGAGAGGACAGAGTACTGCGGATCTGCCCTCAGCATATCAGGACGCTGTCGCGTTACTACCAGTGACTGCGTCCAGTGTTCAGTTATGGGGATGTATGTCCGACATAATAGCGGAAGTCATAAGGGGCGGTGTTGAATGGGAGAAGGAAAAGAGGGCATGGGAAAGAGAGGTGAGGGAAAGAGAGGCTAAACTCAAAGATGCAGACCAGGCGGGCCAAAACGTAGCTAATCGTATGATAGCATCCATACACTCGCAGTCCATGTCCACCCTGGTGAGTCTGATGGAGGGCCTTGGCTGGCCTATACAAGTAAACGTAATTAAATATCTTCTTATTAGGGTGGATGATATAGAAGAGGAAAAGGAGCCTAGGTATGTGTCCCAGTGGAATAGGATTAGGACGGAATTGGATAAGAAACTGCTATCTAATATAAGAGTGGATGATTCAGGGGCGGAAGAATGGAGGATGGCTAAGGTGGAGAAACTATTAAAAGATTATAAAAAAATAAAAGAGAAAGCTCTTAGTCATCAATCCTCTGTTTCGCCACCAGCGCAGGCCCCTGTGAGTGAACAAACAAATACGGAAAAGTTACTATTAATGCCAGTGAGAGAGTGCCAACCCACCATAGAGGCAGCCACTGGTAACATGATGCGCACCTATGTGTATGTCCCTTTATCCCGAATTGAATTAATGCATATCACCAAGTCCATCCCCGACCCCCGTATAGACCCGGCAGGATTCTACAAAGAAGTAGGAAAGTTATTCAGACCAGGGTTATTTACCGTAGAGGATGTAGATAACATATTGTTAGCCATTGTCCCAGAAGAAATATGGACCCCCTTTCGTGCCAAAGACAATGAAACAATAAAATGGAAAGATGTAATGGATGCGAGCAAAAATAGAAAACTGCATGAGGAATATCCTGAACCCCTAAGGGGGCATGGCATGGCAGTCCTGAGGGCTCTAGAAAAGGTGTTACCCCCATTTGATGTGAATGTGGAGAAACTGTCCGCTGTGATACAGGGTGCAAGTGAGGAAGTAGCACAGTACTTTCTGCGTTATGAAGCAGCATTCAAAGCGCACAGTGGGCTAGAGATAGGGTCTGAAACGGGCCAACGGTACTTTGCCACAAACTTTGTAGAGGGGCTCCACGGGCCAATTCAGGAGAACATTAGGAGGGCAGAAAGTACATGGATGACTAGGAACCCCCGGGATCTCCTCGAAATGGCTAGGTATTACGAAAGAGGGGAAAGAGTGAAGGGACAACAAAAGGCACGACAAGAGAAGGATTTAAAAACCAAAGTGTTGATGCAACAGTTGCATCAAGGGCCCCAAGGCAGGTATAACTACAATTATAACGGCCCGTCACAGGGCTATAGTAGCAACATGATAGGGGGCCAAGGGACAGGAAGAGGTACAGTGCAAGGAGGTGCGCTATATGGGAGGAGGGATGGGCTACCCCAAGATGTATGTGCCTTCTGCAAGAGGCCCGGACACTGGAAATCCCAGTGTCCCCAGAGTGGTGGGAGAGGAAGGGGCGTACGGCCCCCTACACAGACAACATTTGCCCCAGGAAATAGGACTGGTGGGTACGGCAACCAAGACAATAGAATGTTTAAACCCCCTCAACCCAATGCCTTTGACGGACAAGCAAGAGGGGATGTTCCCTGGCCGGCCCCGCCTCCCCCCAATCTACTGTATCAGCCACGACAAACGACACAAGTGCAAGGTGTATGCCAGGGTGAAGAATGTGGAGAAGGGGTATACTATAACGATGATTTTCAGGATAACACAAGCGATATGTCCTGAGGATGCCGGAATGAGATAGCGGGAGTGGTGCAGGTTCCTATAGACCAAAGGGGGCCTTATGCCTCTATTAGGATCGGCCCCCACCGAAACTTGAGATGTCTGGTAGACACGGGAGCTGGAAACAGTTCCGTGAATATCAGAGCCGTCCCCGCTGTCCCATTATCGGATAAAAGCAAGGTATCAGTTGGATTTGGGGGAAATCCAATAAAGACTCCTGTAAGTGAAATAGTAGAAGCGGAACTTCATGGGGTAAAATGGGAGAATGGGTGGCTATTGACCAATCACTGCCCAGAAAACTTGTTAGGTATTGATGCATTAAAAACGCTAGGGGCCACAATATATTGCTCCCCCCAGGGAGTGAGAATGACCATAAGCAAACCTATGAGTATGATAGGAGTAATGCAAACCCTGCCCCCGGAACTCCAAGACATCCCGAATGAACTATGGGCCACTCATGGGAATGATGTAGGAGTGTTGGATGTTTCCCCAGTAGTAATCAAACTAAAGCCTGGTGCCAGGTTGCCCAGGATAAAACAATATCGCATATCACACGAGGGAGAGCAGGCACTATATCAAATAGTACAGGACATGATACGATTAGGGGTGGTAGAGCCAACAAATGATAGCCCTTGTAACTCTCCGATCCTTCCAGTACACAAGAAAGGTGATGAAGCCTTACCCTATCGTTTTATTATTGATTTGAGAGAAATAAACAAAATAGTAGAACCCAGATATCCAGTTGTCCCTAATATTTCAAGTGTACTCACTTTAATTCCCAAAACAGCGAAATGGTTTACGGTAATTGATTTGAAAAATGCCTTCTTCAGCATTCCTATTGCCGAAGAAAGCAGGTACCTGTTTAGTTTCACTCTTCGAGATAGACAGTATCGATTTACTAGAGCCCCGCAGGGATATACAGAAAGCCCCGCCATATTCAGCCAAGCACTAAAAACACAGATGGATAACCTAGCCCTACCCGCTAACACTGCCCTGATACAATATGTTGATGATTTGCTATTATGTGCAGCCACCGAAGAGGAATGCCATTATGTGACCAGATTGGTGCTAATGCACTTAGCAGAGAATAAGCACAAGGTAGCCCTAGCCAAAATGCAGTATGTAAAACAAAAGGTCCATTATTTAGGCTTTGAGCTGTCCGAAGAGGGGCGAACCCTGTCTACTGATCGCATTGCTTTGATACAGTCCATAAAAGGTCCAGACACGGCAAAGGGTCTCCGAAGGATAATTGGTGTTTTATCCTACTGTAGGCACTGGATTCCTGAATTCTCTGTATTGATCCAGCCCATGCTAAAAGCCTTAAAAGAAGTACAAGAAAACGGCCCATTAGAATGGACACCTGAGATGGAAAAAGCCCTGACAGCTATGAAAGATGTTCTATGCCACGCACCGGCCTTAGGCACACCTGATTATACTAAGAGATTTTGCCTTTTTGTTGATGAACAGGAAGGTTGCGCTGTGTCAGTCTTGACACAGGAACAAGGGGGTAAACAGAGACCATGTGCATATTTTTCTAGCACTCTGGACTCAGTAGCTCGAGGCCTACCCCCATGCATGAGAGCAGTAGCTGCAGCAGCGACAGCCCTAAAACAAAGTGCAGGTATCATCCTAGGGAGTGAAGTAACAGTAAAGGTTCCACATACGGTAGATGTTCTTCTGAATAGAGTGCATACACAGCATTTGACTACAGCTAGACTCACACAGTATGAGATGATCCTGTTTGCCAGTAATGTAAAAATTGAACGGTGTAACACTTTGAATCCAGCGACACTGCTTCCTTTGCCCACCTCACCTGATGACATTAGGCATGATTGTGTGATCCAAATGGAAGAACACACTAAGGGTAGAGCAGACCTGCAAGACACCCCGCTGGTTGATAATGAGGGTATATTATTCTGTGATGGTTCCTGTTTCAAACTGCCAAATGGGGAGACAACAGCAGGGCATGCAGTAACTACAGGGGAACGGTTGATTGAGAGTGGGAAAGTGTGTGAAAAATCGGCCCAGGCAGCAGAATTAATTGCGCTAACGAGAGCATTAGTGTTAAGCAGCGGTATGAAAGTGACAATTTATACTGATTCAGCCTACGCTCATGGGGTGGTTTCCAGTTTTGGTAAACTCTGGGGAGAGCGTGGGTTTTTAACCTCCCAAGGTGATACTATTAAACATGCCCGATTGATTGCTGAATTATTGCAAGCCCTTACGCTGCCCAAAATGGTGGCCGTAGTGAAGTGCTCAGCGCATAAAAAAACACTGGATTATGTCACGCAGGGAAATTCTTTGGCTGACCAGATGGCTAAACTAGCTGCCACAAGGGACACTCGGTGGGAAGCCCGACAGCTCATAGTGGGGAGGGATGTGACTATGGAAGGGACGAAGGAGCGCGTAAAGGAAATCCAAGCAGATGCAACCATTGAAGAAAGACTATCTTGGCACAAGGATGATCAATATGAGGAGACGGTAGATGGGCTATGGGCACATACTAAAACGAACACCTGGGTACTACCTGACGCATACTTACCTGTGATAGTGAGCGTGGCTCATGGTCCAACCCACGTTAACGCAAGAACTATGGAAGAAGTTTTAAGTACTGTGTGGTACAACAAAAGATTGGGAATGTATTGTCGCCAATGGGCAAAACAATGTGAAATATGTGTTTTATATAATGTGGGGAAAGGTGTACCGGCCCCTGCGGGCCACAGTAAGTTACCCACCTGCCCTTTTGAGGTGGTGTATATGGACTTTATACAGCTGGAGCCTGTAAATAAACATTCCTACTGTTTGGTGATGAAATGTGGGTTCTCAGGATGGGTGGAAGCATATCCCCTGCGGGTCAATAGTGCCACCTCCACAGCACAATGCATATTGAAACACTGGATGCCCTTGACTGAAATGGCCGGATGCATTGCCTATTGCATTATTGAGTATGCGTACTATGCCTAAGCGTACACATGGTTTATCTCCTTTCGAAATTGTTATGGGGCGCCCACCAAGTATTGGGACCCCCATATCACCTAAGAGATTGTCTGAGCAAGCATGGCCTGCATTACAACAGTACTGTATTGGGTTAACTAATAGACTGATTTCTATTAATGCACAGGTGAACGCAGTAGCTCCATCTCCTCTGATAGGAGAAGGTCACGACGTGCAGCCCGGTGACTGGGTTGTTATAAAAGCCTTCGATTGCACCAGCGGACTGCAACCCAGATGGAGGGGCCTGTTTCAGGTTCTCCTCGCAACACAAACTGCGGTAAAAGTTGATGGCAAATCGCACTGGTACCACGTGAATCCAGAAAAGGGAACCAACCAACCCCAGGTTGCAACAGTACTGCCAGATGCCACTAGTAGGTGTGCCCATCGTCTCCGATCCCGTGACGTGTATGTGCCAAGCAACGTGTAAGGACACTGTTTTGAACTTTGATCATTAGGGAGATGAACATTTGGACTCTCTTGTTGGTTTTAGCAGAATTGTGCCTTACTGAAGACGACGGGCTTGTAGCCTGAAGGGCCTTCGGCGTTCCCCTCCTGGGACAGGCACTACGAGACGTGGGACAGATCGGATGAAGGATTTCAGTGAGACCTACCACTATTAGAGTAATAAGGACACTGGTGCTTTAAATAGGGGATATTGCTATATCGCTAGGTTGCAACTGATATACGCTGTATACTGAGCCATATACTGAACTATGTCTACACCCGTGTATGCTGGTTTAGTCCCTGAACGGATAAGTGTATGCTCCTCAAACACAGAAGGTAAGAGGAAAATACCAGTTTGTACCACAAGAGGCAACATTTTGTTTTCTGTATGCACGATAGTAGTACTAATAGCATTTGCCATAATATTCTGGTATCTGGAACATCCATCTAGATATGAATTAAAGAACCTGTTGCCCGAGTCAAATGAAACAGGGAGAACAGATTGGGTCAAGAGCAGGAATCGAGATGCCTATGACCAACACGACCCGGAAGACTATGCTAAAAATGAATACGTGAAGATAATAAACACAACATATGGGGTAGTGAATAAAACTGATTGCTGGATCTGCACCCACATGCCCCGACATAGCAGTGAAGGCATCCCAGTGTACGCATCGCCAGTTACTGAGGATGCCGGGTGTACATTAATTTACATGAGAATAGTGTCAGCACAGCAATACATGATACCGAATACCGCTTGTTATGTTAGAGGAGAGAACAAAACCCTTCTAAAGGAAAAGATACGCTATAAAATCAAAACTGAGGGAATCGGGCTTGCACCTGCTATGGTACAGATAGTAAGAGAACCTCCTCCCCCTATCACCATCACACAAGAGTTTAGGCCAAAGAATATATGTTTTAAGAGGAGCGCAAGAGGTAATCAAAGAATGATCTCGGGGTGCAGTCAAATGGTGAATCTAAATAACTACACGAAGGGATTGTTACAGATTGAAGGACATGCCTACGTCTGTAACAAGAGGGCTTATTTGTGGTTAGCCAAAGATTTTGTTGGGGTATGTTACATAGCCAGAATAATGCCGGCTGTGATGGTATATGCCCCGTCTACTCTGCATAAAGAAATACACAGCAGAAATAAACGAGCAGTAAACCCAAAAATTCCTACGTATCAACCTACAGGATGGGAAACGTTTATAGATCTGATGGGGGTCCTGGTTCCTCCAGCGGGCATCTTTATGAACAGTCAAGAAATCCAAAAGCTAAACAGGGCCCTTGAGTTCGTAATCGAAGAATCTGCAGACCTAATGGAAAACATCACTTATGAAATGAAAGCAATTCGGCCAGTGGCTCTCCAAAATAGGTATGTCTTAGACATACTCACTGCAGAAAGGGGCGGAGTCTGTTTTTTGGTGGGATCCCAATGCTGTGTTTACATACCAGAAGGGAGTACAGGAATCCTGGATGGAGTAAACAAACTGCATAAAGTGGCGGATAGCATCCACCAGGAGGAAGGGTCAGGAGATAGCTGGTGGATGAAGCTCCTGAAAGAAATTGGATGGCAACTTCTTACGCCTATACTGGTTCTAGCGGCAATAGTTGTAGGAATTTGTCTCTGCATCCAATGCTTCCCGGTATGTGTGTTGTGCTGTGTTTCCATGTGTTCTTCCAGCATAACGCGCCTAAATCCAATGGATAAAAGCCATGTACAACAGGAATTTTTTGACATGGGAGGCCTGGAGAAGATTATGGTACATACAGTATGTGATGATGTTGCTTTCCTGCCATCTGCTTATGCTAGGACTGTTTAGATTGATGCTCAAGTGTGAGCAAAGGGTGGATTGAAGGTACGCATACATATGTAATGTTGTGCTCACACTTGGAGTTTGTACTAATCACCATATGTGTTAAAAGAATGTACCCTTTGTTAAAAGAAGAGGCCTTCTCTTTATACAGCGGCATTTAAGACCTGCTGACCTGGCAAGAACTTGTTTTTAACAGAAGAATTGTGTTTGGTCACTGTATGTCGAAGCATGCTGAGCCTGCTAAAACTATCTGCAGATTACGGGTGGGGAAGGAATGAGTAAGCACAGCCTCGTGCACAGAGATAAGGACACAGAGGGGCACGAGAGAGAGCGAATAACAGATAACAGGAAACCACAATAGCAGATGTTGAACTGTTGACCGTTGATGCAAAGTCATGACTGGGAGGAACCGCCTTGTGGTGGACATAATCTATGTGCAGCAATGTATGACAATGTAAAACAGATGGGTATAAAAGGACCACGATGTGCAGGGCAAAGGGCGGCACTTTGACGACTTGCTTTGCGAGACGGTTGAACTTGTGGCCCATTCGCGAATGCTTGTGTGTTAATAAAGCAATGTTTACTCAACTCTTTTCTGTTTGAGTTTTTATAGGGTCCCTTTTGTACTGATTATGGTGACGGCGAGAAATCGCACCCACACAGGTTACGTCTTAGGGCATGAAGAGTACACCACATATTTCCCCATGACGGGTACAAATCTTTTCTGGAAGAATGCCGTCACTGATGTTGAAACAGTAGTGAGGAATTGGTCCAATTAATTCATTACCTGAACCAATGGAATAGTTTTGAGCATCAACTGCCATTCCAATAGAGGTGTCCGCGACCAAGGTGATACCCTGAGGGTCTCTGTTATCCACCAATATTCGAATGGTGTCCTGCAGTGCTCCAGATAAGATTTTGAAGTGGGAGTATTTTACTCCCTATATTTGAAAATTGGGAGTAAAATGATTTTTTAGGGAATGAAAACATGAGTCCCGTCTCCAATGGGAGTATTTTATAAACGAGTACAAATATGTTGAACCGTAAAACAGAAATATTTTTGTGATAAATACTTCTTTGCACCAAGTTATTCATGCACATTAAAAGATAAATGTGACCTCTTCCATAATTATAGTAGTTTCTTCCTGTGGTACTACATGAACTACTGGTCCCAACACATCCAGAGATCCCTTTGTGTAAAAGCAGGGGCACAAGATCGTTTGTGTCCATTTCCCTTTTTTTATTGGTAGTATTTGTCCTCCATATTTGTATTTTTTGGGAGTGTTGGCCTACTTTTAGGGGGTAAAAGTGGCCGATACAACCCTTATCTGTAGGGCTGGTATCCTGTTATAGATCCACTAAAGGGGTTGGATGTATATACAAACCTTGTTTTTGAAGGTGAGAATTTAAGTTTATACAGCCATCCTTATGCCTGAGGATCTGTTCTTGCTTAATTTTGAGAGGAATGGTGAATTGTCGCTCGTGTCCTCGGATGGTGACCACTTCTCCCACTTGAACTTCGACCGCATAAGGCAGCATTTGAGCTGACCGGAACGCTCTTTCCGCGTTGTCAAAGCACATGGGGCTATTCCTCAGTCATGACCATACTTTGTTGTTGATCAAATATAGACTAATTGTGAATTGATTTAGAGTGTCACTGCTCAAATAAAAGTCTGAAGGGACATCTTTAATGACCCAACAATTGTGTTCTATAATTTAGTTGCCAATGGAAATTTTTTGCGTACACCTGCTAGGCAGAAAATGTTTAGAATTTGGTGCTTCCAGGCCCACTTCCCATTTATCAATCAATTTAAATGTGGGACTGGTCTGATCTTTTTGGAGTTTCCTGAATAATCCTTCGCTGATGTATTTCTTTCCATTATTCAGGCATACTCTGGCAAGTACTGGCTCCTCCCCCTGATTTACCTGAATGGTTAAAGACAAGTTGTTGCCCTTTTTCTGAATGTCGGTGCAAGGGGACAGAGTTGTGAGTTGGACAACTTTGTAAAGAGTTTTCAAAATTCGCCATTTTATTAAATCAAAAAGGTTGGATAAACGCCTCACTATACCTACCCTAACAAGGATTTCCCTGCCTAAAGTAACTAATGTAAACACTCTAACAAAACTTATCTGTCCCTCACACTTATACATTCAATAAATCAATATGGAAATCCATGGCAGTTCAACACCACAAAATAATATCACAATTGAACTTCTAATATAAACACAGTCCTGCTTTATGATCTGGAAGCATTCCCCTTCACCAGATTCAACCAGGGTTCTTGCTTCACAGTTCAAAAGAAAATAAGAAAGTCCTGGTTGGTAACAAAGTTTTAATACAGATAGGACTGAACACATCAAGTCAGTCTTTGGGCTGTCCTATTGTGGGTATAAGCTCATCCCTGCCCCTGTGAATGGATTCCCTCCTAGCCACATTTCCTAGCCTTGGTGCGGGATTCTGTACTGCAGTACCGAGATGTCTCATGGCTACAGTGCTCTGCTGCATCAGTGCTTGCGGTGCTGCCTGTGGTTTCTGCGAGTTCACAGGTGCGTGCAGTGTCTGCGTCATAAGTTGTTGCGACTGCACCGGTGCATGCTGTGTTGGCTTCATTTGTTGCACATAAGTCATTGGCTATGTGTGATCTTGGGCATAATAGTTGGGTTGCACTGTGGTGTATGCTGGTGGATGTGTCGCCAGACCTCTAGGGACTTGCCAATTCAGTTGCATTCCTCCCCTTCCCCTACATACACTGGGGCTATGTGTCCCATCTTTCCACATGACCAACATTGAAATGGTTGCCCTGAGTACTGGGGATGTCCCCTGCTGAACCCTTCCACTCCTTGCTGCGTGTAGTGTCCCACTCCTCTCCCCTGGGCACGCATCCTCTTCCCCATGACCAATAGTTAACGTCCCCTCTTCCTGCGACACGTTCCCCTGCCGTTTGCTGCTGGTACTGTGCATTCTGTGTCACAACTGCCTCCCTGCTTGTCAACATTGCCCCTTCCATTGCATATTTTGATAATTCTTTCAGAATCAACTTTGCTTCTTCCTGCTTTCTTTTCTCACATTTATTTCTCGTGTTTTCTTGCATTAACCTACAATAATGCACTATGGTCAATGAGATTTCCGAGCACGGCTTCGCCTCCATCCCCACCAATTTCTTCAACTGCTTCTGTACTTGCTCTGGTATTCCCTGACTGCGTATGTGATAAAACAACCCCACGGTTTTTCCCACAGTTCAAGAGTCTCAATACGCCAGTGTTCTTGGAACTCTTGAATATATTGAGTTGGCTTTTCCATCCTCACGCATTTTGCATGCCATAATCACAGTTATGTCAGATGTGTCTGGTATTGTACTCTCAGGGTTTGCCATACAGCCGCCTTACAGCTGTTGAAAGACGCTCTGTTGTGCACCATATTTTGTACCCTACTTGTTTCCAAACATTGGCTCTCTCCCCAAGAATGTCACCCACTGCTTATGTTGTCCCTGCTGTCAACCTTTCTAACTCATAAATCCATGTTCACGACGCTGCAGTCAATGATGGGAATTTACATCTGAAGTTATCCTTGTCCATTTGTTGCAATGGTATATATATTGCGGTTGTCCTCCACCCTTTTCTAATAGCAGAAATGTTGTCAGCCCCATACTTTTCTTGGGCTTCTTTATCTCTTGTTACTGTAAATGCTCCCATCATGCTAGCTCTCTTCTGCCCCGGTATCGCTCTCAACATTTGCACGTATGGGGTATGTCTGCGCTACGCGATCAGCCATCAGAACGTTTGGTGCGTCCTTCAGGGTCCAGCTTCCCTCTTTCCATTTCTCCCTCTTCGACCCTGAGTGTCTTATGTTCTGGGCTCAATTGGAGGGGCAGCGCAAACTCCTTCTCCCTTCTTCATCATTGATGTCCCCTTGTTCCTTGTCTGTCCCCATTGACCCTATACTGCCATCACTCTCCTTTTCTCCTTCGTCCCTGAAGCTCAGTCATTTCAGTATATTTTCTCTCTGGTGTCCCCTTATCGATCTATCCTGTGTGTCACTTCCCTCTCTCGGTGGGAATCCCACTGTGCTTCTGCCTGCCTTAAGGGCCACAGCATTATCCCTCCTGCTTCAATACAATGTCCCAATCCTCCTTTGTTTTCCCACTTCCCCCGTCTTCATCAGAAAGTCTGGGACCCCTCGTTATCTCTTCCACTTCCTTAATGCATCTCTACCTACTTTCCTCTGTTTCTCACTCTTGCTTGTTATCCCTTTCCTCCTTTTCTCTGCGCTGTCGTCCTTTGATAATTCTCTCAATCTGTGATTTCCTCTTCTTCCTCCTTAATTTTGCCTGCCTCTATTTCTTCTTCAGCCTTTCTTGTTTGGCTCTCATCTGCTTCCTTCATCTTTCTCCTCCTTTCCTTCTGTCCCCTTCTCTACTTTCTCTAATTCTCCTCCTCTGTTCCTGTTCCTTCTTCTTCTCTCTTTCTCCTTACCTCCTCCATTATTTCTACCCATTCTCTTTCCCATTCTATTCTCCTTCATTTGTTCCCTTCCTTCTTTTCTCAATCGCTTCTTTGCTTCCCCATCTGTGTCTCCGGGCTGCGTCATACCTCCTCTGTCCATTTTCAGCAATTTTTGTCCTCCCACACACTCGTTCAGTGGCACTGCCATCCCTTCATCCTATTTACATTGCTGGGTCACCTCCTCGCTCCAATCAGTTCGGCCTAAAGCTCACTGCACTCTTTGCGCTCGTCAGTCATGGTTCCTACTTTATGATTCGTTAGGTTAGCTCAGCTCAGCTAACTGTGTCTTCACTACTATACGCAGGAGGCACATACACAGGATTGGTGTAACTTGCCGCTGCTTTTAATTCTTTCAAGGGGGGTTTGTTGTCTGAAGAGGAGGAGGAGAAGCCGTGGCACTTTGTCCCCCACACCATGCTGGCTGGGCAAATATGTGGTCATGTGTTGTAGCACAGATTTCAAAAGACCTCTTTCCTGGTGTCATGGCTTTGCCATTTTGCTGTCTGTATCGCAAGTCCATTCATGCTATACTTGAATATCTTGTCCTGATATCGCAGAAGGGACTTGCACAAATGCCAGAGGGGAGTGTCCCCCATGATGGCACGTCACTTTCTGACTGCCGGTACTTACATGACCTCAAAGCAGGATTTGTGTGTGTTCCAAACAATGCCAATCTTATTTTTACAGTTCTTCTTAACAATAAATCAACTCTTACAAAACCCAACAATATCAGATCTTTTCTACCAGCTTCTCTGGCTTCAACAATTTCAACAAGGGTACAGACCACAAGCCACCCGTGTTAGGCAGAATTGCATGCAGTACCCTTTGGGACCAACACGTACAATTAGGACTACAGGTGTAAGCAAAAACCAACCTTTGGTATAAGTCTGTACTACACAGTTTGTGGTAGCGAGCTGAGCAGCCAGGTGTATCTCAAGAGGGAATGTGAGCAGTAGAAGAGGTTACACAGAGTTCTTACAATCACAGTGGTACAAATAGACACTTATACTCAAGGTTTCTTGGTAAAACACTTATTAATGTATTACACAATCATTTAGAAAACATTCACTAGATGGAGGCAACTTAAGATCATACACAAATAAACTTCAACACCAAACCAATAAGTTTCTATGTAAATTAGGCTGCCCTGAAATAGGAGCAAAATAGCATTGCAGTCACTTTAAATAGGAAGGCAAAGGCACAAGTTAATGGAATAGATCACAAATACTTTCTTAGGCAGTGCAAATAGTTTCAGTTCACTAGAGGACTCGATTCAGTTCAACAGGCCTATGCCAAAGTCAATGGACTAGTGTCTTGGATAGGAAAGAGCAGTTCTTGTAGTAAACGGTAAAGTCTTTGCCAAAGTTCTCAGAAGTAGTTTGTACGAAAAAGAATCATATGGTGGGTCACAAGCTGATTAGGCCTGCAAGTTGGGAAAGTTCCACAAACATTCACTGCGAGAGGTAAATTCTCTCAAATGGGTTGGCACAGTACCTTAATATGAAGAACAAGATACAGCTGAAGATGTTGGTTCCTCGCAATTCCTGCAGATCTCACTATTCCTGAGCCTCAGTCGTGGGGACAAGATGGAGGACGTCGGGGGACTCCTGCACTGCATGGGATCGTCGGAAAACACAGACAAAATTGAGTCACTTCCTTCTACCTCATGTCCAAGGTAGACCACTTTGCTCTGACCAATTTGACATTTACTTGCCTTTATGGTCAGATGTGCATGCTCAAGAGCCTGCAAAACATATCCTTACTGGTCAACATGCTCTTTCCAAGTAGGGCTGAACACTGTAATGTCATCCAAATATGCCATGCAGAAGTCCTCCATCCCATTCAGAACTTTATTAACCATCCTTTGGAATGTTGCAGGTGCATTCTTTAATCCAAAAGGCATTACCTTAAACTGGTAGAGGCCTACTAGGGTTGAAAATGCAGTTTTCTCCTTGGCATGTTCTATCAGGGCTATTTGCCAATAGCCTGACATTAGGTCAAATGTACTGAGGTACTTGGCTGAACCAAGTTTGTCCACCAGCTCATCTGTCCTTGGTAAAGTATGGGACTGGTAGAGGGTTCTATTACCCCGAGATCAAGCATCTTGTTGATCTCTTCCTTTATGTGGGTTCTTACATGATCTGACATCCTGTAAACTCTGCTTTTAACAGGTAAACAGTCACCAGTGAGAATATCATGCTGGCCCCAAGCCTGGTGATTGTGAAAACAGGGAGGCAAACTGATTTAACAGAAACTTGCACTCCTCCTGTTGTTCTAGTGTCATATTAGAAGAGAGATTAACTCCTATTTTCATCTAAAGGTTGTCCTCTGAGGAGATCAGGTAGAGGTTCACTCTCTTCCAAAGCTCCCACTCCTGATCGCGAGACATTTTAGACAGTTGGTGTGAAAGAACCTGAGGGCCTCCTTAGGGTTGCCTAAATCCCCCAGATAATTGACCTCTCCAAGTTTTCCCACAACCTTGAAGGGTCCAATCCATTTGTCCTGTAAGGCCCTCTGCCTTGTAGGTACCATAACTAAAACTTGCTGGTCTTGAGTAAACTCAACCATGTTGGCCTTCTGGTCATGCCAATGCTTCATCAGAGCCTGACCTGCTTTTAAGCTATCAGATGCTTCTGTCATCATGTGTGTCAATCTCCTCCGGAGACAGAACACATAGTCACTGACTCTCACTAGCTTGAGACAAGGAGCACTCTCCAACCCCTCCTTAATTAGGGCCAATGGACCTCTAACTGGATGACCATAGAGAAGCTCAAAGGGACTAAATCCAACTCCCTCCTGAGGGACTTCTCTATAAGCAAATAGAAGGCATGGCAGTAGAAAGCCCCACTTTCTTCTAAGGGGTTCCTCTAAAGCACCTATCATGCTCTTCATAGTATGGTTAAACCTCTCTACCAACCCATTCGTCTGGGGATGGTAGGCAGTTGAGAAATTGTAAGTCACTCCACAGTTTTTCCACATGGTCTGCATGTAGTGGGACATACAATTTGATACCTTGTCAGAGAGGACTTCCTTAGGGAAACCTCCCCTGTTAAAAATACCAAGTAGAGCCTTAGCAACAGCCTGAGCTGTAACGGTCCTCATAGGTATAGCTTCAGGATACCTAGTAGCATGGTCTACTACAACCAATATAAATCGATTGCCTGAAGAGGTTGGAGGGTCTAAGGGACCAACAATGTCGATTCCTACCCTCTCAAAAGGGACTCCCACCACTGGGAGAGGTACTAAAGGTGCCACATTCTTGGCTCCATTCTTGCCAGATGTCTGACAGATGTGACAGCTCCTACAGAATTTATCTACATCAGACCCCGACTTAGGCCAGTAGAAATATAGAGAAAGCCTTTCCTTGGTCCTCTTGAAGCTCAAGCGACCAGCCAAAGGAATCTCATGGGCTAATTGTAGGAACTGGTGTCTTGTCTCTAGAGGGACTACAAGGTTTCTGTAGTTCCCTGGGATAGACTGAGTTGGTTCACTGTAGAAGAGGCCATCTTCCCAGTACAACCTATGCTCCCCTCGCTCTTGCCCGTCCAGCTGGGAAGCTGCCTGTTGGCGAAGACCTTCAAGAGTAGGTCACTCTCTTTGTCCTCTGCTGAAGTCTGCCCTACAGGGGCCACCTTCTGCCAGTAAAGACTGCAGCTCAGGATGGTCTTTAGGATCCAGATCTCCAACAGGGGTGAGGTCCTCTTCCAGCTCTGAATCTTCAGCAGCTGATTCAACCTTTCCTGGTTGTTCCTCACACTCAGCCTCAGCTGGTGGAGCAGTCACAAGTGTGACTTTGGACAGACCTCTCAGGGATGTCCTTGTTGGTAGCACAGGGGTGTTTCCTTTTTTTTTTCCTTGAGATCTTGGGTTTCCCCTTTGTCTCATTCGTCTTAGAAATAGCAGTTAGTAATTCCTGTGGACTGGGTGTTATAGATTCCTCTGTAACATCTACTAGAAAGTCAGTTAAGGTTCTCTCTCTGGCCTTCCTTGTCTGCTCCTGTTTGCCTTTACTAGGAGGCCTAGGGGTGTTTGATACAACTCCAAGAGTTGTTAAGTCAATCCCCAACAGGACTCTCCCAGGCACCTCACTTTGTACACTAACAGGTATCTTGACAGTCATGTTGATGCACTGGATGAGAGCTGGTAGTCTAGGAAGCATTTGGACAGGGCCTCCAGCAAGCTTAGTGAGACCTGTGGGTGCCTTGGCAACATCCTCAGGTTTGAAAAAAGATTCATCCACCACTGTAATGCTGGCCCCAGAGTCTCTAATGGCAGGGATCTCCTGACCATTCACAAGTACACTGTCCTTGTAATATTCTTTTGTGTTATCTGAAATTGAATTATAGACATCTAAATTCTGCTGTTCCCACAGACCCAGGGACACTAAAGAAACACTGGCAGAGACTCCAATGGGGTCTTCAGCCAGTAATTGAAAGTTTCCCCTTGCCATTTGTACTTCTCCCTCTGGGGAAAAGGCTAAGGAGACCGTGTGGAACCCTGAAGGTTTACCCTTACATCTGGGATCCCCTTTCACAGGGTCAGTAGACCCACAAGTATAACATTTTCCAAATATTTTGACAAATGGGGGTTTCTGCTGACCTCCCTCTGGTTTGGCACCAGAGGTTTCACTAGCCTGATTCGGTTTCCCTTGTGGCTTACCCTTTTTCTGTGTGTGGCCATCTTTTGGATTGGAGGTATTAGAATTCTCTTTGCCATCTTTCTTTTGCTGCTTCCCATCATCCTTCTTCTGAGTTGCCCCAGAATCCTTGTGAGTAGCCCTGTAGGCAACCCACAAGGATGTGCTAACTTCTTTGGATCAATTTCCTTAGAGTCAGCCAAGTGCTGTCTCAGCTCAGGAGAGCAGGCACCAAAAATAGATTCGAACAAAAATAGAGTTCTCATTCCTTCAAAAGTGTTAACTCTGTAACCCTTTACCCAACCGTCTAAGTTCTTCAAACATTCACACAGCCAGGTAGCCCAAGGGGTACCATCATGCTTGCTGAGAGTCCTAAACCTCTTAATGTAGTGGGAAGGAGTTTTCCCAAATCTAGCCATCAAAGCTAGTTTCTCATTTTAATACTCCAATCTTTCAAGTTCCCCCACCTCCATTACAGCATCAGTTGCAACCTGAGGGAGCCTAGACAAAAGCCAAGGAATCAACTGATTCCATGTTAAACCCTGAATCCCATAGTTATATTCAAAAGCAGCCAACCAATCCAAAATATCAAGTCTCAGCTCATACATACTTACAGCTACTTTAGGCATGCAAGGTCTCTTAGGACTGAAAGACCTAGAAGACTCTAGGATAGAACCATTTTCAAGAGGCAATTTATTCATTTCAAGAGCATGATGCATTTCCATTTCTCTGAGTTTGATTTCTTGATGTTTACTTCCAGTTTGCATTTGGAGCCTTTTGAACTCTAACTCAAGTCTCATTTTTTCAAGAGAGACAAATTCTGGACTCCGTACTGGACCTGGTAGGGTCCCTGTGGCTGTAGATTGAGGGCCTAGAGCAAGTAGAGGTGCAGTGGGGCTCACATCCTGGGACTCCTCTGACTCTTCCAGCTCATCACTAACATTATTGTTGGACTCTGAATCATTATCACCCTCATCAACACTATCCACATTTGCTGAGGGGGTACGGGTTATAGCTCTACCTCCCAGTCTTTGATGATTCAACAATTTCTCAATCAATTCATTTTTCTTGATTTTAACAGAGAGAGACCTGACTTTACACATATCCTTCAGTTGATCTACTGTTAGAATGATCAGGGCTTCCTGTTTGAAGTTATCCATATTTGGCATTTTAAAACAATTGCTTTTCTAGTGGTGCTTAGCCTTGTGAAGGTTATTTGAACAAGAGTAAGAGCAGCACTCTCAATGTAACAACTACACTTTATCCTCACCGCTTGCAGTACCCCCAGGGACCACCCCATACAATTCGGACTATAGGTGTAAGCAAAAACCAACCTTTGCTATAAGTCTGTACTACACAGTTTGTGGCAGCGAGCAGAGCAGCCAGGCTTATCTCAAGAGGGAATGTGAGCAGTAGAAGAGGTTACACAGAGGTCTTACCATCACAGTGGTTCAAATAGACACTTATACTCAAGGTTTCTTGGTAAAACACATATTCATTTATTACACAATCATTTAGAAAACATTCACTAGACAGAGGCAACTTAATATCATGCACAAATAAACTTCAACACCAAACCAATACGTTTCTGAGTAAATTAGGCTCCCCTGAAATAAGAGCAAAATAGCATTTCAGTCACTTTAAATAGGAAGGCAAAGGCACAAGTTATTAGAATAGATCACAAATACTTTCTTAGGCAGTGCAAATAGTTTCAGTTCACTAGAGGACTCGATTCAGTTCAACAGGCCCAGGCCAAAGTCAATGGACTAGTGTCTTGGATAGGAAAGAGCAGTTCTTGTAGTAAACGGTAAAGTCTTTGCCAAAGTTCTCATAAGTAGTTTTTACGAAAAAGAATCATATGTTGGGTCACAAGCTGATTAGGCCTGCAAGTTGGGAAAGTTCCACAAACTTTTACCGCGAGAGGTAAGTTCTCTCAATCGGGTTTGCACAGTGAAGAACAAGATGCAGCTGAAGACGTTGGTTCCTGGCAGTTCCTGCAGATCTCACTCTTCCTGAGCCTCAGTCGTGGGGACAAGATGGAGGATGTCGGGGGACTCCTGCACTGCACGGGATTGTCGGAAAACGCTGACAAAATGGAGTCACTTCAGTTCGAGTAGCTGTAGTCAAGCACACAATCTGGTGTCCTTCCCCATGGTTAATCCCAACAAGCTCTGAGAATGGTATCCAGGTGGCTTACAAGTTCATTGGTCCCACCAACTCAAAGGAAGAAGTCGTCCTTGAAGGGGCTTCTCTGTCGAGATGAACTTGGCAATTCGGACCTGCAGCAGGGCTTCACTGGGCAAACCAATGGCCCAGGAGTTGCAGCAGCCGTCCTCTTCCAGCTCGTCGTCGGTTCTTTCTTTCCAGTGGTTGACTCTGCTTTCCAGTCCAAGAGACTCGCCTTTTAAACAGTTTTCTTCCTTTCATTCAAGCCTAGCTGCCACTCACCCAGAAGGGTGGCTGTCCTTGCCGGACAGTCAGCCAGCCAATCATGACAGAGTGCATTTGTGTCTCCTAGGATTACCATCAGAACAAGATGGATGACGGCTCATGTCTATTGACCCAGTTACCTCAAAATGCGAGCCCAGAATCTTTATGTGGAAAGAGGATAAAGAAGCTGTTTTCCTTGCAAAATAGGTGAGTACACTGTGTTTGAACCAAAAATGCTATTTCGAGAGATGAAGGAAAAGCACAAAGGGAGTCTACATGCGCAAGGACATATTTTCCAAAGATTAGGAGGAACAAGAACATTGACTGATGTCAAATATTGGATGATTAAATGGCATAGAGTCAATATGGGGTGGTGTCAGTAAGTATCTAAAAGAGAACTGCACCCAGCAAAAGTTGAATCAAATATGGTTAAAAGCACTGTCGATATGGACGATATGGACAATTTCACGGTCTTGCAACATGTGACGAAGAGCTTGCAAAAAAGGGCCATTCATTCGACCTGGAGCTAAGATAGCAGTGTAACCACACCCCCACACTCCCTCAAATGTCCGGAGACAGTGCAGACTGGCAAGGTCAACCTTTAAACAGAAGACACTGCCATGAGTCCTACCAGTGAGAGAAGGTGGACTAATTGGGAAACAAAGGGAAAGCTGGCGTATCTCCAACCACCTAGGTTTCGTTTCTATGTACGTGCTGTTAACAAGCCGAATGTCCAAGGTTGTATTTGGGTTGCCAACCAAATGAAATAGCATGCCATGTATTTTTACGTACACTGTTGCAAAATATTATTCCACTCCCACATTTTCTGCTATGACGAATACCCTAAACCATGTGATTAGAAGTAGCTCAGGGTGTGTCTTACAGAACAGAGACCACCAATGAGGAACTAACACACATACTTTCTATAGGTATACATGAGCCCCTAATCCAATTCCACCCCTCGATATGTTTTTGAAGTTTGCCATGTAGGATCACGTCATAGATAATGCATATAGCATTATATAAGCTATGCATAAATGATAAAACAGTGTGATCTTGCATGAGTCGAATTGATGAGTGTTTATTCGCCCTGCTTTACTTCTTGAGATTAAAGCAGTGTTTTACCATCTCCTTTGAGTCTGTGCGGTTATTGGGTCCGAAGTAGTTCCTTGGTAATTCCTTGGTAATTCCATCTAGCACAACAAATGCTTCAAGGTGCTAGAGCACAAGGGTCTTCGCAGCCTTGCTACCTTTGGCAGTTACCAGCCCATGAGCAACAATTCAAGGTGATGAAAACAGCCTCAAAGGCGCTGTCTGTACCAATAAGGTTACCATCTCCGATCCTCTAGGCTTTCAGCTTGGTACATTTAGCTTTCATCCTGGTATTTTTTGGTATCGTCTGTCCTAAACTGGATGGTAATGAAGGTCTCTGTCTGGCTGAAATGGATAGGCTATGTCCCCCGAGTCTCAGATCACGTGTGTAGAGACCATTGGCTTGCTCCACATTTATGAGGATTTTTAGTATTTATGCATGCTGGTGTCTAATCTAACAAGAGTGTTTCTAACACCTGCCTTTGCCTGTATCCTTGAGTGTCGATGTGAAATATGACCTCCCTCGGTAGCAGTGGCTGGAACACGTACACCGGGTACACAAACAGTCTGGTCCTCGCTTTCCTGCTAAATCAGCAAGTCAGGCCTCCCCCTGCGTTCCCGTGCTTTCCTAATGCTTTCCATTCACTTCAATGCAGCTGCATCTTCCATTTTGATTTTCATGGCTACCTATGTTAACGGTGTTCAGCGTTAAGCCTGCTTCATGGCAAAAGAGTATATATCCTCTATCAATGTGGGCCAAAAGCATGTTATTTGTGTCTAAGTGTAATTAACGTAAGTGTTTGTGTGGCTTTGTGCAGGGATGCATGTGTGTTTCATGTCTAACGCATCTACGTCTTGACGTTGTCTACTCTATGCACGGTCACAATCAGTCCAGTTGCTCCATCATCTGCAAGATTATATCCTCTATGACATCATCAGGACAGGATCTGAATGGTTGTCTGAGTGAATAGCGTTTTTCGAATCTGCAGTACAGTGGCGATGGAGAGGAGGGAGCTAGGACCAATGTACACCTGTCATTTCTGTATCGTCATTATGAGGGAGGGACCGGAGCGATGAGGGCCACATTCACCCGTCCTTCTTCAATTTAAAAACAAAGAGCTAGATCCCAGCCACAAGCCCCCATTTATATGTTGGAAATATGTATGCGGCAACCATAGATGCAGAGAATTAATTCCCTTCCCAATCAAAAGCACCACACCAATATTCCTTTTCAGTTCAATCTAGCCCTGTCTGGGATTCATATAGAACCACTTAGGCCTGCACCCTTTAGCAATAGGTAAGCCAGGACCCAGGCCGGTGTATAGAAAGAATATATATTTATTCATGTATATGAACGTTAATATTTGTACAAAATCACAAATAACGCCACCTCACTCCGTGACCCAAATGCTTTTCTTTCCTCACAGTCTCTTTTTACAAAAAATTGAAAACACTGTGTGGTTCAGGAACACACAGACTCTTTAACCCCACAACATGTCCAGTCAAAATACTTTGCATGAGGTTCACTTTTAATAACATGTAGCACCTTGAAACATGATCAGATCATGCACTTAGCAATACACTTTACATTAAGTTTCATTTAAATAACATGCAATATTTTCCTATTGGCAAAAGCAGTTTCACACACGCAGTGGTCTGTATTTTTATTCTCCCTGCACACTCAGAAATGCTAGCAGTGTTGGAGCACAACTGTCTTTTAAAAACAGAACACTTTTCATTTATATAGAACATTCTTCCTTCAGCACAATGCCATTAAGAATCTCTCTTCTAACAGGATTCACTTTCCCACCCCCACTAGAGAGTGTGCTTTTCAATCATGGACTTCACTTTATTTAATTTTGGTGAGACACTTTTCTGCCCCAGCACAAAAACCCATATATTCAGTTTACATTCAGCACCCCGCTGCTTTAAGGCAGGGTCTGAGAAATCTTGAACATTTGGGAATTTCGTTTTGGGGTTGGGAATGAGAAATAGGAGTCCCCAATTACTTTAACAGACTGTGTTTCTTTATTCGCACTGGCAGCAATATTGTTGATTTTGAATTTCAACAAAATCACCCTGTGTTAGTTGGCTATAGGGGAGTTAATTAAATTATTATTAGGTAAGAAAATGCTAGTTGTCTACTTTGTCTGCCCCCCCAATCAATAATGGGATAATATTAGATCAAACAGATTCCCACAAGACTTGGTCTGGTTGAACAAGTTTACTTACATAAACTATCCCTGGGTTTCATCTCATAGGGAAAAGACCTCAAGGCTTCTGGATACTCAGGGCAAACATCAGGACTTGGTTAGAGGCCTCTCCAAGTTCAGTCAAGAATGGCATCCAGCATTAATCCCTTTATTTGCTTCTCTTTGTCTAAATCCCAGCTTCTGTCTCTGTTCCTGATTTACTCCAATTCCTGTATCCCAGGTAATGGTATCTCACTCAGATGAAATTGGGCAGTTCTCCCTCATTCTCATTGTGTGACACCTTTTAACATCTAAATCACACCCCATTCATGTTTAAATTTGAGATGCCAGCTAATTGGCTCTTAATTGGGATTGGACAACTATTCTCCATCCCCTTAAACCATACCTAGACTCTTTTTTTGGATTGGTCCGATCAGTTACCAAGCCCAAATTTGGGAAGAGATCAGTCCACCCACTTGAATTTACATGTTTACACATTTCAATTTTGCACTTAAAAACTGTAACATGGCAACTGCCTCTAATTTCTAAATAAACCTAACAATATATATATGTGTAACTTATTATTATCATGCCGGACTTAATGAAATGAGTTTTGTTACGGCGATGCTGCAGGTTCAAATGAGGGTTTTTCCTGATTTATTCAAAAATTATAACAGTTATGAACATGAAATGTTCGATACACATATTTTATTTAATAATCTATTATCTACACAAATCTCTGCTTCGTGACATTTTTAGCGAAGGTATCATCACATTTCAGCTTATAACTTTAGTTCTCTGGGTCAAATGATTAGGAGAGTGAATTCAACAGAGCCTCTTTATACGCTTTACAGTGATCGATGAATGATTTCTGTGCGTTCCTGAGAAAATGAACAAAATATGATTGTCCATCTAAACGTATGACAATCTCTAGACATTTATTCATATTTCAACTTCAATTGTACATGAGACTTTCTTTCATCAAACTGAACATGTGATCTGAGATCGGATTCCTTTGTCAATTCTGAATGCAATGAATCCATTAACATTCTTTTTTCCCAGGGCTAATGGATCATCGGTTGCTTATCTTTGAGAGCAGAAAGGCAAGCTGCACCTCATGGGCCATTTTCTGTAACCCATCAATTGTTAGTTAGGTCTTGGGCTAGACCACAAATCGAATTTAAATCTATCCATTAAGGGCTGCCTTTATTTACCCAGTTGCTGGACCCACAACCCGCCATAAATTCCTTTCTGGTCACTGCTGTGGCTTCAAAAAGATGTTTTAGATAGATCGAAGATAGGGGAGGGCAGGGCGTGCCCTTCACATCTGATGGAGCTGGTCACTGTTTGAGTGTTCTGAACAGAAACTGGTGATTTTAAAGGCATATTGGTTTCCATTACACGGTCCATATTTACATTAAAATATACGTTTGAATGGTTCTGGCCGGGGAGCAGCAAGTCGACTCAGTTGGTCAGTTGCGGTCGAATTCAGTGCTTACCTGGAGTATTTCCACCATTTTCCTGAGGAGGCGGTAGTACACAGACACCATCTTTGAAGAAAGTATTTAGACCCATTTGCAGCACAAAGTGCTGCGCGGAGAAACAAGTGGACTCAATTGGTCAGTTGTGGTCTGTTGAGGGGCAGGTGAATGGACGGCCCTCTTTTCATCTTCCATTGCGGCAAGCTATTTCGACCCCAAATAAGGTAAGCAGCTTTTTGTTGAACCACCTGTGCCGAGTCTGGTTTCTCTGCTCTGATCTGACCCACGATAACCACCTTACGGCTGTTAAATAACATTTGAAATTTGACTGGAACAATGCCAGGGAAAGCTCAAACTAAGAGTCGGTATTACAACCTCCATAAAACCAAACCATATGGTAAAGCAAACAGCTATAAAAGGGCAATTTGCTAAACTCAGGAGTTCCGAAACATGCCTGTTGATGAGTGGGAGGCAGTAATGAAAACATCAGTCCCGACACCCGCAGCATCGGCTAACAGCAAGATAACAGCATATTTTCTAGCTGAAGTAGACGCGGGCACAGAAATGCTTACCAGTATTGGTGTCAATCCTCAAAAAGATTTGCTATTCTTACCTTCTAACTACTAGAGAATACCATTAACTCTTTGTGTGATATAGATAATAATTATCTGCTCCACCTTTGTTATTCTCTCTGCAATGCAAATCGCCCCTCCATGAACAATAGCAGCACAAACGGGGGAGGCGACGACAGCCAGGAAGATCTTTCTGTTGCTAATTTGGGTCAGCAGGGAAAGCAACCTACTCATCAATGCATATCCGCCTCTCCCAACTTTGACTTTGACTCTTCCCGGCGATATGACTCAGAATGTGATGCTGTTACTCACGAAGTTGTAATCAATTCTAGCAGCATGGATAGTTTGATTAAATCAGATGCTGAGACGTCATTGCCAATAATAAAATATTACATTTTGCGGTACAAATTCTGTTAAAATTATGTAGACGTATTTATGAAGATCTATTGAAGCAAAGTGAGACCTACAGTCTCCCGCTTAAATCTAAAAGCACTTAGCACGAATGAACGCCTTAATCCGGGGTGGAAGCTATATTGCCTGTAGTCGTCTTGCAAGAAGCGGATGTGATTGCAGCATTACCTGACTCACCTGATGCGCCGCCTTCTTCCCCTCTAAGTTATACCACACGGAAAGAGAGGCAAAAGTAGAAGCAGCTGCAGCTGCAGCTGGCAGCTTTGGAAGTTCTGAGAAATCTTGTTCCATCGCATCATGACATCAGCCTTCCCTTAAAATTCCGCCATAGCTTCTGAAGTTCAGACAAAACCTTGAACCAGAAGAGCAAGAAAGAAAGAAGTTAGACAGAACAAACTATTGCAACACAGTGTGGGAACCCTGACCAGCTGGCTCATTTAAGATACAAACAACAGCATTGTTAATGTCTGCAGTGAATCTGTTATCCAGACGTGCATGGGGGCTCCTCAGTTACTATCAGTAGGTGAAGTCCCTATTAGAGAACCGGGAAGGGCAGATAATATAAATGTTTGTAAGAACCACCCACAATGAGCTTGGTGGTAACAGATTCAGTAGAAAGCCACAAGTCGTAAAACTTCTAGACAATGCAACTTCCAAGAGAACAAAGAACTAATTGGAAGGGGAATCGCCTAGAGTATTCTATACTTCAGAACTTAGTAAACGTGATATTTGACGATAAAGTAGATCCAAAACATGTACTCACGTAAAGCAAGCCAAGCAACGTGAAGGACCAGGAAAACCAGGAGAGCTGATTTTATGTTGATTCGATGTTGGACGGTTAAATGCTTTCTTAATAGAAGTCCGTCTGATGATGCCAGTTCCAGGGTAAGGACAATCCAACCTAAACCTATACCCGACGGCACGAGGACGCCTAATAGAGGTCCAAAAATAACAATCCCAATTCCTTATGGCAAATTCCAAAGAAACAGTTCTCCGAGTAGAAAGTCCAAAGCAAAGTTCAAAGTGCAGAAAGAATCCAATACGCCAAATCCAGAAATGTCAGACAAGAAACCAGGTCGTTCGTTCCGAGTTCAAGGGAATATTCAATAACAATCCGAGGGACAAAACAGGGTACAAGATAGGTAATGCGAGGACAAGGTGGTGAGCTCCAAAAATCGTAAATTCAGAAGCCGCGTTCCGACTACCGGGTGGAGATTTAAAGCAATCACGTGACTCTGCGTGAAACGTAGTCACGCCGCAATCGTGCGCGAGCGTGCTCATGCAACCAACATCTCCACGGCAATCCCCAACGTTGTTTGATCCGCTGGAAGCGTTTCGGCTCCGTATGTTTTGGGATTGTGGAACATGTAGTTCTGCCATAACGCTTGAGGGGACGTGAAGCAGACGCTGATTTCTTGACAGTATCCTCCCCCAAAGATGTCTTCACCCCCTGAGAGGCCAGGAAACGAGCCAAGAGTACATTGGACTCAGGCTCCCAGGTACGATCCTCTGGACCATAACCCTTCCAGTCAATAAGGAAATACCGAACACCTCGGGAAACCTTAGAATCTAGAATCGCCTTCACCTCATACTCCTCTTCCCCCTGTACCTTGACCGGAGGTGGACGAACGGGGAGCCTGGTTCCCTCCGAACAGGGTTTCAGAAGAGAAACGTGAAAAACTGGATGGATCCTCCAATTATACGGCAGTTCGAGTCTTACAGCAGACTGATTGATTATATTCTTGATAGGATACGGACCAACGTATTTAGGTTTTAAACAACTCCTCATGGGAATACGGAGATGTTTGGTGGAAAGCCAGACCAACATACCAGGACGGTAATCGGGCGCTGGAGACCTATGCCGATCGGCGTATTCCTTAATACGGTCTTGAGCTTCCTTTAATCGGGAATGCACCTGTTGATGTAGAGAAGCAATATCTCTGAGACTGTTTTGTACCGCAGGATTGTCTGAGAAGACTGGAGGATCCAATGGCAAAGAACGGGGATGATAACCATACAAGGCAAAGAAAGGAGAAACACCAGTAGAAGTGTGGACTGAATTGTTATACGCAAATTCAGCAGTAGCTAACGCCGACAACCATGATTCTTGAAGCTGCATGGTAATGCAACGTAAATACTGCTCCAATGTAGCATTCAAGCGTTCCGTCTGACCGTCCGTTTCCGGATGATAAGCAGAAGAATACCTTGCGTCAACACCCAGAGAAGTAGTAAGATGTTTCCAGAACCGCGAGGTAAACTGTGAGCCTCTGTCAGATATAACAATATCCGGAAGACCAAAACGACGGAAAACATGGCGAAGAAATAGATCCGCCAAAACCGGAGCCGTGGGCAAACCTTGACAAGGAACAAACACAGCCAGTTTGGAAAAGTAATCAATGACCACCCATATGGTGTCAAACCCCTGAACGGGCGGGAGTTCTGTGATGAAATCCATAGACACCATGGACCAAGGTTTGCTTGGAACCGGAAGAGGACACAATAAACCCACTGGTTTTGTGGTTGAGGACTTACACTGGGCACAAACGGCGCAGGTAGAGATATAATTCGAAACATCCTTCTGCATTGACGGCCACCAGCACCATCTCTTGAGTTGTTCCACAGTCTTGCGTACACCAGAATGAGCTGAAACCAATGAATCATGACTCCAATGTAAGGCAGTTTGTCTGGAATCAACATCTGGAAGATAAAGACGATCTTTGACGTAAGGCAAAGAGTTGATTATTGTCATATTCAATTTCTCAATCTCTGAAGGATTCTCCGAAACCCATTCTCTAATGGATTCCTGAAGTGATGGATTCAAGGTACAAGAACATATTACCTGATTAGGCAATAATATTCCACCAAATTCCCTGGAGGATGAGTCATTCCCGTCCCTCCTTGAGAGAGTGTCTGCCTTAGAATGTAGAGCCCCAGGACGGAATGTGATCTGGAAATTGAATTGCGAAAAGAATACGTGCCACCTGGCATGCCTGGCTGTGGTACATTTCACTGACTGCAAGGCCAGCAGATTACGATGATCAGTGTAGACCTGTACTGGAACAGCAGTACCCAGAAGATGATGTCGCCATACCTTAAAAGCGTCACGTATGGACAATAATTCACGCTCGGTGATGGTATAGTTAGCTTCATATTTGGTAAGCTTCCTGGAGTGAAACGCCACAGGATGAAGGAAACCTGTATCTTTGCAAAACTGAGACAAAACTGCCCCAACCGCTTGATCAGAAGCGTCGGCCTCCACATAGAATGGCAATGAAGGGTTAGGATGTTGGAGGACTGGTGCGGTGGTGAACGCTGTCTTGAGACTTTCAAAGGATACTTGTGCTTCAACCGTCCACTTGAAACCATTCTTAGGACTAGTAAGGGCAGTCAAAGGAGCCACTATAGCAGAAAATGAGCGTATAAAACGTCTGTAAAAGTTCGCAAACCCTAAAAAGGACTGCAAGGATTTAACAGATGTAGGAGCTGGCCAGTCCAATACAGCCCTTACTTTGATATCACTCATGCCGACTCCCTGATTCGTGATGTCGTATCCTAGGAATTCCACACGCTGGGCATGGAAAATGCACTTTTCTAGTTTAGCATAGAGATGATGGTCTCTGAGCCTTTGTAATACCGTAGAAACATGTTGTACATGAGTCTCATAGTCTGGTGAGTAGATCAGGATATCATCGAGATATACGATGACATATTGGTCGAGTAAATCACTGAAGACATCATTAATGAAAAACTGGAATGTAGCTGGTGCATTGCACAACCCAAAGGGCATAACTAAGTACTCATACAGGCCATATTTGGTTTTAAACGCCGTCTTCCACTCATCCCCCTTCCGTATTCTGACCAAATTATAAGCGCCCCGCAAATCCAGTTTGGTGAAGATGGTAGAAGAGCCCAACTGGTCCAGAAGAACCGAGATGAGTGGTATTGGATATTGATTACGGATGGTGACAGCGTTTAATGCACGGTAATCAATACATGGGCGCAACTCGCCTTCTTTCTTTGGAACAAAAAAAAGAGGCGATGCCGCTGGAGAACGTGATGGTCTGATGAAGCCTGAAGCCAGTGACTTGTCCAGATACTCCTTGAGCACTACATCCTCCTTGTGGGTCAATGAATAGATGCGACCAGATGGTATATCGGCATTTGGAACCAGATCAATAGGACAGTCATACTGACGATGTGGTGGGAGGGTCTCTGCACCTCGCTTGTCAAATACATCTTTGAAGTCTCGGTACTCCCCAGGTAACACTGTATTCATGACTGCTCCAATAACCAGAGCGGAATCCAAGAGATGAGTACTGGGTCCCGAAGACAGGGATCCTGCTGTCCCACAAGAATTAGCACAGTATTGAGACCAAAAAGAAACCGTCCCTTTAGCCCAATCCACTAACGGATTATGCCTTCTTAGCCAGGGTAGTCCAAGGATTAACTTGAACTGAGGTGCTGTAATAACGTCGAAGGCTATGGTCTCAGTATGCCCAGAAGAAGTAGTCATGATGAGATCTACCGTTTGTTCGGTGACCAGACCAGATAACAAGGTTGTGCCATCAACAGCATTGACCAGTTCCGGCGAAGACTTGGGAATAAGAGGAATACCAAGACTCTTAACAAACTGGCTGTCAGCATAATTCCCAGTAGCCCCTGAATCCAATATAGCATCCGCCATACAAGAAACCATGGAAGAGGCACAGACTTCAACAGATATGGGAAACAAAACCATGGTATTAGAGCCCGTATTTGCGGGACTCGACAACGGGGCTCTCTCTATTGCCGAGCTTTGGAGTTTCCCTGTTTTCGTGGTTTTTTAGAACACTGTCTCAGGAAATGTTCCGAGGAGCCGCAGTAATAACACAAATTGTTCTTTCTACGATGCTCTCTTTCTTCAGACGAGAGTGGAGCTCTAAGAGTACCTATCTGCATAGGCTTGGGCGAAGTATGACTCTGCTCCGTGGCTACTGGTGTAGGATAGGGAACCAGACTCTTTTCCCCTTTGCGTTCTGCCCTCCGTGCGTCTATTTGCAGGACTAGATCTACCAATTCTGAGAAAGCAGTAGGAATCACTGGGACAGAGGACAAAACATCCTTGAGAGAGTCTGAAAGCCCTTTGTAAAACAGAGCCCCTTTCTTTGCCTCAGGCCAATCTGTCTCTGCGACCAATTGGTTGAACTTGGCTAGATAGGACAGCAAGGGCAAATCCTTTTGTTGTAAAGAGAGCAGTTCCAAATCTGAAGCTTGGGATTTATACCGAGTGTCAAAGACACGAGACATAGCTGATATGAGAGCATCACAATCATACAAAAGATGACTCCCTTGTTCCAGTAATGGGTTAGCCCAGACCGCTGCGGTACCCCCAAGGTAGGACAAGACAAAAGCCGCCTTGGTAGTGGCATCAGGGAAAGATGTAGGACGGCACAAGAAATGCAGTCTACATTGATTGATGAAGGTGCGGAACGTTTTAGGATCCCCCATAAAACGTTCCGGAGGGGCCAATGGAAACTGGGCCGTCATGTACACGGGCGCATTCCCCTGTCGAGGAACGCCCGCTCCAAAGGCAGAACCAGAAGGAATAGCACCAGCACCATCACCCGCCTGCAATCCGGCCTGAAGGGCGTCGATCCGGCGCTGGGTGGCATCATGAGCCGCAGTCATGTCTGCGCGTAGACCGGCAACCAACTGAACCAAAGCTGCCAACGGATCGTCGGCAGTTTCCATATTATGGATATAAGGCTTCTGAATATGTAAGAACCACCCACAATGAGCTTGGTGGTAACAGATTCAGTAGAAAGCCACAAGTCGTAAAACTTCTAGACAATGCAACTTCCAAGAGAACAAAGAACTAATTGGAAGGGGAATCGCCTAGAGTATTCTATACTTCAGAACTTAGTAAACGTGATATTTGACGATAAAGTAGATCCAAAACATGTACTCACGTAAAGCAAGCCAAGAAACGTGAAGGACCAGGAAAACCAGGAGAGCTGATTTTCTGTTGATTCGATGTTGGACGGTTAAATGCTTTCTTAATAGAAGTCCGTCTGATGATGCCAGTTCCAGGGTAAGGACAATCCAACCTAAACCTATACCCGACGGCACGAGGACGCCTAATAGAGGTCCAAAAATAACAATCCCAATTCCTTATGGCAAATTCCAAAGAAACAGTTCTCCGAGTAGAAAGTCCAAAGCAAAGTTCAAAGTGCAGAAAGAATCCAATACGCCAAATCCAGAAATGTCAGACAAGAAACCAGGTCGTTCGTTCCGAGTTCAAGGGAATATTCAATAACAATCCGAGGGACAAAACAGGGTACAAGATAGGTAATGCGAGGACAAGGTGATGAGCTCCAAAAATCGTAAATTCAGAAGCCGCGTTCCGACTACCGGGTGGAGATTTAAAGCAATCACGTGACTCTGCGTGAAACGTAGTCACGCCGCAATCGTGCGCGAGCGTGCTCAGGCAACCAACGTCTCCACGGCAATCCCCAACGTTGTTTGATCCCCTGGAAGCGTTTCGGCTCCGTATGTTTTGGGATTGTGGAACATGTAGTTCTGCCATAACGCTTGAGGGGACGTGAAGCAGACGCTGATTTCTTGACAATGTTGCAGCAGTAGTGTGCAGTGAACCTCTAGATTTTCGTAAAAACTGACAATCACAAATAAGCCACCCGAAGAGCACAAAAAACACAAATATAAATAAATATAGGCCTCCTAAAGTTGTTTCCTAAAATTCCTTCCCTACGCATCTGAAATTCCAGCGACTTTGACCTTGTTGAACCTCTGAGGAGGCATACCGCAGTATGTCAAGAATACACTGTTTTTTACCTGAAACTACAACTATGATAAGAGCACAGCATGAATCACTTTCTTTCTTTGGCTACGAGTTGGATAAGAAGATTCAAGCAAGTGTTTCCTCAACTTGTTGTAATTGTAAGGGCCCCACAACAAAAGGCAGTGCAGCCTGTCCAACTAAAGGCACCTCATGTAATGCTGACAATTATGATAATGCTAAGGGCTGGAATTGGCTGAAGAGTGTTCTGTCTAGTTTGGGGCCTTTCCAAGATTGAAACTATAGAGTGGCTTCCTGGAATTCCAGGGGCCACTCACATTATTGTGTTAATGGGCCCTCACTGTACTGGATACTTGGTTTTCAGGTGTTCATGCTCCAAAACACATAGCTGAGGGCGCCCTTACAGCTAGACAGATATATCACATATCAGCAGTATGCAAAGTAAGGTCTTAAAGGTCACCCCTCTGAAGGGCTAATGATTGGGGTGTTCCAGGATCTACATTCCAAATTAATACTTCCTGTAGACTCACATGGGAATATATGAGCAGCATGGGTCACCTATAACAAATCGGTGTTGGGGCACTTATGTTGTTATTAAATATCTATGACCCTTAAGGAGGTGGTTGTACGTTAGAAATGTTTGAATATATTGATAAAATCATTACCTCTTGGGGACCATCTTCGGAAATTGACATTGTATTGACTGGTGGAGATTTGAATGTGTGATGTGGCGAGTTTCCGCCCTCTGCTGCCTACCAGCATATTGCTTCACATAGTGTTATGGAAAGTAAAGCTTGTAGCCGGTGGACTGCCCAATGGATAGAGTTCCTTCAGGACTGGGAGTTAGTAATTTTAAATGGTAGTAACCGGAGTGGCTTGGCAAGTCGGATTCAAGTGGGCTACCATGGACTATTTTTGTGGTAATAACGCCTTATTGGAGTGCATATATGACTTTGAGGTTATTACCATCCAGTATCGTGACCATGCGTTACTCAGCCTGCAATTGAACATGATGCAGGTGGGGACAAAGGAATTGGGGATAGGGGAAGCAGACGTTAACCATGAAGGTAACCAAATTGTTTGGTCCCAAGCCAACATATACAAAGCTCTTACAGCTCTCCGTAGTATGACTCTTGATGCCCTCCAACTTCAATCAAGTCCACAGCGACTGAGATTGAAGATTTCCTATACTCTATGGTGCATAAAACCAGGGTTGTGAGAGGAGGGTTAAATGCAGCCTCGGGTAAAACGGGAGGCCAGCTCTTATAATCCAGAGATTAGAGTGGCCAAGAAAGCATTAAGAAGGAATCTGCGACGTATCATAACGAGCGCCGGACTATTGAAAGATACTCTTGAAAAGATTAGAACAGCCAAGAACACCCATGTAATGGGCTAAAAAGGTACAAAGTCGAGGGGCTTAGTAAGAAATGGAAGCAAATGATTGGGCCGGTTAATATTAGTAATCCTCAATCTATGTGGCAAGTTTGTACATTGGCCAGGGGCAAGAAGAGTGTCACCATGATAAATTGTATAGCTGAATCTGCATGGAAGGCATATAATTTGGCAAAAATGTTTACAACAAAGGTACCGTTGGACCCTAGTGAACGATTAAACTAAGGTAACATTGCCTGACCCTTAGAATTTAATACAGAGGAACTTTGCTCACTAATAGGAAAGTTGAAAAGCTCTAAGGCACCTGGTCCAAATGGTCTCGCAATTGCAGTTTTTAAAAAAGACCCTAGAGACTCGGCCCAGTTACTGCAGCATCTGTTTGAGAAGTGCCGCGCCGAACAGAAAATTCCAGTATCATGGAGGCATTCAATCTTAGTTCCTATATTTAAGTCCGGAGATATATTATTACCAGAGAACTACAGATTACTATCCATGCTAGATATCACAGGTAAGATCTTTGCATCTTATGTATTGGACAAGTTGCAAGCATGGGTTAACACAAGTGGAGTCTTGCTTCCCCTGCAGACAGGCTTTCGGTCAGATTCAAGCACAATACACAATATAGGATTGTTGGACGCCCCTTATCTTGCGGGCTAGGCACACACAGGGGGTTTCTTTATACATTACTTATGTGGACTTCAGTGCAGAATCTGAAAAGGTAAATCGATCAATTCTGTGGGAAAAGTGTAATGGGATGTCCAGCATGGTTATATGAAATTGTTATCGCATTGAATAGTAATACCACTGCAGGAATACACCTGGGAAATGGTGGAGCCCTCTCTGAGCCTATGATTGTAAATAGAAGAGTTGAGCAGGGGTGCGTGCGTGTTGGCTCCCCGGCTTTTCAATTTATGTATAACTGATCTGCTTGCACACTTAGAACAATGTGCCAGTTGTCCCCCGAAAGTAGGTGCTTCCTTGGTAACGGCTATGCTCTACGCAGTTGATTTAGTAATGTTTGATGAGACATTGCAGGTATGAAAGCAAGAATAGCAAGATATGCTGTAAATAACGACTTATCTGTGAATTTAGACAAAACTAAAGTAATGCTGGTTTCCTCTAAGAAAGTGAACCATCCTGCTATGATTACAAGGTTGGGGGAAATCAAGTACACAGATACTAATAAGTACTTGGGTCATGAAAAGTCCAATTGCTTCAACTATGATAGTGACCAGGAAAGCCAAGCAATTAACTCTGCTGATTCGCAAATTTGCAGGACAACATGAGGGATACTCGATGGTCGGTATACTGACATTGTATAAACAGTGGTTTTGGCCAACTATATTATATGGCTTGGAGGTGCCATATAATATAGTTGGGCGCTCTGTGCTGGTTGAACAAAACAGATTTTTTTGCGTAGTATCTTGGGATTCACCAGAGCTACACTGATGGAATATTGTGCCTGGAATTAGGCTTAATCTCCCCAGGGCCATTTTAAGCACTTTTGGGGCCCTGGGCACGGACTTCTTTGGGGCCCCCTCCACCAAACGAAAGGAATTGAGTGAACAAGAATATCTGGTTGCAAAATAAGACACCCCCCGTCTCCCCAACCCTCTCCGCTGGTCGCAATCACTACCTATAACGTATAAGCTGATCTGCTGCCTCGAAGCATTCAAAATAAGCATGTTTACTCCTTTCTAAGTCCCATTATACTCTTCATTGTTGCTCTAATCGGAGTGATAAACAAGTAGCATTTGAAGGCCAACATTAGCAGCCTACGAAGAGGTTACTTCTGTTCTAGTATAGATACAGGATACTTTTTATCAATAGTATCCAGGAAGGTGTGCAGCCTGTAGTATTAATGCAGGACCATATGTAAAATGTACCTGTAACCCAGAATAGACAGAACACTCACATTAGCTGCCTCACAGAATGCAAAAACGCTCAAGCATGGATAGAGGAGACCAATTGGAAGAGAAAGCTACCCACACTGTAGCATGGATAGAGGATGTAGATTAGAAGCTACCTGGAGGGTATCATTATCCAGACAGACTGAGATAAGAAGTGGGACATGGTTTTCAAATCATGTTGCCGTGGAGATCAAAAGAACACATCCATGTGGTGAGCAATATATCAAAGCTCACTATATAATAGTGGAAGTAACACTCTAGCCAGTGAACCAATGAGTGAGGCTTTTTTGAAGATCCTACCCTGAGAAGGAAATCACTCTGAGGGCTCACAATTTTGAAAGGTTTAGGGACTGGCAATGTTCAGAGGTTCGGCAATACAAGATTAAATGCGGTGCCCAGGATCTCACATTGGTTATGGGAGGATGCTGGGATTTGTGCCAACTCTGCAATTTCTGCATTTGAACACTTTCCTTTTCTGTTCGTACCATTAACTAAAATAATCTAATTTTATAAAACAGACTTGGAAAGTGCACAAACCACATTTCCAAACGTGACCATTTTTTAAAACAAAATATTATAGAAGGGTGTTTTTTGTAAAATGGGAATTATTCCAGCTACATTCTCTGCATCATCAAGAGAAGTATATAAGTACCAGTATACCAACTGATGTGATTTAACAGATTTAATCTGGGTTTGTCTTTTGTATTTTAAAGCTTTAAATACTTCCAAAACACTGGCTTGTGAAACTGCAGAAAAACCTTTGACTTCTACGAAAAAGCACACTTTTTGTGTCAAATGAACATACCTTAAAATAGGCTTGTAACTGGTTGCCCCGGGTGCTCTGCCAGCATCATTGAAAATGAAGTATCGTACTAGAAATGTCATATGGTGTTTTTATTGAAAGTGTGCCCCCTTAGTGACATGTGTTTCGAGCTGACTTCGCTCTTTATCAAACTTGGGCCCTAAGTAAACTGTTCTCACAAACATAAGTTAAGTAGGACACACATTGGTAAAACAGTTTAAAGGTTATATAAACCATTAGTGCACCCGGAGTAGCGACAGACCAAAGCCTTGCTATTGGCCTAGCCTGGTGCAGAGAGGAGCACAATTACCCCAAGCTCTTTCTGTACCTTAAAATATGCTTGCCCGAGGCCTGCAACATCTGGTCCGCTCTCTTCTGTCTACCACCCATTGCACTCAAATGGCCTACATAAGAAAAAAGATCAAGTAATGGGCTAAACAATGCCACGGACATGCGAGAAGGTAAACCTCACATAAGACAGCACAGTAATGTAAGAGATATAAGATTATTTGACCAGGATCACTATATCATCTGCTGGCAAAGCCAGGATACAAGCATGAACGCTTTGGTTCCACAGTCTTGAATTTGGATACTTATTCACCTCATGGACTAACAGTTTATGCCATCGATGGAGGTGATCGCCTAGGTTTTACAACACCCCATCTGAACAAACCAATTTCGAGACCTTCACCATACGAATGACATGTTCGTTTTTATAGCAACTTCTATCTGGTGCAGGTACATTGCTAATAATAGCACCTGTCGTGCTCCAAAATCAAATACATATGCAGGCAAGTTTATAAACTTCAGTTGTAGGAAAGCCAACGTGCTATTCTAATCTTGTATATGTACACATTTCTCTGCAATGAGTGCTTAACACACTGAGCAAATTTCTTAACCATTGTGGCACTCAATTTATCAATATGAATTTCAGCTTTGGCTATTGCACACGATCAACATAATTCCCCCAGGAAGAAAAGGATGCTACACGAGTTGTGCAGTAGTGAACACACAGACTATGTATACCACAGTGAACACAGAAAGCATTACATGATGAATTGATCAAGGCAGAATGTACTTGTCAACAACCGGCAGGCAATGGGATTAGAGCCTCAGCAGCATGCCATAAAATATCCTAACGTGTGCTACACAAGGGAATCTTACTTCTTCAGATTAGGCAGCCTTGTGGGGCCCCCCTCCAAGGTGGGGGCCCGGGCAAGTGCCCCTTTTGCCCTCCCATAAAAACGTCTGTGAATCTCCCTAAGGGGTCTCGTTTTAAAAAAGAGAGGAGCTCTTTTTATGGTATCTACTTCAACGTGCCCGTTGCTAGCAATAGTTGGAGATAGTTATGGGTTAGAAACTCCAGTCAGGGGCCACAATTACTTGAAGCTGAACAACAAACATTTTGATAGTATAAATTGGGCCCCAGCAGTGGCGTCACCAGGAATCAAATTTAGGAGGGGCACAGAGAGAGCCAAAGACAAATGTAGGTGGGTCACAGACAAATGTAAGGGGAGAACATGGTCACTGCTTGTCTTAGGCAGGGGGGGCACAAGGGGGGGCACATGGTTTCACCGGGGGGGGCCCTGGCCCCCCTAGGACCCCCCTAGTGACGCCACTGGGCCCCAGACTTTGTGCGTTCTACGAAATACGAGATCTTGAAGGGAACATTTTCCAGAAGACTGGGCAGGTGGGACTGGTCCAGTAACTATGACCATCTAACCAAATTGAGCAGTTTCGCTTTTGTAGACACGGTCTCTCATTGCTTCAATCACCCCAACCGTACTTTGTACAATGTCCCAATCCAGCAGTTCGTAAAATACGTCTTTTTATACAAACAAATCAATTGCCTTTGCAATAAACCTGGGGAGCAAAATGGCATCTTCCACGAGAAGCTAGATTTAGCAGAATTTGTATGTGCCCAGATAAGCTAGATACTGTAAGACATGTATTTACAAAATTTTCTAAATTAGTTCCTCTTTACATGACCACTTTGGGTAATTTGGGCCATCATTACGACTCGATCAAAACCAACGATTTTTGGACCTATTGCCTTAATATCAATTCTGTCTCCACGCATTTAGCACTTTATCCAGCATGGTTAAATATGGAACAGTATCTTCCATGGAAATATTTTAATGTTGAATAATGTTGTTTTGTGTTTGGATTATATGGTTGTATTATGTATATTGTAATTTATGTATCTATTTATGATATTGACATTTATATTAATCATTCATTTTATTTGTGAAAAGTTCGTAGCAAACTAAAACACAATAAACTAATTGATAAAAAAAGTAGGCCTCTAATTTTGAGCTTTGTCAATCACACGCAGGACCCATTTTGTACTCTTTATTTTCAATGGAAACAGCATTTTGATATGTGGCAGTTACGAGTTAAATACTGCCTCTTTGTCAGCTCACAGTGTACTTTCCAATTGAAAAACGGATTGGTGCACTCTTAGGCCCAATGTGGATGGAGGCAGTTCATTTGATCCTGCGGCTGACTTTAACGACCACAATACTTCAAATGTCAGCTTCAAAACATGGACACACTGCCGCAGAATGTGGCCATCAGAACTGGACACAATACTCCACATCACAGCTTCAAAACATGGACACACTATCACAGAGGAATCCTTCTGAGATGGGCACAACACTGCAAATGTGGCCTTCAGAACTGGACACAATACTCCAAATGGCAGCTTCATAACATGGACATACTACTGCAGAAGAGGCCTTCAGAATTGGACACAATACTCCAAATGACAGCTTCAAAATATGGACGCACTATCGTAGAGGAGGCCTTGAGAACAGGACACAATGCTGCAAATCTGGCCTTCAAAACTGGAAACAATACTACAAATGGCAGCTTCAAAACATGGACACACTGCCACAGGGGAGGCCTTCAGAACTTGACACATTGCCCCATATGACAGCTTCAAAATATGCAAAGACTAACGCAGAGGAGGCCTTCAGAAATGGACATAGTACTGTGAATGGGGCCTTCAGAACTGGACACAATACTCCAAAGGACAGCTTCAAAACATAGACACAGTACCACAGAGGGGGCCATCCGAAATGTACACATAACTGGGAAAGGGACTGTGAGAACTGGACACAATACTCCAAATGACAGCTTGAAAACATGGACCCACTACAGCAGAAGAAGCAGTCAGAACTGCACACAATAATCCAAATGACAGCTTCAAAATATGGACACCCTACCGCAGAGGAGGCCTTGAGAAATGGACACAATATTGCAAATATGGCCTTTAGAACTGGACACAATACTCCAAATCACAGCTTGAAAACATGGAAACAATACCTCAGAGAAGGCTTTGAGAACTCGGCACAATAATCTAAATGACAGCGTCAGAACATGTACACAAATGTACACAATACTCCAGACAGATGAGAGCTTCAAAATATGGACACACTATGGCCTGGGAGGATAGCTCAGCGTCAACTTGTTCGCTTTGGAAGCAAGACGACATGAAGCAACACAGGTTCGATCACCGGGCTGCACTTAGACACCTTTGGGGATTTAAGCACATTATAAATACTCAACTAAGACAACAAAACCAATTACCCAACTAAAAAACTATTCCTGTAACAGCTGCCCATGGGCTGTGTGAGCGCTTTAAAAATGCAAATAAATAAAAAAATATAATAAAATACGGCAGAGGAGGCTTTGAGATAATAACACAGTTTCAAAACATGGACACACTGAGAACTCGGAACAATACTCTAAATGACAGCGTCAGAACATGTACACATTACCCCAAAGGAGGCCTTCAGAAATGGACACAATACTCCAAATACCAGCTTCAAAACATGGACACACTACCTTAGAGGAGGCCTATTATTACTGATGAGCTTACCAACAAGAGACACTGGGAAGACTCTACCCACTCCCTCCCACTTCCTGTTACTCCTCACTGCCTTGAGTACTCTGGGCCAGATTCTGAGGTTCATGCAAAAATAGAAAAAATGGTTTCCTTGGAAGACCAACACTGTTCTAAAAAGTGGCAGCCGGGTATCAACGCCTCTGCTTTTGCATGTGCCTGATTTATGTCCGGACAATGGCAATAGTGAGCATCATTCATTCAAGACAATGCGAGGGCATTCTATTTTCAGAGGCATTTTTTTGCATGTTAAAAAATTGAGTTAAAATACGGCACGATGAGGTTTCGTTAACACAAGGTTTTCCTTTGAAAGCCAGGCTTTTCTCTGTATGGCAACACACCACTTCTCTAATTTACCAAAGGCGCAATGAAACTTTAGCAGTAAATCAGAAAAGTGTTGGACATTTCATGGATCCTCTAGTGCAGGGTTGCACAACTGATTTTGACAGAGGGCCGAAAGTACCTTACATGAGGGCTATAGTGGGCCGAAAATTAAAAGTGGGCGGGGCGGTAGGCGGCACATGTCAGGAGGCTTTTTCAACCCCCAATTTGTATTAAACACATGGAAAAAGAATATGTTTTTGAGGGGTAATGATTTTTATTGCATTTCAAACTTACATTTTGTACTACACATTTTCCATTGTTATCATTTATTTCGATTTAGTTATTGTATATCGTCTGTTTAATTAAATTATATATATTTAATTGACCCTTGATTGGACATTCCGTTATTTTGGACTGCTATAGTTTGCTGTTTGGGTTACCCAAGAGGAGTATGGCCTTCGTTGAGTCAGGTTTCCTCAAAAAAGCAAAGGATGTACATCTCCTAACTGTGCCTGTTTTAGCTTTATTATTGAGTTCACTCTTGGAGTGCAACACTATGCCCCATGGCTCCCACCCCCAACCAAACACTATGCCCCATGGCCCACTGACCCCCAACCAAACACTATGCCCCATGGCCCCCTCACCCCAACCAAACACTATGCCCCATGGCTACCACCCCAACCAAACACTATGCCCCATGGCCCCTACCCCCAACCAAACACTATGCCCCCTGTCCCTCACTCCCCAAGCAAACACTATGCCCCCTGTCCCTCACCCCCAACCAAACACTATGCCCCATGGCCCACTCACCCCCAACCAAACACTATGCCCCATGGCCCCCTCACCCCCCTCACCCCCAACCAAACACTATGCCCCATGGCTCCCACCTCCAACCAAACACTATGCCCCCTGTCCCTCACCCCCCAAGCAAACACTATGCCCCCTGTCTCTCACCGCCAACCAAACACTATGCCCCATGGCCCCCTCACCCCCAACCAAACACTATGCCCCATGGCTCCCACCTTCAAACAAACACTATGCTCCGTGGCCCCCTAACCCCCAACCAAACACTATGCCCCATGGCTCCCACCCCCAACCAAACACTATGCCCCATGGCTCCCTCACCCCCAACCAAACACTATGCCCCCTGTCCCTCACCGCCAACCAAACACTATGCCCCATGGCCCCATCACCCCCAAACACTATGCCCCATGGCTCCCACCCCCAAACAAACACTATGCCCCGTGGCCCCCTCACTCCCAACCAAACACTATGCCCCATGGCTCCCACCCCCAACCAAACACTATACCCCATGGGCCCCTCACCCCCAACCAAACACTATGCCCCAAGGCCCCCTCACCCCCAACCAAACACTATGCCCCATGGCTCCCACCCCCAACCAAACACTATGCCCCCTGTCCCTCACCCCCAAACAAACACTATGCCCCGTGGCCCCCTCACCCCCAACCAAACCCTATGCCCCATGGCCCCCTTACCCCCAACCAAACACTATGCCCCAAACACACTCAAGCATGCACCCATACAGACCCAAACCCCCCACCCCCCAACTCAGCACACACACTCTCAAACATGCACCCATACAGACCCGAACCCCCACCCCCCAAATCAGCACACTCTCAAACATGCACCAATACAGACCCGAACCCCCCACCCCCCAACTCAGCACACACACTCTCAAATATGCACCCATACAGACCCGAACCTCCCACCCCCCCAACTCAGCACACACTCTCAAGCATACACCATGAACCCATCTAGACCCGAACCCCCCACCCCCCAACTCAGCACACACACTCTCAAACATGCACCCATACAGACCCGAACCCCCCACCCCCCCAACTCAGCACACACTCTCAAGCATACACCATGAACCCATACAGACCCGAACCCCCACCCCCCAAATCAGCACACTCTCAAACATGCACCCATACAGACCCGAACCCCCACCCCCCAACTCAGCACACACACTCTCAAACATGCACCCATACAGACACGAACCCCCCATCCCCCAAATCAGCACACTCTCATACATGCACCCATACAGACCCGAACCCCCCACCCCCCAACTCAGCACACACACTCTCAAACATGCACCCATACAGACCCGAACCCCCAACTCAGCACACACTCTCAAGCATACACCATGAACCCATACAGACCCGAACCCCCAACCCCCAAATCAGCACACTCTCAAACATGCACCCATACAGACACGAACCCCCCACCCCCCAAATCAGCACACTCTCATACATGCACCCATACAGACCCGAACCCCCCACCCCCCAACTCAGCACACACACTCTCAAACATGCACCCATACAGACCCAAACCCCCCAACTCAGCACTCAAACTCTGAAGTATGCACCCATACATGCATCTCAACATACACAACACGAACATTCAAAAACAAACATTCATGCACATCCGACACACCCCCCACCCCCACATGCACAACACAAACACTCAAAAACAAACATTCATACACATCCGACACACCCCCCATCCCCCATCTCAACATACACAACACAAACACACAAAAACAAACATTCATACATATCCGACATACCCCCCACCCCTCCATCTCAACATACACAACACAAACACTCAAAAACAAACATTCATACACATCCGACACACCCCCACACCCATCTCAACATACACAACACAAACATACAGCAGAACAGACCCGACACACAAACACAAACACACAGACCATTTACCAGAGACGTGCTGGAAGGCAGGTAAGCAGGAAAGCTGGCGAGGTAAGTGGAATCGTACTACGGCTGGCCGGGCAAGCAAGGCTGAAATGCCTTCCGGCATCAAGCCTTACTGGCCACGCCAGCCGTAGTGCTGGCACTCCATTGGTGCAGCACACATGCACTACGTGGCTCATAGGAGTGACGTGGTGCGTGTGTGCTGAGCCAATGACGGCCAGTGTTTTGTCCGGCCCGGAAGACAACAAAGACTTTCCTAATGGAGGGCGACCAATGCTGCTTGTGGGCCGCCCTCCATTAGGAAAGTCTTTGTGCCTCGCGGGCCGGAAAAACAGCATGGCGGGCCGCAACTGGCCCGCGGGCCGTATGTTGTGCACCCATGCTCTAGTGACAATGGTGCGTGCACACGTTGCTCCCACAACAAAAGATTTTATGAGCGTTTGCAGCTGGAATGAACCAAAGCTCCCCTCCAATCATTCCACCGACCTGAGAATGGTGGTGCTGGAAAGTGGAGGGGAGAATGTCAGGTTTCCACTAGTTTTTACCACAGCTCAGAATCGGCCCCTATGTATTGTTCTGGTCTCATGCAAACCCCGACTCCTGCCTAGACTTGCGTGAGTTCAGGAACAAGAAAAGCATGCAGAAACTATTGTGTGGCGTTCAGAGGCCTGCAGCGCGCAGAGGGGGCGCTCATACTGGAGGCTCCCACGGCATTCCCTCCCCCGAAACCCCTCTCCACCCCCCCGCCCATCAGAGACTTACCAAATAAATCATGGGAACAAGGCAAGCAAGGATCAAGGCAGCAAGGATCAAGTTCAAGACCCTCTGTATTGTCCACAAGGCTTTCTGGGGTCTGGGACCGCAATACCGCCAACTCTCTCTACCTAAATATCTTCCTACTTGAGCCTTCCACTCCTCCACCTCCAACTCTTTGAGGGTCAGTCGCTTCTCCAAGCAAAGAGTTGAGGGCAGATCTCTTTCTTCGGCTGGGTGCTCCCTCTGGAACAGCCTCCCTGCCTCTCTGAAACATGAGCAGAACCATCTCTGGTTCCAGAAGCACCTCAAGCCCTTTCTCTTTGTTTCTGCCTTCTCTCTTCCTCTCCCCTGCTGATCTCCTGTCTGATCCACGCACTGGTCACCTGGCAACCCTCTGAATTTGGGCCCAGGTCCCTGCCTGTCCAGTTGCAACCCACACTTCCTCTTGGCACCCCCTGCACTTGTGGTCTGTATCTGTAACCCTACAGCCCCCTCTCATGCACTTATTAGCTACCAGTTCGCTGCACTTCCGAGCACCCTCACTTGCCACCCGTTGGCTGCACTCTCCACTGTTTACTTTGTCTCGCATTCTCTATTCCCACCCATGCCCACCCCGGCACTACTCCCCCCCCTGCACTTGCGTGATCTGAATGTCACAAGGCCTAGTAAGAACGTTGTTCTTGTCCTCCTTCTGTTTTCCCCCTTGTCTTGTTGCGACTTGAAACACCTGTGAATAGGCACGTTATAAATGCCATATCATATATATCATGCAGGTTATTAATGAGAAGGGGGGAGCCGGGGGGAACGCATAGCGTTTCCCCCCGGGGTGATTTTGAGCGCTGCACAGGCCAGGGTAGAGGTAGGTAGGGTATTGCGGGCAGGTTTATATTGGTGTGCTGTAGATAAAGCATTCCTTTCGTACCTGGGGGCCATCCCGGTGCGCGTCTATCCCGCTTTATCCCCAAAGGGGTTTTCTGTTGTCAGCTTGCGTTGTTGGTCCCAGGCGACTGTGTGGAGCGGGTGCCGGGCAGGGGGGTTTTGGAGAGCGCTTCGGTGTTGGTAAAAGGGGTGTTGTGAGCCTGGGAGGGTGGGGGACGTGCAACGGTCCGTGGGTTGCTGAAGCTCCGTACTGTAAGGGAGCGCGGTGCCCGCGCATTACAGTCAGGGGGCAGTGCCTTAAAGGGGCCAGCACATTTTTCGTTAGTTCGTGGGCAACCTTTCATGGGTATACGGGGGACTGCCAGCACAGCTTTTATCCACATGTGAAGGCCACAGCAAGTAGCCCTGCCAACCTTCGTCGTCCTAAGGCTGTTTTTTCCTTGGTGCAGTGACAGGAGTGCGGTGCTGCCCGCTCGCCACCAGGGGGCAGTAAAGAGTCCTGATAAGGCAGCACTCAATTGAGCAGGGAGCGAGGTGGGCTGAGCAGCTCCACTGGGGGGCTACTCAGTAGGGTACAGAGTATTTTACCCTGCTAAGGAGTATATTGTGAGGCTGGTGGGAGGGGTTCATTAAAAAAAATTATGAATACTAAATAAATAAAAGAGAAACTATTTTGGTTAAAAGCTTGTGGGCAAGGAGCCATTATTATAAGAGTGAAGGGGTCGCGTTCCCCTGCCGTTCTCTGCTTTAAGGAGCAGCTCCAGGTTTCAAAGGGGCCAGTGCCCGCAGGCCATCTAAGGTTTCACTATTATTAAGGGGAGTGCTGTAGTATTGCAAGAGGATGCCTGGTATTGCTTCAGCTGACATACTGGGTTCAGACCCCGCAGGGAGTTATCATCAAGGCTCGGGTGTGCCAGCTTAGTAGGGAGAGCGGCAGGGGGCAGCAGCATTAATTGGAATTCATTTTAGGTGCCAGGATGGCAGGAAAAGGATCTGTAAGTAAGGGCTTGGTGGACGCCCAGGCATTGAGGGAGGCTCTGGATATTATTAGCAAGGTAACTAAAGCCCAGCTGGAAGGGCAAGCAGAATGTTGGAAGGTTGGGCAAGACAGAATAGGAGGGGAAAGGACAACAGGAGACCGATCTCAGCGGCCTTGTTGGTTAGGTTATGTAAGGCTTTAGCGGGGGTGTGCTGGTCAGCATGGGAGAGGGACATGTTTTCAACATGTTTCACTTGGTTATTTTTTGGGGCATTTAGGGGGTCCGAATTGGTGGGTGGGGGGAAGAGGGGAAAGAGGTCTAAGGTGGGGGGATATTTATTTCTTGGAGTTAGGTGTGGATATTAAAATTAGGAGATCAAAGACAGACCAGAAAGGAAAGGGATGTTGGGTGCTTCTGGGTAGGGGTAATAAGGAGTTGTGCCCGGTGAGGGTAGGTTTATCGTGGAAGGAGACATGTGTGGGAAGAGAAGGGTTGCTCTTTCATCATGAGGACGGGTCGGCAGTGTCGGCAGCAGAAAACCTGGGAGTTATGAGGAGGGCTTTGGTGGCTGTGGGGGAAAGAGCAGAGGTTTTTGGAACTCATTCTTTCAGGATGGGGGCAGCATCCGAGGGTAACAGGATGGGGCTATCAGAGAATAAGGTTAAAAGCCTGGGAAGGTGGAGGTCGGGAAAGTACAGGGGGTACATCAGAGAGTTTGGGAAAGGGGCAGGATCGTTGACTAGCACAGAGGGCGGGGAGAGGGGGTTGGAATTGGCAGAGAGAAAACTCACAACAAATATTTCTTTTGCAGATGTGGCACGGAGGAGTGGTGAGTTGCCGCAGATATGGATTTGTGGACATTCAATAGTAAAATGGGCAGGGAAGGAGGCGGAGAAAAGGACTTTTGGGACATAACTGGCCTGCAGTTACAATGTTGCGCTAGTGAGATGGTCGGGATAGGGGGGCTTAGGTGGGACCAATTGCTGCCCATGTTAGCAGGATTGAGGGAGCGTCATGGGGTTCCGGAGGGAATAATAATACATGCGGGGAGAATGACTTAGTAAGAGACACAGGAGTTGTATTGTTAAGGAAAATGAAAAGGGACCTTATATGGTTAATGGAGATATGGCCCGGGGTAAGGTTGGTTTGGGCAAAGTTATTGCAGAGGAGAGTTCGGAGGGGGGCGGTGAATGAAGGGGCAGTGGAAAGGACAAGGAAGAAGATTAACAGGGAGATGGGAAAATGTAGTTTGTTGGGGGTGCAAGTGCTGAAGCATAGGGAAATAATTTATGAGGATTTGTCATTTTTTGTGGCTGATGGAGTGCATCTCTCAGTATACGGGAACAGTTATTACTTGGTGGATGTTATGTTGCAAGTGCAAGACATAATAAAAAGTTGGAAATTGAAGAAAACCTAGGTTAGGTGTGTGGAGCAGAAAGAACACCTCAGGGGAGGGTTTTTCTGGTGGCCCTTTGGAGGAGGGGTGGGGGAAGCACAATGGGGTACTAGCGTGGTAAAGGAAGGGGGTGGTGCTGTTTGCACGAACAGGCTACCCCGTGGGTACAAAGAAGGGGAACAGGTATTGAAGAAGGAGGGGCGTGACCTCAGGGAGAAGATAGGAGAAAGCGGGAATGAAGGTTTAGAGGATTTTAAGGAGATGGAAGGGAGCAAGGTATAGGAAGGGATGGATTTGAAATGCTTTAATTATTTAATTGTGGAGGAATGAAAATTGTTTATTTATTTAATTGTTTGGCAATTTGTTAAAACGGATATGTTAGTCTGTAAGGCCAGGGAGCCAGGTTAGCATTTCTTTGTGAGCTGTGGCCTGTCACATTGAAGCGACCTTTTCCACTTTAAAGCGAGTCTGGGTATTTTTGTGCAGTGAACCCAAAAGAAAAGACGTGTGAACATTCATATTCTGCCAGCATTGTTTATTGGTGTCCACACATCACCAGATACACTCTTCCTCCTCCCCATCCCTACAGCACTATTACCCCCTCCTATTCTCCACCATTTTGCCCCTGGAGTGTTTGGTGTGCCGCTCCCTGCCACTGCCCCTGTGCAGAGTGCGATGGCCTTTCAGGGGGGTGAGGGCAACCCTGTGAACCTGACTTTTATTTGTGCGCGGGGGACCATATTTATGTTCCCCTATTGTCCTGTCGCGCCATGTCTATTTCCCTTCCCTCCCAACCTTCAAATCTACTTGGCTCCCACCTAAAGAAAACAATTGTCTGAGGTATCCAGGCTGTGGAAACGGCCCGCCATGATGAAGCCTGGCCTGGAATATTGACGATTTTCTCAACGAGCCCACCGCGGCTGGGGATCTGTAAAGCGTAACACACAGCCCCCATGGTCTGCTCTCTGCCCTCCCTACAAACATTCTGCTGTTCCCACTGCTGGGATCTTGGCCATAATAAATATTGGTGGCACCAAGAAGGCTGGGCTGGAGACCGGCATGTGTGCAGAGCCGCCTCCCTCCACGACCACAGCATGGATACTCGAGCAACCGTGGTGGGCCACCTACGCTTGCAACATTACTAGGCCTCTCACTTTCTGGTGTCGGAGTTCATGACGTGGGGGCGTTGCGGGAAGAGTGGGGGTTGAAGTGCAGTGGGGCAGCGAGGAAAGGGTGGAGGGAGGGGGTCAGCTTCTGGCTGGCACAGGCAATCTCAGTGCCGAGCAGAAATTAAAGATTTTCCAGGACTGCACACAGTGGGTTCAGGCCTCGCTGTTTCCCATCCTTCTTGAGCGTCAGCAGGGCGCACCACAATCTTGCAGACCACCTGTTCTGAGGTGAAACCCCTTTCTTCAGCTTTTCTCTGGACCCGTGCAGTTCATTTACCAACCCCTTCTTCCTTGCGGTCTGGGTTTGAGCCGAATTTACTCTGATTCGGCATCTAATAAAAACAGAACTCTCAAATTCCCTGTGGCCGTGTGTTGGCTTGGAATTCTGGGACTTGTCTTGTCCTAAGTTTCAAACGAGAAAGAAAAAAACAACAAGTCCCAGAACTCAAAGGGTGAAAGCAGGACTGTGTGGCCTTCTCACGCATGGCCATGGGAAACTTGAGAGCTCTGTTAAAGGCCACCTCTGTATTATTCCCAAATAAATGGGAATCAAAATTCCATGCAACCGCAGCGGCTGTTTCCAGGGCTGGAAGACCTGGCTACCATGCACAGAAGCAGCGTTCTGCTCGGGAAATGCGGAGTCGGTGAATGTTAGATTGCTGCAGGCACAGTGGTGTGTGGGCTATGGAAGGTGGCTACGGAATGTGGTATTACTCTTAAGAGGTCCAAATGGTGGGTCATTAGAAATAGAGGAGGTGCATTAAGATGAACACTGTGACAAGCTGCGTGCATCCATTTCTACAAGGCAATTGATTATATGAGCAAGATGTATTTCTGTTAGTCTTGATAGTGCAATTGAAAAACATAGAGATTTTTCAGGCTCACGTTAGGTTCTACGCTGGTAGATGTAGGCTCCTATTTAGTAGGGGTAAAATAAAGCGATAGTTACACTCTTTATATGGGCACAGTATAAAAGCCTGTTAATGGAATTTTGATTTAGTTAGTTCATGTGCATGTATATTGTCAGGTTGGTTCTTATCTGTGATTTGAGCACTTTTCAAGTTATCCATATAAAGTAGAGTATTTTAGTAGTATATTTTTTCGCTGTATACTAGGCTGCCTTGACTACACTCCAAGGGGTGCCACATCACTCTGGCTGCTCCCACCAAACCCTACCCCTAGTTTTGTCTATTTCCAGCATTTGGTACCTGTTTAGATCCTGGAGTCTGCTCCCTCATGACCTTAAACACTTCCCCCTCTTCTATCATCTCTGGGTTTCCTTTAATGCTTCCCCCGCCTCAGTGTCCCACTGCTGCTCCTCCCCTTTATGATTCTGATCTGAGTGTTGGAATGTGGATGGGACTAGGTGTCGCACCAGTGCTGTGAAGCGAAGGCACCTGGCCTAGCTCCGGCTAGACCACCTGTCCCGGGTGAGCCGTGGGAGGTGGGTGAGCAGGGGGGTTACTTTGTTCATAGCATATACCACGACCCAGAGAGAAGTTGGCATAATCATGAGCAACCAAGTAAATATTACTAACGTGTATCACAGCTATGCTTTTATTTTAGAAACTGATCAATTATATCTCATTTGAGAAGAGTGCAATATACATTTTCATTTGGACGGAAAGCACTCATTGAAAGAACTAGGAATGAGTAACCAAATGCATACACATTCAATCGCTAACTCCCAGGCACAGTCACGCTGCCTCCCCACAGTCCCCACAGCATTTACCCCGTAAGCTGACTCTCAAGTAGGGATAATTCCATGCGCGGCGAAAAGATTAAAAAGCCTGTGTACGGAAAGATTTCCATTTATGTGTAATTTTCCCACCAGTTGTGAACCCTCAACTTTTTGCTTTTGCTTTGTTCAAACACTATAGTCTGACTTTGCCAGAGGAGCACAGCCTTCTGCTGCACTCCTCTGGGCTTCTCACTCACTTTATTATGGGGAAACTGACATGCCCTTAAAGACAGTCAGTACTGGGAGACTTTGTTTTCCCTTAGTCCTTTCCAATGTTGCAACTTTTCTGCAACATGTAACAAGTGTACAGTGTACCTTCCAGTACAGTGCACTTGGGTCCAGTAGTCATTTCCAAAGGCCCTAGTTCTCTCAACGGATTTTTTAGATGTGTCATGGACAGGGCTGGTGGCAGCTTATCTTTTCTTATATTTGTAACCCTTTACTGCCAAGTAAACCGCATTAACCACGTTTAGTATGAACAGGTGGCCTGGTTCCAAAATGGCCATGCCACAAGTTCCTTTGTCCTCAACTAGGAATGAGTAACCAAATGCATACACATTGAATCGCCAACTCCCAGGCACAGTCACGCTGCCTCCCCACAGTCCCCACAGCATTTACCCCGTAAGCTGACTCTCAAGTAGGGATAATTCCATGCGCGGCGAAAAGATTAAAAAGCCTGTGTACGGAAAGATTTCCATTTATGTGTAATTTTCCCACCAGTTGTGAACCCTCAACTTTTTGCTTTGTTCAAACACTATAGTCTGACTTTGCCAGAGGAGCACAGCCTTCTGCCTCTTTCCCCTGAAGTCTGCTGCAGTAAAACTGGCCTGATCCATCCACCAGGAGTGGAGAAATTGACACTGTCCCATTTGGGAATCATCGCTGTACCCTCGTCGGTGAAAGCCGCAGAGCCGCCAAATTGGCGCACTTGAACCTGCAACCAAAGTGGATTCGACTGCCGAAGTTTGGTCCGGAGTGCGCCAGGTGTCGGTGAGTAATTGCAACCCTAACCGGTGGCCGCTAGCACCTCCAGCCATTTTTATGCACGAGTGGCCCCTGAGAACCCCTCTCCTTTCCACTGCTAGTGCGAACTAGCAAAATTATTCCCAACTCTTGGAATCAACTCTGCCCTCAAGTGGAGACCCTCCACGAATAGTGTTAACGTATTTTTCATCGCCTCACCCACCTTCCTGAGCTGCTACAGACCCTTGAAGAGACTCTGTTTTTTCCATTTGTATTACCGTGTGCGCCAGCATTGCAAGTACATTTGAGCATTAGGCTCCACTCTTCTTAGGGATTGGACCTCTCAGTTAGGATTGTGTTGGACGCAGAAGGGACTTACGACTATTTGCATTGCCTGTTTTCTTCCCCTTTTAGGTATGGACCCATTTCGTGCATTAGACCCCATTGGTCTTGTATATATGTATTTAGATAGGATTGTGTTGGCTTAAAAGTATTACTGTGATTAGATTTGTGTGTTGAAACTCAAAGACCTTGAAATAAATGCGTTTGTATTTTTGATATATCTACACCTGTCTGGGAGTGATTTGTAAGCGTCCTTTACTCTGTGTGCTCATTGAGGTCTTTCAGTCACCCTCATCCCTCCTGAGACCCAGTCTTGACTGCCGCCAATGCTACCTTGATTGGTCTGACTTGTCCAGAAGGTTACCCTGTTCCAAGAAACTATGCTGGCCTTTTGAACCTCTGCCCACCAGGCCAGAGTTCAGAAATCCGTCTCAACAGCCTGCATTTTATCACATGCATGTCCTGCACTTTAGCCCATGTGCTAGACTTCGAGCTTATGAAGGACTCCACACAAGAAGGCATGGTTGACCCGTGTACAGAGAGTGAACCGGGCACCAGGTACTAAACCAGGGAACCAAAAGAGGCCCTGAAAATATTCTTGTAAGTGGCCCCATATTACACATTTTCAGCAAGTCCAACCCTTTTCTTAAGGGAAAATGTGGAAATAAAATCGGTTACAGCACAAAAGAGGCCCAGGGAGCAGAGGCCTACCGGGAAATCTCCAGAGTTCCCTATAGGCCATCCAACCCAGATCTTAACCAGTTTATGCTTTTCACTAATCTGAGAAATTGTTTTTTTTTAGATTTTTAAAAATAAATGTACTTTTCAGTAATAATCTGATTAACATTTTCTCCATTTTATTTTATTGATGGCTGAATATTGTGCGTGTTAAAAGCGCATCTAATATTAATGTCCACCTGCTTTCAGGTGGTGGTAAATGTGCAAGTAAACAGCTCATGTGTAGTGTGATGCCACTTGGGCAGGGTGTTCTCCGCCAATGTGGTCAAATCACAGAAATCAATATAGGTGGCACATAGCATTGGCACAGGCTACCAACGGTATTTGCCCTAATTTTTCACTGTTACCATAAACTTAGAAGGAAGGGGTAACATTGCTCTGTGATGGTTATTTGTGTAATTTTGACCCTGTTATGTGCTTGTTCTGGACGGGGAATGCTTATGCAGTCTTCCTTTTCTTTGCATTCTGGGATTTGTTGTCCTGGATTTACAATGTGAAAAGCAAAACAGGCCCCAAAATGCAAAGAAAAAATGATAACTGGGTGAATATCTTCCGAATTAAACATGGAATGTAGGGCTCAACAATCACATGTGATATACTTATATTATGTTAAGAAGCTTTTGGGCTGTGCAAATCACCCCCGTGATGACATTACAGTGCAATGGCTTGCCTGGAATATGGCATACTCTGGCTGCGCTGGGGTAACCAGACCCCGGTCTCTGGCAGAGAGGAAAAAGAAAAAGACGAGAGAAGGAGAAAAAGCAGGAGTAAGGACAGGAAACCAACAACCATTAGACATGAAAGGGCTGAAGTGGGGTGGAGGGTGGTACGGGGTTGTAGTGTTTGGGGTGCATGTGTAGTCACCGGCAAAGGACCTGATAGAATGGTAATTAGAAGGAGAGATCCAGTGACTACCAACATTTTCAAGGGAAGCCAGTTGCAAGTATTTGGCGGGTGGTAAATCATGGTTGTGTGATGAACCAGAGATGTGCTTGGGCGTGCCCTTAAAAGGGGAGGGCTTGATTGCCAGGTAACATCTCCCTCTCTGGAATTCAAAAACATTTACATCTTTGCTTACACCCACTATCACTGAGCAAGTAACAAACCCACCCACAAAAAAGCGACATAACGCTATTGAAATGTGTAAAAGCAGTGCTCCCCCACACACCACCTCTCTCTGTTACCACCCTAACACTCAAATGAGAGGCATCCATTTTGGAACAGTTCTGCTAAAAAGAACGAGGAAGAGTGACGTGTGAAAAAGCAGACATTGTCAATACTTGTGTACATCTACCGGATGCCACCATTGACTATACTTTGGATGCTTTAGTCTTTTGAAACCATGGCTTCAATGATTAATGAATCAAAACTGGCAAGGATGAATATCCTATGTAGCTCAATTCCTGAGCCAGCAGTTTAGAAAAGGGTGGCATCAATGCGCAGCTTCCGCACAATACGCCCAGAGCATGGCGCCCCCATGAGCATCACTGTTTTCTTTTATGTATTAGAACTTGGGGGTGGCACACTCACATCATACGACATAATAAAAGGCCAGATCTATGTTTGTCCGAAGCCGTCCTGACCGATTCGCCTGTTATCACCGCTAGAGGGAACTGTTGCTTTATGCAAATAACAATAAGACTTCAAGTTCATCTTCCAGGCGAACAAAATGTCTATTTCAACAATGATAACATACAATTGGCTGCAACAAAAAAAAAGCCAAGAGAGGGACTACTTTAACAGCATACTTCAAGTTGCATACACTAAGAGAATTTACACATTAAAAAAACATATAAACAGAAATTCATTTGATTAAGCACTATATCTCTAAAAACATTAATTGTTTTAATGTACTTATGTATTGTGTAATTATTCTTTGTAATATGTCTTGGTATGTATTATTATATCAATAATATTCTTCATGTATATTTTAAACTTTATTTGACTTCAATGTACTTTATTTTGTGATCTCATGTCTACTTCGAAATATGGTGCACGTGAATTGTATTACTCTGACATCCCTCATCATTATTTATTTGAGTCCAAAACCCGCAAGTGGAATCCAAGACAATGAAGAGCAGATACAACAATTGGCCGTATGCACTATGGTGAACTTTCAACAGATTTAGTGAGATGTTGTTTGAGGTTACTACTCCGCCACGTAAAAGGAGCAAGATCCTTTACAAATTTCTTTTTTCTATTAACATAAATTACGTTAAAATATACCACATGCTATATTTACACTCTGAATATGCCTTCCTTTATGCACATTAGCACGTATACAAAGGTCTTTCTACCAGTTTCTTATAAAGGAATGTATGTGTAGGAGCAGATGCATCCATTCATTTTGAAACAAGGCATTGGATACTGTATCTGCATGATGTATATTTATTGACATATTTGAATATAATCAATGTTTCATTCCACCGATGTTGATAAAATAAGGCTGACGAGTTTGGTTACAGTAACACCTATACTGTACAGTGCCACATTATGCGTGCATTTGTGGATTCACAGCACTGCTTTTGACTACATTAATAACGGTAACACATTTACCTGAGTTGCCTCCACAAAGTAAAACAATATTATCACTTGTGTAACCATAAACAGCTCTTTTTTGGTCAAAATGGCAATGCATCAGAATACTTAACATTGCTCAGGGTGCACGTGTGAGATGGTGTGCTGACCTGTACTTGTTGCTGAAATTCCCTGATTCTGCCTTTTTAACATCAGGACAACATTGAGAGGGTAATTCATAGATTTCAGGGCAGAGGCAGCGCACGCGAGCAGCGCAGAGAGGGAGCATGCATCAGAGTGCGCCAGCCGTGTGCGCTAAACAGCATTCTGGCGCACCGCGTATTCACGGAATTTCAAAGCCATTTTGAGCTCTGGCGCAGATAACATCCCGGTGCGCCAGTTATGCCCACAAGAACGCCCCTTGTGCAAGGAAAAGGCATTGAAATCCCCAATGCAGCGCAAAGGGATGCGCTAACCCTGCACCAGTTTACAGGGCCGGTACACTGTAATCGCGTGAAAATACTATGCGTACCCCACTCACGGCAGCCAAAAGTGTGAAAATGTACTGGTGCAGCCCTCGGAATACGCGTACCCCGCTCGCACCAGGTAAATTGCGCAGAAAAAGCACCCCCCTGTGGCGTGGGCTGCCTGTGGGGCATTGCCATGGTGGATGGGGTGCCTGCGTGTATTTCAGGGGTACGCGGGAAGTATCACACGCGATAGGCCTTGTGCGAGCGGGGTACGTGTATTTCGGGGGTGCGCAGGAAGTATCACACGCGATAGGCCTTTTGCGAGCGGGGTACGTGTATTTCGGGGGTGCGCGGTAAGTCTTACATGCGATAGGCCTTGTGTGAGCGGGGTACGTGTATTTCGGGGGTGTGCAGGAAGTTTTACATGCGATGGGCCTTGGGCGAGCGGGGTACGTGTATTTCTGGGGTGCGTGGGAAGTTTTACACGCGATAGGGCTTGGGCGAGCGGGGTACGTGATTTTCAGGGGTGCACGGGAAATTTTCCACATGATAGGGCTTGTGTGAGTGGGGTATGTGTATTTCGGGGGTGCGCGGGAAGTATCACATGAGATAGGCCTTGTGCAAGCAGGGTACGTGTATTTTGGGGGTGCGCGGGAAGTTTTGCACGCGATAGGCCTTGGGCGAGCGGGGTACGTGTATTTCTGGGGTGCACGGGAAGTTTCACACGCGATGGGGCTTGGGCGAACGGGGTACGTGTATTCTGGGGTGCGCGGGAAGTTTTACACACGATAGACCTTGGGCGAGCGGGGTACGTGTATTTCTGAGGTGCGTGGGAAGTTTTAGACATGATAGGCCTTGTGCGAGCAGGGTACGTGTATTCTGGGGGTGCGCGGGAAGTTTTACACGTGATAGGCCTTGGGCGAGCGGGGTACGTGTATTTCTGGGGTGCGCGGGAAGTTTCACACGCGATAGGCCTTGGGCGAGCGGGGTACGTGTATTTCTGGGGTGCGCGGGAAGTTTCACACGTGATAGGCCTTGTGCGAGCGGGGTACGTGTATTCTGGGGGTGCGTGGGAAGTTTTACATGCGATAGGCCTTGGGCGAGTGGGGTACGTGTATTTTGGGGGTGCGCAGGAAGTTTTACACGCAATAGGCCTTGGGCAAGCGTGGTACGTGTATTTTGAGGGAGACTTCACACATGTCCCCCACCCACCATTGATGGGCACATGCCAGCAGGCCCCGACTCATGTCCCCCCATCCACTCACCCACCCAGCAGTGACAGGTACCTGCCAGCAGGCCCCGACTCATGCCCCCCCAACACGTCATCACAATCCACAATCATGGCCCTTATGGCCACCCAAATCCCACCCCACGCCATCCCAGTCCAAACACCCAACCAAGTATTACATCCACCCCACATTGAAATCCCCATTACATGATACATCCCAAATGGCAAGTATACACATCAATACATGTCTGTCACACACACACAATGGGTGCAAGTGAATGAGAAAACCCACATCGTGACATGCATGAAACCAATGAGAGAATACCACACATTGAAGTATGAAACAAAAATGTATTAAACACAAAAGCAAGGGAATGAAATGAAATCACACAATAATGGAAATAATAAACAAAATGCTGCATGTGCAAAATAATAGAAAATACATTTATGAAAGCAGAATCCAAATAAATCCGAATGAAAATGGGTCCAAAGTGTCCGCTCTCAAAGCAAATCCAAAGGTAAAAAATAAGACAAATCCATTGATCCATGGTAAAATCAAAAAATAATGAAGTGAAATGCAGTCTTCAACTATATACAAAGTACAAATCCAGGGTCCATGAGCCCAACTATTCAAAGGAAACCTACAAAAAACCCTACCTAATAAACAACTATATACAAAAAGGTGGGGCATAGTCCAAGCACCCCAAATGAAAGAAAAACATAAAGGAAACCTAACACTAATTAACTATATACAATGGCGGCAGGCAAGTCCTATGGCTCACTTGTTGATTTCCCGGGCCAGGGCATCATCGAACTCCCGTTCTATGTCCTGGAGGCGGGCCTGCTCCATGGCCCAGAGGTTTCGCAGGGATAAAGCCATGTCCACCTCCAACTCCCTGCGAATTGCCTCGAGGCACTCAGCCCGCCTCAGCGCCCTGTGCATGGAGTTCTCTGCCCTGACCATAGTGAGCCGTGCCTCTTCCGCCAGCCGCCACTCTGCATCTATTTGCTGGCCCAACCACTGCCACACGGAAGACACTCCCAATCCAGGGTCCTCCTGTCTTCCGGCCGATGCCTGCCCCTCGGATGTTGATGGCCCCGAGCCATGATGCCTCCCACGTTGAGCCTGCCGCTGCCTCCGACGCAACGGCCTCTGTCAGCACGACGGCATCCGTGCTGATGGTATCCACCGGCACCGTCATGCACGTGCGCTGCCCGATGATGCCGGCATATCCTCCATCTGCTGGGGTCCAGTTGCTGGGGTGTCCACCCCTGCTGGACCTCAGACTCCCGACTGTGGCAGGGATGGGATCTCCACCGAGCTGGCTGCGTTGGTCGGGGCAAGTCCACAGGGGTACCTGGTGGCATCTGGGCCGGAAGACGGCATGGAGAACGACTGGCGCATAGTCTGCACAGAGGAGGAGAGGGCCGCCAGAGTGCCCAACACATGTAGGAAACCCCCAACCATGGCCTCTCCCAACTGGGCCACGTTGGCACACAGCTCTTCATGATGACGTGCGTGCTCCCTCCAGGAAGCACGCACGTCATCACGAATGTCATGCGTGCGCAACGCGACACCAATCAGGACGGTCTCCATACGGTCATGGGTCCCCTCGTCCGCAAGTAGAGGAGTGCCAGATGATGTGGACCTCCCACCTACCTGCGGACGGGCCTGGGATGGGGCATCCTTGCTGGTGCATGGTGGTGCAGTCACAGTGTCAGGGACAGTGACATGCACAGGCACCTCCACGGCGACCTGTGCTGCCTTCTGCCCCTGCCCCTGGACTGCACCACTTGCACCAGTGGTCCCACCCCCACCAGGACCCATGTGCGGCTCAGTAGCGGCCTCCTCCTCCTCTGTGCAAACCACCAACCTGGATGGCTCCACACCGTCTTCCGCCATCACAAGCCCCTGTGGGGGCTCACCTACCCCTTCCGCTGCAGCCGTAGTGGCAGACGCGGCACCAGTCCCCTCGTTCCCAGATGATGGTAATTCCTGGGAGGGTGACTGGGCCTTGCGTTGCCGGCCGGTGGAGGCATCCCTGACCGCTTTGCTCCACAGCGCCGTCTACGCCCTCTTCTTCACTCGCCGCTGTGTAGAGGGAGACATAGAACACAAGCATCAGGGTACTGTACAATAGTCCCCTAGACGGGAAGCAATAGCACATGAGTGGCACTGTCAAACGTCACTTCTATCATGTCCCTCCACAACACATGGGTCAGTGCAGGCAACACACATGCAGAAACAGGCATGGCGCATGCAAAGAACATTTGCATACATGTCCAAGGAACTGTTGAAACATACCATGGTGGTTTGAAACTCACATGCATCATGGGTCATACTGATCACATGCACACACATCAACGTAGTTTCATGCATCTGGCCTCATACAACCCAGACACAGTGGATACAAGGATGACTAGGCTGCATCAGTGAATCAGAACATCGTCACAGACATGTGTCATGCATCCATGGCGTTTACAAGTCGCACACACGCTACTCAGACATACAGACATGTACACCATACATGTCCATGACAGCAGCACCCATCTCTCACACCCCATCCATGTCCAAGAACAGAGACAGGCATGCATTCATGTGTGCATTCCGCATGCTGCTCTGCATATTGCATTGTAACACAAGCACCATCCATGTGGTTCACGCATGACTGGTCTCACATGCAGCACCATGATGTCCCTGCACACACACATCCATACATGGCCTATGTCACACATTCAGGCAAGTAGCTGACTACCAGCATACTGAAACATGCCCTGTTTCACACAGCAATGCATGGCCACTTACCGCTCGACTCCAGACGGGCCTGCATCCTGAGGATCTGGTGGTGAAGCATTGGGCGAATGTGCTCCAGGACCCTCATCTGCTGGTTGGTAAGCTGGCCCCGGTGCCCCACTGCATCCTCTGCGTCCAAGAGGCGTTGGGCCTTCTTGAGGGTCCTGGACTTGTAGTCCTCCCAGCGCTTCTGGATGTTTTTGATGTCACAGGGTGCCACCCCCTCCGCGTTAATGACACCCACTATGTCCGTCCAGATCCTCCTCCGTCCTTCCTTGTCGACGCGCGATGGTGTGAAGAGGGCATCATACTGCCCCAGGACTTGCTCCACCAGGATGCCAACTTCATTGGAAGTGAAGCTGGCAGCCCTCTGCCTCTCTGGCTGTGGGTTGCCACTGGTGCCGGAAGGTGTTGTGTCGGACATGGCAACCCCCCAGGCAGGTGTGGGTGGGCAACTGGGTCCTGGGGCTGGGCTGTGGAGCGATGGAATACCAGTCGGGAGTCCTCTGTTCCAGCAGGGGTGGTCACAGCAACTGGACCGCTGGAGATGGCAGATGTGCAGGCACCAAATGGCAGGGCACGGTGGCAGCAGGCAGACTGTTTGTGTTTTTTAACATGCATGTGGGCTACAGGGGTCGCCAATCTCTTTTTCTTGCTTTTATGAGATGCCTGTGTTGCGTGACACGTCATTTCTCCTAGGGGGCCACAGTATGGGACATTCATCGTAGCTGTATGTACGTGTTTGTTGTTTGCGCACACTTTTGTTATGCGCAGGGATGCTACTGCCTGCCTTCGTGTGGCGGACGTGTTTAGGCCTGTGCGTGTATTTTTTGGCGCACGGATTTCCCCTGTTCGATTCCATGAATACGTGTTGTTAGCACACGTGTGGGCGTTGCGAGCATTTACCTCCCGTACTTCCCCCATTACGCCCACATTTTCACGCATTGTTCCCCATTACGCCCACTTTTCTTGTGTGCGCTACACGTTGTGCACTTTCCCTGTGCGCTTCGCGCACGGCATTTGGTGACGTGTGCGCCACCCAGTAGGTTTGTGTCGGCAGTGCAAAGTCACACTTTGAAACGTGCAAAAAATGCCATGAAACGGGCACTATGTGTGTGCGTACGTGTGTGCGTGCATGAGTGTATGTGGATACAGTAGAGAGTTTAAGCCTGAGTGGATGAGCGAAAGAGAGAGAGAGAGAGAGAGAGAGAGAGAGAGAGAGAGAGAGAGTGTGTGTGTGTGTGTGTGTGTGTGTTGTGAGTGTATTTGAATGCATGAGAGAGTTTAATTCTGAGTGAATATATAGATTGGCATATTTATCTTCGTAGATTATTCTGTATTATAATTATCCTCAAACATAGTAGCTGCGAGATAAGCGTCTACAATAATTGAATTTATTTGAATCATATTTTTTAAAAAAAATAAAACAATTCTTTCAAAATTCCTAATGGTTGTGATGTTATAATGAACATGTTGCTATACAGGGCAGCAAAAGAGAACTACGCGGAAGTGTTTACATGTGCTAAACTCAGCACAAGCCGACCATAAACTAGCTTCTTTATGGGTGCGCAATGCCCATAACTATTAACAGTGAGCCCAAACATAATAAACATGGCAACCCTGCCCAGACTATGAATAATGTGTGGCAACAGCCTGAGCAACAGCAATAACATGAACTGCCTGCTTCCCTGCTGTAGCCACCAGATCCTTACAGCTGTCCACGCAAAATGGCAGCCAAAGGTGACAATCGCAATCAGTGGAACATGGGCTACGGCAGCCATTAAACCAGTGGTCTTCAAACTGTGGGGCTGCTACCGCCCCCTCCCCCTTCCAGGGTGGCCCGACGAACGTCCGGGGGTGGGGTGGGGGGGCAAGCGCTTCAAAAAGGGAGTACAGTGACTGCTTTCAATCGAAAATATAAGTAGATTTCCATCTGGGCATCCTCCCCCACACCCAGGGTGAGGGGGAGGAGGGGCATCACCACAATATTTCTAATCAAGGTGAGGGCGGAGGGGATCAGCAGCAAAAAGATTGAATACCACTGCATTAAAGAGAAGGTATCTCCTTCAACATTTTGCCATAGCCATGAAAGAGTACCAGATGTATCAGCAAGAACCCATAGGCTAGCATTTGGAGACCGACGCACCAAAGAACCATTACATATCCTCTGTGCACATTGTATGAGGTCTCCATGGCAGCAACATGGGCACATCTATTAGCTAAAGACCTGAAAGCTTGACTGGCGAGGCCGGAGGTCAAGCCTGGTAAGTCAAGTACAAGTTTGCTGGAACATCATAACATGCTTTAAGAAACAAAGAGTAATGCAATGAAAATAGTAACTGCAACCATGAAACAAAAACATACCATCATTAAAATAGAAATTGAAAAACGAAAAGCATAGCACAGATTCAAGCATTCAACATAATGGCTTCTCGTTCCCTGATGTTATAAGTTTAGAGAGCTTCCCGACTATCAACCGAGCAGCTCTCCAAGTGGGTGGCCAATGCCTTCTACATGCCCACGCTCTCCACGAATACTGCGTGCCCGCAAAACTACCACCTCAGCGCTGGTGCTATAAGCCCAAACAAGGGCCTCTTCAGGGGTGTTGCTAGGTCTGGAAAAGATCAGGGGCTAAGCTAATGTCAGCACTGTCGGGACTCAGGGCTAGCTAGCATTTTGGTTTTAGCTCCTGAGCTTCTATCCGGGGCTACAACCAAAAGACCCGGGGCTATAGCCCCCCAAACCACCCCCTAGCAACGCCTCTGGGCCTCTTGCCAGTGCTCATGCTTGCCACCTTTAATAGGGATCACAACCATGTTTCTTCAGGCTAAGGTTCAATTGGCAGAGGAATAAAGCAGGCAGAGTTACTTCAATCGAGGAACCACACGGGCCAAGGAATTCGCTCAGAGCCCGCCCTTTCCATCTCCCTACCACCGCATTTAGCGGGAGGAAGCCTGTGCGAAGTTTCATGTGGAGAGATCGCATTTCAGGGTTAAACATCCTATCAAGATAGGATTTCCGCCCCCACTTGGGAATTTTAGGTCGAAGTATTAAGAGAGTCTAGAATTACAGAGGGCTTTTCCAAGTAAACATTTCCCTTAAGTTCCCAGGCAAGGTCTGGGCTCTAAATCTTCATGTGCACGGTGGGAGGGTTTTTCAAAGATGCGGAGAGATGTTTCTATTAGTCATCAGTGTATAAGTCACCCCCTCCAGTGCAGCCCACCCGGAAGAAGATGCGTGCGGGCACACGAGGCCTGCCAGGCAATGCTTTGATTCATTTCAAGCCTTGCAAAGGCCAAATGTATCCACTTGTCAACGTAAAAACTTAGAAGCATAAATGCTCATGATCAAAGAGGCGAGGGGCCTCAAATCGTGAGGGTTGTAATGCCACACATCATACTTTTGAAATGTCTGATCACTGATAGAGGAAGCTGCTATTTTCTAAGTTGTTTGACGAATGTGTGCAAAATGCTATCATAAAATCCCTCTAATCAGGATCTAGTGCAAGGACCTGTGGCCCTCCAGATCTTTTTCGACTACATCTTCCATGATCCCCCACCCCTGACTATGCTGGGAATGCCTGATGGGAATTGGAGTCCAAAACATCTAGAGAGCCAAAGGTTGCAGACCCCCTGATGTAGTGCTTGGTCCAACTATTGCGGAACAGAAAAAGGTTTGCAGCATTGTCAAGAATGCGTGGCTTCGTTTTCAGAATGCTGGCTTCAACAGGCTGCTCAGCTGTCGAGTCAAGGCGCTGTATTGCTGTTGGGCTGTTGGACGAGTGGCAGAGTGGAAATTAATTTGCTGTTAAACTAACTCAGAACCTGGAACTCAGACCCTAACTCGACTACGTATCAGGAGATACCGCCTCATCTGTCTGAATCTACCCGGAATTAAGCTCGCTGTTCTGAACTTCTGAAAGAGACCATCCGGTGGGGGGCGAGTTAGACTTAGGCAGCTCCTCGAGCTGTCAGGCGTGCCCAGCCCCAACGGTCCCCTCCCCTTTTGAATTCTACTCTGTAGTGTGTGGACTGCTACGAGCAGTGTCCGGTACTATTACCGATGAGGAAATCATTGGGCCTCATTACACGGTAGGCGGTAACCATTGCGGTTGCCGCTGGTATTTTACCGTGTCCGCCTTGGTGGATGGCGGAATTACCGCCCTACTCCAAGGTGAGCGGGGGCGGTAATTCCCCATTCACCAAGGCCCTTCCACATTCCTATTTTTGCTCCCATAGGGTATAATGGGAATGGGGAAGGCGCTAATTACGGTACCACAAATTGCGGTACCGTAATTAGCACCGAGGTCCCTTTGCGGCACCCTCCTTTAACGGCTGGTAAAACCAGCCGTTAAGGTCGGGTCCCGCAAAGGGAACTCGTAGTAAGGCGGTAAGGGTTTACCGGTACCGGTCCCCTTACCGGTACCGGTAAACCCTTACCGCCTACCGTGTAATGAGGCCCATTGTCTCTACTACCATGTAAACGGTATTACATAACGACCTTTAGGTTGACTGCTGCCTGACACGGTGTAAACGAGCATAACAAGCGTTCTCAATTTAGTTCAATACTTTCGGTCGAATCTGTAAACGGTATATAATTTTACTTATAATTAACAAAATTGCTCCTTTTTGGAAACTATAAAGCTGGCGATTGAAGGCTGCGAGGAGGCTCCCCTCTTGTGGCGAGATAAACAAGAGATTTTAGTGGATTAATGTTCTAATAACTCACACTGTGGAATTAATGGTGTAAGTTGTATTATTCATATTGATTGCTCTCTTCCATATGGGGGCTGCGAAGGAGACTTCTCCGCTGTGGTTAATGTATTAATATTTTATACCCTTTTGTGTATATTTATGGATGCATAACCTTCTGCTGTTACACTTTGCACTTTATTTCTGTGAATACTTAGACCTTTGGGGCCTATATATTGTCGCTGTGTAGGCCCGTGAAAGTTAGAATACCAGTGATTGGTGGCTGGGAGGGATCCTCTCCTCCCCTGGTGGGATTAATAAGTATTCTTAGTGGATGAAAGTTCCAACTACCTATATGGTGGATTTGAAGGGGCAAGTTGTATTTTCCTTACTTATTGCTCTCTTTCCCACTGAGGCTTCTCCCCTGTGGCGATTTTATTAACATTCTATACCCATTTGTATACCTTCATGGATATATAGACCTTTTCTGTCTAAAGTCTCCACATTGTACTATACCACTGTGGACACATAGACCTTGATGGTTCATAGATTATTGCTGTGAAGCTTTTGCTCTGAACTTTGTGTCTATATTGTTACACCGAAGTGGATCCGGGGCCCCTACCCTCCCTCACCGTCTTGTATAATAGATAGGCCTAGTATTTAAGGAAAGTAATATGGGACCGAACCTACGGTCTCATAACTCCAGGCTGATAAAAGGTAAGGGGAAACTCACCACCTAACCAAATAAAACAAGAGGAAAAAGGGGTTGGAAAAGGGAAACGAAAGAAGGGTAGAGGGAAACTAGATATTAGCCAGATGACACAGGATAAATCGGCACTAGATCAACCCAAGATACTGAGCTTCCTTACTAAAAAAGATAAATATAAGGCACCTTTAGTTGAAGATATAGATCTTGTTCCAGAAAATGGTTCAATGATAGATAATAGTTCTTTTGAACCTTGTGCATGACTTTAGATGTCAATCAATGGGTCTGCTGACAGATTTGGACATCACACATGTTGTAACAAGCACAGAACATGTTATAAATATGAATAATGTGATTGGTATGAATCTCTCTGCTACACCGGATGTGGACACATTTGCTGAGGAAGATGTGGAAAGTATTGGGGAGAAGAGTCTTGGAATGACCCATGAAGTTTAATGGAAAATTCACTAAACCTGGATCCAGGTAGTAGAAGTGATAACTCCCTAAATGTAGGAGAACAATTGGATGCCTTGACAACCAAAACTGATGTTCTCCTTGGTGTATGTACTTAGCTATTGAAAGAGCAAAATGAGATTAAGACCTTGGTACATCAGACCATAGAGAACACTAAAGCGTTGGGAATAATGATAGAGAAAAACTGAAAAATTTAAGGATTGTAAGAATGATGAATTGAGGGTTGGGAAAGAGGTTATGGGAGATCTGAGTGAATTATGTTTGGTAGTAGAAGAAGATTGTGAGAAATGGAAAATTCTGGAGGATGGGAAATTGGAACAGGAGAGTACACTATTGGAAACTATTGGAAATGAAAATAATGATAGTGACAGAATGAATGATCCAAAATCTTCCTATGGGTCAAAGAAACGAACAAGACGAAAGCATAAGTCGGAGTCGGTCGCAGAGTCTTTGGATCTGCATTAGAGAAGGTTTACTCTTTTTTTTTGGCTGCTGCTGCTGACTACATTCATTGGACTGCCTACAGTCATCTTTCTACTGCAATCACCTAAGAACTTAAAATCCCCAGAACACTGCGGAGTCGGTCACAGAGTCTTTGGGTCTTCGGGCTCTTCGGTCGCAGAGTCTTTGGGTCTTCGGGCTCTTCGGTCGCAGAGTCTTTGGGTCTTCGGGCTCTGCGGGCTCGGACCCGCCCACCCGCCCGCTTCCCCAAGACACTGTGAGTAACATCGCATTACTCCATTGATTTGCATGATTAGCAGAACCTGACCCTATTCCTACAGCTGCCAGCCTTTTCCTACCCTCCCCCTGCAACTCTAAGAAGCGCTGATCAGCCCCATCCCGACCCCCCTCACAACCACCACAAGATCCATGAAGGAATTTGCGAGTGCCCCGCCCACCCCACTGAAATTCCGATACAGAATACTGGGGAGCACCGGCCACCTTCGGCACGACTGCTCAACAACTCTTGACCCCGTACATCACCTTCAAATACCCTCCCGTTTAACCACCCCTGCACAGCACGAAGCCAAGAAAGAGACGACCCTCACCTTCGGGTCCTATCCATGTCGCCAGCCGGTGACCCCCTTTCGCGGAACCTCCTGTGACTGCTTTGACTTGTGGAGCGCTGCCCCAGAGCCGTCAGGTGGCGACCGCCTGTACCCCCCAGCGAACGGAACCCAGCAGCTCAGCGTGGGATCCCGCGCCAGCTTCCTCGCCCCCAAGGGAGGCCCGCGGCCCCTCTCACCAGCGCCTCCACACCAGAGCACACACTCAAGCGGAGAGACGAGAGCTCCGGACATCGGCTCGCCGGCTTCCTGGTGGAGCCCGCGGCTCACGGCGTCACCACCAGCAAGACACCAGCGAGAGCTACGCGGTGCCGGCTTCTTCCAGACCTCACAGCAGCTTCCTCACCCATGAGAGAGGCCTGCGGCTCCCCACACCAGCACCTCCGCACCGGAGCATACACCCCAGCAGAGAGCCGCGAACATGACACAACGGCTCACTCATTTCCTTGAGGAGCCCGCGACTCCCGACACCCCCACCGCCAGGACACTAGTGAGACCTAGGATCTCTAGATCTGCACAGCGCACCCCTTCACTCTCCCAGCCAATTGCAGCCACTGAGGCATTTGCACAAGCGAACTGTGGATTCTCGATAAGCTCTGAACAGCCCAGAAGACCCTGAGCAGGCATACACTACGGCTGTGGCACGAGCAAGCAGTGGTCACACCCACTACAGTGACATCAAAGAAGTGACACAGGAGCGGCACTGCAGCGCTTTTTATTGACACACCCTTACTGGACTTCCACCACGAGAGCAAAGGAACCCCTTCTTCATTCCCGCTCCTCCTCGCCATTCTACCTACAGGAATCCACACAACCTGTAAAGAAAACTGCATATAGATAGAGCTATTATTCAAGCCACAGATTTCTCCATAGCACGAAACAAAGCTAGAGAGAAGCAATAAAGGACACCGCTCCACAACGGAATCAAGAAGCACACCCTTTGTGCCTCTTCACCACTAGTTCACCACATTTACTCCTGCAAACCGGCATAAAACAACGAAATACCGCCGGCTTGGGAGACCGAAAGGATTTGATCCTTGGATCCCAACAAAGAAGTTCCAACAACATACCCGACACCTCCGACAGAGATCTGTGCCAACTACATATAGGAGATCTGCGCCAGCTACCTACAGGAGACCGAAAGGGCATGTCCCTTGGATCCTGCACCACACATCCATCTCAACACAAAACCCAATACCAGCAGGAGACCGAAAGGGCCTGTCCCTTGGATCCCAACAAGGAAAACACATCAATCCATGTTATAGTCATATCAGAGATTTGGTTCTATTACCGCTCAGGAGACCAAAAGGGCATGTCCCTTGGATCCTGAACACCATACCAAGCATAACCTAACTTCAAGTACTGCTAGGAGACCGAAAAGGCACGTCCCTTGGATCCCAACCAGGAAGACACATCAATCCACATTATAGTCATATCAGAGACTTGGTTCTACTACCGGTCAGGAGACTGAAAGGGCATGTCCCTTGGATCCTGACTACCATAACAAGCATAACCTAACTTCAAGTACTGCTAGGAAACCGAAAGGGCACGTCCCTTGGATCCTAACAGGAAACACATTAATCCACGAAGAATGTCAACAAATCGAACCACGAAACAACAAATCATTCAACGCCCAAAAACAAGACAAAGAACTAAACTTGCTACTGCTGGCTCCTCTGATCAAGACGTGTCACAATTAACCATGGAACAATCTTTGCAAAGAGCATCAAATCCCAAAGGAAATCCAAACGTTTTATCAAAGAACTCCGAAGCCAAACGAGAAGACTACCTCGTAACAGAGGACCCTCCCAGCATTGGCACCACCCTCCAAGAAAACCCTCAACCTGAATTTGAGAAACAAACTGCTGAGATTATCTACCAATCCAACCCCGAAGAAACAATACCTACTCAAATCAAAGCACAAGTCCACAATCCTTGTCCTGCGAATCAACAAGAAGATCCATCACTTCCAACCATTTGCACTCCCCTGTCACCCCCTAGCAACCAGGTAACTGATACTTTCGCCCAGTCCAGTGAAAAGGAGCGAACTGCAAAGACCAGTCCTCAGTGTAACACGACACAAGATACAACATCAATACTAACACTTAGCAACCAAGAACCCAGAACAACAACATCTGACCAAATTGAACCTCCAAACAACAACTCGAACCACCCTTGCAACAACATCAAGACAGCAAAAACAGAAGTTCAAATGACAAGTGAATGAAGAAACACACTAACCTTCAAACCTATCCCCGCAACACAAGAAACCATCAACAAATTGGCAACAAAAGACCTAACTAATCACATTCCTGGAAAAGACACCCCAACACACCAATCAATCGAACCTAGAGACGACATAAATCCTCAAAAACCATCATGGACGTCATCTCAACAAACAAAGAAAGAAAAAGCAAGACTAGCGAAACTCGCATGGCTACACACTCACAACTCCGTCAAGCTTGCACAACCATTAGACGCTGCTGGCAGCAAAACAATAACCAAAGCAGCAAGATTATCAATGGACATTACTGAAATTGAGTCAATAATGACAAGCATTGAAAAAAGAAAGGAAATATTTGGTAACCTAACAGAAATACATCAACTCCAACTAACCTCGACTCTGTGTATCACACACGATAGTCATAAATTACCTGTGAAAACAGAATCACAATCTGACTATATTGAGAAACAAACCCTCCCAACACGCTTCAATTATGATTCAGATGACTCCGACTACACTCCAGATCCTACAACTAAGAACTCAAAACCGATTAATTTACAAGATAAAAATACCAAACACCAAAAGAAGATCACTCTGAGGAAAACAATAACCTGAGAATCCGAACCACGATGATAGACCTACAAAACATGCTCATTGCAATACTCTGTCAAGCGATTATTCCCTTCCTCAAACTACATGAAAATATGAAAGACAGCATAAAGGACCAAGCAACTCTCTTAGCTCTGATACACGCGAAACAAATCTATATGGAGAACTTTGTCTCGTCATTCGATTCCCGCTTGACTGCTGAAGCTGAAGAATCACATCCCTGGCAACAAAGACTAGCCGAAATAGCGAGAGGCGATCGCCAAGAAAAAACAAAGCTAACAACAGAACTATTACAGTTGCTTAAAGTACACCACCAACAGCAACCACCTTCGCAACCCAACCTACCTACTGATCAAGGAACACCAATCCTCCTTCCTGCGAATTTACTGCAACAACCAACAGCCGCACCTCCGACTCACGAACAGCATGTCCTGAAAGAAACAGTCGAAATATCACTATTTCACAATTGGATACTATGGAACCTAAACAAGCAAACAAGAACCCCACAGAGGCATACCAGATTTTTGCAAAAGAAAAAAACTCAAAGGACCCGAAACCTACACAACCAAAAACCAACAAAAAACGACAAACGGGCTCGAGAGCTTTCCTAAGAACCGTGAAACCAACAGATCAACTTCTCACAGCTATAAAAAGCAAAACCCAAACTCTATTGACATTACCAACCACCGAAACCCAGGGAAAGCAAAGCCTTAAAACCCAGACACAGCCTCAAGTGCCACGAAGACCGCCAGTTGAATCATCCATAGATGAAGAACTACTTAATTTATCTACCCACGCAGACCAAATATCAGATAACATATTGCCACCCATCCAACCAACAGGCCATGCGAGCTTCATAATAATTGACGAATATCCTTTGGAACATGAACAACCAACAAAGGACAACCAAGAAGAAATCTCAGATTTCGCTCTAGAAGAAATCTCAGACGTGTCCCTTGAAAGTGACACAAAGGGCAAAGTAACAAACGAAATTTACGACCAAATCTCATCGGATTCCCTCATGACAAGATCACAAGATCGCACTGAACACAGTTTCAATTTCCCATCATTTGTCAATACGCTACGACAAAACGAAATTTACGAAATTCACATTGAAAACGAAACCAATAGATCGGAACATCTAATTCTACACAGAAACAATGTTCTACACCTTTTTGGAGCAACACCGCACTTGAACAAAATAGCAACAAAAGACATTGGGCCTCATTACACGGATGGCGGTAAGGGGTTACTGGTACCGGTATTTTACCGGTACCGGTAAATCCTTACTGCCTTACTACGAGGTCCCTTTGCGGGTTGGGGAATTTAACGCCTGCTTTTTGCAGGCGGTAAAAACCAACCCGCAAAGGGACCAGGGAGCTAATTACGGTACCGCAAAATGGGAATGGGGAAGGGCAATGGTGGAAGGGGGAATTACCGCCCCGCCAACCTTGGAATAGGGCGGTAATTCCCCTTTCCACCAAGGCGGTGCTGGTATTTTACCGGCATGAACCATGGAGCTAATAGCGCCATAGTTCACCGCCATCCGTGTAATGAGGCCCATTGACCTCATAACATTTAATGATGATCTAAACTTAGATAAGATTGTCATAGAGCTAGCGGACTTTAACGACCAGGAACTGATCTTATCAAGACGTGCCCAGCTACAAAAACTTGGATTCACATGCTGGGCTGCCACAACCACAAGAATACCCAACAAACCGAAATACAGAGAGATCTCAGACAGAGACGACAACTGGCAACACCAATCGAGACCACAAACGAACAACTACACTGCTGACCACACTGGAGATGACAAAAAGCGGAGCCAATCACCACAAACACAACAATCACGCAGAGACGAACGACCGATCAGAAAAACCTACGACTCAGAAACTTCATCCACAGAAACTGCATCCTTAGAAGACTCAACAATATCCCCCTTATAACAATCAAGACAAACCCCCACTGCACAGTACTGAGCACTGGAAACATCAATCCCTGGACCCAACTAACAAAACTAATGTGCACCAAGATCCACTCAAACGGGGGAAAACAAAAACGACACAACAGTTGCAATCCAAAACTTGTGTTGGAACCCTTCAGCAATATCAACGGAAGCATTCATCGACGATGTGTTCCTGGCAATCGACAAGGTCATGACAAACCATCAACTACCGGAAATAATAATCTGTGAGGACCTGAATATCCACATATACAACCAGAATGGATCCCTCCAAACTCATTCACAGCTCTCTCTGAAAGCAAGCAGATGGATGAACGAAATTACAACTCGCAATCTCATCCTTCTGAACCATGCAAAGAACAACTCCGCAGCCTATACGCCAACCTGGACCAGAGGATCATCAAATGCAATCATTGATTACATATTTCTATCATACAATCTACATGAATCTGTCACAAAAGCGCAAACAATAACAACTGATAAAAGTGATCATAACCAACTCACTGTCCATTCCCGGTCATCAACTCAACAAAGTGAACCAGTACCAACAGTCTCTGTAGAACTCGACGGCACAACATCAAGACTAAGGATCCCACAACCAGCCATGGCAAACCTACCAAAGAAACTCCATGATGCCATTCTGACAGATACTGAGAAACTCAACTGTGAATGGATTCTACTCCCCTTCTGGCAAACACTCAAAAACCGCCCACATATAGATCATCGCCATACATACAAACAAGAAATAGCTGACAAGAAAAAATGCCTAAATCGATCAATACAACACCTAAAGAAAACAACATCTGCAGAAAACGGGAAACAGATTAAAAATCTGAAACAGAAATACACCAACTGGAGAAAATCCAACAAAAAATCCTCCAACAAGCAGACACAGAAAATATAATGAAACTATACACGACTCACAATACAAGAGAGCTCTGGAACTTGCTCAACGACAACCTGCAAAAACAGCACAAACTAACAGCCAATGTTCCGCAAGAAACTTGGATCACGCATTTCTCGACCATTTACAGACCCCGAAAAACGCAACCTCAAAATCAAATGCCCACAAACAAACCGAAATGGTATGTAAATGCAGAATTTGAAGACTTCAAGCAGCTCATCAAAAACTTGAACACGTCTAGAGCGCCTGGTCCTGACAGACTATCTAATGCTGTCATCAAGCAAGACCCGTCTGCCTGGGCGAACTTCATGTGCAACACAACATCTGCCCTTATCCTACTCGACCTCTCCGCAGCCTTCGACACAGTTAGCCATGACACTCTAACCAAAAGACTAGAAGACATAGGCATAACAGACACAGCGCTATGCTGGACTAAATCATTCCTAGCAGACAGAACTGAAACCGTCTGGATCAAACTCTTCAAATCCACCCCACGAGTCAACGACTGTGGAGTACCACAAGGATCCTCACTATCACCACTGTACTTCAACATCTACTAAACCCCAGTAATCAGAATCTTCAAGAAACACAACATCAAATGCTACAACTACGCAGACGACACTCAAATCATCTACAAGATCGAAGACACCCAAGCCGATCATTCAAACTTAACCGACTGTCTAAAAGAAGTCTTCAACTGGATGAATGCCAACAACCTGAAAATCAACCCAGGAAAAACCGAAATCATGATCATATCCAAAGACCAAGAGAAGGAAACCGCCATCCCGTGGCCAACGGAAATGGGATCTACCCCATCACCATCTAAGGTAGTAAAAAATCTGGGAGACCTTAGAACCGCAAATAAACGCAACAGTCAAGAAATGCTTCTTCCTCCTCCACACGGCAAGAAAAATACTACCTTTCCTATCCTTCACACATAAAACACTCACCATCGGCGGCCTCATCATGTCAAGTATCGACTATGCAAACAGCCTCTACCTCGGTATACCGGAATACCTACTGAAAAAGCTACAACGGATCCAAAACACTGCAGCCAGACTACTCCTCAAACTATCCAGAAGAGACCACATCACCCCGGCCCTAAAAACACTACACTGGCTCCCAGTAAAACAGCGTATCATCTTCAAAACAATGTGCATAACGCACAGGGCAATCAGCGGACAAGGAGAAGAATTCCTACAAAATAAAATAACAATCCACAAGCCAACGAGACCGCTCAGGTCAACCAATGAAATCCGACTGGAACAAAAACCTTACATCAAGAAGAAACTCGGAGGCACCGCTTTCTACCACTTAGCCGCGAAAACCTGGAACAACATCCCAAAAGTAATAAGGAACACCAAAGATCACCTTAAATTCAGAAAATTACTAAAAACCTGCCTCTTCAACACCAGAGACTAAAACCGAAACAACAATAAGACAAACGACTCATCAAAAAAGGGACATTGACAAACCCTTAGAATCCGACAGAAGTACCCTGAGCACCAGTAGGGCTGACACTGGACACAGAGGTCCACCCGCGAGACCCAGAGAAACGGAGGCAACTACTCCAACCAACCCTTACCATCCCCCACCGCCCGTACAGCCACAACTAGGTACCACGGGGCTGTGGAACGGACAAGATACCACCAATCACCACACAATCGGAAGTATGGACACTTGCAGCCGCGCTAATCATGTGGAGGGGGTGAGGAGCATGCAAGGTTATTAAGGTAGCGGGCGGAGGGGACAGCTAAATCCTCAAACGGCCTCGAATGAAAAAACGGGCATGTACCTCCTGAGGCTCAGGCTGTACAAGCATCCTGTCGTGGAAGATTACACAAGCCCAACCGGTTCAGTCCAGGATAGAGATACAAACTAACCAATACCACTAACAATTTCCTTCTCTGCATACACCTCTCAAACTCCAAACCAAACACAACCACAAACCTCTAGCGCAGCAAACCGCACGAACTTCACTAAACTGCAACAACAAAACAAAAACACACATAGACTCGCACATCAGCACACGACGACTACCGGCCGCATACACCCCAGGCCCAGCCGACGGAACCACCGGGCTGAGGCTGCCAACAGCACATCACTGCAATCTTGCACTTTTCCAGCCTCCACCCACTAACCCACCCTCCCTCCCTCTTTCAGAGCCGCCAGAGCGCCAGGGGACCACTCCGGTAGTGATAGTGCGCGGTACAAATGACCTTTAACATTAACATTAACATTAACATATCACAACTTTGGTAAACACACTCAACCGAATACCAAACTCCTGGAGGTCGGCAATAATTGTCCCAATCCATAAGCAAGGACCAAGAGAAGAACCCCAAAACTTCCGTCCAATTGCCCTTCTAGACTCGCTTGGGAAGCTATTCGCCTCAGTACTTCTGAAACAACTAACTACATGGGCACTTGAAAACGACAAATGTTCGATCAGGCAAACAGGTTTCACTGCCAATGTCGGAACCAATCTCAATCTAATATTACTCCAACTAATAAACCATGAAGCCATCAATTCTCACACTACAATACATGCAGCATTCATTGACTTAAAGATGGCCTTCGATGCGATCTCACGGTCCAACTATGGTCAAAACTCAGAGCATGGGACTGCCCATCGAACATCCTCGAACCAATCATTCTCCTCTATTTGGAAACCACCATAAAAGTGAGATTATCAAAACAAGGAGACACCACCAACGCAATCCCAACAGTAAATGGTCTAAAGCAAGGCTGCCCTTTGGCAGCAACTCTCTACAACCTGTTCACGGTGGACATTGAGGAACATCTAAGATCTAACAAAACAAATCCACCGAAAATAAATTCTACACCAGTTCCTGCCATGGTATATGCAGACAACATCGTTTTGTTGGACAAAACACCCACTGGACTACAAGCATCTCTGACAGCTCTGAGTAGCTATATGGAAAAAAATGAATTAACGATCAACATTGGAAAAACCAAGACAATGACCTTAACCAAACAACTCAAAAAAAACCATACCAATCAAGCTTAAATATCAATGGGAACCAAATAGAAAATGTGACAACTTTCAAATATCTTGGTGTCCTAATAAACCAATCAAAATCGGAGGAGCAATGGATCGACAAAATCGAACAAACCGCACAAACACTAGCAAGACAAGGATGTAAGCTTCACAGGAAATACGGCCAGTTTTCTTTCAAACCCATCATTGCCTATTACAGACAAAAGTACATCCCGATACTAACATATGGAACAGAAGCAATGCTGAACGCCCGTACAATAAACTGGATGAAATTTGAAACAATTTTCTGGCGCAAAATTCTCCACCTACCATAGTCATATCCAATGCCAAGAATTCGATATGAAATGGCAACCCAGTCAATGGAATCCATTGTACTATGGAAAAGACTAGACATTTTCTGAAAAATACTTACCGACCAACAAACCCCAGCTATCCAAATCCTCCGAGCCCAAGCTAATACCTTCAACAACACGGTATTACAAAAATGGAAACAGTCAATGAGGAAGGAAATGGAAAATTAAGGCATCACAGAAGAACTACTAACTCTTCACCCACAACATGCAAAAATAAAACTTCTGCAGAACGACTGGATAACAACTATTAAAAAAAAGAACGTCTACAAACAGAATCTTCAATGCACCAAAGATAACAGGAAAATTCATGAGCTACCATCATACCTTCAAATTTTCCCAGACCAGAGCATTAGAACAACATTCTTAAGATTACGTTTAAACATCCTACCTACAAACTCATACCCATCAATAATGAGACAGATTGAAGTCACAAACAACTACTGTCGATTCTGCAAGGATCAAGCGATCCCAGAAACCATATTTCATCTGGTCATGGAATGCCAATCACTTTCTTCTTAGCGTAAACAATTTGGAGCGTTCTTCCAACTCTCAGCACAACAAATGAACACTCAAGAAAGATGGGCCGCCCTACTCAGTGGACATAACAATAAATATACATATACATCACTCTCTTCCTAAGCACTATATTGGAACGCAACAAAAGAACACCATGAGATGCAATTCAAATCACTAGCTCTTACCACTTACAGATAACGACGAAAATGATGAAAAGTTTACAAATAAACTAAAGCATCAACAAAAAAAAAATAAGCGTAATAACTAAAAAACTACTAGCAGTAGGGGGGTTATAGCTAAAGTTCGAAAGAATACGTTTGTAAAAAGGAACAGTGTGGCATTGGCAGAAACTGCACCAACCGACATGGAATGTGTGGAAGTAGGAACTAGGTTTGAAATTAATGAACTCCAAAAGAAAATGGATGAAGAAAACACCCTCCCCAAAAGAGAAGTGAGTTTAGAAAAGTGTCTGAAAGGAAAAATCCAAGGCCCTGAAGTGGTGGAACTGGAAGATGAGAATGATGTGGAAATTGAAGTTAGATTTCTAAATATCCCCATTAATAAAATAGCTCAGTCTCTAAAGATGAGGGAAAGAGATATATACAACAGAAATGGAAAGATTGGCTATGAACGGAATGAATATAAAAGCTAGAATTAGCATGCTCAATGGCCAAAGAAATAACAAATCTGGGTAAAAGTATTAAAATTATTGAGAAAGTCACTGCCAAGGAGAGTCCCTATATGAACCAGTGTTGGCTATTAGAACAACTACTTAAGATCCCCCAACTACACAATATTAAATCAACGGATATAGAGAGAGTCATACTGCCAGAATCCGGTAGTTGGGAAAATTGGACAATAGTATGATTTAGATCTGCGGTTGTGGTAGACCTGATTCGGGAACACCCAAAAAACATATGGGGTAAAGAATTTGAGATTATAATATGTAATAATATCACTAATATCGAATTAAAGGAAAATGATCCTGAGGCTTTGATGAACCAAAGAGTAGAGATGACTATAGGAAGAGAGCAAATGGGAATATGGATCCCAGATAGAACCTATTTCCCGGATTATTGAGATGAGGAAGTGGGAAATGAACCTACCTTGTTGTCTTGGAATAGTAGAGGATTTAATTCCCTACTTCATATAGATGACATAAAACTAATGATGGAAAGTGATGTATTCGCCCCATAAGAAACGTGGAAGAGTGGACAAATACTTTTGGACGGATATAATATATGGAATAAAGCTGCCATTGGTGGAGAAAAGGAGCTCCCGGCTGGGGGCTTATGCATAGGGGTTAAAAATCATATTCCTTATAAAGAATATGACCATTTTGGGAGCTCTGCCTTTGTTATGTGTGCGGTTATAGGTAATGTGTGCTACTTTGGGGAGATGCTGCTCATTAACGTATATTCGCACCCGGGGTGGGGGAAATATGTCTGATTTCAGAAATTTTATAAATAACACAATAGAGGTATGGCTATCAGAATCTCCTGACTCAGAAATATGCATTGTAGGAGACTTCAATGCCCATTGTGATGTCGCTAAAATGGAGATGGATACATTGAAGGAGCTATGGGATGACTCCTTAGACACCATGCCCTCTGAGATGGGGAAAGGTGGTCCCAATAGGAAACATAAAAAACAGATAGTGAATGGGATCACATGGTTGAAATTACTCCTCAACAGGGGGTTGGAGTATCTGGAGCCGGATAATGGGGAGATAAGGGAGTATACCTGGACAAATGGAAAAGTAGGGTACCGTCTGGACTATATGTTTGTTAGTGAAAGACTAAGAAATTCCATGATCTCATTTAAACAAATATCCATACCTCTTAGCGACCACAAGATATTGAGGGGAACATTTGCTAAATTAACCTAACGAAGATGGAATATAGGAAAGGAAATGAACATACAGACCTCAACGGGAGGAAATAGGATTAAGTGGACTGAAAGGAATCTAGAAAAATTTGATAGAATGTTTGGCACACTGCCTTTAGATGGAAACGGTATGGCCCTAAATGGTTTCAAGGTGGTTGAAAACCTTTTGGGCATGATCCAAAGAGAGAATTGCAGGCCGAGTATTAAACAAAAACATGGGAAACCCTGTGTAAATAAATATGATTACCAGATCCACAAAAGGAACAAAAAGGTAAAGAAGGAAATTGAGAACCTTAAATGGAATCATGGGGTAAAAGAAGAGGAGAAATTGCTAAGAATAGGAAACATCAAGACTAGATACAAAAATTGGCTCAAGCCACATAAACATAATATTAATAATGTAAATTGGAGGACTATATGTGCTGTGTAAAACCCACGAGTCCAAGAAGTTTTGGTATTTGTACCGACAATATTTGTTGGAAGACTGTAAGAGAGAAAATAACAAAGTGGGACAGGATACCTGGTTACAATAGTGTAGAGGAGGAGCCAAGTACCCTCCTCTCCAACTGCCCCGCCTCTATTACCTATAGAGTGGGAACCAAAGTATGTGACGTATGTGGAACAATTGAACCAGCAAAGAGCAGAGCGTGGACTCTCTGCAGTGCCAATAATAGTACCTATACCTAAGAAGATCTGGGAGGCAAGGTACCCATTGAGAAAACCATATCTGCATACAAGACAATATGATTGCCATTTAAATGAGATTGCGGAAGAAGCAGAGCAGATGAAGGGCAAAGATGAATGGTGACGTCACAGAGAGAGAGATGACACACACAGAAGAGATGCAAAGACCAGAGAATGCAGATATTCTATAAGGCATCAGGAAAGTATCAAGGAAAAATGACTTCTTGGGATCAAGGTGAAGAACTTATGCCACATAAACAGATGAAGATATTAAGCTAGTTTAAACGTGTACAGATGCAACAGAAATGCAAGCAGCAAAGTCATCTTAAAAGCTAACTTCAAGCTTTATACTAAATGAATTGCAGCAAGCGCCAATATATATATAGATGCATATGGACGAGTAAAAGATGGATGTTTTCACTACTTATTATAAGCAGTGCTGAACGTTAACAAGAAGGTCTCATTACAGGGTGTCACAGTTAAAACGTTAATTGAATAACAAGTGAATCTCAGCAGAAGGAGTTGGATGAGCCAAGAAGCTAAGATCTTATCAGAACTGGAATTGGCTGACATTGGATACAAATTGTGTGAAAGAACAGAGACTCCTGTTCAGAAGGCTTTAGCAAAACAAAAGACGTCCGAGGACTATTAGAAAATAATATTAAATACACAAAAAGGCTTGATTTCATGGTGTCCAGTCACGTGGAAGAAGGAAGTTGGCCGACTGAGGTGGTCACACCTACGCACGAGGGCAGGCTGTGCCTACACTCCTAAAAAAATCTCAGAGCACAGCACAAACTCAAGGCCAAACTTCAAAGCACTAATTGACTCTGGACCATTGAGCTGCTGATGGATTGATATATTAACTGGTGGTAAGCTAGTGTTAAAACGAGCCCACCAGCACCTGGACGTTCAGTGTGCATGCTGCTAGATGTAGGTGGAAAAGTACTGAATGGGGTTAGAAGCCAACCAATTGTAGAGGACTGCATAATTAAGGGTCCTATAGTTTGTGCAGCCAATGGAACGTTGTGTATTTAGTGACGTTCATAGTGGCTATTTTGAGGGGAGGGCTTAGTTGCCGCACCTGTTGTTAAGAACCCTATCACTCTCCTTCACGGTTATATACTGATATGGAATTTATACTTAGATATTCACTTAGAGCCTATCACTTTCCTCGATAGGTTTTGTAATTTGCCACGTAGGTAGTGACGCAGGACGACACATCACTGATGAGTAATTTGCCTAATAAAACCTCTGTTTTTTGTAAGATTTGCTGAGTAAGAGGATTGAGCGAATGCTGATGTTCGTTGTACTCCCTGTTTTAGACCGTTGATATTCAAACGGACTCCCTTTTGCCAAACTACATGAGTCGTCTTGATTATTGATGTATGAATAAAATCTGCATGCCCATCCATCTCCAGGGTATTGCTACTAATCTTAAAGGGCTGGCCAACCCACTTCAATATATTTCCAAACTTTTCTTTAGAGATAATAGGGATAAATGATATATATAAAAATAGTTGGGAAAATTGGAGACAGAATTTCCCCTACGAAATTTCAGGCAGGACCAGACGGGCTGGCAAATATTGTAATTAATTGCAACCCAAGAAAATGTGCAGTGTTACTATTCCAACTATTTACTGATATATGGGAGAAGGGCATCATCCCGGACAGCTGGCGAAAAGCTATAGTTTTACCAATTTTTTAAAAAGGGGATAGAAAGATCCCCGACAACTATCGCCTATTAGCAATGGCTGATAGTAGCTGTAAGATTTTCTGTTCATTGTTAGTGGAAAGTATAAATAAATGGAGTAAAGAGAAGGGATTACTCTCTATCCAACAAACAGGGTTCAGAAAAGATTATAGTACATTGGACAACCTAGCCATGCTGAACCACATCATCTCTGACACCATGGACAAAAAAGGCACATGACTTTATGTGTGTTATATTGATTACTCTAAGGCATTTGATAGTGTCGATAGAGATAAACTTTGGAAAAAATGGATAGATAGAAAACTCTGTCCTAGAATGTTACCTAGGCAAAGGGGATAGAACTTCCCTGCTAATTAAAACTAATATGGGCCTTAAACAGGGCTGTGTGACTTCACTAGTGTTATATAACCTTTATGTGTCAGATCTATGGGATAGATATGTTACTATAAATAACTTCCTACCAAAAGTAGGAGGTAAGGCTATTAGTGGCCTAATGTATGAGGGCGACACTATATTGTTGGATAACACACCAGTGGGGCTGCAAAGGATGTTAAATGTACTATACCTATATTCCAACGAAAATAACTTAAAAATCAATATAAGTAAAACTAAGATAATGGTGTTTGGAGGGTCTAGGAAGAAGGAAACAACTGCTTTTCAATGTCATATTAACTCTGAAATATTAGAGGTGGTGGATATCTACCCCTATTTAGGCATTCCTATCATGAATAATCTCCCTATGGGGTTTTAATATGAAATGGTAGTGTCCAAAGTGACTAAGAAATGGAACGTTATAAGAAAGCACATGTCAGGTAGGGGTGGATATTCCATTGAAGGATACCTTGAAGTCTATAAAAGCTGTATTATCCCTGGGGCACTCAATGAACTGGAATCAGTGGTGGGAAAAGTATATGAACAACCTAGGGAAACTTGAGGGAAAGCTGTGGCGACCTGTCCTGGGTCTCTCTGGGTCTACCGTGATAGAGGCTATAAGGTGTAAATTGGGGTTAACTTTGCTGGAAACTTTGTGGAAAATACGCTGCTGGAAACTTTATCTAAGGATCGTGATGTGGGTAAGAGAGGAAGAGAGTTTAATTATACTTATTGGGAAAAATAAGAATGAGAAAAGATAATTGAACACCTATATGACAAGCCTAAAAGATATAACATTCTCTTTCTTTAAAGAAATTAATATGACTCTTCCGACAGAGAGAGGTGAGGTCAATAGGACACTTAAACACCTTAAAAAGAAAGCATTAATGTGGGATTCGAGCGAAAACCTATCATGTCTTTATAAAAAGAAACAATATGGGGTATATGTCTTGCAAGGGATAAAGCCTTTAACCCCAAGATGCTATCTGATAAAAACTGGAAATAGAGAGTTGGTGAGATTTATTATGCAACTCTGATTTAACATGCTTCCTTGTAAGGAATACACAGGGGCTTGGACGGGGATAAGCTGGGTGGAAAGACTGTGCAGGCATTGCAATATGGAGGTAGAATCCATTAGACATATACTCACTGAGTGTAGAAAATTACAAGAATGGTACTATAAAGGATACCGTAAATTGGTGAGTGATCTAAGAATGGTAATGTCAGACCCGTTTTGGTCGAACATTTATGAGGCCGAAATCATGGTATATGTTGGGGCAGCTTTTTAAATATGGAAGAGAGCAATTTTTTAATGCACGTTGTCTTTTCAATGAGTTTTCTTCATGTCTAATAACTTTCTTAATGATCTATTATTAATTTAGGATGTCTATTGCCTTACATAACTGAAGGAATAATGCATACCTCTCGTTTTGAATACATGGAATAATATGGAAGTATACTATATGTATTTGATGGGAAGGAATTAAATAAGGTTTCTTTACTTGACTATTCTGTATATTGTGAGTGTTGGGAAACATTGTGAAGCCATGCCTTCCTTTTTAACTGTTTGCTATTAATAATATTCATGTATGTTCTTTATGGTTCTTTATGTGATATAGTGTATAAGGTTTTAATTAACCAATTGCACTTTAAACAAATGTTTTTAAAAACATGCTGCTCCTGCAGCTTGCTGAAGTGTGCAGAAATAAAAAATCATGTTATACTTAACTTACCGCATTTTGGAGGTGCGACTGACTGAGCACTTGTCCTTTGTAGATGCAATTCTTTGCTCATGGCTCACCCGTGTTGTGTACTTTGAACAACGCAAGGACAATGGCAGCAAGCCATTTTTATGTACCTTATCGTAATGCAAAAACCTGAAACTCATTGTTTTCTGGCAGAGGTTCTTCTAGAATTTGTCTGGGGCCAGAAACCACTACACGCTGCATGACCTTGCTTGCCAGGGCCAGAATTCATGCGCTCTTAGAACTCCTTTGCTTTGCGTAAATGCATGGGTTCTGTGAGCACTGTAGCAGGCAAATATGTGACTAAGTAACTGTATTGTATTGCACTTGTTATAGCACTTTTACCATTAATATATTCTCTATCCACTGTTAGAGGGAACACCCAAAGTTCAGAGTGTTGGTGGTCATGGAGTAAGATTAGAATGCATGTGTGCATTTGGCCAAATAAGGCTTAACAGGGCTGGCCAGGCTCCGGTAGAGTGCAAAACATGTGGAGCAGGCATGTGGGTGGGTGCTGAGAGGGGTCAGGAGATGACTTGAGTGCTAAAGACTCGCTATGTGTCCAGCGTGCTTGTATTTGTCATAGGTCTGCGCTGCATTCTGATATCAGAGGTGTTGAGGCGTAGTCTGTGGGAGTAGGCAGAGAGTTATGTGAACACAACCACATTTTGCCATATTCGTTGCTGTATTCTGATGTGTGCTGGTAGCCATACCTGCGGCCACTGTCCACCGGAGTGGTGTGTTATACATACCTGCTGGAGTTCGGTGGCGATTTGTTGTTTTTGCGCCCGCTCGGGTAATTGGCTCCTTCTGTTGATTCTTGTGGCTGCGACAAAGCAGTTAGCGACAGTCTATGCTCAAACTATTTGCAACAAGAGGGGCACAGGTTGTATTTCCCGGTTCTCCTGGCAGATAACGTGGCGAGACTACCCCGCTATCAAGCGCATTACTGAACCTTTTCAGTTGTTACCTTCACTGTGGGCGGCTCATCCTGTAGTTCATACATACCCCATACCTGACCCCCCTTCGTTCCGGACTCATTCCTGGGCAGATTCTTGATTGCTCTCCTGGAGTACTGCACAGGGGACCGCCATCTGGATTACTTGGCTGTGATATGGCCATGGCACACGTCTTCCCCTGAGAATTCCCCCAGCAGTGCATCCCAATCTGCCTGATTGCATTGGTGATGATTCTATCTCATCCTACTGTGAGTGCACTTTGTCTGTTTTACCATACATGCCAGGTGCAGTGATTCATCAGTCCTGTGATATTTCATATATGATGGGCTGTGATTCACTTAGTGGTGCTTGAGGGAAGCCATGGTCATGATTAATGTAAGTTGATGTGTGTGTGTGTGTCCGGGCCACCGTGAAAGCAGCCAGAGGGCCAGGTGCTGAGAGGTTGGGGTGGCCTGAATGCAGCTGGCACCGCTTGGTGCTGAGCGTTTCTGTGATTGGAAAGGGACTTGGAAGTTTTGGGGGCTGTTTCAGGATAGTGCAGTAAATAGGCTGCTTTTAAGGATTTATTTTATGCAGAGGTAGTTTTCGGTGCGGCGGATGTGCAGCAAAAGAGAGTTCCAGATGGTGGAAGCTAGGATAGAGAAGGCAGAGCCGTCAACTTTGGTGGAGCGATAAGGTGGAATAGCTCAGAGGAGAGCTGAGCATGATCGGAGGTTTCAGGGGGGCTGATAGTGGATGATTTTGTCATAAGGGAACTCGGGTCCTGTATTATGTAGGGCTCGGTGTGTGATGCACATGGCTTTGAAGGTGGTACTTAGATTAACAGGGAGCCAGTGCAGTACAATATTGATGTGTTTTATGGGTGGGAGGGCAGGGAGCAATCTGGCCGCTGCGTTTTGTATTCATTGATGCTTCCTGAGCTGGTGTGCCAGGACTCTGAGACTCTTTGGGGATAGGAGAAGTAGGGAAAGATTTGGTTTAAGAGGTGTAAGTGGAAGTGGCAGTTCTGGATATGGAGTTGATGTGTTTGGTGAGCGATAGGTCTGCGTCCATGGTGCATCCAAGATTTTTTAACGGAGGTGGAGATGGCAGGTGGGGCTCCCAGGGCAGTTGGCCACTGTAAAGGTTAGGGAATCAGAGCAGTTTTCCCATGGTATTCATCAGCGTTGTTACCGAAAATAAAATAACAAATACAATTTTTACCTAAACTTAAAAACCGAAAAAATACAGAATTTGTATTAAATATATACATGGGGGGGCGGGTAAGGGATTACAACGTTTGGGGAGTGGGTTTGGGGTGGGGTTATAATCATTGTAAAACAGAGGCTTGAGGAGGATCCCCCCAAATAAAAAAAACATTTTAAAAAATCAGTATTTTTAGGTATACAAGTATCAGTACAAATGTTTTCATTATAACAATTTTCGTTAACACATGGAACCTTTTGACACATATTAGGATTTCTGATTTTCCCGGGTTGGTGATTAGGTGGTTGGTCGTCATCCATAGGTTGATATCCGAGAGGCAAGAGGTGAGTTTGGTAAGTGGGGAGACTGGAGTCTTGTGGATTTTGAAAATTATCTGGGTGTCATCTGCATAGTTATAGCAGGTAAGGTTGTATGAGCGGATGAGAGCTGACAGTGGGCTTGGGTAGAGGTTGGGTGAAAGGGAGGCTCCTTGTGGCAGCTCTTTTGTAACAGGGCGAGGAGCGGAGGAGAAAGGTGGGATGAGAATGATTTGCGAGCATTTGGAAATAAAAGAGGTGATCCAATTTAGGGTGGCGGCTTTGATGCCAAGGGTGAGGAGCCTGTTCCCGAGTATTGACTGATCAATGGTATCAAAGGCCGCAGACATACCCAGGAGGATGAGAGCACCACACCCTTCTGAATCTGCAGTTCTTTTCAGGTCATCCCAGATAGAGACCAGGGAGGAGTCTGTTCCACAGAGGGGTTGGAACCCCAATTGTTCTGGGTCGAGGAGTCTATTGGAGTCTGTGAAGAGGCCAAGTTGCTTATATGCAGCATGGTCAATTAGTTTAGCAATGAAGCAGGTGCTGGAAATTGTCCAGTAGTTTGAAGGGGAGGCTGGGTCAAGGCTGGGTTTTTTATTAGCCGTTTGACAGGGGAGGTTTTAAAGGCCTCTGATAAGTGGCCAGATGAGAGGTATTTATTTATAATCGAGCGTGCTACACTCTGCCAGCGCAGGTCAAGATGAGGATCTTTTTTAGAAGTTGAGAATGGCAAGGATCTCCAGGCGAGCCAGATGGTCAGCTAAGTGCTAGTAGGTTGCAGAAATCGTCCTGGGAGTGAGGTGCAAATAAGGAGAAAGTTGGTCAGGAGCATGAGGAAAGGTTTGGGTTTGGGAGAGGGCCGGGTGTGGATGGCCATATCCGAGATAGTTTTGAGGTGATGGTACAATGTCTTTCAGGAGCCATGTTATGGAAGTGCTTGGAAAGTTCATCACGGGGAGTTTGCGAGTTAGGGCATGGCAGGGTTAGGTAACTAGGAGAATTGAATTCCCCTAGGGTTTAGTCCCTGCTTGGATTCTTGGAGTTGGAAATTCTATTTTTGTTTTTTTATTTTTTTGCTTTCTTGATTTCGTACAGATATGCCCTGTTCAGTCTTGTGAGGGCCGTTTTGTTTTGTTGGGTAGGGTTAGTCCTCCAGGTTTGCTCTAGGCGATGCTTGAGGGTTTTGAGAGCTTTTAGGGAAGGGTCTACCACTTTTGGTGTGAGGTTGATCATCGGGAGGGGCGACGGGTTGGTGTGAGCGGGGTCATAGCTTCATTGAAGAGGTCAATGGAGGGATGTCCTTCCTTGCGAGGGAGATCTGGTAGTGTAAGGAGTTGAGAATTTGCAAGGTCTGGGTTGATGATGATTTTATTCCAAAGAGGGAGAGTGGCCGACGTGGTTGGGAGGATGTTTGTGGGAAGAGGTGAGGGGCGGGGAGAGGTGTTGAAGTGAGAAAGGTATAGTGTGGTGGTCTGTCCAGGTGAACGGGCGGTCCTGGAGCAAGGAGACTTGACCTGTTGTGCAGAATAGTGTGTCTAGCGTGTGTCCTACAATGTGGGTCAGGAGGGAAATCAGTTGTGTTATGCCGAGAGCTTCCAGATTGTCAGTGAGTGAGCGGGTCATGGGGTTGACGGTAACATCAAACCCGATGTTGAAGTCTCCTAACAGAGTGAGTGCGGCATGCTGGATCAGCATGGTTGAGAGGGAGTCGCAGAGAGAGTCGGCAAAATAGCGGTCATAACTGGGTGGCCTGTATAGGAGAAGGAAGGTTTGGGAGACGGTAGACCTGAGGAGGAACTCGGCGAGAATAGATTCACATTTAGTGTTGCATGGTATATTCTCTATGGATATTATTGAAAGGTGTGTTTTGTGGGGAACGGATAGACCCCTCGCTCTGCTGGGCCTGTTAGGTATGAGCAGGGTGTAGCTGGGAGGGAAAGCCTTGTGTTCAATGGGGTTGAGGTCATCCCTTCACCAGGTTTCAGTGATGAATAAGAGGTCTGGGATTTCAGTGGCTACGAGGTCAAAGATGTTGAGTTTATTTTTGGCGACTGATTTGGCGTTGATGCGTATGCAGGAGAGTGTGAGAGAATTCTGCTAAATGGTCGGCATCAGGAGTGGTAAGGGGTTGGGTGTGGAGGGGAGGGGATCAGCGGCGTCTGGGTACGAGGTGAGGAGTTCAGAGGAAGGAGGTTTAGAGGGATATTGATATGGGGAGGGTGTTATGGAGAGAAGGTAAAAAGGGCTTAAACAGGGTTGGGGTGGGCGGGGAAGGATGGGGGGAGTAGGGAGGAGGTCCGGCGGTGTCCCAGAGAGACGAATGCGAGAGCAATGTGTCACTGGCGGTTTGCAGCGAGTACAGCCTGTACGAATTACAGAGTGCTTCAGGGGCACAGGTGTGTGGGAGAGGGTAAGAGGTTTGGAGGCAGGGCTGTGTTGGCTGGGGCAGCTCGTGATGTGCTGAAGGGGAGGAAATGTGAGTTTGTTGTCCAAGGGAGTGGGGTGGAGGGCATTGAGGTGGTGGCTGAGGGGCAGTGCAGCAATGCCATGGTTGGGGCTGAGGGTGGGTTCAGTTTTAAAGTGCGAGATGTACACCGGGGTGTCAGGATGAGGATTGGGGTGGTTGCATGCAAGCTGCTTTATTTCGGTCTGGGTGTGGGGAGTGGGTGGGAGCGGTCGTGGGGTGAAGGGCGATGGATGGAGCGGTCGGGAGTGTAATTGGACAGGCTGCGTAAGTTGTGGAAGGCGGGGCCTGGTGAGTACTGAGAGAGATCTGGAGAGTGTCACGCCAGTGAGCTGGCCAAGACACTTTTAGAATTTTGAAGTGTCCGCCTCGTGCAGAGGGGTGCTGAGAGAGAGTGGAAAATTGGGCTTGGTGGAGTGGGGATGGGAGTGGCGCATCCTAGGCTGGCATGGCAGGGCGAGGAGTGATAGCTGGAGTCTGTTAGAATCAACTTTGGTTACCGCACTCTAGAGACAATCAGGTTCAGGTTTGGCACAGCAATGAACATTTTCTAGTGTAAATTTCGGCAGATCAAAGGCAGATCAAAGGGACGCACTCTAGTTCGACATTGGCTCAGTAGTGGAAAATGTCTAAAATCAACTTTGACATAGCAGTTGAACTCACCTAGTTTTAACTTTGGGGCGGTGAAAGAGGACATTCCGATTAAACAAGATCAAAGCAGATGAAACCTCTAGATTCAACTATAGCACTGCAGTAGAGACACCTAGGTTAGACTTTGGTACAGTGAAGGGCAAATGGCTTAGATATAACTTTGGCAACAGCAGAAGAAAACGCTCAGATTTGACTTTGGCACAACAATAAACTCCCTGAGTTTTCACTTTCTCATGGTATTATGAACTCCTAGTTGTAAAGCTATGGTTACCTAGTACAATTTAGGCTAAAAGGAAGATATGGCTGAAAGCTGATTCTAATTGCAATGAGTTCCTGGAAGCCTAAGGTGCCCAAAAAGTGTGTGACTGATCCCAAAATGTGGAGGCGGATCACTTTTATGCATTTGAACTGCTGATCAACTTCCATAAAGGAAAGATCAGCTTTGAAACTTCCCTCATCCGTGTAGTCAAATGGTTCTTAAAGCCTTTTCCAAATATGAACCTCAAGAAAAAGCTGCTCACCACACTGTGTGCAGTCTTCAATCTTGTAGATTTGAGTATAGAATATGTGGGAATATCGACAATGTTATTTACATGTTCAGTAAATTACAGGATGTTGCTAGGATTATTTTATGCAAACGTTTCTAAAATACTACATGTCGTCGACATCAAAAGTGACGCAAGTGCAAGATTTGTTCTAATACATACAGGGCTCTAACTGCTTGGGGCAATAGCATACTTGGATCTTGGCCTACGTTCCAAGAAGACACCATTGGTTGCACAGAATACAGACCAGCAGGAGGGTCTGAGCGATGGTGTACGTTTAGGGTATTCACAAAGATGTGCCAGGCATTACCTGCCTGGAAATGCCCAGACAGAAGCAAGACGTTTTCATACAGTTTGGTCCTTGTGCTTTGCCCATGGCGATTGTGTGAATGCTGGCCTTATGTAATGTGTGGACTATGATTTTCTATAAGAGGCAATGCTCAGAAAGAGGCCGGTGTTCAACATACTGTACATCCCAGGGTTGTCTTCAAAGCGTGCAATTTACTCACACAGGATTCCGTTTTGTAGCTTGTGACTGGATATGATGCATCCGTTGTCCTAATATGATGCATGGCAATAGACTTATTTTAGAACAGACAATGGGCCTCATTACACGTTGTCCGGTAAAAATCGGAATTTAACGGCATGGCACTATCAGAGTGTCCGCCCTCGCAAGAGGCCGCTAATAGCGTCCCATCACGAGAACGCGGACACGAGCATAGCATCATGCCGTAAATGACCGTACCGCCCTTACGTTAAATTCCCCAAAACGCCCCTTACCGGCGTCGTCCAAACCGTCGATAGCGCCTCCCCCCTCCCGCCACCTGTAAATAGCGGTCACCGTGATTTGTGATTGCAACATAGGTTAAAGTAAGACTCCGTGCCGTTTTGTTTGTGAAATTCGAACAGTTAATGGGAGGATTGTATCTCTATTTTGTAAAAATTGTATTATACAATTAAATCAAATAAAAAAAATTAAAAAAAAAATAGCGGTCACCGCTATTACCGGTCACCGTTAAAAAGCGGAACCGGAAATTACGCCATCGCACAGGAACGGGAAAGAGCACGGCGGCCATCTTTAAAAACACAGTCCATTGCCATCCTCTGCATCCAGGACATATATCCAGGGAACTCTGACCAGGAACCATAACGGATAGCCCGAAGATGCTGAAGGCCCTAAAAAAAACAGCTGATCGCCAGTGCAAAGAAAAATTCTCCAATGAGGAGCTTGTGATGCTGACCACCACACTTGCTGCCAATGCAGAAGTAGTGTTTGTGAATGGCATGCGGAGGGAGGCCCTCCTTAAGAAAAAGGCCATCTGGGCTGAAGTCGCACAAAAAGTCAGTGCGGTGGGCACTACCACCCGGAGTGTCAAGGACTGCCGCAAGAGGTGGGACGACCTCCGGGTCCGTGTGCGGAATATATTATCAGTGAACCGCAACATGGCAATGGCCACAGGAGGTGGCGCAGAGTCCCCATTGAAGTTGAAGGAGTGGGAGGAGATATGTGCCTCTACAATTGGAGTCGAATCGATTGAAGGGGTCGGAGATATGGAGCTTGGCGTAGCCATTTCATCTGATGGAGGTGAGTGTATACACCAAACAATGCGCAGTGAAGGGTGAGGGGTCCCCCAATCATGTGTCCATATGAATGCCGTGGATCCAGCCACAAAAAGACATGCATGCATCACCACATACCCGTCCAAAACAGGGCCAATCATGCATGAGTCAGCCAACATCCCCATTACCTGCCTCCACACTGAAGAGCCCCAAATGCATTGTACGGCATGACGTATGCATCCTGCATAAGGCAGGTCGACCCATGGATGATGATTTACCCCTTTTCTCACCCCTGCAGGATCACACACAGAAACTGAGGAGCCACACACTTCAACACCTGCTCCCGCACCCAGGAAAAAAGCCAGGAGGGATGCCACGGGGAACACCGCCACATCCTCTATGGGACCCAGGAGGAGTGACCATGATCACAGGGACAAAGGCAGCAGGAGCAGCAGTTCCACGCAGCCAGAGGCCATGCCTGCTGCCGTCTTGGCACCCACGGGAGTGTGTCTCCCAGCAAGTGAAGGCAGCATTGAGGGAGTGCACTTTGCTGCCACCAGCTCAACGGGTGAGGCAGCAGCCACTGCCCCACTTTCGGATGCGGAGGTAGGACCTGGCATTGAGGATCTGAGTCAGAGCCCCATACTGACACACCCCTCACTGTCAAGCCCGATGTTCTCACCAGGTCCGTTTAGCCAAGGCGGATCACCCACCTACAACCAAGATGTGTCAAGGAGCCCCCAGGTATCCTCACCTGATGCCAGTGCAATGGGTCCAGGCGCATCAGCCATCCCACCGGCAGCCACCATGCAACATGACCTCCCAGCCATCTTTCAGAGGCAGACCGAAATCACTGGTCTAGTAGGGCAACATGTGGCTGAGACAGGGCGTTTGAGGGAGGACATTGGTGCATTTGCACAGCAGACAAGGGAGTGCATGGAGACATGCACCAACCGGATCTGCGATGAAATGGCCCAACTAAGGCAGGCCATGAACCGCATTGCAGATGCAATTGAGCGCAGATGCCCACTCCCAAGCCAGGATGAACAGGGCCCCGCCTCCTCAGGGAGTTCACGGCAAACTAGCCCCCTACACCGGTCTATGCGCAACCTGAGGAGCACCACTTCGCAACCACCCGAAGACGGAGCAGGCACTGACAAATAGGGCCATCAAGGACTATCTGCCACATGTGGAGAGGGACACGTTCACGCCTTGAGGCTCACGTGGGAGTGTTGTGGGGAGAGGGGGGTAAGGGTGTATTCGCAGGTGTTGTGGGGGGAGAGGGGTAAGGGTGTATTCGGGGGTGTTGTGGGGGGGGTAAGGGTGTATTCGGGGGTGTTGTGGGGGTTGGGGGGTAAGGGCGTTTGCACAGTTGGGGTCATGCACTTTCTGTTCACATTATGTTCGAAATACACTGTTCTGAGGTTGAAACACAGGCATGGTCTCCATCATTGTGTATGTGTGATTTTCTTTGGAACAGGGGCCTTTGTGGGACTCAAAATGGGCACAAAGGCAACAATGCACATCTCTCCATCCATGATATCCCACCTTTGTACATGATGCTATTCCTGAATCAGATGCTGACGCAGATCCTGTCCCGCCGTGCCATCGCTTCTTGCATGTCCTGGCGGAGCATTTCACCCATACTCATCCACATCCACATCATGCTCATCTGGTGGTTGCATAGTGGCATGGGCACATTCTATCAGATGCACATTTAGTTGTGCCTTACACATGCCATGGTCATCTTCGCCTTGAATCCGGGGGTTTGTTGGCTGCCCTTGTGGTATTTCTGGGTGCCCTGGTGGTGCTTGCTGCGCCAGTCTTGCCCTCCTCCTCCTCCTCCTTCGTCTCATCTGTGCTGCCTGTTGTTGTTGGTGCTGCAGTGCAATCATGTACACAGGCCCATGTCATGCTGCTGGTATTGGGACCATCTTGCTGTGGGAAGGGGTGTGGGAAGGGGTGTGGTGTGCTCTTTAGTGCTGCCTGTCTCCATTGCCTCCACCTGTGCTGCTTGTGTCCACCTGTGGCAGATGGGAACACTGCTCAGGTCTGTTAACGTGTGGTTTTCGTTGCTGTTATTAGCGCCATGCCGGTAACTGCTTTTTGGGTATTTGGGATGCCGATATTGCCATGTACGCATGGGTTGTGATTGCGTGCTATTAGCGCCATGGCGCTATTTACAGTGTGGGGGTCGCGCGCACGCGGCCCCGCCGCTATTAGTGGCACCGTATTTTACGGGTCCACTAATAGCAGTGGGTCCGGGTCGTGATCGGCTTGGGAGAATAACGTTGCCGGTATTTCGTTACCGGTAACGGTATTCCCTTACCGGACAACGTGTAATGAGGCCCAATGACTTTCTTGTGAAATCCTAAAGATATATACGTCCAATTGGTGAAACCACACATGTCCCACCTTGCAGCTGCACACCATTTTCCCCAACTGAATATTATGTTTCCAACTGCCTGGTTAAAAAAAGGCCACGCCCTCCTCCGTCTTTCCCTCTCAAACTCTTAATTTCCATCAATTTCGTCCTCTTTTTCTCCCTATCTGCTAGCACTCTTTCTCTACCTTTCTCTTTCTGACCCATGTCGTATTATCCCACCTATGTGATAGCGTCAGGAGTATGCAGCAATATCCAACATGTGGCGTTATCCCACGCTGCATCAGGAGCATTGCTGCTGCTGTGCAGTATTCTGCAATATGCATGTTATTAGTTCATCCACGTGATGTCACAATTCTGAGATAGAAGCCCCCACACTGCAAAACCACGCATATTCGGCATTAGACCACCGCGCACTCTTACTCAGCCTATGTTCTAGTACTTCTTCTGTATGTTATATCCCCACCTATGCATTTCTAACACACTTGGCACAGAATAGCCCCAGCTATGTGGTTTCACGCCACAGTGTGGGTTCAGCACACACCTGCAGTATTACACATTTGGTAGATAACCTCCAATGCCCTGATACCCATCTATGGGGCCATTTTAGTTTGGACAATAATTGCTATGAGAGAAGCGTCACCAATACCTCCTAAATGTCTATGTCCCTCTACATGCAGTTTTGATTGTTTTTGTATTGACATTCGGCATGCCAGGGTTTCCGTGCCTTATTAGACCCACTAACCAAAGACATTTGTTAATGCCACCTGCCATATCCGAGCATGGAGAGTGGCATTAATATGAAACGCTAAGGATTCTGCATGTTTTTCAGATGCAATCCGTGGGATTCCAGCATCTCCACCTGCATGTAAATTCTATGTGTGACGAAATGACTACTGCTCCAGCTGCAGAGGAATGAGTAGTGGCTAGAGCATCTACTCAGTCCTACGCTATTACTAAACCAGTAGTGATCCCAATCTTTAAGGTGAAACGGGCACAGCCGACAGGTATATATATCTCCTTCTCCATTTAGGGTGGCAAACTCGGAGGTCAAGCGGGAGGAGGGGTGTGAGCGGGATCAGCAGCAACACAATCAACAATAGCATTGTGTTAGCAAGATAAAAGAATATCCAACCAGGTTCCATAAAAATAGGACCTTTTCATTAAACTGTAAATATACACACAACTAATGTAGATCACTGCACTTTTCAGTGGTGTTCACTGTTGCGTCCTGCAGCAGGCAAGTAGTTCCCGAAATGACGGGGCCCTAGCATCTTAATTGGAGTTCAAATTGGGTTGGGCGGGGGAACTGAACTGAAACCACGTGCGGGATCTTGATGAGTCTGGGCCTGTATCTTAAATTAGATCTGAGTCTTGCGTAGAAGTTAAACGTGCTTTTATCAGCCAATTGTGCCAACACGTGTTTCAACCCAATAGGGGTCTTTTTCATGGCGTGTATCAATTTGGCGGTGAAAGTAATAATGAGCCCAATAGTCAAGGCTCAGCAGTTTAACCTTCTAGGCAGAGGCGTTGCTAGGGGGGATTGAGGAGGCTATAGCTCCAGGTCTTTTGGTTGTAGGCCTGGATAGAAGCTCACGGGCTAAAACCAAAAGTCTAGCTAGCTCCAAAGCCCGACAGTCCTGACATTAGCATAGCCCCAGACTTTTTCTAGACCTAGCAACACCCCTGCTTCTAGACCATGGGGGCCACTGGAGCAAGATGGGCGGTCAGCCTTGACAAGCCCAATAGTGGTCCATAAATACGGTGGTGCCTATTTACATACCGGGCACATCCAAAATGCATTTGAACCCTTTGTTTTCCCCTACATTCACTGGGCCAGTATTCCTGAAATATAATGTGGCATTTGTCACAGGTATTATGGGTAGGGGTCCTGCTTCACCCTCTACCCATGTGAGCAATTTAGAATATTTAGTCCACCTCTACTGGTACCGACAGGAGTGCTTGTGCTTTGCATCCCATCATTCCTTCGACCATACCTGTTGCAGTAAATAGCTGTCCGTATATTAATAACTGGGGTCTTTCACATCACTCTGGCATCCCAGGTGTCTCTTTCCCTACAACATTTGGGCATTGTAACAATTTTTGATCTACTGTTGTGGCATCTCCGTAATATATATATTCTATCAACAGATTTTTCATCTTTAGGTCATCCATCATAGTCTTTGTTTGCTTAGTGGCAACAGAAAAGTGTTGGGTTATTACTTCATCTGACATGGGAATGGGGTGAGGGTGTCACATTGTTATACTTTGGTTTGGGTACAAAATAGAGGACCAATTCTCGCAACGACAAATGTATAAAGAAATAGAGGCAGCAGAATGTGAAAAATGTAGCTACAAACATTACTGCTAAGGTGTCCACGTGTTACAAAGGGCAAAGTGCGTTAGGTGGTCTGCATGCTAAAAGTCCCAGGAGGATAGCTCGGTGGCAACGTGCTCACCTTGGAAGCAAGACAACACGAAGCAACACAGGTTGAATCCCCGGGTCCGCGGTTAGAAACCTCTGGGTAACTAAGACAACAACAAAAAAACTATTACGCAAAAAAAACAATTCCTGTAACAGCGCCTTGATGGCCGTGGGCTGTGTGTGTGCTTTCAAAATGCAAAATAAATAAAAAATAGTTCCTTTTCACTGGATCTTTCATGTTATTTCGAAGATGCTGTTTTTACAGGGAAAACTGTACAATTGTAGAACTCTTTCAAAAATAAACCAAATCTTTGAGTCCACCAAAAGGGTGGCAAGCGTTATGTTGCTAGTTCTTAAGGCATGGTAACTATCTACTATGCACGAGAAAATTGCAAATAGTATCGCCTTTAGGGGCAACAGTCTGTATTTTTCTCCTTGCGAAAGTATCTTTTTATTTATGCAGGTAAAATCCTTTTTTATTCGATTCATCACATTTGCTCATTTGGAATGATCAGTTTATTGTCTGTCTCAGTCTGCTGGTTGTTGTCTTCTCCCTGTGGCTGACCGTGTCTGCATCTGTGTCACCTTTTCTTCACCTTCAAACTCAGGGACTGGAGACAGGGGTATCTCTCCTTTGTAGGCTTTGACATCGCTGAGGTGGAGCCAGGCTCGGCATCCCTGGAATCGTACTTCAGTGGCTGAGGCCTCCTCAATGAGGTATGGACCTTTGAAGCGTGGCTTGTGCCAGCACTGTTCAACTTTTTTATTAAGACCTTGTCACCTAGATACAGGAGGGGGGGCTTCAGCAAAGTCTGTGGATCGAACTGTTCGCTGTCTTCCTCATTCTTCGTTGACCTCCCCTGCCAACCTCAAAGCTGTTGAGACATAAAAGCAGCGCTCGCCCTCATAGCAGTCAAATATTCATGCATTTCAGAACCAAGCACATAAGCAGCATTCTGGGCATCAGTTTGCACTCAAGTGGGAGGAGCAAGAGGTACATGCATACAGCGTCCCGTCACCAGCTTGTAAGGAGTCAGGTGATGGTCTGAGCCGGGCTGATTTCATATTGCAAATGGGACTACAGGTAGGCAGTGGAGCCATCCTTTTTTCAGGGTCATTTTTAGCTTAGCTATTTCTTCTTTGAGAAGGCTATTCAGGCCCTCTCTAAGCCTTTTTGCACGTGGGTGATACGCAGAGGAAAATGTATGCTTAATACCCAGTAGAATTGTGAGGTTCTCAAAAACTTAATGTACAACATGCGTTCCATTATCAGACCGAAGGACTTTGCACACTCTCCACCTCAGGAAGATCTCACGTACAAGGAATTTGCAGCACATGTGGCATCAGGATGTGTGCATAGACTGGCTTCGATCCAGCGGGAAAAAGGACATAAGACTAGCAGCATATATCTGTAGCCGTTACAAACTTGGAGCATATCCACATAATTGATATGCAAATGTTGACAGGGTCCGGCCGGACCGGGTATTGCTCCTCTCACTGTTCGCAGCATGTGCCCTGCTGTAAAATTCTGCCAAACTATACAGTTTATGATAAAAGCTGCAATGTGCTCTGTCAGGTACGGCACAAACCACTCTTCCAATATCAGGGCTGCAAAACTCTCTTGTGTTCTGTGTGCTGGGTAGTGCAGTTGTTCTAATGCTACTTTAAGTAATCCAAGGGACATAGCTGGTTTGCTGGTGCTGTCCTGCCACCACATTTCATCTGTGGGGGACAATGAGCACCCCCTGCCCATCCATAAATCCTCCTCTTCTGGTGGGGCGCATCACTGTAAGTCTGTGACCTGTGCTATAGGTAAGGTATTAAAACCTTATTTTATTACCATGATGCACGCTCGTGTGTATTTATTAGGAGCTGTGTCAAACACATATGCTTCGGGAAAATCCACTGCTTTTTTGGCCTCCATGTCAGTGGCTTTGTTGCAGCAGGAAATTAAATCTGCGCCTTTAGTATGCGCTTCGCACAACACCACGGCAATGGTCAATGATAGTTTTAGTGCATTTATGAGCCTGTCCAATAATGGTGCATGCTACACTGGTGTGCTGTCTACACGTAGAAAGCCCTGCCTATTTCACTGTGACAGTCCTGCGTGTACTGTTGACGTCACGTAGGCAGAGTCAGAATACGCTGTTACTTCCTCATTCTCATGAATGTCAAGTGCCACAATAAGTGCTACTAGTTCTGCTGCTTGTGCTAAAAAATGCAAAGGCAATCTCACACTTGCCATTCTGTTTTACTTTAACCACTGCATTCCCTATGTGTCTCTCCCATGAGTTCTGGTCAATCGTTGTGGAAACATCAATAAAGAGGACTCCCCCCACCCCTCCTAGGGCATTTTCTTTAACATGAGGTATATAGTCATAGTATTCAGTGTACTTGGTGCAATCATGCAACTGCCCTATATACAAGACTTCTTCCTGGCAATATTGCAGTTTCTCCTTGTCTACTTTGTACCCCTTCTCCGCCAAGACTGTCATCAACTGTATTGAGTCTTTTCTGCAGTGTCTTCTGTTTCACTGCACACCACAATGTCATCTACTTACTGTATCACTACACTGTCAAGGTGTACATTCCCCAAGTTCATCTGGAGGACTCGCTTGAATATCAACAAGGGCTCACAGTATCCTTGGGGTAAACGAGTGTGTTTCCACATCTAATTTCCATATGAAAAAAAAGTCAAGTCTTGTGACTCCTCATGAAGGGGGATTGAAAAGAAAACATCTTTTAAATCAATCACTGTAACATATTTGGCTTTGGATGGGATATTGCACAATATTGTGGCTGCATTCAGGACCAATGGGAAGGGGTATCAGTCCTGAATAAATCTCCAAACCCCGTTGCTTTTTTCACTGGGTACACCGCTGTGCTACATGGGGATTCTGATGATACTAATATTCCCTGTTGCCCTAAAGCAGAAATGCTATAATAAATGCCCTCATCTGCTTCTTTTGACATTGGATATTGCCTTACTCGTGGCAAAATTGCTCCAGGCTTCAGTTTTACTTTAATTGCACCCACTACTTTCAGTAGGCCAAAGTCATATGGTCTGCTAGTCCACAATATAATTGGTACCTATGCCAAATCTACATGAACAAAATGATGGTGTCTTTTTTTATCAATGCCATTCTCTGTGGCACTTTCTTGCTCTCAATTGTCACCCAATAAGTGAGGCTTATGAAGAACACTACCTTATTATATGAGTCATCATCTCTAAACAGTTCCTCATCTGGCAAAAAGTCCTTCACCAAGAGCTATCACTGCTCGCCATACTTTTCGCTCATTATCAGTCCTGTGAATAATCACCCTCTCTTTTCCCACTAGGACTGCTTCTAGTTCTAGTGGAAACATCTGTCCTTCCTCCTCATCCATAGGTACTTCTGGGTCTTAATATAAATTGTGCAGGTTGTCGCAATATGCTACCCCTTATCCCAGTAAGCCATTCTAGCAAAAGGTATACCCCATAAAGAAATAATTCTGGGTCCACTGGCATGCCACGCTGTGCTTTCTGACTGGATATGAATTCTTGTGCATTTACATAATAAATCCCTGGAGTGGAGCACAGTATACCCTGGTCAGTGAAAGAAATGGTCATGTCAAGCTTGCTCATCAAGTCCCTTTCCATTATATTGACTGGTGTTTTGCGGGAGTACAATAGTGGCATAGACAGGTCATGCTACCCTAAAATGATAGGAAAGTCGTCAGTAAAAGGAACCACACTTGTAGCTCCAGAAAAACCCTGTGCATTCATGGCAATGCCTGACATTGGGTACTTCCCTCTCTAACACAGGACCTAGTCGCCCCTTAATGTACAAGGAAAGAAAATTACTCCACCCAGGAACCCATGGTTCCTCTTGTGGGCCTGGTTGGATAGGATTGAACACATCAAGTCAGTCTGTGGGATGTCCTATTGTGGGTATACGTTCATCCCTGTCCCAGTAAAAGGATTTCCTCCCACCGCGGTCACACTCCCTATTCTGGATGTAGGTGTCTGTGCTCCTGCATTTGCGTTCCATGTCACCATGGTATTCTGTTATACAGGTGCTTGCGGTTGCATCTGTGTTTGCTGTGTCTGCATGGGGACTTGCTGTGCTTGTATTGGTGGCTGCTGTGCTTTCCTTGGTGCCTGTTGTACAGGTTGTATGTGTGGTGCATGTGTCTTATACTGTGTGTGATTTTAGGCATAATATACAGGTAGCTCTGCATTATATGGTGGAGGATATGCTATCCCCCATCTTGAATCCTGCCAATTTAGCTGCATCCCTCCCCTGCTTCTGCATGCTTGAGAGATGTGCCCCATTTTCCCAAATGTCCAACACTGCTGAGACTGCCCTCTGAATCTAGGCTGTCCCCCATTAAACACTCCACCTTGTAGGGCTTGAAATCCAACCACTTTCCCTCTCAGTGCACTCCCTCTTCCGCGTGACCAATAATTGAATTCTCCGATTCCTGCAAAATTCCCTCCAACAATTGGCTGTGCTTGCTGTGTCTTGTGCAACCACTCCCTCTCCACATGTCAACATGCTCCTTCCTCTGAAAACTCTGATAGTTTTGCTTCCTCCAGCTTTCTCTCCTCAAGCTTCTTTCTAACTTTTTCCTGCAATAATCGGCAATGATGAACTATAGTTAATTGGATCTCTGGCCATGGTTTCGCTTCCATTCCCACTAATTTGTTCAATTGTCTTTGCACTGGCTCGGGTAGCCCCTGACACAATATATGATAAAACATGGCTATGGTCTTATTCCACGGTTCCCTCATCTCAAGACGCCACCTCTGTTGAATATAAGTAACTGGGTCTTCGTCATCACGCATTTTGCAGGTCTTGATCGCACTCATGTCTGACATATCGGGATATTGCACTCTGAGTGCTCTGCACACATCTGCTCTACAGTTGTTAAATGGTCATCTTTTGGGCTGTCACCCTGGGATACCCCGCTCATTTCCAAATATCGTTAACTCTCTCTCCAATAGTGGCAGCAAGCAAGTTTGTTATGTCACCCACTGCTAACGTCATCCCTGCCATCATTTTCTCTAATTCATAGATCCATTTACCTGCTACTGATGTCAGAGATGGTAACTTACACCTCAAATTATCCTTATTCATTTGCGGCCATGGTATATAATGCGGCGGTCCTCCCCCTTTTTCTAACAATGGAAACCGTGTCAATTCTGCACCATGTTCAAATCCAGCTAGACCGTTTGTTTTTACAATGACATCTGTCATACTCTCTTTCTTTTGTCCTGGTAATATTCTCAACCTGTCTAAATATGGGGTTGTCTCCTGCACACTATCCGATCACTTTTTCAGATGTTTGGGTATGGTACAGGTTCTGTTTTTCTCCTGTCTGGTTCTCCCAAGTCACACTATGCTATCTCTTTCCCTGTTATTAAGCCTGTCGAAGGGGCTTGTGCGCCCTCTTCCTCCTCCTTGCTTTCACCTTCATTTCTCTCCTCATCTGAAAGCCTCATGCCCAAAATCTGTTCACTTCCTTTGTCTTCTCTGTCTTCAAAATCTAATTTCCTCAATGGGACTGTTTTAGCCAGCCCGCTTATTTCTTCCTCCAATACACTTCCTTGTCCCCTTTGTGGCGATCCTGCTACACTCCCTTTTACATTGTGAGCACCACTGTCTCTCCTGCACAAATTATCAATCCGCCTTTCCCTCATCGTCATCTGGAAGGGTACAGTTTTTGATTATGTCCTCCACTTCCTTAGTGCGTCTTTCTAAGCTCTCTTTTCCTATTGGAGCATGCACCCTCGAAGGATCTCATAATTTTGTCGCTTTTCCCTGCTTAATCTCAGCTCCCTTTCTATTTCCTTATCTTTTTCTTCCTGAATTTTCGCTTGTCTTTCTCTTTCTTCTCTTTGTTTCCTCATCTTTTCAATTTCTTCCTTTTTCCTCCTCACTTATTCCCTTTCTTCTCTTTCACTTCCTTTTGTTTTCTCATTGTTTCACTTTCTTCTTTCTCTCTCTCTCTTACCGCTAGTTCTCTTCTGTTCACTTCCTCTCCTTCTCTCTAACTGCTTCCCGTTTCCTTTTCCTTTCCTCCTCATTCTCAATTGGTCTGTCCCTTCCTCTTTCTTCCTCCTCTTGTTTCCATTTCTATCGTGCCTTTTCTTTTTGTTTTCTTTTCTCTTTCTCTTCTTTCTCATGTGTTTCTTTAACTTCCCTTTTGCTCTCTTTAGATTCGTCTAGGTTACTTCCGTCTTATTAAATCAACATTTGTCCTCCCACCCACTCGTTCAGAGTGATCGCTGTCTCCTCTTTATTGCTCTGCCTGCCTTTCTGTCTCTAGATCTCTTGCTCTGCCTTTTCTAGCTATGCCTGCAGCTCGCAGCTCTCGTTATACTCATTGTGCATGGACACTGGCTTTTGTTTATTAAATTTAGCTCCATTTATAGCCTCCTCACTACTGTAAGTGGGGGCTGCATATACGGGTTAGTGTATCCTGCTGCTTCTTTCAATTATTTCAATGGGTAGAATCCCTGCCCTTTGTCTGATTGGTCAATGCTCTGCAAAGGAGGAGAAGGAGCCGAGGGTATGTCCGTCCCTTCATGCAGATTAAGCATCCACCCCCTCACGGGTGGATCCTCCATCTCATCCCCAAACATCTTCAATAACTTTTAAATGGCAAATCTTGTTTGCAATTGTTTCCTTTTGTATGCATAGTGTAAATATGTTATCATGTGTTGCAGTACTGATTTCGACAGAGTCGCCCCCTGGGGCCAAGGCATAAACATTTTGCACGCTGTGCCTTTAACCCATTTAGAATGGTACTTATTTTTTTGTTTTATATCTAGGCAGTGAGTTAAATGCATAAGGGGAGTGTCTCCCATGATGGTACGTCACACTCTTCACTGCCGATACTTACCTCGACCTTAATAAATCTTCAAACATACTACCTCCTTTACTCCTCCTTCACAATCTCCTGTCAACAATATTTCCCTCTATTTCCAACACTTCTATGTCTCTTCTCAACCTTTTCAGCTACAACAACTATTTGGGCAAGCACCACAAATGCTGTCCATGCTCAGGACCATGCCCTTTGGGTCCAAACCACAACTCCACGTGCTCTACAATGTAAACCAATATTCACAAAGTCTCGCTTTTCACAATTAAACTGTCATGATCTCTGCTTCCAAAAGGTCAGGGTTTTCCCAACTCCCTTGGAAGCAGATCCCATAACCCAGGTTCCGAGTGCCAACCAGTCCCAATTGGGACCTTTTGGACCCAGTCCTGGCGCCAGTGGCACCAGGCTCATAAATATGCCCAGTCCCAGCGCTGGAAGCGCCGGGCTCATAATGCTTGGGTGGACTTACCTGCAGCAGACCATGCTGCTTACTTGCCTGCCAGTTGAGCCTCTGATCCTCTTCTGTTTGGAACTACTTTTCCTGTTGGGTGGGGCAGGAGCCACTCCCTAGGTTCAGAACACTGGAACTCTTCTGGAAAGCAGGAACTCTTTTCCTACCTAGGCGTGGCTGTGGAAGGAGACACCTAAGCACTACAGGAGGCTATTTAAACCACACCCGATGGATGAATCTTGCTTTGCGTTATTCTGCATCCTCTGCAGCAGAACGCTCATCGTGTCTTCTGCATCTGATCCTGGGCCTAAGGAAAAAGGCTTACCATCCTGAATCCAGTCTTCAGCAACACCTATAAAGACAAGAAAGAACAGGTTAGCATTACGGTCTTCAGTGACAGCGCTTCACTTACCTGGTCCATCGGCTGTCACCAACGCCTCGCGCTGCATTCCGGCATCTGAAAGACAAAGGCTTACCAACTCTTCGCACGCTCCGGAGGCCTTCGGCGCTGCATCCCGCATCTGAAAGACAAAACAAGGTGCGTTTAAAGACATTGGGGAACTTTAATACTCACGTGCCATTACTCCTTTCCACATCTAACCCAGTGGGTATTCCGGCACCCTGCAGCCGCTCCGAACTTGTACCTGCAAAATAAAAAGACAGTTAGAGCGCATCGTGAAGCAGGCAACAAGCGCTTACTTACGTGCTTCCAGGCGCTTCTATTCATCACACGGGCTCCATCTTCAACTCACTTCAGCCCGTCATCCGCCATCGCCGGAACCCTGCAAAACAAGAGACATCATTACTAAAGACTTTTAAAGACATTAGAATTACTCGAAACTTACAGTTCGTGCAGTAAACGACGGACAGCAGTCCTCTGAAGTCAAGAGGCCTGCTCCCCTTATCCAGTGAAGAAACTGGTTACAGCACCCTGCCCCGAGGCAGATGGAGAGCACGGCGTTCACTTACCTAAGGTGAGAGCGTTAACCTTTGGGGTTCTACAGGAGAAGAGAAAGGGAAGAAGAGAGAGACATTCAATAACCCAGTTCATTAATCCCATATTTTCTATCTGCAGACATCTTACCCTTCGAGTCAGACATACAGTGCACAGAGGTCCAGCCTAAAGAGCCAGCCGTGTGTTACACATCACCTTTGAAGATACGGTATACGCCCAGTCGAGACCGGCGCCTCTACGGGAATCAGGTGAGCGTTACAGAACGCAAAGCCTACCGCAAAACTCCCGTCCAGGCGCTATGGAAACCTCGGATACCGACCAGCTAGCCCAGTTACTTGGGGAATCCATGCAAATAGGGGGCCTGAAAGGTCCTCTAACACAAAAGGAGCGGGAAAGGAGAAAACAGTTGCAATTATGCCTCTATTACGGAAACTCAGGGCACTTTCTTCGAGACTGTCCGGTGAAACCTGCCAAGAAGGCAGTAGGAGCTGCAGTTACCAAAGTTACAAACTCTGAGCAGGGAAACGACCTCGCCCGACAAGAATAGAGGTCCTCTTGCCAAGCGTGAAAACCAGTTCCGTGACCTCGCATTTCGTGATACCTATGGTCCTCATTAGCCCTGATAATCCGGATCGATTACATGCAATTGAAGCTTACGTCGACAGCGGTGCCATCGGCAATTATGTGGATCATGAAATGGTTTTGAGGATGAATCTAACTCTTTGTCCCAAGGCTGTAAAGGACGTCATTACTACGGTGGATGGAACGGAGATAGCCTCCGGACCAGTAACGCATACCACTCAAGAAGTGACGCTAGTAAGTCAAGATGGACACCATGAGAAGATCGTGTTCGATGTGATCAAGGCTCCTCAGTTTCAGATTATTCTAGGAATACCTTGGTTAGAGAAACACAATCCTCTGATCGATTGGCGAGCAAGAACGGTCCAGTTTCCAGAATGTGTCTCTACTTGTCACCCTCCACCTGGTGTTGCACTGGCAGCAATTTCTTCAGAGACTCCCCAGTTACCTCCCGAATACCTAGAATACCAAGATGTTTTCCGGAAGGATCAGGCTAACTCTCTACCTCCTCATAGGTCTTATGACTGCCAGATAGACCTGATACCTGGATCTACTCCTCCTTGTAGTAGAATTTATGCCCTCACCGAGCCTGAGAACCTTCACCTTCGACAATACCTGGATCAATACCTGGCAAATGGGTTTATTCGTCCTTCCAAGTCCCCTGCTTCTTCAGCTTTGTTCTTCGTTCCAAAAAAGGAAGGAGACCTTAGAACTTGTATAGATTATCGCTCCCTGAACCAGATCACCGTCAAGAATAGATATCCGTTACCTTTGATCCCTGAACTCCTGGACCAAGTCAGAAAAGCATGCATATATACAAAGCTGGATCTTAGAGGAGCCTACCACTTGGTACGAGTAAAAGAGGGCGATGAATGGAAGACGGCCTTCCGCACCAAATATGGGCTATTTGAATATCAGGTCATGCCCTTCGGACTTTGCAATGCCCCGGCCGCCTTTCAATATTTTATGAACGATGTCCTCAGAGAGCTCATAGATGTGTGTGTTGTTGTTTACATTGACGACATCCTCGTTTATTCTTCATCGGAATCTGAACATCGGAAACACGTCAAAATGGTCCTCGAAAGATTGCGTCAACACAAACTTTTCGCTAAGTTGGAAAAATGTGTTTTCAACGTGACTGAAGTTGAATTCTTGGGATTCATATTATCATCTAGCGGAGTGCGTATGGATTCAAAGAAGGTCGATGCAGTTCTCAAATGGCCATCACCATCCTCCGTAAAAGGTGTGCAAAGCATGTTAGGCTTCGCTAACTTTTACCGCAGGTTTAGCCCCGAATTTTCTCGAATAGTCCAGCCCATCACTGCCTTGTTAAAGAAAAACAAACGTTTTGAATGGTCTACCGAGGCGGAACAAGCTTTCCAGGATTTGAAGACTAAATTTATCTCTGCACCAATCTTAAAACACCCTCGCCCCGAACTCCCCTACATCGTGGAAACTGATGCTTCAAGCCTTGCCATGGGGGCAGTTCTATCACAAAAGGACCCGGTAACCAATCAGTTGCATCCCGTGGCATTTTGGTCCCGCAAATTCTCGCCTCCTGAAATCAATTACACGATTACTGACAAGGAACTTCTGGCTATCAAGTCTGCCTTTAAGGCTTGGCGGCATTATCTGCTGGGGGCCCGACACACCGTTACTGTGATTACGGATCACCGAAACCTGCAATATTTGAAAACCGCAAAAGCCCAATCCTCTAGACAACTCCGTTGGGCATTATTCTTTGCCGAGTTTGACTTCATAATTACCTATCGACCTGGTACAAAAAACGGTAAAGCTGATGCCCTTTCTCGGATGGGAGTGGAAGAACACTTGATCAACCCTAAACCTGTACCAATCATTCCCGAACAAAGAATTCTGGGTGTAATCGCCACACAATCCATAGAGGAAGTTAAGGATAAAGCCAGGCAACTTGTAACTCCAGCAGACATACGGAATTGGCATCTGCAGGGAAAGGACTTTGCAGTAAAGGACAACTTATTGTATTTCCAAGAACGATTATACCTGCCCAGCACAGATTTACAGAAAAAAGTAATCTCTTGTTATCACGATTCTTTAATGGAAGGACATCCCGGTATGGCCAAGACCTCAGAAAAGATCAAGCGCTACTTCTGGTGGCCGTCTTGGAAAAAAGATATCAGAGACTTTATAATGTCCTGTGGAGTATGCGCCCAAAACAAGAGTCAAAAGGAAAGACCAGCAGGCCTCTTACGCCCTATTGACATCCCACCTCGCCCTTGGCATACGCTTTCTATGGACTTCATCACCGATCTACCTCCATGCTCCGGATACAATACGATTCTAGTAATCGTGGACTTATTCTCCAAGATGGCGCATTTCATTCCGCTCAAAGGCTTGCCAACAGCAGCAACTCTGGCCCGAGAATTTCTCAAAAACATCGTCCGACTGCACGGTTTTCCTTCGGTTCTAATTTCGGATCGAGGTAGTCAATTTATTTCTCATTTTTGGCGAAGTTGCTGTCGGTCGGCTCAAATTGATGTGAGACTATCGACCAGTCACCACCCTCAGACCGACGGACAAACCGAGAGGACCAATCAAACTCTGGAACAGTATTTACGCTGCATGCTGCAACAAACTGAAAAAACTTGGAAAGACATCCTTTGGATAGCCGAATATGCCTACAATAACTCTGTCCATTCGGGAACTGGGAAAACCCCGTTTTTTCTTTTATACGGCAGTCACCCTCGAACCTCGGAGTTGTATCCCCTCCAAGAGCTTGAAACACCAGCAGTAGACTACCTGCATTCTACAATCACCCAAGCCTTTAAGGAAGTTGTTTCTCACCTTCAAAGGGCTAAAGAACAATACAAGAAAGGAGCAGATCAACATCGGAAGGAAGCCCCTCAATATCAAGTAGGGGATCAAGTCTGGTTATCCACCAAATATCTACCTCTAAAAGGGCCACGCACATTCAACCCAAGATACCTTGGTCCCTATTCCATCACTACCATAGTAAACCCAGTAGCGGTCAAGTTGGACTTGCCCCCGCACATGAAGATACATCCGGTCTTCCACGTCTCTCTATTAAAACCCGTGCAACCTCAAACCCGACTAACTAAATCTCCAAAACCCATCCTAGTTGATGGAAAACTCGAGTTTGAAGTCAAAAGCATTCTGGACTCCAAGATCTCCAAATCTAAACTATTTTACCTAATTGACTGGAAAGGCTACGGCCCCCAAGAGAGATCCTGGGAACCTGCTGAATATGTCCACGCTCCTCGCCTAATCAAAAGATGTCACCGAACATTTCCTGACAAGCCAAAACCCCCGGAGAAGCCCGGTTTGGGAGGGGCCTTGAGGGGGGATACTGTCATGATCTCTGCTTCCAAAAGGTCAGGGTTTTCCCAACTCCCTTGGAAGCAGATCCCATAACCCAGGTTCCGAGTGCCAACCAGTCCCAATTGGGACCTTTTGGACCCAGTCCTGGCGCCAGTGGCACCAGGCTCATAAATATGCCCAGTCCCAGCGCTGGAAGCGCCGGGCTCATAATGCTTGGGTGAACTTACCTGCAGCAGACCATGCTGCTTACTTGCCTGCCAGTTGAGCCTCTGATCCTCTTCTGTTTGGAACTACTTTTCCTGTTGGGTGGGGCAGGAGCCACTCCCTAGGTTCAGAACACTGGAACTCTTCTGGAAAGCAGGAACTCTTTTCTTACCTAGGCGTGGCTGTGGAAGGAGACACCTAAGCACTACAGGAGGCTATTTAAACCACACCCGATGGATGAATCTTGCTTTGCGTTATTCTGCATCCTCTGCAGCAGAACGCTCATCGTGTCTTCTGCATCTGATCCTGGGCCTAAGGAAAAAGGCTTACCATCCTGAATCCAGTCTTCAGCAACACCTATAAAGACAAGAAAGAACAGGTTAGCATTACGGTCTTCAGTGACAGCGCTTCACTTACCTGGTCCATCGGCTGTCACCAACGCCTCGCGCTGCATTCCGGCATCTGAAAGACAAAGGCTTACCAACTCTTCGCACGCTCCGGAGGCCTTCGGCGCTGCATCCCGCATCTGAAAGACAAAACAAGGTGCGTTTAAAGACATTGGGGAACTTTAATACTCAAGTGCCATTACTCCTTTCCACATCTAACCCAGTGGGTATTCCGGCACCCTGCAGCCGCTCCGAACTTGTACCTGCAAAATAAAAAGACAGTTAGAGCGCATCGTGAAGCAGGCAACAAGCGCTTACTTACGTGCTTCCAGGCGCTTCTATTCATCACACGGGCTCCATCTTCAACTCACTTCAGCCCGTCATCCGCCATCGCCGGAACCCTGCAAAACAAGAGACATCATTACTAAAGACTTTTAAAGACATTAGAATTACTCGAAACTTACCGTTCGTGCAGTAAACGACGGACAGCAGTCCTCTGAAGTCAAGAGGCCTGCTCCCCTTATCCAGTGAAGAAACTGGTTACAGCACCCTGCCCCGAGGCAGATGGAGAGCACGGCGTTCACTTACCTAAGGTGAGAGCGTTAACCTTTGGGGTTCTACAGGAGAAGAGAAAGGGAAGAAGAGAGAGACATTCAATAACCCAGTTCATTAATCCCATATTTTCTATCTGCAGACATCTTACCCTTCGAGTCAGACATACAGTGCACAGAGGTCCAGCCCAAAGAGCCAGCCGTGTGTTACACATCACCTTTGAAGATACGGTATACGCCCAGTCGAGACCGGCGCCTCTACGGGAATCAGGTGAGCGTTACATAAACTACTGCCCACCCTCCTGCTGGTGCCAGCAATCACTTCACATAGAGGTGCACCTTCAGAATGACACAACAAAACCCCAAACCCACGGCCGTCTTCCTGCCCGCTTGACAAGGTATCCTGTATCTCTCAATGTTTACCCCAGAAGGGGGCGTGACGCACTCTTCCTTGACCTTGTCGTAGCAAATCTTTTTATCCTTAATATTTTATTACCTTGTCATGAGGTTTAGTGTGTCACTGTCCATAACCTTGCCATAGGTATCCTCTCATAAATAAATCCTTTATCACCTTACAATTCCCTAATATATACAGACAAATTCCTCCCTCCTTCGTTTGCCAATTCAATGCTCTATACTTATATCCATGGATCGGCCGAGGCCTTCGTTATCGATCCTCTGTCAATCAGCCACTCCGCCTTCGCCCTGCAGGGCGCCTCTGGGAACTGGGCAGGATTTTCTCCAAGGGGGCTCCTGCCGACCGTCTCAGTTCACGCATGATTGACAGTTCTCCAGAGGTCACTCGCTAGTCCTTAGACTTGTAGCAAAGAGTCTCAACAATCCAAGAGTCTGGACAGAACCATCCGAACCGCTACCAAATGTAAAAGAGCACTGGAGAGTCCCAGTGCTGGCGGAATAGACAGGGCGGGAAATCCTGCACCCAATGTCGGAAATAGTCAAAGTAAATGGCAAAGGCATGTTTTATTAACAATCCAGATAAAACAGAGACAGCCATAAGCACACAAGTCTCCAAAGCTCTCTCTTGTTACAATTCAAAACATCAGGTTTTAACTACAAAACACGTCATAACTGACATCACATCACCATCTGGGTTAGAAAAACCTACGGGGTTGTGGGATTGGTTAGGGGAATTGTTTACATATAGTTTGTATATGGGTTAGTCTTTATTTATTTTAATTTTATTTTTTTACATTTGTATAGTTCACAGACAGCCCTTGGTCATTGAGGCGCTATTACTTGCGGAGAGCTTAGTTACAGGGGAGGTACAGCTGGGAAATGCATTTACACGTTGTACATTAATACATTAGGGTACAGAATAGAATTTATAAATACATTTTGTAATTTATCAGGAGATGCAAGTGATCGTGGCGTACATCAGGCGAAAAGCGCGGTTTTCATGCCTTTGCGGAATGCCATGAGAGATACCTTGCCTCGAAGTGTAGGAGATAGAGCATTCCAGTGTGAGGATGCAAGGTAGGTGAAGCTGGCGCCACCTGCTCTAGCTCTTTTTACCAATGGCACGCTAAGCATGTTGGCGTAAGGTGTTCTAGTTGGCCTTGTGGAGGTGGAGGGATCCTTTGCAATAGGTAGTAAGGTGCAGAGAGGTGGATGCTCTTATGGGTCAGTGTCAGTCATTGGCGTAATTTTAGGGGCCATGGGGGTGTTTGTCCCCCCAACTTTCATGGCACACCATTTTGTCCCCATTCATTTGGCTGGGGCACCTTTTCTTCAGATGTCATGTCCCCCCCAACATTTTCATCAAAGTTACTCCACTGGTGTCAGTGCTTTGAATATGATCCTTTCTTTTATTGGGAGCCAGTGGGCTGATTTTCTGGCGGCCGTGATGTGTTCTCTTTTGGTGATACCTTGAACTGCACGGAGCGCATTGTTCTGGATGACTTGCAGTCTTTCCAGGTTTTTTGTGGATGTCCCTAAGCAGAGTATATTACAATAGTCTAGCCTTGATCCAGTGATGGCTCTGGCTATGTTAGTGCAGTTCTACTTAGAGAGAAAAGGTCTACCTGCGTTAATGAGTTTAGCATGGTACGCGGCTGATGAGGCGATTGCATTGACTTGTCTATTCATGGATAGGTTAGAATCCAGATAGACTCTGAGGGTTTTGACTGTGTCAGATACTGGGATTGTAATAGAGTCAATGGTGAAATGGCTGAACTGTGTGTCAAGGTTTTTAAGTGTGTCAGAGGATCCTACCAGAAGGAGTTCTGTCTTGTCAGAGTTGAGGCATAGTCTGTTGGCTGCCATCCATGCCTGTATAGTGCTGTAGATGTTGTTGAGTATGGTGGAGTCTGTGTCATAGTTGCCTGTGATAGTGTGGAGGATCTGGGTATCGTCCGGGTAGTTGGTGTAGGAGATACCCAGTGCGTCAAGGATGAGGAAGAGAGGGCGAGTAAAGAAGTTGTTGAGAGTGGGAGAGAGGCAGGATCCTTAAGGTACCCCACATAGCATGATGGTGGGTGAGGTGGAGGCCGAGTCAGAGAATGCTTGCATGGCCCTCCCTTGCAAGAAGGAGGTGATCCAGGCAGTGGCGTCGGGGGAGAATTTAGCCGTGGAAGAGAGGTGGTGGTATATGATGTTGTGGTCTACGAGATCAAATGCTGCAGAGAGGTCAAGAAGTAAGAGTAAGGCTGGTTTACCTAGATCTCTGGCATCGTCCATCTGGTTTTTTAGGTCCAGTAGGGCGGTTTCCATCCCATGCCTTGGGCGAAAGCCAGATTGATGTAGCCCTAGGAGCTTGTTTTCTTCGATGAAGTGTTGCACCTGCAGGTAGGCTGCTTTGTCCAATATCTTGAATAAGAATGGGACGGTGGTCATGGGCCTGTAGTTGTTGGGAGAGGTTGGGTCAAGCGTTAGTTTTTTTTTAAGAGGGGGCAGACCCAGGCTTCCTTGAGGCAGGAAGGGACTGAAGTATCAGCACAGTCCTTGATAATTGTGGCAGGGCAGAAGTCATCCTTACAGGTGATTGGTTTTATGGTTCTCATGAGGTTGATTATGTCTTGCTCCTGTATGGCGTTGAATGAGAATAGCGGGAGGTGTCCAGAGAGGGAGAAGGGGTGTGGGTAGGAGTATTGGGAAGAAAGTGTTTTGTGGATTGTATTTTAGTTTGGAGTGAGCTCAACTTGTTACGCAAGCTGTTTGTATTTCATCACACCACGCCTTATCTTTGGTGAAGTTCTGGAGGGCAGGGGTCAGGGTCTCTAGCTCTCTGAAGATAGAGAACATTTCTTTCATATAAGATTAAGCTTCGGATATTCTGGATTCAAAGGATTTAGCCTTGGCATGATTGATTGCCTTCTTGTACTCTTTTGAGCGGGCGTTAAAGTCAAGTTTGTCTTTGTCAGAGTGGGAGGTTTGCCATCGTGCTAGGGCGGCTCGTTTTTCTGTGCAGAGCATGAGGAGGTCTGGGGTGAACCAATCATTGGAGTGGCTGGTAGGTTTGGTTTTACGAGGTTTGGGTGGGGTTATGGAGTTGACTGCTGATTTGATTGCGACATCATAGGATAGGGTAAGGGCCTCTGGGTCAGTGGAGAACGGTGGTCTGAAAGCTGGGCCCTGGAGGAAGGGTAGTATCCTTTCTTTAGTAAGTTGGCGGGAGCTTCTTGCGAGGGCTGGCGGTAGGGGGTGAGGAGGGGGAGCAGAGGAGTTGGTGGTGGGAATGCTAAATGTGATAATGTGGTGGTCAGACCATGGGGTGGGGGTATTGCCCGTGATGAGGAGAGGACAATTGTGCTGGGCAATCCAGACCAGGGTTCTGCCTAGAGTGTGGGTAGGGTCGGAGATAGTGTTACTGAACCCCAGGGTCTCAAGGGCTGAGTTGAGCGATTTGGCTGCTGGATTTTTGGTGTGATTAAGGCCTAGGTTGACGTCACCGAGTAAGATGACTTTGGAGGGTTTCTTAAATTGTCTGTCAGGAGGTGAATAAGGGAAGCCTGAAAGTCACCTAAGGGTCCCGGGGGGTGGTAGACGAGGTGTATGGTGATGGTGCAGTGATGAGAGAGGCTGAGTTTCAGTTGGAGGTAGTTGCTGTTATTGTTCATGGATTTCTCAATCTTTCTAACGGATAGGCAGTCTTTGGCTATTAGCACTCCACCTCCACCTTTAGATGGGCGATCTTGTCTGGTTATAGAATAGCCTGGAGGGAGTGCCAAAGAGAGTGCAGGGCCTGAGGCTTCGTTCAGCCACGTTTCGGTGACCATGAGAAGGTCTAGCTTGGGGGTGGTGATGAGGTCGTGTATATCTAAGGCAGGTGCATTAATGGACTGGGCATTAACCATTGCACACTTGAGATGTGGTTCCGGGGTAACTGGGGGGGATGTATAGGCGGGATGGACGTGGTGAGGGGGTAGTGGGCGCATCAGTGGTTCTGGCCTTAGCAGTATTAGTGGTGCCATTTACGGGGGAAGGTTTCAAAATAGGGGAAGTAAAATGTGACATCACAGTATTTGCATTGGGGGTCCCATTTTCATGGGTAGGAGACACAGGTACAGTGGCATTCAATTCAATGGAGGGCATCCTGATCTTGGTGAGGTGAGCAGTTGGGGTGGGCTTGAGGGACTCATCCTTAATATCAGATGTGATAAAGATGGTGATCTTTGCATGGTGGGCACTTCGTATCATGTATTTATTGTACAAGGTCAGAGATTTTTGATGCTGGCCGACGCAAGTTGCAGAGTTTTGGGGGCTAGGCATCATGATTAGATTGGGCATGTGCGGCATGGATGAATACGCGCTTGCGCCAAGGGCTGGATCCTGGGATCTAGTTTGTAGGCGTGAGTTGCAGGCGTTTGTAAATGGTGGCTGTGAGGTGAGTGGAGCCGCATACGTGCGGGAACGTAATCTTACCAGTCTGGAGGTGAGGGATGCGCTATTGGTGTAGGAGATACCCAGTGCATTAAGGATGAGGCAAGGGAGGGCAAATAAAGATGTTGTAGACAGTGGGAGAGAGGCAGGATCCTTGGGGTACCCCACGTAGCATGATGGTGGGTGAGGTAGAGGTTGAGTCAGTGAATACTTGCATGGTCCTCCCTTGCAAGAAGGAGGTGATCCAGGCAGTGGCGTCGGGGGAGAATTTAGCCGTGGAAGAGAGGTGGTGGCATAGGACGATGTGGTCTACAAGGTCGAATGCTGCAGAGTTTCGGTGACCATGAGAAGGTCTAGGTTGCCCGTGGTGATGAGGTTGTCTATGTCTAAGGTATGTGCGTTAATGGACTGGGCATTAACCATGGCACACTTGAGATGTGGTTCTGGGGTCACTGGGGGGTGGTGTATAGGTGGGATGGACGTGTTAGGGGGCAGTGGGCGCATAAGTGGTTCTGGCCTTAGCAGTATTAGCAGTGCCATTTTCGGGGGAAGGTGGCACAGGTACAGTGGCATTCAATACAGTGCAATTCAAAATGGGGGTCGTAAAATGTGGCATCACAGTATTTGCATTGGGGTCCCATTTTTGAGAGTTTGGATTGGTTGGCATCTATCTTACCAACCTTGAACACTTGGCCGGTCATCAGCAAATGAGCAAAGATAGTGGTAAAGGGAGCGACATCAGGGAACTGCATCTTCCCATGAAATTAAAAAAACATCCCTGATTTCAAGGCCTTTAGCTTTGAACTTGGCCTTGTCTGGCATCTCGTGCTCTTGGAATGTGTGGGGAGTCGCGCAAGTCCCTATCAGTGTCTGGAGTTCATGAATGGACAATGTTCACCAATTATAAGTCACGTGTGAGGAGACCACGTTTTGAATTATTCTGCTCTGCTTTTATTAGGATTATAGCTCATATTTATACAGGTGTTGTTACCCACTCTGGCCACTGGAGACTTGGTTGAGCTATTCTTCATGCAGTATTAAGCCTTTAACTAGCCGGCACCTGGCATTCAAAGGCTATTTATTCTTTTATCTAATGTAACAGGAATATGCCTAACGCTTGGAATTATTATCTTCTGTTCTCTTCAGAGCTTTTCAAACCTCCCCTTTCACAGTAACCTTTGTGGGAGGGGGGGGGGCGCACAGCCACTGCCTGGCCTTCACAGATCTTTATTTTAGCTACTTTCACCAAGTCGAGTCTCGCTGCAGCTTTGCGGCTTCTTCGAGGCATCCTATTCACTTTAACGTGGCTTTGCCGTCCATTTTATTCAAGATGATCACTCGTTACTGTTGCATTTCTACGTTTAGCAAGCTATATTCATATATCGTGTTTCAGCGTATACATTGATTGTTATGTTCCCCATGTCTATATTATGCAGGTAATATTCTTCATGTCTAAATGTATGTTTTGACCTAATGTCTGTGCTTCTTCATGGTGAATGCATATTTGTTTTATGTCTAATGTGTCAGTTGGCAGTGACGTCACTTGCTCTCGTCACCTTCAGTCACAGCATGTTCATTTCTTCTGGCTTGAAAATGTCCTTTAAGGAGGAAGTCAATAGAGGGTTGTCGATGCACTCCTCCTAGCTTTTTCACTGGGCTTGTTTCGTCCTTTAAGGCACGCAGCCCAAAGCTGAGGAGGGTGTTGCAGGCAGCTGCCTTATCCTTGGCTTCGTTCAGTGACTCTCTGGCACTTCCCACCTAGGAAGCTTGCTGCAAAGCCTAGCAGGACACGCCGTGTGCTGGCTGGATACCAGTTCTGGAGATGCTGAAGGGTCCTCTGGATTTGGTATCTCCCTCTGTTCCCTGTGAGATGTTTTGGGGAGGGATCCTGCTTCCCTCATGGAGATCCTGGCTGTCCTTCCCTGATGGAAGATATGAGACACTTTGTACCTTCAGCCAGGGTCCAAAGCTGAGTTCTTCTTGTTACTCCTTGCAAAGTCTTCAGACGATCTGCCGAAATAGGGGCCCAGCCCTCTTTTAAAACTAAATGGACCACAGGGATTGCTGTAGGCTAAGCCTACCTTAATGTACCAATCCTAGGTCCCCACCAGCAATTACCTGTATGCGTGAGGTCCTAAGCAGAGTGTTTTGCAACAGAAAAGGTAAAGAGGTGAAAAATGTCCCACCCATCTTCCTGTCATTTGTGGATCAAAGGGTCTCTGTGGTTATTGGAGCTCTCTGTGGTTCATAATTAAAGTGGGAGGTCTCCCTTGAAGCTGTGGCAAGACCAGACTTTCTGGCTCCCTCAAACCACATACTCGTACCTTCTGAATGGGGTCCCCCAGTGGGGATAGACTACTGTAAACACGCAGTGCCAGATATGACAGCTTCCTATCAATGAAACTGAGGTCGAGAGCTGGCTTCACGTTGACACAGTTACATATGAAAGGTTGTTGGGGTTTCCTCTCTCCTTTGTTAGCCTCTGCAGGCAGGCCCCATGTGGGCCTGTTTGAATTAAACTCTGATTAGTATGCAAATGTTGCCACCAGCTACAGGGTTCAACAAAAGGAGAGGGGTGATCCATGGAGCCTTTGTTAGTTAATTAGGTTGGCCATGACAGGGGGAATGTTTTGCCCTCCCCCTTCTGGAGACGAATTGTGTACTCTCTCTGTCAGATTCCAACTAAATATGATTGGGGTAACTGTGCTGTTAGGCTGTGTCCACCCAGAACACACAAGTTTATGCGTATGTCATGCAGTGAGTATAGGAAAATGTGTGCGGATTAGCCCCATACATTTTCCAGAGGTTGATCTACCATCATTCAATTTCATTTAAAATTTCAAAAAAGCCCAGGCGATCACACACCCACTGTGCAGATGGTTGAATTCCTCACAGTCGCCCTCTTCACTGCTTCTTTTCTTTATGTAACCTTGTGCCTTGTTCACTCTCCCCTGCACAACGTAACACGACAACATGGCAGTTTGAGGCAGATAATGAACTCCCTGGCAGTTTTTGGGGAGAGTGGGCGCATCCTAGTTTGAGCTGCAAAATGTTAGAAATTACCTGATGTATGTGGTAAAGGGCCACAAATCAACATAAGCCTGTGGTAAAATGTGGGCAAGCACCTTGCGTGTGATAAAAAACAGACAAATCCCCATGCAAGTGGTAAAATGCAGGAAATCACTCGCTCATTTGGTACAGTGTGGGCAATCTCCTATGTGCATGGTAAAATGTAGCCAGTTCCCACATTCATGTGGTAAAATGTCAACAAAGACGTCATGCTTTTGGAAACATTTAGGCAAACACCCCAGATGCATACGGTCAGATAGTCTGCTTGGCGTAATTGCCCTTTTTTGCAAGTAGAGGAAACGTCTAAGCCAAGAAAAGGCCTGTTTTGGAGATTCGGCAAATGGTCAGTGGTCGAAGTGTACGAAAAGAAGTAGTGGAACTATATTCCCTGCTTGGTTCCCCCCCCCACAAACCCAATCGCCACGCCCCTCCCAATCCAAACCCCCAAACAAACACACCTGCTGTTTGAGGGAATGTTCTTCCTAAGCGTATTTAGAAACGAAAGCATTCCGGATCGGTTTCTTTGTCAAATAAAATTATAGGAACAGTAAAACCTAAAAATAAAAAGGAGAGAAGCACCACTCCCAACCGCCCGCGCCCACTTCGACCACTGAAATTGGTAGATACATACACCCTGGTTGTGACTTCAGTGTGAATAGCAACCCAAAGCTCAATTATCAGATGAGCCATTTTGAACTATTGTCAGAGGTTTTATCGTACCAGCCTGGGTCACTTATCCCATTCTGTTTTACCACATACATATGTTGTTAACCAATATTTCAACAAATGCAATGGGTTCTGGGCCACATTTTACCACACATGCAATGGGCCGGTTCCACATTTTACCACAAGATCGTAATAATGTTCCTCATGCACGCGGTGATTGCCATATTTTATGACATGAGCTTGGCTCTGCCCCTAAAGGCCAGGGTGGACATTATTTAGCGCCGAATGCCATCTGCTGCCATGTCTGGGAGTGAACCAATAAGCAGTGAAGAAGTTAACTCTGATTACATTGAAGTGGTTTTAAATGTTGAAGTACACAGCCTGTGTGCATATACATGATTTGTGGGCTCTGCTGGGTATATACTAGTCCCTGTACACTGCTGATTCTTGGTTCTGGCACTTCTGTCTGTCGGATCGGGCTCCCAGATTATCCCATGGTTTATTTGACGATTAAAAATGTATTTGGTGAAGAAATCACCGCCTCCTAGGCCACCTATGTTCTGTGCAGGTGTGTTTCTAGATGTTCTGTTTTGAGAGCCATCTGTACCCAGAGGTAAGACTCATGTGCCATAGTGTGAGGGTGCATTGTTTGGGACCCCATTGTACATGTTGGTGGAAGGGAAGCAGATTACTGAGGTTTTAGTGTGCTTTGTGTGGGAGGGTATAATAACCTCCAAGGGCGTCTTGGTTGTTATAGGGTGGATGGATTAAATTGATTGTGTTAGTGCAGGGAGTAGTCTGTTGAGGCCCCGCTTGGCATTTAACACCGTAGCTGTGCAGCTAAATCCTGGGGTACCCCCCAAGAGGGCTGGTGTGACTTTTAGTGCAGGCCCCTACATTCAAGCTCTGGGTGAAACAGCCCTAGCCTCCCATCCATAGGCTGGCACCATCGAAATGTTTAAATATGTCCTTTGATTTACATTTTTCTGTTAGTGTGAGCGCTGTGCCAAATGAAACTAATAAAAAGCCCAATTTCCATTACTCGCTCAGAAGGGTTTCATGCTTGAACCACTACCACAAACATATTTCAAATATAAAATGGTGTGCTTGTTCTTATGTTCCCAAAATGCTCTTTGTTTTTATGCAAATCGACAGGACTCAGAGCCTCCTGCAGGTGCCCACCAACTGCACATTTGTCAATTTCGAGGACTGCGCCTAGCCCTAAATCACAGTGGAGCAATGTGGGGAAGACCTACACGACCAGACAAGAGTATGAGGCAAGTCTCAGTGGTGGGAGAGAGCCGAGGTTAATACCTCGGAATCGATGACAGCGGAGGACAACAGTGGACTAAGTCTAGGAGTAGACAACCATGGGGACTGTTATGTACACGTCACTGTGCTTATGCGGTGAGGTGCAATAAACGCTGCGGTGTACCTCGACAAGGGAGACACAGTCGGTGGGCGAACTGCAATCTGAGGGCCTGCATATGCAGTGGCAGAGGGTGTAAAGGAGAATAAAGAGCATCCTGCAGAAAGCACTGCAAACCAGGTTGGTCCATGCCCAGACCTATTTTTGGGAAAAGACCACCCAAAGTGCCTAATGATGTCTGATACACCGGGCCAATCGACCCCTGACAGATTGGCACCTGTATTCAGCCCCAATTTCCCACCACTAACACAGGGACAGCAGTATGATCGAATGCCCGTGTCTTACAATATTGATTCACTATTCTTCACTATTCGTTAACCTCTCAAGGCAGAGGTTTCACATCATATATCAATAATAAACGAGAAGGTTTCATCATCAAATAAATATCATCCGTCTTAATTGTGTTTTTAAAGCATAATGTTCATAACAAGTGTCATGAAGGAAAAAAAGATTTTCAAATCCAAAGGTGATAACATCATATTTACACAATGAGCCTCATCACGAGGTTGCCGGTGTGGTAACAACGGTACCGGTATGCTTGCCGGTACCGTTGTTATCGGACCATCAAACTCCGAGTTGTGCTGCGGGTCCCTTTCATTCTGCCAGGTCTGCCCTGGCGGAATGAAAGGCAGCTGCGAGCACTGCATGCCTATGTAGTTGCCAATGTGTTTCGGCCTAGTAGAAGTCCATCTTCAGGGCCTGGGAGCACTTAGTTCCATAGTTATTCAAAAGTAGCTTTATCTCTGTTCAATCACCTAAAAGGTAATAAACAGCTAAATTAGCCAGGTTACAAACCTAATGTGAGTGTTTAACTATATTATCTTCATATGTCAAAGCAGTGACCTATTGAGGTCAGTGCTTTGACATATGAAGATCATATAGGTAAACATAAGGGTTACCGGTTGGCAACAACAGGTTTGTTTTGTTATGCCCCTTTCAACCCATACTCGGAACCATCCTCAATCGCCCCGAGATATGGATCCAGAAGTTTGAAAATGGCCATGGACTACAGGAATGTGACCACGCCAAAATAAATGAAGTCCCACCTGCTATTGAATGTAGGGGATGACACAGCTACAACTCATTCCCATGCTCGCAGGACAGTGGTGACGAATACAAAGCAGCAAAGGACGCTCTCACACACCATTTCATGCCCCAATTTAGCCCAGATTATGAGAGCTTACATTTTTTCACGACGTTTCAAGACAAGGCGGAAACACCCAACGACTATCACACCCGGCTGCAGTGGCTTGCACTATCGTGCAAATTCGAAAATGTTGACAAGGAAATTAGATGTCAGATCATAAACAGAATGTATTCGGAGAAGCTAAATAGAATCATACTGAGCGAAAAAGGAATTCCCTTAACTTGCATCCTAGAATACGGCAGTGAAACGGAGCTACCACACGCAAGAGCCGCTCACATAAGCATGACGTTGCAGAGACTTCAACTGATGTCAACCCCAACGAGTGCAGCAGTCACCAACAGACCACCACCACAAGGGGATGACAGTGGCCTCATTCAAGCTCCTGGGTGGTGACCCAGAATCCCTTGCCCCAACGACTGTGGGTGGTGTGGCTGTCAGCAAAATGGGAAACATAACTGCCCAGCACAGGGCACCATGTGCGGCACATGTGGCCGTCTTGATCATTATGCCAAAGTCTGCCTTTCTTCGGCTATACCAACAGGCCAACGACCACCAGCCAGGAAGACAACACCCAGGAACAGGAAGCAAGCAAAGGCATGGCAGGTCGAGGTCAACTCCTCGTCGGCGAAGTCAGTGGACGAAGACCTTTGGACGATGGTGGAAATTGTGGCTCAATAGCCCTGGATGAAGAAAGGGAAGGAGCATTTGATGTCTGTGCTAGAGCGAAGAAGACAGAACATAAAGAGAAAGAAGAAAAGGACCAGATGCAACATCCAAGTAGGTGAGCAGGAGGAGAGAATGACAATCGACACTGGAGCATCAGTAAACGTGATGCCCCTCAATACCCTGCACAAACTGGAGCCCCAACCATTGCTGAGGGACACAAACACACAACTCTATGCGTATGGCAGCAGGAAACCCCTACCGGTCGTAGGGCGATTTTGCACCACACTCAGCAGAAATGGGGGACTGACGATCCAATCAAAGATATATGTTGTAGATGTAGGCATCGAATGCCTGCTCAGCTGGGACTCAGCAGAAGACCTGGGACTGATCAAATTCATCTGCGACATCTCAGATGAAAACGAAATCCAAAAAAACCTCCTAACAAACCACACCAAGTTACTCCAAGGGATCGGGTATTTGAAAGACATGGTGATCAAACTGCATATCGACCCAACTATACAGCCACAGGCAGTACGACACCGGAGAACACCTTTTCACATAAAGGACCTAGTCGCCAAAGAACTATGTGATCTGGAGAAAGCTGGAATAATCGAGGAGGTGACAGGACCAACACCATGGGTCTCCCCAATGGTAGTGACAAAGAAACCCAAGCAACCGGGAAAGATCAGAATATGTATCAACATGCGTCTCCCCAACGCGGCCATCATCCAGGAGAGAGACATCACCCCAACACTCGATGAAATAAGCGCAGACCTCACACGGTCCAACATTTTTCCAAAATAGACCTAAAGGCAGGCTATCACCAGCTCAAGCTGCACAAGGACTCGAGATACATAACAACGCTCTCAATGCAGCTGGGGCTGAGGAGATACAAATGATTAAACTTCGGAATATTGTCTGCAGCAGAGGTTTTCCAACAAACCATACCCACCGTCTTACAGGGCTTCCCAAATGTCAGTGATGACATCCTGGTACACACCAAAAACAAAGCAGAACACACAGCTAGGTTGGGAACGGTCCTCGACAGGTTGGAGAAGGCTGGCTTGACCATCCACAAAGACAAATGCAACTTTCTCAAGGAGGAACTAAGTTTTTTCGGCTATGTGTTCAATGGCAGAGGGGTTTTGACTGACCCCTCAAGGTATCCGAAATCCGGGGAACTGCACCACCTACAATGCCCACGGAAGTCCCCAGCTTCTTGGGGATGGCCATGTACTGTGGTAGGTTTATCAACAACCTGGCCACGCTTTCAGAAACACTTTAACCCTTTAAATGCCAGCGACGAGCTGGCTCGTCGGTAAAAACCGCTCCAGGTTGCCACCGACGAGCCGGCTCGTCGGTGGCACTTAAGGGGTTAATGAGGGGGGAAATGCTGGCGGGTTTGGGCGGTGAATACCACGATTTTAAAAAAAAACCATTGGCACTGGGGGGAACCTCAATGGCACTTAAGAGGTTAAGCTGTAAGAAAGGCATGGTATCAAACAGTAAGACAGACACAAGTGATCACAGTTCTATTGGGTTTGATTGAAAAACACCTATCTAAACCTAAATCTAAAGATGGGAGCAAGCTACGACCATCAAAAAATAATACGCAGTCCTAATGGTGTCTTGTCAAATTAAAAGGGCCTATACTAATAAACCTATTGCCAATCCGTACTTCTAAACATAGTGTGGGAAAAATGTTATGCAAAAGTAAAGTGTTCAAGAAATGATATGTCAAGATATTCAAGCCATTGGCTTCCCTTCCCCACATTTTCTGTATGGGACAAGACGGCACACTCGAGTTTAGCACAGTCTCTAGCTTCTCTAGCACGAGGGTGCAGTTCAAAACTTCATGATCCTGGCCTTCTGTGCCAGTCTCTTTTGCCATTCAAAGTCTCTTTTTCAGTGGGCCTGATGCAATATGACAAAGTTCCTTTCTCCTTAGTGTCCCACACGTACAAATTCTCGGGTGATTTTCTGTTCACCCCGGTTCCCCCTCCGCCAGGCTCAGACCCACTTCAACACAAAACCTTCTCGGGTGATTTTCACTTCACCCCGGATCCCCCTCTGTCGGGCTCAGACCCACTTTAACACAAAGCTTTCAATTGATCTCCTTCTGCCTGGCTCGGACCAACTTTATCACTTTGCCACAAATGTTCTTTACTGTATCAACATCAAAGACTTTGAATTGTGCGCAGGGTTTTGCTTGACCCGTCACAGTGCCACTTTGATTCACAATTCTCTACAACTCTTTCACTTTTCAGCTGGATACCTTACAGAGACCTTCGATTGAGCACCCACGTGGTGCCGGACCACTCTGTCAAAGGTATCAGACTACTCTGTCAATGGTATTGTATCTTTGTTTAAAAGTTCAATCACTCATCAGCAGTTCAACTTCACTTGTTTCTTTAAACACATGTATTTCAAACAATGTTCGTTCCAGCACTCACCATACAATGTTGCTGCTTGCAACCTTGGCTTCAACACAAAGTGGTCTTGTATCCGTCTCCCCAATTTACTGCCTGTGTTGATTTTAGTGACGCTGCTTTGATCTTGGAGCCAAGGACAGTACCACGGCGGGTAATTCTCCCTGCCTTGATTCTTGACGCGCAAGGGGCCCGGGTATCTCCGAAACACAATGCAGGATTCCTCAGCCTGCTTTCCTTGTCTTACGCTTTTCAATCTCATGGGCTCATGAAAGCAATGGTTACTTGTCGAAAAGGTCACAGGAACTTTGCTCCTTACAATCCCCTTCTGTTTCACCGTCTTTCGCCTCTTGTTAAACTGCCATCTTGGAACTGATGTTTCCTCGTGTGCTTTCCCTCCCTCAGAGTGTGCTCTCGTGCTCCACCTTTTATCCATGTGGGGTAGCTTAATGGAAGTCAGGTGTGTGTGATGGTCAGTAATTGCCTGACCTTGCCTGACCATTGTATTGGGACACGTCAGGTATACGGCTCGGGTGTTAGTCTGTTTTCTCTCATAGCGGGCTGTCGGTGAGACCATGTTTGTGTTGTAAAGGAGGGGGGATTGGATGGGGTAAAGGTGTTATGAGGAAGGGTATACAGCATCTCACCATCCGGTGTTCCACTCCCACTCCCCGAAGACCCCTCATCCAGGTAATCCTCCCGCACTGGGCCACCCCCAGGAACTGGATCCAAAAGCGATGGCTGTATCCTGGGCACTTGGATGACAGATCCCTGGGGACTAGTGAGTGAGACACCTTCAGGTTTCTCACAGAGCCCTGTAAATCGGACACCAAGTGGGAGTGGGACAAGCCATGCCAAGAAGCTTTTGAAAGCATCAAGGAGTCGCAGTTCCACCATGGACTACTACGACACCCACCTACATATAGAACTATACGTGGATCCTATCAGGAGATACGCGACCAATGGCTTATGCATCCAGGGCCCTCACCCCCACGGAACAACAGTACTCGCACATTGTGATCCATCTCCATCCTGTGGTGGTGCAGGCACTTCCATTTATACTTGTATGGACAGAAATTCAAGACTTTCACAGAACACAAACCATTAATCCCTATCTTCACAGGCTGAGCACCCCACCCTCTGGCACGAATCGGAAAAATGGTTGCGGCAACTGCAAGAGTACGATTTTTGACTGCGTATACAGACCAGGGGCAGACAACCCCGCCGGCTTTGTGTCCAGACACCGTGAGCCGCCACTGTGGCTGAAATCTCTGAGTCTGCGGAAACAGAGGAACACATATGCCTGGTTGTGGAGGCAACAAAATCAAAGGCCGTGAGTATATTGGAACTGGTGGAAGCCACCAATGACGAGCCCTGGCACACCCTAACAAAGAACACAATCATGGCAGGGGAGTGAAACTCTTTCCTTCCAACCAACCACACCGTACACTGGAGGCAAAGACCTTCCTAGCAGGGGTATTCACCGTCTGCCACAAGCTATCGATCACGGATGAAGGCCTCATCCTGAGAGGGATCGGCATCCTGGTACCACCCCGGCTGCAGGACAGAATAGTGGCCATAGCGCATGAAGGCCATCAGGGCATGGTGAGGACCAAGGCATGGAGAAGAGATCGAGTGTGGTTCCCATTGATTGACACAAAGGTCGAGGCAATCATCTCATGCCTCCCGTGCCTTACCACGGGGGCACTGCAACTACCAGAACCAATTCCATCCGCACCAAGAGGCATGTCACGCTGGAAATTAGTGATTATCGATTTCTGCACAGTACAAGAATGGACCTATCTCCTGGTTGCCATTAACACTCACGATACCCAGAGGTGGCGGTGTTCCATTCAACGGCGGCGGAAGAAGTGTTGCCAGCCTTGGAAAAGATGCTTGTGACACATAGGCTACCCAGGTACCTAAAGAGTGACAATGGGGCTCCATTCCAAGGGGCCAATTTCACCAAGTACATGGACAATCTACGGATAACTCACCACCTCATCACACCCCGATGGCCCCAGGCGAACGGCGAAGCAGAATGGTTTATGAGAACAATTAACATGGTCCTCTGGATTGCAAAGGCCGAGGGAGACCCACGGGAGTTCAAACTATACCGGTTCCTCCGCAACTGCCGGATGATACCCCATATGTCAACCAATACCCCCATACCCTCCGGCTGAGATAATGTTCAGAACTGTGTTATGATCCTCCATACCTCACCACCGCCATAACAAGGCAAAATCTGTGACAAACAGAGGACACACGGCTAACGAGTACATGAGCAGTAAACAGCGGCCCAAGAAGTCACACAGCAAAGTTGGGGATCAGGTGTTAGTCCTTTGGAACCCATCGAGGACCAAGCTGGCAAGCCTATTCGAGACCATCCCTGGATGTTGACCAAATGGAGAGGAGCAATAATCACTGCAAGCCGTGATGGGAAACTCATCACCAGGAATGCATCATGGTTCAAGAAAGTTCCACAGACAGTGTGGAGAGAGGAGCTGGATCAAAGCAACGACAGAGAGACAATGGAAGGAGAGATAACGGTGCCAGAACAGAGTCAAGAAGGAGGGTGGCAACAGGTCACCAGCCAGCAGAGGTAGGCAGCCCGGCCGGGAAGGAGGATGGCACCAGACCCCTAGGCCAGCCGACAGCTCGGCAGCCAGAAGGGGCACTGCCACTGAGCCTCCCCACCCCTGTACCCGGCAGATCGGCACTGCAGCCGGTAGCACCTGAGGGCGGCGCCGAGGCCACCTGGAAAGCTAAGTGACTATGTGTGCTAACATAGAACTGTTGGTGTGATTAACAGAATTGTACACAAGTTTGCATTTGTATTTTCAAGGGGAAAGAAGAGGGATGCTATGTACACGACACGTGACCTGTAATAAACGCTGCCTTGCCTCCGACAAGGGAGACACAGTCGGTGGGCGAACTGCAATCTGAGTGCCTGCATATTTATCAGTGCAGCGCGTGCCTCATATATGCCGGGCTGAAGCGCAGAGCACCGGAGTGGTGCACACAACAGGGACCTCCAGGGGCGATCACAGTGGAGCGAAATCACTCCACTATGTATGGGTGGGCGCACAGCACATAGATACGTTATTACCCCATCAAAGTGGCAACATCCCAAAGCTGAAAGTACTAAGGATGCAGTATGTATACGGCCTAGCAGTGCTTGCTCTGTTTTTCCACTGCCCCTCATATTTAGAAGGAAGATGTAAGACTGTCGTGCCAATGGTTGAATGCACCACACTGCCTGGTAAATGAATACTGGGATGTGGCTGGGCGCAGGAAAGGGCCGCAGCTGGAGACTAACGTAAAGGGGCCAGTGAATGTGTGTGTGAGAGACAGGCCAGCTTAACCATCGATTCATACGTGACGGAGAAGCCTGGGGTGAGTTAACTTAAAGGTACAGTGGGGTGAGGTCCCAGGGGGCAACCTGTTTAACATGAAAGAGACAGGCCTGGGAGTGAGCTCAGGGTGAGAGCGTGACAGGCCCCCGCCTGGGTTATTGTGCGAGGGAGCCAGGCCTGGAATGAGGGAAGGCGGCGAGGCTAACGCATTCCTAAAAGAAAGTTATATTTTAACAGGAGTGCTTTGGCTTCCCTGCCCCCTCCCACTTTTCAGGATGCCCAAAGCATTTCTCCTGTTCACCACCCCCTCCTCCGCCGCCAACGCGCGCTCTTGTAGATGTGGGGGCGGGGGGCTTTACCCTCCGTTTACCCACATAGACAGCGGGCATGCTGTAATCCAAAGGAGAGCGCTGGCAGAGGCCATCTGTGCTGGCCTGGAAAGGTTATCCATCAAATTCCGTCTCGGGCCCGAGAGCTGCCCAGCACAGACAATGAACACGGCTGCAGAGCAGAGGGCTGTGGGGCAGGACCCCATTTTCGTTTTCTAATTATCTTTTCTCTACTGGGCCTTTAAAAAGTCCACGTGCGAACTGCATCTGCTTCTGGGGGTGTGAGCGGATCTTACCCACCTGATGGGGGTGTGTTTTTTTTTTATTTTTATGCTTGGTCTTCGACTATCAAACCCTGAGAACAAGGGGTTAAATCTGTGCAGTGCCATACAATCTCACTGCACACACATTCCTGTAGGCGTATTTAAACAGGGCCTGCTTATTTTGCTGCTGTCAGTGCTATGAATATTGTATGTGTTTGTGTGTGTGTGTGTGATTCCCCTACAGGTATTGTGTGTGTGAGATCCCCCCCTACACGCATTAGGAGACACCACAACCCAAGGCTGTCCTCAGGGGCCTCAATCGGACCCGTAGAAAACTATAATGCACAGCATGTGTACCTTCCCATGGTGAACGACTCTGTGTCCCCAAAATATTGCAAGGCGATGAGCTGAGTCTAAGCACCTACTAACAAAGTAGCAATATGGGGCCGCATGTACTAGTTGTGGGCAAGCCAGGATCTACAACTACACATTCAAGGGTGTGTTGTTTCAGTTGTCGACCCCACAATTAATGGGTAGGGCACCATCATATTGGTCGTACACGCTTTTACTAAAATGGCCTCATTTCATTCCTTGCACGGGCATCCCCTTGACCAATGCTCTGCCATGCATGTCCCTCATCAAGCATTACCCTTGCCGGATATTCTTCCAGTATTGACCGCCGATCTAGGCTTCGCGGTCTGGGGTTGTCTTGGGCAACACTTAAATAGTTATTTAAGGCCCTCTTCTAGTTGCCATCCGCAAACCGGTGGTCTAACAGAATGTCCTCTTGGGACTATGAACAATCACCTTTCTTTCTGCATGCTGGAGACCAGTGGCACTCCTGTATTTTGTATGTATTTGAAGACTAAGGATGGCGATTTCGAACAGAAACGACTCACAATAAAACATTTACAAATATAGAGGCATTCCACGAAGGGTGCCTGTACAGTAGAACAAAGATGAGAACAAGTGGTCCAGTTAATGAGGGTGTACAAAAGTGGGACATATACCAGGTACAAAACAAACAGAAATATATATATATATATACAAGGTGCCTTACAAATGTAACATTAACCTAAGGAGGAAAATGCATCAGATTAAAGGAGAGTAGTATTTAAACATACAAAATTACTTTATTAATGATTACTGGAGGCTGTGGTGGAGTCAGGAAGGAATGATGGGGAAGAGAGCAGGGGAGCTCCCTCTTTAGTAAGTAAGTGACGTTTAAGCCAAGCTTTGAAGATATCCACGGTTGGACTGCCTTTGATCGTGATGGGCAGCGGGCTCCAGTGAAGCGGGATGAGTAGGGAGAAAGAGTGGAAGCTAGAGGAGGCATGGGAAGGGTATGGGATGGTGAGGTTGAGTGCCGAGGTGGATGGGAGGGAATGGCATGGTGAGTAAATTAAGATACAATCACACAGGTTCCCAAGGAGCAAGACCAGTGATAGCTTTGTAGACTTAGAAAAAGAAAGGGGCTTTCCATGGAGGACCGAATCAGCATGTTTTCTGAGGTAGAAGCGGGGGAGGAGCTAGGCCGGTTGTAGAGAGTGCGGGTAGCAAAGGTGAGGACTTTATCTAAACGGAGGAAAGAGAAGAGAGGCAGGTCAAGGAGTAGGCTTGTGCTTTAGTCAAGTCTGATGAACATGGTATTGGATATTAGAGTTTTTGTAGAGTGGTTAGTAAGAAAAGGACACATTTTCCAAATGTTGTGGAGGATGATATGAGTAGCCGAGGCAGTGTTAGTGATGAATTGTTGCATTTGTAGGTCGCTATCAAAGAGGACCCCAAGATTGTGAGCCTTGGGTGAGGGATCAAGAAGGTCAGGCACAAAGGGGATAGGAGAGGGTATGTTGGGATGTCATTGGAAGCCGGGAGAAAGATGACTTCCATTTTTGAAGAGTTCAGCACGATGTGGCAGAGAGACACCCAGTGACAAATTGCAGGGGGACATGCTGCGTGCTGAGTTGGCTAGGGTGAAGAAGGGAAATGAGAGACATATTTGAGTGTTATCAGCAAAAAGGTAATAGTGAAAGGCAAAGGATGAGATCAATCTTTCTAGGGCAAAGGTATAAAGAGTCAAGAGCAGATGTCCAAGGACAAATCCTTGGTGGATGCAGACAGAGAGCTGGTGGGGGGGACTGAGGTTTGCGAGTTCCAAGAGATTTTAAAGGAATGACCTTTCAGATGGAAGGTGATTCAGGCAAGGGCAGATCTGCAAACTTCAAGGACCTGGAGCATGAGTAGAAGGGCGTGGTCGACAGAGGTTCAAAAGGATGAGTATTGAAGAGAATTTGGAATGGGGAGCATTAGAGAGAAAGTTGGAGACATTCATGAGTGTCGTAAATGTGGATTATTTTTTATTTTTCCTTTTTTAATTTTGTTTTGATCAAAACTATGTTCTTTCACAAATTCATTAAACAAACATATTCAATACAATACATCTTGCAATAATAAATATCCATAAAATAAACCAACAAAAACCCTTAAAACCTTTAAATTATTCCTTGACCAATTCCCATATAAAATTATGTATATACATATCACAGTATAAAATAGACTATTCATTTTCCGATATATTCAAAACACCAAATATCATCACAAGCTTTATTATTCAATGGATAACATTTCCGCTATTAAGAGCACAACCAATTGAACAATAATTTTATATATAATACAATCATAACATTTTAGATATATACAATGAGCCTAACATCCTCACTATCTCATTAGTTAAAAATGTTCCTGCCCTGCATTTATTCGAACCCAAATTTCCTCTATATTTGCATCAGAAAACATTCTAAAAGATCTCCCCAAAGATTTTGAGCTGATCTCAACCAATGCAGGACATTACACCAAGATGTGTTTCAACGTTTGAATTGCACCCGCAACTTTACACAAGGAACTATTGTTTTCACTCACGTTTCTATTCGTAGAGCGAATATATAGGATTTCCTCAGTTGCCAATACATTCAAACGTAAACGTAAACATTGTTTTCTAGTGGTGAAGCAAGGAGATTGAATCAGATATTTCAACAGGGAACCCAGAGATTTATCCACCTTTGTGAATGTAGAATGGACTTTATAGGACCTGGTTAAAGCAAAAGTATTGATCCCATCCATTTCTTTCACTTTCTTCTTTACGCGTAATGGATTATCGACTAAATCTTTCCATCCCTGCCCACAATAATCCAACATATTTGATACTCTGGCTTTCATGGAGATTACTAAATTATATGTTTCTTTCTGTGATTCCACATTAAGAGCTTCATACAAAGAATCCTTCATTGGAGAGTACATTTTCCCAAGAATTGAGCCCATTCTCAGTGTAGACCAGACTTGCATTGAAGATAAACCCAACTCATACCTTAATGGGGCAATAGGCATAGAATTTGGAAGGCCCAGCACACGCTTCAATAACAGACCCTCCAACTGCTCCCAAGGCAAGTCGAGGGCTACCAACTCAATTTCCAAGCCATAAAGTACCTTTGGGATAACCTTCCCGACATAAAATCTCAATAATGGCTTCATTGAAAATGTCCAATATTTGTAATTGATTATTTTGATTTGGTGGTACAATCTGTCTATTTTATTCTCAATTCTTTTCAGCACTATGAGTTTATTGAGATTGTTTGTCAAAAAGAAGCCCAAATAGCTGGTTTCTCTCGTTTCAGCGATTACATTCCCATTCAAAGACCATTTAAATCCCTATCCCACATTTTTATGTTTACGAATAGACATGACATTACACTTTTTGTGGTTAATTACTAAGTCGTTCTTTTTTGCATACATACCTAATGCCGTGAGTAGCCTTTGGAGTCCCATAGGAGCAAAATCCAAGAGTGCCACATCATCGGCATATGCTAAACAATTAATTTTGAGGCCTCCCATCTTTGGGCTAATCAAAGAGACCTCCTGAAGTGCTTCTTCTACGTCCATTAGCTAGAGGTTAAAAAGGCAAGTAGCAAACAATCCTCCCTTAGTCCTCTCGTCGTAATTATGTTGTCTGATAAATTGCCTGCAGAGTCTAGCCTAACCTTCACAATTGTATTTGAGTGTATGTGTTCCATGATGGCTAAGAGAGAGGGTGGACTATTCCACTTCTTTAATATATGCCAAAGCAGTTGTTTGTTAACCGTATCAAAGGCCTTACAAAAGTCAATCATGGCTACAAATAGAGTTGGAGTGGGAGATTTCCTGGAGGACTATAACTTATCTTTTAATACGGAAAGGGTGAGACCATTAATGTCGGTGGCCATCCCCTTGCTACACTCTGTCTGGAGATTTGAAATAATACCCTTGTACCTAGCCCAACCTTCCAACTTTTCCAAGATCAAAACTGCTAAAATGTTACTGTCTGCATCCAACAGAGAGATGGGTCTAAAGTTGCAGGGTTCCTCATGGTTACCCTTCTTAAAAATGGGTATAATTATAGATTCCCTTCACGTTACAGGTAAAGTGCTCCTCCTGTGTTACCCCTAATCAAAAATGTTAGCAACATAGACCACATCTCTTTGTTAGATTTCAATATATCATTAGTGAGCCTGTTTGGCCCTGCAGCTCGTGAGGATGAGGCCTTAATGATTAGACATTCAATATCCTCTCTCTAGTATAATACATCCCATACATCAGGGGTCATCAATCTTTTGCGCGCAATGAGAAAAAATGTGCATATCAAATGAAATGGTGAGCAACATCAATTTTTTTGATGAAACATATCGGCGCTCAGTTGGTGGAAAAATGATTGCAACACAAATTAGAAATGTAATAAACTTAAGACTGCCACTAGAACATTTTAACTTGCAGTACTTAATAAAGGTGAAAAGCAGGGATGTCAATTGGTCCAAATGTATTCCTTTTAGACTTTGGCTCTAGCACTTCCTCTATGAAGGGTACATTTTATAGCATGCTTCTTTATGCTGATGACAGTTATTTTGCACTTAACCCCAGCAGTTTGCCAACAGGGCCAGCTATACACAAATGATTAGTTTGAAATTAAATATGATCAAAACAAAATTGATGGTGTTTGGGAAAAGGGTGCAACCTTGTAACTAGTTTTTAAATGAATGTAGATATGAGGAGGTAGTCTCAATTTTATGTAAGCCTGCTCTTCTCAAATAACAGTGCTTGGGTCATTCATTTTAAGAAGACAGCTGAAAGGGCATCATTAAGGATTAAAGAGCTTTTTACAGTTTTCTTTCAAGCTTGAGGCATTCAGATTGGACAAGTGCCTGAAGGTATATAAAGCAAAGGTCTGCTCCATGCTTTTTTATGGCAGCGAAATCTGGGGTGGTTCGAACTGTCATGTCCTGGAGGGGGTGTAAAATAAATTCCTGTGCCAAATATCAGGTCTCCCTCCAGGTAAACCTGATAGCACCCTATGAGATGTCTTGGTGGTGTTCAGTTTGGAGGTTATCTCCTAAGAATTATTTTGGCATGTAATGGCAAATAGTGCATTTCAAAGCACATGCGGCCTGTTAGATTGGTGAAAAAGTGTTTAGGAATAAAAATTATATTTTTCTGAAGTATTTGGAGCCTTTTGTCTCTGCCCAAATGGGTTTTTGCACAAAACATGTTGGCAAACATTGGTCAATACTTTGAGCATTTGATGACCACTTCATGGAGGGGTGTGGTGGTGTTAACTAGGTATTTGGATTATTTAATTGGCTTGTTAATTTAAATGTATTAGTCACTCAATTGGATTCAAATATAGCACAAATTAGTTATGAAAAATGTGGCATGCATTTGCCTTATCTACCTGTTATCCAAGTGCCAGATGGGCAGAGTATCGCATGATGACAACTGTCCCACTAGGACACTGTAATAATAAATATAGGTGAGACTAAAAGTAATATTTCCGATAAATGTAATGCATGGTGGCATCAAACACAATCCTTACTTGTACAAAAATTAGGGCATACAAATTATTTAATAAAGGAAAGTTGGGTATGCATGCCACTCATTTGTCCATTATCCTCCTACTAGCTATACAAAGGAGCAGAATATCATACAAAAAGGTACAGAAGTCAAGAGACAAGTACCACCCTCACACCATTTATATTGTGTAACTACACAGTAAACCTACCGACCAATTCCTTCCAAGAGACGGTGGCAGTTATTGTGCACAATGATTCTCAGACAAGGCATTAATAATTGCATTAAGCTTTATTTTGTTTTTTTATATATGGCCATAATTGATAGCCCATCGGGGAAAATGTGTAAAATACAACATACATATATTGAACAATTGTTAAAATCAAACAATCTGAAAAATCAGAAAAGCACATCGCACCAACCAAAAATCATTGTCTCTCAACATTCATCACGTAAACTTTCATTCACATTCAAAACAATCAACATTAATGTACTCATTCATACCTGTGCAATTCAACACAATTTCTACTGTATGTTCCCAGAGCAGAACAAAACAGTCTATACCAATAGACCTCAATACGTAAACATGTTCATAGTCTTGTAAAGTGCATCAATGTAAATTATAAAAAGGGGTATATATTGGCACATTTCTTTCCATATATACAATTGCTCCGACATGTCTCTGTGAACCAAGTAGCGTCCAACTCCAAACAGGGGAGTGGGACCTCTGATCTTGTCGACTCGAGTTTCGGGCTAGTGGTTGTTAAACACTTTACAACTACTGCACCTCATCAGGACAGACAAATACAATGTTCTAATACATAACTAACGGTCGGTGTGCTAATAGCGTGCATTTCTTCAATGTTCGACTGTATTCTTTCTTGTTAATTTCATATTCCAGTCCTAAAGACCGTTTGTTAACACACAATAGGGAAAGGGAAAAAGGAATGGAAGAGAAACACAAGGAAAAAATAGAAACAATTCATCAGTCTTTTTCCAGTGTGATTACTTTCTAGAAAATGCACATTGTATATTATCACACAACACTTAAAACTCTTAAAAACTCATGAGTGCCAAAAATGCCTTGTCTCTATAGCTGCCCCAGACTCTTGGAACAACCCATAAATTTTATCAATTCCAAAATATCAAACAAGGAACATTAAATTAGTTCTTGTACCATTGCGGAAGAATTTTGTTGCTTGTGCATTGCTCCAACCCAATCCCCAGGCGCAGCCCCAGGTGCAAGGATCACATTATGACCCCTGCAATTTGATAACCTTCTTACCTCTAAGAGTGTCTACACGCATTGTAATAAAAAAGGGGACACCAGACCCATATGTTTCTACACTACAATCCAACAGTACTATTTGTGCATTACCCAGGCCTCACTTTGCAATGTTATCCCACTTTCAAATGCAGCTTACCCTGAATGATGTTGTCTCCACATAGAGTTTGTATCGGGGAAGAGAAGGCGAACAAACGGTGAGTTCCAACAGGTCGATCGCCAGATGTAAACCTCCTGATGGAGGTGGTGAATCAATTCAACCGGAGGGCACGACCTCTGGGGTGTCCCAATGATCCTAGTTACATAGACTCGGTAGTGTCTAAGAATGATATAACAAAAAAGACAATTTAAGCATAATTTGTCTAAAAACCTGATGGGTTTGGTCTCACGTATTTTTACTGCTGCAATTTCCTGACATTAAATCTTAAAGGTAGTTCAGAATTACCTTGCCGAGATCTAGGCTGTTTCTTAAACTGCTGGATTCCAAGTGGGGAATCAAGCCAAACTGCGCTTTCTCCAATGCGGTACAAAAATGGGCAGAGCAAAGGTACCAAGTTAATACGTCCCTGATGTTTTTCAAGACCACGATGTACCCCAAAAGGTGGCCTTAATAAAAGAGACAAAAAACGTTTTCAGTGGAAAACCTCCAGTGTCAGCAACATAGAAATGTGTTCCTGGGATCCAAAGAGGTGAGAAGAGAAAGGACAGGTAAGGAGAGTGTGCGTCCTCCACACATACGACGATGCACATATATATAACGAAGAGGGAACGTAACTATGAATCAAACCCCTGATCAATTATGCGGAAAAAAGCCTGCTGGGACAAGCAAGTCCAGGTGTTGACTAACCGACACCCTTTCCACTAGACTACTGCCCGGCTGTATGTTACTTGAAAGAAACTTGTTGTTGCCATGGTGGGACAAGACTCACATCCTGCCAACTGTTGGAAGAATTGTTCAAAGAAACAATTTACCGATGTACCGTAATCCTGCTTCTCTCTTTGCTCGCAAGCAGGTGTAACAAATAAACATGCACTGCTTTGTTAGCCGGCGGGTGGATTCTGTTTAGCGCCGATACCTTCCATCTTGTTTGCTCTTTTAAAGCTCCTAAATAGAGGAACTAATACGTAGGGGCAAAGGTCAAAGTGGCAACGTACTTCTGTATACCGCCTGGCAGGAATCACGTGTTCCAGTCACATGGTTTTTTATGGACACAGCGGCTCGCCCGATGCGAAAAAGCCCTATGAGCACGCGCCATCCAAATGGCGCGCCAGACCCATACCCCAACGGAAAGGAGGGGGGGAGAGAGAGGAAAGGGGGAACCCACAAAGCCCTATGTGACCCATCAGAACAAAAATGCGTAAAAGGTTTCGTTGGCATCTGCGGATCCGAAATTAGGTTGTAACTGTGTGCATGATCCGATCTGTCTAGTGTCCGTGTTCTAATTTGTGCTCCATTGTCCAGTCATTATCTGTGGCTTGGATTGGATGCAAAAAATTATTATCTGTAACCAAAGCCCATGGTAGTTGGAATCCAATAAAAATTAATTAATAATAAATGACCACAAATGAACAACCAGCAAATGGCCCCCTAGATTCATGCCACTGGTTTCACTCTGTCTGATCATGGTTTTAATCTCTGGTGTGCTAAGAAGCCGAGTGTCAGAGGCTCATAGCTCAACAATACCAGCCATGGATCACCATCCCTCTGGTTAAAGGACTTGAAGGCAAAATGCTCTGTATACTAACCCTAGAGTGGACCTTCACACAACCTGAAAAGAAAGGAGGGCTGAGTTTAACATTGTAGCAGCAAAGGCCATTTGATGTCCTCGTTCAAACCAATTTCATGGGTATTTAACCTATGAATCCACCGTTGTTCCAATTTAGTTAATTTGTATTGCATGGAGTATTGACCGTTATCATGTGACGGTTGATCTATGACTGTCCAGTGCAAGTCATCTTGAGCAGGCAGTACAACAGGCAACACAGAGGAGACGCAGGAGGAGAAGGAGGGCGAGACTGACCCAGCAAATCCCATCAGTGCAGGCACTGGTTCCCTGCAGGCAGCCACCAATCGCTGGTATAAGGGCCAATCCATTCAACCTAATCCCAGCACAGATCCACACCCCCTACTGCCTGAACAGGGACACCATCACCACCATAGTGGAACTGATACATGAAGACTTGGTCAGCCTGATCAACATCCACACTGCCATCCCCACTCTGCTGAAGGTGGCATCAGTGCTCCACTTCCTGGCCACAGGCACCTACCAGCACACAGTGGGCCAGCTGCATGGCATCTCGCAACCATGTTTCTCCAGTGTGCTCAACCAAGTGCTGGATGCACTCCTAAAGCACGCAAGGGCCTACATATCCCTACCACGGACAGTACAGGAGGCGAATGACACCAAAATAGCATTTCATGCACTGGCAGGCATGCCCAATGTCATTGGTGCCCACAACTGCACCCACGTAGAGTTGGTAGTCCCACATGCCGTGGTGGAGATGGTGTACCGCAATCGGAAGCTATACTACTCCATCAATGTGCAGATGGTGTGTGATGCCAGCAAGATGATAACACATTGCTGTGCCAGATACCCAGGATCCACGCATGATGCAATGGTGCTGTGGAACTCCTCGCTACCCCGCTATATGGAACGAGATGCTGTATGACGTGGCTGGCTGCTGGGTGAGTCTGCTCTTTGAGGCATGGTTAGTGTATTGGGGGGTGTACATGCATACGCAAGCAGACTGCTCTCTGGGGCATGGGAGAGTGTATTGGGGTGTACATGCATACACAAGCAGTCTACTCTATGGGGCATTGGAGAGTGTATTGGGGGGTTTACATGCATACGCAAGCAGTCTGCTCTCTGGGCCATGGGAGTGTCCTCAATGGGGTGTCTGGACACTGTCCATGCTGCCAAACGCTGTGCCCATAATCAACAAAATAAGATGCATGACATAGACAATGGAGGCCGACGCACTCTGGCCGCACACCAATGTGTAAATGTCAGACTCACAATCAGCCCACACCCTTGAACATGTCCACTGGACATCACCTGACCATACCCTCAGCACCACAATGCTCCATCATATGGTCACAAAGCTGAATACACATGACCGCACCGAAGCATCTCGCAGGTCAAGCATCCATTAGTGCGCAGTATGAATTCCACCTCAGGCAGTTCCACTGTCACTGCCCCTCCCCGACAGTAACACTACATTACACCATGGCAACATGTGCAGAAGAGTAGAAATGGGAGAACACATGCGACAAGGATGCATCAAATTGAACCCATGAAGTAGTGAGCCACACCTGCATGGGTGCGATTGGTGCGGGAATCACCCACAGCACATGAGTACCAGCATGCAAGTCGACACCCTGCATCATCTAAGGTACTCTTCTCTATACTGGCAGACACTACCAACAATCACATTGTGCCATTGTGACTAGTGTGAAGACGTTGAGGGACATGTGCATGGCGTCAACAATAATCCATATGCATGATTGTCTAGATAAGCAGTATTATGTAGTCCATCAGCCTAATGCATCAAACATTGCTGAACATGCTTTTGGTCTCATCCCCTGCCACACAACCCTCACATGTGTGTACATCATGGACCTTGTCACACGATCTGGGTGGCTGGTGATTCCAATGTCAACACCCCTAAGTCGTGTACGTCACCCAAGACCAGTTCCATGGATTGGCAAGTTGTGTAGAGGGCAGAGAGTTGTGTAGATGTGAGGGCAATAGCTGCCATTGACGAAATACTGCATGTGAGCATGAACGATGTACAGATCGAGCACAAATGGAAATTGAGAAATACACTCACACATATCTTATTGTGCTCCCATGCAGGTGATGCTGGCTATCCCCTGAAGACGTGGCTCCTCACCCCTGTCAGGAATCCGCAGAACAGGCACAAAGAGGACTTCAATCGTGCCCATACATGCACTCGTGTGGTCATAGAGCAGACCTTTGGCCTGTTGAAGGCACGGTTTCGCTGCCTCAGCAGGTCGGGTGGCACCCTCATTTATGGGCCTGAGAAGGTGGGCAAGATCATCATGGTATTTGCCATGCTGCACAACATGTGCATCCGGCGGAACGTACCTCTGCCATCTGAGATGGACCAGCCACCACCAGGTGAAGTTGAAGATGAGGAAGGAGTATATGTTGGACATCGGCCAGGTCGCGATACACATGAGGGACGCGCTGTGCGCCAATCAGTCATAGACCATTCTTTCTTATGCACTGGGATGGAGGGGTTCTATGAATGTGGGACTCTGGGCACTGTCATGCAATATATTGACACACACGGAAGAAGCAATGTCCAGTCATGTGTTATTTTTTTACACAACGGGTGTATTGTACAGATGGTACTTACAATGTGAATGAACGCTCCACCCCTCTCTCCCCCCAACACCCTCACACACCCTACCACTGAAGAAGCCCAGGGTTTGTCCGACATCCTCAGACAAGATGCCTCCTACATGGCTGTAGTCATCATAGCCCTCTTACTCATCACCACTACGATGTGCGGATGCAGCTGCCTCCCCAACCGAGCTTGTGGTGGCGGACTGTGAGCCGTCCTGCTTAGTTTCCACAGATGTGGCCACCCTGTGTGGATTGTGTCTCCAGGGGTGCAGAGGCAGGTGTCTGCTGGTCCTGTGTTGGTGGCTGCGGAGCTGGTTGGGCACTGGTGAGTGCCTTGTGTTGTACTTGGACCATCCTTGTTCCCCTCGACGTGGATGGCCTGGTGCTATCATCCCCGCCCCTGGGCCTTTTGGCAGGTGTCTTGCCCCATGCACTTGCATCGTGTTCATCGCTCTCTGTATCAGTGCCTGTGGGGGACAGAGAGAGGCAGGGCATCAGTTATGCTAGTACTTGCATCATGCATGCATTGGTATTTGTGCAGTTAGTGCCATGTGGATTGTTGCATGCTTGTTGCGGCAGACAGTGTGGGTACAAGAATTGGGGGCGGGGGAGTATTGCCATCCCTCAGGTGCTGACATGTTCACCATGGTGTCTGCTGTGGGGCCTATGGGTGTGTTGTGTCTTGCGTGCTGTGTGACACGTGCAGTTCATCTGTTAATCGGGTGTGTATTTGGGTATGGGAGCGGCATGCAGCATGCATTTTGATGTGACAGTGATGGGCCCAGCATCTAGACAGGGATATGTGAATGTGTGTATGATGGGCCATGTATTGGCTCGCATCACATTCACATTTGTTGGACAACTATGCTCATTGGATGTCAGGTGTTTGTGGGGACACTCACCTTCACCTGCCGATGTTGGGACTCCGACCTCCTGTCCACCAACTCCTTCGATGGACTCCACATCAATTGTAGTGCCGGAGGTCTCTTCCCACCTTGCCAATTTTATGGGTGAGTGGGCACCGCTGCCTGTTGCCTACCCCTGGCTGCGATTGGCCGACAGGATATTGCGCACTCGCAGGCGCAGGGCATCCCAGCACTTTTTACAGTCCTTCACGGTGCGTGCAGTGGTGCCAACCGCACTCACTTTCCTTGCCACATCCTCCCATATCTCCTTCTTCCTCAGCTGTGCTGGACGCCTCAGGTCAGCACAGAAGACCACATCCGCATGGTCCACTAGCGTGTCAGCTACCATGTTGTGCTCCTCATCCTTGAATTTGGGTTTGCGCAAGCGGGCAGTGCCTTTCTGGGTTGCTTTAGACATGTTCTCCAAGGTGTGTTAGGGTTTTTGCCTGCACAGGTCCAGTCTGTTGAGAATGGCAATGGATTGTGTTTTTGAAGATGGCCACCGGAACATTTCCCATTCAGGCGCGATGATGTTGCTTCCGGTGCAGGTAATAACAGACCCGTCATTACCACTGTGTTAATACCAGTACCGCTATTTGGGGCATGTCGATGGCGGAGGAAGTATCTGCGCATTTCATGATGCTGCTATCTGGGGGTTTGAGGGACGTTACCGGCATGGCGGTAAAACCGTTACCAGCATCCAGGTATGTGCGTACTCGCACACTCATAATCAGCCGCTGTTCGTGGGATCAAGGCTAGACGGACATGTTGTTACCGACATGCCGGTAATGACAGATTTTTGGCACAAATCTCGTAATGAGGCCCACTGTTGCAAACGTGTCACGATATTAGGATTGGAGACCATAGAGGCATATCATCCACACTGCTTTCTCTACAAAGACATTTTTGGTGGCCAAAGATGCGTCAAGATGTTGGTTCCTATTGCAGAACATGTGGGACCTGTGCATAAGCCAAAAAACCTGACACCAAACATGCAAGAAAACTCTGACAACCATTCCCGCCCTCTCGTCCCTGGCATACGATTGCCACAGATTTTATTGTGGACCAACCAGCATCAGAAGGAAAAACAGTCTTTATTGTCACTGTGGATGGCACATTTATCCACATTTCCTGCCATACCAACGGGCGTGGAAATGAGTCAAACGTTCTTCAAAGACATTTTCAGGCTTCATGGACTACCTACCCTGATTATTTCGGATCGAGGATACCAATATACCTCCAAGTTCTGGAGTGCCCTTTATACCAATAATAGGAATAAACAGATGCCTTTTCTCAGGTTATCATCCTCAATCCGGTGGTCTTACAGAAAGAACTAATGAGGCTCTCAAACAGTACTTAAGATGTTTTGTCTCTACAGCCCAAGACAATTGGGCTTCGGTACTACCATCTGCAGAATTTCTCTACAATAACTCATTACACTCCTCTATCAAAATGACTCTGTTCTACTACAGCTATGGCTATCATCCCTCATGGTTACCTTTTGTACATACTCATTGTACTATGGTACCTGCTGCAGAGTATTTTTTGCAAGATCTTCAGAAGGTTCAAAAACAAGCCTTACAATCTCTTCACACCGCTCAAGAACAAACCAAGAAATATGCAGACCTGCACAGGAACCAGAATCCTACATTCCAAAAATGGGATCACGTGTGGCTCTCTAGTAAATACCTATCTTTGCACCTCACCAAGGGAATGTTCTCCCCTACATATTATGGAACATTCGTGATTAACAAAATATTCAATCCAGTTGCTTTTTCGTTTCAAACTACCTGAATTGTGGAATGGAATACATCCAGTTTTTCATCTGAAAGTGTGTTTGCACACTCTGGTTGTGGGTGTTTTTTTCTCCCCCTCGTTCTTTTGCTCCCGGAACTTTGTCTAAAAAACTCTCTGTAGTTGTTGCTATTGTTGGAAGGTACCTGTGAAGACACACTACTGTTATTGCTCTCGGTAGACACTGCATGAATGGCTCTATTCTGGGACAATCTAACTGTGGCAATGTTAGAATCAGAACTCGATAAATGCAAAGAGCTACCTTGTTTGTTAGTGTGTGTAGTGTTTCTGTACCTGTCCATCTATGTATATACATCCTATACATCTTTGTTTAGATAGTCATATGTATCCCATCTATATTCCTGCAGTTTGTTCTGTTCTAACTCATTTCAATGCCCATGAAGTTTGGAGTTGATGTCTTCTTTTAGTTTATCTAAATCATTCTTGCCCAGTAGTACCGTTAAATCACTTTGTATTTCTAGGATGTCTTTACTGATTGAATGTAGTTGTGATGACTGATCTTGTATTGGAAGCAAGATTAAATATAAGGAGAATTTATTCAAGATTGACTCCCATTTCCTAATGAATTCCTTACTCTCCTTGTAGAGTGTGGGTCGTAATGGGATACGCAATCCCCTTGGTATTCTCTGTGCTCTGTAATATCTATTCAAGGTAGAGGCATGCAATTTCCTATTGATTTCTTTCTTTAACAGGTATTCTAAATGCTTAATTGTCTTGTTATGGTAACCATGAGACGTTATATGTTCAGTTTGCTGAATTAGGCCTAAAATATCCTCTTGTGTGGTGAAACCTAAGGTCTCTGCCCTTTTATTAGTAATACTTGCTATCTCATCGAATAACATGTCGGTGTGCCTCTGATAAAGTGGTGCAAAAATTACATTCTATGAAAATATGAGTGAAGCGGGCACCACCTAAAAGTTCCAATCAAGTTCTCACAAAAGAAGTACTTTCACAAATGTAAGTGGAAGTATTCATATACGGCGATAACCGAATCCCGCTTTGCACCATGCAGGAGACAATAATGCATTTACAGACTGGGTAACCTCCAACAGTACCGGTTACACTCTCGTAGTGAAGACTACAGAACGATTCTATCAATTATTCCAAAGAAGTGCTTGAGTCTTCAATGTGGAAAGCACAATCTTTATTGCATTTTTTTACTTGTCACCTAGGCTTTTGTGGCAGGCAGACTAGCCATTGTGTTTCGGGCTACCAGGTCCTTCATCAGGGTGACAGCTCAAAATAACAAGAAAAAACTCTCATGAGTCCCTCACAAAATATTAACACATCTGACTTCATGTATACAAGAAAATCCTGAAAACATGTTCAAAAGCCAGACAAGGCCAAGCCCAAAAGGGCTGTGACTGTTGTTTGGCACCAAGCTACCACAAAAATGGGCTGGAAAGATAAAATGATAATGTATTCAAATGTATGGATGTCACGGAAGGTGTTCAAGGTGCACATGTTTAGGGGATTCGGTTTGTGGAGAGATAAAGGGCTCAGACACATGAAGGTTTCGGTCAGCTGTACAATCTTGATACATTTCAGTATTGTACAGCAAGGTTTCCCACTGCCTTTACTCAGACCTGAAATTGGAAACTTAATTCTTCATTAATCAGAGATATTGACATCCAAGAGTATTATCCACGAGAAGCTGATGTAGCTAAAAGCAGTGCTTCAGATGAAAACAATATCAACATTATCTAAGGCGTTGGACCTCTGCACTAAACCTCTTAGTGGTTACGCTGGGAAAAGATGTGGGGAATATTTCTATCGACGAATGGCGAGGACCAAAAGCATTGCCCAGAATAGTCGCAATTTGCTTCCACCTCAGGGTAATGCAACTTAAACATCTATACAGGATATATTCCTCCTGGGAGAAACTGCACACAATAGGAAGCTGCTCAGATGGAAGGAACTACCAACGGAGCAGCCCTGGGAGGGAGAGGGGATCGGCCCAAGATATCAGAGTGACGGAAAGGCATGAGCACGTTTATGGTGCTTGAGAGACAACGAGCATACGTTAAGATTTGAGGTCTTTAGTGGTAATATTACCACAAGGACCTGGAATAGGCTACGGGGTCAGTGGAACTATCCTGGAGGAAGTGATCATGAGGTGAACGGGCTGTATGACCTGTATTATTAACTTCCCATTACCTCTATCATTAACTGCCTTAGAAAATACAATGAAATTACCATTCTGAATAGGGATTAAGTGATCCACTGCTCCCAATCACTGAGAGAAAACTGATATGGGATAATTGCACAGTAATTACCTCTCGTGGAAAGAAAATCTGGGCCACCTGCTTAATGAGATTCCTTGATGAGGCTGGATTGTTCATAAACTCTTCAGTGTGATTTTTCTCTGGGGCCGAGGTAGATACTTTAGATACATATAGAGAATTGTTTTGCCTGCGTTGACTTGAGGGAATACTTCCTTATTGATCTACTGTCAATGTGGACTAAGAATGGATTTTAAGTAAGACTCCCTCAAGGCTCCCTGATTTATATACATAAATACAGATGGAAAACACTGTTTACTTTCTGTATTTATTTGCAAAAAATGGAGAAAGGCGGAAAGTAAGGTCTCTTGCTTAGGTCTTCAAGTTGACAACCGTGCCTTTTTCCGTCCAATGTCTGTGGCAAGTAACACAACAGAGAGGCTTTAAAAATGAACTTCTTTCCATTTCAAGATGTTTAAATGGCTGCAGAGATGTGTCTTGGCTCAGCAGCAAGGGCAGGCCATTTATGTTTAAGGTGTAAATAGATTGTGGCTTGATGTGCAACTACTCAGCTCTGCGAGCATCCCGGTACAGGTATACAAGCAATACATGTTTTCATTTGACTACATATGGAAAAATACTGCTTGCAACTTGTTTTTTTACAGAGCAAAAAATAAATGTGGATACAGAACGAAATGTAGAAAAAATAAATACCATAAAACCGAGAGGCTTAGTTATAAAGTCGTTTCTGTCCCCAGGGAGTAGCTACCGGAGGTTTGTGGATGGAGGGCAGTTTAATTTTGGCTTATCAGGTAGCATGCCCCCCCCCCCTTTGAGGGAACTGCTGCCCGATATATCTCAGGAGATGTTTATTTAATGGTAGCCAGAAGTTGCAGGGAAATTACTACCATTTCCTTTTTGTTCACTTTTGACCCGGTTGTATTCTTTCAGGCACTTGTCATCTTTTCTGCCCCACATCCCAATCCCAGCTTCCTGTGAAAGGACAGGTTTCATCCTAGCAGGCATAATCATTCTTTTATGCATTAATTGCATGGGTGCAATTTTAGGGGGGGCAAGGATGTTTGTCCGGGTCCCCCACAGCTTTCGTGGCACACCATTTTGACCCCCTCATTTGGCAGGGGCCACTTTCCTTTAGCTGTCATAATCCCCCAACATTTTCAGCAAAGTTACTCCAATGATTAATCGTCACCTTATACTACCCGATACTATGGAAGGACACTCAATGCTGCACCGGGTACTCTGTTCTGCACTCCTAGAAATAGAGGGGCAGAGGAGAGGGGGAGATTAGCATCATGCCCCTCAGGCGCCTCAGGCCTGGACTGCAGAATTTCCAACTCCCCTTACCACTCTCCACGCACTTGGAGTATCCACCTAACTGGGGGTTTCTTTTCATCACTCTTCTGGGGTTGCGGCCCCTTCATCACTCTCCGGAATCACTATTCCTCACCGGGCATTGTAGACAGGACTCCACCCTGTCCCATAGTTAGGAGTCGCACCAAATCCGTTGCTCAGTTCCCCCGTCCTGGCCCTAAGGCCTCTGTGGAACGCACAGCACTGCCTTGGCAGGGCCACACACTCTCCACCAATTGGAGCAGCTCATGATCTGGTGTCTAATTACTGCTCCCATATCCTGACCCAGCAGCATGGCAGCACCTCCAGCCCCAACCAACACTACTTGCAGTAGAGGAGGAAAGGGGGTTGTACCCCTTTTTCACCATTCTGTTCCTCCCAAATACTATCATATCCCTACTAGAGTTCCTGCTAAAGCTCCCACTCCACTTCCTATCCTTATAGTGGCACAGTAGGCACCTCAACCCTGTGCTCCCTCTACAGGAGCCAAAATGGTACTGCTCCACGAGGTGGCAGCTTGTCCATAATGGAGATGGGACAGGGTCTCACCTCCCATCATGGAGGTGCCTGGCAGGGCTATAGGTCGCTGAGTCTCACAGCTTCTGCGGCTTCTGCGCCAGCTCTGTACTTTGTATTATGTAGTGCCAGTGGCCCGGACTGGCATCCAGTCTAGTCTACATCTGCACACAGACAAAGATCGAGCATGTCCACTGGCCCATGAGTGGCATTAAGCAAAGGGCACCTGGCCTCAAATGGATCCTCCAATGTGTGTCTGTTCATAAACCCATGGTGGAATTCTTCAGGCTGGTCCATTTCAGGCCTTGAGAGTAACAGAGTTTAACAAACCGGAGCATGTACAATAACAGCGCATGCCCATTGCTGTGAATATGGCTCTTCTGAGGTTTGCTATGAGGCGCAGAGGAGGCAGTAGTCAGGGAGAGGTTTGGTTCCTCTATAACACTTTCCCATTCATCGGTTATGTGCATGATATGACGGGAGTTGACAGAGGCAGGCAGCTGCTGAGCCTCTGCCAAAGGAGAACGCTCTGGCTGAAAAGATTGGCATGTGAAGAACTAGAGAGAGGATTTATACGTTGGCCCTCATTACGGGGTTGCCAGAAAACCCGCCGGTAAGCGGCTGCTTTCTGGCAACCCTGTAACAGCCGTACCACCGCCTGAAATCCTGGTGTCACCGGGACATAACCAGTGGCGGCGGTAACGGTAAATCCCGATTTCATGGCGTCCCGCAGGACGCCATGAAATGGGGACACGGAAGCAGTGGCACCGTTGCTAGCGGTGCTGGTGCTTACGTGACAACCATGCCATTAGGGGCCTGAAAACCCAGCAGGTCAGGCCTGCCGGGGGATCCGTGGCCCCTGGCAGGATCGTTGCAGTATGGTGGTCTGGAAAGGATGCCAGTACCTTGCTACCGGGACCCTTATTTCTGGACCGCCATGCTCCGAATGAGGGCCATTAAGTGACAGGATGTGGTGAGTGAGGCTCTTTGCTTCAGCGGGAATGCAGAAACAGCATAACAATTTGCTCAACTGGGCTGAACTGGTGTGACACTGCTGAAACCAGCACCACCATTTTATGAGGTCAAAGTAGAAACCTGCATGCCACTATGTTTTTATGGCCAACATAGACATTACATTGTCATTTAGACTGACATTACAATTTACTCGTGGCAATGCAGCAGCCAGGATGACAATGTGCTCAATTGAGGCAAAAGTTGGAGGTTAATGTCGAGTATGGCATCACAATTTTCTGGAGCAATGTAGATATCGGCTTGCTAATGTGTTTACTTGGTGTACCAATGGCATGGCAATGTTGAGTTTTACATCACAACATTGCCTGCGAGGGGCTTGCGGAAACTAACATCTCTAACTGGGGCACACTTGCATGGCTTTGTTGAAGCTGCCATCCCCATGTTCTGGGAAATTATTGAACACAGCAGGACATGACATTGTTGAGACTGACTTTTTTATTTCATTAGGGGCATTATAGAAACCCGGTGTGCTTAACTAGGGGCATCTCTGGCAGGCCGCTGTGCAAACGGGCATGACATTAACAACACTGATTAACAGAGGTGGTTTCAGACCGGCTTGGCAGTGTGGAAATTGACATGGAAATGTTTAACTGACAAGCTGGTGCGCATTGAGTTGCATTCTGGCATGCGTGGGAGCACCCTGGTGCATTGGAGCATCTCCCCCGGCATCTTGGCACATTGCGCATCCTGTTTGCAGGAGCTTGGAATACATCAGCAAGGCCCCGACATTATTAACAGCACTATGGGTGATTTGAGCATTACTCAGATAAACTTTGGAAAGAACCTTACATGTGGGGGCAATGCCCCTGTAGAAAATCCTGTTTGTCTCGGGAGGATAGCTCAGGGGCAACGTGCTCGCCTTGGAAGCAAGACGACACGGAGCAGCACAGGTTCTATCCCCGGGTCCGCGCTTAGTAACCTCTGGGTATTAAGCGCGTTATAAATAACCAATCATATCATGTCATACGTTATGTTCTGCCATTACTGATGTTCCGCCGGTTCTGATTGTAGCCTACTAACTGGCACAGGAAGAATGATCCTGTAAATATAATGGTCAAAGGATGTCTGTGTATTGGGGACTGGTCATGGGGACAGCCCCTCCATTAAATATGCAAAGGTATCCCTCCCCTGAAACCTGACTTCTCCTCTCAGCCCCTCCTTTTCTAGAATGTAGCGCGGCTCCGGGTGTTTGGGTATAAAAACATTATGTGGAGTGACGGGTGGTGCAGCCGATTTATTCTCACCTCCAAGTCATGATGCTGTCCGCATGAGAATGTTTTTTTACTGCTACCTGCCTGGTATTTGGTCCACTGTAATCAGGGACCACAGACAGGCTGTCTCGTGTTTCTCCCACCATTCATGTAACTAAGAAAGCCTTGCTTGCAGGGGTGTTGCTTTGCTAGGCCTGGAAAAGATATGGGGCTCCGCTAATGTTGGGACTGTCGGGACAGGGGGCTAGCTAGTCTTTTGGTTGAAGCCCCTGAGCTTCTATCCAGGGCTACAACCAAAAGACCCAGGACTGTAGCCCCTTCAGACCACCCCCCCCCCTTAGCAACGCCTATGCTTGTTTGTAACAGCACTACGATGCCCTAGGCCTGCTTTGTGCGCTTTATAAATGTAACAAATAAATAAAGATATGTCTCCAAAGACCAGACCGGTCTCACCTCAGGTGATGGCTCTTTCACTACTGATCACACTTGACATTTTATCACAAAACATCGCAGCACGTGCCTACCCCCTTCAGATATCTGTGTATTTCTCAGATTACCCAACTGGCAGCAAGCAAACGAGGAGCAAGCAACGTGTTGAGGCAGTAAACTAGGATGGGGTACATGGGGCCTGCTCAACATGCAATTCTGATCAAAGCTGCGATTTAGGTTCTATGACGACACATCTCCATAAATAACAGAATAAAATGGATTATGAAGCACAAGCACATTGTGAATTACATTCAGTGCAATAACACTTTAATGGCAGGACTTGCAGTTGGGAAAACAGTGTTTAGAATCCCGATGACCTTGATTAGAATTCCAAGTTATTCAATCACTGCCAAAGGCTTGTTGTTAGAGACTAGAGAACACCCTGCGTCCCACCCTGCCCACTGCACCACGCATGCATTGTGCTACTTCTGTGTTGCCAGCCACTGTCCAATCGCAGCCCTATTTCTATGTTGGTGGACGGTGCCGTTGCTTTTATTTTGAAAATCTATTCAGCCCGCATATTCCATCACAGCCTCCTCTTCTTAGTCCCTCCTTTCCAAAAGTCAGCAAGTCTCCTTACCACACACCTCGGGCCACAACCAATCACTAAAGTGAGGCTCTACTGACAGCTACAGCCCCGCAGCGTTGCACAGCGCCTGCTCCCCTCGCATCCCAGAATGCCTTTAGGGGGAGAGGGGCAGAGCTCTGTGAGGCTGTCACATTAAAGCACAGAGAGGGGAGGAGAAAGGGCTAAGGAGGGGGGAGTGAGATGCAGAGAAAGAGATTCAGAGAGAGAGAGAGAGACAGAAACCTGTATTGCACGCAGTGGTAAAAGTGTACCAACAAAGTAGTGGAACTGTGGTCTCGGCAGGGGGGAGCTTAGGCGGAAGCCTAGTGCAACATATGACAAAGTGTTCAGCCGGGACAGTAACTAAGGCTCCCATTACAGCTTTACGCTTGCACAGGGACATAGCTGGACAAATCCTCTGTATGGAATGGTGAATATGGTCGTAAAAAGTACAGGAATGGTAAACAGATAAATAAAAGTAGTGGAACACCGCTCCGCCCGTTCCTGCTCACTTCGATCACTGATTATGCGTTGGACTAAGCTGGTGCATATTAGATCTATTGGCACAATATTTAAAGCTGCTTTCTTATTCTACTGACATACGATGTGTCATTGGTATTTGATTCATGCCAGTGTGGTACTGACACACCATATTGGGCATTGCTTCTTTAATGTTGCACAAATATACATTTGTCTACTGTGCGTCAAGTGTTTGTATGCAGCACACCATATTTTAATGCACATCTATTTATTTATTTATTTTTGGATTTGTAAAGCACACTGCAGCCCTCTAGGCAACGAGGCGCTATAAGTATACTTAAGGAGGCTTGCTTGTGGGTTACAATAAGCGGCCCAATGTGTGAATCTTAACAACATACAGTTACATGTTCTACAGTACAGAGTGTGTCGAGTACAGATTATGGCAGTGCTCGAGGCATAAAGTAGAAAGCAGAAAGGCTCTTTAGACAAAGAGCCTTGTCTTTAGGGCCTTGCGGAAGGCAGCATGGGACTCGATGGATCTAATCTGGTCTGGGAGTTTGTTCCAGAGAGTGGCGGCCATAGTTGGGAAGCTAGATCCTCCAGCACGCACTCTGCGTGAATGGGGTACTGTGATGCGGTTAGCATATGCCGTTCTTGCGGGTCTGGAGGCTGTTTGTCTGGAGATCCTTTGCGTAAGGTATCTGGGGACGAGGGCGTGAATACATTTGTGGGTAAGGGCTAGTGTTTTGAAGACGACCCTCTACATCATTTGCTGTTGAGGAATGTTGGTCTACATCTGCAGAATTGGAATATTTAATGTGTTGCTCCCCTATAAACTTCCAGGTAATCCTATGGTTTATAATCCAATGTATCTGAAAAATGACTTTATAAAATGCACTAATTCGATCCATAGTTTTTTTTGTAATGGAATTTGGGCTACTCGCTTGCATCTATTCGAAGACATCATTTACACTTGTTAAACAATAGAAGAGCTGCCTGCGGCGTCGTGTTTATCATTCCATAGACTTCTATTAAGGTGAATTAAAGTGTAGTGGACTAGGCTAATGTTTAACAGTAAGACTATAACTAACCACAGTGTTCTTCCCTATTTGGAACCTTGCTATGAACACGATGGTCTTTGAAGAACTTTGCTCTCAAGTCTCTTCTTCAGTCTCAGGCGTTAATGTGGGAATAGAGGCTGCCTGTCCTACTCCTGGCTTCTGCACTGGCACACTTTGTGGTCTTGGGAAAATAATAATGTATCCCTGGGGACCATCCCCGTAATTAACAATCAGATGGAAGAGTTTCTTCAAAAACACCTCTTCTGATGCCTTGGTTCAACTATTCCTTTCCCTGGCCTCATCCGACTCTTCTTAACTCTCCCAAGATGTGGCTAGTTTATAGGTTTCCATAAGCCCATGATTTTACACTGCTTAAGCTGCTCCTCTGCAGGACTGGACCCTGAGCACCGTGGATTTCTGATACCCTAAGGCAGGGAAGATGCAAACTTTGGTAATTAAGAATAGAACGTGCTTCCATTACCCAGAATCCCATGTAACTCTGGAATCTGCACTAGAAAAATATCAGATGGGCTATAACCACCCATTTTCAACAGCAGGTTGAACTGGATTTAGTTCGCAAACTTTGTTTCCCCGGACTGCCCTTCATAATAGCGAGCAACCAATATCCCCAACCACCCGTCCGTTTACCAACGTGGCTGCCCAGAGCAACTCCTGCTGGGTCCGAAGTCCAACTACTGGTCAATGTTGACTTTCTGTCTCTTATTAACTCAAGGAATGTCACAACATCCTGTGATGACCCCGTCCCCGCAGCCAGCTCGACTATCTTTCACATTGTCGCCTTGCAATGTTTAATAAGATGCTATGTGCTGCAGGTAGTATTTCCATTGCGGTTTCAAAATGGGACATGTGTCGCCTTTGATCAAAAGCGGACATTAAACCCTCCTGACCTTGACAACTTCCGCCCGGTGCTTTCTGGGGTTCCATGAGTTAAAATAACGGCAAAAATGGCCATGGACGCAAACTATTGCGGCAAAAACCAGTGGTTTTGCTGCTGCAATCCATGTAAAGGATGCAGGGGACACCCCTGCAACCCCTGGACCTATTATACCATTTAAGGGAAGCAGGGGACACCCCACAACCCCTGCTCCCCTTAAATGGTATAATGGGGTACTCCTTTACTGGGTCGAACCATAGCATTTTTGCCGCGATTTTTGCACAGGCGACATTTTTGCCACGATTTTATCACTGCATACCGCTTTCTGGGTCACTGCCTTGATTGTTATGTGTCAGCACATCCCCAACCATCCCTCTGCTGCCTGTCCCTGACTCCATTCTTATCAATTTGGTGAATGTTATGTTACTGGGAGTTTTGTAAAGCGCAGCATTCACCAAAAGGTATATTGGCACCGTGAAAGTGATAAACAGATGGTCTAATGACAAAAGGCTCATTCTAATCATGCCAGTATCCTGAAAAGGCTATTACCGTTTCCGGCACTCGGGCCGGCGGCACTGCTGCTGGATTATGAATGCCCGAGGTACGGTGTTAATCCCCATTCATAGAGTCCCATAGTTCTCCATGATGGATTTTTTTTTCCGGTGGGGCACTGGAGGTAACTCAGGTGCTGTGACAAATGAACTTCCATGGCACCAGTGGTCCAGGGATGAATATCGGTTTCTAAACCATCAATCAGCCCTACACCTCTGGTACACTAGAAGGGATCCATACAGATTGGAAACACAAGTCAATTATATACCTCCTTGTCCAATTTTGGTAATGTGGATGGAACGGCAGGCTTATCTCTGCAGGGTCATGGATCGTTGGTTAGTTACAACACAGCGAAAATACAATTATTACCCAATGATAAAAGGGACTGTCCTGTCAGGTTGTATAACATATCTGCTTTATTATTATTCAACAGACAGTTTGAACAAACTACAAAATACAGCCCACCCTGTAAAGGAATGCAGAGGACAGACAGTTTTCAAGAAGGAAAAGGCATACTGACAGGAGGGTAGTTGGTAAAGTAATTAATCTCAATAGTTCAAGGATACTTGGTTTCAACACAAGGGGAGCAATGGGTCGTAGAATGTCACTAGGGGCCTTTGGAGAAGGACAAGGGGGACAGAACCACAATGTACCTTGTGCTTGTAGAAGTTCACGGTGCTCGATAGCGTTGAGTCCGTTTCAGGGTGCTTTGCAGCTTCTGTGAAAGAGTTCAAGACGGGAGACAGATGCGGGTATCAGGCGGCAGGCGGTTTGGCGAGCACGTCTGGATGGATGGCTGCAGACTGGCCTATATGGCCGCTCAGGATCAGGACTCATTGTCTCAGTGCTGGTTGGCAGGTCTGAAGTACAGGACAAGGGATCTCGGATGGCGTGAAGGTCTGCAGCGTGACAACAGTCAGCGGTGCAGTCGGGTGCAGCTCGAGGGGCTCGACTGGCTTGAAAATATCCTTTCAGGTGGATGCTGGTTGATGCTTGTCAATGTTTTGCAGGCAACAGCCATGTCCTTGGTTTGATTCAGAGACTCTCTGGCATTTCCCACCTAGGAAGCTTGCTGCAGAGCCTAGGAGGTCACACTGTGTGCTGGCTGGGTGCTGGTTCTGGAGCTGCTAGAGGGTCCTCTAGATTCAGTATCTCCCTCTGTTCCCTGGGAGATGTTTAGAGGGGGGACCTTGCTTCCCTCTTTGGAAATCCTGGCCTTCCTTCACTGGCCGAAGCTGTAAGGCAGACTGTATCCCCAGCCAGGTTCTAAATTTTCCTTGTTATTCTTTGCTAGGTCCTCATATAATCTGCGAAAAGAGGGGCTCAACCCTCTTTTAAAGCCAAATGGGCCCCAGTGATTGGTGTAGGGTAAGCCTACCTTAATGAACCAATCCTGGGTCCCCACCAACAATCTTCTATTATGCGTGAGGTCATAATCAGAGTGCTTTGCAACAGGAAAGGTAAATGGATGAAACCCTTTACTAGTAAGTCCCACCCATCTTTCTTTCTGTTGTGGATCAAAGGGTCTCTCTGGCTAATTGAGCTCTCTGTGGTTCCTGATTAAAGGCAGGTCTCCTTTGAAGTTGTGGCAAGAATAGACTTTCTGTCTCCATCAAATCACATACTCCTACCCTCTGAAAGGGGTCCCCCTGCGGGGGTTGCCTACTGTAAACACATGTACCAAACATGACACTTCACTGCCTTTGGTACTGAGGGTGGTAGCAGGCTTCAGGTTGACACAGTACACATCAAAGGTTGTTGGAGGTTTTCCTGTCTCTTGTTAGCCTCTGCAGCTAGACCCCATGTGCGCCTGTTTGAAGTATATGTTAGGAGTATGCTAACTATGTTTAATTGCTGCCACCATTCTGTTGTTCCAACAAAGGATAGGTCAGATCCATGAAGCGTTTGTTATGTTAATTAGGCTGGCCATGGCAGGGGGAAGGTTTAGCCCTCCCCTTTTGAGATGCCGTGATGTACTCCTGAGTGTCACATTCTAACTAAATGTGGCCGGGAGGACTGTGCCTGTAGTCTGTGTCCACCCAGAGTGCACGGGTCTATGTGTATGTCATGCGGTGAGCATAGGAAAATGCGTGCAGATTAGCCCCATACATTTTCCAGAGGTTGACCTACCCTCATTCAATTTCATATGAAATTTTAAAAAAAGCCCAGGTGAGCACACACCCACCGTGCGGATGGTCGTTCCGATAAAGTGCCGGTATTCATGAAATGTCCCATACGTGCCCGGTAAAAAATGATCTGTTTCCTCACCGGGAGCCAATGTAATGAGCGAACAGCTGGAGACAATAATATGTTGATGTTTCCAATACTTCAGTTACAGCCTTGCTGCAGTATTTTGGACTCTCTCTTGTCCAGAGATCATAGACTTTTAAGGACCTAAGTTGATAGAGAATTCAATACCAGAAACTAGTGTAGGAATGCTAGATTGATAAATGTATTTTCCTAAAAATAAAATAGCAAGACTTTGTTACCGACACCACTTGCAAATTCAATGTTAGCTTGTGTCTAGAATATTACCAAGGTTAACCTCTGGACTTAGGTTGGGACATTGCCCAAAGGTGCTTGGCCAACATAATGGGTGTTCCCACCCAAAAGGTGGCACTGAGATAGCTAGCGTTAAAGTGGACGGGGTTGCCATGCATATACAGGATGGAAGTAGCGCATCCTTTTGTTTTTAGATATCTTGTCAGGTTTCCATACTTGACTATAGGACACTACTCTCGAGTTGCAGGCAGAACAGCCCCATTGTTTGCAGAAGAATGCGTTGTAAAAAGCTCCTCTGCACTGTTGGTGACTTGCACATATTGGATTTTTACACGTGATTCCTTACAAAACGGATTGCTTACTGTATAGCTTTTAAACTAATTATTCCACAGAAATTGTGCTGTAAAATGCACCATCGTAACACATTCTTTTAAAATGTTTGTGGTGGAGAACTCCCAACCCCTCTTTGTTGGTTCGGGCTATGTCGGTTTCTCCGGCATACTCGGTGTAAACATTTTCTATTTAAAACCCTCTAATGAAAAAAATCACCAACCGCCACTGGGTCTTTTTAAAAAAAATAAAACGTTGTATTGTTTTACAAATAAAGAACACATCAAAACCATCTGCTGATCAGGTATCTCACTCCCGCCACTGGGTCTTGACCTAGATTGTCTGTCTTCCTTCCTGACAGGCTGGTCACATTCACAAGATGGCGGTCTCCAGGTCAGAACTCATACCTCCCATGGCAATGAGTATGCACATGGATCCGCTGGGAGATCACCTACTGAACTCAGGCATCACCATCTACCAACGTGTAGACTAAACAAAATGATACCCTAAAGTGTCATCTGTGTCTGATGTCTGCTGCCGGGGAACTATCCCCGGAGCCACAGAAGGTGGGATGGCTCACTTTTCCCTCAAAGTGAGCCATCCCACTAAGAGTGAGTTTGTTGCTCACTCCCTCACTGCCTTCACCTTCTGAGCAGATCTGGTTGCAGAGGCAGTGTATCAGTGGTAAAGTTGACAAAGAAAAGACAGGCCTCATGCCAGGACTTTTTCCAGGTGGCGCCTGAATAAGTGTCCGTCCTCTCCTGTCCCCATGGCCTGAAAATGAAAGGCATGAAGCTGCAAGCACAGATCAAGACAATGTGAAAACAAGAGTCATGGGGGGGAAAAGACAGAACACTATACACAGAAGACATGAAATTCAACAATTCAATTTTTATCATACAAAGGGTTGTATGAATGCCTGTAGGGACTAGAGGTGGTACTCATTTTAAGAGTGATTTTACTTTGTCTATTGGTGTCAAAATGGAAGTGGATCTTGGCATTGAGACAGTGAAAGACATGAACAAGGATGTCCTGCGTGTCCTATTTCAAGAGAGGGTATTTTCCCACAGCGCCAGGGTTAATAAACCTGAGTTACTGAGCAGCCTCTAAGCTTGGATGGAAGCAGGGGCAGCTGGGGTGGAGACCTCAGGTGGCAGGTTAGACCCCGAGTACCCTAATGAAGAAGACCTTCCGGTAGGGGTAATGGAAAATGACGAGGAAGACAGCATGAGCAGTGTTTCTCACCAACCATCCCCCTGGGGGGCAAGTGTTGTTTCTTAGTGAGGTCAGGGGCTAGTACAGCATCCCGCAGGTCCCAGGCCTCGGCACAGCCTCTAAGTGGCCCTGTAATTGTTTCGGGTGTTAACGAGGTAGCGGCTAGAAAGCTCCTGCTGGAGGAAAGGAGACTAGCACTGGAGGAACAAATACAGCGGGACAAGGTCACCATAGAGCTGCGCAGGATGGCACTCGAAGAGAAGAAGGAGGCCAACAGATCCACCTCTAGAGAAAGCAGTACATTACCCCTGTAGAAAGCAGTGACACTGTGAGGCAGTCTGCAGTCACCCTGACCCTTCACTCCCCTGATCGGCGAAAGCAGTGGTAGTGGCTCAAACCAGTGTGCCCGCGATAAGCTCGGCACCACATCCCCAGAGACTTAGTGCAGGCTTATGAAGTGGGGAAGGACATTTCAGACTGGTTTGACATGCTCAGGCTTGCTTTCCAGCTACAGGAGGTGGACGAAGTAATGTGGGGTGCAGCCCTGATCAGACGCTTACCGACACCAGGGACTGATACAATTCTTCAGTTAACTGCTGAGGAAAGGCCCATTTATGAGAACATGAAGGCGGCCCTCCTCAGGAAGTTCAGTGAAAACCCCAGAACACTATCTCAAGAGCTTCAGAGAGCTTGGAAAGAAGAGCGGGCAGACATTTTCTGAGAAATTCAACCATTCACATGGTGGGTGTGCATTCGCCCGTGCTTTTAAATTTTTTTACATGAAATTGAATAATGGTAGATCAGCCTCCAGAAAATGTGTGGTGCTAATCCACACACATTTTCCAATGCTCACTGCACGACATACACTTAGACCCGTGTACTCTGGGTGGACAAAGTCTACAGGCACAGTCCCCCTGTCATATTTAGTTGGGATATGACAGTCAGGATTACATCAGAAGGGGGAGGGCAAAACCTTCCTCCTGCCATGGCTAGCCTAATTAACTATCAAAGGCTCCATGGATCTGCCCTGTCCTTTTGTGTAAGCACTGCAGAATGGTGGCAGCAATAAACTTAATTAGCATACTAATAGAGTATACTTCCAACAGGCCCACACAGGGCCTACCTACAGAGATGAACAAAGGAGACAGGAAACCCCAATAACCTTTCATATGCACTGTGTCAACCTGAAGCCAGCTCCTGCCCGTAGCATCAATGGACAGCGAAATGTCGTGTCTGGAAATGCGTGGATTGCAGCAGTCATCCCCGCAGGGAAACCCATTCAGAACATAGGAGTATGTGATTTGATGGAGACAGAAAGTCTGGTCCCGCTGCAGCTTCAAGGGAGACCTGCTGCTTTAATCAGGAATCACAGAGAGCTCCATTAATGAGAGAAACCCTTTGATCCACAACAGAGAGGAAGATGCAGCATTTACCAAAAAGATGAAGCCTTCATCAACAAAATATACTTGAAAATCCAAAATTGGTTGGTTTCTAATGGCCTGGCCCTGAATAGTGCCAAAACTGAGCTTCTTCTCGTAGGTTCTCCCAGTAAGCTGGATAAACTGGGGGCCGACTATAAGAATCTGAATTTGGATAATTGTGTCATCGAGATTTTGAATAAGGTTAAGACTCTAGGTGTGTATTTGGACAAACATATAAATATGAAGGCCCAGGTTAATAGTCTTATCTCATCATCTTCATACTTTATAAAACTCTTCCGTCATCTACGACCTCTCATCTCCGAAAAAAACTCAGAAACTCTGGCAAGGGCAATTATTGGCTCTAAATTGTATTATGGGTGTAGTTTATTGGTGGGCATCCTGCAGACAGAGATCCAACACCTTCAGGTGATTCAGAATGGGGCGGTGAGAGTAGTGAAGAGTCTAAGCAAAAGAGATCATGTCTCCGAAGCCAGAAGGAGCCTTCATTGGCTTCCGATTGGGGCAAGAGTTCTGTTTAGGCTCCTTCTTATTACCCACAAACGCATCATGGGGAAAATGTCTTCTTATTTGAAGGAAGTCATTGTCCTGAAAGACAATGCCAGGACACTAAGATAAGACAATACTAATATTCTTAAAGTCCCCTGTAGTAATTCTAACAAGGCTAGACAGGGGTCTTTTGAAACAGCAGCTCCAATTTCCTGTATTGCCCTGTCACCCACGTTAAGAACGATAACCTCAACATAACGGTTTAAGAAGCAGTTGAAGACCTTGCTCTTCGCTTAGAAAGGTTTGTGTAGCCACTCCTGCCCATTACCAGTATCTCTGGGTCGTCTTATGTTTCGTGTTATTGTCGAAAGAGAAATTATATTGTGCCTCCTATCGCAATAAATATATGTATATTGGCCTACGCCAACCTGCTTATAAATCGCTTGCGAAGAAATCCGTGTTGCAAGGTCCTGACCTTAGAATCAATGTAAGCCGCCATTTTAGGTCAATCCACCATTTTAGGTTTGCTTTGTAAAGTCACCCTATGAGTTAAAATGGAGGACGATGTCATTCCAAAATACAACATGGCCGTCTTGACCTCTGTATGTAGCTAATATGTGACATGCCTCCAAGCCACTTGTTGAGGTCGTGAACTGAGACCTTGTCCTTCGTTGACCTGTGTGTAAATGATTACTCGTGCAAAGAAACTAATCCGCAAGCATATGTTAAAAACAATGTATTCAAATACTGAACGTAGAACACTTGTTTAACTACATTGTATTTATGTTTGAGAAGACCTACATGGGTAATCCCAGAATACACAGTTGCCGTATAGGCTTGTTGATAGGTGTCTGGACATTTCATCGAAAAAGATTAATCGACAGGACATTTGGTCAACGTAATTTCGTCGAAAACCAAATGGTCGAATTTTTTATATTATTTATATATATATATTTAAGGTCGTAGTTTAGGGAAAAAAAAGGTTTTTTAGAAAAAAAAGGGGTTGGGGTGGGGGACCCCCCCCCCCCAAAAAAAGGGCTAAAAATAAAAAAAATAAAAATTCGACCCTTTGATTTTCGACCAAATTGGTTCGACCATTTGTCCAGTCGACCAATTTTTTTCGATCAAATGTCTGGTAACCTTGTTGATATATGTATTAAAAGCAAACCAGTTATATGCGGATGTGCGAGACTTGGCATGAACCCTAGATCGGTGATGTATTAGCGGAAAATTAACCCGAAGTGAGGCTGGACATCGTGCTCACAAAGAGTATAAAAAACCAATGCATTCTAATGTACAGCGTCTCTCACTGAACACACTGAACCACGCTGGAGTTCGTTGTGTTGCACTGAGGGCCGGTAGCTATCTGATTTTGCTCTGTTCTTAGTAACTGGATTCAGTATAAAATAAAGTACTTTGTATGTTCCTTTGTAACCCGTGTTCGGTGTATTTCCTTTTGGGGTACTCAGCCTCGATATTTTGATTTTGTTTTCACAGTTGGCGCTCGAATAGGGACCCTCAAGATTGATGACGGATTGTTGAAGGTTGACGCAGGCTATCGGAACGGGATCGGACAGTGTGACAAAAAGGGGCCCCACTGAACGAGACGCGACACCTCAGCAGCGCTGCACGACCCGATCTCTGGACGATTAGCTTGTGGTCCGAGACGGCATCTTGACGAGGGTCCACTTAGCGAGGCAGGCAGATTTGACGAAATCACCATACACGAGGTAAGATTCGTTAGGTAAGATTCTTTGAAATCCGATCGGACCTCCTTAGGTTTGTTCAGGTAAGTCGTGACCCGACTCTTAATTCAACCCTGATAATTTGAATTTGGCACATTGTATCTGCAGACACAATTATTGACCAGGTAACAGCAATAATTTGATATGCTTGGGAAATTGTCTACCTGCTTCAGGGCGTTGTTCCACAGCGATAGACAATCTTTGGAATTTAGCCGTCCCGCACCACAGGAGGACTACGTACTGTAAGCATGGCATTGGAAGTATAGTATTTAATGACATTTGGCACAGACAAACCAGACATGCCTCCGAACTTCAGTGGCCAATCAATGGTAGTTTTGAAATCCCTCGTATTGAGTATTTAGAGTCAATTCTATGAAAGAAAAAGGCCAGACCTGCAGCATTTGATGTTTTGCAGAATTGAAAAAATTGGAAAAAAGAAGCGTTGCAACAACTTAAAAGTAGAGAAAAACATGCACGCCATCATAAGACAAACGCCGAAAAAGCATTATTGCATGACCAAGATAAACATTCTGAATTGACTAGGAATATGGATAGGGCTTTCTCACTTGGAATTCAGAAAATCTATCCTTCCAAAGACCTCCATGCTTCCGATGAATTCATAGACAAATTGTTAAATGAACGAAGGCTGGTGCCTCTGCGCCACCTCCGTATGTTCCTCTTCCTGCTGCTTTGCCTCTTCCTCCTGCTATTCCTGCTCTACCTGCTGTTGTTCCCGTTGTTCCTGCCCCTGCTAATGTTCCCCTTCCTCCGGCTCTTCCACCTCTTCTTATTGCACCAGTTACAGTACCTCCATTGAATTTGCCTGCCATTGAATTTGCCTGCTCCCTCTCTTCCAAGTGGTCCTGAGCCGCTTGTAGTCGATCGAGGTGCAGGGTCGAAGGTTGTCACTCACAATACTGTACCACCAGAGAAGAAACGTAATTTGATTGCATGGGCTAAGCATTGTATGGAGAGGGACGATCAAGCTAATGTTTTTGCCACACTTTGTAATATGGATAATTTTCCTGAGAAAAATGTTTTTATTGAAGGTTTAGGGATTCATTTATGTGTAATGTGGGGAAAATTAAATAATGCAGATCTCCCGCAAGGGTTAAGGGATCTAAACACTTTAGAGTTTTCTAGAGACACTGTGGAGAAAGTAAATGAGCATGTCGAGTGGTTATTTGGGTATAGAAAGGAGTTAGAAAAGTTGCAGAATGAGGATGACAAGGAGGAAAGTATGTATGTGCAGAAACGGTTCCTACCTTGTCGTAAATCGATATCTGAGGAAGCACGAATTTGTACGAAGGAAGCACTTAGATGAATTTCGGATATGTCGATAACTCCAGTTGAAGTATATGACACATATAGTCAGTATACGCCAGAAATGCAGAGGAAAATGATACAGGTAATGATAGAGTACCTGCAGGATGATTGTGTAAAAAGAAAGATTAGTTGTCCCACAGAGTTATTGAGTATTTACAAGAGAGCTTTTTCACTTGACACTTCTTCGACTGCTTTAGAGCTCGATTAAGCTCTGTTGCTTAGTGAGCGTTCGGAGCCGCCTACTTCTCAGATGCCTATGAGAGAGGTTCCTCCGACATTTGTCCCAAAGGTTGAGATTGCGGCCGATGCTGCACGGGGTATAGTCGCCGTGGACATTCCTGCACATTATGTATCGCAGTTCGTTCACGTCCCGTTCTCAAGATAGGGAGTGAATACTATTAGACAATCTATTCCTGATATTAGGAAAAATCTGACAGGATTCTATAAAGAAATAGAGTCCGTCTTGCAATCCTCAGTGTTCACCTTAGGCGATATCGAATTGTTATTCCCTGTACTCCTGCCCGTAGATTTGTGGAAACAATTTAGAACTATAGACGACGTGCCAGGGTCGGGCGATACATGGGTGAATATAACTAGACTCGATGGAGAAAGGCCAGCTGGTGAAAGACCACCTCAGGTGATATTAACTTTGCCTGATAGAATCATTGCAAAATTGAAAACTATAATTCCAGAGAAAAGAATTATTTGGGACAAACTTACGGCCTGTGTCCAAGGAAAGTCTGAGGGTGCTACCGAGTTCTTTAATTGGTTCGAACAGGTTTTCTCGGATTTCAGTGGACAAGACCTAGGCACAGAGTCTGGGAAAAGGTTATTTGTGGACAAATTTGTGCGTGGATTGCTGCCTGACATCCAGTCACAAATTATGTCTTCTGAGAGTGCTTGGCAGGCGAAATCGCAATCAGAAGTACTACACATGGCTCAGTACTACGAGAATCGTGTCAATAATGAAAAAGATAGAGTTGAAAAACGAAAAGGTGATTTGAAGACTAAAGTGCTATTACAGCAAATTGTTAGAGGCCCTAGAGGGGGTAGTTCTCAGATTAGAGGTCAGTATGTCCCACAAGGGAATGTGCCCTTGTGTCCTGTGAACATTAACCAGTGTGCCTACTGTCGTCAAGAGGGTCATTGGCGTGCACAATGCCCGTCCTTCGACAAAGGTCGAATAACACATTCGGGAATATGGGTAGACGTTCCAGAGGTCGCCCGGGTGTAGGGGGCCCTGGTAGAGGTCAGTTTACACAGGATCCTCAACAACATTTTTCACAGGATAATCAGATTTCGAGTGTGGACACCAGGAACATATTTGATCATCCTTCCGCTGCATATTTATCTGAAGAGCTTCCTTTTGATGACATTCTGTTTCGTTAGGATTGCCCGAAGCAGGGTTTGGAACCTACACCTATTCCCATCAATCAGAAAGGTCCCTACATTGAATTGGTGGTCAGAAATAGGAAACATCAGTTTTTGATAGATACTGGAGCACAGAAGTGTTCCATTGATCATTCACGGGTTCCAAACAGTCCACTGTCAGGGCAAACCAATGTTTCTGTAGGGTTTTCTAGCACACCAGCTGTTTGTCCGGTTTCTTTGCCGGTACCCATTTCTTTGGGTCCCTTTACGGACCACTGTCCATTTCTGTTGACTTCGAATTGTGGAGAGAACTTGCTGGGGTTGAATCTGTTAAAAGAATTAAATGCAGTGATTTATTGTTCTTCTGATGGAGTGCGTTTGACGATTTCACCACAGCAATTTTCTGTCTCACAATTCTTGACTAGACCTTTGCTGCCAGAATTCATTAATGTACCAGAGAGCTTATGGGATGTTGACGACAATGATGTTGGTGTTTTACAGTTTGAACCTGTTAAGATAGTTTTGAAACATGGAATTGAGCTGCCACGCATTACCCAGTATAAGATTTCAGTTGAGGGCGAGCAAGCTTTGAAATGCATTGTTTCCGATTTTGTGCATCGCGGGGTGATTGAAGAAATTTCAGGAAGTTTGTGTAATAGTCCGATTTTACCCGTGTACAAGAAAGGCGATAATGTAATTCCATTCCGTTTCATAATTGATTTACGTGCCATTAATAAAGTCGTCGATCCACAATTTCCAATTGTGCCTGATGTAACGACAATTTTAACCATGATTCCAGCTACAGCTACTTACTTTAGTGTTGTGGATCTAAAGAATGCTTTATTTAGTATTCCTATACACAAGGATAGTAGATACTTGTTCGCGTTCACCTCAGGGGGACGCTCGTTCACATTTACTTGTGCACCTCAAGGGTACACAGAGAGTCCTAGCATCTATAGTAGGGCTTTGAAAGAACAGCTTGATACCCTTGAATTGCCCTCTACTTGTACATTGCTTCAGTATGTTGATGACTTGCTTTTGGCTGCTGACTCCGAGAGTGCCTGTAAGGAGGGCACTGTGTTATTGCTTATACATCTAGCTAAGCATGGTCACAAATCGTCGCTAAAATTTTTTCGATATTGTTGCCAGGAGGTCACCTATTTAGGCTATCTCCTGTCAAAGGAGGGAAGAAGATTGACACCTGAAAGAATAAAACACATTTCTGGCATGTCTATCCCAAATACACAGAAGGAAGCTAGAGCCTTGATAGGTATGGCTTCTTACTGTAGGTTGTGGATCCCACATTTTTCACTAGTGATCAAACCGATGTTGGCTTTGACAAAGAAGGGCATTTCTTCACCATTGCCATGGAACGCGGAACACCAGCAATTGTTTGACTTGCTTAAGACTGCATTATGCTCTGTACCAGTTTTGGGCACACCAAACTATGAAAAGGCCTTTGTGTTGTTTGTGCACAAATGTGATGGATGTGCTTTGGCTATATTCACGCAGGAACATGGAGGGAAGAATAGGCCATGCGGTTACTTTTCTTCCGCCCTTGATCCTGTAGCATGCGCTTTGCCAAGATGTTTGCGAGCTGTCGCTGCTGCTGCTGCGTCTGTAAAACAGAGTGAGGGAATGGTCCTAGGCCATGATGTAACCCTGATGGTGCCTCACTCTGTAGATGTTCTACTGAACCGAACCCAAACGCAACACCTCACTTCTGCACGGTTGACAAGATATGAATTGATCTTGTTTGCTCCTCACATTCAAATTAAGAGGTGTTGTGTTCTTAATCCAGCTGAACTCCTACCTTTTCCGCAAGTTAGTACTTGCGGCGATGAAGAGTCACATGACTGTCTGTATACTACCGAACAAGAAACAAAGGGTAGAATTGATTTGAAAGACACTCCTTTGGATAATCCGCAAGGAGAGCTGTTTTGTGATGGCTCCTGCTTCAAACTTCCGGATGGTACATCCACAGCTGCTTATGCAATCACCACATTAAGCACAGTCGTGGAAACCAAGACAATCACTCATAACTCTGCGCAGGCCGCAGAGATTATAGCATTGACCCGAGCTTGTGAACTTTCCGAATGACTTGCAGTAAACATATATACTGATAGTCAATATGCCTTTGGGGTGGTTCACAACTTTGGGAGACTTTGGTCAGAGAGAGGGTTCCTAACTTCACATGGCACTAAAATCCAAGATGGCTCCCTAATAGTACAACTACTCTCAGCACTTGCGCTCCCTACTCAGTTAGCAGTTATGAAATGTGCAGCACATCGAAAGTTTACAGATGACATAGGGGAAGGGAATGCTTAAGCTGATCAGATAGCTAGACAAACTGCTACCGATCCCCTTACGGAGATGTATGTTTCAAGGGAGACTGTAAATGCTTATGCAATGGATGAGGGTGTTGGGTCTGTATGAGATAGCCAAGCCGATGCCACGTTAGAAGAATCCAAGAGGTGGGCTGAAGGCTTGGGGAAACTTGATGATGACGGGTGTTGGGTGGACATAGCTGAAGGGAAATGGCTACTCCCTGACGCATATATAATGATGATGGTCGTCATGGCCCATGGTCCTACGCATGTATGTGCCCAGAACATGACAAAAATGTTAGAGAAAGTTTGGGCAAATGACAAATTTAGAAAATTGCCCAGCGCTACGTCCAGGATTGCATTATTTCCCTACAACACAATGTGGGAAAGGGTACCGTAACTCCAAGGGGAAGTTTTGGGCCACCCTCTGTCTCCTTTGAAGTTATCCACTTTGACTTTACTGAAATGGAACGATGTGACAATAAATAATATGTGCTGGTGGACATCTGTGCTTTTAGTAAATGGGTTGAGGCTTTCCCGTCAAAGATGCTACAGCCATGACTACTGCGAAAACCATGTAAAAGGAGTACTTCCCACGGTTCGGGCTACCAAGAGTTATCTGGTCGGACAATGGTCCACATTTTGTCGCTGCTGTAATTCTGCAGATATGTGCGGCATTACAGATTGACAAATGGTTCCATTCGGCCAGACATGCTCAGAGCGCCGGACTAGTAGAAAGACACAACAGTATCATCAAGAACAAGCTCGCTAAGACGTGTGCCAGCACCAAACTAAAATGGCCGGACGCCTTACCGATCGTGTTATTATCCATGCGTACAACCCCTCAAACTAAGACTGGGCTCTCTCCATTTGAGGTGGTAATGGGGAGACCTGCCAATATCTGGAACCTTCCTAAATACAATTCATTGAGAAATGTTGAAAATGTATTACTTTCAGATTATTGCAGCCAGTTGACTAAAAACCTGTATTTGATTTATCACCAGGTACGAGAAGCTTTACCTGTGCAATAGGAGGGCCCGGGCCACAGTATACGGCCTGGATGTTGGGTGCTCATCAAGGCATTTGAGCGCTCTTCTTGCCTTGCGCCTCGCTGGCGTGGCCCGTTCCAGGTCCTGTTGGTCACCCAAACAGCGGTGCGGGTCTCTGGAAGAAAGAACTGGATCCATGCATCCCATGTTAAGAAACTTCCTCAACCAGTGCCACACGTTATAGAAGAAACAGAACCCCTCGCTAATGCTACAATCAACGATCCCAAAGCAGTAAATAGCGCCGAGAGTGTGTCGGAGAACCTCTCTGAGCCCGTGAGGCTTGGTGAAGCTGCCATTTTGTCTCCACACTCTCCAAAGGTTTTGCACCCGGAAACTGCTGTTTCAAATTCGGCATCTTCACTTGTCTCTGATACGTTGCTTCCAACGGGAAGTGACGACACATTGTTTGCGGATCAATCAGTACCGGGAAAAGTAAGGTACAATCTGCGTGCAAGAAAATAGACTTACGGCACGGTTTTGCTGTGCATCTGATAGACTTACGGCACGGTTCAGCTGTGCATTCGAAGAAGAAAAGGATAATCGAGGGCTTGTTTTTGCCCAAATTTGAGAAAGGGGATTCTGTTGGCTAGGGTTGTGGAAGGACTAAGAAGTCGCGCGGCCGGGAGGTCACCAGCAACGAATATTGGGGGTATTTGTGTGAAGACTACAATGCCTGCCACCGCTACCGCTCGTATGGAACTTGTAAATGAGGGGGTGACCAACGGGGACAATGAACAATATGCCTGGGCCCTGAAAACGTATTGCTGTGTTTTTATAATGATATTTGGGTTTATAATAGTCACTGTCTTAGGATTGTGGTACCTTGAGGAAATGCATCCTTTAGAATCCTTGTTGCCCACTGAAAATGTACCTGCTGTTCCTACTCCCTTTGTACATTTGCATACTCTGTCCCCTAGGGACTCTCAGCATAGACAAAGGTACCACAATAATACTCTACTACTTATCATGAATGCTACGCATGCCATTTTTAATAAGTCTAACTGTTGGGTCTGCTCACATTTGCCGCAACACGGGGATAGGGGGCTAGGTTGGTATATTCATCCTTTACCTTTGACAGCTGCTTGCTATGCTTCTCTTAGAGCACTGTTCTTTGGCTATTGGAATGATAACATCTCAGGGAACTTTGATGGCACCAATTTGAATAGTTTTGAGAAACGTGTTTTGACTCCCCTGGGATGCTCGCTTTCCGCAAAGAGGAGTAAACCTAACGTTGCTTCTATTAGGCCTTCTGATAGACTGTCTTGTCCTTTCCAATCTTTGATCTCCTTTAAAATGGCTCCGATAGGCAATAAGGATGCCATGCCTCCTTCTTACACTGTTAATCATAGCCCCGATTCAGTTTCTTTTTGCATACAGAGGAATGGAACTCAGTCAATGGGAGATTTTCTAAGTTGTGCCAACGTTGCAAATTTGACTGGGGAAAACAGACCTCTGTATGTAGACGAACCTGTCTACTTTGTCTGCGGTAATGTAGCATTCCCATGGTTGCCCAGGGATTGGCAGGGAACCTGTTATTTAGGGATCCTGTTACCTGGGGTGTTTATAGCTAGTACAAGAGAAGTTTCAAAGGCTCGTCCACGGCGGGACGAGAATGGTGACACCCCAGCACAAATCTTGGAAGATATAGCAAAATCATTTGTGCCATTTTGGGGGCAGATAGCGAATTCCGAAGATATCAGAAAACTATCGAGAGTACTGGAGAGAACCATCAACCAGACCACGGACATACTCTATAATATGACATTAGAACAGAAGGCGATAAGACTAGTAGCACTTCAAAACCGGATGGCATTAGATGTCATTCTGGCTGAACGTGGTGGAGTGTGTAAATTAGTGGGGTCCTCTTGCTGTGTTTTCATACCAGATTCCTCCCCAACCATCTTCAAGGCAATACAGAATCTGCACGTCCTTAGTTCAGAAGTGCATGTTCCCGAGGGAAACTGGGATCTTAGCGCTTGGTTCTGGGACTTCTTGCGATCTTGGGGTTGGAAGGTACTTTCAGTCTTGCTGATTATTTTGGGAATCCTGTTGTTTCTTTGTTGCTGTATTCAGTGCCTACCTAGTATATGTTCGATGCTAGGGGGATGTTGTGCAGAAGCGATAGGTACGATAGGACATAAAGTGTATGCCCCAGATAAAACTTCCAAAGAATATGTGTTGAAAGAAATTTTAGTGAATGACCTAATGGCAACAGATATTTCCGACAGCGATTCAGGGTTCATGGACGATGATGCATGGAGTTATTTGCAAGGAGAGCCAAAGTAGTTTTAGCACTTGGCATAGGCTAAAAGCAGGGTTTGTCGAAAGAGAAATTATATCGTGCCTCCTATTGCAATAAATATATGTATATTGGCCTATGCCAAGCTGCTTATAAATCGCTTGCGAAGAAATCCGTGTTGCAAAGTCCTGACCTTAGAATCAATGTAAGCCGCCATTTTAGGTCAATCCGGCATTTTAGGTTCGCTTTGTAAAGTCACCCTGTGAGTTAAAATGGTGGACGATGTCATTCCAAAATACAACATGGCCGTCTTGACCTCTGTATGTAGCTAATATGTAACTTGCCCCCAGGTCACTTGTTGAGGTCGTGAACTGAGAACTTGTCCTTCGTTGACCTGTGTGTAAAGGATTACTCGGGCAAGGAAACTAATCCGCGAGCATATGTTAAAAACAATGTATTCGAATACTGAACGTAGAACACTTGTTTAACTACATAGTATTTATGTTTGAGAAGACCTACTTGGAAAATCCCAGAATACATAGTTGCCGTATAGGCTTGTAGATATATGTATTAAAAGCAAACCAGTTATATGCGGATGTGCGAGACTTGGCATGAACCCTAGATCGGTGATGTATTAGCGGAATATTAACCCGAAGTGGGGCTGGACATCGTGCTCACAAAGAGTATAAAAAACCAATGCATTCTAATGTACAGCGTTTCACACTGAACACACCGAACCACGCTGGAGTTCGTTGTGTTGCACTGAGAGCCGATAGCTATCTGATTTTGCTCTGTTCTTAGTAACTGGATTCAGTATAAAATAAAGTACTTTGTATGTTCCTTTGTAACCCGTGTTCGGTGTATTTCCTTTTGGGGTACTCAGCCTCGATATTTTGATTTTGTTTTCACATTATGTTTTGTGTTTATGTTTCCTGTTGTTAGTCCACGCCCATCAGCCCTTGGGTACCAGGTGTGCGTTATGAATATATTAACATAACATAACATAACATAACATGTGTTGGACTTAGTATTACATGTTTTCACCCCTTTAGCTTTTCTATTGCAAAGCACTCTGGTTATGACCTCATGCATACAGGAGATTGTTGGTGGGGACCCAAGAGTGGTTCATTAAGGTGGGCTTAGACTACACCAATCACTGTGGCCCATTTCGTTTTTAAAAAGGGCTGCATCCCTCTTTTGAGCTGATCATCTGAAGAGTTTGCAATGATTAACAAGAAGGACTCAGCATTAGACCCTGGCTGAAGGTACACTCTGTCTTATACCAGTGAAGGAAGGCCAGGATTTCTAAGAGGGAAGCAAGATCCCTCTCCTAAACATCTTCCAGGAAACAGAGCGAGATACGGAATCCATAGGACCCTCCAGCAGCTCCAGAGCTGGTACCCAGCCAGCACACATCGTGCCTGAATAGGCTCTGTAGCACGCTTCCTAGGTGGGAAGTGTGAGAGAGTCTCTGAATCAAACCAAGGACAGGGCTGTTGCCTGCAACACTCTCCTCAGCTTTGGGCTGTCTGCCTTAAAGGACGACACAAGCCCAGTGAAGAAGCTAGGAGAAGAACATCGACAAGCATCTACCGACATCTGCCTTAAATGGCATTTTTGAGCCAGTCAAGCCCCTCGAGCTGCTACCGACTGCACCTCGGACTGTTGTTACGCTGCAGTTACTCAAGCCATCTGGGACGCTTTGAGCAGCGCTTTAGTACCGCTAACCAGCAATGGGTCAACGATTCCTGACACCAAGCTGCTGCATAGGCCAGCCTGCAGTCGTCTGTCCAGCCTCACTCGCCGAACTGGTTGTCATGGTCATTGTTAGGCAGAATCCTATGCAGTTCCCTTAGGGAGCACTACAGAAGATTAGGACTGCAGGTATATGCAATAAATCCCCTTTGGTATCAGTCTGTACCACACAGATTTAATTGGTAGCTGTGGCTGAGCAGTCAGACTTATCTCAAGAGGGAGATGAGCTATATTCAGGGTTTACACAATAGGGCTACAGTAATATGGAACAAGGAAACACTGACCAAAGCTTTGTATCAAAAAGAATATATATATATATTTATTTTACACACTCTTAAGTTCAACACACAAATCACTATCCTTAAAGCAAGTTAAAACAGTCAAGAAAAGTATACACAACTCCCTATTAAAATTGTAGACAAGTTTGAGCAAGAGTGAAAACTGAGCAAAACGGCACAGTGTAAACCACACAGAAATGACACTCTAACAATTTCTCAAAAGGGAGGGAAAGGACAAGTTATACAGGTTTAGACTCTAAAACACACCAGCAACACTTCCCAGTTAGATTGTGAACAAGTTAGGCAAGGCAGTACTTTAGCATAAGCAATACTTAGGTGAAAACCGAGCAAAATGGCACTTGACAATATTAAAAAGGGTAAAGAAAAGGTGGTTATAAGAATTTAGGTGCACCAACACATTTCTGGGTGAAAAGCAATCTAGAGAAGGCAGTTGTTACAGATTTAGCCAGAGTCAATAGGCCTGTGCCATAGTCAGTGGTACAAGGCAAAGTGCCCAGGATCAAATGGTTCTAGTAGCTGCAGTCAAGTCTTTGTTTAATGATTTGAAAAGGCAGTTGCAGGAGGTAAAAGACAATGTTAGATGATAGGGGTGGCCAACCCAGTAGGTAAGTAAAGGATTTAAAACACCTTTAGCAGTACCCAACAAAACGGGAGGCCTGGTAGAACAATGTACCTTGAAAGTGGAAGAGGCTCCTGCGGTGGCGGTAGTTCCTGGAAGTTCCTGCAGTTCGGGAGATCCAGCAGAGGAAGATAGGCTCTCTTCAAGTTACTACACTGCCCAGGGATGAAGCCAGCCGCGGTGCTGCCAAAACGAAATAAAAGGTACGCTCCTTTAAATCGCGGTCGTGGTGGAAGGGTGCCTGGCTATCCTGTCTCCTAGTGCAGGGCACTGATGATTCGACCAAGGCAGATCCTGGAAGGCGATTGGCGAACTGGTTGGCCTCACCAGCTCAAGGGAAGAAGACTCTTGCAGGTGAAGATCTTCTCAAGTCGTTGGAGAAAAGTGGTGAGGATCTGCAGCAGGGCTTCACCTGTGATTCAGTCATTGCAGATGTCTTTAGCTTCTCTCCTCTTCAGGTTTCTTAGTTCCAGTGGTGACGTCTTGTCCTCCAGTCCTCAGAGCCCTGCTTTTATGCAGGAAAACCCCCATTCATACAGCCTAGCTGTCACTCACACAGTGGGGTGGCTATCCTGGCCAGATAACCCCCCAGCCTATCAGGGCAGAGTGTGACTTGGGTTGCCTAGGTAACCCTGTCCAGGGTGCCTATTCCCCCTCCCACACATCCTGTCTACCCCAGATTCAGTGGCGGCGAGAGGAGGGCTTCTGTGCAGAAGCCCGCCAAAAGGACGAACAAAGGATCCCTGACCCGGGTTAGGATTTCAGAGAAAGACACCAGAAAGAAATATTAACAAAGATCTGGCAATATAAACCTTCCGGAGTAAAGTTAATAATAAAAGAAACCGGCGGTATGTTAGAGGCTGTCAGTAAAAGTGGTCGCCTCGAACAATGGGAAAATCCAATAGGGAAATATTTGCGGTCGAATATTTACGGTAGTAACCACTGCCACCAGCCAGAAACTTTGAGAGAGGGACTGGACAGTACCCTCTCGAAAATGAACACTAGGGAAAAACTATTAACCCTTCCAGTACTTCCATAGTAAGATGGGTTGTACTGGTTTTGCTCATAATTATTGACTAGGAAAGTCAATGGGGACTTTACATGCCCTGGGAGACAGTAGTCAGTCCCAGGGTAGGGATTCTATGTTTGGGGGTCACTATGACACCCCTGTGTTACTGCACTGAGGGTGCTGTGTAACACATGTAAAAAGATGATACCTCTGAGGGTGAGAAAAACCCCATAGACCATAAGCACAAAAATAGCCTAAAACACACATCAGCAATATGTGCAAGAGTGGGAAAAAGAGTCTCACTCTTAGTAGGAGAAAAAAATAAACCCTTCAAATCCAGCAAAGCTGCTGGGGGACTCTATAGGTAAGGGAAATTAGCCTTAGAAGAGAATTCTCCCTAACAGTCATCGGGCCAAGAACATAGACGGGGCCCGGATGGACACAGTCCTGGCCCCTTTGGTGCCAAGCTCATAAATAATAGTCAACAAGAACATTTATTCAGGACAAAATGCTTTTATTGTGACCATAGCATCTAATTTCGGGTGCAAGGTGCATTTAACATGGGAACTTCCATTACTAAAGCAATCCCAGGTGTACTCTTGGGTGGGGCTGCTATTATTGGGTTGCCTTGCACGTGTTGACTCACTAGGAGTGGCAGGGTGTGGCAGGAAAGCCAGGCCTAGTGGGCGTGCCCACGATCACAGCTATATAAACTGCTCCAATCCACGAGAAAGACACTTTTTTGTTATTCTGCACTTCCATGCAGCGTAATGCTCACCGCCGCCTGGGATTAAATTTACCTTGGAAATCCTGCTTCCTGCCTTTATACTTACCATCTGGGGAATCTGCTCTCACCTGTGCGCGTCTTCTTCAAATCCTCCGGAACGCCCACACCTTCATCTTGGCACCGCAGCTCACCGTCAAACCTTCCAAAAAGCTGAATTCTTCATCTTGGCACCGCAGCACTACGCGCTTCGTCTGCAACCATAGCACCTGCAAGTAAAAGCGAAAGGCAAGGTCAGACATTAAAAAGACAATAAGTTTAAAGTCGCGCTCCCAACGCACCTCGCGCGTTTCCTTAAACCATCACTCACTGGCTGTCGGACATTGCGGTTTCATCCGTCTTCCTCCCGGCCGCGTTTCCCACCTCCACTGCTGCTTCTGGGCTGCAATTCCATCTATTGGGAAGAAAACAGAAGAGAAAACGTTATCCAACAATATTGAGAACAATAATACAAGACAGAAAGTGAGAAGGGGCAAAGAGAAAACAGAAAGAGGAAAAGATAAGAGACATTGAGAGACACTTACTACCAACTAAGAGAAGCATAGTAGCAGCTGGACTGGGCTATTACTTACCAGGGATCAGTGAAGGAACTAGATCCCATCAACAAGCAACCCTTCCAGAAGTAGCAGGACAGGGAGCTTACCATCAATAATTAACAGGTGAGCCTTATGGGCCGATATATGCCCACAGAAATTGCACCTTGGGTAGAAGGGTTTGAGAGGTACCATAGTCACTGATCAGCACACTCACGTTTTCTCATATCCTCGCAGGAGCAGTGTCGCCAATTGTCACAGTCCACAGCTTATCCACAGGGGAGAGACCTGACAGGGGTGATCCGATTCCTGTGAGGGCTGCAACCGTGCCCCAACGTCTCCGCAAAGACCAGGCGAGCGTAACAGGTTCCTGATTGATACCCACAAGGACACTTGCCCCCAGGCTAAATGGTGCCAGTCTTCCCCTACCTTCTAATCTATATTCTACCACCTCACACCCTCTCGCTTCTGACCCACTCCTCCCTTCAGACCACTCTGGTCCTGACCTCATGCATAACAGAAGATGGTTGGTGGGAACCCAGGATTGGTTCATTAAGGTAGGCTTAGCCTGCACCAATCACTGGGGCCCATTTGCCTTTAAAAGAGGGCTGAACCCCTCACTTAGAAGATCATCTGATGACTTCTAAATAAGTAAGAATCAGGGCTCATTCGGAGCCGAGCTGAAGGTACAGTCTACCTTACATCTTCCGCCGGTGAAAGAAGGCCAGGAGTTCCAAGAGGGAAGCAGGATCCATCCCCTAAACATCTCCCAGGGAACAGAGGGAGATACTGGACTTAGAGGACCCATCCATCAGCTCCAGAACCGGTGCAGAGCGAGCACACAGCATGCCCTTCTAGGTTCTGCCAGAAAGCTTCCTAGGTGGGAAGTGCCGGGGAGTCTCTGAACTAAGGACAGGGCTGTTGCCTGCAAACACTCTCCTGAGCTTTGGGCCGTCCGCCTTGAAAGGACACGAGCCCTGCAAAGAAGCTAGGAGGAGTGCCACACAAGCATCATCCAGCATCCATCTTTAAAGAACAGTTTCAAGGCAGTCGAGTCCTCGAACCGCATCCGGCTGCACCGCTGACTTTTGCCACACTGCAGTCACCAGAGCTGTCCGAGGCGCCTCGACCAGCATTCCAGATCCGCCAACCACACAGAGACAATGATTCTTGGCCCTGAGCCGCCGTGCCGGACAGCCTGCAGATGTCCATCCAGCCTTACTCGCTGAACTGCCTGCCGCCTGGTACCCGCAGCTGTCTTCCGCCACTAACTCTGTCTCAAGGGCTGCAAAGCGCCCTAGAACCACCTCGATGCTGTCAGGCACCAAGAACGTCTTCAGCACCAGGTACATTGTGGTTCTGCCCCTCTGGTCCTTCTCCGAAGGCCCCTAGAGACAGTTACGACCCTTTGCCCGCTTGGTGCTGAAACCAAATAACCTTGAACTGTAAGACTGATTATTGTACCAACTACCCTCCTGTCAGTATCCAGAGTGCATCCCTTTTCTTTGGTGAAACTGTCTGTCCTCTGTGTTCATTTACAGCGTGGTCGTATTTGTAGTGTGCTAGAACTGTCTGTTGTAGTAATAATAAAGTAGATATTTTTATACAATCTTGACTGGACAGTCCCTTTTCTCATTGGGTAATAATTGTAATTTTGCTGTGTTGCAACTAACCAACGATCCACGACCGTGCGGAGATAAGCCTACTGTTCCGTCCACGTTACCAAATATTGGACAAGGAGGTCTTATAATTCACTTGTATTCCAATCTGTTTGGATCCATTCTGGTGCACTAGAGATGTGGGGTTGATTGATGGTTTGGAAACTGCTATTCATCACTGGACCACTGGTGCCACGGAAGCTGATTCATCACAATCTTTCAGTATTGATGCAAACCTGGAGAGGTGGGCATTTTTCAAAGATGTTGAGGCCATTTTAACTGAAGCAATGTCCACAGGTCTCCATTGATCAGAGAAACAGATAATGAAAGGAGTGGTCAGATGATCTGGCCAGGAGTAGAGGAGGTAGCTGGGTTGCAAGACCAGGGTACAGAAAATAGGATCATGAGTATATCCATTTGATTGGGTCGGGCGAGACAGAAGCGGATCAAGGGATAGAGTATTTTGAGCCCAGGTGCTATAATTGCCTAGGATCTCTACATCCAGAGAATCCAGAAGCATCCAGAGAGATCTAGACAGTATTGTCACCAGAAATGTTGTGTGAGAAGCATCAGGGCCGGGGTGCGGGTGGGGGGTGGGGGGTAATTAACAATAATGTAGGTGATGGTCAAAGTAGGAGGCAGTCTATGCTTGCTGATAACGTTTTCACTTTGGATATAGAGATAAAGAAACAGGGCTCTTTACAATTGTGATCCCAAAATGTGAGGGTTGCCCACATTCTGTGGAGGAAGAGGTGTTCAGACTGATACATTTGAAACTATTAGGGGAGACATGAAACCTGCAGGGGCACCATTTCAGTGTTGGTGCCTATCAATGATAAAGGCATTCCTAATTGGTCAAGTGTATCAATGGAGGTTACTTGGTATGGACCTTAGAGAAGAAATATCTGCCTTGTACAGACCTTTGGGGTCTGCAAATGGGGCCTGGGGGTGATCAGGCTAATCACTCCTCCAACATCTGCCTGCAAAGCTTAGAATTGATATTTTATGGTAACATTGTGTAGTGTGAGCTGCAGAGCTCTAGACCTTTACCTTTTTTACAAAGGAAAGGTAGGTTGACTTTGTGCCAAGATTGTAGATGTTGTTCTACTGATAAAAATAGTCACAATGTTGACTGAGCATGGCGGCAGCTAGAGTGATGAAGGTTTTTATATATTTTTTTTTAAGTAGGAGGCTGCCATGTAAACCAGCTGCTTTTTAGTGGTACATTTTATTATATATTTATTTATTTCGGTATCTCGCGGAGTGCCCATGTAACTGGCTGATCGCTTCAAAGCATGGGGGGGGGGGCAGAAAAAGGTCAGCCGGCCCAAGGGAAGAAAGGGGGAGGAGAGGAATAAAAGTACACGTCACATGCTGGAGAGAAGAGTCTAGTCTCAAGGGACCGACACAAGCAACAATAGCTTTCTTTATGTTGAAGATGGAAGGGTAAGAAGTTCTGTGGGGGTGGGAGCTTGAGCAGCAAACATCTTGTACATCAGTCTTGCAGATCTGTTCTGGGTGGTTTGAAATTTCAAAATGGAGAATTGGAGTAGTTGGAGTAAAGAAAGTTAGCGTGGTCAATCATCCTGGATGGGAATATGGCTCTTGGGAGAGCAGCACTGTGAGCAACAGGGATAAAAAGTGTCATGGTGCAGGGCAGCATAAGTTGGAGGGTACAGGATTTGAGCAGCTGGTTGATCTGGTTGTGCAAGGTCAGTTTGTCAATGAAGTCGAAGTCTAGGTTGTGCATTGATATAGAGGGGAAGACTTTGAACTAATTCAGGCAGTGTTATTTTATTTATTTTATCTTATTTGAATCTTTGTTTAGTGCTGGCCCTACCCTGAGGGTCTCGGAGCGCCTTACATGGTTCAAAGTTTGAAAAGGTTGGAGTTGAAAACAGAAGTTGTTTTCAGGAAAGGATAGGAAGATTAGGATAGACAAGTGATAGCAGTGGAGGAGGGCACGGATCTGTGTGGGGAAACAGGTATGTTTTGAGGCTCTTTCTGAAAGTGGTGATGGGGGATACAGTCTGTATGTGGAGAGGTGGGGTGTTCCATGCCCTGGGTGCCCAGTGGATAAATACTTGTTATTGTGTGTATGTGAGTTTGCAAATGTGGAATGCGTGGAAGGTGTTGGCTGGCTTTTCTGAAGAGTGTGTGGGTGATGGGTTTCAGTTTATCATGAAGGTGAGATTGAGTTTTTAGGTTGATGGCTTTGAATGCAGTGCAGAGTCCTTTAAAGTCGATTCTCTGGGATAAGGGGAGCCAGTGGAGCTTGGCAAGAGCAGGGGTGATGTGTGAATGTTTGGGTAGGTGGTGGATGAGTGTGGCTGCTGCATTTTGTATGGCTTGCAAGGCGGCAACAGTATTGTTGGTGAGTCCACTGAGGAGAGCATTCCCATAGTCCAGCTTAGAGAGAAGCAGTGCTTGGACTGCACTGTGGAAGTCGTCAGGAGGAAGGATATGTCTGATTTTGCATAGGAGGTGTACTTGTAGATTGCATGTTTTGGTGACAGTGGCTATGTTGGGTCTGAAGAAAAGGTGGGGGTCAATGGTTAAGCCAAGTGATGTTCAGGTGTGGAGAGGGATATGTGTGGGCTGTCCATGGAGAGTTTTTTAATCCAGGGGGTGAGGTTGGGTTTGTGCCTTGGGGGTAAATAAGGAGGTATGCTGTTTTGGAAGAGTTATGTTTTAGGAAGTGGGTGGCCATCCAGTTGGTGATGGTGGAGAGACAGTTTTTGAGGGAGTGGTGTTGTGAACTAGATGACATAATGAGGTATATATGTGTCATCTGCCTATTGGAGGAAATGTACATTGTGTTTGTTAAGGGTCTGTCCAAGGGATTGAACATATAGGTTGAAGAGCAGTGGCGATAGGGAGGAGCCTTGTGGGACACCATACTTAACAGGGATGGGGTCTAATCGATAAAGGGGTATGGAGACAAAGTGTGTCCTGTCAGTGAGAAAGGAGGTGAACCAGTCGAGTATGATGCCACAGAGATTAATCATGTGCCCTAGGATGTCTAGTAGAATGGTGTGGTCGATTGTGTCAAAGGCTGCAGAGAGGTTGCGGTGTACGAGTAGTGTTGTGTGTCCTTTGCTTGTGATGTTGTGAAGGTCTTTGGAGATGTGAAGAGTAGCAGTCTCAGTGCTGTTTCCAGGTCCAAAGCCATATTGGAAAGGGTTGAGTAGGTTGTTTGTGGTGATGTGTTCATGTTGCAAGCTTCAAGCCAGGCATAAAAGAGTCACTTGCTCTGTGCATTCTCCAGAGTCACAGGCGCTGAAGTTACGCTACAGGGGAAGACAGGAGAGCAGCACTAGGACTGCCACAATACCCAAGATGATGAAACATAGCTTTAATCAGCATATTTTCCATAAAAACGTTAAAAATGTTTTAGTTGTTTTTAAATTCCATATAAACGCAATACAATCTGTATTACATATTTACTTCTTAACCATGCACAATATAAAACTTTGATCTAAAAGAGACTACATTTCAATCATTGGTGTCCTTACATTGATCTAATGCAGTGCTCATGGTCCTACCACCTTTGTACATGAACAGTGCCCAATATCTAAGGGGAGGTTTCCTCTATATTTTCCATGGAGTGAACATGCCAAAGTCACACCAAAGTCAAAAGCGTTGCAGTTTGGCAGTTCAGCAAGTGAGGCAACCCATCTGAGGTATGCTTGTTCTTTTAATTTCCTTCTTAAATATAATTTTACTGGATCTAAAGTGTGTTTGGAAAATACAACAAACATTCCTGTGCTAGTATCAAATTTTAGAAAATCACAAATTACCCTTTTAGGAGGACATCTAATCTAAATGACTTGACAGTGGTTCCAATGAAGCCTACAACGAGGAGACAACATATATATTTAAAGGATAACTTAAAGCGTTTATTAATGAACACAAGGTCTGCTGTAGCACAAGCAGGAGCGATATGTATTGCTATATCTTTGAACAACGCTGATCTAGTGCGTATAACAGAAACCCGGTTTAATCATTTTTCACAACACGTATTGAATATTATTTTACCAGATGGTTATAAAAAAAATATCATCAAGATATGGTGGGCAAAAAGGGAGGCGGTCGCTATTATTGTGAAAAATGAATTGAAATATTCTCAGATTGAAGTAGCGAAGGCTGCTTGTTTGAAGTCATTGCATTGAAACTATGTATTAACTCGACTGCCTCCCTACAGTTCTTTGTTGTCGATCACCCTCCAGGTATTAATGAGAGTTTTACACATGATCTTGTTGATTTTATGACAAATGTTGCTCTCATTTTTCTCCACTTTTTAAGGGGGATTTTAACCTTCCATGGGGTGATACGTCGTGTATCCTTGTTAACACTTTGGCCCAATATTTTGAAATGATGAATATGAAACAAAGTTGTTCTGAGCCAACCCACAGCATGGGAAATATCCTAGATTGTATATTAAGTCTGCAACACATAAAGGTCCAATATATTTAGATCGACTGGTCAGGCCATCGATTTATACTAATTAATTTGCAGTATGTTAAATGTTAAAGGTATTTGTACCATGCACCGTCACCAACGGAATTGGTCCCCAGGCGCTCTGGCGGATCTGTAAATGATAAGGTGGGGTGGGTTAGTAAGGTGAAGAGGGAGTAGGATAGTGAGAGGAGTGGTGTTCTGTTGGCAGCTTCAACTCGGTATACACCAGATGCTGAGCTTTGGTGCGGGTATCGGGTCTGTGATAGGCCGCGTGTGCTGTTGGTCCGGCTTATGTGTTGTTGCAGTGTTGTGAAGTGCGTGCGGCTTATTGTGCGAGAGATAGTTGTGTGAGTTTGAGTGAGATAAGTATGCAGAGTTTGAGCTTATATTAGTTAGTGGGTTACCTGACCTTTGGCATGCTAGCCATATGAAAAAAGAATTAAAAAAGGGGAGGAAAACAGAAAACTATAATATAAAACGGAATATGCTTTTGATAAACAATGCATCCTTAACACAATCCTTCCCTATAATTGAAGATATAGATTTTATAAATAGCCAAACAAATGTGTCATTTAGTAAATTTCAAAATCTAACAAAAGAAATAATTGACAATGTCGCCCCTCTTCCAACCAAGACAGTACAGACTAGACCGTCCGCACAATGGTTTACAGAAGAATTAAATTCAAAGAGAAAAGAGGTAGATCTTTTAGATGACAAATGGCAACCTGATCAATCTGAAGAAAATGTAGACGGGATGAAGTCGGCAAGACATAAATACTTGGAGTATATAAAGAAAGCAAAACAACTATTCTATACAATGCAAGTATTAAGTCAGCATTAAATAAATCAAAATCTTTAATTTCCCTACTGAAAATAATATTAAATCCATGCATGTCAAATATGACGGTTGCTTCAAAATTAACATATCAACAATTTGCTAAATGTTTTACTCAACATACGGTGTATATTCACAAGGAAACTCCTGGTGTGATATCAAAAAAGGTGGTGGCTAAACAGTGGCAATATTTGGTTTTGCCAGATTATGATATAGCAAGTTCAATAATGTCAAATCTATGCCCATCTTTTTTTGCAACGGATCTGTGACTAGCTTCTAAAATTACAGAATGTGTCTCAGTTTTTGCCGCATTTATAATGGAGCTAATCCAGGTATCTTTGTGACTGGAATGTTTCCTAGATTGTCTAAAAATAGGACATATATGTCCACTATTGAAAAAATTGTATTTGGACCCAGACCAGTTATCAAACTATTGGCCTGTTACTTCCCTCCTATTTTTTGGTAAATTGTTAGAGAAAATAGTGGGCATCTCAGCTGAATGATTGGATAAAAACAAATAATCAGGATTTAGAGAAGGATGCAGCATCGAAACAGCAACACTACATATAATAGACAATGGGCCTCATTACGAGTTTGGAGGTAGCCGTGCCGTTTGTAGCGGCATGGCTACCCCCAAACCGGGTACCGGGTTCAAGAAATAGGGAATTACCATGCCATGTCGACTTTGGTGGGCCCGGCAACTCCCATTCTTGGGACCCGGGCCCGGTACATCCCCATTCCCATTTGAGCCCCAATAGGGCTCAAATGGGAATGGGGAGGATGCTAACAACGGGCCCGTTAACGACGGGCCCGTTGTTAGCATCCTGGTCTGCTAGCGGGTCCCGCTAAGGACGTCTGGTCTGACCAGACGTCCTTAGCGGCACCCGCGAGCAGACCTCGTAATGAGGCGGTAGAGTGATAACGGTGCCGGCAGCTCTACCAGCGCCGTTATCACTCTACCGCACTTGTTGTAATGAGGCCCAATGTCTTGCAAATGATGGACATTGGTGGACAATGTGCACTGGGTTTATTAGACCTACCAGAGGTGTTCGACACCATTGATCTTGCAGTTTTATTGGAGATTCTCCAATACCGAATGGGAATAGGAGGAAAGGTCTTATAATGGTTTCAATCTTTTCTCACTAACCATTTGCAAACCGTAATTATTGGATAGGAAAGATCAGATCCAGTCCAGTAAGGTTCTATATGGGATACCACAATGTTCAATCTTACGCCTATTTTGTTTGACCTATTTGTGGAACCACTTGGAGAAATAGCCAGCAAACACACAGTGCACATACATCAGTATGCTGATGGTACGCAACTCTATATTAAGATGTCTTCAAAAGCAGCAGTTGGCAGCTGAGGAAATCGGTGAATGGATGGCTGTACATTTCTTGAAGTTAGACCCTGTAAAAACAGAAGTTTGAATTGTTTTCTCAGAAAACACCAGATCATCAAATCAAAGATTGGTTTGGAGAGTTAAAGGTGGTGGAAAGGCAGGACGTGGAGTTCAAGGAAAAGGTGACATTGTTCGAATTTACACTGCATTCAAATCTATCCTTTATGCCATTATTACAAATCTGGTAAAAATGGCAAACTTTCATCTTGTTAAATTAAGAGCAATAAAACTAATTGTTCTAGAAGCTAATTCTAATATTCTTTGCAAACACTGATGATGTCACGTATTGACTTTGAAAATGCTTTGTTCGTGGGTGTGCCATAATTGTTTTGGCTCCACTGTAGGCAGTACTTAATGCTGCGGCCCAGACGAATGTAGGGGCGAGAAGATATGATCATGTAACACCAATTTTTAAACATCTACATCCCATTTTGAGTGCAGTGGAGAAAGTACCATATGAAAGACAGGAGTTGATGATGTTGAGCCAGTGGGGAGCTAGGGTGGTGATACAGTTGGATGTAGCTTCAGATGAACATGCATCATCCAGGAATTGTACATGTTTCGTTTGGGCAGTGAGGGTGATGAGAGTGTCGATGGGGTGGAAGGTGTCCCGTGTGGTGGAATGGCTGGGGGTGGGGGGTGGGAGATGTGTATTTTGGAGGTGAAGTAGTTCATGAGAGAGTGTCACACGGCAGTGAATGGGTATGCAGAAGGTGTAGATGGTGGTTTAGAGAGGGACTTGGTGATGTTCAATAGTTTCTGGCTACGATTGGTGGTGGGTTGGAGTTCTTGGAGGTAATGTGTGTCTTTGGCACTGCGTATGGCTGTTATGTATTTGTTGCAGCAGTGTCTAAGGGGTGTCCTGGTTGAGGGGCATGGGTTCTCTAGGCATCTAGCTTCCTGCTTGATAGAGAGGAAGGAACTGTAGAACCATTGTTTGTGGTGGTTGTTGTGGGTTTTCTGTTATTTGAGGGGTGCAATTTTGTCAAATGATTGTGTTGTATTGGTGGAGTAGGATGGAGGGATGTGTTCGTGGGGAGTAGGGAGTGTTTTGAGTGGTGCTAAAGCTATGTCTGTAATGTGTTTGGTTTGTCTGGTTGGGGGGTAAGGAGGTTGTGTGGCAGGCGGTGGAATTGTGTGTGATAGTATGAGCGTGAAAGGGATAGCATAGTGGTCAGACCACGATACCCAGATTTGGTTATTCACAGAGACACCAGTTTTGCTTGCAATCAAAAGGGCTAGGGTGTTGCCAGCAATGTGTGTGGGATTGATGATGCGTTGTGTGAGGTCATGAGGGATGAGTGGAGCAAGGATAGTCTTTACTGTGGGATTGGTGTCTGGAAGGGAACGTCCGGGGTTGAAGTCAACAAAGTAGATGTTGTTGAAGGGAGAGGTGTGGGTGTTAGTAGTGAAGTCAGTCCATTTGGTGTGGAAGTTGGGATTTTGTGTAGGAGGACGATGAATGAGGTAGAGAAAGGTGGGGTGTGGCTGTGATGAAAGGGAGCAAGTGAGAGAGTGCTTTACATGGTGTGTATGGGGGTGTGTGGGATTATGAAGTGTGCGTGTGTCTTTAGTGTTCCACACGTTTGCTGAATGGCAACTTTGCCAAATGGACTTTCGCCCAATTCTTTACCTCTATTTTATTCAGTACACATGGTAGATATGAGTAAGGTATATAAAGGGTTGGCTGGGATTTTCAAAAGTGGGTTGCCGGGGGGTCTCCCCTGCTTAAGTGGTTAAAAAAAGGTAAAATCTGCAAAAGGTAATTTGGCAAAGTTGCCATTCAGAAAGAAAAATTGGCAAAGCCTAATAGATCCATCATTCAGGACAGGCCATGGAATGTGGGGTGCTAAAAGAACATTTCAAAACAGATCAAGCAAGAAGAAAAGCATAGGAATACAAATGCAGGCAGATTTTCCATACACTGACAGGGGGCTTGATGAACACACATTGCGACTTCATGAGTCACTATCTCAACTAATAGTCTCCCACTCTTTTCAGGGATAGAGATGCCGGGTTCACAACATCCGGATCCGACAGATCCTACCAAATTCTCTCTGGCTCTTTACTGGCACCTGGCTGATGCAGCGCCAGCCCCGCCAGCCTTTCTGAGACAATGGTTCCTTGCTAAATCACTCCAACCCAGCCCACCAGGTTTTTAAACACCCTTCCCCACTAGCATCCCAGAGGCCTGTAAGTTCCCCTGTCGGACTCTGTCCTTTGCTCATCTGATGTATAGAAACCCAATGTTAATATCGTATTTGATCTCAACCTTGTCACACCCACCTTCACAGGTGGACGGCCTAACACATGACTGATTGTTCCCCCCTCCAAACTGGCCTTCTAGAGCCACGGGCCTAACATGTCGATGACTTTGACGCCACCAATCTCGTCACGGCATTAGCCTGACAGATGGCTTGCTCCATTTCAACCTGAAATGCCTTTTAAAAGCAATGACCTGATACGTGACCAACAGCCTCATTGAATTTACGTATATAATTGTCTGACATGTGACTGTGTTTCGTATCTTAGCTTGAACATACATGGGCATGGAGAGCAGCACACTCAGGCGTAATAGACAACTAGCTCTCCGCCTAACCTAGCGGGCCTAGAGGCGTTGCTAGGGGCGGGGCTGTGAGGGGGCTATAGCTCGAGTCTTTTGGTTGTATCCCCGGATAGAAGCTCAGGGACTACAACCAAAAGGCTATAGCTAGCCCCGAGTCCCGCCAGTCCCGACATTAGCTTAGCACCGGTTCTTTTCCAGACCTAGCAACACCCCTGCTGGCTTCAGACCTTGGTGAGAGCGGCCCAACAGGGCTCCTTTCTCTCCCTGCCCACACACAGCTCACAGCGCCTCGTTTACATCTTTCAGGCTGAAATCCTTGGGTGACCTTCTGCAGGGCGAGCTGCTCTTTGAAGAAACCACAAATCACAGACACAGACAGGAACAGATAAGGAATTTCAGAGGTGACTGTTTAGATTGTCTCATTTTTCTGAAAGCATCGCTCTATCTGTCTCTGAAGAAGTTATCTCAAGATAATGAAAGCCTGCAAATAAATTACATTATTCGCCTAGGAAAGCTACCAAATTGTGTCTTCGGATCAATGCTCTTAATATTCCCCTTTGCTGACACAGTGCAATATAAATACAGGCTGCATCCAGTGTTTCATATATTCATTTAGCTCTGTCTCTCTCTCTCCCTCTCAGCCCGCTTTCTTCCTCTCTCTCTGTCTCACGCGTTCTCTTAGACCTCTTTCTCCCTGTCTCACTCGTTCTCTGAGCCCTCTTTCTCCCTCTCTTCCTGTCTCACTCGTTCTCTGAGCCCTCTCTCTCCCCCTCTCTCTCATTCTCTGAGCCCTCTCTTCCTGTCCCACCCGTTCTCTGAGCCCTCTTTCTCCCTCTCTCCCTGTCCCACTAGTTCTCTGAGCCCTCATTCCCCCTTTCTCCCTGTCTCACCCATTCTCTGAGCCCTCGTTCGGCTTCTCACTCTCTGATTGACCCGTTTTCTGAGCCCTCTGTCTCCCTCTCTACCTGTCTTACTCGTTCTCTGAGCCCTCTTTCTCCCTCGCTTCCCGTCCCACACGTTCTCTGAGCCCTCTTTCTCCCTCTCACCCCATCTCACTCGTTCTCTGAGCCCTCTTTCTACCTCTCTCTGTCTCACTCGTTTTCTGAGCCCTTTTCTCCTTTTCTCTCTGCTTGACGCGGTTTCTGAGCTCTCTTTCTCCCTCTCACTCTCTGTTTGACTCGTTCTCTGAGCCCTCTTTCTCCCTCTCTTCCTGTCTCACCCGTTCTCTGAGCCCTCTTTCTCCCTCTCTCCCTGTCTCAATCGTTCTCTGAGCCCTCTTTCTCCCTCTCTTCCCATCTCACTCGTTCTCTGAGCCTTCTTTCTCCCTATCTCCCTGTCTCATCCGTTCTCTGAGTCCTCATTCCCCCTCTCGTCCTGTCTCACTCGTTCCCTGAGCCCTCTTTCTCCCTCTCTCCCCGTCTCACTCGTTCTCTGAACCCTCTTTCTCCCTCTCTTCCTGTCCCACTCGTTCTCTGAGCCCTCTTTCTCCCTCTCTCCCCATCTCACTCGTTCTCTGAGCCCTCTTTCTCCCTCTCTCCCTGTCTCACTCGTTCTCTGAGCCCTTTTCTCCTTTTCTCTCTGCTTGACGCGTTTTCTGAGCCCTCTTTCTCCCTCTCACTCTCTATTTGATTCGTTCGCTGAGTCCTCATTCCCCCTCTCTTCCTGTCCCACTCGTTGTCTGAGCCCTCTTTCTCCCTCTCTTTCTGTTTGACTCGTTCTCTGAGCCCTCTTTCTCCCTCTCTTTCTGTTTGACTCGTTCTCTGAGTCCTCTTTCTCCCTCTCTCCCTGTCCCACTCGTTCTCTGAGCCCTCTTTCTCCCTCTCCCCCATCTCACTCGTTCTCTGAGCCCTCTTTCTCCCCCTCTCTCTGTTTGACTCGTTCTCTGAGCCCTCTTTCCCCATCTTGCTCTGTCTCACTCTGTCTCTTTCTCTGAGTCAGCTGCGTGTTTGCTAGAGCCAACAAAGCCGTTGCTGATAGCCGCGAGAGAAGAGAAAAAACACAAATATCTTGAAGAAGCGAGGTGCTGTGCAAAAACGGGTATTAAAAAAGAGAATTATTTAATTGCATTAACATTTTAAACGGTTTTTATTTTGACTTGACAATGTTTCTTATAATGATCGTTTCCAGTATGTACGCTAGTCACATGTTGCATGTGTTACACAGACTCGGACCGTCCTATAGGGCAATAGGCCCATGGGCGAACCAAAAACACAAAATGCTGGTGTGGGCCAGTGTTTTGGCCAATGTGGGACAGTTTGATGAGTTGCTTCACTATACGGCTAGTAGTTTTGACTAGTGTTGCAGAATAAATATTCTTTCAAATGCGCAGTTTGCATCACATTTTATCAAAGAACGTTCCCTTTGGGCACTATTCAGACAATGTCACAAAAGGAATGAATAGCCATTTGCAACTGTGGGCCACTTTTTCATTGGTGCCCGAGACAATGTTATTACCCAGTCAGTCCCTGGTGTCACAATAGCAAAACCTATAACAATCATGTACATTATTGTATGACATATGGGCGTCATTTAAAGATGAACTGACTGGTATACTCTTTCAAAATACCTCTAAGATAAAGGGGAAGGCGACAAATGGCAAATAGTACCAGTGAGGGTTCCAGCCTCCTTTGCAAAAAAACAAAGAGCATTTTGGAAACACAGGAATGACACCAGATTATTATTTTTGAAACATATGCCTGTGATGAAAGGGTTGCATGCTTGAATCTCTGAGCACATATTACACATCTTTGTTTACGTTTCACAAGACTCACCCTAACAGTAACATGCTTGCAACGTATATATTGACTCGGATAACTTAAATTAGTGAATTATCAGATGTTTTTCTGGTGCAAAGGGGCATCTTAGTCTCAAAGGACATCAGGATGTGCATAGATGTGCACATTGTGATGCCCTTTTTCCTGTCCGGTACACAACAAATAGAGAAATGGATGTGTTTCAAAGGGGCAAAAAAGATATATTTAAAGTGTGCAGGGGAATACACAATTCATGACAGGGTAATTTCTGAGCCTGCCAGGTAATTTTTATTTAAAGTTGAACAGCAGCGGTGGGAACTGCGGCAGCAGTGGGTACCCCTGCTTTCCCACCTGCATTTCATTCCCTCAGACTGTCATAGACATTTGTTTTTGTTGACATTTCAAAACGACAGGCCCTTTAAAGGCCCTTCACTCTGAAATGGATTCCCAGAATCCATGTGGGTGCTCATAGGCAGTAATACTTTAATGTAATGAGCCCAAGAAGGCTGGCTTGTGCAACATTTTTTTTATTTTGTATTTATTGTGTCATAGTTTGAAATTAAACCTTTCACAAAAAGAAGTAAAAACGTATGTACAAAACAAATACATAAAATTTCCTCTTATAATAAGTCCAGTGGTAACTGAGCCGGAAAAAACGGCAGGTTGCTGCCAGACTTGGAATGAATTACCGCCTCCGTGATTGCCGGAATCACCGGGTCATTACAACCCCGGTGACCCAGTAATTCCAGAGGTGGAATTCCGTAAATCCAAATTCCCATGGGGTCCCATAGTATTCCATGGAGATGGGGACAATGGAAAGACTGATTCCATCTGTGATGGAGCCGGTGTTTCCATTTCCATCTGCAGGCGGTGGCATTACTCCCGCCAGGCCAGACCTGGCGGGAGAAACACCTCCTGCCTGCAGAACTCGTAATCTGCCGGTCCGGAAACAACAGTGGCGGTAAGTTTACCGCCACCATTGTTTCCGGACCGACAGACTCTAAATGAGGCCCATTGATTTAACAAGTTCATAGAAAATGAATGATTTCATTTAAAATACACTACTTAATCATAAACAGAGAAGAAAGTTAGGTTTGAGTTAATGAACACTCCTGTGCTGAGCTCAGTGAGTAGTTTGCTTGGATTCTATCAGGTTCTGCAAGATCACAGGTAGGAAGAGGTAAACCCAATACCTCTTGAGAATGGAGTTTATCGAGACGTCCTGGTTATCTTGCAAGAAGAGTATTAGGACCCTTTGAATTAAAAGGATCTTCACGCGTTTTTAGCTGTGGTTTCTACAAGTGTGTTTTTATTTACATTGAAACATAGTCTAGACACATTGTCTGCACAGTGAAGGTCAGCCGACACATGTTTCAACCCCGGAGGGTCTTTATCAAGGCAGATTGGTAAGATTGTTAAGGTGAATGGGATCAATTCCGTGAGGTTGTCAAGGTTGTCAATGCCAATGTCAAGGCCAATGGCAGAAGTCATCCAATATGCTATGGGTCATTTAGGATGATGCCTGTTGATTCTGCTCGTTCTGTCTGGTCCTAATGCTCTTCTTGCAAGGTAACCAGGACGTCTCGATAAACGACTTAATCATAAACCTGTGAATTATTTGATGCAGTAACTTTCTATGTGTCTCTAAGTGTATGGTCTTAAGGATAGAAGGAAAAAGAAAGATAATATTTTTCATAAATTGATAATTTTAAGATAATTCAAAATCCTTAAAACCGCAATCGTTAGGAAAACTGAAGTGCCAGAAATAAAATATGTTGCCAGAAGAATTCATTCAGAATACATAGCTCATTATGTACACATTTCTCACAAAATAGGTGGTGACTACCATCATAGGACAAAAAATGAATATGTGCTGTAGTGTTTCTAGGACCCAAGCTTGTTTGCAAAACTGACAAAAATACTTGGGAGGCCCACTTTGCTCCTAATGCCCAATATTGCTCTTGTTAGCATCACATTGAACCTAACTATCATAAGTTGCTCCCTCAAGTTCCTATAAGGGAAATGTTTTAAATAGGAAGGTAGTATGCCCCACTTTCTGTGCTCCTGAGCCAAGTCCTGGACAAGCTTACATTTAGCTAGCACAGCACAAGTGTGTATCCAATCCGACTCCCATAGTCAGTGTTGAACAATATCGGGTGTCTGTACTAAAAGTGCCTGGGAGTATTCGAGGCTTCTCATTAGTGCATCACAGTTTCAGGCACCATCTCTTTAAATATTCATTCATGTTTGTAATGTATAAATCCTACAGGTCCACAAATAAGGAATCGCAATGAGGAGATAAACTGTGTGCAATGTGCAACATTTGTACTACAGGCCCTGGAATGCGCAGGTCACATTCGCCCATGCCCACTGTATCTTTTAAAACACTACCTTTCTTTCCCGCTCACTAGCCATGGCCTACGTCCATGACCATCGTCCACGGCATGTTGCCCCAGTAGCTTTCTTCCAGTCCCCATTATTGTTCTGTATTTTACATCAATGCACCAATAGTGGATTTAACGTTGAAGTCTTTGGATCAGCCAAAATTAGGGAATGATTCCTTCCCTGCTCTGTTTTTTTAAGACGATGCAGTGCTCTCGGCTACTTTCCTCAAGTGTGAACATTTAAAATTGGGGGTGATTACTGGAAAGACCAAATCTATGGTGTAGGCCAATATTTTCCAAACCACACAAGATTTCCATTATTGTGAACGATAGTTTTGCGGGACAAGTGGATTCCTACCACTATTTGGCATTGAGATTTGCAGAGAATGGTCTTTGGACAACCCAACTACGTAAGCCTGTATGGCCCTTGATAAATATAGTGGGACGCTCAAAGGTTTTTATATGGGACATGGCAAGGGAGCAATATCTCCAGCCCTTGAAATCTATAGATCCAAGGCAATGTCTTCGGCTAGTTATGGAGCAGATATATGGGGGCATATTATTATCGCCCCCGAGAATACAATTGAGGACAAATTCCTAAAACCTCTGCTCCAACTCCCAAATAGTTGTCCTAATGCATTCATCCACCTAGAGACTGATGTCATTCCAGTAAATGATGCTGGTGCACTCAGACCAATATTATTTTGGATTAGACTTTTTTGGTCTTGATAAGTTCAGGGATGCAGTATTTAGATGTCATAAGTCTGGAAGGAGGACATTCACTAGCATGGATTGTACATGTCAAAACTCTTCGTGAGGAATTGGAATTGAGTATTTATTGGTCTACTCCGATATGTATTAATCAGACAACTATTGCCATAGTCAAAAGTGCTGCCTTGACTCGATCAAGTAGATGGTTGATAGAGGCATGCAACAGATTAAGATCGGGTCCAGAGTACTTGGCAAGTAAGACCATTTTTGGCTTTGAAAAGTAATGGATGTTATTCAACCATCGTTTGCAAGAGCCTTGTACATGAAATTGAAGGCTAATGACCTTAATGTGGCAAGTTACACCAAGATTTGGTGTGACACAAACTTAAGTAGATATCCAGCTTGTGGTTATGCAGACAAATCTCCTGAGAGTTTTTTGCTCCTATGTGAATGATATAGGGACCTGTAGAGCAAGTACCTAAACCCACTATTTAATCTAGCTAGCATACGTAATGTCGCACATGCACTTTTCTATTGTAGGACCTCACGCAACTTGAATGTGGTTTACTTTGTTGCTAAATTTGCACACTGGGCCTGGCGCAGCGGAGCACGTTCTGTTAAGCAAATGAACATTTAGGGATTTATGTATACGGCAACAGATTTCAATCATATGGCTTTCTTGACCAAGATTTTATTATCTAGCAGTTTTAATGTAGGTACAATTAATGTATATAATATTTCCATGATGCAAAATGTCTCTTTAATTGATATGTATTTTGTGATATTTATAAGAATTTGTTTTATGTTACCATGTTTTTTAATGCTGCTATTGCCTTATGACTGACGTCGAAGGCTAATTAAGGAATGTAGCATTGCACTTTTTTTCTTAATCACATTTTGTTAACTCTTTTTTAGAAACGTTTTCCCATAATCACGGTTAGTATAACCCTTATTATAGTAATGTACTACAAATAACTCTGGTTATTTGAAGCAAGCTCGTGTGCCAACATACGCTCGCCAGACACTAAGTAAGTATTAATGTCTTTTATTGTTGGTTGCTTGCATGTTCTTCAAGATGGTAAGAGCGACACTGGCAACATCCCACCCGGCGTACACAGTTATCTCCAACTGCCAAACACAGAACGTAGCGCCGCACACCGAAAAATGTAAACTGCAGTACCAAAATGTGCTAGTACAGCACCAACAAAGTCACAGTACAGCATGCAATCCTCAAATTGGGAATCCGTGAAGCAGATGCTCCTGTAAACCACACCGACGATGGTAGAAGCAAAAACCTACCAGTCCACAGTAACTATGTCCAAATTGCAGCCAGAAATGAAAGGCTGCTGTCGACGCTGCTACACGGTAAGCGCCGCAGCCCTCAGCCACCACTCTGTGCAAAGTAACACCCTGAAACCCAACAGGACGTTGTCACCCGCAGCAGTCACAGCCGCGTCTCCTCCAACGAAAGCGGACTCGGGGGAGTTGGTTCTGCCCCAGGGACGGCGGCGCCAAGTGGCTCAAAGCGGCAAAGCGGAAAGAGGAAGAGAGGCTGGCCGCGTTTCCGGACTGCTTCTTCGGCCGCTCTCACTCTCGCTCCGCAGGCTGGGTTCCAATCCAGCTGCCAGAGACCACCACAAACGCCACACAAGTCCCTCCAAGGCCGGCAACAACCCGCACGGCCATCGGATGATGGGGAAGGGCAGCACACACCCACGGAGGGGCCCGCCAACCGCCGCAGGACCCCGACACTACCCGACCTCTTTGGACATGGGGCAGCGGGTACCTCACCACAGACACTGTAGACCTTGTATGAGGGCTCGCACTCTCCGCCTCAACCACCAAAACAGCAGACGTTCAATATCGGAAGCAGAGTGGAAGCTGCTCACGAGTTGGGGAGCTCCGCTCCGGACTGCCAACTGCCACAGGCAGTCCTCCTCCCCCATCAGTGCCCCACCGGGTACACCGGAATCTTCTGGCGGCACACACTATCCGCTTTCGCTGTCCAAAACAGCGGATGCCGCAAGACCGGGACCAATGTTGAAACCATCCACGAACTGCAGGCACCACACCGGACTACTGGGAAACCACAGGCAGTCCTCCTCCTCCCAGATCAGGGCCCCGCCGGGTGGGACCTCAGCTCTGGAGGGCGATGTCACACGATTTTCAGCTGCCCCCTCCCAGATCCACATGACAGACATCCTCGCCCACACGTCCTCTTTGGATGTGCACAGTACCTTAGTCCAATGTCAGACTCCGAACACCGCTTACGCGAGGAGTGTAGGGAACCCGTATCCCTCTCCACTGCCACTCGCTGCTCCGGAGTTTTTTGTTGATCCTCACTTTGTAAACTCTCCATGTCACTTCCCACACCGCCCTTATCCAACAAGGCTGGAAGCGTAAGTCCTTCGCAATCCCTGGACACACCGGAGATAAAATTATTGTTGCTGTTGACGACCACTGCTGACGGTCTTACCCCTTCTACCTTCCTGGCCATGACAACACAAACCCGCAAGTCACAGGATGCCAGGACCTTAAAGCTTCTTCCGACAGATCCAAAATTGCAGCTTCACTTCCGTATATGTGACGCCCTGCCTTGAACGGTCGCACACGACAGCACCTCCTAGTGGATGCAGAGGCAGGCAACTTTGCCGTACAAGAACCCCGACGGTCGCCGCCTCTACCCACGGCACAGCGAAGCCACTGGCATGCCAGATACCAGTCAAGCTGCCCCTGACACCTCCAGCTTGGTGGAAGGGGCTCTTCCCACTCTCCGCTCCAGCCCCACACACCCCGGCCGCCACTGCACAAGGCTGCCCACGAGGGCACAAGGCACCGGACCCTCTGTGCGCAATGCTAGCCCAGCTTTCACCCTCTCTGGACCAGGGGCACCGGGTACCTCACCACGGACACCGGAGACCTCGTATGAGGGCTCGCACTCTCCGCCTCCACCACCAAAACAGCAGACGTGGAGGACCAGGAGCAGAGTGGAAGCTACTCACGAGTTGGGGAGCTCTGGTCCGGACTGCCAACCGCCACAGGCAGTCCTCCTCCCCCGTCAGTGCCCCACCGGGTACACTGGAGACTTCTGGCGGCAGACACTATCCGCTTTCACTGCCCAAAACAGCAGACGCCGCAAGACCAGGACCAACGTGGAAACCACCCACGAACTGGAGGGCACCACACCGGACTGCTGGGAAACCACAGGCAGTCCTCCTCCTCCCCGATCAGGGCCCCACCGGGTGGGACGTCAGCTCTGGAGGGCGATGTCACACGATTTCCGGACGAGATAAAATGATTGTTGCTGTTGACGACCACTGCTGACGGTCTTACCCCGTCTACTTTCCTGGCCATGACAACACAAACCCGCAAGTCACAGGACGCCAGGACCTTAAAACTTCTTCCGACAGATCCAAAATTTCAGCTTCACTTCTGTATATGTGACGCCCTTCCTTCAACGGTCGCGCACGACAGCGCCTCCTAGTGGACGCAGGGGCAGGCAACCTTGCAATACAAGAACCCCGTCGGTTGCCGCCTCCCCCCACGGCACAGCGAAGCCACTGGCCTGCCAGATACCAGTCAAGCCGCCCCTGACACCTCCAGCCTGGTAGAAGGGGCTCTTCCCACTCTCCGCTCCAGCCCTGCACACCCCGGCCACCACTGCACAAGGCCGCCCATGAGGGCACAAGGCACCGGACCCTCTGCCAGCCCAGCACTCACCCTCTGTGGACCAGGGGCAGTAGGCACCTCACCACGAACACCGGAGACCTCCTGTGGGGGCTCGCACTCCCTGCCTCCACCACCAAAACACCAGATGTGGAAGACCGGGAGGAGAGTGGAAGCTACTCACGAGCAGGGGACGCCGGAGACTTCTGGCGGCTCACACTCACCGCTTTCACTGCCCAAAACAGCAGACGCTGTATGACCGGGACCAACGTGGAAACCACCCACGAACTGGAGGGCACCACACCGGACTGCTGGGACACCACAGGCAGTCCTCCTCCTCCCCGATCAGGACCCCGCCGGGTGGGACGTGAGCTCTGGAGGGCGATGTCACATGATTTTCGGCTGCCCCCTCCACAGCAGCAGCACCATCCTCGTCGCCAGTGACGCAAGCTTGTGTGCCAACATACGCTCGCCAGACAGTAAGTAAGTATTAATGTCTTTTATTGTTGGTTGCTTGCATGTTCTTCAAGATGGTAAGAGCGACACCGGCAACATCCCACCCAGCGTACACAGTTATCTCCAACTGCCAAACACAGAACGTAGCGCCACACTCATACACTGCACGTTCTGATTCTAGAAGATAGCAACCCCTTCACGTGCACGTCATCCATAACACGTAACACACATTACCTTCACATGCACGTCATCCATAACACGTAATATACATTACGACATTATTCATAAAATTACCCTGGTCATTCATGTGATGCACTTTGATTCCCAATCCGTGTTCAACTTTAACCCCAGTTATGTGAAAATAACGCTGGTCATGAGAAAACATTTGAGCTCTTACCTTGATCCACAGCCGGACCCTCTGTGCGCAACGCTAGCCCAGCGCTCACCCTCTTTGGACCAGGGGCAGCGGGTACCTCACCACAGACACTGGAGACCTCGTATGAGGGCTCGCACTCTCCGCCTCAACCACCAAAACAGCAGACGTTGAGTACCGGAAGCAGAGTGGAAGCTGCTCACGAGTTGGGGAGCTCCGCTCCGGACTGCCAACTGCCACAGGCAGTCCTCCTCCCCCGTCAGTGCCCCACCGGGTACACCGGAATCTTCTGGCGGCACACACTATCCGCTTTCGCTGTCCAAAACAGCGGACGCCGCAAGACCAGGACCAATGTAGAAACCATCCACGAACTGGAGGCACCACACCGGACTACTGGGAAACCACAGGCAGTCCTCCTCCTCCCAGATCAGGGCCCCGCCGGGTGGGACCTCAGCTCTGGAGGGCGATGTCACACGATTTTCAGCTGCCCCCTCCCAGATCCACATGACAGACATCCTCGCCCACACGTCCTCTTTGGATGTGCACAGTACCTTAGTCCAATGTCAGACTCCGAACACCGCTTACGCGAGGAGTGTAGGGAACCCGTATCCCTCTCCACTGCCACTCGCTGCTCCGGAGTTTTTTGTTGATCCTCACTTTGTAAACTCTCCATGTCACTTCCCAAACCGCCCTTATCCAACACGGCTGGAAGCATAAGTCCTTCGCAATCCCTGGACACACCGGAGATAAAATGATTGTTGCTGTTGACGACCACTGCTGACGGTCTTACCCCTTCTACCTTCCTGGCCATGACAACACAAACCCGCAAGTCACAGGATGCCAGGACCTTAAAGCTTCTTCCGACAGATCCAAAATTGCAGCTTCATTTCCGTATATGTGACGCCCTGCCTTGAACGGTCGCACACGACAGCACCTCCTAGTGGATGCAGAGGCAGGCAACTTTGCCGTACAAGAACCCCGACGGTCGCCGCCTCCACCCACTGCACAGCGAAGCCACTGGCATGCCAGATACCAGTCAAGCTGCCCCTGACACCTCCAGCTTGGTTGAAGGGGCTCTTCCCACTCTCCGCTCCAGCCCCACACACCCCGGCCGCCACTGCACAAGGCTGCCCACGAGGGCACAAGGCACCGGACCCTCTGTGCGCAATGCTAGCCCAGCTCTCACCCTCTCTGGACCAGGGGCAGCGGGTACCTCACCACGGACACCGGAGACCTCGTATGAGGGCTCACACTCTCCGCCTCCACCACCAAAACAGCAGACGTGGAGGACCGGGAGCAGAGTGGAAGCAACTCACGAGTTGGGGAGCTCTGGTCCGGACTGCCAACCACCAAAGGCAGTCCTCCTCCCCCGTCAGTGTCCCACCGGGTACACTGGAGACTTCTGGCGGCACACACTATCCGCTTTCACTGCCCAAAACAGCAGACGCCGCAAGACCGGGACCAACGTGGAAACCACCCACGAACTGGAGGGCACCACACCGGACTGCTGGGAAACCACAGGCAGTCCTCCTCCTCCCCGATCAGGGCCCCACCGGTTGGGACGTCAGCTCTGGAGGGCGATGTCACACGATTTTCGGACGAGATAAAATGATTGTTGCTGTTGACGACCACTGCTGACGGTCTTACCCTGTCTACTTTCCTGGCCATGACAACACAAACCCGCAAGTCACAGGACGCCAGGACCTTAAAACTTCTTCCGACAGATCCAAAATTTCAGCTTCACTTCTGTATATGTGACGCCCTTCCTTCAACGGTCGCGCACGACAGCGCCTCCTAGTGGACGCAGGGGCAGGCAACCTTGCAATACAAGAACCCCGTAGGTCGCCGCCTCCCCCCACGGCACAGCGAAGCCACTGGCCTGCCAGATACCAGTCAAGCCGCCCCCGACACCTCCAGCCTGGTAGAAGGGGCTCTTCCCACTCTCCGCTCCAGCCCTGCACACCCCGGCCACCACTGCACAAGGCCGCCCATGAGGGCACAAGGCACCGGACCCTCTGCCAGCCCAGCGCTCACCCTCTGTGGACCAGGGGCAGTAGGCACCTCACCACGAACACCGGAGACCTCCTGTGGGGGCTCGCACTCCTTGCCTCCACAACAAAACACCAGACGTGGAAGACCGGGAGGAGAGTGGAAGCTACTCACGAGCAGGGGACGCCGAAGACTTCTGGCGGCTCACACTCACCGCTTTCACTGCCCAAAACAGCAGACGCTGTATGACCGGGACCAACGTGGAAACCACCCACGAACTGGAGGGCACCACACCGGACTGCTGGGACACCACAGGTAGTCCTCCTCCTCCCCGATCAGGACCCCGCCGGGTGGGACGTGAGCTCTGGAGGGCGATGTCACATGATTTTCGGCTGCCCCCTCCGCAGCAGCAGCACCATCCTCGTCGCCAGTGACGCAAGCTTGTGTGCCAACATACGCTCACCAGACAGTAAGTAAGTATTAATGTCTTTTATTGTTGGTTGCTTGCATGTTCTTCAAGATGGTAAGAGCGACACCGGCAACATCCCACCCAGCCTACACAGTTATCTCCAACTGCCAAACACAGAACGTAGCGCCGCACTCATACACTGCACGTTCTGATTCTAGAAGATAGCAACCCCTTCACGTGCACGTCATCCATAACACGTAACACACATTACCTTCACATGCACGTCATCCATAACACGTAATATACATTACGACATTATTCATAAAATTACCCTGGTCATTCATGTGATGCACTTTGATTCCCAATCCGTGTTCAACTTTAACCCCAGTTATGTGAAAATAACGCTGGTCATGAGAAAACATTTGAGCTCTTACCTTGATCCACAGCCCCCCAAACCTCCCATTTTGCATGGTGTCCTCTACCCCCCCGCATCCCACCTCTAGCCTGATGCCATGTCATCCTTTTTCCTCCTCCAAATGGCATTGGTTCAACTTTTTGTTTTTCGGCTAACTTATATCCTGCTTCCAAACCTCCTGACTCATCTGTGTAGATTCATCCTGTATGGCTGTGATGTCATAGAATGCTCAGCACATGCTGATGCAGCAGCCAGGAATGTTATGCCTTGAGCTTGGTTCCGCCCAGAGAGAGTTAGAGAGAGAGACATGAAGCATGGGTGGTGGGAGCCAGTGGGCTCTCCCTGTAATACTTAAGATCCTGCTACCAGCTCCTGTACCTGATGTCATACCAGATTCTTATGCGCGTGCAACTTAATAAAGTAACCCAAGGACTTACCATGCTGCCTCCTGGACCTACATTATAACACTAACCCTGGTTATTTTGGAAATATACCTGGTTATCTCTTGCATCGAATAAAAGAAAATGGTGGCTTTTTCATTTCTGAAAAGCTTCTCTGCTGCAAAGCACCATGTGAGATATAGCTATCATTTTGGGAGATGCAGGGCACCCCCTTCTCCATTAAATATTTTAATGATTACTGGATGGAATGACCCCAGATGCCTCCCGGAAATCGAGTCAACCCTTCGTGGCCAAGTTGTTTTGTATCCGGTCCAATTGCATCCAGTGGTTTTTGCTGAGCGCTATGCAGAAATGTGTTTTTTTTCTCTATGGGGAAGTGAAAGATAGTAGGTCAAAAACAGGTTTTTTTTGCTTTCTTAATAATCTTTTCATGTTCAAAGGAATCTTTACCAGAATGTCCAGTCTGGGGGTGCCCGTGACAAACGTTTTGTTTGCAAAATATCTGCCAAGTCCATCATTTAGGCCAAACGTTATTACCAATTCAATTTTCCGGTTTCCTATGGAACTTCATACTCAACTATAGTGTGGCGACTTATAATATAAATATATATAGATGATACACATACATTAGTTGCTTCTCATTGAAATGGAATGCACAGTGGGCAGTTCCTGCCGCTTTCATTGCTTTTTTAAACTTTAAAATTAGTTTATTGAAATCCCCAGATATGGACCAACTCTGATGTGTTCGATTTCAGTCCCATCAAGAAAGAATGTGTACTTGCCCTTTCTTTTTGTCTGAAAGACCGTGCTTTTGAGCTTGCCTGATTTACCTACATGGCCACTGTCTGACGCTACTCCACCGGAAGGTTTAGACTGTGCTGTGGCCTCTGTCTTGTGGGTGCTGCGATGGCCTAATCTTCTGCATGTGCCAAGCATCTTACCCTTTGGGCCCCTCAGCATCATACCTGGGGTTCCTCTGGCAGTGTTGCCACATCTGTAATATAGTTGCTGATCAAGGCTGGGCGTGGGCTGCGCCTTTGTGGAAGCCCGGGTTTCTGTTTGAAGGCCTCAGTTTGCATGCCGTTTATCCGCATATTTGCATGTTTGCATACTTGCTGATTAGTGCCTGCGAGGTGTGCGTGTACTCTGTTGTTCATTGTTTGGGAAGGAATGGATGCTGGTTGGCGCTTGTGCAAACTGTTATTCTAAAGAAAATTATAATGGTGCTGTTGTTCACGCAGGTTGGGGTCACCCCCCACTTTGTGCATTGCGGCAATCAGCCCATCAGATCACGTGCCTGGGAAGGGTCTAGTTCGCAAGCTATGGGTGAATAGGTATATGGGATTCTTTGAGCAATGGGGTTATGTTTGCTCATCTCATTTATTTTTTGTGGCACGTGATGTTTTTGGAACATGTCTTCCTACATAGCTACTGGTTGGCATTGTGTGTCGGGGGGAAGGACGGGGCAGCAAATCTCATGAATTGCTATGGAAGGTGTACATTTTGTTATGATCCTTTTTAAAATGTTCTGCATGTGTGTTTTGTGTAGGTTTGGAAGTTGTCCATCCATCTTTAATAGTTAGCTTATGTGGAAGGGTGGGGCAACTTATTTTGGATTCCTCCCATTTTTCTTTATTAGTGTGGGCGGAGTCTACTGTCACGAATCCACTTCTGGGGGAACCAGTGGTCCAGGGATGAATATCGGTTTGTAAACCATCAATCAGCCCCACACCTCTAGTGCACCAGAAGGGATCCGAACAGATGGAAACAAAAGCAAATTATAAACCTCCTTGTCCAATTTTGGTAAGGTGGACGGCACGGCAGGCTTATCTCCATAAAGTCATGTATCGTTGGTTAGTTGCAGCACAACGAAAATACAATTACTACCCAATGATAAAAGGGACTGTCAAGTCAAGGTTGTATATAACAATATCTACTTTATTATTATTCAACAGACAGTTCTAGCACATTACAAAATACAACCCACCCTGTAAGGAAATGCAGAGGACAGACAGTTTCAAGAAGGAAAAGGGATGCTCTCTGGATACTGACAGGGGGGTAGTCGGTAAAGTAATCGGAATAGTTTAAGGATACTTGCTTTCAGCACAAAGGGATCAATTGGTTGTAAAATGTCAGTAGGGGCCTTCGGAGAAGGACCAGAGGGACAGAACCACAATATACCTTGTCCTTGTAGATGTTCTTGGTGCTCCACGGGGTCGAGTCGGTTTCAGGGCGCTTTGCAGTTCAAGACAGGAAACAGTTGAGGGTATCAGGTGACAGGCAGTTCAGCGAGTGAGGCTGGATGGACGGCTGCAGGCTGGTCTAGACGGCGGCTCGGTCAGGAATCGCTGTCTCAGTGCTGGTTGGTAGGTCTGAAGCACTGGTCAAAGCATCTCGGATGACGTTAGCGACTGTGGCGTGACAACAGTCAGCAGTGCAGACGGTTGCAGCTCAAGGGACTTGACTGGCTCGAAAATGTCCTTTAAGGCGGATGCTGCGTGATGCTTGTCAACACACTCCTCCTAACTTCTTCACTGGGCTTGAGTCATCCTTTAAGGCAGACATCCCAAAGCTGGGGAGAGTGTTGCAGGCAACTGCCTTGTCCTTGGTTTGGTTCAGAGACTCTCTGGCACTTTCCACCTAGGAAGCTTGCTTGCAGAGCCTAGCAGGGCACGCTGTGTGCTGGCTGAGTACCGGTTCTGGAGCTGCTGGAAGGTCCTCTGGATTCAGTATCTCCCTCTGTTCCCTGGCAGATGTTAAGGGGAGGAATCTTGCTTTCCACTTTGTAAATCCTGGCCTTCCTTCACTGGCGGAAGATATAAGGCAGACTGTACCTTCAGCCAGGGTCCAATGCTGAGTTCTTCTTGTTACTCCTTGCAAAGTCTTCAGATGATCGACCCAAAAGAGGGGCTTAGCCCTCTTTTAAAGCCAAATGGGCAACAGTGATTGGTGTAGGCTAAGTCTACTTTAAGGAATCAATCCTGGGTCCCCACCAACAATTTCCTGTATCCATGAGGCCATAACCAGAGTGCTTTGTGACAGAAAGGGTAAAGGGGGAAAACATGTAATACTAAGTCCCACCCATCTTCCTGTCTGTTGTGGATCAAAGGGTTTCTCTGGTTAATGGAGCTCTCACTGGTTCCTGATTAAAGCGGTAGGTCTCCCTTGAAGCTGTGGCAAGACCTTTCTTTGGGTCCCTGCCAAACCGCATAATCATACCTTCTGAATGTGGTCCCCCTGTGGGGATGACTACTGTAAATACATAGTCCCAGACATGACAGGTCACTGCCCTTGATACTGAGAGGCGGGAGCTGGCTTCAGGTTAAGTTGGCACAGTGCTTATGAAAGGTTGTTGGGGATTCCTGTCTCCTTTATTAAACCTCTACAGCCAGGCCCCATGTGGGCCTGTTTGAAGTATACTCTATTAGTATGTTATTTATTTTAATTGCTGCCACCATCTGCAGAGGGTAAACAAATGGACAGCGTGGATCCATAGAGCCATTGAGATTTAATAAGGCTGGCCATGGCAGGAGGAAGGCTTTAGCCCTCCCCCTTTTGAGCTGTATTATGTCCTCCACCTGTCAGATCCCAACTAAATATGACAGGGAGGAATGTGCCTTTAGGCTGTGTCCACCCAGAGTATACAGGTCTATGTGTATGTCGTGTGCTGAGCATAGGAAAATGTGTGCAGATTAGCCCCACACATTTTCCGGAAGTTGATCAACTATCATTCAATTTCATATATAATGTCAAAAAAGCCCAGGTGAGCGCACACGCACCGTGCGGATGGTCGAATTCCTCACATCTACAATGATTCCTTATGGGAATTAGGACAAACACACTCAGCCCGTAGCACTCACGGCGTTCATATATTTATTTTTGTCTAGACTGGCTTGGAAATGTTTGTTGTCTTTTCGCGTCGGGTGTGTAATTCTCAGTTTCCCGGGATCCCCTTATTTCAGGTTTGCTTCCAGGTGTTTGCATCATTATACCTTTTCATTTTTTTTGCTGCTTCATCTGTATAGATCACGTGGCCACCCTGATAAGGATCTCATTTACATCTTTTGTTGCTTATTTTGTGTGTGCTGTGGTCTGGGTTAGGACTTTATTGAGGAAGGTTGTCATAATGTTGTCTGGTTGCCGGGTACTGTGAGCAGATGCAAATCCCCTGCAGCCTCTCTCTGTCCATTCAGGTAGCTTTGGCCTTAAGGTTTCCGGCTTCTTATGACTGCTTAATTGGGTTTGGCGATTCTGGGGATTTCAGAGGTATAACACAATTTGAAAGTGATCATCGGCAATTGCTATGTGGTTCTGAGGCCATTGTAATCTGAGGAGCCTCAGTTGGTGAGAGTGTAATACAATTACACTGTTGCCTGAAGGTGAGCTCCTAAAAAGCTTCACCTTTCACTCTTCCATTGAGAGTGAGAAAGCTGGGGCATTCAGAAGGACTTAGCATTCACTTGCCACTTGAGTTAATGACACTCTTATAGATGTTACTGAGTGTGACGATCTAGTGGCTAAATTGCTGACTTTAGACCATGGAGACATGGGGTTCTCTAATCCCAGCCTTTACTCTACTTCACATCTGTGTGATTCTGGGCAAATTGTTTATCTCCCTGTGCATTAACTGTAAATATATTTGTTTAAACTTTTAAAGGTGAATGGCTCACTGTGCAGCCTTCTAAGCCTTTGGACTATGCCACTCACCCCCGTAGTGGTTTTACTGTGGTAACCAGATCATTGTGACTGGAGGAAAGGGAGGGGAAAAGGAGAGAGGATGGGAAATGATGGTGTAGGATAAAAATAAGCAGACACACTGTTGGAAAGATATGAGGGGTTGAGGGTAAGGATTTTGCAATCACTAAAACAAAGCGAAATCGGATCGTTTGTTAAAAAGAAAATGGGAAACCAACCCTATTTGCAAAAGAATTGCACAACAGGCCATATAACCCCTCCCCCCCAATGAACCCCCCCACAAAATCTACACTAAATAAATTATAATAAGGTCACGCAAAGATGGTGAGTGAAGAAAGGGAGAGAGGGAGCAATAGGCCAGAAAGGGAGTGCTGGCCCACCGAGCAGAGAGGCAGCTGTGATTAATTGAATTCTGCCCTGCAAAAGCACAAGGATGAGTAGAGTCTAAAATGCCCACTCCGCCCTCACACTGCTACAAAACAAAGAGCCAACACAATCATAAAGGTAAAACAGGCACAGTTAAGAGAAATACCCCCTTTGCCCTTTATGGTAGCGCGGTCTGAGGGAAGGCTGTGCTCTTAAGAGGGGTGTGAATGTGATTCAGTAGCAACACAAACAGCAGAGCATAACAGTCCAAAATGAAGGGAATGCCCAATCAAGTTTCTATTAAAATAGATATACTTTAATAAAATTCACCCTCTGCAAAATAACAAACTAGAAAAACTCTATCCAAACCCACCCCTATGGAAAGGACAGAGAATAAGCAAAGGTAGCACAATGCAGCACTCTAAGTAATGAATCAGGGGTGTAAGGCAAATAAAAAACACAATGTTCTTTAAAACTATGTGTTTCTTGGATGAAGAAGGTGCAAAAGTACCTAACCAGTCTGTAGGGCCCAAAATGGACAAAGGGGGCAGTTATTTGTCGATAATTTCATGTTTCGTCTTTGGCAGGTTGACAGCGTCGAACCTGGTTTCGAGCAGTGATGTGAGTGGGTTGAGCTCAGTTTGGATACGTTGGATCATGTGTGCCGAAGCAGGAGTCGAGCAGGTTCAAATGCCATAGTTCTATGCTGTTTGAAGGTGGCTTTTGGCAGAGGAGGTCGGGCGCTAACCAGGATCTGTTGGAGGTTGACCCAGGTGAAGTCGGGTTGTAACCGCCAGGAAGTCTCGATGAGTGATGCACCAGCAGTTTGAGTCGGCAGGTGGCGATTGTCAAAATAATTATCTTGCTCTTCCGATGTGCATTTCGGCAAAGTGGCAGTTCGAGGGCTAGTTGGGATGAGTCGTAGTGTAACCCCTGGTTCGAGTCGGCAAGTCACTAATCAGAAGTTCGAGTCAGATCTCAGTGTCGAATGGTTGATTCGAGCCTACATGGTGACAGGCACAGCTGGGACAGGATGCAGCATTGAGCGAGCTCAGGATACAGACACTTGTTCAAAGGAGCACCGGAATGCATCACCAGAGGGATCCCCCAGCATCGGGCCAGGCTTGACGTCAGTTCAACTGGTGTTGATGCGCCATAAACAGGGAACCTTTGTGAATCTGGTCCTCTTGATGCTGGGAGACCCATTCCAGCGGCTCGGGGACAGGTTTTGGTCCTTGTTCTAGTTCTCCCAAGTAAAAAGGAGGCTTGTCCACAACTGCTGGTGTCCTACAACACACTGAGGCACTGGGTACTGTTGTGGGTAGCAGAGAGGCAGGTCTTGTCTGAGCAGCAGGTCATCCCCAATGGTCCCTGGGACTGGGCAGGGAACAGAGCTCACCTCTGCCTTGGGCACTCAGTCTTCACCTCAGTGGCGGAGGACTTTGGAGGGACCAACTCTCCCAACAGAGGGCTGATTAAATCTTCTTGAAAAGTTGATGTGCAAAGGTTGATTCAAAGAAGTGGTTTGAGATCCCTTCTTTTAAAAGTAAATGTCCACAGGTGATTGGACTACAGCTAGCCTGCTTTAGAGATCCAATCCCTGTTCTTGAAAGAAGTGGACTTTGCCCTTCTGATATTGCTCCCAAAGTGAATTGTGTTAGAGGAAGTGGGGGATTTCTGGGGGGGGCAAGAAGGAGATGCAGAGAGAAACAAGATGCTGGAAACCGGCCTCTACTGCACAGAGTTCTCCCTGTCTACAATGACCCCGCCCCTTCCCTTCTCAATAAGATCAAATGCCTTTAGATATTCAACACCATTGTGTGAAGCCAATCCTTTTGTGAATGGGTGTGCCCTTTGATTCCTTATCTCAGGCGAGATTCCTGTGGCTGTCCCTAGCAAGGGGTGTTACCTGCCCTTACATCAGCTACTGATGTAGTTCACAGATGTACACTACGCTTTTGGCATGGAGCATACTGAAGGGGAATCTGATCAGCAGATTACCCTTTCAAGATAGAAGTACCTGCATCCTTTCAATAAATTAATAAAAATAAAAAAGCCAGGGCTTCTACAACCTTACCAAATGTCAATCCGTTACAGGAATGATGGGTCAAAGAGAAAAGAGAGGGAGCAGTGTGCCAGAGAGCAGAAAGGAAGCGCTGTGCCAGAGTGGTAGCGGGAGGCCAAAGAGGGAACGATGAGCCAGAGAGGGAGAAAGGGGTCCGAGAGCAGAGAGGGAGGGATGGCTCAGAGAGTAGAGAGGATGTGGTCAGCCAGAGAGCCAAGAGGGAGTGGTGGGCCAGAGAACAGAGAGGGAGTGGTGAGCCATAAAGGAAGCTGTGGACTAAATAGGGAGTAATGTGTAAGAGAAGGAAGCAATATACAAGAGAAGGATTGACTGAAGGGAAATAGGGAGTGAGCAGCAGTTTGAGAGAAAGGATGGGGGAGAGCATGATAGACTGGGAGAAAGGATGTGAGATGCAGAAGGCGCATGGGATTGTGGGAAAGAGAGAGAGACTGGTGAAAAAAGATAATGAGAAATCATGAATGACTGCAGACTGCAAAAAGAAATGAATGGCATGAAGTATGAGCCTGTTGGGAGTGTGGCAGGGACTGGGGAGTATGAGTTGTGACTTGGCATTTTGACAGAGCTATTGTGTATGTGCACGGCTGGCATAGAGAGTTTTGGGAGCAAAAGCTGTGGTGAGAAAGTGGTAAGTGTGAGGGTGTTGCTGAGAGTAAGGGTGTGAGTGATGGGGGTTTGCAGTACATAGTATAGGAATATTTGTGCCTGTCATTGCTCAACTTAAAATAGAACTACAAAACAAGATGGTCCCCATGGACAAGGAAGAACCCCTTGTTCAGAAGAGAACTGCCTGGCATTTCAGTGCTGGACTGTCCTTGGGCAGGACAAAGACTGATATGTAGTCGAAATGTCTCTTCTGTGAAAGGATGGTGAGCTAAAGACTCTGGTTCAGACTCTAACCCGGGAAATAGGCCGGTAGACAGACACTGCCAGGACCCCTCCTTGTTTGTCCATATTAATTAGCTTTGGGTTTTCACCCTAAATTAGTAGGGTAATCCAGACGTGGAACACTTGCTCACTGTTCTTAGAGAGGCACAGTTCCACCTCACTGATGAGGCCCAACCAGGCCAAAACACATATCTGGGGTTGCTGTTGGTACTCTTGTTCAGAAGAGAATTGCCTGGCATGTCAGTGCTGGACTACCCTTGGGCAGGACAAAGACTGATATGTAGTGGACATTTCTCTTATGTAAAAGGATGGTGAGCTAAAGACTCTGCTTGAGACTCTAACCTGGGATATATGCCGGTATAGTGACACTCCCAGGACCCTCCTTGTTTGTCCATATTAAGTAGCTTTGGGTTTTCACCCTAAATTACTAGGGTAATCCAGACGTGGAACCCTTGATCACCATTCTTAGAGAGGCACATCTCCACCTCACTGACGAGGCCCAACCAGGCTGAAACACGTGTCTGTGGTTGTTGTTGGTACTCTTGTTCAGAAGAGAATTGCCTGGCATTCCGGTGCTGGACTGCCCTTAGATAGGACAAAGATATGTAGTGGAAATGTCTCTTCTGTGAAAGGATGGTGAGCTAAAGACTCTGGTTGAGACTCTAACACTAGATACAGGCCGGTAGAGAGACACTCCCAGGATCCCCCTTGTTTGTCCAAGGGAGAACCTTCTCCATTTACATGGTGGCCAATACCGCGGCAAAGAAACACTGGGAGCACCAGGGCTCAAGTCGAGGGTACACGCGGGAGGACGGAGTCCACACACTTTTTTCAGAGGGTGGACTCAGTCCCCCCCAGCTAAAATGATAAACAGTAAATGTCCTCTTTGAATTTATGCATTAAAGACGACCACGGGGATCAAACCACAGTGGTTAGGTTTGTAGGCCGGACACTTCACCACTGCATTAAATAACCTGATGAAAAATAACAAACAACTAAAGTCAAAATGTCTAATTTCACTACTGAAATTCACAGGGAAAACACTTGTATTGGTTCTTGGAGTTTAAAACATGCACATCTTTTAACATTTGGAAAAACACTATTAGAAGAAAAAATCCTCTCTGGGCTTTGTGTGTGTGTTGTTTTTATGAAAGGCAAATGACATTCATCCTGTGCAATTTGAGTGGTTATGCAAAGCAAATGTAATGAAATGTGCATATTTCACCTTGATATGCTAATTTCTGGTGACGTCACATCCCATTGCGTTTGTTGACGTGTCCCCCCCATTTTAATTTTTAGGACTTGACCCCTGGGGAGCACTGAGTGTTCCTGGCACCGGCAAGGGCCAAGCATGCTCCATGTAAGTGAAGCAGGAGTGGGTGTGGGGAAGTGGGCAAGGAAGGCGGACATTTAGGGAGCAGGCTGTAGGCTTAGGGGGAGCACTTACCTGGTTCCCAGCGGCAGAAAAGATGGTGGCCATGCGCTTCTGAGGAGGCTTGGAATGCAGGATTTACCATGAGGTAAAGTCCCCATTCCAAACTTCCTGATTGGCTGTGAGGCCACCTGACCGCCCCACAGGGGGACTAATGAGCGATAAAGTTAATAATATAAAATAGGCACACACATCAACCAAAAGGTTGAGCAAAACAAACACTGTTCTGTGAAGCTTGGGACATCTGGGACTTTCTATTAAATTCATAGTATATACAATGTGAAAAATATGCAAATAATAGCAACCTGACCCTCTTGCAGCCTTTAAAAGAACACAATTAAGCGGTGCCCACAAAATGTCCCAACTAAAATTGTAACTAGTTAAATTGGTTTAAACTGTCTGTAAATAACCTTCAGGGGCATTTATGAATTAACAACCAAGCTCAATTGATATTCAGACTACTAACCACAATAATTCCCCCTTTAAACCAAAAGAGGATCCCAGTGTCACTCCTCATGGGTAATGTGCCCTTCCAATTATTTCAAAAAATATTTTATGATTCTTTCACTCTTACCTTAAAAATATGATTCAAATTATATATTTCTGTTTTTCACATTTTTATTACAAATATATCCCTCTCTAATCCTTATGAACATACATCCTCTTATAATTCCTCTGTTTTGTCATTCGCACAAATCATATTACATGTTCATATCTGAATTACATATAAAAATTAATTACAATTTAATCAATTCACAAAATAGAAAACATTACATTTCTTAGATCTTCCAACGAAAATTCCTCTAAGTCAACAGTTTTCCAGACTTTTTTTTTATTAAACAATTTTTATCATTTTTTCAGTTTACAAACAACAGAGCACCGACAGTGAAAGTTAGAAATGTCCAAATGTAACGTGTATTTGCCACTGCCATCTACTTTCCCCCTCCCCCTTAACTTAAGCTTACACCGTTACACCTTTAATCATCCTTCAGGGGCTCCCCTCCATCCGTGCTTCCAGAAGTGTCATGCACACTTGGACTGGCCCGGGTGGGCTCGTTTAATGTAGCCACTAGTTGTCTCCAGGCCATCAGCGTTCACACTTCATCATCCTCCCCCCTGTAGGCCGCTTCATACCTTGCTGCTGTTTCCGCTTCAGCCCATTTCTGAAGGTCATACCACCAAACCTCTATCTTGGGTCTCTGGCAAACTTTCCACCCCATAGCTATTCTGCGCTTGGCCAGAACATAAGCCAAGTCCTTAAGTTTGCACACATGCTTCATTTTGTGTGTTCTAGTAAATCCTCCCACCATGCATGCCCACACCGATTCTACGTCTAGCTTTATACCTTTCTCAGTGAGGCGGTGGGTAACTTGCCCCCAGAATTTCTGAATCTCCGGGCATGACCAAAACATGTGTATCATCCTTGCGTTCGCTTCCCCACTTTTGGGGCACCTTTGTGTTTCCGGGCTCATTTATCGGGCTATCTTTTGGGGGGTCATGTACGCTCTATGGGTTAGCTATAGCTGAATCTGTTGTAGTCTCGTGTTTCTGGACACCTTCTTGTGGTACCTCGGTGCTCTTTCCCATTGCCCTTCCTGCATGGGATCCCCCGCGTCCTACTCCCACTCCCGTCTCAACTGGGTCACTTCTTTCCCCACCCTGGCCATTATTAGTTCATAAATCCGGGATACCTCGTGCCCTCCTTCCGAGATGTCATATATTGTCTCTATGGCCGAGTCTGGGTGGTCCTCCAGTACTAATTCAGACCATGATGCTCTTATCTGTTTTACCAATCTAGTGTAGGTAATATATTGCTCCGGGTGTACTCCAGTTTCTTCCATTAGTGTTGTGAACTCCAGTGCCCTCCCATCCCGCCACACATCTCCCAGTGTTGCTATGCCCACCGGTTCCCAGTATCTATGTATCATATTTCTTAGTTGTTCGTCCACTCCCCTCAGCAGCACTAGTGGCACTTGGGGGGGAGCACAGGATCAGGTTATCCATGACCTGCCATACCTTGCGCCATGTCTTCCACCCCAATTCTAGCAGCTTCAATCGCCCTTTTATTTCTGATTTGAGCAGCCATATCAGTTCTTTCAAAAAGAAGGGTGCACATTCAGACCTCAGCAGTCTGGACTCTGCTGTTGTTTCTTTAGTTAGCGATTTGGCCACGTACTGTAGTTTCCCTGCCAGGTGATATATCTCGAAGGTAGGTAGTTTTATGCCCCCCAACTCATACGCATTTTGTAGCTTCCATAGGGTGATCCTATTCCTGGTGTTGTGCCAAATAAAGCCTCTACATAAGCTCTGCAGTCTGCCAAAAAAGGACTTGGCCAACATGTATGGGATATTCACAAAGAAGTGCAACAGCCTAGGTAATACAACTATTTTCAACAATGCCGCCCTTCCCATCATAGCCAGAGGGAGTTTAGCCCAAAACGTCATACTATTTTCGATGTTAGCAACTGCTTTCTCTGTGTTATGTTTGTGTTCGTCTTCCACGTCATGGTAAATGTCAATCCCTAAATATCTGAATGTTCTTGTCTCCCAGGGTATTTGTAGTACTGGCAGGTCATCTTGCGCAACTCCCGTGTATCTCGCTAAGGGGAATATGCACGACTTCCTGGGGTTCACCGCAATGCCGGAGAATGACGCAAATCGTTCCATCACTTCTAGTGTGTATTGCAAATTTTCTTCTGGGTACCTCAGGTACAGCAGCATATCATCTGCATACAGTGATACTATGTGTGCCCTTCTCCGGTATGGACCCCTACCCCTTCATACTGTTGCCTCAAATATGTCACTAGGGGTTCCAGAGCAAGGATATACAGCATCGGAGACCATGGGCAGCCCTGTCTAGTGCCCCTACTTAGCTGCCATTTGTCAGAGATGATCAATCCCGTTTTGACTCTGGCAAGCGGTGAGCTATACAACATCTTCACCCATCTCAGGTACCCAGGCCCCATTCCGTTTTCCTTCAAAACCGCCTTCAGCCAGGGCCACCTTACTGAATCGAAGGCTTTCACCGCATCTAGTGAGACAATTGCAACTTCATTTGCATCTCCTTCTGTCTGTTCTATGACGCGATGAAGTCGTCTGTGAGCATCGGCTATACTCCTGCTCGGGCCATATCCTGTCTTATCATGGTGTATTAGTTTGCTTATAACCCATCTAAGCCTATTTGCCAGCACCGCCGTGAGTATTTTACTATCCTGGTTTAACATGGATAGCGGTCTGTATGACCCACAATCTGTGCTCTGCTTGTTTGGTTTAAGAAGCGGGATAATTCTTGCCTCTCTTAGGGATTCCGGTAGTTTCCCTATCTCAAAGGCCTCGTTTAGCATCGCCAGTAGCGGGGGGAGCACCTCCAACCTGTACGTTTTATAAAACTCACTAGGGAGCCCATCCATTCCCGGGGGTTTGCCAGTAGGTAATTGCCTGACCACCATTTCTAGTTCCTCCAATGTGATTGGGGTGTCTAGGTTCTCTCTCTCTTCAGCACTCAATTTCGGTAACCCGATGTCCTCCAGTACGTCTCTCATCTCATTTTCAACCTCCCCTCCTGTATCTTCATATAGGTGTTGATAGAATTTAAGGAATCCCCCATTTATGCTCTATTGAGTATCCAATATTTGACCACTCTCCTCCCTTATTTCTCTTATTGCTGGTCTAGGTGTCTCTTGTTTGTATAGCCATGCCAACAGCCTTCCCGGCTTATCCCCCCCCGGCATGTTGCCTTTCTATGTATTTCTTGTAGTTTAAGTTGCATAGTCTCTCCCAGTGCGTCCCGCTTTCTTGTTGCAGTTGGCTCATAGCCTCGGCCACTTCCCTTGAGGTGTCCCCTATATTCATAATTGCTCCTAGTTTCCTCTCTGTTTTTTATAGCTCTTTTGTTATTTCCCCTTGGAGCCCTTTGGATTTTGATATTGCTGCCCCCCCCAGCACTACCTTAAATGCCTCCATAGGGTGCTTTCCAATGCTACGCTGCCAGTGTTGTTTTCGAAATATTCTATTATCTCCTCCCTCAGATCCTCCCTGAACTCTGTATCTTTCACTGCTTCTGCTCTGAGTCGCCATGTTGGGATCTTGGCTCTGAGGGGCCATGGTAGGATGAAGGGTGAGTGGTCCGATAAGAACCTTGCTTTATATTCCAAGCTCGTTATCTCCCCGGTGAGATCGGGGTTGACAAACATGTAGTCTAATCATGTATATAGGTTTTGTGGGGCAGAGTAATGCGAATAGTGTCTATCATGTGGATGGTGCAGTCTCCATATGTCTTCCAGCTGGAATTCGCCTAGCACGGTCTTTAGCATGTTGGCTTATCTAATTTACTGTCTGATCTGTCCACCCTAGGATCTAGCATGCAATTGAACAGTTCTCCCCAAACGACCACGCCTCGCAGATATGGGCTAACTTTACCATACAGGTTCCTTAAATAGGTCAGTGTGTCTTGGTTCAGGGCATATGTGTTAATGATACACAACTCTCTGTTTTCCAACATTCCCCGTATCGCCACCATTCTCCCGTCCACCTCCACTGTGGACTGTAATAGCTGAAAGGGTATATGTGGCACAATCCATGTGAGTACCCCTCTGGCATATGCCGGGTACGTTGCCCCAATGATGCTCCCCTTCCATTTTCTCCTTATCACCTCCTGTTTCCCTTTAGTAAGATGGGTTTCTTGTAGTAAGGCAATGTCTATTTTTTGCCTCCTCAGGTACAACATGATCTTAATTTGTTCAAATAGCTATTAAGTCCCCTGACATTCCAGGTTGCTATCTTAAGGTCAACCATCCCTCATCCATATCCTGTCCCGCCTCCGACCTTCCGTACCCTCCGACTACCTTGCCGCGGTGCATGGATATAAGCTTGTTCCCTTTTAAACTGCACATCCCCCAACTCCCTCCCCACCCCAACCCTCCCCAACCCCAACTGTTGCCCTCCCCCAACTCCCCGAACCACCCTCCACCCCCCATCCTCAATTGCCCCAACTCCCCAAACAATTGCCCAGCTCCATCCCTGGATCTCAGGCTACCCTGCATCTAGTCCCTTTCTGCGGCTTAGCCGATACTCTGGACCCAGCAGGGGGATACTACACTACTAATCTCCTAACTAATCTACCTTCTGGGGGTCAATGTGCGTCTTTTACGTTCCTGCATTGAGCTACAGTTTGTGCTACATTCCCATACATAAGCATTACATACTTCCCACCACCCAGGCCACCTATTGTCCATATTGATTATTTTATTTATTTGCATTTGTATAGCGCACTTGCAGCCCAGGGGCATTGAGGCGCTGTTACAAGTAGTTGTAGAACTTTTGATTCAAATATTAGAGTCAACATCTATGCCGTACTTATCTTCATGAGGTCAATATGTCCACTCCTAAGGCCCTGCAAAGGTTTCGGTTCACTTCTCCGTCACTCTCTTCTCCTGGGCTCCTGACCCTGTTAGGCAATTCCTTGCGACCAGCCATGCCGTTACATCCTCTGATGAGAAGAACAAAAGGGCTTTGTTTTTGTGTAGCACTTTCACCGTCGCAGGGTATTGTAGCATGTATTTATAGTCTGCCTCCCGCAGCCTCCTTTTGACCGCCACATAGTTCATTCACTGTCTCTGCACCAGGAGGGTGTAGCCTGGGTAGGTTTATAGTGATATTTTTTAATTCAATAATTTCGAATGCATTAATTTCGAATCAATAATGTCGAAAAAAAAAATGTCGAATTTATTTTATTTATTTAATGGGGGTTCCTCCCAAACCCCTGTTTTTTTTAATAACCCTTTTTTTACTAGCCAACCCCCAAAAAAAACATAAAATAAAAAATAAATATTCGACATTTGTTTTTGACATTCTTTTTTTTTAAATCAATGCATTCGAAATTATTGATTCGACATTTTAACTGCACATCGTCCGGGTACGCTGTGATGGTTGCTGAGGCTCTGCTTATCGTCCCTCCTTTGCGGAAATGCTCCAAGACTTTCTCTCTGTCTCTATAATTCAGTATCTTGGCGATGATTGGCCGCAGGGGGGGCTCCCGTTGTCGGTTTCCTAGCCAGTGCTCTATGCGCTAGTTCCACCGCAAACCTCTGGCTGAGTACTCCGCTGGTTATCTCTTGTAGGAACATATTCTCACCGTAATTTGTCGGGTCCGACCCTTCCTCGTTGTTTCTACGTGCACGTCCTTCTGCTTCTTCAGCTATGCTCTTGAGGTTGTGCACTTGCTACTTCAGTGTTTGGATCTCCTTGGCATTGGTGGAGCACGTGCCAGTATTGGCTTTCACCTCTTTTTCCAGGTTCCCTGTGCGCTCGGCTAGAGCTCGGACATCTTGTCGTAGTAAGTTAACGTCTACACTTACTGTGTCTATTTTGAACTCCAGTGAGGTCTTTAGTTCCAGAATAGCAGCACCCATCTTACTCTCCCAAGATATTTTTAGTTCTGCTATAGCATCTAGTATCTGTTTGTCATTGCGGGCTGTGGGCTCATCCTGTTGTGTGTGCTGTCCCTTAGGTTTAGCCCCTTCCACTGCTGGTGGAGATTTGGTGAACTCCTCAAGGGTTGATTGTTTCCCCTTGACTTTGAGCATCTTAGAAGCCATCTTCGCACATGCGACGGTGGTCGTGCCATGTGCTGCTCTATGATAAATCTCTGCTCCCGGGTTGAGGACGGTTTGTTCTGTTCTCAGGGGCTTCTTCTTGCTGTTGCTCTATTTCTGTGGTCAATGCTGTTGTGGTGTTGAGCGAAGCCACCGTGCCTCAGCTGCTCTGTGTTCATGGTGTTGGAGGGGTATCCCGCCTTGCCAGGTTATCTTCACCAGGAGCATTACAGACCCCTTATTGTCATATGCATGTTCTGTTGTGTGCTGATTATCTTCTGCCTCACGTCCAGGCCACGAGCAACCCTCATGCTCATCTTAGTTTTTTGTCCCTTTGGGGCCGCTCGGTTGCCTCTGCAGGATCACTGGCATAGACCTGTATAACACTGCCTCTCCACTGTCCTCGTAATGTGTATGGGCCACACTGGTAATATTGATCATGGGCCCCTCCGTCCCAATTGTGGTGCAGTATCCTCACGCCATGCAGGCCTTGGATAGTTAACATGGGCTATGGGCTCCTGCAGTGTTGGCACATCCTAGGCAGCTTGAAAGTGCTGGGTTGCACTGGACTCCCTGTTGCGTGCAGTAGCCACTCTCCACGAAAGCTGTTTGCAGGCAGCAATAACTGAGGAGCAGTCTTGGCTGCCTAGCGATATGCTGGCCGCCTACTGCTTGCCACTGTTGCTGTTGATCCTGCTGGAGCACCCGCAGCTAGGCTACAATGTAGCCACAGTTACGACCAGTGTAGGAATCCCACAATGCAATTTTGTCTGGCCCAGGAGGGCCCGTGTTAGTCTCAGGGCTCAGAGCTTCCCAACAGTATCTGGCAGCGTCGCTGAAGCCCAGTCTGTGATGAGTCAGTGGCAGTCCTGGTTTATAGTGTGGCACTCTAGCCCACAGCTGCGCTTTCATCCGCGGCTTATTGATTGGGTATTCCTACGGCACTGTGGGCCCTTTACATTGGAACGTCACTCTTTGTTTGATTCTTCTCCCCGCCTCATCATGCAAACTTCTATCCTGCTACGCCAATGTGTTCCTTGTGTAGCAGCCACACCCAGGACTCTTGCTCCGCACAACGCTGTGTGCTATTCCCACTCCTTAAGTGCCTGCTTGAACTCTTGTGCCATCTGAGGTCCACACCGTCCTCTGACTTCCTCAATGTGCTCAGCTCTCCAGTACTCTGATGTGGCCGGGGCCAGTTATTGTCCACAACCGTAGCGCCTCATGTTTTGGCTGTTGCTTGAGTCACTAGGGTTCCTCCTTTCTGGGGCACAGGACCTCTCCGTGTCTCCCTGCCTGGAGTGCACCTGTGATGTGCGTTGGTCTATTGTGCAAGCTCCATGCTACCCCGTCATGCTCCTCCTCACTTGGCACCACAGGCGCCTTAAGTTACAATCTTCCTTCGCGCACAGGGTATCCAGATAGCTGATCCGCGTTGTTAATGCGCCGCCTAATTTGTCCCGGTGCACGGTGCCCACTTCTGGGGTCTCAGTGCGTGCTGGTATCCTGCTCGTCTGTGCCTCTATTATGTTGCTTTTCTGCTTGCTCAGTCAACACTTGCGGAGCAGTCCCAGCTCAGGGTTCTTGCTTCCCATCCGGCCACTCAGTGGCCCCTGTTTTCTAGACCCTCTCTCCAGCCTCACACTGCTGTCTCCACCCGCGGCTCGTGTCACAGAGTATCGTTGGGTTCCCCAAGTCGATGCACACATATGTCTGGCTCTTATACCCCTGTTCCTCCAGGCACGCAGTGGCCAGCGCTTACTACCTTCACCTCCTCGTGGGCTCTGGTGCGGCTCCTTTCAGGATTAATGGTCAGTTTCAGTTTGTGCACGCTTCATGAGTTCCGCTCCCCTTTGTTCTTGGGCAGGCGCCATTTTGTTGCGCACGCTCGCACTCCCGGCCAAACTTCTCTCCCTCACGTTCTGTTCAGCCTGCAGGTATCCTGTCCGCGTTGTCCAGCATTGTGTGCAGAGCATACTCCTACTGCTGTGGCTTCTTTGTTGCTGCTCATTTCTCGCTCATTATGCTATTCTAGCCTTCGGATCTGCAGGAGCTCCGGGAGACGTGTCCTCTTATGTGGCCATGTAGCCACGCCCCCTTCGCAGTTTTTCCAGACTTAGTGCCCGATCATGAGATGAGCGGTAGCCCTTAAATGCAGCGGTTACGTTAATACTGCCCCATTTAAGGGCTGTCCTGATCACGAGTTGGGCGCTAAATGGGCTGTGTTACCTCCAGCTTTTTTCTGCAGGTGAATATCCCATTTAGCGCTCCATTTTCAGCACAATTACCGTCTGCGGTATTAGCGTGCAGTAATTGCACTGAAAATGCCCAAAAATTGCGCCCAATTAACATTGGACGGTATCCCGGCGGTAGTACCACCGGTATACCACAGCTAGAAAATATTCTTTCAGTCACTAATCTTTTCAATGCATTTCGGGTACCAAGACCCTTCTTCGGGAGTATCTGTCCTGTCTTTCTGTAATTATATATTGGGAGACCACCCTTAACATGGGGAGACCCCCCAAATCAAGATGACCCACAGCACGTTCATTATTTTTGTTCAGCTAGCCCTGTTGATGACTCATATAGAGCCATGTAGCTCCCACCCCCCCTCTGCCAGCAATGAGCCAAGAACCAGTTAGGGGTGCAGAAAAATGTATATTTATTTAAATTATATGTTCAATTAATATTTTCACTCAATTGTTACACAAGCCATATTCCTTGTGGCACCAAACAAAACTTCAATACAAAACTCACTTTTTCTTTGAATTTTACTGTTGTCTCAGGTACATTGGATAAATAAACAGGTCAAAACTCTTGTCGACGAACCCCTTTGATGCCAACATTAAATAAAATAATACCTTAAAACATTACATAAACATCAGCCTTAGCATTTCTTGATAAGGTTTAGATTTAAGACAACTGCAACTGCTTCTGTGTTCAAAAGCAAATTCACACATGCAGTGCTTTGTACATGGAGTTTCCCTGCACACTTAAAAATGCTAGCAGTTTTGAAATCACACAGACTTTTGAGACTACTTTTGATTGATAGAACCCTTCTTCCTCCTTCACCGAAAAGCAATACAAAATCTTTCTGCTATCAGGGTCACTTACACACTATAAGGAAAGAGTGTGCATTTTTCAGTGGAGAATTACACTTAGTTTCATTTAACCCAGCACTTGTCTACCCAGCACCAAAACCCAGGCTTCAGTTATATTCAGCACCCCTCTGCAAGGCAAGGTCTGGGGAGTGGTGACATGAATTTCGTTTTGAACAAGGACACCCCTTTTCTTTAGAGAAGTCTGGGGTTAACAGAAAAATAGATGTAGCCAGTTACTTTAAATGACTATAACTTAACTTTCTCCTAGGAAAGAGGGTCGAGGTTTCGAACTCCCCCAATCTCTCCCTGCGTCAATTTATATGGGAGTTAATTAAATTAATATTCAGTAAAATATGCTAAGGGTGTACACAGTTTTCCCCCCCGCCCACTATTATTGGGAAATATTAAGGCAGGGAGATCCCCCACACACTTGGTTTCATTTGGATTAATCTACTTACATTGAATATCTCTGTTTTTGACACTCAGGAAAAGGCACCAGCGTTTCAGGACTCTCTCTTGGAGAAGCACAGAGATCTGGTCATGGAATGCAGTCAAAGTTAGCCACCAGGATGCACCCCTCTGTCCCTGCCCACGTTGCAAGAATCCCAAAGTCCTTCGATATTTTTAGGCAGTTCCCCCTTCTGGCATTTGCAGCCACTTTTTAACCACAAGGTTCCGCCCCGAAATATTGAGATCAGGAGGTGTTAACTTATTACCACTGAATTTTCATTGAACCTTTATGGCCCTCTTCTCCTCCAAGGTTCCATTCCCCTCTACCGATATGCCCTTGGATTTCTACGATTGAAGTGATGCAAAAGGTGGATACACCCAGCTACATGACATTTTTTACACATGTGATTTTGCACTGAAAAAGTCCTAGGTTACAACTTTCTTCATTTTACACATAAACAAAATAATATAGATATTTTTAGACTCCTCTACCTCTGCCGAATTCATAAAAATGATTCCCGTTTCAACAGGATATTGCATGTGCAAACTGATTTTTCACCATTTACGCAAAAATTATAATAGTTAGAAATGTGACATTTTCTACCCTGATAACTAATTTAACAAGCCACCAATTCCCCAACCTTTGAATCAGAAAATATTTGGGGAAGCTAGAATCACATTTTAGATTGTTACAGGGATTCTAAAAATCGAACTTGGATAAAAATGATATAACTGGCTCATCATCAGCTTTAAAATGGCACTGAAATGGACTCAGTGTGGCTGCTGAGAAAATGACCAGTTATGATAGTCCATTAAATCTAATGGGAATATTCAACATGTATGCAGATCTTGACTTTCATTTCACAATTTTCCTAAGTTTCAGTTTTCATCTCCCCTCAGACCACAGGCTCTGGGCATCTCCCTCATCACTGCTGCTCCAATGTTGATTTTAGCCTGTAATAAACTCATTAGCTTTTCTTCTTTCATGGCTAATGGGCAATGTGTGGCTTCTCCCAGAGACCAGGCCTTCCAAAGTTTCTTGATCACTGCCTGGCTGTTCTGCACAGCAACTGACTCTTTCTTGGGAATCGAAGCCTACAGTCCAGCCTTTAGCAACCCCTTTATATTGGTGAAGGTTACATTTTCCTTGGGCCCATATTTACATGTTTCATCTGAAAGAAAATAGCCTTTCTGTGTTATGCTCACCTGGTCTCTGCAGAGGCGTTGGGGCACGGTTGCAGCCCTCCCAGTGGTTAAATCACCCCCTCCAGGTTTCTTACCCTGCGGACAAGCTGCGGGCGGCGACAATTGGTGGCACTGCTCCTGCTTGGATATGAAAAAATGTGAGTGCGCTGATTGCTGACTGCTGTAACTCCCAAACCCTTCCTTCGACCCAAGGTGCAATTTCTGTGGGCACCTACCGGCCCATAAGGCTCACATGGTAAGTATGGAGGATGAGCTCTTCGTCCTGCTACTTCTGGCAGGGGCCGGCCGCGAAAAAGATGAATGAAACCGCACTGTCTGACAACTGGTAAGTGATGGTTTAAGGGAAAGCGCAAGGTTTGATGGTAGCGCAACCTTAAACTTAATGTCTTTTAAGTGTCTAACCTTGGCTTTCATTTTTATTTGCAGGTGCTGCGGTCGCAGGTGGAGCGTGTTGTGCTGTGGTATCAGGATGAAGATTCCAGCATCCCTGAAGAATGGAATATGAGCCGCGGTGCCCGATGATGATGCCTACGCTCCGGTAGATGAAGGTGAGCCGTGGTGCCAAGAAGAATATGTGCAGAGATGACCACAAAGACGCGCACACTTGAGAGCAGGATCACCCAGGTGGTAAGTATGGAGGCAGATGACTGGACTTCTAAAGGTAAGTGGAATCCAGGAGGTGGTGAGCGCTACGGTGCGTGTAAATGCAGAATAACGCGAAGCATCTGTCTCAGGGATCAGAGCAGCTTATATAGCTGTGCTCGTGGGAACGCCCACTAAGCTTGGCTTGCCTGACACACCCTGCCACTCCTAGTGAGTCAGGCAACCCAACAGCAAGTAGCCCCACCCAAGTGTGCACGTGGGGCTGCTTTAAAGAGGAATGTTCCAATGTTAAATACACGGTGCACCCAAAATGAAGTGCTATGTCCATAATAAAGGTGTTTTTTGACCCAAATTAATGTCTTCTTCATTGTTCGTTATGAGCTAGGCGCCAAAGGTGCCAGGACTGTGGCCATCCGGGCCCCCTGTGTGTGTTACCCTGTAAGGTCTGTGTCCTTGGCCTGATGACCATGACATTCCAATCCTTGGCATGTATTTTTCAGGTGAAGCCATCATCACTGTTCATTATGTCATCATGGTATGTTCATTCTTAGCAACATTTGTAACTCCATGTATTTATTATTTCAGCTACAAAATGCACATTCAAGGCCCTTTTGAACCAGTTTATCTTGCACACAACATTTGTTTTTCAATGGGGCAGCTGAAAGTGAAATACTGCTGTTCATTTTGTCATTCACAATGTGCATTTTCAATTCCACTCAGCAATCTTGTGTCACAGTTTATTACACGGTCACACTCAACTCAGGGAGTTCCATTCCCCCCAATGAAGGTGGCGCACAACAAATCACTATGATTTCATTCAAGTTCTATTTGGTAAGGCCTCCAACCCATCTCGCACCCAACCCCAACAAATACCCGGTGCCACACTGGACTAGGAACCAGGCTGTGTGTAGTAAGAATATAGATCTATTAATATTAACCAAATTTGACAAACAGACTAACATCAGCCAACAATGCCGTGGCAACACAAGAACAAAGCTGACTTCCGTAATGGCACCAACACAGAGATAATAGTGAGATAAGCAGTCACAATTTCCTGCAGCTTTCTTTTCAAATCACCCACCAATACAGAAAAAGAACAATTCAAGACACACAGTGATTGCTGATTTGGCTATAATACTTTTCTCGCAGCAATCCAACCCCCACCCCCCAAACATCAATTAGACTTGGCCCCTCTGAATTGAAGGCAAGTGACAGAGAGTGGGAACACAATAGAAAAATCGTTTTGGGATTCTGATAAAAATGCACTCTTCAGAAAAAGGGATACAAGGGGAAAACTAGTCTTGCTCCTACTACTATAGATGCAATATGAAAGAAAGAAAAGCAATGGGAAAATGTGTTTGCTACACCTTAAAAGAACAGGCAGAGCTTTGTGATTTGGGTCAGAGCACAATGGGAAAAAAGGGGCAATTTTGTTTTTCTCACCACACATGCAAAGGAAATACAAGGCTGCACACTCTGACTTAAAGTGAAGGGGATCAATGGGGTATTTCCTTTTGCACCCTGCACACACACATACGTGAAAACAGGGTTTTGGGATTAATTCTTTTGGTAAATCTTTAGGTCTATACCGGCTCAAAACACACTGGGAAGAGATTGTTAGTTTGCAATGCTAAGAAAACACATCCCCTGATTTTTATAGGGGAATTAAATGATTTACTTTCATTAATATGCTAAGGATCTACACCAACAAACGGGATATTTTGCAATGGGGAAATACTAGAACAATACTTGAGAAAAATGCAGGGCCTATACAATCTATGGCTTTGGGGATAATTTTTCTTACAGGAGAGGCCTTGTAATGGGCATCAGGGAACAGCAGGGCAGCTCTGGTACAGCAAGGGTGTCAGTCAAGGATAGCCCCCCTCTGGCTCCTCCAAGGGGTCCCAGTCAGCTTCTATGTCTCCTTGTCCCTGACTCCAATGCAAGATTTGTGGCCTCTTTGCTTGGATGTTTCTCGCAAGAGTTCAGCAGCAGGTTACCTCCCGGAAAAGTGAAAAAGCCCAGTTCTGATGCAAACTGGTTTACGTATAGGGCAAATGACATCACAAACTTGTCATGATTCCCGCAAAAGGGATTGGTTGGTTTTCTCTACCCACCTCCCACTGTTGTGCTAATAGGACAAGGAGATCTGAAAATCTATCAACATGGAAAGTACCCTAATTTTTCAAATCTTTACATATATTTTAAGAGCTACATTTTAAGGCCAATCAGATGATGCTAATATGAATTTGGCATGCCCTTCCTATGCAGAGATACATTTTTTCTCCATTTACTCAGGAGCAGTATCAGTGACAAATATCCCACTTGATAGTTCCCATGTTAAATTCTGTCCTTCACCATCACACCAACATTCACATCTCTCGGAATAAAGGAAAGGCCCAAATCGAATCAAATTTGTATTAATAACTTCTGTGGTGTTTATGACACAAAAATAATTTTGGCATGGTTCAAAGGGGGTTACTGTCACCTTTAATAAAAGTCTGAAATGCGGCCCTTTTTATGCAATAATATGAATTTTCCCATTAACTTTACTCTAGCCTCACCTTTATTCTCTTTAAGTTTCATTTCCCCTTAATCATGTTATCAGCCAGAGGCTGGCTCGTGTTTATCTTCGCCCATCCCTTCTTGGCCTGTAATGGCCCTGGCTGCAACTCATCCTTGTATGGGATTTGTGACCTCAGGGTCACGTCTGCTGAAAGAACAGACATGGCTTTATCTATTTCTACTGTGGTTTAATATAGGCAGTGTATCTTTTTATATTGTTTTAAGCAATGGACCTGATTGGTGGTTGACAACCAGACCTCCCTCTCTCAGCAGAGGAAAGGTATTGGAGGTTAAACTTCATTTTCAGGAGAAATGCCCAGATGCATGTAATGGCTTTTAAACTCATGCATAATGCATTTTACATTACATTTTATAAGGCACCTGGGCCTTATATCCATGTGTAATGTACTTGTTTAATCTCACAATTGCAAAGAAATGAATATCACTTCTGGATTTCCATATGTATAGGGCAGTTATATGAGAAAACCATGTTGAACCTCTGAATGTCTAGTAGGCACTTCACTCTGCATAAAGTCATTTGGATGAGGAAAAAGAAAGTTATTTTATTTCTGATAATTGAAAGAAGCTTGGTTTCAATTAAGATTTCAGGATCACAGTGTCATGTTGCATAAAGATATTGTACACGCTGCTATCTGTCTTTTTACATAAAAAGTGTAGCTTTCCATGGATTTAGTAAAACAACATTTTCAGCCACATGTCTTTCCCTTTCCTAGGTGAAATGCACTGCGCATATCTTCGCACTTTGGAGACTTAAGCCCACATTCTTTCCTTTGAAATTTAGGCTTGTTTTTGGATCAATAGGTCTCATGTCTGACATCACAATTTCTGTGCTGTCTTATACTTCAATGGGACTTCACAAATCACTCTGGCCTCTCTATATCTGGCATTCAGGTGATATATTTCACCCCATACTGGCTTCACCTTTTGCATACTCCTTGTTTAAACTGCAGAAGTGCATGTATTTGAATTTGCTATGCCCCTTTGCTGTGTTAAAGTTTGAGGCTGCCTTTCATTCTGCCAGTGTGCCTTTCCAACACAAGAATGTATTTTGCATTACCGGCATAACCTAGCCTTTCAGTTCACTTTCCTGGGCTGAAAATATCCCACATTCCTTCTAATATCCTGCTTGAGTAATTTTCTCTTCGATACAAAGAGCACTACAACTCAGGGAGCCACGAGTCGTAAGCACTCTAGAGTTGCTTTCCTTATCAATATTCCTTATGGTTGTCCCAATCTCCAATACTTCCCCCAGTGTCCTCCTTCTTAAATGAAATTGTTCCACGAACTGGTAAGTCTTGCAGCCTTTTGCATACTGTCACTTTCTTGCACCCTAGCTCTTTTACACTCTGGCTATCTCTCACCTTCCTTTCAATGTAATACGTGCCAGAAGATTCTGCAAAATAAAAAACATTTTTCTGCCACAAAATTTCATTACTAATGCTGCAATTTCATTCAACAATATGTTATGTTATGTTACTTGGCATTTATATAGCGCCTTATGTATCATTGGTATGCTCTAAAAGCGCTGGTAGGTTGAACGCCCTCGGAAGTCAGTAGAGAGGGAAAGGGTCATAAGGTGCATGTGTGCACTGGCTATGTGTGCAGCCAACATGGCAGTTGCGTGTTAGCTGATTCTTAGCGGTAGGTGTAGCGGTTGGGAGGTTAGGCATATGTGTTCATTCTGGGGGGATGACACCCAGACTGATTTGTGGCTGCGTTAGGCCTGAGGAGACGCGTAAGCTAGCGGTGTGCTCAGCTAATGTTTAGTCAGGATGATGGGGAGTATGCGGCGGGTGTTAGTATGAGAACAGCTATACCGAATGTGTCATAGTATCGCTGTGTTCAAGATGAGTGTTGGAGAGTAGGAGAGAGTAAGCATGGTGGTGTGATATGGCGGTTATCAGTTATGCGTTTGAGGTCGGGCACTCGATCTGTACCATCCACTCCATCCGTTCTATCCACTCCATTCCTTCCACCTCTCTTCTATTTCATTAATTTCTGGCCAAGCAAACAGTAGATATTAAAGTTAAACATTTTATGATTAATTTTCTTTTTTTTTAAACAATACATTTAAATTCGAAATATTATACCATTGATCAAAATGTTTAGAACTCATCAGTCAGTTGATCCCTTCAGAAGCTACATGATTTTGGTCCAATATCACATTAGTGTTATTTTTTTGTATTTTATTTTATTGTTTGAAGCGCAGACATAGCTCGACAGCAGCGAAGCACTGTACAGAGTGTGGTAGCCGGCATTTGGGCTGGAAACCTTTTAACAGTATCTCAGTACTTTGAGTTCTGTGTGCCGCTATGTGCGTCGATTGGAATTAGTCCTTAGTCAGGTGTTGTCAGGTGTTGTTGAAAGAGCCATGTTTGCCAAATTGGAGAATTGTGGGGGCATTCCGAGCCAACACTGGGATCAAGTTCCAGAGGGTGGGTGCATGAGAAGAGAAGGATTGTTTTATGGGTCCTCTCTTTGCAGACGAGTTGTGATGCAAGCCGATTGGTCAATTTGTTGTGTGGGGAGCGTATGCCACCAGATATGTGGAGCTTCGCCATCGGGTTCACTGGTGTGCTACTCGTGACTGCTTTGTAGATGATACATTCAGTCTTGAACAGTATCCTTGCTTGGAGTAGAAGCCTATATAGTTTGCGTAGGGTGAGGGTAATTGGATCAAATATCTGTGATCCGTAATAAGACGCAGTGTGGTGGACTGCTTCTAGGGGAACCAAGTAAGCAGCTGGGAGCCCTGTGAGGAGAGCATTTCCCACATCGATGTGCGAGATCACAAGGGCCTGCACTATTGTCCGGAATCCCTGGCACAGGATTAGGGGTTTGATTTTTCAAAGGGTAGAGATTCGGAACCAGGCTATTAGGGCCTTCTTGGCTATTGTTCATTCCTGGAATTCTGTCCGCAGGAGCTGCTGAACCCTACAAACCCCTGAATAGCTAACCGCTGAAGTTCCAACACCTTCAGGGGAAAGGGGAAAAAAACACATTCCTTCTTCTGGCGGAATGGATATCTGCAGAAGGAAATAAAGACAAATTTAAAACATCTAATCAATCACTGTAATCACTTGAATTCTTCCCTCCACCCCAGAATGTGAGCATATCTATTAATCCTCTTCTGTAGCTGAGAGGAGAAATATAGCCCAAAGGATTTCAACTTGCATTGGATTGGCTATCTGAAGAATGAAAGAAATGTCTTTCTCAATTGCAGTCAAATTAGAACGTAACCTCGAACAGGATTTAGATGCAGTCTCGCTCTACGCCATTTACCTCATAGAGTACTTCCGAAGTCTCTGGTGAAAATCAGCTGTTGATTGAAGCGCTTCTACACAGATTTTGCTGGCAACTAAATTACAACCTAAATACCTAGCTAAATACCTACAGGTGAACCTAATCACTTTAACTTGAAAGTCACCTTATTAAAACTCTAAAATAATGATTTTGTATTTCAAATATTTGCTGCGCTCCAACAAAAAGTCAAGTTTGCATGTCCCTCGCCATATTGAACTCCTAGAAGGGATTTTGCAGGTTGTTTCTTGAAACAAGATTCCTCAGAAGGGGCTTAAACATGAACTTAATCAAAACAGGACCTTCCTGGCTAACTGGGACAATGAAAGGCAGTTTAGAATGACAAGCACCTCTCCACCAATCAGGGCTCAGCCTCACCACCACCATGACGGACTGGGACACGTCCCTTCTGTAATATGCAAGGCTATACAATTTACTAAATGTTCCCTACCCAGAATAATCTTTTCCCCTAAATGAAAGAAAATACATTAAACTACGTCTACCACTAGCTCTACCCTTACTTAGAAGAACCCAGGCCTGACAGTAGCCCCCCTTTAAGCCCTGCCCTCAGGGCCTGGTTTCGTGGGTTGTCTCCTAAGGAATCTGGCCACTAGTTTTCTGGCATGAACATCTGAAGTTAATTCCCAAGTTCATTCTTCTGGACCAAAACCTTTCCACTCAATTAAATATTGTAATTTTCCTCTAGTCTGTCTAAAATCAAGAATTGACTTAACCTCAAACTCCTCGGAATTAGACTCCAGAAAAACTGATTGAGGAATAGGACTTAATCTAGTACCATTGACAACTGGCTTCAACAGACTAACGTGAAATACTGGATGGACCTTTAAACTGAGAGGCAATTTAAGCTTGACTGAAACTGGCCCGACCACCTTCTCAATCTCAAAAGGTCCTGCAAACTTGGGACAACATTTATTTCTCCCATTTAGTCTGAAAAACCTGGTGAAAAGCCATGCCAGATCCCCTTCTTCATACTCCGGACTAGGTCTATGTTTTCAATCAGCAAAGTTCTTATAATTAGTCTTGCTATCTTGTAAGACATGGGCCACCTTTGGCCAGCCTTCTCTCAAAATCAACAATCTTTCCTCCACAGCAGGATTATTACCTTCATTCCCATCCAACTCCCCAAGAAAACGTGGGTGAAAACCTCTATTGCAAAGGAAAGGAGACAGAGGGTCTCATTACGGGTCCGGCGGTAGCTGTGCCGATAAAACGGGCAGGTAGCCGCCGGACCCATAAAGAATTACCGGCAGGCTGACTTCCCGGTAGCAACAGGGCATTCCGACCCCAGCAGCCGGGAAGTCAGGCGCCAGTAATTTTATAAGTCCCCATTCCCATGGAGTCCGATAAGATAGTCCTACTAGACGTTCAGGGGTTGAATTCTGATAGGACTCCATGGTAATGGGGACCACAGAAGCACAGGCACCGTTAACAACGGTGCCAGTGCTTTTGTGAGACTCTGTGGGCAGGTGCCGGCCCGCCTGCAGAGTCGTAGTGTGCCGGTCCAGAAACAATGGTGCCGGTAGGCTTACCGGCACGTTGTTTCCAGACCGGCACACTCCTAATGAGGCCCATTGATGTTGAATCTTTCCTCAAATTATTTATGCAAACTCTGCCATCCATAAAAACTCAACCCAGCCTGAACCTTCACTCCAGAAACACTGTAAATACTTTTCTAACTCCTGATTTATCCTCTCAACCTGCCCATTTGCTTCTTGATGATAACCTGATGTCTTCTTGTGAACCTCTATCAGAGATGATCTGACTAGGTAAACCATGCAAACAAACAATCTCCTGAAGAAACTTTTGGGTGAAATTAGATGCAGTAATCTCCCCTTTCATAAGGATAAAGTGACCTTCCTTAGAAAAACAATCCACAACTACCACTATGGTTGAACAGCCCTGATTGTTGGGTATGTCCACAATAAAATCTAATTATATAATATGCCATGGTCGTGGGTTATTGGTAAAGGCTCTAATAAACCCATAGGTTTTCCCACAGCAGCTTTATCTTTGGCACATGTCTCACATGTTCTCCCAACGAATGTTCCATTATATTAACTGCAAAGTTTTCCGAAAACCAGGATGATCAGTCATAACTGAATCGTGACAATCTCTGAGAATTTGTTTTTTTTAAGCTCCTTATCTGGAAGAAACAATTTTGACTCAACATATGGCAATCTTCTGGAATGATCGAGCTGGATCCTGGTTACCCCAATCTTAAAATGTATCCTTAGCAAAACTTTGCTTGATTTGTTGATAGAAATGTTCTTCCTTGGACAAATTAGTTGCAATTAAATGTTCCTCAGGAATCACGGGTTTGACACAAATCTCCAATTCTCATTAATTTCCAGGGAATTGCCTAGAAAGCGCATCCGCTTTACGATTTAATTTGCCAGGTCTAAAAGTCACGACGAAATCAAAATCAGCAAAAAGCAGGGACCATCGTAACTGTCTAGGACAGGGGTCTCCAACCTTTACGTTAGCTAGAGCTACTTGTAGTGGATGCCAACAGTGGAGAGCTACTAGCGGACGATATCGGGGTGGGGATATTTAAAAGCCTCGGAATTTTTACCAATATTTTTTTGGCTCGATTATTTCCTCTCTATAAACAGATGGAATAACCTATGCCTTCACAAATATATTAAGAACTTCAAAAACCTCTTTGTTGCATTATTATTTATTAGTAGCTGTCTCAAAAAGACAGATATTTGTTGGACTACCATACAAATATCCTGTAATTTTTGTGCCCCTTCCTTTGCGTTTTATGCAGGCTTTCTACATGCTAGGCACACTATTATTTTCCAAATTAAAAAAAAGTAATTTCCAAATTGAAAAATGTTGCTTGCGTTCAAAAGTTTTCTTTGAAATGTCTTTTTTTGTCAGACACCACACATACTCTGTTATTTGCCAGTAAGATAGCTCAGCGGGTTGAGCGCTCGCTGCTGCTATCTGAGCGTGATCCTCAGGTCGCAGGTTAAAATCCCGGCAAAGCCAACTCAGCCTTTCATCCTTCTGAGGTCGATACACGTACCAATTTCAGTTGGGTGATATTGCATGTAAATATGTGCTCTGTAAAGCGCTTTGGATTAAGGCGCTATATAAATAACACATCATTATTATTTGTGTGCCCCTCTGTGTTTTAGCACAAGTTATATTTATAAAGATGTTATATGCTTGTCAAACTGGTTAATCACAAATGCTTCTGTTATGCTGACAGCAGTTTTTAGGAAATTAAACTGTGGGTTCATGGGTGCCAACTTTTGATTTTCACAGGGGCAGAAATATCCTCACCTCAGCCCTGATTATAAGCAAGCAACCAGCCCACCCATACCCTGGCCAAACACATTGGATAGCACTTTTTTATAAGGTATTGCAAAAAGTCATACGATTAACAACCTGTAGTTTTGAATATATAACATCTCAGCATCGGTCTGTCAACCTGCTGAACTACCCTGGTAGGCTTCTACTGTACAGCATGTCTATGGATTGCTTAATGTACAAAAAGTGGGTGTACTTGTGTCATGGAAGTGATTTAAAGTGGAAATGTACGGTGTGGAATTTGGAAAGAAATTGCACCATTTTTAAAAATATTATTTTGAACATTTCCAGGCGAGCAGCAGTGCTACTGTGATATTTTCATTGCATGGTCACAATGATCCTGATCCTGCCCCAGCCCCTCCAACATCTCTGGCAAACAAGAGCAGCTTGTTTAAGAAAGACTGTCGTGGGGGCGCTCAAGGCCAACGGTGGTACTACAGGCGGCCTGCAGAAGCATAACGTGATACTGACATTTGTCAGTGGATTTACAAGCAGTTCCAAGTGGCACAGTAGCCAAGCTCTCTGCCTGCAATTGGGTTCTGATCCTGAAACGGAACATGGCTGCAAAAATCACCATTAAATAATATAACTTAGAATAAATGTTTATTTTTCGGTATCTTCAGCGCGGGCGACTGAAAAGGCTCAGGCGAGCTACTAGTCGCCCGCGATCGACTGTTTGGCGACCTCTGGTCTAGGAGTTAATGTTTTGGCTGATTTTAGAAAAAGTTAATTTTGATGGTCAGTGAGTACAGTCACTGTATGCCAAGCACCCATCAAATAGTGCCGCCACTCTACAAAGGCTGCTTTAATTGCAAGTAACTCTATGTCCATGATCGTAAAATTGCATTCTGCCGCTGAAAATGTCTTTGAAAAATAGGCCACAGGATGTAACTGGTCAGTTTCTCCATGTCTTTGGGATAATATTGCCCCAATAGCCAAACTGGATGCATCAGACTCAATAAAAAAAAGGTTTTCGAAAGATCTGGATGCAACAAAATAGGTCCTGTAATAAATATTTCTTTCTGGATGCCAAAAGCTTCCTCTGCCTCCGGACCCCAGACAAACTTAACTCCCTTTTTAAGCAATTTAGTGATTGGCGAAATAATCAAAGAAAAGTCTTTAATGAATCTCCTATAATAATTAGCGAATTCTAAAAATCCTGAACCGCTTTAATTCTGGTAGCTGTTGGCCAATCCTTAATCGCTTGCACCTTCTTATTATCCATCTCTAGTCCTTGTGGAGAAGTATTGAAACAAAGGAACTCCACTATTTCCGTATGAAAATGACTTTTCTCCAACTTGGTGAAAAGATGATGATCTCTCAATTTCATCAGTACTAGTCTGACATGGTCTTGATGCTGATCGAGATTATGAGAACAAATCAAAATATCATCAATATAAACAATAACAAAAATATCCAAAAATTATTTGAGAACATCATTGATAAAAAATTGAAAACCTGCTGGAGCGTTACATAAACCAACGGGCATAACCTGGTATTCAAACAGCCCGAATCGGGTTTTTAAGCCTGTTTTCCACTCATCCCCCTGTGTAACGCTGACCAGATGGTAGGCTCCTCTTAAATCTAATTTGGTAAAAATATTGGATCCTTGAATTCCATCTAACATCTCGGGTATCGATTTTTTTATGGTACTCTTATTTAGAGAGCGATAATCAATGCACGCTCTCAATTTCCCTTCTTTCTTAGGAACAAAGAAAAGAGGTGAGGCTGATGGTGACTGGGAGTGTCTGATAAAACCTTTCTTCTGGTTTTCCTTAATATATTCTTTTAAATACTCATTCTGATTATCCGTCAAAGCATAAACCCTACTACTAGGCAACATCACGCCTTCCTCCAATTTAATTTTACAGTCATATGACCCATGTGGTGGTAGCTCCCCAGCCTCATTCTCATCAATAACATCGCCAAAGTTATTATAACATTCTGGCAAAATTCCAACAATCGCCCCAATGGAATAAGCCCCTCCAATACCATCCACCATGGCTAATATTCTTTGACCATCCTCACTCTGCACATCTTCCTGAATGAAATGTATACAATTATCTCTACAGAATTCAGACTTAAACCCCAAAACTCTGCTACTCCAATCAATCTCAGGGTTGTGAAAGGTATACCACGGCATGCCTAGGATAATATGTACTTGGGGTTCATCAGTTAACTCAAAGACTATAATTTCACCATGAGATTAGCAAAGGAACAGTTTCATGTCTCATAGGACTCAAAGTCAACAAGGACCCATCCACCGCCCTAACTTGGCCCACCTCAACTTTCAGAACTAAAGGAATTCCCAAAGACTTTGCTAAACCCCAATCCATGAAATTCCCTGTTGCTCTTGAAGCAACCATTGCTGGTCCAGACCCTTTTAACTCCTCACTTAAATGCAAGGATACATTGATAGTGAATATACAGAACCGCTGCCTGAAGAGTGTTTGCCACCTGCTGTAATCTGTTGTTCAGAAGACTGAATTCACTTAGGAGTATTAGGACAATTCCCTAAAAAGTGGCCACTTCTCCCACAATACAAACACAAATTGTTGGCCCTTCTTCTATTCCTTTCCTCCTTAGATAATGGTCCTCGCACTCTACCACCCTGATCAAAAGTCTTAACTCTCCCCTCCTTAGTCATACCATCAGCCTTGGGAATATCTAAGCATTGTGGAACCCAGACCTCACTCCAACCTTTGTTACGCTCACTCCTCCATTCTCCCAGACGAAAATCCAGCTGCATAACCAGGTCAATTAATGCATTGCAGGATGTAGGATGATCCATAACTTCTGATAAAGCATCTTTTAATTCATCACGCAATCCCTGGTACAATAAGGATGCTCTTTTATCCTCCGGCCACCTACTCTGCAAAACTAAAAATCTAAATTGTGTGATGTAACTTACTAAATCTTTATTTCCTTTCTTAAATTCCAACAACTCCCCATCAAGCTCCTGAGAAATTTGCCGTTTTACAAACATCTTCCTGAATTCTTGTTTAAATTGGACAACATTTTTTCAAATTGCATTCTTCTGAGCTACCAACAAAACTGACCAGGTCACTGCTTCCCCAGTTAAATACGACAGTACAAAAGCAACCTGTGCTGCCTCCGTTGGGAACCCTTCCGGTCTACAAAGAAAATGTAACTCACATTGAGTCAAAAAGGTTTGAAATGTTTTTTGATCCCCACCAAAATGTTCCAGAGGTGCTAATGGCACAGGAATTTGTTAACCCCTCTGTCTATCTACTGCTCCTCTTCCAGAATCTGAACCTTCCGTAACCAGCACTGGGAACTGAGTTTCTATCCCAATCTCTCCTGCCTCCAATGACTGCTGGATCCCTATAGATCCTTAAATTTGTGTCATCTTACTTCCCAACTCATCCACTTTCTTACTTACTTAGATTTATATTCTCCTGATGAGCTATCTGGTATCCAGCCAATTATGACGAAACAAAATCGTTGAAAAAATGTTTTCCAAATGCATTTTTTTAATGTTAATGTTTTTTTTTTGTTTTTCGTATAGTGTAATTTGTGTGTTTTTTTTTTAAAAAACAGGTGTTTGGGGCAGACCCCCCCAATAAAATGCATTCAAAATAAAAAATTTCGCCGATTTTGTGTCAAAACATTTGTATTTCGACAATATGACTGTCGAAAAAAGTGACTAGGAACCGAGCTATCTTAAGCTCCTCCCTCAACTCCTGAATAATTTATCCTAAAAGCTCCATCATTTCTTCCTACTAGATTCAACAGCTCAGGCGGACTAATTATTGGCCTTTCATTCTGTCTGGTCCTGGAATTCTGTCTGCAGGAGCTGCTGAACCCCACAGACCCCTCTAGATGTAAGATCAACAACTGAATATCTAACAGCTGAAGTTCCAACAACTTCAGGGGAAAAGGGAAGTGGAGAAAATAACACACAACCGATTCCTTCTTCTTGCAGAATAGATATCTGCAGAAGGAAATAAAAACACACTTAATACATCTAATCAATCACTGTAATCACTTGAATTATTTCCTCCACCCCAGAATGTGAGCATACCTGTTAATCCTCTTTTTTAGCTGAGAGGAAAAATATAGCCCAAAGGATTTCAACTTGCATTGGCTATCTGAAGAATGAAATGTCTTTCCCAATTGTAGCCCACAATGCTTAAAAGTTAGCCCTTTGTTTGTAGTACAGTTCAAAGAAATACCAATGTTCCTTTTCCTTTTTAAGATTAACTATTATCCTTTAAAGTAGAACCAGATTACTGAGAGAACACTATTTACGCCCGCACATGCGCATATTTGTGTTGCAGAGATTGCTTTAGCTGAGGAACACTGTTCGTTCTTGCGCATGTGCGCTCAGTAAACAAACTCAATGAAGGAAAAATGTCTTTGAACAAACACTAGCCTCGGTCAGGCGCTGTTCAGAGCCGTCTAGTGTAAGCGAGCTGAGAACCAGACTTGTGCATGCTCTGTGGTTCTAATCATTAACTTATCACTCGCAACAGATTCTTCTTTTCTTGCACTAAGCGCGAACAAATGGATTCGACAGAACCATGTTAGCCAGAGCGCGAAGTGAATACACTTGGACGTTACCTAGGATTAACTGTAGAAAGCAAATTAGAACATAACATCGAACAGGACTTAGATGCCGTTTACCTCATAGTACTTCAGAAGTCTCCGGTGAAAATCAGTTGTTGATTGAAGCGCTCCTATGCAGCTTTTGCTGGCAACTAAATTACAACCTAAATACCTAGCTAAATACCTACAGTGAACCTAATCACTTTAACTTGAAAGACGCCTTATTAAAACTCTTGTAGAGGAAGAGCCAAAAGCCCCTACCAAAAGCTCCGCCCCCATGTTGCCTAAATGTTGGGAACTGGAAATTGCGACACATGTACTAACAGTGAGAATGCCTGTACCTCAAAGAATTCTTGAAACAAAGTATCCACTGAGAAAACCATATATGCGTTCACAAAGATATGATGGCCTTTTGGATAAAGTCCCGGAAGAAGTGAGAAAATGAGTGAGAAAGAAGAATGGTGACGTCATGCAGAGGTGTCAAAGATGAGCAACATTTTGGGCACGAAATGAAGATGGGCAGGGAAAGAAACGCTCAAGAAAATGCAAAGTCATTTTACAAATGTACGGACACAGTAACGCAAGTAGACAAAGTCATCTTGAGGCTGGCTACGTAGTGAATAGATTTCAGAGATGCGCCAATGTATAAACATAGGAATGTATAGAACCTGGATGTTCCATAATGCACTTTAGCACGGCTTGAACCCCGTGACTGGAAAGGGTTTTTAGTGTGGCACAGTTGGAAAACAGCTAATGGCGAAGGAGAAATTCAAGAAAGGCTTGAATGACCCAGCACCAAGAGTCCAGGCCACAGTGAGCCAGGTTGTCCATCCAGTATTACATGAAAATGATAAAGAAACAAACTTCTGTTTGAAGCGGAATGAAAAAACACTGAAGGCGTCAAGAGTTCAACATTTAATAATAATAAATATAGCAAAGAGCTCGAAAACGTGGTCTCCAGTCACATGGTCAGATTGAAATAGACTGTATTGAAAAGTTGATTTATTTCAATGATATCAATAATAAAATAAAATTAAAAAAAATAGACTTTGGGTCGAGCTACACAGAAATCAAAAGATAAAACCATGCCACACTCCCTTTTATTCTCAGGCACAGAGAGCTTCTGCAAGGCCAAATTCAAAGCCTTAATTGAATGGCAAACCGCAAGAGTGATGATGGATGTCAGACTAATTGTGTGGGTAGCTATGGTCGGGCACCTGGGGTACCAGCCTGCGTGCTGCCAGCGTGTAGAATATTCCAGAAGGGTACAAGGGTGCCAACCAATTGTAGAGGCCCACATAATAGAGAACCCTATAGTTTGTAAAACCAATGGATCGTCGTGTATTTTATGACAATGAAGATGACTTGCACTAGAGGAGGGCTTAGTTGTCCACCTGATGTTAGAGAACCAATCACTACCCCTGTTAGAATGGAACATATACTTAGATGTTCCCTGTAAGCATATCACATCCCCAAGTAGGTTTCTGTAGTTTGACACATAGTGTGACATCATTGATGATGTGTTTTGACTATAAAAGTTGTGTTTTTATGAAATACGTTAAGAAAAATTGAGCAAGCGTCCGTTAATGTCAGTTGTAACTCCCTGTTTTAGATAATTGCAAATAAAACAGCACCTTCTTTTGACAACTTCCTGAGGTGGTTTGAATATTGATGTATGAGTCAAACCTGAATCCCCATCCATCTCTAAGTATTGCTACCTCATCTTAACCCCTTAACTGCCATGGGTTTTCCTCCTCCAGTGCCAAGGCCTTTTTTGGTGATGTTGGTATGTCACCATTCAATCCCTTGTAATTTTTTTGTTACATGAGATATCTTGGCCACATTTGGCATGTTTTTCCCCACATGTAGGTGGTAGTAACACCACCAAGGAATCCTAGTTTACTTTAGGGGTGAGAGAAAATAACCGAAAAGGGAGAACATTTGTTTTTTTTCTTCAGAAAATGTCATTAAAATGATGCACAAAGAAGCCTGTGTTTTTTCCCATGTAAGAGCTAGCAACAAATGGTTTGCTGTGCTGAATTTGCTGTTTTCCAGGCTTTCAAGAACAGGTTGAGTGGAAACCTAAAAAACATATTTTGATATACTAACCAGCCATTTTGTGAGAGGTAGGCGTTTTTGTCCTTTTTTGTCAATAGGGCATGCGTGGACGGAATGGAAGAGCAGGGTAGAAAAGCTGAATGGGAAGACGGAAAGGCATACATTTCTGAAAATTAGACAAAATTAAAAGTTTAGGAAGGGGTGATTTGTGCAGGTCAGGCCACAACTATGCAGGGAAGAATTCCATAGTTTGTGGAAAAATTGGGAAAATTACTGGAAAAAAGGTATGGGGTGGACATGGTTGGCCTGGTAAGGCAATAGCTTCTGTGGACTTTGAGAAAAGCAATGCTTTGCTACATTTCCCTGACACTTCCAGTCACACACATTTTTCGTTTCACAAAACAAGAAATACCACAAGCCAAAAACTGAGCCATGGTACACAGGATTTTTATGCTTACGGCCTAAACAGACATACTTAGCATGTGTAAATAAGGAAAACAAATGTGGCGAGGAAGGGCAAGAATGCATTTTTTGAAGAGGATAGGCAGACCTTTTGAAGGGTAGGTGACTTGTGCAGGTTACAAAAGTTTATAGTGCCTAAAGCAGTGACTAAATGTAGGTCACATTTGGGAAGTTAAAGTTTTGTGTGACAAAGTGCAGCAGCAAATGTGTTGAAACGTTATGAAAAACATGCAAACACAACAAATGTTGTACCTTCCCACGTTCCCACAAGTGTCCCGATGAAAACAGTACCTCACATGTGTGGGTGCACCTATCTGGGCGCAAAGGGAAAACACTAAACCACTGGTAACCCAAAGTCTTTCAGAAGAGCAGATTTTGCGGGATTTTGCTCATGTGGACAACCTACAGATTTGGGCCTAGGGTGCAGAGGTCGAAGTGGGCGTGAGCGGTCGGGAGCGGTGCTCCTATACTTTTTATTTTTAAGTTCAGCGTTCCTATACTTTTATTTTAAAAAGAAACCGTTCTGGAATGGTTTTGTTTTAAAATAAAAATGTAGGTAGAAGTTACAGCTTGCACTTCAGTGCACTGCACTGAACATTCTCATAAAGAGCAGGTGTGTTTGTTTGGGGGTTTGGATTGTGTGTGGGAGGGGGGCTGGTGATGGGGTTTGTGGGGAGCGGTGCAGGCCGGCATGGAACATAGTTCCACCACTTCTTTTCGTGCACTTCAACCACTGCTAGGGTGTCGAAGCCATAAAGGAAAACAGGGAACCCCATGCATTTCCAAAAAGGAAGACACCTATGGGAATCCACAGAGGTCTGACTTGCGCGAATCGCCCCCGAATGTATTACCCACAATCCCTGACAAACTCTTAAATTCGGTGAAAAAACTAAATTTTTGGACATTTCACTGTGCCCACCCACCGAAACACGCCGTCAACACCACATGTCCTGCCTTCCGCATTCCCACTGGTGTCCCGATGAAAATGGCACATCATATGTGTGGGTGCACCTGCATGGGCACAGAAGGAAAAGGCTAAACCATTGGTCACCCCAAGTCGTTCGGCAGAGCAGATTTTGAGAAATTTTGCTCTTATGGACAACCTACATATTTGGGCCTGGGGTGTCACAGCTAACAAGGAAAACGGGGAACCCCATGCATTTCTGAAAAGAGGACAACCATGGGAATCCACACAGGTGTAATTTGCGTGAATCGCCCCAAATGTATTACCCACAAACCCTGGCAAAGTCTGGAATATGTGGGTGTACATACCTGGGCGCAAGGGGAAAAGGCTAAACCACTAGTAACCCCAAGTCTTTTGGCAGAGCAGATTTTGAGATTTGTCGCAGCCACCAAAGGAAAACAAGGAACCCCATGCATTTCTGAAATGAGGAAACCTGTGGGAATCCACATAGGTGTGACTTGCACGAATCGCCCCAGAATTTATTACCCACAACCCCCAGCAGAGACCGAAATTTGGCAAGGAAATCTCCATTTTCTTGACATTTCAATCTGCCCACCCACTGAAACACACCCCTAACACCACATGTCCTACCTTCCCACGTTCCCACAAGTGTCCCGACGAAAATGGTACCTCACATGTGTGGGTACACCTACCTGGGCGCAAAGGGGAAAGGCTAAGCCACTACTATCCACCAAAGGGTTTGGGTAGCCAACCTACAGATTTGGGCCTGGGTTGTCCAGCCACCAAAGGAAAACAGGGAACCCCATGCATTTCTGAAAAGAAGACACCCGTGGTAATCCACAGAGGTGTGACTTGCGTGAATCGCCCCAGAGTGTATTACCCACAATCCCGGGCAAATTCTGAAATGTGGGGAAAAAACACAATTTTCAGACATTGTGCCTCTGCCCACCCACCGAAACATGCCGCCAACACAACATGTCCTACCTTCCCGTGTTCCCACAGGTGTCCCGACGGAAATGGTACCTCACATGTGTGGGTGCACCTACCTGAGCGAAAAGGGAAAAGGCTAAACCACTGGTAACCCCAAGTCTTTTGGCAGAGCAGATTTTGAGAAATGTTGCTCTTGTGGACAACCTACACATTTAGGCCTACGGTGTTGAAGCCACCAAGGAAAACAGGGAACCCCACACATTTCCAAAAAGAGGACACCCGTGGGAATCCGCAGAGGTGTGACTTGCGTGAATCGCCCCAGAATGTATTACCCACAACCTCTGGAAAAGTCCGATATTTGGCGAAAAAATCTCAATTTTCGGACACTTTACTCTGCCCATCCACCGAAACACACCGCCAACACCACATATCCTACCTTCCCACGTTCCCACAGGTGTCCCAACAAAAATGATACCTCACATGTGTGGGTGCACCTACCTGGGCGCAAAGGGAAAAGGCTAAACCAATGCTATCACCAAAGGGTTTGGGGAGCCAATCTACAGATTTGGGCCTGGGGTGTCACAGCCAGCAAAGGACAACAGGGAACCCAAAGCATTTCTGAAAAGAAGACACCCGTGGAAATTCACATAGGTGTGACTTGTCCGATTCGCCCCAGAATTTATTGCCCACAATCCCCGGCAAAGTCTGAAATGTGGCAAAAAAAATTTCAGACATTGTGCCTCTGCCCACTCACCGAAACACGCCGCCAACACCACATGTCCTACCTTCCCGCGTTCCCACCGGTGGCCCAACAAAAACGGTACCACACATGTGTGGGTGCACCTACCTGGGCGCAAAGGGAAAAGGCTAAACCACTGCTATCCCCCAAAGGTTTTCGGGAGCCAAACTACAGATTTGGGCCTGGGGTGTCACAGCAACAAAGGAAAACAGGGAACCCCGTGTATTTCTGAAAAGAAGAAACCCGTGGAAATCCACAGGGGCGTTACTTGTACGAATCGCCCCAGAATGTATTACCCACAATCCCTGGCAAAGTCCGAAATGTGGCAAAAAAACACCATTTTCAGACATTGTGACTCTGCCCCCCACTGAAACACGCCGCCAACACCATATGTCCTACCTTCCCGCATTCCCACAGGTGTCCTGATTAAAACTGTACCTAAACCACTGCTATCCCCCAAAGGGTTTGGGGAGCCAACCTACAGATTTGGGCCTGGGGTGTTGCATCCGCCAAGGAAAACAGCTAACCCATTGCATTTACAAAAAGAAGACACCCGTGGGAATCCACAGATGTCTGACTTGGACGAATCGCCCCAGAATTTATTACCCACAAGCCCTGGCAAAGACCCACATGGGAGACAGGTGCCCAAGGCCAGGGACATTACCCCCAACTTTCCTGGAGCTCTGGCTGGCCTGCATTGCAGCCTCTCCCTCTGGAAAATGTTGGGGTCCCTGCCGGGGCTGTCTGGACTGCTGCTGGGCTTGGGGACAGTCAAACAACATGGGATACAGCCGCCCATGGCTAGGGACATCACCCCCGACCATCCTGGAGCACTGGCTGGGCTGCGTTACAGAATTTCCCTCAAGGGAGGGAAAGGGACCCTGCTGGGGCTCCCTGGAGCTGCCGCTGTGCTTGTGAACCATACACCCACATGGTAAATGGATGTCCAAGGCCGGGGACATCACCTCCAACCGTCCTAGAGTTCTGGATGGGCTGCGTTTCAGCTTTTCCCTTTTGGGGAGGTATTGGCACACTAACAGGGCTCCCTGGTGGGGAAAAGCTGTACCACAGGCCAGCCCACTTAGGATGACGAGGAGAGGGCCACCCCCCCTTTCATTTACCAAAACATTCCTGTTGGCTAGTGGCCCACACCCCCATCCAAAACTCTTTATTTAATGTTTTATATTTTTTTTTGTTTTGTTTGCCCCCTTCCCCGGGGGCATTTGATCACCCATCTGCCCTGAGGGTATTGTCCCCATGCTTTGGGGGACACGGGTGGAGAGACCACTTACATAGTAAGCAGCGTCTTCCCCAACCCCCACTCCAGAAACAGATCCCTGGTGGTCTAGTGGGCATTGCTGGGTGCGGCTCGAGCACTCTGCACCCGATCTGCACCCAGGCAGCTGTGCGGACCAAAGGCTAAGGTGTCTGGTTGAGGAGGAGACAATCCCGAGGGTCAGGAGCTGAAAAGCGAATGGTGAGTAGATTGAGAAAGGTGGCAAAAATGATGTCTGCATATTAAGTGGGGAAAGTGATAATGGGAAGAAAGTAACAGAGGGTTGGTGGGTATTTAGTTTAACAACAAAGAGTGTCAAGTGAGTGAAGGACGAGGAGCATCATAGATTAAGCCCAGTTATTTTAAATTCTAAATGGATATACCTAGGCTATGAGCAAGCAAGGTTCACTAAGATAAATAACTTACACTCCGATTGGAGTAATGTTAGGGGCGAGAGTAGCCATGAGGAGTGTTGGCAGAGATTTATGTTGGGGCTGGCCAGTCTGTCTGTCTGTATATTCTATGTATTGTATGTATTAAGGAAATGATGAAATGCCGAAGGGCAACAAATAATATATTGTGGTAAAAGGCTGAGATTAGGTTATGTATCTATTTAGTTATTAATGGTACTGATTTAACAGATAGATTGAAGATAAGGGAGACATAAAGGTTTGAAGCATCAATGATTGGTGCACACTCATATTGTATTGCTTTTGGGAAAAGTATTTTTTGTGTAAAATAACGGTATTGACAGTCGATTGTGGCTTGTCATGATGGAGGATGTTTCTCCACTCATGCACCTATGCAAACAGCTGCCAAAGCATGCACCCAAGCTTAAGCAGTATAGTGCAGAATTGGTTAAGGCACGGCAGATAAAATGTTCATGCCATGGCCACAAGGGGGATCACTGTCAAAAGCAGTTTTACAACACATGACCACATACTTGCACGCTGCATACACGGGAAGGAAATTGGAAAAGAGGTTAGCTAACCTAGAACTTTGGAAACTGTATCAGAAGGAAAGGGAAACCCCGACTCTTAAAGACTGGAAGCCCGATTCATGAAATTATCTGCGCGTAAAATGCAGATTTGCACGCCATTCTGCCCGAAAATCCCTGTTTGAGGTATGGGAATTTTTGGGCAGAACGGCGCGTAAATCTGCCTTTTACACGCAAATAATTCCATGAATCAGGGGCTGGATGTTTAAGCAGTGTCAAGAGGGGGGTGTTGAGCCTTCTGTTCCCCCTACCGCACCTGAAGTAAATGGTGATAGTGATAAAGACAAAGGATTATATCCATTAAGAGAGTTTAAAACAGCAACAGGATACAGTAATCTGATGCATGAACTGCCTGCACATAGCAGTGACGAGAGCTCAGAGAGAACTCTAGAAAGAGACGTAATTTCTAAAGTCCCTGTTACACCCTTGCACCGGTGGTCGTTCTGGCGACAACATCGTGTTTATAATGTGGTGCAGCCTTACTCTTCCAAGATGGCCGATGCCTCTGAATACGTTTGTGCGGGCCACGGTGCAGAGGTTGCACGTTCTTTATGTTCGCGCCGCGACGATCATGTGACTCCATATAGTTCGACCAGGAAATTCAGCAAGTGCGTTGCTACTCTCCAGAACGGCGCTTCGTAAGTTCGTTCATAGGGAATATTGCTCAAATCCCATTCTACTATCCTTAGCATTCTGAACCTATAATAATTCCTGTTCCTTCTGCCCTTTCACCCCTTAGAGTCTTTCCTCTCATCAGTCCGCCCATCACCCCTCCGATAGGTCCCTATGCCGGCCTGAAAAGTGAGTTCCCGGGGATTTATCGTTTACCTCTTCTAAACTCTCCCCTACTCTTAGCGGTTACACTAATCTCTGCTTCTGGTTTCCGGAAACGCTCTTTCTATCTCTATAGGACTCACTCCCTTTTGGAAGACACCACACAGCATACCGTGGGCACTCAACTCCGTACCCGGAGTAAGTTGGGTCATAACTTTTCAATCAAGGCTTCAGACTACCATCGGTGGACGAAGACTCACCTCTTCTTTCTCTCGTCCAGGACCAGTCTTGCCCGCACCTGACTCCTTGAAGGAAGCCTGGCAGATTCCTCCCGGAAACCGACTGATGACCGTCACTGCTACACAGGGTTTTTCTTCCCAGGAGGGTTTTCCCTGGGGACTGTTTTTCCTCCGCGGCTGAGACTACTAACAACTGGGAGGGAGCAGGGTGTCCCAGGAAGCCTTCACATTCTGCGGTGTTGCTGTTTTCGGAGTCTGCCCTCTGCCCAGGTTAGTGGACTTCACAAGTTGTTATATCTCAAATTAAAGTAGCTTCAGGCATATTGTAATAGTTAGCGACGCCCGAAGAAAGGTAATTCACATTCGAGGCTACTGGGCAGACGGTAGACTTCCGATGGAGCAACAGATGCAGCAATTAATGGCTGCCATGCAGTCTATGTCTCTGGAGATGCAATCTCTGAAACAAGACAATGCTCAGTTAAGACAACAGGTCGCTCGAGCTTTTTCAGAAACCCCCCCTTATGCTTTACATACCGAAAAGTATGACGGAGATCCTCACAAACTCAAGGAGTTCCTTGATAGTTGTATGGTTCAGTTTACCTTTAAAGCCCGTTTTTTCCCGTCCGATAAGGACAAGGTAGGTTATCTGATATCCCATTTGACAAGCCCTGCATTAGCCTGGGCGACTCCTCTAGTAACTTCGGGGAATGCCATTTTAGACTCATACACAGCCTTTACTAATAGTTTACGATCTATGTTTAGTAGGCAGGAAATTTCAGTTTCCACTCAGGAAAGATTATTAGATTTAAAGCAGGGCAATAAGGATCTCATGAATTACGTGACTCAATTTAAACAACTATCGGCCGAAACTGGCTGGCCGGATGATGGTCTCCTCACGCTATTTCGCAGAGGTCTTTCCGAGGAGCTGAAAGACGAAGTCTCAAAGGTTCCTCGACCAGTCAATTTGGCTGAGATGATTGCGCTCACTATGCAGCTAGATTACCGTCTCCATGAGCGCTCTAATGAGAAGAAGAAAGGGAAACACACCAAACCCTTCTCCGGTTCTCCTTCCCCTTTATCTCGATCTCAGACTTCCGACGAACCTATGCAAATAGGAATAGCTGAGGCCCTTTGTCAGCTGGTGAAAGAGAAAGACAAATAAGTCAGGGCCTATGCATGTACTGTGGGGCTTCGTCTCATGTGTTAAGGGATTGTCCCACCGTTCCTCCTCGTCGGACAAAGAATCCGATGCGGGGAAACGCCAAGACCCTGCCGTAAGGGGAACCATGGCAGGAGATTCTGAACGGAGTTCCCCAAAAAGACTTGGTACTTCTTTTAAAAATGAAATGACGGAACACTCTATGTTAGTACTTCCCCTGATCATAAAGTTACCAGTCTTGGAGGTACAAGGGGTCCCAGCAATAATTGACAGTGGAGCTGCTGGCAACTTTATAGACAACCAGTGGGCTGTGAAGCATGGAATCATCAGATCCGCCAAGACCTGTATTACTCCCATTCAGGGGGTGGATGGGTGCCCTCTCAGCTCTGGGCCTCTTAGAGAGCAGACAGCCCCTCTTACATGCCAGATTGCCGCTCACAAGGAGACATTAGTATTCGACTTGATTAAGACTGCTCATTTTCCCATTATATTGGGGTTACCGTGGTTGCGAACCCATAATCCCTTTATAAATTGGGCAGCGGGAACTTTATTTTTGGGTTCCGAATATTGTGTCTCCCATTGTCTTGCTCAATCCTCTGTTTCGATTCAAGCTCCTTCCATGATGGTGGAACCAACTGAAGGTCCATCGATAGGGATGGTCGGCGAGATCCCGAGGTGTCATCGACAGTTCCAGTCAGTATTTTCTCAGCCAGAATTCCCTAAGTTACCTCCTCATCGTCGGGATGATTGTCATCTGGATTTGTTCCCGGATCAACCTATACCCTTCGGTCGAATGTACATATTATCGCAGCCGGAAAAAAAGGCACTCAAAGACTATCTTCAGACTAATCTTCAAAATGGTCTTATAACTGAGTCCAAATCACCAGCCGGAGCCTCTTTATTCTTTATTTCCAAGAGAGATACGGAAGAACTACGGCCATGCATAGACTATCGAGGGCTAAATAAGGTTACCATCCCTGATAAATATCCAATGCCGCTAATCCCTGACATTCTTGAAGCCGTTCAAGGGGCTTCGCTCTATACCAAGTTAGATATGCAAGGGGCATATCACTTGATTCGTATTGCCCCCGGCAATACGTGGAAGACTGCATTTCGGACCCCATTCGGTCATTATGAATATAGGGTAATGCCGTTTGGGTTAGCTAATGCTCCCGCTGTTTTTCAGCGTTTTATGGACCATCTATTCGCTGACGTACTCCTTCACTATGTAATCGTCTACTTGGATGTTATTCTAGTTTTCTCACATAGTATAGAGGAACACATTGGACATGTCAATTTAGTTTTGGACCGCCTAAAAGCCAACCAGCTGTACTGCAAACTGGCAAAATGTGAGTTTCACAAGAACCAAGTGACTTATCTAGGGTTCGTGTGGTCTGCCCAGGGAATTTCGATGGACCCTCGGAAGATCTCGGCTGTTTTGGATTGGCCTTCCCCCTCAAAGGTCAAAGAGATCCAACGATTTTTGGGATTCGCAAATGTTTACAGAAAGTTCATCCCAGGATTCTCCAAGACCATTCTTCCCATCACCAGTCTTCTGAAGAAAGGGAGGACTTTCGTTTGGGGTGACCCTGCGCAGAAAGCATTCACTGAACTTAAGAGCCTTTTCACTTCAGCTTCCTTCCTGCTCACCCCGGACCAGTCACGACCATTCATCGTTGAGACTGATGCGTCTCACCATGCTCTAGGGGCAGTTCTTTTGCAAAAAGACGAGTCAGGAGAAGAAAGACCAGTTGCTTATCTCTCCAAAACCTTCTCTTCCTCGGAAACAAATTATTCTGTACTCGAGAAAGAATTGCTAGCAGTTAAGCGAGCATTTGAGGAGTGGAAACATCTTTTGCTGGGCTCGGTCCACCCGGTCGAAGTTCGAACCGACCACCGCAACCTCAAAGTGTTGCAACAGGCCCACACCACTAACAGTCGACATGCTCACTGGGCCAACTTTTTTTTACCATTTCGGATAGAATTTACTTTCCTTCCGGGAGATCAAAATCTTCGAGCAGACACCCTTTCACGAAAGGATCCTCCACTCAAGAAGTTCCACCCTGAGCCTTTCTTTCCTAAAGCTAAATTTCTGGCTACAGTTACTGATTTTCTACAAACAGTCAGACAAGAAAATGCACGTCTGGATCCGATCTGCAAGAATCTACAAGAAACTCATTCAGTTACCAAGGAGAAAGGATATTACTTTTTCAATGATCAAGTGTTCATTCTGACCCCAACCCTTTAAAGAGAAGTCCTGTTCATGTGTCATGATTCAAAGGCGGCAGGGAATCGAGGATATCAAAACACCCTTGAGTTAATTACACGTCATTTTTGGTGGCCAGGTCTGACCAAGGATATACAAGATTACGTATCAGCATGTACTGTTTGTCTACAGTCTAAGACTCCCAGGTGTCCACCTTTTGGTTTACTTACCTGTATGCCTATTCCGGACAAACCGTGGCAAGTCATTTCCACCGACTTCATTGTCGATCTTCCGTTGTCCTCTGGCTACACCACCATTATGGTGACTATTGACTATTTCACAAAGATGGCCCATTTCACCCCTCTGAAGAAACTCCCTGGGGCTGCTCTGATGACGAAGATCTTTATATCAGACATTTTTTCCAGACATGGTCTTCCTAACACTATTGTTTCTGACCGGGGTCCCCAATATATCTCGCAATTTTGGAAGGGTATATGTCAGGCATTGGGGATCAATAGAGCCCTCAGCTCAGGATATCATCCTCAAACTAACGGACAGACTGAGCGCCTTAACCAAACATTAGAAACCTATTTACGTTGTTTTGTTTCTGCTGCACAAGACGATTGGGGAGATCTCCTACCCTTGGCAGAATATGCTTATAATAATGCCAGCCATTCGACACTGAAGACCAGTCCTTTTTACTGCTCATATGATTACCATCCATCCTTTGAACCTTCTGTCTCAAAGTCCTCTTCCAGATGTCCTGGAATAGACAGTCTTGTTGACGGTATTCAAAAGGGACAACAGCTCGCTCGAATAGCTCTGCAAGCTGCCCAAGATCGAGCCAAGAAGGTAGCAGACCGTCATCGACAAGATCTGCCCTCCATTCAAGTTGGGGATGCTGTCTGGTTATCTGCTCGGTTTCTCCCGAGACATTTGGTGCCGTCCAAGTTGTCACCTAAATATTTTGGACCGTTTAAAGTAATAGCATTGGTCGGTCCGGTGGCAGTCCGATTTGGCGTTGCCTCCTTCTTGGGTCCATCTTCATCCGGTCTTTCACATCTCTCAGATCAAATTATCCATAAAAGATCGGTTTCAGCGCACCCCTGCAGCACCTCCCCCACCAATAATGACCAATACTGGACCGGAGTATGAAGTGGCAGGGATTTGCGACTCCAGATATCACCGGGGTCGGTTGCAATTCCTAGTAGACTGGAGGGGTTATTCTCCTGCCGAACGGACATGGGAGTTGGCATCGGGAGTGCATGCTCCCTCTTTGGTTCGACACTTTTTCCGGCTTCACCCGGGGAAACCGGGTTCACCGCCCCGTAGGAGGGGGCATACTGTTACACCCTTGCACCGGTGGTCGTTCTGGCGACAACATCGTGTTTATAATGTGGTGCAGCCTTACTCTTCCAAGATGGCCGACGCCTCTGAATCCGTTTGTGCGGGCCACGGTGCAGAGGTTGCACGTTCTTTATGTTCGCGCCGCGACGATCATGTGACTCCATATAGTTCGACCAGGAAATTCAGTAAGTGCGTCGCTACTCTCCAGAACGGCGCTTCGTAAGTTCGTTCATAGGGAATATTGCTCAAATCCCATTCTACTATCCTTAGCATTCTGAACCTATAATAATTCCTGTTCCTTCTGCCCTTTCACCCCTTAGAGTCTTTCCTCTCATCAGTCCGCCGATCACCCCTCCGATAGGTCCCTATGCCGGCCTGAAAAGTGAGTTCCCGGGGATTTATCGTTTACCTCTTCTAAACTCTCCCCTACTCTTAGCGGTTACACTAATCTCTGCTTCTGGTTTCCGGAAACGCTCTTTCTATCTCTTTAGGACTCACTCCCTTTTGGAAGACTCCACACAGCATACCATGAGCACTCAACTCCGTACCCGGAGTAAGTTAGGTCATAACTTTTCAATCAAGGCTTCAGACTACCTTAGGTGGACGAAGACTCACCTCTTCTTTCTCTCGTCCAGGACCAGTCTCGCCCGCACCTGACTCCTTGAAGGAAGCCTGGCAGATTCCTCCCGGAAACTGACTGCTGACCGTCACTGCTACACAGGGTTTTTCTTCCCCGGAGGCTTTTCCCTGGGGACTGTGTTTCCTCCGCGGCTGAGACTACTAACAGCTGGGAGGGAGCAGGGTGTCCCGGGAAGCCTTCACATTCTGCGGTGTTGCTGTTTTCGGAGTCTGCCCGCTGCCCAGGTTAGTGGACTTCACAAGTTGTTCTATCTCAAATTAAAGTAGCTTCAGGCATATTGTAATAGTCCCACGGGACAAAGAGAAAAGTGAGCGATCGAATGTGACTCTAGATATACGACGAGAAATTAAGAGATGGAAAGGAGAAAAAGACAAAGCTGACAGGATAGTGCTCATACAGAACGAATGGATGGGCAGTCAGATATTGCTCAAACTTGATGGGAAGAGCATTGAGGAAGTACGACAAGGGGAAGATCAAGACGAGCAAGATAAAAAAAGACAGGGAACGAGAGAAACTATTGAAAGAAGATGAGTCTAAAAGAAAAAGTAGACAAAGATGGGAACAAATGTATCAAGAAGAACAGTTAAGAAAAGAAGAAAGAGGAGAAGAGCAAAGAAAGAATGACAATAGGCAGAGAGCAATTGAAGAACGAGACAGGCTAGAACAGAGAAAAAGTAGAAGAACAGAAATGAAGAGACCAAAGAATGCAAAGACGCCGCGATGATGAGGTGCGTAGGGCAAATGAAAGAAGAGAAGCGAAAAAGCAGGAAGAGGAAAGGGTTAGAGAGGAAGCAAAGAAACAAAGAAAATTTGATGAGGAGATGGAAAGAAAGAGAAGTTAGAGGTAGTATTATGGGAGGACATAGAGGAGTTCCTCCCATCACAAGAACCTATGCCAGGACCCTCTCGAGTAAATCTAGAGGAGAATTTTGAGATAGGAAGCATCAGAGACAGAATCGAGAAGGCTTATCAGGAGATGAGAACAAAAAGTGAATCGAGAAATAAAGGGAAAGACAATCGATCTGAAAGTGCCCAGTCAAGAGGCAAGGAGGGAGGCCTGTTCAGCCTCGAGCACAGAGCCCTGTCTTCGGACAAGCTAACTCTAAACAGAGAAGAGAAGGACAGTCATACTAGTTGGGGACAAGATATGTCAGACGAAGACAGGGAAACCTTCCGTGGGGAGGAGGGTGATGGTGCATGCGGTCCTGAGGGATGTTTTCAGACAGATAAGGAAGTGAGGTGGTCGGATTTAGACCTGCCGAAACAAAGGATGCCAGAGCCTATAGAGCAGCCAGAGCGACCTAAAAGGCGACCTCTTAGTGAGAGCGGGGAATCACCACCTTATGTGAGCAGGCTGAGGTCATTACCATGAAGAATGCGATCAGGAACCATTGTCCCTGCTATGAACAGGCAGACGATGGGAGACGATTGCGATTTTGGGATTTCACAATTTCCCTTGTTAGGAAAATGAAGGACCAGACCACAGAATATCCTGTGGCCCCAGATGGATAAGGATAATCTAAGGTGTTGGTCATCGGGAAATGGATCTATGAATTAGAATAAATGACAAGAGGAAACACGTTAGCTATAGGGGACATTTAGGTTCTTCTAGCAGCTATCCTTGTGGAAAGAGCTGATGACATTTGGACGAGAGCAGGATACTCAAGTGTCACAGCACAGAACACAGCGCATGATGGAGCGCCATTTAATAATTGTAGAGCAGCAGTCTGGAAAGCTCTTAGAGTACAGTATCCTGACACGTCAGATATGGGCATAATTATGGTATGTAAGATGCAGGAGGGCAAAGATCCACTTGATTACATTCAGAATTTTCAAGAACAGTGGTCTTTGGAAACTCGAGAGCCGTGGGGGAAGTCAATACCTGTATTCTATCATATTCTATGTCAGGGATTGCCAGACCAGGTACAGAGACAGCTCAAGAAGCTGGTGGGTATGGAGGCAATGCCATGGCCAGAAATACAGCTGACAATTGTGCACCATTGCCGATTGTTGCAATAGAAAAATCAAAAGAGAGAAGATGCTAGGAAGATTGAGGAAGCTAGGTTAGTATAGAAGAAGCTGTCGAAATATGCTACAGAAGGGGCGATGTTAACTAGCGGAGAAAGGCCAGGATCACAACATACAGCAGGTATGCCGCAGGTGAGTAACCAACAGCAGTCGGATCAAGGAGGGAACGGATTTATGCCGAGAGGCAGAGGAGGCTTTCAGAATAATCAGGGACATTTTCAGAATAACCAAGTTGGTTTTAAGAATATGGAGAATGATAATCAAGGCATGCACTGAGGGCAAATTAAAAGACCCCTGCCTGTGTGTTGGACATGTGGATTGACCAGACATATTGAGCGAATATGTGGGAGCCAAGGGTATGTGCAAAATGGGGAATTCTCAAGAGGGAGGACAGCTTATCCTCCATCATATAACCCACTAAGTAGGGACAGGTTCACCCAAGATCAGACAGTGTATCAACCACAAGCAACGCGAATACAACAGGCTTTGCAACCACAGCAAACACCATTGAATCCACCGCAACAGCAGTCACAGCACGCACCCATGCAAATACAGCAGAGCGCAAATACAGGACAGCTATTGACTCCTAGAGTAGGGGCTATCACTGTCACGGTAGGGAATCCTTTTACAGGTACGAGAATAAGTATGTACCCACAATAGGACAGCTCACAGTGTGACTTGATGTGTTCATTAGTATCAGTGACGTGAAATACTCAAGAGGAAACGAGGGTTGACATTACCATAGACTGTTTCCAGCCGTTTGAGCCTGGGCCAGAAACGCTGCCCCTCCAGGCCACGCTCCTGCTGTAAGAAGCCCAACGTGACAACCAGTTCAGGTAAGGCTGCACTCTGCGTGGCCCCTCGTAACTCCTCTCCCTCATTTGACTTGATAGACTCGATCGCATTACCTCAACGCAAATCTATCTGCATTGAGATAACGTAGAACTCATGTCAACATTCATATACTACAGCATGCATATACTTATGTAAGCAAACTATGCCGCACAATTCTATGCCGCGTTGCCTACTGTTTATTCAAACCTGCCTATTTTGCATAATCTTTGTTAAAATGATTCTGCCTGCTGTTATGCACATCCTGCTTATTTGAACCTGCTTATTTTGCACAGTTTTAGCTAAATCGAATCTACCTACTGCTTCTGAGCAACTGAACGTCTTTGCATATGACTTGCCAGTCTTTTTTAGCTATTAGCCCTTGATTAATTGATTGCAAACCCGTAAACAACTACACCGTCTACTGGCCAGTATAGTTACACCACACCCCTCAGTTAGACAACCAGACTAAGTCATGTGGCTACTGCCACCTGCCTGTCATCACTTCTCTTACTTGACCACCTTTGTGTACCTAACTGTAACTCACTGCATCTCCCCGATTAGCACTGGTAAGACCGCCCACTACTACCCCTCCATACACCCCTGCACCATGTTGCACAGCACCAACATCTTAGCCAACCCATACCTCAATGACCCAGCCTTGTGGCTTCAACATTTCGCTACTAAACCCACACCCAATCAACCATGCACTCTCCAGTCTGGGTATCTCAGACTTAGATCCAGACTGCCCCTCCCCCCATGTGCCTAGCGCAGCTGCAGCAACACCTCACAGTCCACCACACAGATGACACCTCACCTCCCCACCTCTATTAATGAACTCAAGGGAGCCCTCATCAATGCCAGATCCATTACGGCCCATGCTCTGGTTATTACTGACTTTAATTAACGTCCATAACCTTGACTTCATTGCTATTACCGAAACCTGGCTTCATGCAGCCTCCGGCCCACTCCTCGCCCTCGCCATCCCGAATGGTTACACTATCAACAGAATTGACCGACAGTCCTCCGCATCCAAAGGAGGGGGAGTCGCATTCATACATAGAGACAACATCACTATTAGAACCATCCCCAACACTCAATTTAGCCGAATCGTTATCGGTGAAACTTACCCTATCTCCGCCTAACAATGCAACCATACACCTCATTTACAGACCTCCAGGACCACTTGGCTCCTTCACAGACGACATCACGTCCATCCTGACCGACAACACTAAACCCAACTCTCAGGTGATGCTACTAGGTGACTTTAACCTCGGCCTAACCGATATTAAGGACCACCTGGCCACGGAGGCCGCTACCACTCTTGCCAACCTAGGCTTCCAGCAGCGCACTCTTGAACCTACCCACAACAAGGGCAGAACACTTGACTGGATTGCTGATCTTAATTGCAGCATTTCGATAAGCTCTAACCATGCCTGTGCCTGCTCAGTCCATCACATCATTATCTTCCAATTACCAGGCACCAGCCCCCACTCCAAACCGACCATAGCCCCTGCCATTCCTACTAGGAACAAAAAAGACATTACCAGGGACAAACTACTCCCTCTCATCCTCCCCATCCTCAAAAACTGTGCATCTCAGCACAAAGACCCTACTGTCCTAGTAGACCCCTTCAACCGTACACTTCTTAGAGCTATCAATACTATTGTTCCGCTCAAACTTCGGAAAGCCAAACAACGAGCCCATCTGAACTCTTGGTTCACCCCACAGCTTAGAGTCCTGCATAAAGAAAAGCGCAAAGCTGAAGCTCTTTGGAAAAGTCGCCCATGCAAATCCAATAAAGACCGCCTTGTTATCACCTCGCTTAACTATAAGGAAGCGATTTTGCACGCCAAAAAAGAGACTTACAATCAGCGGATTTCCCAAGCAGAATCCAACACGAAGGACGAAGGAGCTATTCACAATTCTCAAAGAATTAGAATCCCCTTCCCCTGCACCTGATACCTGCAGTAAAGACAGTACATGGTGCAACAACATCCAATGCGCTCTTCTCAACAAAATAACCACCTTACAATCCAAAATAAATGCTAAACAAATGACCCTCTTTACTTCTCCCCTATCCAAACTAGTGTCCACCCCCACAGCCTCCTTTACCCACACTCCTTTCAGCTTCACCCCACTCACCATCTCCGAGGTGGAACATATTATCTGCAACCTAAAACCATCCAACTGCCAAGGTGACTCCTGCCCAGCACCTATCATTAAGGAATCGCCACATGAGCTGGCGCACTTTATAACAACGTTTATCAACTCATCTTTTCAATCTGGAATGGTACCTAACAACTTGAAGGATGCGTGGGTCATCCCTCTTCTTAAAAAAAACGACTTTAGACCCTGAGATACCCACTAACTACAGACCCATCACAACTGTCCAATTTCTTCTAAAAAATATTAGATAGAGCAGCATATTTACAGATACAGAACTATTTGGAATCTAACAACCTCCTCGGCACACGACAATCTGGTTTTAGACCAAAACACTCGACAGAAACAGCTCTTTTAGACCTTAAAACTCAAATTGAGGATCTAAAAGACAATGGCAAATTAGCCCTCCTACCCTTATTGGACTTATCCGCAGCCTTCGATCTGGTCAATCACCAAATTCTCTGTCAGCACCTGAAATCTGCCGCCCATTTCTCGGACAATGCCTCTAATTGGATTAGGTCATTCCTAGACAATAGGTATATGAGAGTTTTTTCACCTACCTCCTCTGCTGAACCTGCTTCAGTCCCCTGCGGAGTCCCTCAGGGGTCTTGTGTCTCACCCACACTTTACAATGTATTTACCAAACCACTGTTCGATGTGCTTGACTATCTGGGTGTTACATACACTAACTATGCAGATGACACCTAGATACTCATTCCCATTACCGGTGACTACATTGCCGACTCCAAAGCTCTGAATGACATCTACCAAGTCATCCAAGCTTGGATGGCCCAACACGAGTTATGTCTCAATGATGATAAAACAGAGTTTTTTGTTTTTTTAAATTTATTTATTTATTTATTTTAATTTTTTATTAGTTTTTCAATACAACCAACAATTCAAACAAAACACGCAGTGCAGTCCACAATCATTACATTAACATCAATTGGTCTTTGTTCACTGCCCCCCTGTTCCCACCCCCCCTGCGAGCCCAATTGTCCTTCACATCCAGTATCTGCCGCACATAGCTGGGCGTCATTTTCATCAGATTCCTCTGGGTCTAACATTGTCCCAAATAAGCCAGATATCAACGTTTTCCATGCCATCATGGTACCCACTTCTTCCTCCCAAGACATGCTACTCGCTTCCTGCCACACCACCGTTTCAGCTTCCGCCCATTTCTGTGAGTCTTTCCACCACACCTCCACCCGTGGCTTATGACACTTTTTCCAACCCCTGGCTATCCTTCGCTTTGCAAGCACGTACACCAAGTCTTTCAATTTCCCAACATGCTTCAGCTTCCGTGGCCTAGAAAACCCTCCCAACAGACAGGCCCAAGCAGTGTCAACGGCGAGCGTGACCCCTTTCTCTGCTAGCTTTTGCGCCACTTCACTCCAGAAACCCTCGATCACTGGGCACGCCCAAAACATATGTGTCATATCAGCATTCTCCTCATTGCACTTAGGGCACGCCTGTCTCCCGGCATTCCGGAATTTAGATATCCTCTGCGGGGTCATATACGCTCTATGCGTTACATACAGCTGTATTTGCTGCAATCTGGCATTCCTAGATACTTTCTTATGGTATCCCAGGGCCCGCTCCCACATCCCATCTTCCATTTGGGCTCCCACTTCTTTTTCCCAATCCAATCTCAAATGTGTCAATTCTTTCCCAACCTTAGCCATTACCATTTCATAAAATCTAGAAATCTCATGTCCCCCCTCAGTTGTGTCGTATATCATCCCCACAGTGGCGTCCGGTTCCTCCGCCAGCACCGTCTCAGGCCACGTTATCCGAATCTTCCGCACCAGCCTGTGATACGTAACATATTGGCCCCCATGTAGTCCCACCTCCTCTCCAAGTCCTTCAAACTCCCTGATGGTCCCCTCCTGCCATATATCACCCAATGTTACCAGTCCCACCGACTCCCAACAGGTTCTGACAATCACCCTCAGTTGCTCATCTCCTCCCGCCAAAGCAACCAGAGGTACCTGCGGGGAACACGGGAGCGGATCCCCCATTGTTATACATGCTCGTCGCCATATTTTCCACCCAAGCCTCATCATCCCCGGGTACTCCTTGATTTCTGACTCAGGCAACCAGATAATTTCTTTCAAGTAGAACGGGGCACAGTCATGCCCGAACAGTCTAAATTCCGGGGTCGCTTCGTCAGAGAGCCATTTGGCCACAAACTGTAATTGACTTGCTATATAATAAGCCTCAAAATTAGGTAGCTTGACTCCCCCTTTTTCGTGAAAGTTCTGCAACTTCCAGAGCGCTATTCTGTTCCGGGTACCATTCCACAGAAAGTCTCTACACACACCATTCAATTGGACAAAAAACCTCTTAGGAATCATATACGGGATATTGCTAAAATAATGTAAGAGCCTAGGCAGAACCACCATCTTAAGCATCACTCCCCGCTCCATCATCGCTAAGGGCAACTTCTCCCAAAACCTCATACATTTACGGATTTTCTCAACGGCCATCTCAGTATTACGCCTGTGTTCCTCCTCTGCCGTGTGGCACACATCTATCCCAAGGCAGCGAAAAGAGACCACAGTCCACGGCACCTGCAACACCGGCAACCTTTCCACAGGCATCCCTTTGTAACTGCTCAGCGGGAAAATGCTAGATTTTTGGGGATTCACTGCTATACCGGACAACCTCGCATACCTTTCCATCACCTCCAGAATATACTGAAGGTTTTCTTCCGGGTATCTCAAATATAATAACAAGTCATCTGCATACAGGGATATCAGGTGCCGTTCCCCCCCAACCTCGATACCTATCTCATCGTATTGCTGCCTCAGGTATAGAGCCAGAGGCTCCAGAGCTAGAATGTATAACATTGGGGACCAGGGGCACCCCTGTCTGGTGCCCCTGCTAAGTTGCCATCTCTCTGATATCACTTTTCCTGTACGCACCCTGGCTAATGGCGCACTATACAGCATCTCCGCCCACCTAATGTACCCCGGTCCCATTCCATACTCCCCCAAAGCCGCCAGCAGCCACACCCATCTGACCGAGTCGAAAGCTTTTACGGCATCCAAAGACACGATTGCCATCTCTTCTTCATTGTCACAGCCCCATTCGATCACCCGATGGAGTCGCCTGTGGTTGTGAGTAATATTCCTGTCTGGGACATAGCCCGTTTGGTCTGGGTGTATCAGTTTGCCAATTACCTTCCGCAGTCTATTCGCCAGGACAGCCGTTAATATCTTGCTGTCCTGGTTCAGCATCGACAACGGCCTGTACGATCTGCAGCTATGCCCAGGTTTATTAGGTTTAGGGAGTGGTATTTTGACCTCCTCTCTGAGCGACTCTGGCAACCGTCCCACCTCAAACGCCTCGTTGAGCATTTCCAACATCGGGGGGAGCACTTCTGCCCCATATGCTTTATAAAATTCACTAGGTAGTCCATCTGCTCCCGGGGTCTTACTAGCAGGTAGCTGCCTAACAACCTCCTCCAGCTCCTCCAACGTATTCAGAGCATCTAGTTCTTCTCTTTCCTCTGTGCTTATCTTAGGCAATCCAATGTCCTGCAGAGTTTCCAGCATTTCCTCCCGGCTGCCTCCCCCTCTGTCCTCATATAATTCTCTATAGTAATCCGCAAATTCCCTGTTGACTCCCTCTTGGGTGTCTGTCACCTCCCCATCCTCTCTGGTTATTGCCCTAATCGGGGGCCTTGGGGTTTCACTTTTATATAGCCACGCCAAGAGACGGCCCGTTTTATCTCCACCCGCATGTTGTCTCTCAATGTACTTTTTGTAATTGAGGTTGCAGAGCCTTTCCCAGTGTTCCGTGCACCGTTGCTGTAGCGTAAGCACCAGCTCGGTATCTATGCATTCACTTTTTAGTTCTCTCTCTAATTCGCCTTTCGCTCTTTGTAAATCAACCAGAACCCCATTCTGCAGGCCTTTGGATTTACTAATGGCCACACCCCGTATCACCACCTTGAAGGCCTCCCACAGTGTCCCCGCCGAGTCAATGCTGCCTGTATTCACCTCGAAATAACTAATGATTTTGTCTCTCATATCCTCCTGAAAGGCCGGATCTTTAAGCGCCTCTGCACGGAGGCACCACGTCGGAATCCGTGCCATAGGGGTGCAGTATTGCCACCCCACAACCAGGGGCGAGTGATCCGACAGGACCCTCGCCTTATATTCTATATGAGTGATCTCTATCATTACAACCGACGTGGCAAAAACATAATCAAGTCTAGTGTGCAGCTGTTGTGGAGCCGAGCAATGTGAATACTGCCTCTCATTAGGGTGTTTAGTTCTCCACACATCTACCAGCCCAAAGTCATCTAGCAACGATTGTAAGGCTCTAGCTCCTGGGGCAGGCCTGACAATCTTGTCATCCGACTTGTCTACTGCGGGGTTCAGCACACAATTGAAATCCCCTCCCAGATCACCGCACCACCCACGCACAGCTCAGGCTGGTGCACATAGTCCGGAAGTACTCCGCCGTGTTTTGATTAGGGGCGTACGTGTTTACAATGCACACCTCTTTATTCTCCACCACCCCTCTCACTATGGCCAAACGCCCCTCAGTTTCTACCGTTTCCTGTAACAGTTGGAACGGGACGTGCAGCGCCACCCAGACCAGCACACCCCTAGCATAGGCTGAGTACGAAGACCCCACTAGAGTACCTTTCCACTTTCTCCTCACCAGCTCCAGTTTTTCCCGTGTCAAGTGCGTCTCTTGTAACAATGCAATATCTACCTTTTGTCTTTTCAAGTACAGCATGACCTTGTTCCGTTTTAAATAGCTATTTAGTCCCCTGACATTCCAGGTCATTATTCTAAGCTCCCCCATGGCTCATCAATACCCAGCTTCCTCCCTCTTGGCCCGCCCCATCCGCCTGCGCAACACAGATACAATACCAGGGCTGTTCCCTGTAGGCTCGCGTGTAAACTCAAACTCCCAAAAACTATATACACACCAAACTCCCCGCCACCCTCCTCTCCCCCAACCCCTCCCTTCCCCAACAACGCCCTCTCCAACTGTTGCCCAGCTCCATCCCTGGATCTCAGGCACCCCCACATCTAGCCCTGTGTAGTATGCTCAGAGCTCAGTAGGGTGAAGTCGCCCTAATGGCCACTTAACTATTAATACTAAATGGGGGTGTGAGGACTAGCCCTGGAGGGCTCCCTACTAAAGCAACAGCCACAGTGCAAACAGTGCATTATCTATACTACTCCAGGCCCGTCTACAAACAGGCAACTCCAATATCTATAATCCAGTCCCATAGTCTTAAACCGCACAATCTCACTGTGCTCCCAGCACTCTTTACTTATCTCTTCCGTCTCCTTTTTCCGCCTGGACGTTCGGCTCCTGGGGGCAGCCCTGCGCATCAAGCCATCCCATGGCATCTTCCGGAGTGTCAAAAAATAAAGTTTTGTTCTTATGAAAAACCTTCAATTTCACCGGATAAAGTAGCATGTATTTCTGGCCCGCCTCCCTCAGTCTTCTTTTAACAGCCCCGAAGTTCATTCGGCTCCGCTGTACCATCAGGGTATAGTCCGGGTAAGCTGTTTTGCTTGCCTCTCCACGCTTGATTGTTCCCCCTTTGTGAAAGTGTTCCAGTATCCTTTCCCGGTCCCGATAATTAAGGATCTTGGCGATCACTGGCCTGGGCGGATTGCCTAGCGGCGGCCTCCTCGTCAAAGCCCTATGCACTCGTTCCACAGCAAATCCCTGAGACAGAACTCCTCCGGTGATCTCCTGTAACAACATGTTTTCGATAAACTCCGTGGGGTTGTGGCCCTCTGTTCCCTCCAGTATGCCCACAATGTGGATGTTGTTCCTTCGGGCGCGTCCCTCCGCTTCCTACGCTCTGCTCTCCAGGTTGCCCACTCTTTGCACTAGGGCATGTAATTCCGATTTGTGTGAGGCGCAGTCCGCTGTGTTCGAGCTCCCTTCTTTCTCCAAGCTCTCTGTGCGCTCCGACAGGGACCTGACATCCTGTCAGAGTAAGTTCACCTCCTCCTGCACTTCACCGACTTTAAGGTCCAACACAGTTTTCAATTCAGCCACAATGATTTCGAGCTTGGCCTCCCAGGCCGCTTTCAAATCTGCTTTTAGGTCCGCAATTGCAGCCAGAACCTCTTGATTCGGACCCGCGGCGGCCATGCCACTTGCAGGAGTCTTGTCTTTACTTCTAGCACTTTCCGGGCCCGTCGGTGTCCTGGCAAATTCGTCCAACGTAGGTTGCTTCACTTTTTGTCGTAGCGGCTTATTAGACATGGTGCAGCAGTCATGTGTTGTGGGTCCACCTACCTCTTCTGCTCCACAATCAGGGGAGAAGGGCATACGCTCCGCTCCAATGTTCAATGCCCTACCTCGGCATGGGGGGCCACAGCACCTCAAACGTTCCACCAGCCTCCTCCGTGCCACGCTCACTCGGCCTTCGTGCACACCAGTATGCAATGTATCTTTAGTCTCCCCCGTTGGAGTCGCAGACACGCCTATTTACAATTACAGTTTACGGTGCAGAGCAGCCATCTTAGCCTCTGCCCACCATGCAGTGGTGACTCACTAATGTTTGCGTGGTTTCAGAGGGGCGGCCCGTTGCTGTTATCTGTGTGTGAGGCGACCCCCACACCAGCGTCCCAAGCCTATTCTCCGTGTACTGCAATGGATTGTGCTCTCCCACGTAGATAAATTAGTCCTCCGCGGGGGTATCCTACGACACTTGTCCGGATCACTGGCAAGACCCGCGTGCCGCCGAGGCAATTGTGCCCCCTAAAAGTGCCCCAATTGTGTTCAGCATTGCCCCGGCACTACTCTGCATGCCCTCTATTGTCCTGCAACAGCTTAATCACACTGTTTCATGCTTCCGTATGCCATGCCGGCAATTATGCGCGGTTCTGAACATGATCCTGGGCCACTGCCCCGGGTGTTATTACGGCGCAGCACCCAAGAATACACTGCCCGTGTACGGGTGATCCGTGGCCTCCCCGTGTTCGAGGGACCTCCTGTTGCGCGTGTTTGCCTCCTTCACCAGCTAGCTCTGGCTTGTGCCCTGTGTTTGTTCGTGCCAGTGTGCCGGGCTCCCATTCCCTCCGTCTCCGCAGTGGTGTGGGGTCAGATCGCGTATCAGCACTCTCTGATACAGTGTCCAACGGCCCGCTGTGATGACTCCTTTGTCGGCTTTACCCTGCCAGAGTCCTTTCTGCCGCGCGCAACAATGTAACGCTGTTGCGTCGCGTGATACTGAACCCCTCCAGCACACGTGGCTCGAAAGTCAGCCGGAGCCCGAGTGTTCCCTGCCGTGGATACAGTTGCGGTTCCTGAATTAGTTCGCCCGCCGTGCTTTCACTGCACCGCGGTCACTGCCCACGCTCAGTCCCTCAACACAGTATCCACCTTTGTCTGCGGGCGTCCGCCATTACTTCTCCTTCGCCGCAGGACCGACCCTTCATCCAGAGGCGCACAACTCTTGTTCCGCCTGGCCGTTTCAGGTCGCATGAAGCTTATAGCAAGCCTCCCACGCTCCGACCGCCACCAGTTTATGTGTGTGCGTTTTCAAACATCTCCGATCAGCATATGCAGCAGGAGCATCGCAGAGCAGGCCGGGGCATCTAATCACGCTGCAAGTGTGCAGATCACATCGGGCACATAATCTCCCATCAAGGGCACCGCCATGACCCTCCAGTCCGCTGCAGTAGTTCCTTCACACCGCGGCCAGCCGATTCCTTTATCCGTGGTTTCGGGCGGCCATCTTCTTCCTTCTGTAATTTCCTCCGTCGCGGCTCTACCGCTATGCCTGCAAACTTCAGCGGGCACTGCCGCGCTATTCATGAATCCACCCTTGGAGTTTTACGCATAAACAGGCATTTATTAATGCACTTCTGCCACAGGATCAATGCCGGATCGGAGGAGCTCCCTCGGTACACGTCTCTTCACATGGCCCTCTTGGCCACGCCCCCTGATAAAACAGAGTTACTCATCTTGGGCACACAACAGAGATTAAACAAACTGAACCCTTTGTTTAGCTCTTTCAATATCAACGGCAACTCCATTAAAGTATCTAAAGATACTAAAACCTTATGAATCTACCTTGATTCCACACTCTCCCCTACCTGACGAACCAATGCAGTTGTAGCCACCTCGGCCTGCACCTGCAAGCTGGTCACAGCCTGCCGACCATTCCTCACCACACAAAATTGCATCACCATAGCCAGGACACTGGTTATGTCCAAACTGGACTACTGCAATGCTATATACCAAGGCACCAATCAACGGAACAATAACAAACTCCAGATCACCCAAAACAATGCCGTCAGAGCAGCCCTCAACATTCCCAGATCAGCCCACATTTCAGAAACTAGGAAGAACCTTCACTGGCTTTCAGTCTCCCAAAGGATATCCCTGAAAGCATTGGCCCTTCCCTACAAATGCGTAAATAACCAGGCCCCTACTTATTTAGCCTCCCGCTTCACCCAATACATTCCAACGCGGCCTCTTAGATCTGCCAAAACTCAAGGTCTCACCATCCCCAGATTCAAGCTGCAATCAGCCGGAGGTATTAACTTCCCAGTCCTGGCGGCTAAACTCTGGAACACCTTGCCACTCTCCATCAGAAATCTACCTTCACTGAATTTATTCAAACACAAAGCAAAGCTCTGGCTAGCCACCACACATGAACCAATGGGTACAGCCTGACTCTCTCAGCATGACCGTGGGATTACATACTGCTTTGTATGATACTGTTCCATTGTATATAAATTGTTTGCAATGTTAACTGTAACTTCGCCTTGATTGTTACCACACTGTAATTCATCTGATTATGTCTTTTTGTAACTTACTGTCGAAGATATGCGCCCAGTTGCCTTCGGGCCTGGCTGCGCTATACAAATAAAACAAATACAAATACAAATACATAGGAGGCACATCCTTTTCTCTTTTTTTAGTAGACCCAGGGGTAACTTGCTCATGTATACGAGAAGGAATATTTTCGTTTTCTGGAAATGCCATGAATGCTCAAGGGTTCTCTGGAGCTACAAGTAGAGTTCCTTTTACTGAGAAGTTGCCAGTCTCTATAGGAGAATGCGATATGTCTGTCCCGCTGTTGTATTCAAGACAGACACCAGTTAATATACTGGGCAGAGATTTAATGACGAAACTAAATATGACGATTTCTTTCACTGATGAAGGCATAGTGTGTTCAACGTCAAGAATACATTATGTAAACATGGGTGAATTTATCATGGCATTTACTGGGCAAATAGCTCTGTGGAGAACACCGTTAGAGCCCGAAGTTTTTCACTATGGGGTATGCATTTTGTTAACGTGGCTACCCGGTTTAGTGGACAAGATTATGAGAATACCTGATGAATTTCTGTCCAGGCCACAGATACTCATGGACGAAGAGGGGGGTCGGGTTTTTCCCTTGGAATGACAGGCAGCCATAGAGCGGGGGGAATTGGCCATGCTCGAAGGTTGGTATAAAGGCAGGCCATGGAGAACAGTGATTGATATTTTGGAAGGATATAGATTGACTGATGTCACTGACGAGGATATGTTTAGAGACGACCTGTCAGATGACAAAGTAGTGTTCAAGATGAGCATTACATATTGGATTAGGACAGAAAGACAAGAGATTCCACAGAAAATGATGATAGTGCGGCAGCGTCATGGATTTTCTGATGAAGATATGGAGAAAGTACCAATTTCTTTATGGACTACAGGCCCCTATTATGTAGGCTTGTTAAAAGGGGTGGGAGAAGTTAAAACTATGTCTCGAGAGGCGGATAAAGCTATTTTCAAGACTATATCAGCCATGGCGGATCAAGGCATCTTAGTGATGTAAGACTCACCATGTAATACCACAATATATCTGTCATGGGTATCAGGCAGGTAGTTGGGGCAAGCTGGGTGGAGGCTTGGCAGGCCTGGCATAGGCACACAAAGAACCCATAGCAAATCCCTCCTTTAATTCCTTCCTAGTGTTTGTAGCAACTTCCTGGTTACCACTTCCTGTTGCCAAACAGGAAGTGCATGATGATTCATGACCTCTCTAGTGTTTGGGTGTGGCTGGCTATATAAACCACACCCAAGATTCTTCCAGTGCTTCGTGTTGCTTACTGTGAGCTGTATCAGCAACACACTTACAGTGCTCTGGATCAGCCAGCTTCTGCTTACCTGCTCCGGACCATCTTACTTCTGCTTACCTGCTCCGGATCATCCTACTTCTGCTTACCCGCTCCCGATCATTCTGCTTCATCTTACCTGCTCTGGAAGAACCTCCGTTCTTACTCCACGCCTCAGCTATCTCCAGTCAAGAGGGGACTTCTACACCGGCACCTGTAAGAACAAAGAAGAATTGCGTTAAAACGCGCAGGAATCCAGGTCAGTTGTACGAGTGCACAAACCCCTGCAAAAGAAAGAAGAGACATTATTCATTGCGCTCGTCCCAATAACACGGGCACTTATTTCACTGCGCTCGCGGTGCATACTTACCAAAAGCTTCTGTGAATACTTATCCAACCACCAAGTCTCCAGTAGCGCTAAACCCGGACTTGAGGCACTAATACCACATAATTTCTCCTGCAAGGGAAAAGGAGAGACATTACCAGGCACGCTCGAATTAAAGGCGCTGCGCAAACCTACCAGCAGCTAGCTTCTACATGCAACGCTACTCACCCACGAAACTCCCGGCAAACAAAGACAATACGGACAATTTTGGACACTCAACATTCTCCGCGCAACGTTCACTTGTGGGAAGGACTTTCTAGCCAGTGAAGAAACTGGCGCCTTGAACACTCGGCCTCGATGTGAAGGCATAAAACAGCATTTGGCATCTGAACTCAGCCTACAGACATTGGCACCAATCACATGAGTGAATCGCGCCCCTGCGAATGCAGGATGGAGTGCACACCCTACTAAAGATCAAGGTAAGCCCAAAGGGGAACATCACAGCACACAGTAAAGAGAAGGGAAGGGCCCAGGAGAATCAGGTGAATTCAGGTCTGAGTGTACACCTTGTATTTGACAGGTATTCCTCCGGGTGAAACAGGGGAAGTGAAGACTTGGGGTCAAGGGAGGCACGTCCATCGCTCCTGCAGAGACACAGGTGAGTGTGACAGAACAGAAAGCCATCCTCAATACCTCTGCCCGAGCGATGGAAACCTCTGAGGTAGACCAGATTTCCCTATTGTTAGGTGAACTACGGGCCGAGGTGCATGCAGCCCGCTCTGAGACAAATGCCTTACGGCGCAAACTGGTAGTCAACAGGGACAAAACAGATGATTTGGGAAGACAGCTCTTACAGACCCAAGCTGGTCTAGCACCCCCACCAGGTGGAGTTTCTCCGGGGCAACCCACTGTGGCACCTGTAGCCACCGCCGTTCAGGTATTGCTTCCAAGCAACATCCCTTTAGCACCCCCGGAACGCTTCTATGGGGATCCCAAGACATTTGGAGCGTTCATGAATCAATGCCGGCTACACTTCATATGCAAACCAGCCACTTTTCCGAACAACCAAGCTAAAGTAGCCTTCGTCCTCTCCTATTTAGGAGGGCACGCAGCAGACTGGTCTGTCTCGTTAGTGCTTAGGGACAACCCTTTACTGAGAAATTACCCAGGTTTTCAGCGTGAACTGGAAAAACTATTTGCCCATCGGACTCGAGGTCAGGCCCTGGATGATGAGCTACTCTCTCTGTGACAGGGTGGTCAGGATCTTATCTCATATGTAGCCATATTCAATCACTTAATAGCCGAATCAGGATGGCCAGAAGAGAAGCGAATAATGTTATTTTATCGAGGACTGAGAGGAGAATTAAAAGATGTCTTGGCGCAAGTAGTTAATCCTCCCGAAGATTGCAGTGACCACATCGACCTAACTATGCAACTAGACCACCGGTTACAGGATCGAAAGGCCGACCGAATCAGATCAGAGCATAGACCAGTGTATGTCCGACCAAAGGAAGCGTCCCATCGACAGGCTTCAGAAACACACTCAGAGCCCATGCAATTGGGTGTTCTCATGGGACCACTCACCAAGGCAGAGAGAGAACGGAGGCCTCGGGAAAAACTTTGCTTATATTGTGACCAATCTGGTCACTTCCTCCAGAACTGCACGGTTAAACCTCCACGGAAGACAATGGGGGTACTAGATAACACAAGGGAAGACACAGGTACGGATGCGGAAAACTCCAACGCCCGGCAGATATAGAGGTCGGTCTGTCGAGCCAGAAATGGAGCACTCAGATCTCACATTTCAGTATTCCTGCGGTTTTGGTAGACCCTTCACAGCCCACCCAAATGCATGCCCTCAAGGCTTTCATAGACAGTGGGGCTATTGGGAACTACCTGGACATAAACACCGCAAAGACCTTGGGATTTGCATTCCACCGTAAGGACACCATAGAAAGCGTGACAGCTGTGGATGGCACACAACTCCTTTCGGGACCAGTAGCACAGTGTACTTCCACCATCACCTTAATCTGCCAAGATGGCCACAGGGAAAGTATTAGATTCGACCTTATCGCTGCACCCCAATTCTAGCTGATTCTTGGGATCCCGTGGCTAGAGACGCACAACCCAAAGATAGATTGGCGAGCTCGAACCTTACTCTTTTCCACAGAATGTGCCTCTTGTTACGACAACAAAGGGTTCCAAGGAAGCCTATTGTTAGCTTCGCAGGAAAAGATAGCAGGTTTAGGCTTGGTGGGCACTTTCCCAGAGGAATACCAGGAGTTCAAGGATGTGTTCGCGAAGGAGCAAGCTAATACACTAACACCACATCGAGTTTACGACTGCCAGATCGACCTGCAACCAGGGGCACAAGTACCGTGCAGCTGCATTTATGCATTAACCTAGGAAGAAAACGCTCATCTACGGACCAACTTGGATCAATACCTGGCCAATGACTTCATTAGACCATCTAAGCACCAGCCGCCTCCCCACTCTTCTTTGTACCAAAGAAAGAGGGGGACTTAAGAAAGTGTATTGATTACCAGGCCCTAAATCAAGTCATCATAAAAAATAAGTACCCGTTACCTCTGATACCAGTACTCATAGACCAGGTGAGACAAGCGAAGATTTTCACCAAACTAGACTTGCGTGGTGCATATCACCTGGTACGCATGAAGAAAGGGGCGAGTGGAAGACTGCGTTCCATACCCGCTATGGCTTGTATGAATACAAGGTCATGCCCTTTGGGCTTTGAAATGCCCGACTGCGTTCCAGCATTTTATGAATGATGTGTTACGGGAACTCCTCGATGTCTGCGCAGTTGTTTACATCGATGACATTCTGATCTACTCCACCACTCCCCAAGAACACGTAACCCACGTGCGAGCTGTACACCGCAAACTGCGTGAAAACCAACTGTACGCAAAGCTAGAAAAATGCTCCTTGCACGTCACCGAGGTGGAGTTTCTGGGATATGTACTGACACCGCAGGGGATCAAGATGGACAATAGAAAAGTGGAGGCCATCCTCACTTGGTCCTCACCCACATCTGTAAAGGGAGTACAGAGTTTCCTAGGGTTTGCAAACTTTTATCAACGCTTCATACCAGGATTCTCACATATTGTACATCCAATAACGTGCTTGCTGCGCAAACACCGAAAGTTCGAATGGACACCAGCGGCGGAAGAAGCTTTCCGAGCTCTCAAGGAAAAATTCACCTCAACCCTGATACTGCAACACCCACAACCCGATTTACCGTACATCGTGGAGACCGATTCTTCAAGCATTGCCATGGGGGCAGTATTGTCTCAACAAACTCCTGAAACCGGATGCCTTCATCCCATTGCCTTTTGGTCACGGACATTTTCCCCAGCAGAATTAAACAATGCGATTTCTGAGAAAGAACTCCTAGCAATCAAAAGTGCACTGTGTGAATGGCGACATTACTTACTAGGAACAAAACACACCATCACAATAATAAGAGATCATCGGAAACTTGCAATACTTACGCTCAGCAAAAGCTCAGTCTTCTAGGCAGCTCCGTTGGGCCCTATCCTGAATGGGATACGACTTTGTAATCACCTACCGCCCCGGAGTTAAGAACAGGAAAGCAGATGCGTTATCCCGCATTGGCATAGGAGAGGAAGTCTACAATGCCCCTAACCCGGTGAAGATCATACCCAACCATAAAATACTCGGCGTCTGCATCGGCCCATCTGCGTTAAATACACTGCAGGAAGCAATAAAAGAAAATATGTCTGAAAAAGACCTACTGCCTTGGGGCACGAAGGGAGATCGGTTCACCATTCAAGACAAGCTATCATACTACCGAAAACGCCTCTACGCTCCAACTAAGGATCTGCAACAAGCAATCATATCAGACTACCACAACTCGCTGTTAGAAGCCCATCCGGGTATAGCCAAAACCATGAAGAAAGTAAGCAGATCTTATTGGAGGCCGACTTGGTGAGAGGATATTGCCACCTACATGGGCACCTGTGAGGTATGTGCACAATACAAAACAGATAACAAGGGGGGTCCTGGGAGACTCTCTCCCAGACATGAGTCCTGGTTACAAGAGCCTTACCCAGAGTCTTTAGTTTGGCAGGCTGAAAAACGATGGTCTGGAGGGTTGCCCAGAGCTTTGCCCATGGTTATGATTAATTCAAAACCTTCCAGCCATCACCTTTCTGTTTTGCTAAAGTCACCCCGAGTGGGACGGGTATGTCCAGACGTGGGTCCCAGTCTCACGGGCCTAGAGACCCAAGCTACTCCTCACTGATGACGCCTAACAAGGCTGAAACATGTCTGGGGATGCTTGTGGTCTCGTGCAGAAGGGATGTGACCTAGCAGTTCGGGCTCGACTGCCCCTTTTGGGGTAGGACCAAGCCTGACTTGCATATTGTTTTTCCCCTTCTGTAATGGCTTGGCAGGCTGAAAAATGATGGTCTTGAGGGTTGCCAGAGCTTTGTCCGTGGTTATGATTAATTCAAAACCTTCCAGCCATCACCTTTCTGTTTTGCTAAAGTCACCCCGTGTGGGACGGGTATGCCCAGACGTGGGTCCTGAGTCTGCCGGGCCTAGAGACCCAAGCTACTCCTCACTGATGACGCCCAACAAGGCTGAAACATGTCTGGGGATGCTTGTGGTCTCGTGCAGAAGAGATGTGACCTAGCAGTTCGGGCTGGACTGCCCCTTTCGGGGTAGGACCAAGCCTGATTTGCATATGGTTTTTCCCCTTCTGTAATGGCTTGGCAGGCTGAAAAACAATGGTCTGGAGGTTTGCCCAGAGCTTTGCCCGTGTTTATGATTAATTAAAAACCTTCCAGCCCTCACCTTTCTGTTTTGCTAAAGGCACCCCCAGTGGGACGGGTATGCCCAGACGTGGGTCCCGAGTCTGCCGGGCCTAGAGACCCAAGCTACTCCTCACTGATGACGCCCAACAAGGCTGAAACATGTCTGGGGATGCTTGTGGTCTCATGCAGAAGGGATGTGACCTAGCAGTTCGGGCTGGACTGCCCATTTGGTGTAGGCACAAGCCTGATTTGCATATGGTTTTTCCCCTTCTGTAATGGCTTGACAGGCTGAAAAACGATGGTCTGGAGGGTTGCCCAGAGCTTTGCCCGTGGTTATGATTAATTCAAAACCTTCCAGCCATCAACTTTCTGTTTTGCACAATACAAAACATTCTGGCAAAAACCAGCCGGCCTCCTTCAGCCAATCACCATTCCGCCAGCACCCTGGCACACAATATCAATGGACTTCGTCACTGACCTACCTCCTAACTCAGGTTATAATACCATCCTCGTAGTAGTGGACCTCTTCTCCAAAATGGCCCATTTCATAGCTCTAAAAGGTATTCCTTCAGCTCAGACCCTGGCGCAGGTTTTTCTAGACCAAATCATCAAGTTACATGGATTCCCTACTGTAATCGTTTCTGGCAGAGGCAGCCAATTTGTATGTCGTTTTTGGAAAAAATGTTGTGCCCTGACAAGAGTAGAAGTCTGTCTGTCTTCTAGTCACCACCCTCAAATGGACGGCCAAACCGAGCGCATGAACCAGACCATGGAACAGTATTTGCACTGTCTATTACACCACACATGCCTACAGCAACTCAACACATTCATCAACCCAAGCAACACCCTTCTTTACTATATATGGTCGAAACCCCAGAACGTCGGTCTATGATCCGCCAGAAAACATTGAAATGCCCGCAGTGAAGAATCTACATGCCAGCATCATGGAAGCAGCCAGAGAAGCAAGCAGGAACCTACAGCAAGCCAAAGAAACAGAGAAAAGAAACGCTGATCACCATCGACGAAAAGCCCCAGATTATCAAGTGGGAGACTCGCTCTGGCTGGCAACTAGACACAATGCTTTAAAGGGTCCCAAACAATTTCAGCCTAGATACATCGGCCCGTATACAATTGAAAAAGTAATTAATCCAGCAGCCATGAGACTGGCGTTACCTCAACATTTGCATATAAATCCTGTATTTCATGTGTCACTATTAAAACCAGCACACCCAGGAACCCGAACTTCCACACCTCCCGCACCCATACAAGTGGGTGAAGAAGCACCCGAATATGAGGTCAAGAACATATTAGATTCCAAACAAGTACGAAAGACCCTGTATTATTTGATTGACTGGAAGGGGTACGGACCCTAGGAAAGATCATGGGAACCCAGCACACATGTGCATGCCTCCCGATTGGTGCAGAAATTCCATCGGGACCATCCTGAGAAACCAAAGCCCTCATACACACCATTGGGAGGTGTCTTGAGGGGGAAGACTGTCATGGGTATCAGGCAGGTAGTTGGGGCAAGCTGGGTGGAGGCTTGGCAGGCCTGGCATAGGCACACAAAGAACCCATAGCAAATCCCTCCTTTAATTAGTGTTACATATTCTTCTGATATTTTTAGTTTTGATACTCCTGATGTGAAAGAGAAAATGGTTGTAATAATGATTGTGAATGAAAGCTTTAATCATTTCTCATTAACGCAGTTAATGGAGGTTCAAGGTGGAGCTCCACAGGAAGAGAAGGACCTGTGGACACAGAGGGGGTGTTCTTTATCCCTTTCTGAAGCACTGTGGTGACAAGACAGCACTGGTGAACTGGTGATGCCTGTAGCCTTATTAAGTAAGGATGGCGTTATAACAGTTACACTACCCCGCGCATGTCACTAGGGAGAGCCTTACAGCAACCATTGTGGAGGACTGGTTTGTACCAAATCTGTTAAAACACATTGCTTTTTATGTAGTAAATTGCATCATATGTCAAAGGTTTACTGCTGGGCATACGCTGCGAACCATCAGAGGAGTAATTCCTCGACCAAATGGTCCTTTTCAGCATTTACATATAGATTATGTTGATATGCTGCAGGACTGGAATGGCTATAGGTATATGATAGTGGTAGTGTGCCCTTTCTCAAGGTGGATTGAAGCTGGTCCGTGCACACATCCTTATGCTACTTGCGCTGCAAAGTTCTTAGTCCAAGAAGTATTCCCTAGATGGGGAGATTGTGAGGTGCTGCGATCAGATAATGGCCCTCATTTTGTGAATTAGGTATTTGAGCAAATTAGCTTATTGCTTAGCACTAAACACATGTTTTATTCTGCTTATCACCCACAAGAAAATGGAATGAGTGAGAGACTCAACAGTCTGCTCAAAGAGAGAATAGCTAAGTTGAAACTGACACTGAAAAAGGGGTGGCTACATTGCCTGCCCCTTGCATTATATGATTGAGAAATCAGCCCGGCCCTGACCTCCACCTCACACAACACAAACTAGTCACGCGGAGGCGAATGAGAACGCCTTTAACTACTCCATCGAAGACTAGGAGTGATGCCCAGACAACTGCAGAATTGTTAGGAGATGAGTTACTTGCATACATAACAAATATGACCACTAGTATCTCTGTCATTTCAGATCAACTCAAGCGGACTGGGGTACCGGTCTCAGAACACAGATGAAGAGAATACAGCAACCAGACCTGAAGGACTATGTGTACCTAAACCTTTTGCTGGAGATATGGTTTTAATCAGGAATTTCACAAGAAAGTGGCACGAGCCCCGATTTAGCGGCCCTTTGATTGTAGAGGATATTACTCTTTCAGCAGTCAAGGTTGCAGGGAGACGAGCTTGGATACACCTAGGAGATGTGTAAGTCTATGCTGGAGAGGCCGACGAACCCCCAACCCATTCGGAAGCAAGTCAAAGAGAAGAAGTTGACATTAATCGAAGCATTGATTGCAACAATGTTGGGTTAACTAAGGGTAGGACATGGAATAATATTTACCCACCCGTTTTCCCAAAATACAATCCTATGGCACAGCAACACTCTCAATTCTATGATTTACAAAGAGAAGAAGTTCAGCACATGCAGACTCGATCAATGACGAGGAAGAAGGGTGCACAGACTGTCCAGTAGACAGATGAAAGTATACATTTGGACTGTGGATCCCCTCAAACACACTTTGTAGCTGCTAAGCAAGGAGTGATCAAGTTACTGTTCTTGAGCCACAGGCGTTTGCTGACATTGGACTGTGGAGTGCAGAAGTAAACATAAAAATGCCAGATTTGGACTTTCTGTTCGACGACTGTAAGAAGGAGCAGTTCCCTGACTCGTTTTTCACTGAGTTTCTTTTTGGAGGTGCCTATGGTGTTATCATATATTGACATACACAGACTACTTCTTGCTGTCTTCATGTTTATACTCAGAGCTTACCCTGCTCTTGTTGGGACGAGCACTGACATACATACTTTTATCCAGGATCCTAAGAATAGCCCAACGATTAGAGGTTACTTGGCAGCAATTGTAGAGCAGATCAGAGTATTACCTGAACATCCTTCCGGATGCACAGATGGTCCTATCTAACCATGATGCCCACAAACTACGTGTTATGATATTTTACTATTTGCTTCAAGTTCACCCTTATCTCTTTTTAGAGAAATACCAACACTTTTGTGTTTATGCGAGATCCCATAAATTGTCCAGCAATCAGCCAGCTACTTTGTGAGATCATAGAGCAAATTCAACAACTACCAGAGCATCTGATGAGTTTGCCTGAATAAGACAAGTTTTTCCTTCCTTAAAAGAAATTACAGGCAAAAATGTGGTCTATAGAGCATATTGCAGTTCCAGAAAGTGAGCAGAGTCAACGACGTGTGGAAAGACATCAATGGTGGAGCCTCATTTATTGGTGCATAATATATGCTTGTTCTACATCTATCATTATTTTTCTGATTCTGCTAATCCACACTGTGCATTTCATCGGTCCCAAGAAAGCAGTGGCCCCTTTGATTCTTCCCACTCCAGTCACTGTGGCAGAGCTAGACACTGTAAAAAGACAGAGGCCGTATTGTATTGTCTCTAATCCAGTAGCTCACATGGAGGTACCTATGTCTGTGATAAGTGACTCCTGCCTTATGCTATGGGAAAGTCTAAAATATTCATAGCCATTGAAATAGATGTGCAGACAGCTCATTGTCTGACTCACCTTGCACTCTGCCACACAAGAGGTCATTTCCCGGGCCGAACAGCATCCTTGATATGGGTGACAGAATGGACAGCACCAGATGAAGATGATTATGTTCAAGCTATAAAGACAAGATCGAGACCACACACCAGAATCATGTAATAGGATATGATCAGCCTGGTATGAAGGGAGCATGAATTAGATGGAAAGTAAACAGAAGACTCAATTGTCAAGGGAAGACTGAAGAAGAAATTTGAAGCTGCAAAGAAAGAGGCTAGATGCAGATCTGGGGAACAGTGCTTTATCTAGACAGATGGGAAGAAGGTGCAGTCATATGCAGAGCTGTGGCAGTACCTGGTCATCGTAAACCAGTTATTGAAAGAGTAGAAAATTGATGCAAACCTCTATGGCCAAGGCTTGCAAAACTTCTGACGTGGGGCAAAGACAAAGGAGGTCCATTACAGATAGTGCCTCTGGCTAGTGCAGAGCTATGTTTCAGAAAGAATGGCACGAGAAAAGTTGGAGGGAATCAACAGTGCAGACAAATCTTTGATGTGCCAGGAATGAAGGATGGGATGGTAGTGATAATGGATCACTACTGGGCCTGTGGATCCACAGGTTATATGAAGCTGCCCAGAGATGGGGAGGACTATATTGTATAGTGATCATTCATGTTCCAGATTTGGTGATTCCTAAGAGTGACTTCAACATTGGAGAGTTTCTGAAAGCAGATCCTCACCTGAGGAAGAAGAGATTTGCTGCTCTTGAATCGGATGAAGAGAGAAAACTATTTCTCAGCTAAATCGATAGAAGCTTTTGATGCCATTCCATATTAACATAATTGTTCAGTCAGACTTCAGCAATATTCATGACAATCTTTATGCCAAGGATCCAGGTGATGACGAATGCCAAATGGTTACAAATAACGAGGTCAGAGCTTCTGCAGACGATCAACACCACCATAAAGGGATTCCGGGAGGAGCTGTGAGCCATAAGACTGATGACACTCCAGAACATATATGTCTTGGATATGCTTACAGCTATGGATGGGGGTGTTTGTGCCAAAATCAGAGAATCATGTTACACATTCATACCTTCTCGTGACGACGAGAATTTGAAGGAGGACATAATGATGCAGACAAACCTACACGTCAAGATAGAAGACGAAGTGGAAGATATTGCTGATGACAGCTGGTTTGCGTCAAACTTCTCTTGGGTTCCACAATGAATGGTGAACATTTTCAAACTCCTTGGAGCCCTGTTGGTGATAATCATGTTTGGATGTTGTGTGATCAGGATAATAATCACACAATGAAAGAAGACTACAAATAAAGCAGTAGGAATGAAGATTGTGATTGATGTCGAATCAGGATTTGAACCTAAAGAGCTGACAAATGAAGAAGTCAGAGACTACTTAAAAGCCATCATTCATGCACCTGAGGGAACAAAGTTCCTGTACCCAAAGAACCACAAGAAGTATGTCGGGAGATGTATCTACTGCAGTCCCAATGGACAATGCCGCCATATGACCTGGAGTGTTGATGAGCATGTGAAGTCAGCTGGATGCCTGAAAGTAGTTATAAAAATATGGGTCGGAAAGAAGCACTTTTTCAGTCAAGGATGTCTTGATGTGAAGACTGATGAGAGAGTGGTCGATGGATCGCCCAGAGGGGGAGTGTAGAGGAAGAGCCAAAAGCCCCTACCAAAAGCTCTGCCCCCATGTTGCCTATATGCTGGGAACCGAAAATTGTGACACATGCAGTATCAGCGAGGATGCCTGTACCGCAAAGAATTCTTGAAACAAAGTATCCACTGAGAAAACCCTATATGCATTCATGAATATATGATGGCCTTTTGGATAAAGTCCGGAAGTGTGAAAATAAGTGAGAAAGAAGAATGGTGATGTCATGTGGAGAAGAACTGACGCACCCTGAAAAGATATGAAAGACAAAAGAACATACACATTCTATAGGATCTGAAGGGGATCTGAAGAGGAGGTGCTGAACATGAGCAACATTTTGGGCTTGATATGAAGATGCGCATGCAAAGAAACTCTGAAGAAAATGCAAAGTCATTTTACAAATGTACAGATGCAGTAAACAGTAACACAAGTAGACAATGATCTTGAGGCTGGCTACGTAATGAAAACATTGCAGCGATGCGTGCCCCAACGTGTGTATATATATATATATATATATATATATATATATATATATATATATATATATATATATAGGAATGTATAGAACCTGGATGTTCCACAATGCACTTTAGCAAGGCTTGAACCCTGTGACTGGAAAGGGTTTCAGTGTGACGCAGTTGGAAAACAGCTAATGGTGAAGAAGAAATTCAAAGAAAGGCTTGGCTCGCCCAGCACCAAGTGTCGAGGCCGCCATGAGCCAGGTTTCCATCCAGTAAGGCCAAGTTCGAAGCCTTAATTGAAGGGCAGATTGCAAGAGTGATGATGGATGTCTGACTAATTGGGTGGGAAGCTATGGTCAAGACCAGCCCACGGGCACCTGGGGTACCAGCCTGCATGCTGCTGGCATGTGGAATATTTCAGAATGGTACATGGGTGATGAATTATAGAAGGCCACATAACAGAGAGCCCTATAGTTTGTATAACCAATGGATTGTTGGGTATTTTATGATGATGAAGATGGCTTGCAGTAGAGGAGGGCCTAGTTGTCCACCTCATGTTAGAGACCCAATCACTACCCCCGTTAGTATGGAACATCTACTTAGATGTTCCCTGTAAGCCTATCACATCCCTAAGTAGGTTTTTGTAGTTTGCCTCGTAGTGTGACGTCATTGATGATGCGTTTTGACCATAAAAGTTGTGTTTTTTATGAAACGTGTTGAGAGAAATCGAGCGAACGTCCGTTGATGTCCATTGTAACACCCTGTTTTAGATAATTGCAAATAAAACAGCACCTTGTTTTGCCAACTTCCTGAGTCGGTTTGATTATTGCTGTATGAGTAAAATCTGCATCCCCATCCATCTCTAAGTATTGCTACCTCGTCTTAATGGGCCCTAGGCCTATGGGATTGCTCTTAATAATTACTTTGCATTTCAGAAATTCGCTGTGCTCCCACCAAATGGTTAGGTTTGCATGTCCCTCGCCGTGTTGAACTCCTAGAAGGGATTTTGCTGTTTTTTTCTTGAAACAGGATTCCTCAGAAGGAGCTTAAACAGGAATTTAATCAAAACAGGACCTTCCTCGCTAACTGGGACAATGAAAGGCAGTTTAGAGTGCCTGTAGAACCTTAACAAGCACCTCTCCACCAATAAGGGCTCAGCCTCACCACCACCATGATGGACTGGCACACTTCCCTTCTGTAATATGTAAGATCAGGTTAAGGCTACATAATTTACTAAATGTTCCCAACCCAGAATAATCTTTTCCCCTAAATGAAAGAAAAAACATTAAACTAGCTCTACCGCTAGCTCTACCCCTACTTAGAAAAACCCAGACCTGACAGCTATGTGTTTCTGGAAGGACAGAGTTCTGTCAATGGTGAAGCCTAAGTTTTGCTGAGCCTGGGAGTTGTGAATCAAATCCTTCTAGGTGCATATTATTCAGCCATTGTTGGATAAGTTGTTTTTTTAGCAAACTGATGAGAACCAATTCACTCTTGGATCGGTTACATTTGAGATAGGCAGTCGACATCCAGGACTGGATGATGGGTAGGCAATCGTGGAGACTAATGATGTCCTGCGCGCTATTTATTCTCATGTACAACTGAGTATTGTCTTAATATTTGTGGATGGCTATATTGGGATCTTTGAGGGGAGGACCCAGAGGCTCCATGTAAAGATTAAAAAGAATTGGTGAGAGGATGGAGCCTTGGGGGACTCTGCAGGAGACCTCGATTTGGTTAGAGCGCAATGAGTTCATCTGGTGTCTGCCTAAGGGGTAGGAGGTGAACCAATTCAGGACCGTGCCAGAGAATTCCATCCTGTGAGTAAGGAGGGAGAGAAGGGTGTGGTGATCGACAGTGTTGAATGCAGCCGAGAGGCCAAGAAGGATGAGCAGGCAACCATGATTTGGAGAGCATTACCCACCACCTGGATGGTGGCTGTATCAATGCTGCACTTTCGGCAAAACCCTGACTGATAGTCATTTAGGAGGTGGTGTTGTTCGATTCTGGGGAGCAGTTGTGTAGCAACTACTTTTTCCAAGATTTTGAGCCTGTAGTTGGACAGGTCGTCTGGATCTAGGGTTGTTTTTTTCAAAAGAGGATGTATGAGACCAGTCTTGAGGGCGACCAGGAATGATCCTTCCGCAAGGGAGGCATTGATGATGCTGAGGAGCGCATTGAGTGCCAGACCCATCAATTGTTTAATGATGGAGGCTGGAATAATATCATCAGAATAAGAGGTAGGTTTGAGGGTGGCAATCATTTTTAGGAGATCTGGGGGAAAGAGAGGAGAGAATTCGTTCCAGAGGGGCAGTGTCCTTGCCGGGGTGCTGTGGATACTAATGCTGTGAGAGGTTGATTAGATGGTCTCTCTGATTTTGTCTATTTTGTCAGTAAAATATGTGTCAATTATGTCACATTTCTCCTGAGTTGCTGGTACCTCGGGCTGGGTGAGGATTTGGTACAATGCTTTACCTCTTCAAAGAGGCACTACTGTATTAACATTGATGTCTGGAACATTTACATGAATACTAATTTAGAAGTTGAATACACTTAGAATACTGTGAACAGCTAAAAAACATATAGTAACTTATTTAGTAGACAATCCTAACGAAAACAACGAACCAAGCGCACATGCTAACATAGAACACACAACATATACCTACTTCAAAGAGGGCTTTGCTCCTGTTAGAGACTGCCACAATGGTGGCGGAGCATTAAGCAGCTTTGGCCTCAGTAATCAGAATCCTACAGTTTGCGTGGAGAGATTTGAGGTTAGTGAGGTCTCACGAGTTATAGTTTTTCTGACACGTTTCTCTAGGACTCTGATTGAGCGTTTGTTGGAGGCTAGCTCGGGAGTGTAACATGGGGTGGTCTGTTTGGTCTTAGCCAGGATGGAATTTAGGGGTGCATGAGTGTCTACCAATTTCATAACAGAGTTGTTGAATAATTCCAGGAGGCCTGAGGGATTCCCTGTGGTGGGGAAGTATGCAAGGTTTGCTTCCAGCTCTTTGACTGGGAAGGTTTTAAATGAGCAGCGTTGAGTGAGTGGGCGTTTAGCCTGACCTTTGTGAGCCATAGTCGAGTGGATGACTGATAATGGGATTGCGGCGTAGTCAAAGCAGTCAAGTGGGATAGAGTCTGCACAAGTGATGCAGGGGGATGATGTGAAAACTAAGTCGGGTGTTTTGTGATTGTTGTGCGTCAGGGAGAGCACAATTTGCTTAAGGACCATCGAAACGTTCAGTGTGAAAAGCGTGCTTCTAGTGTGGTTGTCGGCCTGTGATTCAGGGACGTTAAGATCACTGAGAAAGACATTATTTAAATGTGCTAATTTGGCAGAGGAGAGTAAGTTGGAGATGTTGGCATTGAAATTCCCGCCTGTGAGGTGGTCTGTAGATGAGGTAGAAGGTGATGGATTCCTTGTGCGACAGAGGGAACAGGCAGGCAGGTGATTCAAATGAGCTTGTTCTGGGAAAGTGGATGATGGAGCATGGCCAATTGCTCCTGTGGATGATTGCCACTCCGCCTCCTGTCCTTCGTGGCTGGACGGCGTGTTGGATGCAATAACCTTGGGGTAGGAGGACATCAAAACATGTGGGGAGGATGGGGTAAACCATATTTCAGTGATGACCAGCGCATCAAGGTTGTTGTACAAGTGGAGGTCAGCGATCTCTGCAGTGTGAGTGACTACTAAGCGAGCATTGATCAACATGAGAAGGCATTCGCATGTGGTGTGTGGGTGTTGGATGGAGGTAAGGGCAATATTGATGAGGTTCGCTAGGGTAGCTTGCCGGGACTGCCTAGAGCACTTGGACATTCAAAGCCTAGTTAGAGTGGGGATGGGCTGTAGAGGGAGGAGACACGTGATGATGTCTTTTGGTGATTAGCAGTAGTAGCAATTAGTTTGTAGGTGAAATGCAGCATAGCGGGTCAGGCCCTTGGCCCTATCAATCCCGAACAGGTGCAAACAGGTGAGGTCCTTGTCTTTGCATGTCCTTTCCTGAGCACGCTGGCGATAAGGACACCTAAGGAGGACAGATTGAATAGGTGATGGGCAGAGCAACTGAGCGGCAGGGCCTTGTGACATGACCAGCAGCCTACTGAATGCTGTCTCCCTGGAGCTGGCTGACAGTCCATAAGCAGAGGCTTGGAGGACACAAAAACCAGAGGTGGGCAGAGCTGGAGGTGTTAATGTTTCTCCTCTTCAATCTAGCTTTACATGTTATCAACCAACCTTGGGGGGCAATGGCCCCCACCAGATCCTGTCAAAAGTGCAGCCTTCTGGATCACGGCCACAAACCCAGTAGGCCTCTAGGACCTAGAAGTCCACCGCACAGTCCAGAAAATGTGACACATTGAATAAAACTGTGAAAGATGACATCAGGAAAGAAACAGTAGTTCTACATTGTGATCCTGCCCCATTGTGAAATGCATGCATCCATTGGCGGTTGAGCGAAACGAAGGAGGAGGCGCTCAAAGAGGGATTCTAGGAGCACAGAGACTACTCGCTGGTAGCTAAGAGACAAAGGCTGCTACATTCCCTTCACCCTGTGAAGGGGGGGCTTGCAACATTGGGTCACACCCACCTTCTGGGTGTTCCACCAGAATCCTGTCTTTTGTGGACCAGAATATACACTGGCCCGTTTAAGAGTGGAGACACGATAGAAGGGAGGGCACGTGGCAGCGGGGAGGAAGGGGAGGAGTTGGGGGTGAGGGAAGTTAGTTACGGTTGGTGAGAGGGATAAAGAAGGTTGAAGTAACCAGTGGCTCTGTGTAATCACTTGCGGCCTGTGTAGAAGGCCCACAACAACTGGCGATGAGGCGGCCCACGGCTAGATGAAGAGACTACCCCGTTAGTCGACAGGCTGAAACGGCACACAGCCTTCAGTGAGGAGGTCTGGCAGCCATCAACTGAAAAGGCATGCGTCGTCGCTGAAGAGGTCTGACAGCCGTTAATGAGGAGGCTGGGCATGGTGTGACCAGCCATACGTTGACGGCATGCCACATAAGGCACAGTGGTGTGAGGGGACACATTCCCCTGCTGACCGCGGTGAGCAGGGCGGGAAGGAAACAGACTTTTGTATCATGCTGCAACTGCACCACTGGTAAGGAGAAGGCTGCAGTTATTAAAGTAGGGCCGCGCAGGGGCACACGATGGAGCTGACACCCTGTCACGAAGGAAAAGACTGGCAATAACAGCAGAACGCTGCCAGTGAGACACATAAGGAGAGTACCGGCAACTATTATAGGAGTGCCGCAGAGGGGCACATGACAAAGCCGACATCCCGGTACAATAGGAAAGTCTGGATACAACAGCAGCACGCTGCTGGTGGGGAGCATACAGCACAGGACACAAGTGCTGCCTGACCAGACCCAAACGCAAGCCTGCAACCAAGTAGGGGCACAGTGCCCATCCCCAGACAAGTACAGAGAAGTGCAGCAAGGGAGGAAGGGCACAACACCCAAGTGCGCCCACACAACACGAGGAGGGCCAGGAAGAGTACTGCGCACACCACTTGCAGATAAAACACCCATATCAAGGAGAGATACATTGTATTGGGAAGGAAATACTGTTGGAGAGACAGGAAAGATAACCAGAGCTTCAAAGGGGGCAGAGAGCCTAGCCACGGAAGAGAACAACCCGCCAGGTAGAGTGCAGAGCTACCAGTGGAGGAGTGAAAAGGAAGCAGGACCCTTCCACGTGACAAATTGGTGGACAATGCTAAAGCAGCTGCAGACCCAGTGGCACGGGGGGGGGCAGGGGTGCCGCCCCGCAACCTAGCAAACCTAGCAAACATGTCCTTGAGAGCAACATTTTTAGAATACCCACCCCATTTCCTCTACAACCTCAGCACACACAAAGGCCAAAGATGGGAAGTGTGGATGGAGGAATTTGATGACTTCATAAAAGCGGTGGGAGACCAAGGATCCCCCAACATAGCAGATATATTCACCAACCTGGCAGGGAAAGAAATCAAAGGCATAATCAAGAGGATTCCCCTGCAGGAGCGAACTACTCACACAATGCTGACGGCAGCAGTGAACGATAAACTGGTGGTGCAACCTAATCGAGACTATGAAAGATACTGTTCCAATAAGTGTGTTGAACTCCCCCACAAGACAATAGGGGAGTTTTTACTTTGGCTCCAAAAGAAAATTACACACTGTAACTTTGTGAACTTTTCAGAAGAGGAAGCTATGCGGCTCAGAGTTATTGAGGGACGCACCGCATCAATATTCAGGAAACATCTGTTAAAAAAAAACCTTTTTGGCTTACTGCACAAAAACCCAGACTCATTTAAAAGTGGAAAAGGTCACTTTAATGTGACAGGCCAAAGCTTACAATTAAACGCTTACCTGGCTCCACGGCCTTACAGACTAACGAAATATTTAAACAACCAATTAACTAATTACACATTTTTATTTCCCCCAACAATTAAATAATTAAATAAAGCCATTTCCTCCCTAACCTGTCCCTTGGACCCTACCATCTCCTTACCCCTTTTCCAGGCGTCCCGCTTTCTCCCTGGGGCCATGCCCCTCCAGGCTCAATACCTGTTCCCCCGGGGTGGCCCGCTTGTGCAAACAGCACCACCCCATCCTTTCCCGTGTCATTCCCCCATTGTGCTTCCCTCCCCCACATCAAAAGGGGCCATGCCCCCGGAGCCCAGACCCACTTCAATACCCCTCAAACTTCCCTCTACACCAATCTCCCCCTTCCTATGACCTGCAGCCAGTCTGACCTGCCACATCAGCAACATAAATTTTACATCACAACTTCTCTAATGCCCCGACCTGTCACACAAAACTACCAGCCAGTCGTTCCTTAACCTACCAAAAAACTCCCTAACAAACCGCCCTGGGACGTAAAAAACCCTGTCCATACCAACATCCAATGCCCCCCCCTTTAATAAACCAACCCTAGACCTAAACCAAAATGAAGGGGTGGGAGGGCGGGACAATCGCCAAGTCCAACCGTCGCCTGCCTCCCGAACCTTCCCTGGCCCCTTAAATACCCCCAGTGGGGCGCTCTGCTCCCCACTGCCACTCGCTGGCCGTGTGCAGCGCCAAAAACTTCCCCGGGGGGAAACGCTTCGCGTTCCCCCCGGGGCCTCCCTTTTGACTTACTGTACAAAAACCCAGTCTCATTTAAAAGTGGAAAAGGTCGCTTTAATGTGACAGGCCAAAGCTTACAATTAAACGCTTACCTGGCTCCACGGCCTTACAGACTAACGAAATGTTTAAACAACCAATTAACTAATTACATATTTTCATTTCCCCCGACAATTAAATAATTAAATAAAGCCATTTCCTCCCTAACTGTCCCTTGGACCCTACCATCTCCTTACCCCTTTTCCAGGCGTCCCGCTTTCTCCCTGGGGCCATGCCCCTCCAGACTCAATAACTGTTCCCCCGGGGTGGCCCGCTTGTGAAAACAGCACCACCCCATCCTTTTCCGTGTCATTCCCCCATTGTGCTTCCCTCGCCCCACATCAAAAGGGGCCATGCCCCCGGCACCAGAAAAACCCTCCCCCGAGGTGTTCTTTCTGCCCCACCCCCCCAACCACCTTCCTTTATTTCCAACTCCTCAACCAATCTCCCAGCCAAGAGCACAAGTCCGCCAAATAGTGATTGTTCCCATAAACCGACAAATGCACCCCATCCTCCCTAAAGATCATAAAGCCCTCATACACTATTTCCTTATGTTCCATCACCTGTACTGCCACAGAGGCACAAAACTTCACCATTTCCCTGTTGATCCCCTTTCTAGCCCGCTCTATAGCTCCCTCGCTCCTCGCTCCCCTCCACACTCTGTGCGGCAACAACTTAGTCCACAACACCTCTGCTTGAGGCCACATTTCCCGCACCCAAACCAAATCCCTTTTCATTTTCCTTAGCAGGGCCACCCCAGTATCCCTCACCAGGTCATTCTCCCCGCGTGAATAATCAACACCTCCGCCGCCCCATAGCGCTCCCACAACCCCGCCAGCATAGGCAGCAACTGGTCCCAGCGCAGGCCCCCTAACCCGTGCCATCTTACCACCACATCCTTATAGCTACACCCCAGTTGCCTGCCCATAACCCTTTTCTCCGCTTCTTTTCCCAGCCCATTTAACAATTGAATGGCCGACAATCCACACTTGCGCCAACTCCCCCTCCTTTCGCACAGCATCTGAAAAAGAAATTACAAAAATACCACCACAATACATACCAACCCCACGTTGTTGTCAGCCCACTTCTACCCCCTTCCCTCAAGAATCCCCTTTATGAAACTCCCTGACGTACCCCTTGTATCTCCCAGACTTCCACCGCCCCAAACTTTTCACCTTATCCTCCGTGAAACCCAACCTATTACCCTCCGATGCTGCGCCCATCCTGAATGAATGTGTACCAAAATCCTCGCCCTTTTCTCCTAACACCAGCAGAGCCTTCCGCAATACCCCCAAAACTTGTGCCGCTGAAACCGGTGACCCATCCTCATGCTTAAACACCAAGCCTGTCTTCCCCCAACACCGCTCCTTCCACAACCTACCTACCAGCACTGGGCATAAATCCTTGCTCCCCCGCCCCAACAAAACCCAGGAACCCTTTCCCTTCTGGTCTGTTTCAGACTTATTAATCCTGAAGTCCAAACCCAATTCTGTAATTTGCACATCCTCCCACTGCAAACCCCCAGACCCCTCTTTTCCCCCCACCAACTCCGAAACCCGAAAGGCCCCGAAAAATAACCACGTAAAACATGTTGCAAACAGCTCCCCCTCCCATACCGACCAGCAAACTCCCCCTACTGCCTTAAGCAGCCTTTGCAGCAATTCCGCCGATATTGGCCTCCTCCTGTCCTTGTCCCTCTTACTTTCCCTTGCCCATCCTTCCAACATCCTACTCGCCATTTCCCCCCCACTCGGCTGGAAACCTCAAAACCATTTCCCGTAAAAAGCAATTCCTGCTAACTTCCCCGCTATAGTTGCTCTTGACCAGCACCTGTCCATACACCTCAGGAGGAAGTTCACAACATCATCCCTCCTCCTCTCTTCCGCATCCCATCTGCCCTTCCAACTACGCGCTCCCCCCCCCCAATAAAATCCTCCCAGGCCCTCCTGTATGCCTCCTTAGACGCCCCCGGCCAATGAACCCTCCACCAAAGCCAGCGTTCTCATCTTCCTATCTTCCACAGCTCCTCCGCAATCTGCTGCCCCTCCTGATCCGCCTCTGGAGCCAATCCACGGATTCTCTGCCATTGAAAACGAGATAATGCATCAGCGATGCCATTATCCTTCCCTGGCACATGTGTTGCCTTAAACACCACATTCAATTCCATGCATCTCAGCACAAACTCCCTCATGAGTCTTGCCACCCTCTGATCCCTTGCTGACTGCCTGTTTACCACGTGGACCACGCATTCATTGTCAACATTGAAATTCACTTTCCTATCCCGCAAATCCTTCCCCCACAACTCCAATGCCACCAGTAATGGGAAAAATTCAAGGAATGCTATATTCCTTCCCTCCTTCAACCACGGTTCAGGCCATTTCTCCGCACACCATTTCCCCCCCCAAAATAATCCAAAACCCCCTGCTCCTGCTGCGTCCGAAAATATCTGTACTTCCCATGTCACCGGGTCCCCCTGCAACCACATGGACACCCCATTAAACTTCTCCAAAAAACGCAGCCAAATTCTGCAGTCCTCCCGCACTGACCCCGATACTCTTATCCGATGTTATGGACACCTCGCTCCCGCCATAGCCCTCGCCATGTTCCTACAAAATGTCCGTCCTGGGGCCACCACCTTACATGCAAAATTCAGATGCCCTACCAATCTCTGCATGTCAACCAGCGTCATTTTCTTGGCCCCCACCGCCCTTTCCAGCAACACCACCAGTTTGCTCACCTTGTCGTGCGGCAAGCGTGAGGTCATAGCCACTGAGTCCAGTTCAATTCCCAGAAATGTCAACACCACTGCAGGCCCTTCTGTTTTGTCTTCCGCTAACGGCACACCCAACTCCTCCATTAGCTCCTGAAACAACTTTAGCATTCCTTTGCACTCACCCTCTCTATCTGCCCCGCTAATTAACAGAAAATCGTCCAAATAGTGCTGCACACTCTCCCAACCTGAGTTAAATGAAAAAACCCACTGTAGGAAGGAGCTGAATCGTTCAAACAGCGCACAGGAAATTGCGCACCCCATTGGCAAGGCTTTGTCTATGTATATGCGATCCTCAAACTGCAAACCTAGCAACCAAAAATCCTCCGGGTGCACCGTCAATAACCTGAACGCCGCTTTGATGTCACACTTGGCCATGAAGGCCCCCCGCCCTTCTTTCCTTACCAGCTCCACTGGCTGGTCAACACTTGCATATACAACCCCACATTCTTCCGGGGCAATGAAATCATTCACTGACATGCCCTCCGGCCAAGACAAATGGTGTATTAATCGAAACTCCCCCGGAGCTTTCTTGGGCACCACCCCCAATGGGGATATAACTAGGTCACCCGGTAGGTCATCAAATGGCCCCACGATCCTTCCCGCCGCTATTTCTTTGCTCAATTTTTGCCTTACCACTTCAACATTTTCTTTGGCTGACTTCAGATTTTCAGCCCACCGGCGCACCCTTGGGCCCTGATACCCCAATCTGAAACCTTGACTGAACCCCTCACTCAAAATCTTCGACCCTTCCCTGTCTGGATAAAATTGCAACCATTTTTGCAGAACCCCCACCTTAATTGGCGTAAAAGCTTTTCCCCACAACCCCTCTGCCTGAACCTCTCCCCCTCCCCCTGTCCCCCTGTCCCCCTGTCCCCCTGTTGGAAGCAATGCATAAGAGGGTGTTTTCCACCACACTTGCTACACTCATGCCTGAACCTACACAGGGTCCTTGTGCAGCCGTCCTTGTTGAACGCCCAACATGCTGCTGAGGACTGCCCTCTGCCCCCTCTGCCCCCTCCCCCCGCCCCTTCATGGGCGGGGCGACCAAGAAAGGGCCGGAAGGGCACGCCCACTTGCTGTGTGCAATGTCGGGGCAGGCCTCGTTGGGGCCATCTATTGCAGCCAAAGATCCATGTCTATCTCCCCCCATACCGCCTGACTGTCCTCCGCCATTCTCGCTCTGAATTCCTCATCATACCTCACCCATGCAAAACCCCCAAAACTCGTGAAAGCCTTCCGAATTACGTCCGTATATTTAAGTAGGGCCACACAACGCTCAGGGAATTTTTCACAATAAACACTGGCATAAATGATAAATGCCGACGTCCAATTCTCAATCGTCACCGGTACCCTTGGCCGCGCAGCTAGTTCCCTCTCTTCTTCCTTAGACCCCTCCTTAGCTCTCATCTCCCTATGGAGCAATTTAAAAACGTCTACAAATTCCCCCACCTGAATCTTCTCCCTGGTCGCCGCCATCAAGTGCGCCCCCAAAGGTTTCGTTATCCCCGTGTATGGCAGTTTTTTCTCCTTTCCTTTCACTTCCAACTCCTTTTCCTACCCAGCTTGCCCCTCGAGCACCAATGGCTCCCCCACCTTATCCGTTTGGACCTCCACAGAGCAGATGCCCTTCTCGACCCCCAAGTCTCCGATGGCTTGTACCCCCACTTCTTTCCTTAACCCTTGCAAACCCGACCCTTCATTTCCCGTCCCCCATCTTGGGACCACTCTCTGCCATGCAGATGACCATTCCCTTTCCCGCTCACCTCTTTCTGCACCTGCCGTCTGCTGCCTTGCGTCCACACCAATGCTCCTCATCTCCTTCCTTATCGGGCTCCTACTGCGGGGACAAAACATGTCAGCAGACTCACCCAGCCAACCTTTCCCCCATCCTCTTGCCCCCCGACCACCCTGCGCCTGTCTTTCCAGATCCCAAGACCAACTTCTTCTCTCTTCCCCCCTTTCCCCCACCGTCCTATAACCATCCACCTCCCACTGCCCACATAATCCTCAAAACCAATTTCATCACCCGTCAAATACCATTGTGGCTGCGAGCTTGTGCCCCAGTCGAGTTGCTCTTCCTCTTGCGAGCCCGGGGTGTCCACCCCGCCACTCCTTTGACGTCTTCTCGGCGGGGCCGTGGAAACCCCTGCCTGGTCCTCTTCTCTCGGGCGAGGCGCTCCGACCTCCACCCTGGGGTCTTCATTGCTAGGGACCGTGCTGCACCCTCTAGGCTCTCTGTACGCTGACCGAGTAGGGGCCGTTCTCAAACCCTCTACTTCCACTTGACCAGCGGGGGCTGCGCAGCGCCCTCCGCCCTCACTCACCCTACCCGGGGGGGCCGTTCCGCACCCCGCACTATCCACCTCAATTGATGGGGACCTCCCTCTCCTACTCCCACCCGCACTCTTCCGCAGGTATTTCCCCCCTCTTCCCTGCTGCCCTTGCATCCCCTTCTGTGTCTCAACCATAGCCCCGCCGTGGTTCCTTTGAGTCACCTCCATTTGAGCACTTCCTGCCCCCTTAGCGCTATCCTTCCTTCCCTCCCCATGTGGCTGCCCACCCGAAATCCTTTCTTCCCCGGACACCCTCCTGTCTATCTCCCTCCTCATCTTCCTGCCCCTGGATTCCCACACCTCCCCTCTCTCTGCCGCGGAGGTGCAAGCCACCACTGCCGCGAGAGCCAATCAGCTGCCGCTCTCCGCTGCGGCCTACCCCCACTTGTCTCCCCTTCACCCATGACCTCCCCCACTGCCCCCTCCAGCTGGGCCTTAGTTGCCCTGCTAATTATGGCCAGGGCCTCCCTCAGAGCCCTCGCATCCACCAACCCCTCCCTGCTTGCACCTTGGCCCACCATCGTGCACCAACACTTACTGGCGCACTAAAATATGCCCCCTGTCGCTCCCCGCTACCTAAGCCCCTGAGCCGGGACCTACCCATGGCAAGAAGAGCCCCTAGTAGAGGAGAAACCCCCGAAGAAATTGCGCTAACAACTAAATAACAAAAAGGAGTTAAATAACTCCCGCTTTGCAAACAACCTTATTCTCTCTATATACATTTTTTTTTTTTAATATAAACCCCCCCACCTCGCAAATCCCCCAGTCCTAGAGGGAACCCCTCCTCCTAGCCCCCTCTTACTAAACTACTAATAACCCCCACGAGGCCCCCCCACCCACTACTGATGTTGGGAACCCCTAGAAAAACCCTTCCCTTTCTGTTTTTTTATTTTTTTATTATTTAATTCCCTCCTCACCAGCCCGCCCCCTGGTGGCTCACCCACCGCACCGCAGTGCCCTGCAGCCACTTCAAAGAAAAGGAGCGGTCCCTTTAAGAGGACCGCTCTGCCCCCTTAAGCCCGAAGGCCGTCACCGCGCACCAGGACCTGGACAGCCCGAAACACACGGGCTCTGACAATGGCCCCCCAGCCGCACCACTGCACCTGCATGCCCCCGGGCGAAGCGGGGCCGGCACCGGGTGCCTAAAACACTCCGGGGCCCCCCCTCCAACTGCCCAATAAGGGATGTTCCTCTTCCCCCACTCCCCGCGGCACCCCGGCTCCCTCCCAGGCAACCCAAAACCCGGGAAGAGAAAACCGCGGCCCCAGCTGACAAAACCCGCCCGCCCGGATCAACACAACCCGCAGACGGCGGCTCCGGTAAGAGAGGGGGGGTAACTTATTTACGATACCCCCATATATGAAGAGTTCCCAGACACCAAACTTTTTTTTTTTATATAATACTAACGCCGCCGTCACACCTCCACACTACCCTGCTATACCTGACCACCCGCCACTAAACCCTAGCTAGCCCCTACCTCACCGCCTCACTCGACACCCTAGGCCCAGCTACAGGGAAGGCTCGGGAGCAGGCGACAGGACCTCACAATCGCCAAGTCCAACCGTCGCCTGCCTCCCGAACCTTCCCTGGCCCTTTAAATACCCCCAGAGGGGCGCTCTGCCCCCCACGGCCACTCGCTGGCCGTGTGCAGCGCCAAAAACTTCCCCGGGGGGAAACGCTTTGCGTTCCTCCCGGGGACCCCCTTGTCACTAATAGAGATCATGGACCTGGTCAGGGTCTGCAAAATGGTGAGGTTCAACCTGCGGCCATGGAAAAGCCCAAGAAATCAGATACAGTAGCAGCAATACAATTCACGCCGACAAGAGAGCTCAGGAGTCAAAGCGGTCCCAGCAGGGCAGGACAAGGAAATGCATATCAGAGATACCAAGGGGACAAGCAGTGTTACAGGTGTGGATTTGAATTTCCCCACCAAGGACAATGCCCAGCCTTAGGGCAAATGTGTATGCGATGTGGCCAGGAAGACAGCTTCCAGGCGATGTGTAGGGAAAAGACACCAACTCTCTCAAACTACAGATACCCTGCCCCAAGAGGGGCAATGGGTTGTCAAGAAAAGACCAGAGGATTCAACAACAGGATGTACCATGAACTGAACATCCAAAGACCGCCCCCTAGGAGACCCATACCACCCCAGCAAACCCAGACGAGGTTTGTAAGAGCGATGACGACCTTGCCCTACAGATGCCATCACAATACTCTATAGAGCAAGAGCACCTGCTGAACACCATGGAACCATTCCCGCCCCTGCCAGGAAACCTCAGTGTGGGCACGGCAATCCAGCAGTGCTAAACAAAAATGCCAACCCTCAAATTTAGGAGGCGAGACTACCGTTTTTTCGACCGAAAAAGTTACTATTTTTGGTAAAGTTGTATTCATTTCTTTTGTTTAAAAATAAAATAATTCGCCCCGGTGTAAGTCAATGGGCAAATTCAATTTTCTAATTTTCAGTTTCAAACTCTCCGTCTTGGCGGATCTAAAATGTTGGCATGTATGTAACAACGCCGTCTGGGTCACATCACAGCGATGCCGCCTTTCAGCCTCGGGTCCTGCCTTGACCGTAAGTGAGTGGCTACTTCAACAACTGTACCTTTCCCATTGACCCAATCCTGCTGCTTTTCTAAACCTTGGGCTAGGAGCCTGGTTGTTTTTCCTCATTATATGTCCCCACCCCGCTCCGCCTTGTCACATCAATCTGTGTAATGTGGTTGCCCTGCTCTTTGTGCAGCAGCCCTGCCCTGCTGTGGCAATGTCTTCAATTACCACAAGGAGTGCCTTTTCTGAGGAGTGAAATCTGCTTCTGCGTCTTGTGGCGCAGTCCTGTCTCAATACCAGAGGACTGTTCCTTCTCTTGGGAAATGTAAACACGGTGTTGGTTGTTGTGCTGTGCTTTGGGTCAGAGTAGTGTGTCCACAGGAGGCATGCAAATTGCACCGAAGTAGCTATCAGAATACCGTTGCTGCTTTTAAACATTGAGCCGCAAGTGTCTAGTTTCCCGGTCAGCTCAGGCTCGCTAATGCAAGTGTCCTCAAATCCTACCAGGCCGCCACCCTCACCCCCCTCCTCCTTGCCATCTCACACACACACTTAGGCCTGCAGCAGATGTTCGGCCTTTAACCTCGGAGGTCAAAGTACCAGGTGGAGAGGCTGGGTGTGTAGGGGGACCTGGGCTCACATCTGTTATGTCTGAATGATCAGACAGACGACTTTTTGATAGGGGGAAGAAAAGAGAAAGTCTGATACAATACGAGATACGGAAACTTAGACAGTAAGAAAGACAGGAGAAAGAAAGAAGACGGTAAATGAGAGGAAACGAGAGGAGGAAGGAAAGGGGGAAGAAGGAAACCAGAGGAGAAAGAAAGAAGGAAGGAGGGAAACGATGGGAGAAAGGAAGCAAAGAGGAAAACCGAAAGAGAAAGGAAAGAAAGGAGGAAAATAGAGAAGAAAGGAAGGGAATAAAGAAAAGAGAGGAGAAAATGAAAGAAAGAAAGAAACAGTGTGAGAAAGGAAGGACAGAAGGAAACCAGAGCACAAAGGAATGAAAGAAGGAAACGAGGGGAGAAAAGGTGGAAAGAGGGTCAGGTGGAGGGGGGAGAACGGAAAGATAGACGGAAATTAGGAAACGAGGGGAAGGAAGGAAAGAAAGAAACGAGAGGAGAGAGGAATGAAGGATGGAAACAAGGGGCGATAGAAAGCAAAGAAGGAAACGAGGGGAGCAAGGAAGGAAAGGATGAAAGGAAGCAAACAAGGGCAAATGGGAAACAAAAAGGGAAACGAAAGGGGAAATGACGGATAGGGGAAAATGAGAGGAGAGGAAGGAAGGAAAGAAAGAAATGAGACGTGAAAGGAAGGGAATAAGGAAATGAGAGGAATAAGGAAGGAAATAAGGGAACGCTAGGAGAAAGGACTGAAAGAAAGAAATGAGGAGGACGGCATGAAAGAAGGACAATGGAGGAGGAATGAGGGAAGGAACCAAGAGGAGAAATGAATGAAAGAAGGGGACTAGCGGAGGAAGGGCAAAATTAAGCAGGAAATGAAAGACGAACGGGAAAAACGGAGAAAATAAGGAAACGAGAGGAGAAAGGGAGGAAGGATGGAAACGAGGGGAGGGCAGAAGGGAGGAAACAGGGGAAGGAGGGAATGAACGAACGAACGGCATGCTCACGTTATCCGCCCCGGCTCAACCTTCTAAAGTAAAGTTGTCTGTTGGAGACCAGTTGTTGCTAAGGTGGGCTCCGCCGTACTGGTTACTTGGGTGGCTGACGGAACGGCAGCCAATCGGCAGGTAAAGTGGTTCGGCGATTGGATGTTTTTGGTGTGCAGTGCGTCTGGGACCCTGAGTTAGCGTATAACATGTGAGTAGTGTCTGCGTCACTGCGTGAGTATGAGCACGTGTAGTGTGCGCTGCAGAAGTATGAGCAATGTGTCTGTGACAGATGAGTCTTGATAAGTGTCTCTGGGGCGGAAGACGGAAAGTCCGAGACGTTGGTAGGTGGGCCATGCGTGCCGCAGTGTGCACTGAGCAGGGGTGAGCGAGCGCGCGCCTTGTGGCTGTGGAGACGCGAACAGGCTGTCGCTAGCAGGTGACGCGTCAGGAAGTGTGTCCGGGGCGCGAGCAGGGGAGGTGTGAGAAGTGTGTGTGGCGGGGATCCGCTCAGGTGTCAGCAGAGAAGTGGCTCACTCTCCTGTTTTCCTAGGCGGGGTGATTTAGGGTGCCCGCCCGCCGTCTGCAGACATTAGGGCCTCATTAACCCGCAATAAACCCAACTTTAACACTTCGAGGGGCTTTAATGACTCCTCATTACGGCCCCAATGGGTTCCAGCAGGGCAAGGCTTTACTGGGGCCGGGGAAGGGTATTCCCGCCTCACCCCGTTGAACTAGTTCTGGGACCTTGACCCCCATCTGGCCCCTGGCAGGCTAGGCCGCCTTGCGTGCTCTGGTTTCCTTGTGTGCTCGTTCGGAGCCATAATCCAGGGATAGGCCTGTAACACGTGGACCACTGGTTCAAAACCTAGTAAGATAGCTTTAGGGGGCTAAAATGGATATAGATGAGACCCGGCTGCAAGGCTAAGGAGAGAGACATGGCATCATTATTATTCTTTTTTTTAAACGTGTTCGCCATAATTTATTCTACAAAAACAAATGTAACAATACATACATTAATGACATCATCGAATATGCGACACCCACATTCATAACTTGGACGCGTGGGAGTGCTAGTGCCCATCTAGGAATGGTCCCTGGTGGAAATACGAGCACTCCTGTGGACCGGCCATCTGGTGAGGGACCCCCGTGACAACTTCAACATTTTTCGTTGAGCTTCGGCCCTTAACTAGGAGAAAAATATCTCTGCCGGTGTCCCCAATTTTTTGAGCCCAGTATACATCTCAATGCAATATTGAGATGTATGCAGTTGCCCTGAACTACTGGTCCGAGGCACTCCCTCCACCCGCCCATGTATGGCACCCTGTGGCAACAAGGCACAATTGCCCATGGCACCACAGTGCCCTACATTGCCAAATATTTTGAACATCATCTTAGTTGGGTTCGTGTAGAGGCCCGCGGCAGATGCCAACTGGATCTGTGCATTGTTTCCTTCTTGGATACATCAACCACCTCCATGTCTCTGCGTCTTACGCCTCAAGTTTTGCGGTCCACAAAATATTTGATAAAAGCAGTATTGAAGCACTCTAGCCGCCATGGGCCGCATCACATGTCATACTCCGGCACTTTTAGGGATGTCTCACGATTATGACACCAAGCAGCGCCGGAACATCTAAAGAAGTGAACATGTTAAGTAACCTATTTTGATAAGCATTTCCACCACTTCTCTCATCTGCCCCATCCCATCCATGCCGAACCCATGTGTGGCTCTTCTTCCAGAGCAATTGACCTAATTCCACATGCACCTTCTATGAGGAATTCTACCATCCGCAAGGTGGGTGTGTGCTCGCCTGGGCTTTTTTGAAATTTTAACTGAAATTGAATGATGCTAAATCAACCTCTGGATAATGTGTAGGGCTAATTCGCACACATTTCCCTATGCTCACAGCGCAACATACTCATACACCCGTTTACTCTGGGTGGACACAGCCTACAGACGCAGTCCCCCCTGTCATATTTAGTTGGGATATGACAGTAGGAGTATACAATGCACCTCCAGAAGGAGGAGGACCAAACCTTCTCCCTGCCATGGCCAGCCTGATTAACTAACAAAAGCTACATGGATCAGCCCTGTTCTTTTGTTGGGCCCTGCCGCTGGGGGAAGCGATTAATATAATAATAAAGCATACTTCAAACAGGCTCACACGGGGCCAGGCTACAGGGGGGAACAAAGGAGACAGGAAACCCTAAAAACCTTTCATATACAATCGTGTCAAGCTGATGCCAGCTCCCACCCTTATTATCGATTGAAAGTGAAATATGACTGGGACTGCATGTTTATAGTAGTCATCCCCACAGGGGGCCCGATTTAAAGGGTACGAGTATGTGGTTTGGCGAAGTGAGGAAGTCTGGTCTTGCTGCAACTTCAAGGGAGACCTGCCACTTTAATCAGGAACCACAGAGAGATCCATTAACCAGAGAGACCCGTTGATCCACAACAGACAGGAAGTTGTGTAGGACTTAATATTACATGTTTTCACCCCTTTACCTTTTCTGTTGCAAAGCACTCTGGTTATGACCTCATGCATATAGGAGTTTGCTGGTGGGGACCCAGGATTGGTTCATTAAGGTAGGCTTAGCCTACACCAATCCCTGTGGTTCATTTGGCATTAAAAGAGGGCCAAGCAAGATCTCTCCCCTAAACATCTCCCATGGAACAGAGGGATACCTGTAGAGGAAGAGCCAAAAGCCCCTACCAGAAGCTCCACCCCCATGTTGCCTATATGTTGGGAACTGGAAATTGCAACACATGCAGTACCAGTGAGGATGCCTGTACCACAAATAATTCTTGAAACAAGGTATCCGTTGAGAAAACCCTATATGCATTCATGAAGAAATTATAGCCTTCTAGACAGAGTCCCGGATGAAGTGTGAAAATGAATGAGAAAGAAGACTGGTGATGTCATACGAAGCAGAACTGACGCACCCTGAAAAGATACACAAGGCGAAAGAACATAGACAGTCTATAAGATCTGAAGAGGAGGTGTCAAAGACAAGCAACATTTCGGGAATGAAATGGAGATGCTTGTGCGAAGAAACACTGAAGAAAATGCAAAGTCATTTTACACTTGTACAGATGCTGTAACGCAAATAGACAAAATAATCATGAGGCTAGGTACGTAGTGAATAGATTGCGGCGATGCGCCAATGTATATACATGTTAATGTTAAAGGATATTTTTACCACACACTATCACCACCGGAGTAGTCCCCTGGCGTTCTGGCAGCTCTGAAAAAGGGAGAGGGGGTATGTATAGAACCTGGATGTTCCACAATGTACTTTAGCAAAATTTAAATCCTGTGAATGGAAAGGGCTTGAGTGTGGCACAGTTGGAAAATAGCTAATGGCGAAGAAGAAATTCAAGAAAGGCTGGCTGGCCCAGTAGCAAGAGTCGAGGCCACCGTTTGCCTGGTTGTCTGTCAAGTAGTTACATGAACGTGAGAAAGAAAAAAAATGCTGTTTTAGGTGGGATAAAAAAAACACTGAAGGAGTCAAGAGTTCATAATTTAATAGTATATGCGGCAAAGAGCTCGAAAATGTGGTCTCCAGTCACATGGTCAGATGAAAATAGACTTTGGGTCGAGCTACACCAAAACCATAAAAGAAGACCATGCCACACTCCCTTTTATTCTCAGGCACAGAGAGCTTCTGCAAGGCCAAGTTCAAAACCTTAATTGAATGGCAGACCACAAGAGTGATGATGGATTTTGGGCTAATTAGGTGGGAGGCAGGACCAAGCCGACCCTCCCAGCACCTGGGGTACCAGTCTGCGTGCTGCTAGCGTGTGCAATATTCCAGAAGGGTACAAGCGTGCCAACCAATTGTAGAGGGCCACAAATCAGAGAGCCCTATAGTTTGTATAACCAATGAATCATCGTGTATTTTGTGACGATGAAGATGACTTGCACTAGAGGAGTGCTTAGTTGTCTACCTGATGTTAGAGATCAAATCACAACCCCCGTTAGTATGCAACGTATACTTAGATATTCCCTGTAAGCCTATCACATCCCCAAGTAGGTTTTTGTAGTTTGCCACATAGTATGATGTCAAGGATGATGCATTTTTACTATAAAAGTTATGTTTTTTTATGAAATTCATTGAGATCATGCTTTGCCGATGTCCGTTGATGTCCGTTGTACTGCGTGTTTTAGACAAGTGCAAATAAAAAAACACTGAGTTTTGCCAACTTCCTGAGTTGGTTTGATTATTGATGTTGGGGTAAATTCTGCATCCCCATCCGTCTCTAAGTATTGCTACCTTGTCTTAAAGGACCCAGGTCTATGGGTTCACGTGGTAGCAGAGGTAGGATGGTTAAAGATGCGTTAACCCAGTAGACTTTTAAGGGTCTCAGAATATCGGATGTCCTCCGCCATTTAGGTGGTGGACCGCAAGGCTTCCTGTGGATAGCGGACGAAAATAAGTTCTTGCAAGACACAACGAGATAGGTGTGACGGGTCCCTCTTCCATGGAATTCCCGTCCTGATTTCTACAGGCAGCTGAGCGGACCGAAGGCTACGTGGCCGGTTGGGGAGGAGCCGATCCTGATGGTCAGGAGCTGAAAAGTGAATGGTGAGTAGATTGAGAAAGGTGGCAAAAAACAATGTATGCATATTAAGTGGCGAACATGATAATGGGAAGAAAGTAGCAAAGGGTTGGTGGGGTATTTAGTAAACGATGAGGAGCGTCATATAGAGGTATATGTATAGGACGAAGAGCGTCAAAGATTAAACCCATAATCCTATGTTCAAGGGACGTCTAGAAGAAGTTATTTCAAAATCCAAGTGGATATATCTAGGCTACGAGCGAACAAGTTTCGCTAAGGGAGATAACTTACACTCCAATCAGAGTATTTTTAGGGATCGCAATAAGCAGCCAGGAGTGCTTAGACGAGATATATGTTGGGGCCAGCCAGTTTGTCTGTTGTATATTGTATGTATTAAGGAAATAATGAAATGTCGAAGAGAAGAGCAACAAATAATAGATTGTGGTAAAAGGCTGAGAGTAGATAATTTATTTAGTCACCAATGGTATTGACGGACTAGGTAGACTGAAGTAAAGTGATTACCCCTCTCTAAACACGACTTGTTTCGGTAATTGCACCACCTTTCTCTACCACAACAATTGTACATAGATATCACATGTTCTCTCCAAAACTTAAAATACAACACATTTTATTCATATTCTTGTACAACAACATAAAAACAATTAAGATTACTCATGTGTCCGTTCCTACAGACACTTTTGTACAGAGTGAATCAATAACGACTTCTTAAAGATACTTTGCAGAAAAGTGGTGGTTAGTACGGTGGTTAGTACAGTTAGTACGTGACAAAACTTAGATTTCTGTTGATGCCTGTGTCCTTATTAAGGGTGGCGTTAGAACAGCTACACTACCCTGAGCATGTTACTAGGGAGAACATTGCAGCAACCATCACAGAGGAATGGTTCGTACCAAACCTGTTAGAACACGTTGCTTTTTATGTAGTAAATTGCATCGTATGTGAACGGTTTACTGCATGGCACACATTGCGAACAGTCCGAGGAGTAATTCTTCGACCAAATGGTCCTTTTCAGCATTAACATATCGATTATGTTGATATGCTGTAGGTTTGTAATGGCCATAGGTATATGATAGTGGTAGTGTGTCAGTTTTCGAGATGGATTGAAGCTGGTCCATGCACACATCCTGATGCCACTTAAATTGCGAAATTCTTAGTCCAAGAAATATTTCCTAGATATGGAGCATGTGAGGTGTTGAGATCAGATAATGGCCTCCATTTTGTGAATTAGGTATTTGAGCAGATTAGCTTATTGCTTAGCATTAAAAAAACACAAGTTTTCTTGTGCTTATCACCCGCAAGCAAATGGGATATGTGAGAGACTCAGCAGTCTACTCAAAGAGAGAATAGCAAAGTTGAAATTGACACTGAAAAAGGGGTGGCTGCATTGCTTGCCCCTGGCATTATATGCAATGAGAAATTGGCCTGGCTCTGACCACCACCTCAGACCCCACAAATTAGTTACAAGGAGATGAATGAGAACGCCTGTGACTCCTCCATCGAGGACTTGGAGTGACGCCCAGACAACTGCAGAATTGTTAGGAAATGAGTTACATGAGTACTTAACATGTATGACCGCTAATATCTCTGTCATTTCAGATCAATTCAAGTGGACGGGGTGTCAGTCTCAGAACACAGATGAAGACCATACAGCAACTGGACTTCAGTGACTATGTATTCCTAAATTATTTGCTGGAGATAAGGTTCTAATAAGGAACTTCACGAGAAAGTGGCATAACCCCAGATTTAGCGGCCCTTTCATTGTGGAGGACGTTACTCCGTCAGCAGTCAAGGTCCAAGGGAGACGAGCGTGGATACACTTAGGTGATGTGAAGATCTACTCAGGAGAGACTGTCAAACCCCCAACCCATTTGGAAGTAAGTCAAGGAGAAGAAGTTCAGGACGTGCAGACTCGATCAATGATGAGGAAGAAGGACGTAAAGACTATCCAGTAGATAGATGAAAGTGTACATTTGGATTGTGGCTCCCTTGAAACATTCCAGACTTTCTGTTTGACGACTGGAAGAGGAAGCAGTTCCACAACTCGTTTCTCAATGAGTTTCTCTTTGGAGGTGCCCATGGTGCTGTCCGATGTTGACGTACACAGACTACTTCTTGCTGTCTTCATATTTATACTCAGAGCTTACCCAGCTCTTGTTGGGAGGAGCACTGATGTACATCCTTTTGTCCAAGATCCTAAAAATGGCCCGACAATTACACGATTATTGGCAGCAATTATAGAACAGATCAGACAATTACCTGAACATCTTTCTGGACGCACGGATGGTCCTATCTAATGACAATGCCCACAAACTACTTGTCATGATATTTTACTATTTGCTTGAAGTACACCCTTATCTTGTTTGGCAGAACACTAACATGTGTTTATGCGAGATCCTATAAATCGTCCTGCAATCAGCCGGTTACTTGTGGAGCTCATATAGCAAATTCAACAGCTACCGGAGCATCTAACGAGATTACCTGAATAAAACAAGTTTTCCTTCCTTAAAAGTAATTACAGGCAATGATGTGGTCTATTGAGCATATTGCCGTCCCAGAAAGTGAGCAGAGTCAACGACGTGTGGAGAGACATCGATGGTGGAGCCTAATGTGTTGGTGCATAATCTATGCCTGTTCAGCATCCATTATCGTTTTTCTGTTTCTGTTGATCCACACTGTTTACTTTAATGGTTCCAGAACAGAAAGGAAGGAGTTCTGTTAATCCTTCCCACTGCAGTTACTTTTGCAGAATTAGACACAATGAGAAGGCCAAGGCCTTATGTGATTGTTCCTACTTCAGTAGCTCATGAAAAGGCACCGATTTCTGTGACAAATGTTCCTAGAATTCCTATTGTAGGAAGCATTCTTTTAGATATCCTTACTGAATGCCAGATACAGGTTCTTCTAGCAAAGCAAAAATAGAGAACTAAGAGAAGTGCAAGGGCGGATGATTATGAATTAAATGATTATTTAGACAGTACAACGCATTTGGGGAACAACACGTGATATCAGCACATGAAAGAAGTGGGAAAAAGAACTTCTAAGGCGGATTGGTATGTATGTGCACTCCTACCTTATGCTATGGGAACGTCTAAGATAATCATAGCTATTGAAATAGATGTTCAAACAGCTCATTGCCTAACTGACCTTGCAGTCTGCCATACAAGAGGTCAGTTCCAGGGTCAAAAGTCATCCTTGGTATGGGTGACAGAATGGTTATCCCCAGATGAAGACAATCATGTTCAAGACTTAAAGATAAGAGAAAGAGCACACACCAGAAATAATGTGATCAGACATGAACAACCTGGCATGAAGGGAGCTGGAATCATATGGGAGATAAACAGGAAGGACAACTGTCAAGGGAAGACTGATGAAGAAGTTTGAAGTTGCAAAGAAAGAGGCCAGATGCGAATCAGGGGAACAGTACTTTCTCCGGATGGCGCTGGCAAAAAGGCATAGTCGTGTGCAGAGCTGTAGCAGTAACTGGTCATCAAAAGCCAGTTATTGAATGAGTGGAAAATTGATGCAAACCTCTCTGGCCGAGGCATGCAAAGCTTCTGACGTGGGTCGAAGACACAGGAGGTCCACTACAGATAGTGCCTCTGGCTAGTGCAGAACTATGTTTCAGAAACAATGGCACAAGAAAAGTTAGCGAGAATCAACAGCGTGGACGATTCTTTGATGTACCAGGAATGAAAGACGGAACTGTGGTGATAATGGATCACTACTAGGCCTGTGGATCCAGAGCATACATGAAGCTGCCCAGAGACTGGGGAGGACTATGTTCTATCGTGATTGTTCATACACCAGCATTGGTGATTCCAAAGAGTGATCTAAAAATTGGAGAGTTTCCAAAGGCAGATGTTCACCTGAGGAAAAAAAGATCTGCTGAACTCCTAAAACGAATGAAGAGAAAACATTATTTCTTAGCCAAATCAATAGAAGCATTTAGTGCTCTTCCATATGAACACAGATTGTTCAGCAAGACATCTTCAGTTTTTACTGTTATCTTTATGTCTGGGATCCAGATAATGGCGAATACAAATTGGTTACAGATAATATGGGAGCTTCTGGAGACAATCAACAGCACCATAAAACTTAATGCCAAAATTGTTGATATTCAGATATTGGGTATATCTCACAAGACTGTCTTTAGTACCATGCCATATTACCAAAACATCATCAATATAGCGTTTCCCTATTACAATGTTAGCCTGCAATTCAACATTGCTAAGTGCATGGGTCTGTTCAAAATCAGCCATGAATAAATTAGCCAGAGATGAGGCATATTTGGCCCCCATAGCAACCCCTTTAATCTGCGCATAATATGAATCATCAAAGAAAAAACATTATTTTCTAACGTAAAGTGCAAAACCTCCTTTAGCATCTCCACATGTAAGTGATATGAAGCTGAATGCTCCCGAAAAGTAGTGTCAATAGCCTGGAGGGCCAAATAATGGTTAATAGAGATGTATAGAGCTGTAACATCCATAGTAACAAGCACATAATCATCCCTCCAATCAATTTTTGATAGGATACGAAGAACCTGGGTTCTATCTCTGATGTAAGAAGGAAGTAGGAATACATACATTTGATCATATTATCTATATATTGTGATAGCTCCTCAGTGGCCCACCCTATCCCACTCATTATGTGCCGTACTTCTGGTAGTTTATCAAAAGTCTTGTGAATCTTTGGTAGGAAGTATATTGTGGGCATGACAGGGTTGGTAATATTAAGAAATTGTTTCTCCTCATCAATCAATTGCCGTCTACCATGCCACAAGTTAGTCAGTACTTGCAATTTTTGACGAATTGTCTTAGTTGGATTAAAGGTAAGCTTCATATAGCAGACTGACGTTTCCAGGTGGGCCTTAACCATACTAAGATAATCCCTTTTGTTCATCACCACCACGTTTCCACCCTTATCCGCCTCCTTAACTCTCATTGTATTCCAGATGCTCTAATGCTTGTCGTTCAGCCCTGGTGAGATTAGCCTTATATTTAGTTTTTTTCTTTTTAATATTGTCCAGATACTCATGAATGTCGTTAGTCACTGCCTGATGAAACATCTCTATTACATTTTCGTTTGATAATTGGAGAGTACATTTTGATTTCGGTTTTAGCTCCTTTATTTGTAAATGTCTAGTTTGAATATTGAGATCTTGATATGTGTCTGCCAATGATTTATTTGTATCTCGTTCTAATGACACAATTAAATGTGTATTTCCAATGTCTCATATAGTCAATTTGCTAGGTGGATCTTGAACTATGCTCGGTACATATTGTTTGACTTGTGTCGCAAAGAATTTCTTTAGCTTAAGCTTACGAGTGAACTTGAATAGGTCTATCTGGAAATCTGTTAAATCTGTCCCTACTGTGGGTGCAAATGGTAGTCCCTTATTCAAAACTCTCTCCTCTAAATCGCTACGGTTCCGTACATGGCATGCTGTTGGGGCACTGGTGGCTGCAGCATTTATGGGTTACGCCCTTGCACGTCTGGTGGTCGAGGTGGCAGTTGGGTGTACTCTTGATGTATTTCATAGGGAATGGATGTGCCCCTCTGTGTTGGTACCTGTATTTGGGGCTAGGGTGGTGGATGATAATTGTTATAGGAGCTGTATCCCGCCCCCTCTCTGCTCCTACACTCCCTTGCAAAATGTCCCCACTTTCCACAGCTCCAAAATTGCAAAGGACCCATGCCTGCTCCCTGAGGTCCCATCCTGTCCATTCCCCCCTTCCTCCTCAGAAGCCACCCCTCCCACGCTGCTGACCTCCTTGCTGCCACTGTGGGTAGGGGTACTGAGGTCTACCTCCCCACTGTCTTCATTCTCTTCCCGGCCAGAATGCAGCTATCCTCACATCTGCAGACGCCTCTGTTTTCCCTGTCATTTCTATCGGTGCAGGTTGGATAAAGTCCCTCTGCAGCTATATTAGCTAGCTTTTTCTGTACCAATCTTGCTTCCTCTGCCTGTATCTGCTGTGCTGCTTCCTTTTCTCGCTTCTTAACTCTTTTACAATGGTGTATTATTATTGTTTGAATCTCTGCCCACCCATTTGCTTGAATGCACACTATCTTGTCAACCAATTTCTGCACCTGCTTGGGTAAGCCCCTTTTGATAACAAAGTAGAAAAGAAGAACTGATTGGTCCCGCTGCTCCCCCATTTCCCCTTCCACATCTATTGAAGCTTAATAATGTACCACACGCGGTCCTCATCATCCCCCATAGTGTATTGCATTATATACTGTAAGTCTAGGGTGTTGGGATATGTTTGCTATAGCACATCCCACACTTGTGCCCTAAGGTTGTTGAAAGATGCCCCATTGTGTGCATAATCGTCCAATTCCACTCCCGGGTATCCTGCTTTGCCCATATGCCCCGGTCCTGGTCACAAACAATTACTACCAGCAACATTTTAATTTCCCCCACTGCTAAAGGGATGCCAGCCGTCTGTTTTTTGAATGCATAAATCCATTTCCCAGCTCCTGTAGTGAGGGGCAGGATCGCCTTGATCAAGTAATTTTTGTCAGTTTGTGCCCAGGGAACATAGAATGCTCTCCCTGGCCCTTGTCTATCTAATAGTGGCACTTGCATGTCCACCCCTTTCCTCCCTTTCCTTCCTGCGCTTCCCTTCTTCCTTGCCACTGCCACTCTGCCATATCTGCTCCTTAGCCTCGTGTTCCACATGCTCTCTTCCTTCGGTGTTATTTCTGGTGCCTGCTGTCCCTCTTCATCACCCTCACCCTCGTCTTCTGTGTCCCATTTTTCTCCTCTCAACTCTCCATCCGTTTCCCTATAAGACCTCACTGTCCCATATCCAATACTCCCTGCTCACTCACCCTCACCCTCCTTCGTCTGAACATGAACATCCTTCATGGCTGTACTGTATAAGTGTTACAATTAGGTACTCACAAATGTCCGGAAACAGCAGAGGAGTAGAATAGCTCTGAGGTATATAGGTAATTCCCCCAAAGTGTTCAGAGGCCAGAGAACTGGACTCAGTGCACTCCGGGGGCAGTACCCTTGGGAAACCCTCGTGGGGAAGAAAACCCAATTGTGTCTCGTAGAGGATGGTGTCTTCCGAGTAGCTGTGGAAGAATGGTAAGTACTGCAGGCTGAAGGAGGAACGATTCCTGGAATCCGCTCGGGAAGAAGGGTCGAGCAGCAATGTAGAGGAAGTCGAGTGCAGCAGGCTTGTGGACGGAACGGTTCAGGAATCCGCTCGGCGAAAAGGAACTCGAGCAGCAACGTGGAGCAAGGAGAAAAGTAAGGAAGGAAGTAGAGTAGAAATGAACCGCACACGAGTGCACGGGGAACGAAGGCAAGAGGAGAAACGGGGAAAAAGTAAGGTAAGGAAAAGTAGAATAAGTTGAGACGGAACTCAGACAAAGTGCGCAGAGTGCAAAAGAGAGGATGAGAGGCTTAGAAAACCTCAGCGGTAGTATTGCAGAAAGTTAGAAAAAGCACCAGCGCGAAGCGAGGTGAAGCGAACAGAAGCGACGCGTCTGGCCCAACCATAGAGAGGAAGATATAGAAGGGGCAGACGCGGTCGCCATGTTGGAAACAACTCGAACGGTAATCGTCGTGTGGTAATAGCGCTGATGAGCCGCCATCTTGAGTTCCATTGTTGGTATCTTGAATTACTCATTCTCCATTTCCGCCATGTGTGTCGAGCTGAATTCCTGACAGTATGCCCTCCCCGTGGGGTGATTGGACCAGGTTTCCATGGGTGAGATCGATGGAATTGGTTTACCAGTCTGGAGGCATGAACTGATGAAGCGTTTTCCCAAGTTCTGTCTGATGGATTGTAGCCTTTCCAATCGATTAGATATTGCAACTTCCCATGATAGTATCTGGAGTCGCATATTGCTGCTACTTCGTACTCAGGACCATCTTGAGTATCCACTGGAGGGGGAGTATGATTGAAGCCCCTATTGAACCTATCCGGTATCTGTGTCTTGAGTTGAGAGACATGGAAAACATTATGGATCCGGTGCCAGGATACTGGTAGACGGATTCTATATGCTACCTTCCCGACGGCCTCAATAACGGGAAATGGTCCAAAATACTTGGGTGAGAGTTTCGATGGTACCAAATGTTTAGGAAGGTATTTAGAGGAGAGCCATACCAGATCTTTAGGTTTGTACGTGGGTTCCTGTGAGCGTTTCTTGTCAGCTTGTTGTTTTACCCTGTCTCTGGTTTCAGAAAGGGTAGCAAGGGCTGTAGCATGCCCTTTCTGGATGTTGGAGACTAACTCATCCACCGCTGGGATTTTGGTGGATCGAGGAGTTACGGTAGGGAAGCTGGATGGATGGAACCCATATGTGCATAAAAAAGGTGTCATTTTGATGGCAGTGTGAAAGGAATTATTATATGCGAATTCAGCATATGGTAGAAGAAGACTCCAGTTGTCTTGAGAAGCTGAAACAAAGCAACGCAGATACTGTTCTAAGGATTGATTTAGTCTCTCTGTTTGCCCATTGGATTGCGGGTGATACCCAGAGGTGAGGTTTCTTTGTATACCTAAGGTTTTGCATAGTATCTTCCAGAAGGAGGAAACATATTGTGAACCTCTGTCAGATATGATGGATTTTGGAAGTCCATGGAGACGGAAGATAGTTTGTAAAAAACAAGATGCCATCTGAGCTGCTGATGGTAATCGGCTCATGGGAATGAAATGTGCTAGTTTGGTCAAAGTATCTATAGATACCATGATGGTTGTATTGTTTGAAGAAGGTGGTAAATCTACAATAAAATCTGTAGATATGCATTCCCATGGTTGAGTGGGAAGTTTAGGTTGTACTAACCGCCCTGTAGGCAGATGTCTAGGAACCTTAGACTGCTGGCAGATGGAGCAAGAGGACACATAATCCTTGATGTCTTGTGTAACTCCAGGCCACCAAAAGTGTCTATTGATGAGTTCCCGGGTGGTTTTGATTCCTCTATGTCCTGCGACTTTATGGTCATGACACATATGATATACTCTCTTTCTTGATGTACCTTCAGGTATGTATAGTTGGTTAGCTCGAAAGTAAAGTCTGTCTTCCATTCTCAGGTCATGATCACTGATTTCTGTCTGATTCAGTTCTTGGTATTGCTTTCGTATAGTTTGTAAGTAAGAGGAAACATAGAATAGAAAAGTGGCGTGTGACCACATCTTTTCCGGGAGGAATGACAAAGTATTGTGTGAACTTCTGGATAGAGCATCAGCGATTTGATTATTGGTTCCAGGTATGTAAGTAAGGATAAAGTCATAGGATGAAAAAAAATATGCCCACCGGGCTTGTCGACTGTTTTGGCACTCCATGTTCTGTAACACTCTCAAGTTCCTGTGATCTGTGCGAATTTGAACAGGGTGCTGAGCCCCTAAAAGGAGGTGTCTCCATTCCTGGCAACTCCTTTTTATAGCTAAGAGTTCTTTTTCAAGTACGGTATAATTGCGTTCTGATTCTGTAAGGGATTTCGACATGTAGGCAATTGGATGTTCGAGCCCTTCTTTTGAAACTTGTTTGAGTACTCCTCCTATGGCTGAATCCGAGGCATCGGTTTCCAATATAAAAGGTTTTGTCTGATCTGGTAACCGTAATATCGGTGCTGTAGAGAAGGCTATTTTGAGACCTTCAAAGGCTTTCTGAGTGTTTGGATTCCACTCAAAAGATCTTCCTTTTCGAAGAAGAAGAGTGAAGGGTTTGATGATTCTAGAAAAATTTGGAATAAATTTTCGGTAGAAGTTAGTGAACCCTAAGAACGGTTGTACCTCCTTTACGTTCTGAGGAGGTTTCCATTTGTAGATGGCTTCTACCTTCCTTGGATCCATAGCAGCTCCTTCTGCAGATAAAATGAAACCCAAATAGGGGATACTGGGTAGATGAAACGAGCATTTTTCAATTTTGGCAAACAATCTATTTTGACGAAGCCGTTCTAAAACTTCGGAAACATGGATAATATGTTCTTGCAGATTGTTAGAAAAAATGAGGATATCGTCCAAGTATACGATTAGGGTATGAAGGAGTAAATCCGCAAATATGTGATCAACAAAACGTTGAAAGACTGAAGGGGCATTTGCTAGCCCAAAAGGCATCACCCGATACTCATAATGTCCGAAAGGCGTGCGGAAGGCTGTTTTCCACTCATCTCCACTTTTAATTCTGATCAGATGATATGCCCCTCTAAGGTCGAGTTTTGTAAAGATAGTTGCACCTCGGACTGCTTCCAGAATGTCCTGGATAAGGGGCAGTGGGTATCGATCTTTGTATGTAACTTTGTTTAGGCCTCTATAATCGATGCAAGGGCGGAGCTCTTTACAATCTTTTTTGGGTATAAAGAAGAGTGAAGCACCTGCAGAACTTCTAGACTCTGTGATGAGACCATGACACAAGTTAGTTTGTAGGTATTCCTTTAAGGCAACCTTCTCGGAAATAGAAAGAGTGTACATGCGACCAAAGGGTACTTGCGCATCTGGTAGTAATTCGATAGAACAATCGTCTTTTCTGTGGGGTGGTAATTCCTTGTATTCATCATTTGAGAAAACAGAGCTGTACTTGTGGTAACATTCCGGTAGTAGATTCAGGTGGGATATGGTAGATAATACCGGGCTTTTGTCTGGGGATGCAGTTGTACTATACAACCCCACCACCCCTTTGGGTAGGCAAGAATGCAAGCAGTGTTCGGAACCCAAAAATAATGTTCCTGCAGTCCAATTAATGAATGGGTTATGTTTAACAAGCCATGGGAGACCCAGTATGATTGGATAGTGAGCGGCTTTTATCAAATCGAATGATAATTCTTCTTCATGAGTAGAAATCTTCATGGTGAGAAAAGTTGTGTTTTCTTTAATGGGTCCTGATGATAAAGGATTTCCATCTACTCCTTCCACTGGCAGACTCAGGGTTTTAGTCACCCGGGGTATGTTGTTTCTGAATGCCCATTCGGAATCCATAAACAATCCCGCTGCACCACAATCTACTAAGGCAGGTATTTGTTGGATATGATTGTCTAGAAATTGTAGAGACACATTGATTACCACCATCTTATGGTGAGTTGAGGTTGTTTCCTGGGAACTTTGTACCAAAGACCCACTCATGGTTCCCTTCATGGGTGGGAGTTGTCGTTTCCCTGACGTCTAGGAGTAGTCAGGTGACAATCTTTTAGAACATGTTTATCGGAACCACAATACATGCATAAACCTAATGTTCTTCTTCTTTGTCTTTCTTCCGGTGTTAGTGGTCCTCGAGCTATTCCCAATTGCATAGGTTCCCCTGATTCTTGGTTTTTACTGGTCCTTGTAATATCCGACTTGTAAGGTCCTAACAGTGGACGTGGTTTCCCTTTCTTTCTTTCTAGATTTCTTTCTTGTATCCGGTAATCCATCTGGAGTACTAATGTAACCATTTCTGCAAAGTTATGAGGTCTAGGAACTCTAGAGACTTCATCTTTGAGTTCTTCACATAGGTTCCGACGAAATATGGTCAGGAGAGCATCATCAGCCCATGCCGTCTCATTGGCTAATTGTTTAAACTGTGTGATGAAAGTTAGGATATCAGTATTCCCTTGCTTCAGATCCAAGAGATTTTCTTGTGCTGAGACCACTAATTCTTTTCTCCCAAACATGGCTTGCAGACTATTGGTAAATCCGGCGTAAGAATCCATTAGCTTATTGTTGGTGGTGACTAATGGTGTGGCCCAGGCCAGGGCGCTGCCGGCGAGATTAGATATCAGAAAACTTACTTTAGCTCTATCGTTTGGGAAAAACGAGGCTTTCAAAGTTATTTGCACCAAACAAGAATCCAAGAATTCTTTTAGTTTTTTAGGGTTGCCATCGTATTTTCCCATGGGTAATGATCCTGGAGGGATCTCTGCCCTGTTTGCAACCATTTGTCTCAATGTTGCATTTTCGTTTCTTAACATCTGTACATCAGTACTGAGACTCTGCATGGCTGCCATTACTTGTTGCATCTGCTGTTCCATCTTTTGGGCGTCGCTTTCTGTTACAATTAGGTACTCACGAATGTCCGGAAACAGCAGAGGAGTAGAATAGCTCTGAGGTATATAGGTAATTCCCCCAAAGTGTTCAGAGGCCAGAGAACTGGACTCAGTGCACTCCGGGGGCAGTACCCTTGGGAAACCCTCGTGGGGAAGAAAACCCAATTGTGTCTCGTAGAGGATGGTGTCTTCCGAGTAGCTGTGGAAGAATGGTAAGTACTGCAGGCTGAAGGAGGAACGATTCCTGGAATCCGCTCGGGAAGAAGGGTCGAGCAGCAATGTAGAGGAAGTCGAGTGCAGCAGGCTTGTGGACGGAACGGTTCAGGAATCCGCTCGGCGAAAAGGAACTCGAGCAGCAACGTGGAGCAAGGAGAAAAGTAAGGAAGGAAGTAGAGTAGAAATGAACCGCACACGAGTGCACGGGGAACGAAGGCAAGAGGAGAAACGGGGAAAAAGTAAGGTAAGGAAAAGTAGAATAAGTTGAGACAGAACTCAGACAAAGTGCGCAGAGTGCAAAAGAGAGGATGAGAGGCTTAGAAAACCTCAGCGGTAGTATTGCAGAAAGTTAGAAAAAGCACCAGCGCGAAGCGAGGTGAAGCGAATAGAAGCGACGCGTCTGGCCCAACCATAGAGAGGAAGATATAGAAGGGGCAGACGCGGTCGCCATGTTGGAAACAACTAGAACGGTAATCGTCGTGTGGTAATAGCGCTGATGAGCCGCCATCTTGAGTTCCATTGTTGGTATCTTGAATGACTCATTCTCCATTTCCGCCATGTGTGTCGAGCTGAATTCCTGACAATAAGCTAAATAAAATTTCCCTGACCCACCATTCATCTAGTCCGCTTCCTGTTACTGTTTGTTCCATCTGCGCTGTTATTAATCATGCCAGCTTTACTTGCGCTGCTTCCAGTGCCTCCGCTAAGTCCTTAATTTCCTTGCATTCTTTGGATGGGGCTGTAGCTGGGGTAAGAACGTACAGTGCTGGTGGGGCGGTGGCTGGGGTGGGCACATAGGTTGGGTTACTGGATCCCGTTGCCGGGCGAGCCGCTAATGGATGTAATCCCTTATTTTCTGTGGACGTATCACTCCCCTCTGTTACGGTACCTTCTTGATGGATATCTCGCGCTCTTCCTTCATCAGGGTCCTCTACGTCCTCAATCATTTTCCATAGATCTAAAATATCTTTTCTGTAGTTGTTTTCCTTTATACTTTGCTGCTAAAAATTTACTCATGTGTTCTAGCACTCCCTTGTTATGGGTGCCCTGCTCTGGCCAGGAGAAGGGCATCCCCCCTCATGTTTCTACCACCCATTGCTTGTGGTATTTCTCTATCTTGTCCCTGTACAATGGCAGCACACTATACATGTATTCTAGCGGAGTCACTACTCCCATTTTGGTGAATAGCGTGCTCTAATCTCCTAAGCGTATGCTTGCGCGTTTGTTTGTTTGTTTATTGATTGCATACACTGCAGTTGTCAAAGTCAAAACCAGTTTTCTGTCCCCTCCTCCCTGTCGACCCCATTCAAATGTCCCTCCCTTTCCCTTCACGCACACCCAATACCACACCACGCTCACTCAATATACTTAAAATACCAAACTAACAACAACCCACTTGTGGCCTTCACACCTTCCAAAGAAAAATCGCAATACACCAAAAGAACACTAAAACAACAAATACTACTATACCCGAGCCCACTAATTATGCGGAGCTCCTACTTGTTTACCTCTGTGTTCACAAAATAAATGGTACCATCATCTCACCTCACTCAGGAAGGTTCCCTACACTCCTCTATTTGCCTTCCTTATTATTCCTCTTAAAAGCTTTAATAAATAAAAACACCCAAATTCTCCTTTACCACACAATCACATATTCCCTTCCCCCATTCACACAATCCCTGTGTTTCATGCACGTGCACTGTTCCCCTGCTTGTTATCACTTGCAAGGGTATACTCACATATTTGTGTTCACCCAAACTCTTCTGTCATGGGGTCCCAACAATGGCCGGCACTCTCCTCGGCGCCATGCCCCGCTTCAAAGAGCAGACAGGTTTTCTGTAAAAATGGCTCCTGCACACCTCTAGGCATGACGCTGCAGGTGGGCGCGACCCTTTCAGAGAAGCAGCCTGGAAGCCTCTGTCAGTGCTGGGGTCGCTGGGATCACATCGGGGTCACCAAATGAAGGCACACCCCTGCACGCTCACTCCAGAAAAAATACAACCTGCTAGGCAAAAAAGCCCCAAGGTACTGCTTACAAGAATAACAAGTATTTATTTCTACAAAATACAACTGCATCAGCAAAGGACTCTGCTGCCGGCGAACGTTCTGCCAAACTGGGGATATGCAGCAAGCTAAAAGGACACCCTGGCATCATCAACATCATCACTACATACAGTAAAAACCAGCGAGACTGGTTGGAGCGACCTTATACATGGGCGGTCCACTCCATAGGGGATTTTAGGCCATTGGTCCCAGCCTTCTTGTCCGGCACCATCCACGTGAGTGCTGCTGGGCTCATCATCCATGATAAAACAGGGCCTAACAGGCAATTACTTATTCTGAAACCAATGCTACTCTATCACTGTAATGATGTACCTGGCAGACACAGAGATGGGTCCAGGGAGAGAGCCAAGGTCATATCAACTTTCATACTTCACTCACTCCCAGATGCACCAGCAGCCTCCAAGGTCCTCCACTCTCATTTTGAGCTATCATTTCATCCATCCCTGGCACTTCACAGCACACATCACATGACTCAAACGTGAAGGCAAGATAGCCTTGCTTTCTGATGTTTCTGATCGATCAATCTTACAGCTTTATTGTCGGTGGTCTACGCCTGGCTGGCCCTGTGATATGTGGGGGTTTTGCGATCAAAGCATAGGAGGGCTGTAACTCTAACATGTGGGGTGTTGGTGCTGAGGGGTCATGCTATCTGTATCGTGGAATGGTAACTGCCAAGAGGTGCTCTGCCCCCTTCTCGTGGCTTTGCAGAGCACATTATTTCCAGGTGTCATGAGAACAGGGTTATAGAAGATTTGGAACAGATGGAGGTCATAACGTGCCGATCCGCAACAGTTCAGAGGTGCATTCTAGTCTTTTTCCTCCTTTTCCTATATCCGGGTTGTTGCTCCGCCCACTCGGAGCGCTGCAACTCTCGGAGTACCCTGCTCTGTTTCTGCCCGCTAACTCTTCTCGCCTTTGTGTGGAAAAGTGATTCTTGTATCCTGCTACCTTGTTTCTCCCTTTAGTGCACTGTTGCTTGCCCTTTATATTCCACATTTTTCCTTTCTTTACCGTTTCAAACGTTATTTACCCTTTTGCATGCGAAACGTTTCTGTTTGCTGTTGGTTTTTCGTCTCGTCCGCCTCGGACTCACCGTCCCTCTGGTTCACATCACCGGATTGTCATCGCCCTTGACGCCTTCTTCCTGCTTGGTAAGTTTGGTTCTTAATACTATTCTGTTCTGAGTGAGCCGTGACTTTCTCTCCTGTTAGCCTCCCTTCCGCCTCATGGCTCGCACTCTCTCTCTCTACTCCTCCCGTCCGGTCGACCTCAGCCATTCGGGTTGCTTTCTACTCTGTTCGCTTAGGTCCTCTGTCTCTTCTGTATTCTTGCTGCTCCACAGTCTTTGGACTTAACCTTGTACCCCCCGCCCACGGTACACCTGACGTCTGCTTCATTCCCGTCTGGGTGCCTTCCTCATCACATCAGGGGAAGGCGAGTTTCCAGATTTGCTTGCTTGGAGCCTATTTCAGCTGGAGCCAGTATCCACGGTCTACAGAATTCATTCTTCACTCTGATTGCGGAAACCAGCAGTCCGACACCTTCTACATCCCCCAGCCTTGATGAACTTACTAGACACTGTGGACGATCATTCTGGATATCTAAAGAAGGTTTTTTTTGCGCCATCAGGCTTTTTCCCTGATAAGGGCTGCACAGGGAGTTTGGCCCATTGTTGGTACTGTTCAGTAGTCCAACAAAAGTGGCGAGCTCCCGGAACAGACCCTATCTCTTCACCAAGAAGGGGTCTCCCGAAGAAAAGCTTCCTACTCCTTCCACTTCAGACGTCTCTACCAGCGACGAAGACACGCAGGTGAAACTACCCGAAGGTGACACCAGGGCACGAAGGTCTAGAGCCTCTGAGACAATGGCAGGCTTATAACTCGCTGAAGCTTAATCGTGGTGGGGGTTATGTCTGTGTGGGCCATGCAAATCTAATACTAACACATTTGGAGCTTTTTGCCGCTCTTTGCCTATGTTCACAAAAGGCTGCCAACAACTAAGATGGTGTTTACACTCGCCTCTATTATATAGCTCCTCATGCATGCACTATGTGATCATACACTCTTTTGTGTGTGCACCCACCTCCCCCCTGCTCCCGCAATGTGTGGTTTGTGGTTTGATTCTCATTTGGAATTGCTTAGGGGGGTGGGAAGACCATCTTTCAAACCCAACAACTTAATAGTCCTTATTCTCGTTTCTAGCCATTTGGTGGTGAGTCTGCATGTGTGAAACTACTTCTCTTGCTTCGTTTGGATGGATTAGCATATGCAGAATTACACTTCTTGCTTCTCTTGGAATGTCTTTGGGAGAGGCCGATGTTTCGCCTTTATATGGTTTGACGTTGTGTAGATGTAGCCATGCTCTCCGCCCCTTCAATTTCACTGCAGTTGGGCTAGCTTCCTCTACTTCAATGCGGGGCATACTCCAGCTGCGTATGAATTTGCACACTAGCACTCAGTCAGCCTTGGAGTTTTCAACAAATCTTCCTTTTCATGAGATTGATTGTCTTTGTTACTTCTTTTTTACCCCTCCCTTCTGTTCTTTATCTGTTGAGACGTAAAAGAAACACTTGCAATCATTGTTATTAACTAATCGTGCATCGCTTCACCTAGTGCCTTCGCTACACTATGGGTGTCAGTTTTTACTCTAGTCAGGGGAGTCAATGGTGTTCTCATACAGCATCCAGTCGCCAACTCATGAGGAGTTAGATGGTGATCTGAACCAGGCTGATTTCTTAGGGCATATATATCAAGGGGCAGGCAATGTAGCCACCATTTTCAACTTGGCTATGCGCTCTTTCAACAATCCATTTAACCTCTCACAGATGCCATTTGCCTGTGGGTGATAAACAGAGGAAAATGCATGTTTTGTACCTAACATAAGTACTATCTGCTCAAAAATTTCATTTACAAAGTACGGTCCATTGTCAGACCGTAAAACTTTGCAAACACCTCATGTACAAGCAACCTGGCAGCACATGGGGCATCAGGGTGTATGCATGGACCTGTCTCTATCCATCTAGATAAAGGACATACTACGACCAGCAGATATCTACAGCTGTTGTATGTCTGTAGCATATCTACATAATCTATATGCAAATTCTGAAATGGGCCTTTGGGTCTAGGAATTGCTCCTCTTACTGTACAGGTGTGCCCTGAACTGAATTTCTGGCACACTATGCAATTCATAATGAACTGTGCCACATGCTCCAGGAGATTTGGTAAGAATAATTCTTCTGCAATTGTTACAGTTAGACTCTCTGGAGATGTGTGGGCTGGGTAGTGAAGCTGCTCCAGCGCTATTTTCAATAATGCTAGAGGCATAACTGGCTTTCCAGTGCTATCCTGTCGCCAAATTGCCTAAGTGGGGGATAAAGAACACCCATGCTTTCTCCATAAATCCTTTTCTTCTTGTGGAGCTCTACCTTGTATTTCAATTAACTGAACAACAGACAGCATGTTAAAGCCCTCCTTTGCTGGCATGTATAGTCCTGTCATTTGTTAAACATCTTCTTTCTCTAAACTAGATATGGGTGGATAATAGGCTGCTTTTTTGGCCTCTACATCTGCAGCTTCGTTTCCCCAGGAAATTAAGTCTGCTTGTTTTGAATGTGCTGAGCATTTTTTTAGGACTGCTATGGTCAATGGAAGACTTAATGCCTCTATAAACCTATCCAATTTTGCACTAGAGCACCGTCTGCGCGGTGGAAGCCTCTCTTTTTCCAGTGTGACAAGCCTTTGTGTACAGCAGATGTCACATAGGCAGAGTCAGAGTACACATCACTTCTTCATCCTCAAAGCTCTGCAGCACTTCCATGAGCAGCACTAATATTCTGCAGCATGTGCTAAATAATTCGAAGACAGTGGGCCTCATTATGACTCCTGCAGTAGCTGTGCCGGTAAAAATATCACGGCTGTCGCCGTAGTCATTTCATTCTCGCCGCCCGGCAATGGGCACGTACCGGGCATTACAGCCCCGGCGATCGCACTAAGTCCCCATTGCCGGGCGCCGGAAAAAATTACTCCCCATTCCCACTAGAGCCCGAAGGCACCCGCTTGCAGAACTCGGAGTATGTCGGTCCAGTAACAGTTGTTACCAGACCGGCATACTTATAATGACACCCAATATCATGCTCGTTACTACTTCAAATTCACCTTCTCTGTTCAGTTTCACTACCACTGCTCCTGTATGCCTTTCCCAGGTTGTCTGGTCAATTTTCGAAGAACCATCAGTGAAAACAACTTCCCCCCTCCCAATAGCATTTTCTCTAACTTGAGGGATTTGATTATAATTCTCAATATACGTTGTGCAATTATGTACATAGTCATCCTCTCCTACTGGATCTGCTATACACGTTGCTGGATTCACTGTCTTACATCTAACAATTTTAATCGGAGGGTTGGAAATAATCCCCTCATACACCAAATCTCTTTGTGTGGTCAATGTTCTTTTGGGCATCTCTAAAATCGCAACTAATGCATGCTCTACAAATAGCGTTACTGAACACCCCATCATTATACTTGAAGCGTTTTCAATAGCAAATGCAGAAGCAGCGCAATATTACTCACAGTGATAATGTTCCTTCATTACTGGATCTAGAATCCCACTATAATATGTCAATGGTTTGTGTCATGTCCTAATGTTGTCTTCTGTGTAAAAACTGCTGTCATGACTTCTTCATTCGAATGGGAGAATAAATAAAACTTTTCATTGTAATCTGGGATCCCCAACACAGGGGCTGTACTAATTGCTTTTTTCAATTCTTCGAACCTCTCTGTCATCTTATCTATCCATGTTATTGTACTTTTATCTACCTGCGCTTCTTTGAGCTCTTTTAAAAGTGGTGGAATGAGTGTACTGTAATCGAAAACCCAAGCCCTGCAATAATTGCATAGGCCTAGAAACTGTTGCATTTCCCCTCACTGTTTTAGGTGCTATGGTTTTCATGATTGCTTCTGCTCTTTCAGGTGTCTCTTTTCTAGGGGTGTACTGAAATTCGGCTTCAAGTAAGTATTCAGCCGAATTCCAGCATAAAATTAGGTATTCGGCTTCAGGGAAACACTCATCTTCAAAGTTATTGTGGAAGGAGCTGTGAAGGGCACCGCATGTTGCGCCTCTTTCTGAACTGTGTATGCATGTCGTGTGTGATTCACTTCAATGCCTCCTTAACTTGAGACAGCTCAAGGTGCGTATAGGGCATTCCTCTGGATGGGTGCCGTTTCTGAACTTGTCTCCTGTGTAGGTGCTGAGCATTCCCATTTGAGCAAGCCCTTTAAAAAACAGCTGTGCCAATTTAAAGTGAGGGCAAAGACAGAGCTTGTTTTGCCAGCAGCATTAACTGGTAAAGTAAAGATAATGCTAGATTACAAAAGTACTCCATAAAGCCGGCAGAAAGGTAGACTCGTGTTGCACTAGGAAAGTTTAGGCCGGATCAACGCTAGCAAGGTGGCAAGGACCATTTTGGATTTATATATATCTTATTTCGTGATAGTTCAGTGGGATCAGTGCTACGAAACAGAAAATCAGTGCGTGTAGAAGGGAGGGCAATACCAAACCCAATCAACATTTAACGCGCATGCAGCAATGCTTTCAGGAGCTTCAGTAGACTGTTTGCATTCTGGCACAGGAGATGTCCAGCATGGCTGTTTTAGCACCCCCTCCATCTCCTCCATCACAGGGCTGAGCCCCCCCCGCAGCTTGCAGGCTTGGTGCTGTGTATCCATGTTTGCTTGAACAGCGAGACAGCTAATTAGGCACAATCTGAGAGAAAAGTCCCTCGCCGGGCTCAGCACCCAGGCCCTGGATGCGGCCACATGTTAACAAGTGAGGAGAGAGGATGAAAGCCCCTCGCCTGCAGGAGAACCTGCCCAGCAGCCCACAAAATTCCCTGCCACTGCTGGGCTGAATGGGAGACCCCCGAGGACTTGCCCCAGGCTGCCCCTTGTTCAAAACACAAAAGAACCCATTTATGGGATACACAACTCTGCGGGGACACTTGCAGTTGGCCACAGCAGCACTGGCATTAACATAAAGTCTCAAGGCGATTTTATTTTTTAGAGAAACCTTATATTTGATTTTCTTTTATACCACATGCTTGTACACACACACACACACACACACACTCAAATCTGGCCTATAGGGCAACATTGAAAGGAATAGTATGAAGGGTCAGTGTTGGACAGTTGAACCCCAAATGCACTGCAACACTGGCAGTTTGGACTAATCTAGTTTAAAATGCACAATTTTGCATTACTGCCGTTTATATTGTTCACTGCTGTCATTTTCGGTGTTCAGATGCCAACATTTCCTCAAAATTGTCCCAGCAATTTTCTTGGCTTTGGTTCCCAGATCTGAATTTTGTCTCAGTCGGACGCTGTTTGTGTCTTATCTTTTAAGTGTTAACAATTTTGGTATGTAACGCATCTGGAAAATAATCATCTTCTTGTGTGTCAAAAATCACACAATTCTAAAAAAGCAGAGGTGCCAGGATTTATATTAGAAAATAAGTCCATGTCACAGATGACCATTAGCCTCTGATTATTCATAATGTAACGACTGATAGAGCTTTATACCAGTTTATAGGCACTGCAATGATCAGCCAGCATTGCTCATTGTACTCAATTTATCATTCATAAGAGGAAGAAGATTTGGCAAAAGCCAACCAATTGGGCAACTGATGTTGTGCAGCATCATCTTCACAAGGTGAGCACATTCCGCTTGGGGCATCAGCCCAGACATTTAAGACCATAAAGGATTGTGCGAGCTGTAGTCTTGGATAATGTCCATTTAACACTCTGTGCCTAACCATGATGCACATATGTGTAAAATGAAAGTGCTCACTGAATAAATAAGTATCCCTGTGATACACAGTCACCAAAGCATTCATAACTCCAGTCTCCTCTCTTCATAGCCGTCAATTAACCCTTGTCTTGCTACGCATTGCAAGCACAAACAAGTTGACACACTGGGCCTCATTTCGAGTTTGGAGGTAGCCATGCCCTTAGTAAGGACATGAATGCCTCCAAACTCGGGTCCGGGTTCCCTGAATGGGGAATTACCGGGCCATTCCAACCTAGGAGGGCCCAGTATTTTGCCATTCAGGGAACCCGGACCATCCCAATTCCCATTTATAGGGCTCAATGGGAATGGGGATGATGCTAACAATGGGCCTGTTATTAACGGGCCCATTGTTAGCATGCTGGTCCCCTCGTGGGACCCGCAAAGGACGTCTGGTCTGACCATAAGTCCCGAGTGGGTCCCGCGAGGGTCATAATAAGGCCCTCTCACTTGTTCCTCCATCTCATTTTTGCTGGGGCTAGAGACCAGATTGGGTGGTGTGGGGGAGGTGGTTGTTTTTTTTAAACAATTGCTCTGGTCTACTATTTTCCTGTGATCACCTGCCCCAACCAATACTACATTTAATTAATCTTTTTATAGCGTGCTTAATACCAGAGGCCAGTCCCTAAGCACGCGACCAGGATTCAAACCTGTGTTGTCTTGCTTCTAAGACAAACACCTTGCCCCTGAGCTATCGTCCGAGCCCCTGGTCATCCCCACTTACTTACCTAGATGTTACGCTCACCTGGTCTCTGCGGAGGCATTGGGGGACAGTTGCAGCCCTCCCGGGGATGAGGTCACTCTGTTCCGACTTCGCCCTACGTGCTGATGTGGTGACTGGTGGCAACAGATGATGCTGCTCGGGACTGCTCCTGCATGGAGAATAGGGGGCGTGAGTATGCCAGCTTGTGTGCCTGATCCCTTTCCAGGCCCCTTCTCCCAAACCGTGGTACCCGTGGGATGCGCTGTCCCTGGAAAGCTCACCTGTTGAGTTTTGGTGAGCACTCAGTCCTGCTGCTTCTGGCAGGGGCGCTTGTATGATCTGGACCGAGTTCCTTCACTGGTCCCTTGCACGTGGTAGTCCAGTCCTGCTGCTACTAAGTCACTATACTTCAGGTAAGTGTTCCTGTCTGCCTTTGTCTTTCCTCGTCTGTTTTTGTTGTATTGTAAAGTTTGTTGTCTTGTATTGCTGTCCGTTCCACTGTTGGTGTTTGCTCTTTTGCTTTCTTCCCTTGCGGGTGATGTTGCCGGCCCGGCAGAAGCTGCGGAGCTCGAGGCGGCAGCCAGAAGGAACGAGGAACGAAGCTGCAGCGGTACAGTAGCTGGTAAATTGTTAACTATGGGGCGTGCAGTGTTCAAATGCGGTGCGGCCCTAGGACGGATGTGCTAACCTTGTCTTTCTTCTTCTTCACAGGGTCCGAGTTCGTGGATGCGGAGTGCGGAGTCAGGATCAAGATTACTGGATGTCAGGAGATGAGTCTGTAGATGAAGCGATGAAGCACCGCTTTCCTGGAGGTGAGTATGCAGGAGAACGCCTGGTTTCAAAGGTAAGTAAACTGGTCCAAGCGGCGGTGAGTGTCACATTGCACGCGAGTGCACAGTAATGCGAAGCACCGGCCTTAAGGATGGAGCAGCTTATATAGCTGAGCTTCTGAAGCCATGCCCACCAAGTTCAGCCTGCCTGCCACACCCTGCCACGCCTGATGAGTCAGCACATGAAGACCAGGCCTAGGGAGCCACACCCGAAGAGTCAGCACATGAGGATGTTCTCTGGAATAAAGGCTTTCAGCTCCTGGAAAGTTCTTGTAAAAGAAAAGCACTCCTGCACTGAAATAAAGTGTTCCTGCTCACATTTCTATATGAGCCTGGCACCAAAGGCGCCAGGACTGAGTCCAGCCAGGGCCCCTGTGTTTATGGGTCACAAAGGGACATAAGTGAGTCAAGTGACCCATTGCCCCATCACTAGATGGTGTGGTTTTTGTGTTCTGGGGCCTGTGGCCATGACAGCACTCACCCTCAAGGCCCCTCTCATGGGTGGTTTCCCCCCTGGCCCTGGTCTAGTGGGGTTATTGTGGTGGAACTTCCTGATTAATCGTGGAGCGTGGACATGCTCACTGGGTTCCCAGGTCCGATCTTGGGGTCCATAACCTTTCCATTCTATAAGGTAGTATAACTTGGACCGGACCATCTTAGAGTCTAAGATCCTTTTAACTTCGTATTCTGGTTCTCCTTCAACTATTTTGGGATCCGGTGGAGTATTGATCCATGTACCTGGTCTCAATGGTTTAAGGGGGGAGACATGAAACACCGGGTGGATCCGCATGTGGGCCGGTAATTCTAATTTCATGGCCGCAGGGTTGATCACAGCCTTGATAGTGTAGGGTCACAGATATCTGGGACGGAAAGCCCATGGTCCTTTCAGGGGGATGTTTTTGGATGCTAACCAAACCTTGTCTCTGACTTGGTAGTTGGGAGCTTCCCTTCAGTGTCAATCCGCAAACTGCTTCTATTTCTCTTTAGCTCTGTCAAGATGCTCTGCTGCTTGCTTAAAAACCTGGGTGATGGTTTTGTGTAAGGTCGTTACAGCGGGCATTTCTAATGATTCGAGTGGGTCGAAAACGGATGTCCATGGATGTTGTCGTACACTATGTAAAATGGGCTTTCTCCCGTACTGGTGTGAATGGAGTTGTTACATGCATATTCTGCTAACCAAAGTATGTCCTTCCAGGTATCCTCGGTTTGTTGCAGCATAAACCTTATGTATTGCTCGAGGGTCTGGTTAGTCCATTCGGCCAGTCCATCGGTTTGGGGGTGATGGCTTGTAGATAACCAGAGGTTGATTTTGGCAATTTTACAACACTTTTTCCAGAATGCAGAGACAAACGGAGTTCCTCGGTCTGATGTCAATATTGATGGGAACCCGTGTAGCCGGACGATCTGTTCCAAAAACACGGTAGCCAGAGTAGAAGCAGTTGGGAGACCTTTCAGGGGAATAAAGTGGGCAATTTTGGAAAACAGATCTACGACGACTAAGATGGTATTGTATCTGTTACAGGAGGGAAGGTCTGTAATAAAAATCCATTCATAGTGTATGCCAAGGTGCTGGGGGTACTTCTAAAGGACGTAGCAGACCTGCAGGACTTTGTTTTTGGGGCTTGTGTTGTGCACAGGTGCCACAGGTTGCGATGAACTGGGCAATGTCCTTTCGTCCAGTTAGCCACCAGTACATTTTCTTTATTTCAGCTTGGGTTTTAGCTATTCCTGGATGCCCTTCTACTAATGAATCATGATAGTTTGTGATGATTTAATTCTGTAATTTCTTATCCGGGATGTACAATCGTCATTGGTAGTATGGTAGGTTGTCCATGATCGTATACCAGTCTCCCTTCCCTAGCCATTCCTGTTGCGCTGGTGGACTCATCAAGTGTGGCAGGTCAGATTTTAAGTTGTCTAGAGTGGTGGTTGCGGCAATCATGCCTTGGATTCGTCCTTCAGGGATGATGGCCACAGGGTCTTGTGTAGTGAATGCCTCTTCTCCCTCACTCATGCGAGAACGGGCGCCCGCTTTTCCATTGCGTACTCCAGGTCTATAGGTGATGACGAAGTCGTTTTCCGCAAAGAAGAGAGCCCAGTGGAGTTGGTGTGATGATTGCGCTTTAGCGGTCTGCAGATATTGTAGATTGCGATGATCCGTGACGACAGTGACTGTATGTCTGGCTCCAAGAAGATAATTTCTCCAGGCTTTGAACGCTGCCTTAATTGCTAGCTGTTCTTTATCAGTGATTGCATAATTCAATTCAGGGGCTGAAAACTTGCGAGACCAGAATGCCACGGGATGCAACTGACCTGTTTCGGGGTCTCATTGTGACAGGACTGCTCCCATTGCTATGTTGGAAGCATCAGTTTCGACCATATATGGTAGTTCGGGTTGAGGAGGCTGTACAAGAGGGCGGAGTGACCTCTGACGGGCCCATGGGATCAGAGCTCACCCTTGAGTACCTTAAGACGAGATAGCTGCACCTTGAGGAGGATGGGGTGCAGGATTCTCTTACTCCAACACCAATCAATAAGGACAACTCAAATGGTTTGGCAAAGGGAAGTCCGTTTAATGACAAGTACAAAAAACGGGGAAACATTAGGAAATCATCAGTGATGCGATCGCCCGTCTCGCTTCAACTTTCCCAATCTTCATTCAAACAGCAATTTTTATAGGCAATATTCGTCATCATTGATGTGTAACACTCGAAAGTTTGCCATGCAAGTCTATTTGTTGGAAAAGGTAACTTAAGTATAGGTACTATAACTGTATATGGTAACGGGGTGTGAGGATGGGATAACTCTTATCGGGTGGGTGTCTACGCCGATCCCTCTACATCACTCGTGCTGACGTCACTACAAGTACGACATCTCATTGGTTCTACTAGCTATAGGACCCTAGATTATTTGGTCCATTGCGATTGGGTCGGTTACACCCCTCGGCATAAATCTCCACTTTAATTAGCAGCTTGCAGAATGGTTACCCAGATGTGGCATGCCCCAAGATTCACCCTGCCTCCGTTCCATCAATCAGTACTTTAGGGCTATGTGTCAATTAGTTTGCTGAGGATGGCCTCAAAAGTGTAACTTCTTATCAGGATAACTTATGACATCCTCTGGTGTTGGGTGACATCAGACGTTGGTACCTCTTCGCGCTTGGCTGGTCACGTGTCAGTACACCGTGAAGCTGCTTCATTTTCCATACATTTGCGTATTTGATTCTCTCTTAGGCCTCGCCACCTGCCTGGGCCTCCTTATCTCGACCTTCACGGGCAGTATGCTATGCTCTTAAATTTCGATTCTTCGGAGTTGCCACTCTCCTCCTTTCCTTGGGTTGACCTCGAATTCCTAGGCATGAACTGCTTCTTGCTAAGTTTCGATTCCGCTCCTCCATCTGGCTTTGTGCTGGTATATGAATCCTACCATCCTGGGCTTAATTCTGCTTTCATGTAAAGTGGAATGCAATAATATAATGTGCTTCATTGAGGTAGATATATATATATATATATATATATATATATATATATATATATATATATATATATATATATATATATATATATATATGTATATATATATATATATATATAGTTGGTGCTTGCCACTCTATTCTTCTACTAAGCATAGCCAGCCGTACTGTTTTCTTAGCTTCTTGTGTTACAAGCCTATGTACAGGTGTTAGCTGGTTGCATACTTTCATCCTGCTTTATGGTTACGTTTCTTTATGTTTCGACATTGTCTCTTCTTCTATGTCTGTGATATCTTTGTTCTTTACATTTCGTCCTTGTGTGTCATCTTTGATTGTCGTTTATGTTCATTCTGTACGTCTGTCCGGGCTCTTGTGTCATCACCATTTGCCTTCCATCAAGGTCCTTTGGGTCTCTTCTGGGAAAGTCTGAAAGTAGTCTTCATGTCAAGCCAGCTGTTGGTACAGTTGTCTCAATGGGTACCGTGCTGCCCATGGTTGTCTGGTTATTGGCACTTCAACAGGTATTTTTCTTCTGATGGGCACTGAGGAGAGCCCCAGTGTGGCTCTTTGTTAGTTTATTTGCTCCTCATACGTCACATATCTCGGCGAGTATGTTCCTGGTATTTCAAAATGGGTGACTGGAGTGCAAGCCATATCTGGGACCTCCTCTACAATCCCCCCTCTGGTCGGTTCATCGACCACTTCTGCTTCCTCCTTTGTATTCACCTTGCTTGGTTCTTCTGTATTCATTTCTTCTTCATCTTCTGTGTTTGTACATGATGGTGTGAAAGAGTGTCTCTTTGGAACCCAAATTTTTATCACTCCTTTCAAACTTCCTGCTGTTTTTACATGTTCGTCTTTGTTCCAGGTCATTAGCTGGAATTGTGCATTTGGGCTACAATAAATCCATTTTCCTTCATACTTTCTTTGTTTCCTGGGATACACAAATTTTGTTCCTTCTGGCGCATATTCGCTGGCCTTCATAAATTCTCTTATTTCTTCATCACTCAGGTCTCTGGGCTTCCATCCTGGTTTGACATTGATTATGATCTTCATCCCTATGGCTTTCTTCGCAGTTGTCTGGCATTGTGAGATAATTATCTTGATAATACAAAATCCTAATAGTATCATCAATAGCATGGCTCCCAGGAACTTGAATATGTTTGCCATCCATTGTGGGAACCATGAGAAAAGTGTTCCAAACCAGCTGTCATCATCAACTTCGTCAGTTTCATCGATCATCTGGTTCTGTAGCTTCGTTAGCATCTCTATGGCTTCTGTCAAGGTTCCATTTTCTTCGTCATGGGAAGGTATAAATGTGCAACATGATTCTCCGATTTTTGCACAAACTCCTCCATCCATCACTGTGATCATGTCAAGCACATGTCTCTTCTGTAGAGTCATCAGTCGGATTGCTCTTAACTCTTCCTTGATTGCGTTGAATCCCTTTATTGTCGAGTTGATGGTTTGCAGTAATTCCCATCTGGTGATTTGCAACCACTTAGTATTTGCTCCAAACTAGAATCTTGGCATGATGATCGTTGTGAACACAGATGAGGTGAGGCTGAAGAGCCTGTGCTCATATGGGATTGCATGAAATGCTTCTTCTGATTTGGCAGAAAAGTGATTTTCTCTCTTCCTTCGGGACATCAGTTCCACAGATCTCCTTTTCCTCAGGTGAGCATCTGCTTTCGGGAAACTGTCAATATTCAGGTCACTTTTCGGGATCACTAGTGCAGGAACGTGGACGTTCACTATTGTGCATATGCCTCCCCAGTTTTTTTGGCAGTCTTATGTATGCTTTGGATCCACACGCCCAGTAATGATCCATAATTACTGCGATTCGATGCGTCATTCCTGGAGCCTCAAAAATGTGTCCACAGTTCTGATTCTCTCCCATCTTCCTCATGCCATTGTTCCTGAAGCACAATTTTGGGCTTTCCAGTGGCACTATCTGCAGGGGTCCTCCTATGTCTTCAACCCATGTCAGGAATCTTGTGAGTTTTGTCAATAGAGGTTTTCACAACCTCTGTGAGTTCTCTATTGCTTCCTTATATGCTCCATATACCATCCATGCTCGGCAGATCCCCACTCCTTCTTCCCATCCGTTTGGTGAAAGCACTGTTGCCCAAATCTGCATTTGGCCTCTGTTCTTCCAATTTTTTGCCTCTTCTGGATTCCTTGGACATTTAGCTTTGTGTTCACTTCCCATCTGATTGCTGCTCCTTTAACTCCAGGCTTCTCATACCTGATCACATGATTCCTTGTATGGGCTCTGTTTCTCATCTTAATGTCCTGTATATAATCGTCTTCATCGGGGTAATTTGTCTAGGTTTCCCATATCAATGAGGCGTCTCTCCCCATAAACTGTCCTCTGGTGTTGCACATTGCCACGTGTGAAAGACAGTGTGCTGTTGGGACATCGATTTCTACAGCCACGAAGATCTTGGATTTCCCCATGCTGTACGGTAGGAGTGCACAAATGAAGCATTCTCCTTCTGATTTCCTTCTTCCAACTTCTTTCATGTGCTGGTACCAATGTTGTTTCCTAGATGTGCTGTGCTGTCCAGGCAGTCATTCAGTTCACTGTTATCTTCATGCAGGCTCCTCTTGATCCTTAGTGTCTTCCTGTAGTTTGCTATAACTACATCTCTAAATGCGTCTGTGTGGCTTTTCCTTGCTGGAGAACTCTCTGGCATTCTGGTCGATGGAGCAAGTTTCCTTATCTGCATCGGTATGGTAGGTGGAGGTTTCACAATTCTCTCCTTCTCTTCTTGCATTCTTTTCCTGCCCTCTATAAGTGCCTTTATTAGCCACCGGCCTGTCACCGGCCCAGTGTATGGCTGCATATTGGGCCTGGTACTTGTTCCTTGTGTTGGAATTTGTGTGATTGTCAGTACAGTCTCTGCGGTTTTCTTTTTCAGTTCCTCATGCCGTTTCTTCGCTCTAGCTATAAACGGGAATAAGTGATTTATTAACATTTGTGTCTTTGCAGTGAATTCTCCTACAGCCGCTTCTGTCTTTTTAAGGGCTTTTGTCAAGTCTTCTTTCGTTGGCTTTTCTCTTTATTTTTCTCGGTTTCTCTCATTATTTTCCAGGGCTGGTTGTTCGGTAGGCAGTCTCGTGCTCTTGATTGCCTTCGATTGAGGTCCTGTGGCCATTGACACATGCCCTGGTTCGTGTGCATTCAGTGTGTGAGTGCGTGTTGTTGTCTATGTTTTCATTCATTCCGTGCTGACCCTGTCTCCAGCTCTTCTTTTCATTCGTTACCTCAAGTGTGTATGTGTCACTGTTAATTACATTCATTTTCAGTTCCTTTACTTTACCATCGGATTTTCTCGGGACTGGTGTTCACGAGGAGAGGAATTCACTGACGGGCCCATAGGTCAGCGCTCACCCTCAAGAACCTGTAAGACAAGATAGCTGCACCATGTGAGGACAGGGGGTGCAGGATTCACTTACTCCGACACGACTCAATAGTGCGATCACCCGTCTCACTCCGACTTCCGCAAACTTTGGTAGAACAGTAATTCTTATAGGCTAACATAGTCATCTCTGACGTCTAATTTCTATAAAAAATCATCATGCAACCTAATTGGTTAGGAAAGGTAACTTAAGTATAGGTGCCATATCTGTATAGAGAGATAAAGCATGTGAATTGGATAACTCTTATCAGGTGGGCGTCTACACCCATCCCTCTACCACACACATGATTGACGTCACTATGAGTACGACGTCTCATTGGTTACAGTGTCTATAGGACCCTAGATTACATGGTCCATTGTGATTGGCCAAGTTACACCCCTAAACATAAATCTCCACTTTAATTAGCAGCATGCAGAATAGACACCCGGGTGCCTAGTGCCCCAAGATTCACCCTTCCTCCTTTCCATCAATCAGTGTTTTAGGGCTATGTGTCAATTAGTTGGCTGGGTATGGCCTCGGAACTGCAGCCTCTTATCAGGAAAAGTTATGGCATCCTCGGGTTCTGGATGACATCAGGCGGTGGTACCTCTTCGCGCCTGGCTGGTCACGTGTTGGTTCACCGTGAATCTTCTTCAGCCTCTAGCTTTTTGCGCATTTAATTCTGTGTCAGCCTAGCCACCTGCATGGGCCTCTCTTATCTTGACCTTCACGTAGGTCAATTTGCTCTCTGTAGGTTTGTTTGCTCTTCATACGTCACATACCTTGGCGAGCGCGTTCCCGGTAACTCGAAATGAGGGGAAGGGGTGCAGGCCATGTCTGGGACTTCCTTTACACTCCCCCCTCTGGTCGGTTCATCGACCACTTCAGCAACCTCCTTTGCATTCATTTCTTTTGCTTCTTCAGTGTCCTGCTCATCGTCCTCTGTGTTGGTACATGATGGTGTGAACGTGTGTGCCTTTGGAGTCCATATTTTTATTACTCCCTTTAAACTCCCTGCTGTCTTCACATGTTCATCTTTGTTCCACGTCATTAGCTGACATTGTCCATTTGGGCTGCAGTAGATCCATTTTCCTTCATACCTTCTTCGTTTCTTAGGGTATGTGAACTTTGTTCCCTCTAGTGCAAATTCGCTGGCCTTCACAAACTCCATGATTTCTTCATCTGTAAGGTCTCTAGCGACCTGCATGGGCCTCTCTTATCTTGACCTTCACGGATGGCCTGATATGCTCTGTAGTTGGAGTCTCGTGAGCTCATGCTCCGTTACCAGACATTTGGTCGAAAAAAATTGGTCGACCAGACAAATGGTAGAACCAATTTGGTCGAAAACCAAATGGTCGAATTTATTATTTTTTTTTTTTCACCCCTTTTTTTTTTTTGGGGGGGGGTCCCTCAACCCCCTTTTTTTTCTAAAAAAACCTTTTTTTTAAAAAGGAAAAATAAATATATAATTAAAAAAAAAAATTCGACCATTTGGTTTTCGACGAAATTGCGTCGACCAAATGTCTTTCGACCAGTTTTCGGTCGACCAAATGTCTGGACACCCTCATGCTCTCCTCCCCTTCTCTGGTTGACCTCGTTTTCCTAAGCATGAGCCGCTCTTTGCTGAGTTTCGATTCCGCTCCTTCTCCTGCCTTTGGCTGGGTTTCGAAACTTAGCCTGTCAGGCCTCTGGCCGCCTGGGTACCTTTCTGCTTTCACAAAATGGATTCACACTTGTATAATGTGCCTTATTGAGGTAGTAATATGGTTGGCGCTCGCCGCTCTATCCTCTACTAAGCATTGCAGGCAGTATCGATTTCTTGGCACCTTGCGTTTCAAGCCTATTTACACGCGTTGAACAGGACGGTTGCTTCCATCTTGTCTCGTAGCACCTTTTCCGTATGTTTTAACATTGTCTCTTCTCTGCGTACATTCCATTCAATTTCGTAGTAACTCGCACTGGCGTGTTATCTTCGATAGCTGCTCTTATTCATTCTCGGATCTGATCAGGCCCTTGTTTCATTTCCACTGGCCTTCCATTAAGGCTTTTGGGGTCTCTTCGTGGACCGTGTGTAGGTACTCCTCATTTCGTATCAGAGGCTGGTATGGCTGTCTAATAGGGTACCGTGCTGCCCAGGGTTGTCTGATTATGGGTGCTTCAACCGGTATGGATCTTCTGATGTATACTGGGCAGAGTCCTAGTGCAGCTCTCTGTAGGCTAATTTGCTCTTCCTACGTCACATACCTTGGTAAGCCCATTCCCGGTACCTCGAAATGAGGGGAAGCAGTGCAGGCCATGTCTGGGACTTCCTTTACACTGGAATAACTATATAGGGTCTGGGTGCTTTTGTGGGATTCATGCGTACATTGTCAGGTGGGTGCACTGAAATTTGAACGCTTCGTGCACCAAGAAAAAATGCAGCTCTGATCGTAAATGACAGCAAAATAATGATAAACACAATGCATAGATACATGATGGTACGGTACGTGAGGCTGCAGCATTTCCTTCCAGAGAAGCAAGGGCGCCCCTCTGCTTGTGGGAGGACCAGGTTACTGTTCTCGGCCCCCATCCCACTCATAACAAAATGTCAATGTTTATTCTTTTCCCCCCAATCCACTTGTTCTCGAACAGTTTATATCATAAAGTGTCTGGTGCTTCGTAAGTGTGCCCCTTCTTGGGGGTGATGATTGTCTCTTGATACAGGATGGAGTATCTTGCTAGAGTATGGAAAAATATATTAGACTAACACTTCGATAAGTCACTTTTACTGCGTATATTAAAAGTAGGTGAGTTCCCAGTCCACCCCCCGAATCTGCTTCAGTGCTGAGGACATGCTGGACACTGTTCAATGTGAAGAAAGGGGTAAAATGGCAATAAAAACAAATAAAGGTGAAGTTCTTGTCTCTGCTCCCCCGATCTGTCCATCGGCGGAAGGTTTCACTGGAATCTCATCATCTAATCTCTCTGAAAGTTGGACAGCTCCACTTGCAGCATGATGCCGTGGAGGAGTGTTCCCATCTTTGCGACGTTAGCTGGATCTCTGATGAAGGTGAGGACGTCAACTTCGACAGGTCTCCCTACCATTTCCGTAAAGTCAGTTACTAGGCGAAAGAGGACGTTGTGAGCCAGTCGGCTGTCCTCTGGTGACAGGGACATTTGTCCTGCCTTGCTGGATTCAGGATTATAGGCTCTTCCCTTGACTTGAACAATGCTTGCACTTTCCTGACAAGTGGATTGCGACCAGATAACTTAGCTTGGTCCACAGCTGGCTCAAGAGTTCAGAGTTTGCTGGATCTCGAATAAACGTGAGCGTGTTGGTGCTTCTCCCGACAATAGCTGGGCACTCCTCTATGATGCGAAAGAAAAGCGTATTGACAAGTTCATCTATAATTGCCTGTGGTGGAAGCATTTGTGTCCTTATCACTGTATTCAGGCAGTCCAATGAAGGCTTCCGCGATGACGGCAAGTAGTTGCCTGATTAGTTTCTTGTTGGCAGGATCTTGGATAAAGTCTGTGACACTGGTAACCCTCCCTACCAGCGACGGATACAATACCAACACTAACTGGGAGTAGGTGAGTACGTCCCCTGTGATGTTGTTTCTGCTGGGGGACACCATAAATTCTGCCAAACAAAGTCTTGATATTCGATGATTCAGGATACTGTGTTTAGCTCTTAAGGTAAAAGTTCTTGATCAATGTCTATTAGAGTCTTTTTTCTCAACAACCTTAAGTGTGGTTCGGTTTTACAAGTTCGTGTCAACAAAACGTGTTGTGGCTTAAATGCGCAATTTTCTTCTTCACCCTCCAACTAGGATGCACAGAGTATCTGTTTTATGTCCTTAAAGGAAATGTCCAATTTAAACCACAATTTGCTCGAGAGTTCTTTGTCTTGGCTTTGCTGCTCATGCTTCATTCTTTCTCGCCATGGATCTCGTCTGCACGTACTGAGGTTCTTCCCCGTTGTCTCTAGTTTCTTCGCGGTGGGGTGCAGCTAGAGGACTTTCTCCGATATAGGGCTTAATGTCATTGAGAAAAATCCATGCTCTCCTGCCTTGCAGTTTTACAGCTGAAGTAGTGCAGTCCTCCATGATGAAAGGGCCATTGAATCTTGGCTCGTCCCACCTCTTCCTCGTGTGGTTTTTTGCTAACACCACATCTCCAGGAAAGACGAGTGGAACACGTAGACCTTGAGCTGGGTCTGTTGTAGCGTCTCCTGCTGCGTTTTGTGCTGTGCTGCACCATTTTCATCGTTGCTGCAGTTGGTCTGAAATTACAGTAAGACTGGATGTCATGCAGTTCAGATATTCTTGTAATTCGGATCCCAGGACCTCTTGGGTTGGCTGGGCATCACATCTAGCTCTGTCTTGAGTGGTTAGGGGAGTATTCATTCTCCTTCCTGTGACTCGTGCGGCGTAAGATGATGGTCGGAGCCTGTTTGGTTCCGAAGAGCATACAATGCCAGTGGAAGGCAGTGCAACCATCCCCTCTTTAGAGTAAGCTTCAACTTGGCTATCCTTTCTTTTAACAAGCCGTTGAGCCTCTCACAGATACCATTACCTTCCAGATGATACGCCGACGAGAACTTGTGCTTTATACCAAGAAACAAGCAAATCTGCTCAAAGACTGAATTTACAAAATGAGCCCCATTATCTGACCTCATAACTTCACACACCCCCCACCTAGGGAACACTTCCCTCACTAGGAATTTGGCTGACAGGTAGAGTCTGGGTGTGTACATGGACCTGCTTCTATCCATCTAGAGAATGGACATACCACTACAATTAATATCTGTACCCGTTGCACACTTGAATCATGTCGACATAGTCGATATGTAGGTGCTGAAAAGGCCCATTTGGCCGGGGGATGACTCCTCCCAGTACTTTTAATGTGTGCCCAGCAGTGAATTGCTGGCAGATTATGCAGTTCACCATAAAGAATGCAACATGCTCTGCTAAATTCGCTATAAACCAGTCTTCCGCGAACGTTGATGCTAAATTTTCTTTTGACATGTGTAGTGGGTGATGCAATTGCTCCAATGCTATTTTTAGTAGGGCTACAGGCATTACTGGTTTACCAGTGCTGTCTTGCCGCCATAATCCATCAGAGGGGTTTAAAGAACACCCTCGACGTTTCCATAGGTTCTTCTCGTCCTGTGGTGCCTCTCCTTGAAGCTCCATTAGTTGCGTTGCCCCATATCGCTATAAGCTTCAGGTGTGGTTCGTGCCACCATCATTCTCTCATGGGTGCATGCCACTTCCACTTCCATAACCATCTCATTTTCTGAGGCCATGCGCTTGGCTTCCGTGTCTGCTGCGTGGTTCCCGTGTGACACGAAATCTGTCCCTTTAGTGTGGGTGGCGCATTTCACGAAAAGGAGGTAGCCCCTCCTTTTCCAGCGCGCTAGTCCTGCGTGCACTGTGGACGTCACATAGGCGGAGTCACTGTACACCATTACTTCCTGGTCTGCGTGATTTTCAATGGCGAGTATCAACGACAATAGTTCTGCAGCCTGCGCTGAATAATGAGATGGTATTTGTGCACTGACGAGTACTTGAAATTCTCTGTTTGCTATGTATTTCATTACGGCAACGCCTGTATATCTTTTTCTGTCTTCTTGGTCAGTTCTCGAAGATCCGTCAATAAAAACAATCTCTCCTCCCACCATGGCATTTTCTTTCACCCTTCTTTCATCATAGCATTCTTCATAGTTCATAGTTTGCACAGTCATGTATCGGCTCTCCTTCAGTGACTGGCTCTGCTATGAATGTAGCTGGGTTCACTGTTTTACATCGAACTATTTTGATCGATGGATTATATATGTTCACTTCATATCCAGAGGCTCTCTGAGACGTCAACGTGCCTTTAGGTTTCTCTAAAATAGCGAATAGTGAATGTTCGACGTATAATGTCATGGAACATCCCATCACAATAGTGGTTGCCTTTTCTATGGCGAACATGTTCGCATGGGAAGTGGCCTCTCATTACTGGGTCCAGGATCCCGCTGTAATATGCCTGGGGCTGTATCCCAATTAAGTTTTTTGAGCGAGCACTGCCGTCATAACGTTGCCATCTGTGTGTGAAAACAGGTAGAATTCCTCTGCATAATTAGAAATCCTGAGAACAGGAGCTGTACTAATCGCTCTTTTGAGTTCAGCAAACCCTTTTTCCATCGACTCAGACCATTCAATCTTTTCCTTTGTCACCTGGGCTTTCTTTAGAGCATGAAGCAAAGGCCGGGTGTATGAGCTGTAATCGAAGACCCATGCTCTAACATAGTTACATAGGCCCAGAAAGCTCTGCATTTGCTTTATCATGTGTGGCTTAGCCATGTTCAATATGGCTCCAGCCCTTTCTGGGGTCCCCTTCTTGCCTTCATGTGAGATCAGCTGGCCGGGGTATAGCACCTCTTGTTGACAATACCTCACCTTTTCCTTGTCAACCTCATAACCTTTCTCAGCCAGTATAGTCATTAACCGAATAGAATCACGTCTGCATTGTTCTTCCGTGGAGCTGCAGATCAAGATGTCGTCCACAGTTACCAGTCAATTGGTCGAAAACATTTGGTCGACAGGACAACTGGTCGACACCATTTGGTCGAATGCCAAATGGTTGAATTTTTTTTTTTACCCTTTTTTTGGGGTTTTTTGGGGGGGTCCCCCCCCAACCCCCTTTTTTTTCTTTCTTTTTTTTTTCCCCACACGAAAACCCACAAAACACATATATAAAAAAAAAAAATAATAATTCGACCATTTGGCATTCGACCAAATGGTGTCGACCAAATTGCAGTCGACCAGTTTGCTGTCGACCAATTGACTGTACACCGTCGTCCACATATTGCAAGACGACACTTTCTAATGCAATGTGGCGTAGGTCCATCTGTAGGACTCTTATTGAAAATGGACAGTGACTCACAGTACCCCTGTGGCAACCTTGTGCTTTTCAGACGCATTTGTCTGAAAATGAATGACGTCAGATCTTGAGAGTCATGATGCAACGGGATTGAGAAAAAGGCATTTTTCAAGTCAATCACCATAAAATATATTGCCTCGATGGGTATGTTGCATAAGATTGTAGATGGATTAGGGACTAGAGGGAACTCGGCTTCAACAATATCGTTTAATGCTCTTAAATCTTGAATTAAACGCCAAGGCCCTCCCTTTGATTTCTTGACAGGATAAATCTCTATATTACATGGTGACTTTGACGTCACCAAGATGCCCTGGTCCATCATGACGGAAACTGTCTTTGCGATCCCCTCATCTGCCTCTCTAGACATGGGGTACTGTCGCGCTCTCAGTAAAATTGCTCCAGGTTTCAGTTTAATTTTCACTTCTCCCACTCCCTTCAGGAGGCCTACGTCATATGGTCCTGTAGTCCATACTGAGACAGGCACCTGGGCCATGTCGTCATCAAGGTATTCCGGATGTATCAGTGCCAACATCATTCTCTGGGGCTCTTATCTTTTGCTCATTTTTACCCAAAATATGAGGCTCACTTCTACCCTCGTCTCTTCTGAGTCTGGTTGTTCTTCAAACAGATCGTCATCGGTGACGTCAGTCACTCGATACCCTTCTTCAATGGCGATAATCACGCACCATTGTCTGCCTTCATCATCGTAGCCTTCGACCAATGCTACTTTCCCTCATACTGCTGCGGCATGTATCGTCAAGGGAAATACTTGTCCCTCCTCTTCATGCGTAGGTATTCTTGGCCGGAATAAAAATTCAGCAGGGGTTCTCATGGACCTTTCTGCAAGACCTGGCAATCCTGCCATGAGCATACGCGTGCCATATGCGAAAACTTCAGGCTCTAATGGTATATCTCTCATGGCTATGTGCCCTCAGTATGCCCTGCTCATTTCGCACACATTTGAATAATGCATTCCTGGAGTGGAGCATACTATGTCCTCCTCCGTAAACGAGATTGTCATGTTCAACCTTGTCATTAAGTCTCAACCCAAAATGTTTACTGGGGTCTGACATGAATATAGTAAATGTGCATTCATTTCGCACTCTCCTACGGAGACTGGGAGTGCGTCTGTAAAGGGAACTCGACTGTGAGCTCCTGTAAAACTCTGAGTGTCTATGGCCTCGCCGGACAAGGAAAACTTGCCTTCATGTATGCACGAGCGTGTTGCACCCGTGTCAACTGAGAAGGGATATTCTTTACCCCCCTATGACGACATTCACCCTAGGTTCCCTATCAGGTTCTGGAGTCACTGATAGGATAGAGCACATCAGGGTTACCAGTGAGCTGTCCTAGTTCATATATAAGTTCAGCCCACTGTACACTTGCGGATTCCCTCCACTCCCTGGGCTGCCTCCCCTTCCGGAGTTTGTGCCTTGAGACGATTGCGGTGGTGCCTGTTGAAATTGCCCTGGAGGCAAATTCCCCATGTTTGGGGGTTGAACCCCTTGCTGCGCACTCTGCTGCACGCCTGGTGCTTGCTGCTGCACTGTGTGGTTTTGCGCATTGCCCTGTTGTGAGATCACAGGTGGATTCGCCGTGCCTGCTCCCATTCCTTGGCTATTCTGCCACACGTCTTGACTTCTGCATGTGCGTGCCAAATGCCCCGTCATTCCACACAGCCAACATAGTGACGGTGGTCGGATTATTTGTCTGTTTGACATATCTGGGTTGCCCATTTGCACGTTTTGAAAACCTCCTTGATTACTATGGAAACCTCCTTGATTACTTTGCCATCCTCTTCCTCTAAATCCTCTTCCCCTCGGGTACTGTCCTACATTACCCTGGTTGTTCTGCTGTGGGTTAGCCACCTGTTGTAAGTTCTGTTCAGCTGGGCTAGTTAGCATGGCTCCTTCGAGAGCATACTTTGATAATTTCTTTTGCACCAGCTTCGCTTCCTCACCCTTTCGTGTTGCCTCCTTTTTCCAATTCTTTACTTGCAACAATCTACAGTAATGTGCGATAGTTAACTGTATTTCTGCCCAAGGTTTAGCCTCAACCCTATTAATTTCTTGAGCTGTTTCTGCACTGGTTCTGGCAACCCTTGGCATAATACGTGGTAAAACACTGGTATAGATTTTGTCCAAGATTCATGTGTTTCGAGCACGCTCGCGTCTTGGAAATTCTGGATATAAATCAATGGATCTTCTGACTTCTTCATTTTGTGAGTCATTGTAGCTACCATATCGGAAGTGTCTGGGTACAGCACTCGTAGCGCTTTCCATACTGCTGCTCTGCAATTATTAAATGGTGCTCCGTCGTGAGCAGTGTTAATTATGGTTACACCACGGTACCCTGCCCGTGTCCACACATCGTCTGCTCTCTCACAAAATATGGCGATCAGGAGACCTTTAATGTCCCCTGTTGCGAGCATGACACCCCCTGTCATTTTTTCTAACTCGTGTATCCACTTCCCGTCTCCCGCTTGTTTTTCAGGTTTTCTCGATCCATGTGTGGCCATGGAATATATTGCGGTCTTGCTCTCCCCTTTTCTAGTAGCGGAAATCGGAATGTGCAGCCTTCCTTCTCTTCTCTCATAGCTCTCCTCTCTATCGCTGGGGTAATATTTCTGCATCGCCACCTGCCTGGCAATGTCCTCAACCTATCTACATAGGCGGGTGCTGACACCCCCCTCTGACCATGGGGTGTTCCATCATGTTGGTCCGACTGTGTGGCAGACTCTGATGTCTTCAGTGCGGACTCACTAGCATCCGACCATCGTACCCCTTTGTCCCTTGGGAGCCGCTTTTCACGCCTTCTCCCTTCTTCATTTGTCTCGCGCTCCGTTTCCTCTCCAGAGTCGGACATTGATTGTTCCAAATTCATGCAACTCCTTGTGTCATGATCGTTTTTACTGATTTCTAGTCTGTCCAGGGACAGTCTCCTGCTCCCACTACTTCGGGTGACATCCTCAGTGTCATAGAGTTGAGTGCTTTCCAAGCGCTCGTCTTCCCCTTCCCTTTGGGATATTTGTTCTAGTCCCATTTCATCATATATCTTATCGATCGTTTCCCCGATGCTTCTGGCATCGAAGTCATCTTCAATATTTGCCCTGGTCGTGCCCGGTACTGAGTCATACGCAGGGAAGAATTCTTCAATGTCTTCCCTTTCTACAACAGGATTGTGTTTTTTAACTTCCTGCTCCATATATTTGAGATCGCGTGCCCTCTGTCTACACTTACGTTCTATGACATCATCACATTCTTTGCGCTTCCTCGCCTCTTGTCTGACCTTATCTTCTTCTCTTCTCCTTTCATTTCTACGTTCATTTTCCCTTCGAACTTCCTCATCACTTTGTCTCCTTATCTTGTCACGTACTCTTTGCGCATCTTCTAAACATTGCTGTTTCTGTCTGTCCAAGGCATAGACTGCTCTCTGTTTGCGATCGAGCTGTTTCTCTTGCTCTTCGCGATATAGCTGTTCACGCCTTAGTCTATCCTTCCGTCTTATCCTTTCATCCCTTGACTCCTTGTCTTTCTCCTTTCTCTGCGCCTCATGTAACCTCTCTATAGGTCTCACATCATCACTTCCTTTTCCATCGAGTTTCAACAATATCTGTCCTCCCATCCATTCGCCTTTTGCGAATGCTATCTCATCAGTTCTGCTTTCACCTTCTTTCCATTTCTTTCCCTCTCACTCCTTATCGAGAGATGCACTAATCTGTGCCTGACCCTTCCTCTCATCATCGCGTCTCTCCTTGTCCCTCTGGACTGCGGAGGTAAGAATCTTGTCCTGATCCTTCCCTCGGTTTTCGTCACTACTGTAAGTAGGTGACTCATATGCGGGGTTGCTCTACCCGGTGGCTGCCTTAAGCAGTCTTAATGGGTAGAGTCCCTCAGGCTTACTTCCCTCGGTTTCTGTTTCAGGTGGGGCAGGTGGCGCGGTAGGCGTCTCACCCCCCTCCGTGCATACATTTAATATCCAGTCAGCAGGTGGCTCTTCCTCCTTCAACTGTTCAAACATGTTCCAAATCTGTAGAACAGCAAGGCATTTTTCCAGTTTCTTGCCTGTATATGTGGCATGCAAGTAAGTCGTCATGTGTTGTAGGACGGCTTTGGATAAGGACCCATTTTGTGGCCACGGCATAAACATCTTGTGGGCGGTGCCCTTAACCCACTCTGTGCTATATTTCTTAAGCTTGAGTGCATGTTTCGGCAGTTGCTTACATAAGTGTGGTAACGGTGTAATTTCCTCCATGCTTAAATCTGTTCTACTTTCCTCCTAAACACCACTTTTCAATGCTTCCATGCAATTTTAACACTGTCAGTAATATGAGCGAGCACCAAACACTGCAAGCTCCAATCCAATTTTTTCCCGTAAAACTTTTTTATCACCAATTTACTCAAGAACATCAATCCATGTGCAATTCCCTCTCAACTATAGAATCGCGTAAAAACACCATTTGATTTCAACCAATACAAGACAACATTTCTTACATGTGACTTACAACATAACACGTATGACAGACACTTGACAAACTAGACAGACACCAGCTGGACAAAAATATATCTGCCTCTAATTTGTACCCCGACATGGAGTTTAAACGAACTCCTTTTACGACGTCTTTAAACGTGGTAGTAGCCTAGTCGTTCCCCATTATGTGGAACTCTGAGTTCACGTTTGTTCTGACCACTATATTAAAGCGCAGGAACAAGGTGAATCCTCTGTCTCCTCAGGTGTCTGCCCTGGAATCCTCTCTCTTCTCGGGGGTCTACCCCGGTATTCTTTAATATCTCAGGTGTCCACCCTGGTATTCTTTACTATCTCAGGTGTCCACCCTGGTATTCTTTAATATCTCAATTATTCTCGAGTCATTATCCCCTTATATGTATTTTTATTTATTTATTTATTTGTATAGCGCTAAAGCCCGCAGGCATCAGAGCGCTTACGAAGAGACAGGACAACAGCAAATTAAGACGAGACAAGGTGTGGAGTGACCAGTGTTGCATCATACTTGGTAAGAGCTACTTCCAGGATTCAATTGAAGAGTAATGTTTTCAATTTTTTCCTGAAGAGAATGTAATTGGGTTCAAGCTTCAATGAGGTGGGAAGTTCGTTCCATTATTCAATACTTAAGGTCGGGAAGGCCTTGCCAAGGCTGTGCTGCTTTTTCGTTTTAGTGATTTGCAATTTACCCGTGTTGGAGGATCTAAGCCGCCTAGGTGGCTCGTACCACTTGAATTGTTTCTTGAGGTAGACTGGGACTTTGCCATATAGGCAGAGATGAACCATGGTGAGAGACTTGAAGGAAATTCTCTCCTTCATAGCCAACCAATGGAGAGCCTTCCTTTCTCCGGTGATATGTTCTCTCCGGGTTTTTCCTGTGATCGTTCTGATGGCATTATTTTGGATTACTTGGCATCATTTCGCACATTTTCTGTTAGCTCCTAGTAGTAGGGAATTTCCATAATCCAATCTGGACATTATAGTGGCTCTAGCGATGATCGTGCTGTTTTTTTGATCTAGCAATGGTCTGATTTTTCTCAAAAGTATTTGGTGGTACTGACAGTTTTTCTTTAGGTAGGCTGTGTGTGCTTCAGCGCCTAATGATGCTTGAAGATACACTCCTAAGGTCTTCACTTTTTCTGATGTTGGAATATGGGTATTTTTGATTAAAAAAAAAAGAAGAGTAGGATGGGCTCAAATTCTTTCTGGCCTGTGTGGAGCCGAATATCATAAACTCGGTCTTGGAGCCGTTCAAGCACATCCAGTTTTCTTTCATCCAACACTCTATGGTGTTGTATAGGGATGAGAGTTTGTCACTATCCATTTTGTAATCCCCACTGAGTTCAAACACTAGTTGGGTATCGTCGGCAAAATTGGTAAACAATATACCCATCTGGGTTAGCATGGTGCAAAGGCAGCGCATGTAGAGATTGAAAAGCAAAGGAGAAAAGCTGACCCCTTGAGGGACACCACAATCGACCGGTTTGGTGTTAGATGTTTTGTCTCCCAGACAATCCTGGATTGCCTGTTTTGCAAGAATGAGGCTATCCATTCAATTGCTTCTGGTGAGCAGTTGCCTGAGTATTCAAGGGCCTCTCGGAGTTTTGCATGATCAAGCAAATCAAATGCTGCCGAGAGGTTCAATAATATTAACAGGCCTGATTTGCCTTTGTCCAAAATAGACAGCATTTCTGTCTGGAGGTCTAACCGCGCAGACTCGGTACTGTGGCTGGATCTAAATCTGGACTGCTGCGGATGCAATAAGTTGTTTTCATCCACATAGCTTTGGACCTGTTCTGTAGCTATTTTATCCAGAATTTACAGCAGAAAATTGCAGTTAGTAATGGGTCTGAGATTGGCCGGGTCCTGTTGGTTGAGGTCAGGTTTTTTTGGTAGAGGAGTGATCATGACCGTTTTGATAATGTTGGGTACTGTTTGGTCCCTAAAAGAAGCATTTACCATTCTTGTGAAGAAAGGGGCAAAGATATTAGGGTTTTCTATAATGAGTTTAGGTGGTAAAACATTTTCCGAGCATGAGGTACACCTCAAGGTGGTGAGTGTTTTCTTCATTACATCGAGTGTGATGGGTCTGAATTGGAATTTTGAGGTCTTGTTTTTATTTTCTGTGCAGTGGGTTTTAAAAGAAGTGTTTGTGGTCAGGCAGTTAATGATGGTTTCTCTAGCTTTGGACTTTCTCGCAATCTGTTTCAGTAGGTTGGAAGGGTGGAGTAAGCGTTGTGGGTTTGTCTATGGATTTGAGGATCTGGAAAAGCTTTCCGGTGGAGTTGGCTGCAGTGCTAATGATGTCATTATAGTAGTTTTTCTTCAGATCTATGAGTTTAGATTTGTATATGTGGTCTGCAATCTTCCAATTTGTTTTATTTATTTCAGTGGGTTCTTTTAGCCATTTCCTCTCAAGGTTCCTTTTGTCTTTTTTGAGCTCAATTGCTTCAGCAGTGAACCATTTTTGGTGATTGGGATTTGGTCTGACTTTCTTTTCTTTTAGGGGGGCATGGAGATCTAACGGTTTTGTCATGCCTTGATTGTATGTTGATATTATATGTTCACTAGGGTCTTCATCATTGGTGGTGGCCATGATTTTCTGCATTTCCTCTGAAAGCATACTGCTTGTGATTATTTTCAGATTCCTGCCAAGGACTGATTTCGGTACATTAGCTGGTTTTTCCTTTTTAAAGTTCAGTAATAGTGAGATTTCAATTTTAAAATGGTCCGACCTGATACATGGATAAGTTCCAAGCATTGTTACTTTATGGCTATTTGTGACAATCCAGTCCACCTGGTTCCCTGTGGTTGCTGTAGGACCTTTGTTAATAATAGTGAAGTCGCTATTCTCAAGGTCCTCTTCTAGGCTTATGGCCTGTTGGTCGTGTTGGTTTCCCCTCCATCTGTTTATGTCGCCCAAAAATATGGTCTCTGTGTTGGTTGATTTGAGGTTGTTTAATATGGACACAATCTCGTCATTGAACTCCGAGGTTAGAGATGGGGTTCTATATATAGTGATAATGTTAATGCAGTTGTTTTGAGTAGGAGTCAGTTTGAGGTGAATGACCTCACATCCTGAGCACTGAATAGGGGTGGCAAGGAGTTTAAGTGAGTTTTTTGCGATAATCGCCACTCCTCCGCCCTTTCCAGTTTCTCTATTTTTTAGATATATGTTGTAGTTTGTAGGTACTGCAATATCAATAGCAGGTCCAACTGGCTCTTGCAGCCATGTTTCTGTTAGGCATAACATTTCCAGTTTCTCATCTATAATGTCTTGTATTGCTGTCTGTTCCACTTTTGATGTTTGCTCTTTTGCTTTCTTCCCTTGCAGGTGATGTTGCCGGCCCGGCAGAAGCTGCGGAGCTCGAGGCGGCAGCCGGAGGGGATGAGGAACGAAGCTGCAGCGGTACAGTAGCTGGTAAATTGTTAACTAGGGGTGCGCGGGGTTCAAATGCGGCGCGGCCCTAGGACGGATGTTCTCACCTTGTCTTTCTTCTTCTTCACAGGGTCTGAGTATGTGGATGCGGAGTGCGGTGCTGCAGATCACTGGATGTCAGGAGATGAGTCTGCAGATGAAGCGTTGAAGCACCTGTTTCCTGGAGGTGAGTATGCAGGAGAAGGTAAGCAAACTGGTCCAAGCAGCGGTGAGCGTCATGTTGCACGCGAGTGCACGGTAACGCGAAGCACCGGCCTTAAGGATGGAGCAGCTTATATAGCTGAGCTTCTAAAGCCACGCCCACCAGGTTCAGCCTGCCTGCCACACCCGATGAGTCAGCACATGAAGACCAGGCATAGGGAGCCACACTCGATGAGTCAGCACATGAGGATGTTCTCTGGGATAAAAGCTTTCAGCTCCTGGAAAGTTCTTGTAAAAGAAAAGCACTCCTGCACTGAAATATGTTTATGGGTCCTAAAGGGACATAAGTGAGTCATGTGACCCATTGCCCCATAACTAGATGGTGTGATTTTTGTGTTCTGGGGCCTGTGCCCATGACACTAGATTCAGAAGAGAACCAGTGATTTATAAATGTGGCCAACATCAGTGTTTGCCCTCACTTCTACATTCCCTTTTAAGCGTGTGCCTTTGATGTCATAATATGCAACTTTTATTGCACTCCTAATTAAGAGTGCAGGCAATATGTGTTATGTTTCACACATAGCACCCTGCCAATGCACTCAAACTATGGTGTGAGAAAATTACCATTTGAAGTCCAACTAAAGGGGCCTTACAGATAGCCAACAAATTAATCCGTTTCCCTATTTAAACAGCGCCCTTGTAATACCACTGTGACATTTCACACAGTAAGATTATAGCAGCACCAGACTTTTAATGAACACAGAAAAAAAATAATTACTTTTTTTCTTCAGAAAACCAATATATATTTTAATAAAACATTTCACAATCTTTAAAATACATAAGACACAGCGTCAGAACAGACGCATGGCTGCCCAAGCTTAGTTGCAGCTATGATCTATTTATAAGCACTATGCATGTCCTTCACTGAAGTCCTGTTAAAACAAGCATTGGCAAAGCCAACAGTTTTGGCTTGTTATGCATATCTTGACACATTTCCAGTAATAATCTACTATTCAGTTACTATTCGGCCCGACCGAATACTTAGGTCAACTATTTGGTATTTGGCCGAATAGTAAATTTACTATTCGGTACACCCCTACACTTTTCTCCCTTCGTGAGAGATCAGCTGTCCTATATACAAGACTTCTTCCTGACAATATTGAAATATCTCCTTATCTACCTTGTATCCTTTCTATGAGTGTATGGTCATGAGTTTATCTGAGTCTTCTGTGCACCTTTCCTCTGTCTGTTAACCACATACTGTATTATTGCACTTTCGAGTTGGACGTTACCCAAGTCCATCTGAAGGACTCTATTAAAGATGGAAGGGGACTCATAGTACTCAATGGGAAAAGGAGTATGTTTCAGGTGTGTATTTCTATACGAAAAGGAAGTCAAATCTTGTGAGTCTTCATGAAGGGAAATTGAAAAGAATGCATTCTTTAAATCAACAACTGTGAATTATTTGGCTGTGGACGGGATGCTACAAAGTATCATTGCAGGATTTGGAACTAAAGGAAACTCAGCTTTGACTACATTGTTTAGGGGACGAAGGTCCTGAATAAATTCCTGCGACCCCCCCATTTGATTTTTTCACAGGATACACAACCATATTACATTAAAGTGGAAATGGTCTCAAATATACTTTCATCCACCTCTCTAGACATTGGTTATTGCTTTGCTCATGGTAAAAGCACTCCTGGTTTTAATTTGATTTTAACTGCGCCTATCCCTTTAAATAAACCCACATCATATGAGCTCTTAGTCCACAAGATCTCTGGCACCTTCTCTAAAACTTCCTGAAAACATTATTGTCTTCTTTTTACCAATGCTATTCTCTGCAGTATTTCCATATTCTTTACTTTAATCCAGTAAGTGATACTTATAAAAAACACACTAGTTCATTGTCAGAGTAGTCATCTCTAAAAAGTTCTTTGTCTGTCAAATCTGTCAACCTGTATCCTTCACTGACAGCTATCACTGTTCTGCATCCCATTCCCTCATCATCTGTTCATTGCAGAATCCCCCGTTCTTCTCTGACCACTGCTGCTTCTAACTGTAAGGGAATAATCCGCCCTTCCTCTTCGTCCATGAGGATTTCTGGTGTGAATAAAAATTCATCAGGTATTCTCAATATTTTACCTGCCAACCTGGGTAACCATGATAATAAAATAGTCACTCCATACAAAAATACTTCTGGATCTAAAGGCACTCCTCATAATGCTTTCTAGTATGTAAAGGCTGGTATGAACTCTCCCACAGTCATATAGTGTATCCCTGGAGTAGAGCACACTATTCCTTCATCAGTGAAATATATCATCATATTAAGCTTTGTCATTAAGTCGTGTCCCGATATATTGAGTGGCATCTGCCTAGAATGTAGTAATGACATTGGGCCTCATTATAAGGCTGGCGATCGCGGTATGAACGGTTCCGGTAAGACACCGGCACCGTTCATACCGGGCCGCCGCATTACGGGTTCTGCTCGCGGGTGCCTGACAGCCTGCCAGGTCTTTCCTGGTGGACTGTGCGGCACCCACAAGCATAACTCGTAATGCCGCCAGCACCGTTATTAACGGTGCCGATGCATCCATGCTCCCCACCCCCATTCTGCCCTATAGGGCAGAATGTAGATTCGGAGCCCGGCATTACCGCCTCCCGCGAATGGGCAATTACCGGCCCACTCATCTCGTAATGGGCCGGTTATTGCCCAATCACGGGAGGTGGTGCCGGTAGCGAGCATGGAGGTAGCCGTGCCTGCCATACAGGCACGGCTACCGCCATGCTCGTAATGAGGCCCATTGACATATCATGTTCTCCTATAGAAATTGGCAATTCGCCTGTTAAAGGCAGAGAACCCTTGGGCATTCATGGCAGTACCTGACATTGGGTATTTTCCTTCATAGACACAGGAACGAGGGTTACTTGTGATTTTACTGAATTAAAAAATAACAAAAACTCTTTTAACTAAACATTTTTACTGATAACAAAAACTTTTTTTTAATTTGGGGGGTCCCCCCTCAAGCCTCCTATTTCTCTTCATTTATACTCCTGCCCCAACCCTCTCCCAACCCATTTTAACTCACCCCCGTATATATATATTTTTAATTCTGTATTTTTTCCACAAAAATGTTTAGGTGAAAATGTAATTTTTTTTTGTTTTTCAGATTTGTATTTGTATTTATTTGGCTTATATAGCGCTTTATACCAATGTATACTATATACTATATACTTTATACTAATTACTTGATTTAATTGTTTTTATACCATTTTTTTACAAGAAAGGACATCCTTCATTTCTTAATGTCTTATTTATTGTGTTCGGTCTTCTTCTTCTCGCCTCATGATAGCACTGTTTCTTTGAATGCCCTAGGTTCTCCCTCCTCTACTGTGGTGGCGATTTCTTGGTCCAAACAGATGTTCTGCAAAAATTGAGCTACCGCCATGGTTATTTTAGTCTTGGACCCACTGATCACACGGTTCCACCAGTACTCTTCGCCCAATATACTTGCATTTTTAAAAAGATGGCCCATGTGGGTCTGTCTATTAGATCTTGTCCCTGGGCAAGATAGTAACACATGTCTTAAAATTTCTGTTTTGTCTTCTTGCTGACAAAAATGACAGGAGTTCTCTTTGACGCTTCCTCTTATTCTTAAGACTTCCTTCATCGTCAGCAGGTTCAATCTTGCTCTCAGAAATACAGATCTTGATTTTTTGTTTGGAAATTTCGCTAGGTATGCGATCGGGTTGTTTAATTTTTGAGTGTTTGGAGGCATGTGTGCCGTAAGTTTGTTCTTTGCTGCCTCTTCTAAAGTTCTTATCCAATCCCAATCTTTCAACCTGGTCTGGATTTGATTTAAGTTCTTCTTCCGAGCTTCCAATTTCTGATAATAAGGCCAGGTTTGTTTTTTCCCACGTTTTAAGCGTGGGGTTTTTGCCGTTAGTCTTTTCATCATGTATGATCTCGTATATTTTTTTGTCGTGGGATTGTACTTTTCTAAACAGCATTAAGCCGTTCAGCTCTACTGACCCTTTAAGCAATACTATGCTGAGATCTTTCCTTGTGGATGCCATTGGAGTAGATGAAGGGAGGTTCAGCACTTTCCTCCACAATAGGCCTTCCACCTTTATCCATAGTTCGGCAGGTATAGCTGGCATAGCTTCCGCTCCATAGATTATGGCAGGTACTGCTTTTGATTTGTAAAAGTTTATCGCCAGTACCAGTCAAAATCTGCCAAATTTCTTGTCGATCAGCTTGGTTTGTGAAGTTAGGATCCTTGTTTTCGAGTACAGGGATTCTTGCATCGGTATGTCTATCGGACTTCCGCTTATCCTAACTCCCAGATATTGGAATCTGTCCACCTTTTCAAGGACGTCCCCTGCGATGTTCCATCTTATCTTTTCGTTCCATTTGTGAGTCTTTTCCAGAATCATTATTTTTGTTTTCTGATCGTTTTCTTGTAGGTAGGCTAGCAAGCCCACTAGTTTGCGTTGCAGTCCCACTACTGTCTGGTCAAGAAGGATAATATCGTCTATATATAGTAATCGGCTGATATGTTCTTTACCGAGGTTTTGTAGAAAGGCTCTGATCGCTGCCTCTGACTCTTGATAGTCTCTGATATAGGTGTTGTACAATGTTGGAGCTAGGGGGCAGCCCTGCTTAACTCCCCTGTCTGTCATTATTGGTTCCGAGAGCGTTCCTGCACCTCTGAGTCGCACCCTCATTGAAGTCCCAGTGTACAGCTCTCTGATAGGGTCTAAGATTGTCTACGGGTAGTTCCAGGATTTAATATTTTCCCATAGTCTGCTCCGGTTTACCTTGTCAAAGTCCTGAGTTAGGTCCAATGAGATTAGGAAGACCCTGAGGCTGCCTGCCAATATCTTTTAGCGCGTGCTCAGCAGCAGGATGTTGACCCCCGTGCCCATGTTCTGGACAAACCCTGATTGAAACGGGTCACTGATATCCATTGAGGTAATCCAGTTTCTGAATTTATCTAGTAGGAAAGAGCTGAAGAGTTTTCCTACTACATCCAGGAGGGCTATTGGCCTGTAGTTGGCTGGATTTTCCTTTTGCCCTTTTTTATATACTAGCACCACGTTGGCTGTCTTCCAGAAGCTTGGGATCGATTTGGCCTTCAGACAAGTGTTGAATATTTCCTTGATAAGGGGACCGCAGGCTTCTCGATCTCTTTTTAAGTCCAAGTTGGTAATACCGTTGGGTTCCGGTGCTCTAGAGTTTTTTAGCCTGCCAATTTTCTGCAGGATCTCCTCCAGGTCATAGTCTATGTCCCATGTGTGTGTCAATGGGGGTGTATTGTTTTCTTGGGACTTGTTTGTTGCCTTAAAGAGGTTTTTGAAATAAATCGTCCAGTCTTTTTCACTGATGTTATTCTGCAGTGAGTCTTGTGTTGTTTGGATCGTCGGCGAAATGAGTGTCCAAAAGGCCTTAGCTTGCTTTTGACTGAGTGCAGCTAGCATGTTCTCTCCATCTTCTTGATACATTTGTATTCTGTAAGATTTTATCCAGGTCTTATATGCTTTTTGTGTTTTTTTAAGCCTTTCAATGTTTTCAGCAGTTGGGTTTCTTTTAGCTTGTCTTGTTTTCTGTCTCAGGTCTTTCTTCTTTAGCGTCACTATTTTGTTTTTGTTATGGAGATGCGTCTTTTTCTTCTTATTCTGGTTGTTCTTCATATAGTATGGTCTCAGTAAGGGACAGTAGTCTCGTTTTTCCCAGTCCCTTTTTGAGGTACAGTCGAGTTTATGGGTCCTGTATTTTTCTGTTATTGTTTTGATCGAGGTTGATGATAGTCTCACTCAGTTTCCTTGCTTGGATACTTCTATTGCAGTTGTAATTGTTTTTTTTTGGTGGTCCTTGCAGTTTCCCAAGTGGCCCTCAGCAAGTTGTGGTCACTGTTCAGCGTTCTTATCACTTTGAACTCTTGTGTTTTGGCCAACAAACCTTTTGACATGTAGATGTGATCAGGAGAGCTTTTGCGACCCTCCTGATACTATGTCGGGATGTTGCTAGCTTCAGCAAGGTTCATAAAGTGTAGGTTATGTAGGTCCCTCGTCTCTGTTGAAGATGCCCACAGTTCGCCCTTGTATCTTGCATTGAGAAGTTTACTAGTTTACTATCCTCAATCCCTTCTTAATTTTTTCTGTGAGGCTTAGTCCCGCCCCCTACCTTTGTGTTATTAGTACAGCAGATGGTGAGGTCGCCGCATAGGATAATGTGATCCCACGTTGTTCCTTCCGTTGAGTCATCGAGTATTGAGTCAATCCTTTGTATCAATGAACCTGCTCCGATCACCTTGGGGTTCCAATATATATTAATTATTATTAAAACCTCTGAGTACGTAGTGTCTTCTGGTTTCGGGATTGGCGGCCAGGATACTAGGATCACTAAGCTGGAAAGGTCAGCCCATAATACTCTTTCCACATGTAGTCCACTGCCAACTCGGCATGCCAAGATTAATCCAGAACAGGGCCTCCCAAGATCTTCCTTTGCTGCAGCTGCGAAGGCTATTTGAAACCCATCCATGGTTGTTTTTTTTTAAGCCATGTTTCCTGTAAACATATGAGGTCAAATACGCTTAAGTTCATGTCACTTTGTGTGGTTAGGTGGTTAAAACCTCGGGTATTCCATGAGCACATCTTTAGCAGATTGGTGGTGTTGTTTGTCTTTTCCCGAAGGTACTGGGTATCATTTGTTCCCAGTAGAGAGTTTGATGGCTAGGCTTTCCTGCTGCTAGCCAGTACCTCTGGTATCCACGCCCATTGTGCTCTATCTAATTCGATTCTCTTCTGAACAAGTTCGATTTTTTATCCGAGGCCTCGCTATTTTTTTAGAATTCTGCTCAATGGTTATGTTCCAGTTTGGCTGAGGGCCATGTGGTACTCACTCAAGTTCAAACAAAGATTCCAGATTGATAGGAGCAAGGACGGGCGTCGTTATTTTCAGTTTTGTATCTGTGTGGTGTTGGGGCTTTCGGGGAGTATATCTCTCTGTTTGTTTTCATTTCTATTTCATATTTTTCTCCATGGTGTGGTGCATCTTCTGTCTTTCTCTTCGCGTCTTTCTTTTTTTCAAACGTTCTGCGTGAGTGTAATTGTTTTGTTTAGTGTCCTTCCACTTAGTAATTCTTCCGTCCTCATTCGGACTCCATTTTTGCTATAATCCATGTTTTTCTATTTCCTGTTTTTGCGCTCTCCTAGGTAAGTGGTTGGAAATGTTGTCTTGTGAAGATGTTACTGGAGAGTATCTTCTTTTCTCTCTTTTTTCTGTTTCTCTTGTAGTGTTGATTTGTCTTAAATCGTACCCTAGGATTTTCAACTTCTCTGTCGCCTCTTTCAGTGTTTTCTTAATTCTTTCCGTGGAGATGTGCAAAAAGACCCTGTCCATACAGTTACTGTGTACAAATTCAATGATGTCTATGTCATCCGATTTTATTGTCTTTAGCATTGATATGTTATCGAACAGTTGCATTATAGTTTTCCTGTTCAAGATGATAGGATCGTCTTCATCAAGCATCCTTTCCAACTTAAAGGATCTAGTCTTGGTAGATCTCCCATTCCTCATCATAGAAGCCATTTTCGTCTGCCTGTCGTGCTCCTTCTTGTTTTTCTCTGGTCCCAGATGGTTGGTACTGCTTTAGATCTCTGCCTACTTACTGCTGGCATTTTTGTCTCGTTGTGTCTTTGGGTATTAAGTCTGTTCTGTGGATTTTCGTTCTCAAGGCTATTTCTTTTTCTGTGTTCATAGGATCTCCGATCCTCTCCTTTCTTCTCTGAACCTCTGGATCTTTCTTTATCGTATGCTTCCTCTTTCCTCCCACTCTGTTTGTTTCTGCAATTTTCCATCGTGATAGCAAGTTCTTCATCCAGGGTTAGGAATTTGGGGGTAGTCTCGTCATGTGATTTTCTTTTTGCTTCTGGTTGTTCTCCACTTTCCCCTCACTTTCCCTTGGTACTTTAACCTGAGACTGTTCGCTAGACTCCAAACTGTTTGTCCTCTCTCCTTTACCTCTCCTGGGGTTCACTTTGTTCAATTTATTCGTTATGATCATGTCCGTGTCGAGTTTTACTGCTTTGCCAGACCTGAGGGAACCTAACAAGCCCTTTTTCCTCTTGTCCTCTGGGGTTGTTGGCTTTGTGTTATCCCTCTTGATAATGACAGGGATCCCAACTGTTCCTTGATCCAGGTCTTGTTTTGCTTTTGTTGTCCAAGAAAAGACTTTAGGTTGAGGAACTTGATTTGTTTTGTTGACCGGAGTAAATTTTCTAGTGTCTATTTTCCCTTCTGTTATTTGTTATTTTTGATTCAGTAAAATCACTGCATACCAAGAATGAGTAGCTCCCGTGTCTACTAAGAATGAAAATGTCTTGCCTCGTATCATAACCTTGACCATTGGTTCCTCTTGGGGGTCTGGTGTCACCGATAGTACTGAACACATCAAATTACTCTGTGGGCGTTCCTATTATGGATATAAATTCATCCAGAACCCTGTGAAAGGATTTCCCCCTATCACAGTCACACTCCCCAATTCGGGTGCGGGCCCTTGTTGTGTTCCTGAAGTCATGTTCCATTGTGTTACCATAGCCTGCTGTATTGGTGTTTGCTGCGGCTGGGCCTGCTGTGTTTGCATGGGTTCCTGCTGTGGCTGCCCTTGCAGTGATTTCATTTGCAGTGGTGCTGGCTGCATTTGTTGTGGTTGCAGCGCATAGGTCTGAGCATACGTGTCATCTTGGGCACACTATTTCTGTGGTTCTGTATTATATATATTGTGGTGCATAACCTATTCACCATCTTGAACTTGCCAATTATGTTGCATGCCTCCTCTGCTTCTGCATGTCTTAGCTATATGTCCCATTCTCCCACAATTCCAACATTGCTGTGGTTGTCCATCATGAAATCCTCTAATTCCTTCAACATTTTGAAATCCACCTCATCCTACTCCTCTAGGCCCCTTCCCTCTTCCTCTTGGCCAGAAAGTGTACCCACTCTGATCTATGGGATATCCTGCATTATTCTGCTGCCCTGACTCTGTCTCCTGTGTCACCCCTCCTTCATTACTTGTCAATACTGCTCCATCAATGGCTATTTTGGACAACTTCTTCTGAACTAACTTTGCTTCCTCATGATTTCTATTCTCTGATTTCTTCTTATTTTTCACCTGCATTTATTGGCAGTGATGCATGATTGTCAATTGTATTTCTGGCCATGGCTTCACTTCCATTTCCACCTGTTTTTTCAATTGCTGTTGAACTGGCTCAGACAGTCCCTGATACAAAATGTGGTAAAATAATGCTACCGTTTTATCCCACGGTTCACAAGTCTCCTGCCGTCATCTGTCCTAAATATCTTGAATAAAAACAAGATCTTCATCCTCTCCGATTTTCCTAGTCATAATCGCACCCATGTCTGATGTATCAGGATACTGCACTCTGAGCTCTCGCCATGCGCCTGCTATGCAATTATTAAATGGTGCTCCATCATGTGTCGTGTTTTGTGCAGTCACACCTGTGTATCCGGTTTGTTTCCAAATGTCAACTCTCTCCCCTAGGATAGCTGCTAGCAGCCCTTTAATGTCACCTATAGCTAACGTCATTCCGCGTGCTCATTAATCTACCTCCCAGAGAACACATCAGCCCAATACTGAGAGTCCTCCACTGGCTCTCTATTAGCCGATGCACTACCTTTAAAGCCATGTGCATCACCCACCGGGCCATCCACAATACAGGCCGGAGTTCCTTCAAGACAAACTCATCCACTAGCATCCCTTAAGGACTCTCAGATCTGGCACCGCATTTCTCCTAGTAGGTGCACAGTACACCTCCTCCAGTCTTGGTGGATCCTCTTTCTCCATCCAAGCACTAACCATCTGGAACTCCCTACCCCTGCACATTTGCAATATTGACAATAACCTGGCATTCATAAAGGCTCTCGAAACCTGGCTTTTCCCTCCACCCTCTTGAAACCGTCCCCTCTCTACACTCTCGATAGGCACACATAAACGCGAATCCCAAAACAAAACAACCCTCCTATCGGCAAATACCCGACGGATGCTGGCAGCATTCGCAACGGCAAACAGTGACAAACTCTTCCTTCACAAACACAAGACTCATATCCACCAATACCCATGGATGCCAGCAGCGTTCGCAGCAGCACACTGTGACAAACTCTTCCCTCCCAAACACAACACCCCTCCGCACCGACACCCCACGGATGCTGGCAGCATTCACAGAGGCACACCACATCAAACTTTTGCCCTCTCTCAACCCCAGCCCGCCAACCCTCTCCCACAGCTCAGACTTTCGTTCCAGGCAAACCACGAATAGGGACACCAGCCAATCGAAATAGGCAAAGAAGAAGAAGAAGAAGAAGAAGAAGAAGAAGAAGAAGAAGAAGAAGAAGAAGAAGAAGAAAGCAGCCAAACTGCATCCAAAGCAACGGTACATATACCCTACACCACGTCTGTGGACTCAGGCCACAGGCACAGCCACTCATCCATGCACCCTACAATGCAGCAACAGCTACGCTATTCCAGCCTAGCAGCACATATAGCCGTCCACACTGAAACCCCTGATGTACCTCAACACCTCTGTCATTACTATACAGCGACAAACAACAAAAACAAATTTGGTTTAGCTGGCCACACATCGAATCTTCAGCACTAGGACCTTATCCTAAAACCCTGGTAGCACCCACCCATGTGTCTGACCTCCGGGCTGCTTACTGGAGCCTCGCCAGCCCACCTAAGCCCTAACCCGGTAAAAATGCACAAGCATCTTTAATTCAGACTCTTAGATCCTCCTGCACATGGACTGCAGTCACCGAGGGTGTTCCAATCACAGAGTGCATTGAGGCCATAAAAATGAGGAAAGGGCGCTATATAAATGACAAATACAATACAATGCAATACAATAAAATGTCATCCTCTCTAACTCATAAATCCATTTTCCTGCACCGGAAGTCAAACTTGGCAATTTACACCTTAAATTATCTTTATCCATTGGTGGCCATGGAATATATTGTGGTTCTCCTCCCCCTTCTCCAATAATATGAATTGTGAAAATCCTGCTTTATAATCATATTTACCTACACTCTTTGTCTTCAAGGCAGAGCTAGCCTTGCCCATTTGTTTCCTTCCTGGTATTGGTTTTAATCTGCTTACATATGGCGGGGATATATCTCCTGTACTGCACGATTGTGCTAGTGGTCGCTCAACATAGGGTGTTGATTCTGGTGTCCTTCTTTTAGGGTTCTCTATATCTGACTATTTTACTGCTTTTTCTAAGCTTGATTCTTTTGAAAACCTGCTCACGCCCTCTGTTTGCACCCTCTCATTCTCCTTCCTTTCTTCATGTGACATCATTATGCCCCAGCTCGTGTGACTATTGTCTTCTTTCACGTTGTCAAGGTCTAATCTGTTTAAAGACAATGTTCCATACTCGTCTGTTATGATGTCACCTGGTCTACCTTCAGTTCCTTTCAATATTCTTCTATATTCTCTTGGCTTTCATACCTTCCTTTGTCCCTCATTTGCCTATATAACTTCCCAAGCCTTTGCTCTATATCTTCTGTTACCTGCCAACCGGCCCATGTTGATCATGGCATTCCTTGCAGCTCCCTACAGGGCTCTCTCCTTCAATCATTCATATACATCAATCGGCACTTTGCTCCTATGGCATAAATATTCTATTTCATTGTCTTTTACTCCCCTACTCTTGTTCATTTTATCTTATCTTCTCCACATCTCCCTCAGTTCATCTTTCTCTTGCCTTTGTTGCAAACTACATACTTTCATTCTTTGAGATTCTATCTCTTCCTATTTCTTCTCTTCTAGTCTCCACTTTTCTTTTCTTCCCTCATATCTTCTTTGTTTTCTCCTTCGCTTGCACTCTTTATCCCTCTGTTCCCGGTATGCTCTTTCTTCTTCCTTCTCTCTCCTCTTTCTCAAACCCCATCAATGCCCTTATTGTCTAGCTTGAGCAATATGTGTCCTCCCATCCGTTCATTCTGTACTATTGTTATTCCCTTAGCTTTATCCTTTATCTCTTTCTGTTTCCCTGCTTCTTCCTCTATCTCTATTCATCTGTCTTGTCTGTCCTTTCTCTCATCGGCTGTTTACTTTCATCACGGGTTGATATATTTTTGCGTTCTCGGATCTTGCTCTCTTCTGCATTATCCTCACTGCTATGAGCGGGGGGCGCATAAATTGGATTAACATACCCCGTCGCTGATTTTAGTTCCTTCAACAGGTAAAATCCCTTCTCATCTGTGTCTGTAGTCTTCACTTCAGGAGGGGAAAAGGGAGCCAAAGGCATGTTATGCTTCCCTTTATTGAGCATCCACTCCCTATATGCTGGTTCATCTTTCTCGCTTTGGTGCATTACCCAAAGTTCTAAAATGGCTAGCCTTTTCTGCATCTTTTTTCCCCTATATGTGTCATGCAAAAATGTCATCATATGCCACAATACGTCTTTTGACAGTGAAACCTCCTGAGGCCACGGCATGAGTGTCTTGCCGTGGTGAGTGAAAAAGGATGACTAATCCGGAAAGGACACGGCCATCCCCGACCCGAGAAGGTAGCTCCCACGGCACCTGGACGGGTGACACCGAATAGACTGGAACACAGGCGTCACGCACGAAGACTGAGCCAACTCCCCCAGACAATCCCACCAACACTTTCGCCCGTCCCTTAGTTACCGCCAGGTACCACAGTGGTCTGGAATTGTCGAGATATTGGCAATCACCACTCTACCTGAGAGGTTGACATTGGCAGGTGCACTGGCCACAGGAGTATGAAGGGAGGATAAGGGGAGCTATGAGAGAGCATGTTAGAGGTGGGGGCATGAGGAGTAAGGAACCTTGTATGCCAATCGGACCCAGATCAGGACAAAGCCGCACCAGGGGAGACTGCGCAAGCCGAGCGCCTGAATTCAGGATAGAGATGCAAACTAACCAACCCTACTAACAATTTCCCTTTCTGCATACACCTCTCAAACTCCAAACCAAACACAACCAAAATCTACAGCACAACAAACCGCACAAACTTCACTACATTTCAACAACAAAACAAAAACACACATAGTCTTGCACAACATTACACGACGAATACTGGCCGCAAACACCCCAGGCCCAGCCAACGGACCCACCGGGCTGAGGCCGCCAACAGCACATCACTGCTCTCTTGCACTTTTCCTGCCTCCTCCCACTAACTCAAACTCCCCTCCTCTTTCAGAGCCGCCAGAGCGCCAGAGGACCACTCCGGTGGTGATAGTGCTCGGTACAAATGTCCTTTAACATTAACATTAACATTATTAGTCATGCCGCAAACCCATTCCGAATATTTCCTTATTTTCGTTGTGTATTTTGGTAATTTCCTACATAAATGAAAAAGAGGTGTATCCCCATAATGACAGATCAGTTTTGATAGTCAATACTTGCCCATTGTTTTATTCAATTTTTTATTTTACCAAGAATACCATGCCGATCAATTGGCTCAGACACCATCAATCACTGTTTTATAATCCCAATCGGGATATATTTTAACAACTCACTTAAAAAAAAAAAATCTATGTGATGATATTTTATTTCCTCCTTCGTTTACACTTTCTGTGAATTTTTATTATATCATTCTTATATTATTAGTATATTAAGAATCTCTTCTTTACTTGTATATTATTTTCCTTTGATTTTTCCCTTCCTGATTGATGTCAATCTCTTATTCCAAATGTTTCACTAATGTGTTGAATTTTTTTATGTTTTGTTATATTTATCAGTCTAGACATAAAAGATTTATTTTAACAGTTTTATAACCCCACATATTAGCACTTATTGAATTTGTTTTACTGCATATCCCTTCCTTTACTATCTTAGTAAATGTATCTTCTTCTCTGTTTTACTTCCTTCTGGAGTTTGATGAACAACTCTTCTGCGGCCCTTACCTCAGGAATCCTTAATACCCTTTATCTTAGTGCCCACCCTTCTGTCTCCTTTGCACCAGGAATCAAGGTATCTACTTCACTTTATAATCTCCCTCAAAAAATTCTGTTACTTTTTAAACGTATTATTTACAACACAATCCCTTCCCCTATTTTGTCATGTTTGTTGTTCTACCCTCAACCAACCAGTTTACCTTTCATCCACGGGGGAACCTGCAGGGACCGGACAGGAATTTCGTCAAAGGGGGACCTGCCAACCAAATCTTCACATGTGACTCTCCGCGCCGATCTCCACAGGAAACTCTGCGGTCATCTGGCTAATGGCCGGAGTAGCCGAGCGTCCGGGGGTCTGGATCTAACCTAGGTTGACTAGACCGCAACCATCTGCACTGCTACCAAATTGTGCTGTAGCACCTTGAAGTGTCTTTTGTGCTAGATGGAATTACAATAATGGCCACAAACCAATAATCGGACAGACTCAAGGAATGTGGCAAAGTACTACTCTATTATCAATTCAATAAAGCAGGGTCAACTGGCAGACATCGGACTCATGCTTGCACACTCACACAGCAGCTTGATTACATAGAGGTCTTATACCCCAATATGCGGCATCAATGACATCATTCTATGTGGCAAAATACAAAACCTATCAAGGGTAAGGATTGATGAAGGGAACATATTTACTTATAGAACGTATAAGGACTAGTGCATCATTGGCTACACTTTACCTGCAGGGCACACCTTGAACTACCTCTAAACACATATAGTACTGATTATAATGGACATAACAACATTGGTTTGGTTCCAGCAACATTCCCCATTTCAACTTCCACAGAGTATCCACCAAAGAGGTAGAAAAGGTCATTCTTACCCTCAAACCTTCGAACTGCCACGAGGACCTATGCCCTGCACAATTGATAAAGGATGCGGCTCGTGATCTCGCTCCATTTATTACCAAACTAATAAATGCGTCATTCACATCAGGCAGCGTACCGAACAATCTGAAACAATCATGGGTCCTCCCCCTGCTCAAAAAACCAAATTTAGACCCCTCTACTCGCACTAATTACCGCCCCATCACCACAGTACCGTTCCTTCTAAAAATCCTCGACAAAATAGCATACCAACAAATCCAACATTACCTTGAGCACTTCCACCTCTTAGGAGTCAGACAATCGGGTTTCAGGCCTCAACACGGCACCGAAACCGCACTCATAGATCTTAAGGCACAGATAGATGAGCTGAGAGATCAGGGTAAGGTGGCACTACTGCTACTTCTTGATCTCTCAGCTGCCTTCGACCTGGTCGACCACGAGATCCTATGTGACCACCTTCAAAAAGCCGCCCACTTCTCTCAAGAGGCAACTGACTGGATCCAATCCTTTCTAAACAACCGCACGATGAGAGTCTTTTCCCTACTAGCAGCAGCCGACCCAACACCCATCACCTGTGGCGTGCCTCAGGGATCTTGCGTCTCCCCGACCCTGTACAACATCTTCACGAAGCCCCTTTTCGATGATCTAGATGGTCTGGGTATCACCTACACCAACTATGCCGATGATACCCAGATCCTCATCCCGTTGACGGGGGATTATGACAAGGATTTGGCCTTCCTCAACAAAGTATACCTCATCATCCAGGCATGGATGGCCTCACACGGTCTATGCCTGAATGACGACAAAACAGAACTCCTCATTCTAGGGTCCTCACATAACCTTAACAAACTAGACCAAAACTACTCCTCCTTCGTAATTGACAACAATAAGATCACGGTAGCCAAGGAGGTTAAAACCCTTGGTTTCTCCCTAGACTCCACTCTCACCTTTAAAAAACAAGTTAATGCTATGGCATCCACCACGGTTTATAGTCATAATACCGAACTTATAAATCTCGGAAAAAAAATCTCGAAAAAAAAGGCCGAAAAAAAATATTGCATTTTTTTATGACTTTTTTTTTCGAAATGGGGGGGTTCCCCCCAACCCCCCTTTTTTCTATTTTTTTTTTTATTTTAACCCTTTTTTTTACTTACCTGACCCAAAAAATACATATATATAAAAATAAAAATAAATCGATATTTTTTTTTTCGCCCTTTTTTTTCGAGATTTTTGTTATTCGAGATTTTTTTTCCGGCCTTTTGACCGACCACCATCCGCCACATCTTATACATGCAAACTCATCAGAGCAGCCAAACCTTTTCTCTCCCCGCCTAACTGTATCACCCTAGCCAGGGCTCTGATCCTGTCCAAGCTGGACTATTGCAACACACTTTATGTAGGATGCAACAAATATATTACAAACAAAATTCAGATCCTCCAAAATAACGCCCTAAGAGCGGCCCTCAGTATCCCAAAGAAAGTCTACATTTCTGATTCTAGAAGGTCTGTCAACTGGCTTTCTAAAGACAAAATATTCCTCAAATCGGTTTCCCTGACCCACAAATGCCTCCACCAAGCAGCCCCTCAATACCTTATCACTAGATTGACCAGAACTACCTCCTCTCGCCCCTCTAGAATGGCCAACTCCAATCTCCTCCTGGTGCCCAGGTTTAAACGTTCTAGGTCGGGTGGGAACAGCTTTCCTGTTAAAGCAGCACAATACTGGAACACCCTTCCACCACCTTCCAGGGAGGACCTCCCCTACCGCCTATTCACAACTAAGACCATCCATTGGCTCAAGACTCACGACACATAACGACCTCTTGCTCTCTTGCTACCCTAATGCTCCACCACTGTGATTGTAAATATGTACATTTTGGTTGTCAACTGCTCAGTGTAGTCGAGACAACAGCTTTCATGAGACAACCGATTTATTGTATATAGTATTACTTACATTGTATATTTCTGTAACCCATGCCTCAGCGGCGGGCACTGTTTCTTTTTACGCCTCCAGCACTGTAACCACGGCTGGACTTCATTCCTTGTATGTAACCAAGCTTTGCATTCCTCTTGTTACCTCTGCGCCTTGCTACCCCTCTAGGGGTTAGGTGCGAAATATACATAAATAAATACTAAATACTGTATGTTAGGATGTCCCCCAACCCCACTGATTGTTTGGCATCCTATCCCAGACCTTTAGCTCTTTAGCAGCACGCACGTGAAACAAAACGTAGGTGTTTGAATCCCGTCAGACTACTGCCCGTTTTCTCAATTAGTCCATTATCTGTCATCGGTAGGCCATCAGCCAAAGTCTTCTGTTTGTAGTTGACCTTGTTGCTGATCACTGTCCTGGAACATTCAGGGGGGTGTGAGCATACCACTATCTTAGTTTAAGGCTCTAAGAAATAGCCTTTGTTTTTGACTTCTGAGTCACATGTGAAAAGACCACGAATTTGTCAAATTCATCCTTCCTTTTACTGCTATTTGATTTAATTAAGTAGGGTGCTGTTGCTTCTCTTGGCCTCTAGAGACTTGCTCACTCTATCTCATATGAACGTTATACACTTTTAATTGACCAGCAGTTTGGCTCGCACAGATGTTTTCGTCTTCCATCTAAGAAGAATGTCCCATCTTCAGAGCTTATCCATGTACTCCCTTTGTGCTCTGTGCTTATCCTTTTAAAATAGCATCTTTGCTTTGGTACAACCTTGGCTGATCGTCGGCTGTGAGCACAAAACTGTTTTCCTGCGTCTCCTGATTCTTGCAGCCTCGGCCTGTCTCTGAGGCAGCTTGGTTAATTTCAACGTGAGCCAGCGTCCATTTTTCCGATATGGCCGTCCTTGCCACGTTATATATATTCCTCTACAGCAAGCATCTATACGTTATCTTTCTACCTTGCGTCACTACCTATTTACAGTTATTGGTCAGTAAGTTACTTCATCTTCTTTAGTTCTATGATTACTTTAGCTTTAGGTTCATGTTACTCTCAATGCTTCCGTTACATTGTTACTTAGTATTTTCATATCGTTTCAACATAGGTTCATATATCGTCTTTATGACACCACTTGTTCTTGTCCGATTTCACTTTAACGTCCACCCGTGATATTCGTTGATGCATTCTGACATCTTGGCAAGCAACATTCTTCCATTCAGCTTTCTTCCATGTGACATCCTTCCACACTTTCAGTACGAGGGTACATGCCATATGGCGGTCTGAGTGCATAACGTCTTTGATACTTGATGCAGTATAGGAATGATGCAGGGGGCCCCATTTACGGCTCTTCTTTGACTGTTCCAATATGACGGCGGGAAATGGCAAGAAAGCGTTTACCTTCTTGTCTACAAACTGCTTACCTACATTCCCTACCTATTAAACTACATACAACACAGGCAACTCCGAAGGCCACCGCAGAAAGCACAGGCAGGTGTCCCATCACAGAGCAGGGAATCTCTGAAGGCCACCGCAGCGGAAGTCTGACAGCCACGAGAGACGTTCATGGATTCGCTATCCCACCAGAGGCCGAGGGGAGCTGTGACAGCAGTAGCGGCCTGCTTGCCATAACTCAAGAGGCGGCGGCGGGCAGCGTGACATCCCGTCAGCGAGAGTGAGTCGCGAGGTGGTAAAAGACGCGCGCTTGTTGGCCGTGATGTTGTAAATGCCCCACTGTATCCCTCGCCCCCTAGAAGGGTCGTTATCGCCCAAACCCTAGCCCTCCCCTTTTATGATGGGTCCATAAAAGGCGCCTAATGAGCTCGGAGCAGTTTTATGGAATAAACGGTGTAATGTCCCAGCTAATTATCCGAGCAATTAGGGAGCAGGTAAACACGGCTCGTTGGCGAGTAAGTGGTGACAGGAGGCTTGGCCTGCTGCAGGCCGGAGGTGGCCGCCACGGCAACCCAGGAAGGCCAAATGTCCTCAAATATAAGCGCTGCGAAGAATCGCGAACGATATTCGGTTGAACTCAAATTAAGGAAATGACAATGCTGGCAAGCACAGCACTGTCTTTAATTCTTTTCGAATTTGTACATTTGGCCTTTGTGACCTTTTTAGCACCCATTTGGCTATTTTTGTAAAACTACACTAACTGCAAAGTAATCTAGAGCCATGTAGACCCCAAATTGTAGCGATATCAGCTGCCAGCCGCATAAACGGCTGCGTAAATCGGGCGTCATTAATTCGTGTGATTTCGTAATCCGGCGCCTCACCTTTGACCCGGTGGGATTGAAGGAAAACCACATTCTCAATCGAACACAATTCACACCATTAAATATGCCGTGCTCAATAACCGTATCCGAGACCCTCTGCACAGTGCCTCGACAAACGTCCCTCCCTCACCCTGCTTTGATGCACGAAGCCACCAATCTCAACCAATACCCACTGCTTTTATTGATCGCATACAGCGGCATCCTATCGCTGTTATCAATCGCAAATGCTAGGCTGAGCAAGTGGGGCCCGCCCAAAGTAGGAACGGGTTGGAGGAGGGGTGTTGTCTTCATTACATTACAAATGCCAAATGCCCCCGTTCCCCAAATACATGGGAGCTATTTTAGCGTCTGTGCCAGGGTAGCCCATGCCAGGGATTCGAACCTATTTATATCAGGGGCCAAGTCCTAAAAAAAAACCTTTATAAAATATACCAATTGAATGTGACGTCACGTCACCAGAAATTAGCATATCAAGGTGGTCCCTGAAAAAAGTGGGGGGACTCCGTCCACCTGCGTGTACCCTCGATTTGAGCTCTGATTTAGATCAAGTGTTCAGCTGCGCAATTGTCATGAAGATTATCTGCTGCCGAGTCTAAGCATTCTAAAGCAAATCAAGTACAAAAATCACTACCCACTTTTTGACCCACTGAAATGGGGTTTTTAAAATCACGCCCTGTAAATTCCCAGCGTTTTTAGCACCTGGCTTTTTATATTCCTGTTCAGTTTACTCATTACAGGAGTACGAGCACCAGAATGCATTTCGATGAGAGTCTAAAAGCCAAGACTGGCTGATCATTTCAGAACTGTCATGCAACAAGTTGAGATCCTGCCCAATGAGTTGTACTACCTTCAAGACTCAAACAGACTCCAGAGTGTATGTGATGAAGTCATATGCTTGTAGTTATTTTTTTACACAGGCATGTAGCTTATTTTTCTTCATAGCTTGCATAACATGTGCAGTTCTTCAAAAAGCTTCACCACATTTTCTAGGATCAAAAAAGCACATCTGGACAGTTGTCAACGGCCAGGAACAGTTCTGAACAATGCAGTGCTGAGGCCAGAATGACAGGTTGGGCCCTGGGCCAACGAGGCATTGGCTTGACCTGCTGAGGCCAGAGTGGCAGGTTGGGCCCTGGGCCAACGAGGGGATTGGCTTGACCCTCATTGGACACCCTGCCTACTTCATTGCTATGGCGTGACCAGATACACCAATGGGGGACAGGAAACTCCCCTGTGGGCAGCAGCACAACATACCTTTCTTTAAACATTTCAATCGTATTTGATCAGACAGTTGTTTGGATTGAATCTGCTCTCACTTACATTTCTTCCATTTTACATTGCCTTCTTAAAGGTATGAAATGTGTTGTGCTGAATATTGCTTTTAAGTCATCGTCCATACTGGTTATGGCCCTGTTGTTATGGTATGCAATGGAGTCATTTATTCTGCCCTCATCACCACCTTGCTGCTCTTAAAGCACTGAGATCTGTCTGAATGGAGGTGAACTGTGACCCCGCCAAGGGTAACTGCTGGCCCAGTGCTTTAAATAGAAATACAGAAGTGCAGGTACTCACTATCCCAAAGTACCTGCTTAATATTGAGAAGTGCCGGTACTCATCCATTAAAAGTATTGACTTCCTGCTAAGAAGTGCCGGTACTACGTCTTTCAAATGAAAGAATTGCAGGTACTCAGGACACCGGCAAGTAGCTGTCCATTTAAAGCACTGAGCCAGACCATGATCTGTTGGGTGAAAAAGAAATGGCGTGAGGGTATTTGGGGGGTGGCCGACGACTGGAAAGGACAAGAGGTAGAGGGCAAGAGCCAAGATTAACAGGGAGGAATTCCTGTGTGCCGGGAAATACAACAGAGGGTATATGATAATGTTCGCCGGGGTCTGTGTAAACTTATACTGCTTTCACAGAGGAAATAAGGCTTACCTTTATAGGCAGATAAACATACATGTCCTGTTACTGTAAAAATCTGTAGGGGTTCTAGTTCAAATCATGTGTGATTGCCTTGGCATGTGCTACAGATCACCTAAGAGTTGTAGAGGCTTCCACACCAGATAATTGGAATGAATACCGTCCAGATGACAGCCAAGAGGCCAGGCTAGGACTTGCCTATTGGGCAATCGGCCCATGGCCGAACCAAAAATGCAAAATACTGTTCTGGGCCAGTTTTTTTGGTTAAAGTTGGACACTTTTCTGGCCAATGTGGGCCACTATGAAGTGTTACTTGACTATGCGGCTAATAGTTTTGACCAGTGCTGCTGAGTAAATTATTCTTTGAAGTGCAAAATTTGCATCACATTTTATCAAAAAAACTCCCCCTTCGGTACTATTCGAACAGTATCACAAAAGCAATGAATTGCCATTTGCAACTGTGGGCCACTTTTTCATTGGTGCCCAAGACAATTTTATGGTCCAGTCCGACCCCGCAAGAGGGGATTTGATAGGGCCGAGCCCGCTGACAGAAGCGTCAGCACACAGATTGGGCCGTGTGCAGAATGAATCCTGCAGAATGATTAAGGAGTATTAAAACAAGGAGCTTAGATCATCCCTCTCATCCCGGGGCAAGACTAAGTTGGTCACTTGAGGATAGGTGTGAAGGAATGTCCTGCCTCCATGTACAGTTACAGGGGATCTAAACACGTGATCCTTATATTAAAATACTGCTCCTCTGTGTTGTATGTAGCAAAACAATTACACAAGTACTGAAACCTTAATAGAAGCCTTAATAGAATTCAGAAGGAGTTGGTTCTCAAGCTGCCTGGAACTGAATGAGCATGGTGAGTATGACCACATATCCCATCTTTAGACAGTGGTGGACTATATATCGGACATCGACAAACAGTGCAAAGTTATACGGCCCATACCCAGACACGGTGGCAAATTAACAAACCGATGTGGCAAAACTAAACTACCCTGGCGGTGCCCATAGGCTGCCAATCAGAAATTGTTATCAGATGAGGATATGGCACACAATGGGTGGAAAATATACCCGCCTCGTCTGGCCTCTGTAAGCCGCAGCTGCATCCCAATGAAGATGTCCTTCAACCACGGATCAAAGGGCGTCAACAAAAAAAACAATGGGATGGAAATCAGTTTAAACAGTGTGCAGAAAATAAGGAAATATTTATAGAGCTAAGTGTTAGGCTATGAAGTCAGATAGGAGGGGTTAGACAGCAGGTAGCAGCAGAAGTTCATAGACGGTAACCTCGAATTGATAATATGCATTAAAATCATTCTTAGACCCTAACCTTCGAGTGATAGTATACCTTAAAATCTGATACTGTGTTAAGTAAATAAAATAAGTACATTTAACACATATTCGAATGAAGAAGAGAATAAGGTAAAAAAAAGAAAGTATACATTAAAGAGAAAGTATGGTTTGTTAAGGTGCTAGGGCCAAGTTATTTATCAAGGCATCAAACATCAGTTTACTTTGACCTCCAACCAGCTGCCAGGGCAAGGTGGCCCCATCGCACCTGGTGATAGAAAAGGCAAGACCTGGTGGTCTTGAAGTTGTCTGAAGGGTGGGGGTGTATTGGGGATTCTGTGCACGAATTGGGGTGTAAGTGGAAGGTGGTACTGATGTTGTCAGAAAGAAGCCAGGCAGTGTTGAGTATCATTGGTAGTGCATGGGAGAAGGGAGAATGAGGCACTAGTAATCCTCTGTTATGTGTTATCACTCATCAGTTATATGGCACCAACACCTCTATGGTGACCTTACTGCACTGGTACTTTGTCTGAGAAAATTCGTATTGTGCCCCCACCTGGAGTAAAACCAAACATAATCTTGTGGAAGAAATGAGAAAAAAGGGCTGAGAGAGTGGGGTGGAGGGAAGTGGGAATAGGAAAAGGACACCCAAAACAAATTAACTGGGTAGATACAAAGAGTTCAAACAAACGGCGAGTGACTATATCAGTAGGGGGTCTGTTTAATGAAACACACTGGATCTGATGACAGGCTGATCTAGAACACCGGAGACTAGAACGTCTTGTGATAACACGTCTTTCTCATGATGTCATTTTCTAGTGCTTTACAAGGAAGTACTAGGATTAGTTGAAGCTCGAGATGGGCTTGGGCAACTCTTGAAGTTTGGAGGCCAGAATTGGCACAGAGCGTGTTTTATGCACCTTTAATATTATACCAGAGGACGGGGGGCCTCCGCATCAACAATACCACGACTTAGCAGAGTATATGGGGCCCACCGAGAAACTTCCCCCGGCAATAACGAAGCACTCAGCCATGGGGTAAATACACGTCTTTATTTTCCAATAGACAGGGAATCATACAGGAAACAGCACAATCTCTGGCAATCTCACTGTTTGAGCATGTGCCACCCAGTTTTGTATCATGGTGATGCGCAACTATTAACACCATCCCAAAAAACCTGCAGGCACCCCCTATTGGTTAGCTCGGGCATGTTACCTTTGGAACCCATATACATCTGGATTCTCACTGGCCTTCCCATGTCAGGTGGCTTCGCCTGAGTCGTCCCCATAAAACTATCTATTACTTTGTTGAAGGGTCGCATGAAGACCATTGGTCCGTGCAATATTCAACACCACCCCATGATCTTAGTCAATGGATTGGCTAGAGCGAGTCCCCCAGGCCTGGGACCCTGTTTCTTTCACAGCACTCGGTGTACCTTTGCAAGGTAATGAGAAAGATTTTGTGTCCCCATTGTTGCCACTGGCCTGATCACCTAGCCTGAGAGTGTTCCTGCAGGTTGCAGCTTTTGGTGGACAACGCATGTATCAATCTTGTCTGCTTCGCTGGGAACAGCTCCTCTCCTCACCATGAGTAAATAGCCACTGTTCGACTCTGCTGGGTCACGTGTGCGAGGTCCACAAAACTGAGCCTTTCTGTCTACAATTATGAGGAATATCTTTTTGCATATGTTGGATACACTGGCGTGCCTGGTGGTTGGCCAAACAATGAGTTGCATCATTTGTTTCTCATCCTTCGGGCTGACATTCGCATAAGGGACATGAGGGCCATTCCAGGGACCCCCTCTTCATGCCCCATGCAAACACCCAGGGAATGTACATAGAAATACAAATAGCCGGTAAAATAGATCAGCGGGTTGAGTGCTCGCTGCTGTGATCTGAGCATGATCTGCAGGTCGCAGGTTCGAATCGCGGCAAGGCCAACTCAGTCTTTCATCCTTCTGAGGTCGATAAATGAATACCATTTCGGTTGGGTGATATTGTATGTAAATATGTGCTCTGTAAAGCGCTTTGGATAAAGGCGCTATATAAATAACACATCATTATCATTACATAAATGTGCATTCAGAAAGTAAATGTGAATATGTCAATAATATCTACTACATGGCGGATCCCACAATGCCCCCAAATCATAAAAAATTTGGCAATGTACCCTATCTCACAGATAACTCAGGCAGAATGCCCCACATTCAGGGCAACAGTGAAGCTAACAGACTAATTTATGGGCAGTTACTTGCAGCCATTCATTATATTAAGTGACTAGGGCATGAAGCGAAAGTGATCTATAGTTGGGATTACCCAGGTTGTCAACCAATGAAAATGAGACACTAAGTGCCTAATTCAATAGAAAAGTAAAATACAAAAAAGGTATCAGGTGCCCCCCTCTCGAAAGAACACAGCATGATAACCTGTTCAATGGTTTGTAACCACTTTGAGAGTTTGCAGTAATTCTATAGAAATCTTCCAGCAAAGTAATAAGATAGCCAAGAGCAGGCGAAGAAAAACCCAAATGTGAGATTCATGAAAGTTACTGACCATAATCTAAAAGCTTGCATATATATATTACACGGCCTGTGGGAGCGGCAGTGTAGTTATGGTTAAGTTGCTAAACCTATAGGAAGACCACTTTTTCGGCGGCTTATAACCTCGCTCCCCCTGGAGGAATCCTCACCAAACTTTGCAAAAACAGTATATGGCCCGCTCTTATTTTATTCAGGAAGTTCGTGCGGGGGGGGAAGTTATTTTTTCTCCATAGACTGAATGGGTGAAAACTTTGCGCACGGCTAGAGCCCGAACGACTGGATGAAGTTGCACCAATTTTGTGTCAGGAGCAGGGGCTTGGGTCAGAAAATGTGATTTTGTGTGTTTGGTTGAAATCCGACCAGTACCTTTGTTGCAAAGAACTGAAATGTACATCTCAAAAAATGTGTGATATCTGGGTCCTCTCCGCTGACCCATTTCCCTGTTCGCTCTGCGGACAGACGTCTCATTGGCTTGCAGTACGCCGTGCTGTCGGCGAACTTTGGATGCGGCCGGTTGTTGGCTGAAGGGAAACGTGATGTGCATCAAAGAAAAATGCCGCCATGGTGAATCGGAGGACAGTGCGGCACAGAAAGGGACTGACAAACAGAATGTACACCATATGGTAGTGGGAAGAGGGGATGGAAAGGGTGGGGGGGAGAGAAGTGGTTCAACTGAGATGTGTGATTATTAGGTGGGCGATGACAGTGTCACAGTATCCATGCGTACTGCGCCAATTCGCCAGTCCCTGCACAGGCGACTACCATGTGTGGTGAATGCAGGCAGCCTTCGTTAGGGCACGATAGCTTGTGCCGCGTCCTCTTACCGTGCTGACTGGTGGTAGCTGAATAGCAGATGGGGAGTGCATTGCAAAATGTATATTAGGCCATGTGGCGGTGGGAAGAAGGTATGGAAAGGGTGGGGGAGTGAGAAGTGATCCATCTGAGATATGTCAATAGGTGGACGAAGACATTAATGTGGCTTCAGCATCCGTGCATACAGTGCCAATGCGCGGATCTCTGCACAGCCGACTACCATGTGTGCTGCATGCATGCAGGCTTCGTTATGGCATGATAGCTGGTGCGGAGACCTCTTTCTGTGGTGAGTTGTGGGAGCTCATTTTCAGAAGGGGAGTGCATTGTACATCACATGCACATTGTAAGATAGCGTGTCCTCCGTGTGTTGTGTGTGGTAAGCCCGTAGCCCATTCCATGCACGGATGGAGACCTTGCACCGACAACTATGGGCCATTAGTTGTGCCATTGCAATTAGGTTTGACATTATTGCCTTCTGTGTGTGTTTCCTCAGAATTGCCTACATTGTTCATTCCATGGGTGTGCACTGAGTGTGGTGTTGGAATACTGTCAGTATAGAAGAGGGTAGGGTGGAAGTGCATCTTCTATGTGCATGGATACTGCAGTGTGTGAAGTGGGCGCAATTCTTCAATAGTGTGTGCATAAAAGTGGATACAGGTTAAACTGCATATCGCATAGGATTGCGTAGTGTGCATTGCGCGGAGTGCTGACTACTGTACTGCCGTATTTGGTATTGCTTTTGTGTACTGAATAGAGTGCTGGGAGCAATACTATGTGCATGACAGTGGGTATGGGTGCCAGAAGCTGTGTTATGTTTGTAGATTCTGCTAACTGTTGCATGTTTCCATGCATAGCTGTATACGGTGCAGAGGTTGGGTAGGAGTGCCGGTGGCTGTGGTACATGTGTGGATTGTGGCACTTGGTGACATATTGTCACGCACGGCTGGGTTACATTGTGGGGGGTCTGGCCAAGGCCTAGACTATTGGGTGCATGGCCAAAGGCCGTAGGCCATAGGCCATGCAGTTAAAAGCCAAGGCCTTCACCACACCCACTGCAGTTTTGACTGGATCTCTCAGAGGGTGGTCACCTTTACAGAATGGTTGTGGAGCGCATTTTACTTTGCATAGAGCACCAGAAGGGCGCTGACATGCATATATTGTTGGTTCCATGGGTGAGGCCATTGTTAGAACATCCTACGGTTTTCGGTGTACGGCTGGAGATTGTGCAGACAAAAGTCTTGCAGTGGGCCCACTGGGTGCAGTGTTGGAACACTGTCAGTATAGAAGAGGGTAGGGTTGAAGTGAATCTTGTATGTGCTTGGATATTCTGGTTTCTGTAACTTCCTGGGAGTAGGCCCAATGTTGTGAAGATTGTGTGGTTTGGTTGCCTGTGACATTATACTTTGTGAATGGAAGTGGATAGGGGTGGCTGAGGCAGTGGTATGTTTGTGGAATCTGCTTCCTGTTACATGTTTGCATGCATCGCTGTGTTATGGTGCTGAGGTTGGGTAGAAGTGCTGCTGCCTATGTTACGCTTGTGGATTGTGGTTTCCGACCACATGTTCGCATGAATTGCTCCATTATGTTGTGATGGGTGTGGGCAAGCAGTAGACTCTTGTGTGCATGGTCAAAAGTGTGATGGGTGCCGGTCTGCATGATTTTGGATGCTGACATACAGTCAAAAATGCATTGATGTGGTGAGTTTGGCCAAGGCCTAGAGTAGTGGGTTCATGGCCAAAAACCAAGGCCTGCACCACACGGAGAAAAAGCAGACACAAAGAGAAAGGCTTTGAGGTGCTTCTGGACCCGACAATGGTTCTCCTTAAGTTTCAGGGAGGCAGGGAGGCTGTTGCACAGGGAGGCCCCAGCCGAAAAAAGACATCTGCCACCAACTGGTTGCTTGCAGACGCAACTGACCCTGAGGGAGTTGGAGGCAGATGAGGGAAGAGCTCGAGCAGGGAGATATATAGGAAGTGAGAGTTGAATGTATTGAGGTCCCAATGCCCAGAAGGCCTTGTTCAAAATGTAGAGGGTTTTCACCTTATTCCTCGCAGCCACTGGGAGCTCTTGCAGACATTTCAGTGCAGGAGAGATACCATCTCTGAGGCCAAGGCCGAGTTGCGTATTCCTCTTCTGGGTGAGTTGCAGAGGGCGGAGAGTAGAAGCGGGCAGATTTAAAAAGAGCCTGTTTCAAAAGCACACAGAGATTGACTTTTTGGGAACTTTCATTTTGGTTGGTAAGATAGATTCAGTGCTGCTTTTGGTGGCATATTTTTACGATTTATGTAGGAGATGAGTAAGTGGGGAAAACAATTGGTAGCACTGTAGGAAGGAAAGCAGAGAGTTCCTTTTTCGATATTACAATGTGTTATATGGGTAAATGAAAACGTTGCAAGCACATACCATTGAAGTGCCACTTGATGGTAGGGGATGGTAAAAAAAGCAGTATGCCTTTAAAGAACATAATGGACGCTCAGTGGCAGATACCGTGCGCAGAGGCACTTATAACACAGTTGTAAACATACTGCAGAAAAGGTTTTCATACCTCCATTTTGTGGTGATGAGTGCTCATTTGGATGAATGTGGATGTACAAATCTTGCAATCTTTTACTGAACTTTCTACTGGACGTGCTTTCGAATGACGGGCCATTTGCAGGCTGAATTTGTAACAGTACAAATGAAGTGTTGTGTAGAACTGCCAGTGTTAGATGCTAACGTCTTGGATGGCATTGGTGGATGCGTGTGTGACTATTTACCCGTACCCAATGAGGTAGTGGTTGACAAAAAATAGTGGAAAGGGAAGAAGGACTACTCCTGCTTTAGTGAAGCAAGGCCCTTGCAGTACTTTGAGAAGCGCACGTACCACATTCTGCGCTTCTCTCCATGCTGGCTAATGGAAATGGGACTGTGGGGATTATCTAATCAGGTCCTGTGGGTGTGGCTCACAGGAAGGGGCGGTCATACTGTTGTACATTACTCTGCATAGTGAGGATGGCTGACATGGCGAAACGCATTGTGTTGACTTTGGGTGATGCCTTTGTGATAGATCTGCACAAGTATGCCCAGGAAAGACACTTTGATGGCAATTTCGGTTTTGAAGGAGTGGATGCATTGTGGTGCGCTATCTATGACTGCAATTTCGCCGATATGCACGCACTTTGCAGAGACCGGGCCACTTTTGCTACTGTCGATGTTATCGTCATGCTCTACATGCTCTACGGCAGTATGCATATGGGTTACGTGGCTTGTTTAGGTTTGCTCCGTCAACTGAAGAGGTTGCTGAATGTAGTAAAGAGGCTTTTTCCCAACACCAAGAAGATTATGGGACAATGCTCATGGAAGTTGTTCCGAGCCAGAGGTTGGAAGGTGTCTCATCAACATAAGCATGTATACTTTTTGTCCACTCATGGGATGTTCTTCTGCAGCAATGACCTCATTAGTTGTGGAAATGCAGAGTTTTTCCAAGCAAATGGCATTTCGTTGTCACCCATTGGTAATGCTGTTTTGTTTGCCTGTCTACAGGATACGGTGAAGAGTTTACTGTAACAATGTGAGCACAAGAAAACACAAAATCAAATAAAAACCGAAAAAAGGTGTTTCACTAGAAGCACCAAAAAAAAAAAAGAAGGCTCTTTTTAGAGCCGCCCCTAGAAACGAACTCCTCTACCATGTTTTCTATTTATTCCCACACGCAGCACGAAAACCACATCCGGGGATTTTGAGGATGGCCATGGAAATGGGACTGTGCAGGCAGAGGTATTGTGCAATACCGTTTCTGGGTGTGGTGTGTACGCAGAGGTCTGGTGTACATACTGTTACATGGAGAGCTCTTCAACGTTTTTGGTGGATGCATGTGGAACATTCTAACAGTACCCACTGATTGCGTGCTGGAAAGACGGAAGTGGAAAGGGAAGAAGGAATGTTTCTGCTTTATTGGGGCACGGCCCTCGCCGTACTTGGAGAAATGCACGTGCCACATAGTACCGTTTTCAGCATGCTACCCATGGGAATGGGACAGTGGGGACTATCGCAACTGGGGGTGTGTTGCATAGGAAGGGCCATTAATAGTTCTCTCCATTACTGTGCGTAGTGAGCCGGGCTGACATGGTTGCCATTGCTTGCAAAGGCAGTGTAGCACAGCAGATTCAGTCCAACATCTATTACAGGGCAAACCTATGTGGCCTGATACTCTGTTCTGAAAAGCCACAAACAGAAAGCGGAGCAGCTTTGGGGTGCAGCCTTTTGTATGGCTGCTGTGGAGCACTTGCACCTGGCAAACAGGCCTATATTGTTCAAAAACATGTATACATGTGCAATGGCACATTGTGGTGTGTTTGCAAGCGTGTACTTTCCAAAAAACACTCTGTACATTGCACAACACTGTACTTTTCCGCTGTCCGAGGGTCCGGATCGTGTCCGCGAAATAAGGGCTGGTGATGTCGCAACTGTTCTCCCTTGGGGCGGCTGTCCACAGGACGTGTTTTGGGCAGAATACGTTGTGCGCATGTGCATAGGTGGCCGATGCACACCGTTGCCACTTCTGTACTGATTAATAGTGTGACACACGTGCACCGACCGTTTTGGGATGCGCTGGGTGTTTATAGGTTGTAGCAGGTGGGATGTTTATGTGTATAGCTACCTCTAAGATGTGGGTGGGGGCTCAAACTAATTAAATTACTAATTATTTGCATATGCTGCACAGTGGCGGTGTTACCAGAACACAGAGGCATAGATACACATGCGTGTACTTGCACACCGATGAAACGTTCGCTCCCCCACGTAATTATAGGTGGTGCACAAGATGCCGACTTGCGGGTCGTAGTGGCATCGTACGGATGCCTCTGTTGTCATTGTGGATAGGCCGGACAGGTGCGGTGTGCGTAGGACACCTCCCTTTTACTTAATTACGGGCATTCCTACGAGGACTGTGCACGGCTGAGTCATAACAGCATTTAAAAAAAAAACAATACCACATATACACTCAACAACAATTTACATATCGACGTTTACTTGCACACATTCACACACACCATGGATACTTATTGTGGGGAATTGGGGATTTGCACAAGTTGGTTGTAAGGGGAAGAAAAGATTGAGGTATCACCGTAATGTCTCCAATCACACAGATTTTGAGGGGATGGCGGACTGTGACATGGGAAAGGGATACACATGCAGGTCTGCCAGTGCTGTTTTACTTTGTCCATAATATACCCTTGTATGCAATCTTTTTAGGCGGCACAATTGTTCACCAATGTTTCCATTTTGGCTTCCAGGCTGTCCATTTTGCTATTTACAGAGTTTCTTTCCTTTCCTATGCCCGTATGCTGTTGTCGAAGGGGTGCCGCTTGTGCTGCCTTGCTTTCCTTTCCAATATGTTCTCTTACAGAAAAGAAAATGTGTTAGGTGTACATGAAGCAATATATACTACATAATTTACGTTTCACACTGCTGTGCGTACCAATGGGGTTACTATCGTAAGTCACTGCGTCATGAGGGAAATTTTCTTCCAGACACTGTAAGGTGCTTGCCCTTGCTACGTACAAAAAAAACGTTCTGCTTCTGTACCGCTGTATACTGAACCACCTGCGCAATTATCAGAAAAAATGTGCTGTGCTTGCAACGTTGCAATGATGTTCTGGTCTTAGTACGTTCCCGTTCTTACTCTGGCCATTCGTTCTTTGTTCCCATGCACAGTATCAGTGAGGTAAGATTGTTGAAGGGAGATGTCACTTCTGTTGTTGGTGCATTCCGTTATGGTGTACTCCCTATGCCTTTTTGCTGTTTGCTTCATAAGTACACAGTTTGCAGTCCTACTCTATTTTACCTTGCAATGCATGTGCATGCTGCTGCTTGCATATGTTCCTTGTGTTTGCTGAATGGTACCCCTATGTAAGAGAGGCCCTGCCTTTCTGAGCAGGTTGGATGCCACCCGATGTCTGCGACGAGACGCATACTCCGAGACTGCTGTGCGCATTAACATGGTGCCCACATGTTCATATGTTGTACAGTACATCGTCAAAAAGTAAGGGTATCCTGCTTAAAACCGATGCAATTCATTGAAAAAATGTTGCTGAAGGAACATTATGTTTAAGTAGCACTAATAAAAACCTATGACATTCACTGACAAAAAATGTTGTTAAAGGGACGTTATGGTTAATTTGCACTAGTACACAACTATGCAATTCACTCACAAAAAACATTGTGAAAGGGACGTTATGGGTAAGTTCCACTACTAAAACCCTATGCAATTCACTGAGAAAACACCTTCTTAAAGGAACGCTATGTTTCAGTTGCCCTCGGAAAAACCTATCAAATTCAGTGCAACAAGTACTTGGAAGGAACATTAAACTTACTTTGCACTAATAACAACCTATCCATATTATGGTTACAAGTAAAACCAAAAAACCCCAAAAATTCGCCAGTTATGGTAACCTAAGCAACCATAACTCGCGCCACCACTGTGCACTAAGACTAACACCCATGACATCAAAGATGACATCACAAATGTCATTGATGGCATCACTGATGACATCACATGTCTGGCTCCCTCTTTTTTTGTTCACTGACATATCTAGGCCAGGTGCTTTTCTTCTCTGACAGTCAGGAACTAAAAATTCAAAAGGACCCAACCCAACGTGAGTGCCCATAATTAGAAGGCCTTGGGAGAGAGGCCTGTGTCCAGCTTGAGGGTGAACCTCCTGGGAAACATAGGATTTATTGGGAAGTTGGCCTCCTGTATAGTGAGCCCACAGAGTCTACTGAAGGAGACCATGGGAGGTTGGTGGTCCCCCTTCAAATAAGACCCTTCCACCTGCAATTGGCACATGATGTCTCCCTTGCAGGTCATCTTGGGATCAAGAAGACCAAGGATAGGTTTTCCTTGCATTTCTACTGGCCCAAGATGGGGGTCCATATAGAAGGTCATTGCAGGAGTTGTGCACTTGCCAGATTTCCCCTGTGGTGGGAGTGTCCTTCTAGAGGGTGGGGAATTGGCATTGTTGATCCCCTTGATCCTCACACATCCTGTAGCAACAGGTTTATCTTGGTGGTGCTTGACCATGCCAGCAGATATCCTGAAGCCATTCTACTGAACACAGTGACTGCCAGGTCAGTTGCTAAAGCTTTACTTGGCATCTTTGAGTTGTGTCAGACAGAGGCAGCCACTTCAAGTCCAAGTATATGCAAAGCACGTGAAAGGAGTGTGGGGTCACCTATCCATTTTCATCTGCTTATCATCCACAAACAAATGGCTTAGTTCAGAGATTTAATAGAACTCTCAAAATCATGATTGTAGCTCTTGAAGAGTCCCAGAGGAGAAAGTGGGATCTCCTACTACCATGCTTACTCTTGCTTAGAGAGAGGTCCTGTTGGTTTGGGTCCCCCGTTCCCCATAGTTTGGTATTAGGTGCTTCAGGTGTGACAGGGGTGTCCCCTGCATACATTACATGTGTGGTGGGGGACAAAAAAAAGCAAAAGATCGAATTACAAGTGGGGTTCACAATTTTGTAATTCAATCTTTTGGGACTTAATCTTTTAAACTACATCTGTTGGTTTAAGCTACTTGGAGCTTCTGTTTGGTCACCCTATTAGGGGACCACTGCCCATAGTCAAAGAAGGATGGGCAGTAAGAACTTTGCTGAGGCGGTTCTCCCCCTTATTTTCACTTACTCCAGGTTTGACACTGTGGTGCAAACATGACATTAACACTGGAGATAGTGTACCTACTAGAAGTAGGGGTGATAGGATGCCAGACAACATGAAGTCCTACATTGAGTCTGAGGTCAATAAGATGTTGGATCTTGGGGTGATTGAACCCTCCAGTAGTCCTTAGCCCAGTCCTATGGTTCTTGTGCCAAAGGCAGGTACTTCTAAGTTGAGGTTCTGTGTGGATTACAGGACTCTGATTGCTGTCACCAAGACAGATGCTCACCCTCTAACAAGAACTGATGAGTTGGCGGACAAGCTGGGTGCTTCCAAGTACCTCAGCACTTTTTACCTCACTGCAGGGTATTGGCACATTGCCCTTGGAGAACATGCCAGGGAGAAAACAGCATTTCCAACTCCAGGAGGGCTTTACCAGTTCTGGGTAATGCCATTTGGTTCAAATAATGCACCTGCCATCTTTCAAAGGCTAGTTAAGCATGTTCTCAATGGGTTGGATGAGTTCTGCTTGGCATATCTCGATGACATTGGAGTTTTCAGTTCCACCTGGGAAGAGCATGTGAGACACCTAGGAATAGTGTTGCAGGCTCCTCAGAAGACCCCCCTGACCATAAAGGCCAGCAAGTGTCAAATTGGTCAGGGCTCAGTGGTATACCTTGGGCATGAGGTTGGTGGAGGGAGGATTCAGCCTCTTCCCAGTGAAGTATAAGCAGTACAATACTGGCCTACCCCCAATACCCAAACCCATGTGATAGCCTTTTTGAGCCTCCCTGGGTATTACAGGAATGTCATGGCAGACTATGGGACCATATCTACCCCTCTGACTACTCTCACTATGCCAAAGAAACCCAAGAAGGTCTCTAGGTCTGAGGGTTGTGAGAAGGCCTTGCAAGGCTTAAAAGACTCCCTGTGCCAGGGCCCTGTTCTCAGGGACCCTGATTATCAGAGACCTTCTATTGTGCAGACAGATGCCTCTGACACTGGGATAGGGGCAGGTCTATCACAGTTAGATGAGAAAGGCAAGGAACACCCAATGGGATTAATCAGTTGGCAGCTTAAGGCCAGAGAGCTCAGGTGGTCCACAGTAGAGAGAGAAAGTTTATCTGTCATTCAGGCCCTAAGGAAGCTGAGGCCCTACCTCTATGGGACCCACTTCAATGTGCAAACTGACCTTAAGCCTATAAAATGGCTGATGACCATGAAGGGAGAGAATACAAAGTCGCTCAGGTGGTCCATTAGCCACCAAGGCTTTGACGTCACCATTGAGCACAGGCCAGGTATCCAACATTGCAATGCTGATGGGTTGTCCAGAATGTTTAACCGACCTAAACATTAGTCCCATCCAGGGGTGGATTAGTTCCCCCTGTCCTTGTCTGGGTAGGGCGAGTGTTAGGAAAGATGTCTTTACCTGCAATTGTCCCTCCTTATTTTGCACCCGACAAACCATTTGATTTTGTTTGGCTATCCTAACCTGACTTTTTCCAGCAGAGCACAGCCTTCAGCTGCGCTCTCTGGGCTTTTGCTCATTTATTATGGGGAAACTGACATGTCCTTCAGACTGTGAGTACTGGGAAAACTATGTTTCCCTTATTCTTTTACTTTGTTGCCATTTCTTGGTAACTTTTATCAGTGTGCAAAGTACATTACTGTACCATGCACTGGGGTATTTTTATGTTATGGCCCTAGACACACTCTAAGGCAGTGGTCTTCAAACCTTTTTGGCCTGGGCCCCCCTGAGCAAAATTTAAGCAGGCCAGGCCCCCCCAAAATGCCAAATGGACAGTATGTACAAATGGATATGAACTATTTTGCGCTGTCACCGCACCCTACTCCCAGTATAGTACCTGGGCTGCCCCACCTGCTCCTTTCACAGTCACTGGGCTCCCTCATCCCACTCCTACCCAGTCCCTGGGCTCTCTCCACCCCATCACAGACCCTGGGCTCTCCCCACCCTGCTCCCACCACTATCCCTGTGCTCCCCCCACCCCGTTCCCAACACAGTCCAAGGGCCAGTGGGAGCTGGTGAATTTTTTAAGTTGGGAATAAATATTTCCCCCAAAAATGCCTAGCGACCGAGCGCAGCGCGGGAGCCCGAACCAATCAATTAGGGTTCGGGGGGGTTTTCCCCCTGTGATTTTTTAAAAAAGAATGTGTTGAAATGCTGAATTATTAGCATACGTTTAAAAAAAAAATGGGTAAAAAGCCAAGCAGTTTACAATTGGCACTGGGGGCCCAAGGAGGAAAGCATGGTATTTTTGACTGGACATCTATGATAGATAAAAAAAATACCATCCCTGTCCCCTGGGCTCCACAGCGCCTCAGAAGGAGAGCTGATTTTGGCAGGTGGGTAGGGGCATTATGCAACAAAGGCATTTTTAAAATGCCTTTGTTGTACAACCCTCCTTCCCCCTCTCACCCCCCACTCACCAAAATCAGCTCAACAGACCAAAACAAACACACACACCGTCACAAAGCAATCACTATCATTCATTCATCTTATTCATTAAATATGTACCTAACTCACTACTTGGGCCACGAATAATGTCTGTAACCAATCTTTTACTATGTCCACATACTGTACCCCTGGAACACGAGCAATGTCTGTAACCATTCACCTATTGTTGTCCTCATATTATACCCATGTCAAGTAAGCTTCATGTAACAGCGCCACGATGTCCGAGGGCAGTTGCGTGCTTTAAAAATATAAATAAATAAATACGAGCACCCATCACCATACACTCGCTCATAACACAAGCATACATGCATCCATAAACATATTTAAATAAAAAAATAAATGAACATAAACGTACCTTCTGCAGGGACCTGCGCGTGGTTGCTGAAATGCCCCACTCCAGGTTGCTCTGTCCGTATGTGCGAGGAGGTGCAGGAGCTTCCCCTCACACATACAGACTTGCAGTGCCCCATCCAGCATTTCCAATGAGCTATGTAAGGCTGGCGAAGCAAAACGCCCCCAGCCTTGCATAGCTCAGCGAGCATGTGCGGCTGGGGTACTGAACTGTCAAAGGGAAACAGTGGGCCTCATTACAACCTTTCAGGTCTGGACCGCGGTGATTCCGTGACGGCGGTAACAAAGTTTCCGCGTCCGCAAGGTTGCGGAAAGACTGTCCGATTACGTGCTGTCGGTCGCGCGCACCACACGGATGCGGAAACGTTGTTACTGCCATCACGGAAAAAGCCACGGAAATGGACATAGCGCTGCCACAAGTAGCGCAAAACCCGTGTCCGCCACCGTCGCCACGGACACGGAACCGGAAATACCATGATCGCCAAAACAGGAAACAGAGAGGTGGCCATCATATAAAGTACAATCCATTGCCATCCAGAGTCAGCACAAGCAGAATCCACACTGTGAGAAGCCAAAAAGGGACCACCAGCATGTCTGCCGGGATTCCAGCCCAGAGGCAGTGCAAACAGCACTTTAGTGAGGCGGAGCTAACCATTCTGGTGGAGCACATAGTGGAGCATGCAGAGATGCTGTTCAATGCCGATCAACGGCGTGCCACACAGCAGCGGAGGAACGAAGTGTGGGCGGAAGCAGCACGCAAGTGCACCTGTGAGGAGTGTAAAGGACTGCCACAAGCGGTGGCACGACCTCAGGCTGAGGGCTCGGAACCTGATCTCCACACATCACCAATGCAGCAGTGGGACAGGTGGAGGACCCCCTTCCCCACTGAGGCTGCAAGCAGGGGAGGAGCGTTGCAGCAGTGTCCTCTGCCTTCAGGGCATCCATGGGATCGGGGAGGTTGAGGCAGGAGTGAGCCCACCTGCAGATGCTGGTAAGTGGTCAAACATGAATGCCATATGAGTATATGTTGATGGCATGACTGGGCCAAAGGACCCATTAACAAACCCCCACCCCCCCCAGGCAGTGCATGACTGGGCCAAAGGACCCATTAACAACCCCCCCCCCCCAGGCAGTGCATGACTGGGCCAAAGGACCCATTAACAACCCCCCCCAGGCAGTGCATGACTGGGCCAAAGAACCCATTAACAACCCCCCAGGCAGTGCATGACTGGGCCAAAGGACCCATTATCAACCACCCCCCCCCGTCAGGCAGTGCATGACTGGCCCAAAGGACCCATTAACACCCCCCCCCAGGCAGTGCATGACTGGGCCAAAGAAGGACCCATCATGATCCATATGGCAACCAATATCACTACAATGCATACCCCCAACAAGCAGATGCATGTAACTGTCACTATTAAATGATTAACCTGTATGATGTATGTGATGCACCCATCAGGCACCACCACATAACTAATTGCATGTCCTCTGTGTCCCCAGAGCCGTATCAAGTGACAGTGATACTGCACAACAGCCCAGGCAATCAGCACCGGCACGTGTCCAAGCCAGCGCCCCTGCACAGGAGGATGCTGTCAGCAGTTCGGCATCTCTGCCCCCAGTAGCAACTTGAGCCTGGGAAACGTGCGCAGCAGTGTGTTATCAGTTGCGTGGCATCACATACCATCTGTACATTCAGCGAGTGATACTGTTTCTATTGCGGAACACCATCTCAATTGCACGTGGTACTGTCAGCTCAATGTGGGTGCAGTCGACTGCACCTATACAATTTGGCATGCCTGCTATGGCATGGAAGGCCAACTTGGTGGCAATGACCTCAGGGAGGGTACGGGGTAGGGCTATCTGTTCCGACACATGGCGCAACAGGGCTTCCAGTACCTGTACCAGGATTTTTGAGAAACAGGGTTGTGATATGCCGTGCAGCTCACCAACTGTGTGTCGATAGGTTCCAGTGCCAAGGAAATGCAGTACAGACACAACCTTCAGGAGGGGGGATGGCGGTGGGGGTGTCCATGTGGCTGCTGATGACGTCCTCAATCATGGCGGTGATGTGCAGGATTGTTGGACGGTCCAGTCGGTATAGTGTGTGGATCTGTCCTGGGGTAAGGTTCCAGGGTGAGGCCCTGATGTGTGGTATTGCAGGCTGCCTGTGGGGTTGTGCCGGCTGGACAATGGGGTTTGCCATAGGTGCTGGGTTGGCTGGTTGGCGCCTGCGCCTCCTACGCCTCCACCTCCTCCTCTGCACCATTACTGCCATCATGTGCAGTGCTGCCTGTTGGTTGAGTAAGCCCAGTCCCAATGCTACTAGAGCTACTGCCTGCATGATTCTGTATTGTGTTGGGCTGGGTGTGGCCCTTTTGTAGGCTCCCAGTGGGTTGCTGGGTCCAGCTCGGCTGATTTGGTGCACCTGTGCCCTGATTCAGTTCAGCAGGCACTGTTTAACGTCATGTTCGCGGTGGTGGCGGTACCGCCACGGTGATCATGGTTTTAACGCCATTTTTCAGGCGGTGCTTCCATTTCCGCGCTAGTTGTGATGCTCGCAGTGTTTCGTATAGCCGGTAACTGAGGGGTTTCCGTGCAGGCGGACTTTACGGGACCCTTAACTCCGCAGTGGCGGTTGGCGGTGGTGCTATTTCCGGGGACGCAGGTCATTATTGGGCAGACGCGGAAACGGTGCCGGTACGGTTATACCGGCGGCGTTAAATCCGGACCGATGTACTTGTAATAAGGCCCAGTGTTTCCCTTTGACAGTTCAGCCAGCCTAGGAGCACTCCTTCAGCTGGAAAAAGCAGCTGAGGGAGTACCCCGTGTTTCACTGGGCTGGCTCCTCAGCTCCTCCATAATGGGTTAGGGGGCCACTGGGTGGACGCCCCCTAACCCATTATAGATGGGCGGCCAAGCTCGGACTGGCCTATAGGGTAATAGGGCAAGGCCCTTATCAAAACCGCAAAATGCTAGTGTAGGCCAGTCAAAATGGGTCATTCTTTTTGGCCAATGTGGGCCAGTTTGATGAGTTACTTCACTATACAGCTAGTAGTTTTGACCATTGTTGCTGAATAAATATTTTTTAATATCACAATTTGCTTACATTTTAACAAAAAACACCTCCTTGGGTAGTATTCAAACATTCTGTGCCTAAAGGAATAAATAGCCATTTGCAACTGTGGGACACTTTTTCATTGATGCTTGAGCTGTTTTATGGTCCAATCCGACCCTGCCCAAATTCTGCAAACTTAAAAAAAGAATATATATATATAATATTTTCACACATTTCATGCTGGGCTCTCGCGCCCCCCAGTTTGAAGACCTCTGCTCTAAGGAATGTTTGGTGATTGTACAGGTGTGCCTATGACTGTGGCGGACCGTACCTGTAGGCGGTCTCCAGGCAGGAGTACACAGATCTATGCGTTTGTCATGGTGCGAGCATAGGAAAAGGATTAGCCCCACACATTTTCCTGAGGCTGGTCTACCATCATGCACTTACTTAAAAATGTCAAAGAAGCCCAGGCGAAGTGCTTTTAAATACCACATTTTACTGATTTTTGTAACAATCATACAACATACAAACAACTTCCCCACCGCCCCTCCATAACCTCGAGTGGGCCCATCGGGCCGTTCTTATCGTGCCACTTCATACTCATCCTTATAGCTACATAGTTCTTGCTGTATTCCCTAATACACTCCCAATCGCCCTCCAGCCTCGTGGCACGAGTTCTCAGTCCGCACCCTCTTCCCACTTTCCCCAGATCTTGGCAGCCTGTGTCGGGCACCCCCGTGCAGCAGGCAAAGTGTTTTTGATGATGGCTAAGCAAAACGCAGATTTGTTTCAGGGTTTCTCTAATAAAGGTTGGAAGTTCTGGGTTGGTTATCTATTTTTTTTGTTCATATCTGCCTGGTTGATTGCCATTATATTTGTAGCGAGATATGTGGCAAGCCAGAAGGATGCAGACTCTCTTTGGGCATTTTGTAAGACGTTTTATTAAAGTATAATGATAAGGCCTAACTTTCCCTATCACTAGGGGTGGTCCCTGCCTATGTTACTAACTAAGGTGATCGTCCGTCATGCGTGATTGTTCAAAGGAATGAGTCCAATGTCCAAAGCTTACCTAACTGATCCTACCGCTGTGAAAACTAACTTAAGTCAGGAGAATACTTCCCTTCTCGCTCTGTATGAATAGTCTCTTGAGATTTCTTGGATTAGTCTCGATAGTTTTTCAACTGGATTGTTGCCTTTTTCCTTCTCCTTGGAATCCTTTTTGGGTATCTTTTATAATATCTATTTTCTGTGTTGCTCATTTCGGTGTATCCTAGGAAAATATGATTCCTCTTGTAGGACCGTCCAAGGTCCAATTTGGGTTCTTCCTTTCCTTTATCTCACTTTCGAACTGTGGTGTCCTCCAGGGGTCTAACATCTGTCCCTGGCTCTTCAACCAATACCTGGCACTGCTCACTCACCGTATTGCTGATCTCTGCTCAAACTTTAGATGCTATGCAAATGACACCCAACGTGTTTTCAGGCTCCCCTCTGCCACCTCTTCTCCCTCTCTCATCTCTGACTGTCTGTCTGCAATCCAGGAGTGGTGCACCGCCAATGCCCTCTGTCTTAATGCCAGTAAGACAGAGATCCTCCTCATTGGCACACCTATACCTTCCTTTCCTTTCACTCTCTGGCTGGCCTCCCCTGGCCCTCTCCCACTTGCGAGGCTAAGAACCTCTGTGTCATCTTTGACTCAACACTTTCCTTGTCTCCTCACATCTCTGATGTCTCAAAAAAGTCTTACTACCAACTGAACCTCCTCAGAGGTATTCTTCCTTTCCTCTCCTTCCCCCAGAAGCTCACTGTCTCCAGAGCTCTGGTTCTCTCTAGGCTGGACTATTGCAACAGCCTCTTTCTAAATCTGCCTGCAACCATTCTCCGTCCTCTGCAGCTTATCCAGAACAGGACTGCAAGACTTGTCCTTGGCCTCAAGCTCTAGGATCGTATCTCTCCATCCCTGAATTCTCTTCATTGTCTCCCATTGGCTGCAATGATTACTTTTAAAACTCTTTGCATTGTCCACAAGGCTTTCTCGGGTCGGGGTTCACAATACCTTCAACTCAACCTCCATAAATACATTCCTACTCGAGGTCTTCGCTCCTTCACCTCCAAATCCCTCAGGGTCAGTCACTTCTCCAAGCGACGAGTTGGGGGTAGATCGCTTTCCTCGGCTGGTGCCTCCCTCTGGAACAGCCTCCCTGCCTCTCTGAAACTTGAGGAGAACCATCTTCGGTTCCGGAAGCACCTCAATACCTTCCTCTTTGCTTCTGAATTCGCTCTTCCTCTCCCCTGCTAATCTGTCTGCTTTGGCACTGGGCACCTGGTTACCCTCTGATTTTGGGCCCAGATCCCTGCCCTCCCAGCCACACACCCGCACTGCCCCATGGCAACCCCTGCACTTGGGTCTGTATCTGCAACCCTACAGTCCCCTTCCAGCACTTATCAGACACCCGTTGTCTACACCTTATTCTCGCACTTACCACCTGCTGGCCGCACTACCTGTTGTTCTATCACGTGTTCAGCAGTTTCCACCCCCACCCCCTGTCCTCGCACTTTCCCCCTTCCCTCTCCCCTTCACTTGCACATTCTAAATTTCACTAGGTCTAGTAAGATCATTGTTTTTGTCCTCCCTTGTTTCCCCTCCCTTGCCTCGTCGCGCTTTGAAACACTTGTGTATGGGCGCGATACAAATAAAATATATCATATCATATCCTATCATATCATAGGCTTTCCCTTCTGGGGTTTTATAGTTCATCTTGTTCTGGCCTACTTGATTCTGTATATGATTCAATTGAATAGTTCCCAGGGCCGGTCTTTGCATCAATCAGGCAGTGCAGGCAGCTGCGTGATGTGTCAGCCTCTAGGGGGCGCCGGCCGTACCAGCAGTATAGAGGCCTGCACCCGCAGTATCCCATTAACAAATTAATGAAAAAATAAATGAATACTGTTTTTCATTTGTGTACATTTTTATTAAAGGATAGTTCCGGGACTTTTTTTTTATTGTTCCTATGGTTCGGCCATGTGTTTTTAAGCATAAATCGGTAGATCGTAGAAAACTTTCCTATGGACCTTACCCGACTTTTCGTCCATTAACGCACTCGAAAACATCCGCCATTTTATGATAATCCTCTCACTTGCCGCATCGCCCTGGCTCACCTGCTTTTGCGGCACTAAATCAAATCCCCCGCCCCTGAGCCTGACATCAGCAGACGCGTACCGCCCATTTCCCGTTTCGTGTCAACAATCGCTGCGCCTCAGCTAATGAAGTGTCGCCATGGAAATGGCAGGACGCCTCTTTCCTCAATAAGTATAAACAGACCGTTTCACAACACACAGCAGCAGATTTTCGAATCCATTCCTCTCTCTGTGTTACTTTGAGTATTCTGTGACTCGTTTCTGTGCTCTGGTCAGCTACCTTCGTTGATTGTAGCCCGTGTGAACAGATACCAGTACCACCGCTATAAATTATTTTACTTTCTTTACCACATAATGGCTACAATAATGCCGTATATGTACGAGCCCGAGTACACCGAGGAAGAACTACTGGAAAGGCAAGCACGCGAAAACGATGGGGATTCGGACGGCAGTTGGGAGGACCAGTCAACGGATGAAGAGCCTGGACCATGTCGCATGGACGGCGTCTCCACCTGGTGCACGTGCAATCGGTGCGAGCTAATGCCAACTGAGGAGGAGAACTGCTGCTGCCGAGAAAACTCGGGATGCCTGGCCTACATTTCGGAAGGCGAGCAAAGTCTGCAGGAAGGCGAGCAAAGTCCGCAATGCATCACCGAGCTGCCAGAGTTCAGGGAAGCCTGCCTCTCACGGACCGTGTTGAGGATGATGATGGTGCTTATGCACGAACTTCGCGGCACTGTTCGTCCGCGTAATCCGAGTAACGAGTAAGTATACTCTGGTTGTGATGTCAGTGATGCCACTACTATGTCATGGTCGTCTCCCACATATAAAATTACATCTACATATCATTCGAATGCATGTAAATTGGTTCCATATTGTGCATTTTCTAGATAGAATTTTTTTCAAAGCAGAATGACATTTTTTACCTGAATCGATAGTGATAAAGTTTTGTCATTTTAATACAGTTTGCATCTTTCATTTTCACAGGTGGTACAGGCTGGTGGCCTATCGTTGCTTCACTTGGTGGCTTCACGGGAGGCTCGGACACCGCGTTCGGAGAGTAATACCTGCCTGTGCGGTACTTGCCATTAGACAACATTTCCCCAGCGACAGTGGACAATACCGCGGATTTTCCCTGGATGTGCTGCAACCGCAAATTTACAATGTGTAATGTTTATTATTTATGTTCAATTGAAATTAAGATCCAAAATAAAACCCAATATATATTTTAACAATGGTTGTTTTGATTTGTCCAAGCGTTGGCAATAAAAGGAAGGCCGTTGTATTTTATTGATACAAAACATGGTTATAGGTAAATATGGTTGATCATAATAAATCATCCTTTTGGTCACCGGGTACAGAGATGACCCCCTCTGGCCCGTGCCGCCTTGCCACCACAGGCCAGCCTGCTGCTGACTAACTGCCTAGGCATCCAGGGTCTCCAGGGTGAACTGCACCCATATATTCTCCTGGGAGGGTGAGGTATTTATAAACTCACACCCCTGCCTTCCATGTACTAGATCCTGCAGCCAGCCTCTTACATGCAGTTAGATGGCCTCTCCTTGGTGAGGCCCTGCGGCAAACGAGTCTTGTCTGCACGACCACCGCCCCAATCCACCCCCCGCCCTATCAAAGGCAATTCGCACCGGGGTACTTGTGCTGGCAACTGGAGCAGTCAGGGAGCGATAAAGGCCAAGAGGTGCCAAAGACCATGTACACTTCAAAGTGGTCTATCGAGCATGGGTTGTTGTTCCCATGTCTACCTCCAGACCCCGTGTCTCCTGCCAAGCATCCCCCCTCACGCTGGACGGCCCCCTGCAATCCTCATAAGTGTGTCTCCATTCACGAGTCTTCCTGTGTCTTGTCTGCACGACCACCGCCCCAATCCACCCCCCGCCCTATCAAAGGTAGTTCGCACCGGGGTACTTGTGCTGGCAACTGGAGCAGTCAGGGAGCGATAAAGGCCAAGAGGTGCCAAAGACCATGTACACTTCAAAGTGGTCTATAGAGCATGGGTTGTTGTTCCCATGTCTACCTCCAGACCCCGTGTCTCCTGCCAAGCATCCCCCCTCACGCTGGACGGCCCCCTGCAATCCACATAATGCCACGACATATACACGTCATTCATTCACAAACACACCCCTGTTTCGAATTCTTTATAACCCACTTCATATTTCTAATGAGCACTTCTTTGCGCTTTGCTAGTCAACCCGTGAAGGTGCTGGTTATCTGCTCTTCGTCTCTGTGAACTTCCGTGACCACTTCGAGGAAACTCGTCAGATTGCAACCTGTGAACTGCTCCCTGTTCTACGACAAGAAACTACTCTGATCCCTGCATCTAACTGTTTGTTCGTCAAGGTAAGGCCATGTACCATAATCATTTTGCGTCCAATTTCTTTTCGTTCAAGACAGTACATGCAAGGAACTAGTCACATGTTCTGAGTTTACATTGGTATTCATAGAGAATTGTTGATCTTTTCTTTTCAGAACTTTCCACAATGCCTGCCTGTTCCATTGGCGGTTGTCCTTCGAAGACCCATAATAAATCAGAAGGTACTATAATGCATGTTTTCCCTAAGACAATAGATCAGATAAGAGAATGGGTCCGATATTGCGGATATCCACCGTCTGAGCTTGAAAGTAGAGTCCTAGAGGTCTTTGCGGACAAGAGGGGTGATCGATACCGCATCTGCAGCAGGCACTTTACCTCTGACATGTACTCCACATCATTGCTAATAAAGAAGAACACACCGCGAGCGAGGCGAAAATTGCTCTCAACCGCTATTCCCACTCTATTCGTCCACATCCCTACACTGGTGAGTCAAGTTTACGTATTTATCTCTTGGCCTTGCGGTAGTTTGTAGCATTAGCTAACAATAATTTCCCCATTTATGTATCCACTCAATATGTAGGCGGAAGATTCTCCATCCGTGTCATTATTGCAGTCATCAGCCACTTCAAGCGCCTATCGGGTAATCTTACTTGGCTATTCTGCCACTGACTTGTTTTAGGCATGTAAATCAATAGTTTTAATTTATCGTGTAATTATGTTACCTAATGGTACACCCTTGTACTCGTCCTCTAGTCTTTGTGTTCAGTTATAATTATTGTTATCCAAAATAACGCAAGTACTGTCTTTCAGGGAGATGCTGAGGAGTCCAACGTATTGACGACTACCGTTGATGTCACTCAGATGCTCGAGGTACGTTTCAGGACAGTTCCGTCGCCCTCCTATGTGTCTTCTTTTTTCAATTTTGTGTTCATTACTAATGAAAGTCCTATGTTTCAGGGAGTCGATGGAGCATTAGTCCAAGAAGAAGGGGGAGCATGCAGTTACGGGTCGGCGCAACAGCTTGCAGAAGTGTGCACCGCAGTTACATCGTCCCTTGATGTTCTTATGCATTTCGAGGTATGGATACTGACAGTTCGATCAAGCGAAATCATATGACGTGATTACATCCGCTATACTTCCTTCTTTATTAACGCTAGTACTATGTTTCAGGGAGATGACGGAGCTTCTTCTACAAGAACATCACCCCTAGTAGTTGATGCAGATCTCTGGGTGGTGACACTTCCAACGATCAAGCAAATCGAATCATATTTACATATCCATTATTTATTTTAGACAACTGATCATTTGTGCAGGTCTATTTAGATGAGCCGTTCACGCCTGCACAAAGTTTCTGTTCTTTTTATCAAAATAGAAAACCATACTAATGCAATTACTGTGTTTCAGGGAGTCACTGAAGCATCATCTTCAATAATATCATCAATGGAAGTCTATGAGGAGCCCGAGGTATGGATCTTGACAGTTCCATCTAACTAGATCAACAATGCGTGAATAATTGTCGTTTGAATGTTCTACACAAAGCGTTCATTCGTGTTTTGCTATTGAGATGTACGTGGGTATTGGTCCCCAAGTACATTTTGTGTTTTCAATATTATTATACATACTAATGAAAGTTCTATGTTTCAGGGAGTCGATGGAGCGTCAGTGCGTGATGGATGTGCTTATCATGAAAATGTAGTCGTTGCAGCGCAAGAGGAAGTGGAGACATGCACACACGAGTCGGAGCAACAGCGTCCTGATGTTGAAGTTCGAGGCAAGAAAGTTTCAAAGAAAATAAAGCAAAAGAAGGTTAGTGTCCTGGTCACTATATTATGTTGTTTTTCACTGTTAATAGTTCAATACTGTAAGTTGTGTTTAAACTGAACATCCCTTTTCCAATCTGTCCTCTAGTTGCGAGTGGGTGTACGAACTAGATCTACACAGACAGTGAAGCGAACGAGAGATGTTGCTTGTCAAACCTTTTGGCAGGGACTTGAGACTGGAGATGCATCGTGCCAATGGGAAGAATATGAAGTGATTGACAACGGAGCTATACCACCACCAGCCATTGATAGTGAATGTCCTCCTGGTAGTTCGGATGCAGTTGGAGATAAATTCACAGAATCCACACCCGCAAAAACTAAGACCGCGAGAAAGTTGAAGAAATTGTCCTATTCACCCATTGCCGGAGAAGGAACAGATGTTGCAATGGAAGAGAATGAAGTGGACTACAATGAAACACCTTCAATATCACTGAACATAGCGGAAGACGATATCAGAGATTCTACCTTTCATGTGAGTGACATGTCCTCAACGTTACAGGCCGAACCAGCTGGGATGCAGAGTGACACTATAAGGAAAGAGGCCAAATTCATTGTATTCGATAGTTGTTTGATTGATATAATTATTCGGTTGAAATGTGGGCATTCGGTAGGTGGGGAAGTATGTGGGGAGCCATTGATTAATGTGACTCGTGCAATTCGAGGCACTAACCTTAAAATACATGCCACCTGTACAAAATATCATCCTTTCTCATGGTCTGCACAACCCATGCTGGGACAACTGCCAGCAGGCAATCTACTTTGTGCAGCGGCTGCACTTTTTAGTGGTTCAAGTTTTAAAAAATTAGAGTCTTTCTTTCAGTTTGTGGGAATCCGTTTCATTGCGAAAACTCAGTTCTACAAATACCAAACCGATTATCTATTTCCAGCCATTAGCGAAGCTTGGAGAATGGAAAAAATGTCTATTGATAGTACATTCGCGGGCAAACGGTTCAGGCTAGCCGGTGATGGACAGTGCGACAGCCCAGGATTTTCAGCCAAGTACTGCACCTACCACATTCAGGACATGGAAAGTAAGAAAATTGTGAGTTCGGTGGTTGTGCAGGTGTCACAAAGTACATCCTCAGTGGCCATGGAGAAAGTTGGCTTTGTAGCATCATTGCAAGAACTACAATCGCGGGGAATGGTGATCGACCTGATAGCCACGGACAGACACGTTTCAATTGCCAAGACAATGAGAGAAGAGTACAAAAATATAAATCACCAATTTGACGTTTGGCATCTTGCAAAAACAATCAATAAAAAAATGTCTGCTGCAGGTAAAAAAAAAGAAACGCAAGGTATTTCACAGTGGTCCAAGTCAATCAGCAACCATCTTTGGTGGAGCTCAAAAACATGTGGAGGGTCGTTGGAAATTCTACTGGAAAAATGGCGGTCAGTAATGCCACACTGCACAAACGTTCATCGTTGGAACACAAACCAACATTTCCACAATTGTGAACATGGCCATTTGTCCACAGAGGAGGCACGGAAGAAGAAGTGGTTGATTCCTTCATCACCCACTCACAAAGCCATTGAAAAGATTGTATTTGATAAAACTATAACAAGAGACTTGAGGGGACTCACGGAATTCTGCCACACAGGAGATTTGGAGGTGTTCCACAATATGTGCCTAAAGTACAGGCCAAAACGATTGCATTTTGGCATGGAGGGCATGATAAATCGGACTCTTCTAGCGGTCTTGGCACATAACCATAACGTTGGACGTCAACAAAGTAGGACGACCGGAACTTTAGGGACGCTTCGCTACAATAAGGCCTTCACTAAAAGAAGTAAACAATGGGTGATCAAACCAGTGTTTGAGGATATGCAATATGAGTTTATTGAGAGACTTATTGTTGACGTCCTAGATAGGCACATAAATGGAGTTGTGAACGAACCTGTGCAGGTGACAACTGCATTGCCACCCAACATTGCCTCTGTTCCATGTCCACCTAAAGAAGAGCTCATTGAGAAATACACATCACGGTTTAAATGATTGTAATTTGATTGTCTGTTCTCTCGAGTCTCCTCATGTCGCAGGCCCATTGAATATGTTTATATATCCAACCTTGTTCATTTGCGCATTAAATTAAACCAAACAGTAATATAAATTATTTTTCCAAAAATATAGAATGTCTCCGTATTTATGGTTCTGTGGGGCAGCAAAGCAAGCAGACAAAATGCAAAGATGGAGTGTAAATTTCAAGTCCTGTAAAACGGCCGTACACTGAATTTAGCTAACTAGGAATGTGTGTTCGTTCAAAGTGAAGGTCAGCTGCTTTGATTTTTTCTCGAGTGCCAGAATGGCCCACGACTCAGTATAAGGTTCTATTGTTATTTGACCTTGACAGGCCGGGACCACGTAAGAAACGATAATGAATATAATTTCAGAAACGAAAGCTATTTCATGTTCGTTCATTAGAAGAAATAAAACGTCGGCATAGAAGGAGTGGTATTTCGGGGCTGCCCTACGCACAGACACAATGGAAAATGCAAATATAATGTAAGTAACTCTTTAGATGAGTTTATACCGCAATTTAATTACTATACAGTAGCTTTAAAGACGGGTTAAGTTGTACTTGTTCATTCTATGTGGCATATTGTTTTGTACCGCGCACTATCTTGGGGAGAACCGTCTCCTTTTACGGAAGCACCTCCAAACCTTCCTCTTTGCTTCTGCTTCCTCTCTCCCTCTCCCCTGCTACAACTTGTCCACTGTCTGCGACCTCGGTCCTGGGCCCTTCCACTCTCCACCTGCACTCCCTGTCAACCCCTGCACTGGGGGACTGTCTCAGTATCCTACAGCCCCCCTTGACGTATAAAACCCAGTTGCACTGTCCTAGCTATGAAATAATTTCCAGACCTAATATATAAAATGAATAATTTTAATAAAGATCTGATGGTGAGACTAATTTCCTTTTTTTATGTTTTTCAAATAGATACATCATGCATTACTGCATGTGTCACGAGTACCAGACACCGGCGGATGGGTTTTTCAACCGCCAGTTGCTTCTCCGCGTGAACAACGTTAGCACCCTGACCATTTTGTGGGACGATCGCCAAGTACAAGTATGCCCTTACGCGGTACTAGCGGCTAGATGCAACATACAGACCGTTGTGGTGCCCTAGTGCCTCGTTGTTGGAATAGCCATGCGATTATCAGTGCGACCGAAGAGCTTATTTTATCGTAAACCAACACCCTGTCTACTGCACACGAACATCGCTTGCCTCAAGACGAAATATTTTGGATCGAGAGCAAATAAAAATGCAAATCGCTGAATATTCTCAAAACATTTGATGTCAAATAAATGTACTTTGCCAAATGTACAATCTTGCCGTTTGCTTTTAAACCACTGTTTCATATTCCGAATTGTGGCGCTGTATTGTGAGATGATCTAAGACCCTGTGTACAGCAAAGGAACATCGTGTGCCTCGAAACAAACTTTTTGGAACGTGAGCAAATAAAAATGCAAATCGCTGAATATTCTCAAAACATTTGATGTCAAATAAATGTACTTTGCCAAATGTACAATCTTGCCGTTTGCTTTTAAACCACTGTTTCATATTCCGAATTGTGGCGCTGTATTGTGAGATGATCTAAGACCCTGTGTACAGCAAAGGAACATCGTGTGCCTCGAAACGAACTTTTTGGAACGTGAGCAAATAAAAATGCTAATCGCTGAATATTCTCAAAACATTTGATGTCAAATAAATGTACTTTACCAAATTTACAATCTTGCGGTTTAATTTAAAAGCACAGTTTCATATTCCCAATTGTGGCGCGCTGTGTTGTTTGAGCTCATCTGTGTTGATTTCCTGGTTCTGTGTGGAGTCGCGTAGAAGACGCCTGGGCGCGTTTGCCTACGCAGCTCAGTCACGTCACGGATAGAGGCGGGGAATATGAATGTTTTGATCAAGTCTGTTTCAGGGGCGGGGGATTTGATTTAGTGCCGCAAAAGCAGGTGAGCCAGGGCGATGCGGCAAGTGAGAGGATTATCATAAAATGGCGGATGTTTTCGAGTGCGTTAATGGACGAAAAGTCGGGTAAGGTCCATAGGAAAGTTTTCTACGATCTACCGATTTATGCTTAAAAACACATGGCCGAACCATAGGAACAATAAAAAAAAAGTCCCGGAACTATCCTTTAAGTGACACTGTGCCAGTCAGACCCGGGACACAGGGCCAATCTGAGCGCATGCAAGCAGTCTGACTCTGCAATCCATTTCGGGGTTGCAGTGCTTATAATTCTGATAATGGTGGAATGGATGTCAAATGATGCAAAGAGACATTTTATAGATCACCTTCGTCCAAATGTGTATTTTCGGCTTTCACATAAAGGCCAAACGCTAAGACATTTCCAACAGTGCGTTGTAAGATTTTAATTCGTTTTAGCAATATATGCCCCCAGCAATAAATACTCAAAAATGTCACCCTGTTTTGTGCATATCTGGTTGGAGTTTGAGACCTACTGTTGCATTATTTTGGGATAACCCATTTAGAGTGGCGATATAAGGATAATTAACGAACCCAGTTCTGTGTACCCATTAACGACAATTAACAATTATAATGATTCCAGAGTGCCCCATCGTGACTTATTTTCAGAAATAATTCCGTTGTCCAATGACATAACTGGGTGATAACAGTCACTGGTCCATTTATCGAAAGCCAACGGATGTTAACCCCCCCATTAATGGCGTTTTGAGGAAGTGGCAGGCAAGGTGGCATGAAACAGCTGGCTGCAGATGGCACAGGCAAACGACCCCATCCTTCCAGAAAGGCGAGCCCCAGGCCCAGGACTGCCCAAAGGTGTGAATACTTTTGAAGTCCCTTTATAGCCCCCACATGGTCCTCTGGTGTTAGAGCTGTAAACAAATCCCTAGCACTGCCATAACACCCTTCCCTGTGGTGTGAGCCCACTGGCTGTGCCTGCCCCCCCCACCCATATTCATGTATCACTATGCCGGTCCGATAGCACAGCAAGTAGAGCGCTCGCTTTAACATCTGTGCAGAGCCTGCTGATGCAGGTTCGAATCCGGGCAGGACCAAACTCAGCCTTTCATCCTTCTGAGGTCGATAAATGAGCACCACACACTGTGGGAAGTAATAAGCAGCACTCAGATGCCTGAGGGATCCCAGAGCTATATAAATGTAAAATTATTAAATCATTACTGTCTTGCAGGAACCATCACTCGGTGCAAACATAGCAGAAGGCTCTGTGGCCCTTCAGAGCAAACTATGAGTGAAAAGCTGGAAACAATATAGGTCCTGCTTTCTAGCAAGAGTATGGAGGGTGAAGCAGGTATAGCGGGCACGGCTGATGGCGCTCATCTCCATTCAAACTCAAAATGTGTGTTTTGTCTGACCACTTCAGCATCTCCTGGAGTGGACTATTCTGCACAGAATATGGGCGGGTTCCTGGAAGTGCAGAACCGCAGAGGGAGGCTTTAGTCCAATACCATCCACCCAGAAGAATTCCTGGAAGTCCAGTAACTCTGGGGTGCAATCTGTCACGACACTTAGGTGACAGTCTGCAGAAAAATCTGTAGCATTCCCCACAGCCTGCAGCCGTGACAAGATAGGTTATTAATGAAAAGGAGAACACAGGGACTGCCAGCCCATATTCCATCCAGCCCTTCTTTTTTGACACACAAGCCATAATCTTCGACGTAACCTTTTCTCGCTCGGAACTGATTCCTATGAGCACCCTACCTACAGCGGAAAAATGAAAGGCAGCAGATGTCAGGTGCATACCGTGACCAGATTTTACGAACCAAAAACTCGGGCAATTTTGTGAAGCAAAAAAATGGGCGTAAAACAAGGACATCAAAAGCTGAGCACTGAAAATTATATATGAGAACGGCTCAACCCTCACCATGGCACAGAGAGTCTACAGCAGGAGCGCTGGCACATCAGAGTTTTTTTGATATTCCAACAAAATCTTGTGTTTCTTTGGATTCACCCTGATGTTATAATTATTTCAACCATTCAGGGGCAATTTGCACAGCTTAACCCTTTTTCGGGAGATGTCTGTCTTTTTCTAGAGAGTATTTGGGTGCACTTATGATGATGATGGTGGCACAGTAAACCAATATTGTGAGCACATTTTCCATCACCCCCATGCCTTCGAATAGGTCCCTCTGGTCAGCAGAGTCTTGGGAAAGGAGGGAGGAGACCAGGGACGAACAGGAATAGAGGTGATCAGCTACATATTGTAGAGATCCATTCCATGTGCTCCTGTGCTGTCACCTTTTAATGTTCCCACCAGCCACCTCCATCACCTGGTTCATGCATCATCCATAATGGCTATTTTCCAATATGGCTAAGCACCTAGCAATGGGACTGTTCCGTCTACCAGGTGAGACTGTGTTCTGTGCTTCTAAGCACTACGCTCATTCACAAATAAAAACAAAATGCAAAATAAAATACTGCGTGTGCCACTTTGAGCCAATCTAATTCCTCTGACCAGAATGGACAGTGATTATTCACAAATAGAAAGTATTTATTTTGTGCTTGCTTGGGAGGGGAAGGTGAGTCAAGGTGACTTCAATGTCCAACTTGCCAGCTAAATCTTCCACCGGGAATGAAAAACATTCAGTTAAAGTGCTTTAGCCTCTTCTTCCTCGGAATGAGTTTGCTGCATTTTATTCACATACCTGATCGGTAACTCTTAGGCCCTGATTCACAGAGCATTTTCCAATGGTGTTTTGCCATTATAAACTCTTCTGTGAATTAGGCCCTTAGTGTTAGTAGCAGGCAGCATTCCGAAAGTGAGTTTCCCCCCTATAAGTATGGAGGTATGGACCACAAGTGATAAGTGTTGCTGCAAAAGATTAAGACGAATCAAGTACAAACTAGGCTATTCACCTGAGCTAGATGGCTAAAACTCTTTCGACATAACTAAATTGAAATGCGTTTTTTTTAAACATCCCGTTTTCTTTTTATGAACCTAAAAGCCAGGAATGGTGAATTATTTCACATCTGACATTGGAAAACTAGAGCTCTCCTTAAACTGTCCTCTAGGTCTTACTAAATTCAAGACGTAGACAAGCCCAGAGAACCTTAGTGATAACCCCATCTGCTTGCAGCCATTATTTGATCAATGTATGCATCTTCTTGTTATGAGTAAAATACAGTATTTAAAGTGCGTACCATGAGTTTGCTGCGTTCATTGGAAAATTCTACTAATAGAACTCTGATCTCCGCCCGCTATGCTACAACAAGAGTATACCTGTTACGGATATAGCTCAGCTGGTTGGATTGGGGGGCGCCAACGATGCTTCCCGCCTCGGGTGCAATCTGGTGTAAGACCGGCCCTGATAGTTCCTTTGAACTTTGGCTCATAATGTTCTCTCTCTTCTCTATTATTTGCTTCTTGCACAGGATATCAAGCTTCTTTCCCCTTTTCCAAGGGTATTGTTATCTACTGTTTTTGTCTCTCAATATTCAACTCTTGAGTAATAATTTCTCTTATACCGTAGCACTTTGAGATCATCAGTTTCAGATTTAACTTTGTCTCATTACTTTCACTGGGACGGGTGGCTTTCCTGACATAATGATTCCCTTGGGCAGGGTCGGAATGGCCCCTCGGCCTTTCGGCCCGTGGTCGGGGCGAAATCGTCCCTGGGAAGAGGGGGCCGGTTTCTGGCCATGCCTGGGCTGGTTTGGAAGAAAAAAAAAAGACTTTTATTTATTATTTTTTTTTTTTCCAAAAGCCTTTCATCCTTCTTAGAGCTTAAGCGTAAGTGCTATACAATAACATTATCATTTGGCCTTGGACATCTGCTTGGATTCACAGTAATTTAGTGTACTTAGGGACAATGCGATTTGATGCCACTTCCTGTTTTGTCAAGGGGTGAAAGGTTGTGTTTCATCGCTTTCCAGGATGTCACTGTGGGGTCAAAGAACATCACTTCTGGTGATGTCATCAGAGGTCAAGGGTCGTGAGGCAAGGGGTGGGCCACTTTTTTTTGGGTGACCGAGCCTATTTCTTGTCCCAGTCCGACGCTGCCCTTGGGGCCTCCTGTTATTCCTTTCTCCCCATTACCTTTGTGTGTGAAGCAGAACGTCTCCGGGAGCCTGTTACCTTGGGGACATTCCCTCTGGTTTTGCTACGCCATCGGTTTGACTCTTTCAGCTTTCTCTTGGTTGGACTCCCTCTTCTCCTCTCGGTAAATCTGTGTTTTGAGTGCTGACCATACACCCTGCTGTGAAATGCCTGCAGTGGTATCGGCGATGGTTTGTGGACCGGCTGTCCACGATGGATCCTTTGTGGTCTCACCACCCCCTTCCGCTGGGCCCGTCTTTCTGGCTTCTTTCACTGGGGAGTCGCTGTAGCTCTTGCGTCACGCTCTTCAGAATAGGGTGAGTTTGTAATTCGTAGGCTTCCTGGCTTCCGCCCCCTACGGCTTCTCCAGGAATCGTCGGGTGTGCGCTAGTCAGCATATTCGTCCCAGTTGATTGGAAATTTTGATTTAAAGGGACATGTTCTTTTTCTAGGTGATATGGATGGCTGTCAAGTGTTTCTTCATCCCAGTCTTGGTGTTTAACAGTCTGTGGGCCTCATTACGAGGTTGGATTTAGCCATGGAGCTATTAGCTTTTCCATTCCGACTCCTCCCTGGTGAATGGAGCAATTACCGGTCCATTCCGAGGTCGGAGGGACCGGTAATTCCCTATTCACCAGGGCCATTCCTCATTCCCTTTTGGGCCCCCATAGGACTCAATGGGAATGGGGAAGGCACTAATAACGGTACCGCAAATTGCGGTACCGTTATTAGCTCTAGAGTCCCTTTGCGGGTCCCGTCCTTAACTCCTGCAAAAACCAGGAGTTATGGAAGGACCCGCAAAGGGAACTCGTAGTAGGGAGGTAAGGGATTACCGGCACTGGTGCCCTTACCGGTGCCGGTAATCCCTTACCTCCCACCTCGTAATGAGGCCCTGTGATGCTGTAGAGCATCTCATGTACACCATGGTGAGCACAGCTTTAGGGAGTTCCTCACAGGAACAGGAATCCTTGCCCTCTAAGGGGAAGGCTCTCCCAGTGAGGTGCCACTTGCCTCGACCCCTATAGAGGGAGTTGCGGACAGGCTCACCTCCCTAGCTTTAAGGGAGGGGCTCCCCCTCGGGGAGAAGGGACAAATTCCCTCGAATAATCACAGATATCTGTTATTTCCTAATATTGAACTGTCAAAGTATTGGCAATTTTTATGTTTTATATATCTGGTAGGTTAAGGGTCTAGTGATATAATCTAGTAATTAGGTAACAAGACATACATGTATGATTTAACTGTGTAACAGGAAGTGGATCTTTTGGTTATCCAGTTTAAATGGGACCAGAGCGGGCAAGTACAGAGTGAGTGCCATGAACCTTTTTTCACGACCATTCAACAGTGTCTCAGTTGACTAATTTCCTCCTGTAGAGGACCAGTTACATGCTTCTACAGTGAATCCTGCCCCCCCACCTCCTATATGTTGGAAGCCTGAGATCATGCCATGTTTGACAACAGCAGTTGTGCCAATACCGCAGAGAATATTCGAAAGAAGGTACCCACTGAGACAACCCTATCAAATGTATTCTGGAAGAGATGACTATCTGAAGAAGGAGGAACTCCCTGAAGGAATATGAAAAGGAGCAAAGAGAGAAGCTAGTGATGTCACAAGAGACATATGTGGTTTCCCGAGAATACTGGCTGAAGAGAATGAATGGATCTTAAAGAAACTAATGACGAAGCTAAGAATCGTGTAAACTTTCATATACGAGAAGAAAAATTGCACATGTGCGAAGTGTTACAGAAAATCAACCGTTCAATATTTGTACAGATGCTGAAATGCAAGGTAGATTAAGTAATCTTAGAAGTTGGCTATATGTAGTAAATACACTGCAGGTGAAGCCAACACTGTATAGGAGCTGAACATCGGTGTCATGAATTAGTAAGCCAAGACCCATGGAGAGAAAAGGCGAGAATTGTGTTGCAACAAGGTTAAGCTGAGATCGTGGAGGCGCATGGCTAGGCTGTCTGGCCTGGTATCAAAACTGAAGCAACTAAGGGCGGTTATCTATTCTTGAAAGCAATGAATGTGCAAAGGATGAATCATCCTTTGTTAAGGTGCAAAGAAAGAACACCAAGAGTGCAAAGTTGTATTCATTTAAGGCATTTAAATGCTGCAGAATGGACCAAATTGTGGTCTCCTGTCATGTGAGCCAAGGATGGAAATAGAGTTGAGCTTGGAGTCCTAGAACAACGATAGTGAGTGCCTGCACTCCCATATATTCCCAGAGACGAGTTCAAAAACAATCTTCATGGCAGAAGGCATGGGTGAGGAGAGATGTTGGGCTAATTGGGTAGAGAGGTAAAGTCAAGTCCACCTCCTGGCACCTGGGTCTGGGCTTACGTGCAGCTTAGTGAACTGAATGTTCCAGACATGGCACAATCATGTCAACCAATTGTAGAGGGCCATATAACAAAGGGCCTTATAGTTTGAAGACCAATGATAAACTGTGTACTTAATAGTGTTGAAGATTACATGTTTTAGAGGTAGGCAAAGGTTGTCCACCTGACAGTGGGCAGCCAATCACAATCCTAGTCCCTATAGAAAATACATTTAAATGTCTCCCTTAACCAATCTCAGCCCTTGATAGGTTTTCTTTTATTTGCCACATAGTATGACGTCACCTCTGAAGTATCTTTTGCATATAAGGATGTTTTTATGAGAAAACCATTGAGAGGCTGAGCGAACATCCGTTGATGTCCGTTGTAACTCCCTGTTTTAGAGAATTGTTGATAAAACAGTATCTTTGCCATCTTCCTGAGTTGGTTTGATTATTTGGACTCAGAGTTAATCTGCAATCTCATCCATTGCCTGCACATTACTTAAGGGCCATAAGCTCACGTGGTAGCAGAGGATGGTTGAAAAAGATCCAAACTAGTTCTGCTCCAGTATTTCGGATGATGGAGCATCCTCCGCCATTAGCTGGAAGATTGTGGGGTTTCCTGTGGAGCGCGGCCGATAGAAATAAACTTGCAAGAAGACCTGAGACGGTGGCCAGGTCCCCCTTTGAAGACATCCCTGCCCGGTTTCCACAGGCACTCTGCGGATGGAAGGCGAAGTGGTCGGATTGAAGGAGGAGTCGATACCGAAGGCCTCAAGTCGATTAACGAATGGTGAGTAGACTAAGGGGAATGGCATATAAAGGGGATGGGATTGTGATAATTTTTTAGCAACGGGAAATATTGTGAAGAGAAAAGGTAGTGCCTAAGAGTCCTGACTCAAGGGAGTTTAGAAGGAGACGATTCAAGGGAGTTTAGAAGAAGATGTCTCAAGTCCCAGAGGGGGTAGAGTGAAATATATAACGCGCAATCAGGATTACGTAAGGTGACGTTTCAAACCCTGTATCGGGTATAAAGTAAAGGCAAGAGATAAGGTGATCACAGTGTTTATAAATGTGTAATGTTTGGCTAGTCTGAATGTTGTTTGTCGAGTAAAAATATCAAAGAGCAATAGAAGTTGTGAAAAAAGTGAAAAGGTTGAGGAGCAACAGTGATTGAGCATAGCAAAGTGATTAGTGCCAATCAAGAGAATGGATGCATTAAGTAAGAGAATAGTTAGGCTATTGAAATTAGAGGCTTGAGCAGTGATTGACGATGCATACTCACATTTGTTGTTTTAAAAACGTTGAAAATTGGTGATTTAAACACAAGTATAAAGTTCATTCAACACTCTGGTAAGTATTGACAGTCAATTGAGACTTGTCATTATGAGGGATACTCCTCTCTTGCACTTATGCAAGACACTTCCAAAGCATATGCCCAAGCTCAAACAGTATAGTGCGGAATGGGTAAATGGCACGACAGATAAAATGTTCATGCCATTGCCAAAAGGGGGATCATTGTCAAAAGCGGTATTGTATCACATGACCACATACGTGCATGCTGCATACACAGAGAAGAAATTAGAGAAAAGATTAGCGATTCTAGAGCTCTGAAAAATGTACCCAAAAGAAAGCGAAGACCTGCCCCCGAAGAGTGGATGCTTAGTCAGCGTAAGGATGAAGATGTTAAGCTCTCAGCTCCCCTTACCTCACCTGACGCAAAAGGTGCTAGTACAGAAGAAATGGGGTTATATTCTTTAAAGGAGTGAAATTGGCAACGGGATATAGTAATCTGATATACGAACCCCCGCTTACAGTTGTGACGATAGTCCAGAGGAGAATAAGAGAAAAGAAGAGAAGTATAAGATCATACAAGACAAAGAAGAGAGGAGTGAGTGCCTGAATTTGTCGACAGAATTAGACAGGGAGATTAAGAGATGCAAATGAGAGAAGGATAAAGTTGACAAGATAACGCTAGTGCAGAACAAATGGATGGGAGGACAGATATTACTCAAAATAGATGGTAAAAGTATTGAGGAAGTTAGGCAAAGAGAAGATAAGCATGAACAAGAAAGAAAAGACAAGGAATGAGAGAAGAGATTGCAAAAAGATGAGCAGAAAAGGAAGAACAAGGAGCGACAAGAATAAATATATCAGGAGGAGCAAGAGAAAAAAGAAGAACAGGCAGAAGAACAAATAGTATGACAATAGACAGAGAGCGATAGAAGAAAGAAACAGAAAGAATAGAAAGAGAGCGTGTCATGCATCAGGCATGGAAGCATTGGAATAGATGGCGACTCTCCTAATATGGCTGTGACCGTTCCATCTTGACGGGCTATACCTTTCTAATATGGCCGCTAGTCTATATGTAGGTCCTTTTCTGTAACCGCCGGCGCGTTGAATCGTTTCTGATTCCTTCGCCGACGGTCTCTGTGTAGCCTTTCCCAGTGACTGTTGTATTTCAGCGATTCCCCTTTCTGCCGTTCATTTATTCTAGCGTTTCTGTTCTCTTATCTGTCCATTGAAACCCTCGGACTCCAGATTTAACAGGTACATTTGGTAGTTCTTCTGTTGTATCCTATTTCACTGTCTCGGGCTAGTTTTCCTCCCTTGCGGGTGACCTACCTTTTATTTTTTCTCCTGCTTTGTTTATCTCATATCCTTTTTCCTCCCTTGTTTATTCTGTTCTTATGTTTCGCTAGATCTCTGCTACCCCGCTCTGGTCCCTGTTCGAACGGCTCCTGCTCTCTGCTACCCGCTCATGTTCCTGATCGAAAGGCTCTTGTTTTCTTCTATTTCTTCCTCCGCTAAGCAGCTCTGTGGTTCTTCTCTATTATGCTCTTGTTCTTGTCTTTAGCCATCTCCCTCTATCAGGTTAGGTCTTCGGTTAGGGCTCCACCTACCTTATCTCTATTCGGCTTCAGTACCTTCCAGGAATTCATTCCACTGCGAACTTGTTATCAGCCACTCTGAATCTATCCATCCAGTATAAGATTCTGCCAAGCCACCCTGAAAGACCAATCCTTACGACAATACCCATAAATTGTTCGGAGTTAATCTCCCAGAAGTCATCTTCCAGTCGGTCTTCCATTAAGGATTTCCCAGGTGTTTCCTTCGTGCCAAGGCTTGAATACCAGGATTTTTGCTTCTACGGCTTTTTCCCTGATCTAGGGGCTTACTCCTTGGCCTTCCCCTGACCTGGGTGTTCCATCAGGTCAAGGTGGCGGCTGAGGGAGCTTGCACTTATTTACACCATAAGAAGGAAAGAAAGAAGAAGCCAATCAAGTCAACAAGACTAAAGAAGAAGTCAGAACAGCGAGAGAGTTCCTTGGAAGACACAGGTGAGGAGGAGTGGGGTGAAGGTTTGTCCAGTCTTGACAGTATACAATGCCAACAAGAAGCAATGGCATCTTTGGAGCAATTCCAGGAACTTTGTAATGCCATCCAAGGGTTACGGACGGACATGCAGACCCTCCAAGCCCAGAACCAGACCCTCAAGCAACAGGTCGACAACCGTGATGAAGGTCGAAGAGAGCTACCACCTATGCCACTTGCTACCGGGAAGTTTGATGGAAACCCAAGGTTGCTAAAAGAATTTTTGGACGCCTGTGCAGTATATTTTTCTTTCAGACCAAGGTCATTCGAGACTGACAGGTCCCGAGTAGGCTTCACCATATCCAATATGGTAGGAAGTGCACTAGCCTGGGCTACTCCTTTAGTAACCAGCCGAGATCCTGTAGTTAATGACTATGAGCAGTTTGGACAGGCTCTCAAGGCCCGTTTTGACCGACCAGAGGTACAATATCACACTTTTGAAGAATTATTGGATGTCAAGCAGGGAAACCAGAATGTTCAATCCTACATCGCACAGTTTCAGAGGCTGGCCTCAACTGCTGGATGGCCAGACACAGCTCAACATACCATATTCAGAAGAGGGCTGCAAGAGGAGATAAAGGATGAGTTAGCCCGGGTAGCTAGACCAAATTCCTTCCAAGAACTTGTGTTGCTTGTCCTGCAGATTGAGTCACTCACTCACTTTTGATGTCATACAAGCCGCTCACTTTCCCATAATACTCAGGATTTCTTGGCTGAGGCGTCATAATCCCCAGATTGACTGGTCTTCGAATAAGCTATACTTTGAATCAGCTTACTGTAGCAACAACTGTTTTGAGGAAGCCCCATCAGAGATACATGCAAAGGTTTCTAAAGTTCAACTGTGCAACACAGTTTCCACAATACCCCAACAGTATCAGGACTATGATGAAGTCCTTGAGGATGTTGTACCCCGTCTCTTCCCACCTCACCGTCCGAAGACTGCTGTATTGAACTTAAGGAAGGGGTTTCTCTCATTTTTGGAAGAATGTACCCGCTGTCTGAATTGGAGAGGCAGGCTTTAAAGGAATATCTTGAGGCCAACCTCAAGAATGGACTTATCAGAGAATGAAGGTCCTCAGGTGGAGCTTCATTGTTTTTTGTCACAAGGAAGAATTCCAATGAGCTACGTCCCTGTATCGACTATCGTGACTTAAACAGTATTCCCATCAAGGATCGATATCCCATGCCCTTAATACGTGACGTTCTCGAAACTGTTTGGAATGCCCAGTTCTTCAACAAGTTGGATCTTCATGGCGCTTACCATCTCTTGAGAATAAGAAGCGGAGATGAGTTTAAGACAGCATTCAGGACACCTATGGGTTTATATGAGTATTGCGTCATGCCATTTGGTTTGTTTAATGCCCCTGGAATCTTTCAAAGATTTATAGACAAGATTTTTGCTGACATGCTATATGTGTCCGTAGTAGTTTACGTGGACGACATACTTGTCTTCTCCAATAACCTTGACAATCATAGACTTCATGTGTCAGAAGTACTGAACAGTCTCCGCAAGAATCACTTGTACGCTAAGCCCTAAAAGTGTATGTTTGAAGCTGAAGAAGAACCCTATTTTGGATTCATCCTTTCATCCAAGGGGGTTCGGATGGATCCGGACAAGATGAATACTATTACCCGGTGGGCAGAGCCATCTTCTGTAAAGGAGGTGCAATGCTTTTTGGGTCTGGCAAACTTTTATCGCTGTTTTATCCCACACTTTTCAGAGATGGTGTTACCCATAACGTCCTTGTTAAAGAAGGGTGTTCCCTTTGTTTGGTCACCTGAATCACACAAGGCCTTCCTGTCTCTAAGGGAGACATTTACATCAGCTCCGGTCCTCATACAACCTGATCAATCTAAACCATTTGTACTAGAGACTGATGCTTCTGGGGGTACTTTGGGAGCAGTTCTGCTGCAAAAGGACCAAGATGGACAAGAACATCCTATAGCCTATTATTCACGAACTTTTTCCTCTAGTGAAGGAATTACTCAGTACTCGAACGTGAACTCTTGGCTATGCGTATGGCTAGTGAAGAATGGCGTCACTTGTTGCAAGGAGCCTTCCATCCTTTTGTGATACGAACTGATCACCGCAACCTCAAGGTCTTGCAACAGATGGAGTGTAGGAATGCCAGACACGCACGCTGCGCTTACTATTTCTCCAAATTTGATTTTACCATAACCTACATGCCTGGCACACAAAACAGCGTGGCAGATGCATTGTCCAGGAGTTGGCCGAAGGAACACCAGGGTATATCTTCAGTTGAAAGGATCCTACCTGAACATAAATTTGTTATGGAGGTGAACACTTTTCTTCAGGAAGTACGGGCAGATTTACATCAGTATCCCACAAGAGAGCTGAAGTCTTATCGTTTGCAGAAGAAAGAAGGCTTATGGTTTCGGGGTAATGTTCTTTTCCTGCCTTCAGATAATTTACAAAGAATAGCTCTCCAATCCTGTCATGATGCTCCCTTGTCAGGACATAAGGGACAGAGGGCTACTTACGAATTGATAACTTGAAACTTTTGGTGGCCGACCGTCAGTGAAGACGTGAGATTCTATCTTTCCTCATGCCCTATATGTGCTGCTTGTAAAGTGTTCCGACAGAGACCTTTGCGCCTTTTACAGCAGGCCGAATTACCCTCTTGACCTTGGGAAGTTCTATCCATGGATTTTGTCGTCGACTTACCTGTATCTCGAGGACTAACAGCGATTATGGTAATCATAGACTCTTACACAAAATTGGCCCATTTTTCAGCCTTGAAGGGGCTACCCACCGCTTCTGAGACCGCTGCCATATTTCTCCGAGAGGTAGCAATACTACATGGTATTCCACAGACAGTGATTTCCGACAGGGGTACTCAGTTCACTTCTAAGTTTTGGTCATCCCTCTGTGATAGGTTGGATATTCAAAGGGCACTCTCTTCGGGTTACCATCCCCAGTCTAATGGACAGACCGAGAGGCTAATTGCCAACCTAGAACAGTACCTCAGATGTTTTTGTAATAAGGAACAGGATGACTGGGCTGATTTTCTTCCGATGGCAGAATTTGCCTATAACAATACGCATCACACAGCTATCCAGATGAGTCCCTTTAAATGTACCTATGGCTAGCACCCTCGGCACATACCTGATCAATCTAAACCATTTGTTCTAAGTTCTTATGCTTCTAAAACACCAGCTGTGGAAGGAATGGTATCTGAGCTAAATAGAGTACATAAAGAAGCCTTGCAATCTCTGGAAGATAGCAGAAAGACTTACATGCTGACCGCAAAAGATCTTCTAACCCCCTATGGAATCCAGGTATGCGGGTATGGTTATCGACTAAATACCTACCACGATGGGTACATTTAGGCAAGTTCACCCCCCGATATGTTGGGCCATTTTGGGTGCCTTCCAGGATAAACCCAGTAACCTTCAAACTAAAGCTGCCTGCTAGCCTGAGACGGGTCCATCCAGTGTTTCATACCTCTCTACTGAAAGAATATAAGGAAGATCCCTTTAAAAGACAACAAAAGAAGGTTATGACATCTTCACCTACTGAACCAGAGGTGTAGGAGGTGTCCATACTGGTGGACTCTTGTTATAAGCAAGGTATCTTACAGTACCTGGATCACTGGAAGGGTTTTCCCAGGTCGGAAAGAACTTCAGAACCCCAATCGCATATGCACGCTCCCAGATTGATACAGAGATTCCACAGACTCTATCCGGGAAAGCCTGGGGGAGGAAGACACCGAAGGAGGCATACTGTCATGCATCAGGCATGGAAGCATTGCAATAGATGGCGACTCTCCTAATATGGCCGTGACCGTTCCAGCTTGATGGTCTATACCTTTCTAATATGGCCACTAGTCTATATGTAGGACCTTTTCTCTAACCGCTGGCGCATTGTATCGTTTCTGATTCCTTCCCCCGACGTTCTCTGTGTAGCCTTTCCCAGTGACTGTTGTATTTCAGCGATTCCCCTTTCTGCCTTCCATTTATTTGAGCGTTTCTAATTTCTTATCTGTCCATTGCCACCCTTGGACTCCAGATTTAACAGGTACGTTTGGTAGTTCTTCTGTTCTATCCTATTTCACTGTCTCGGGCTAGTTTTCCTCGCTTGGTGGTGACCTACCTTTTATTTGTTCTCCTTCTTCGTTTATCTCGTATCCTTTTTTCCTCCCTTGTTTATTCTGTTCTTATGTTTCGCTAGATCTCTGCTACCCCGTTCGGGTCCCTGTTCGAGCGCCTCATGCTCTCTGCTACCCGCTAGGGTTCCTTATCGAGCGGCTCCTGTTTTCTTCTATTTCTTCCTCCACCAAGCAGCTCTGTGGCTCTTCTCTATTATGGTCTTGTTCTTGTTTTTAGCCATCTCCCTCTATCAGGTTTGATCTTCGGTTAGGGCTCTGCCTACCTTATCTCTACTCAGCTTCAGTACCTTCCAGGAATTCATTCCACTGCAAACTTGTTATCAGCCACTCTGAATCTATCCGTCCAGTATAAGATTCTGCCGGGCTACCCTGAAAGACCAATCCTTATGACAATACCCATAAGTTGTTCGGAGTTAATCTCCCAGAAGTCATCTTCCAGTCAGTCTTCCATTAAGGATTTCCCAGGTGTTTCCTTCGTGCCAAGACTTGAATACCAGGGTTTTTTTTGCTACGGCTTTTTCCACTATCTAGGGGCTTGCTCCTTGGCCTTCCCCTGACCTGGGTGTTCCATCAGGTCAAGGTGGCCGCTGAGGGAGCTCACCCTTATTTACACCATAAGAAGGAAAGAAAGGAGAAGCCTATCAAGTCAACAAGACTAAAGAAGAAGTCAGAACAGCGAGAGAGTTCCTTGGAAGACACAGTGAGGAGGAGTGGGGTGAAGGTTTGTCCAGTCTTGACAGTATACAACTCCAACAAGAACCAATGGCCTCTTTGGAGCAATTCCAGGAACTTTGTAACACCATCCAAGGGTTATGGACGGACATGCAGACCCTCCAGGCCCAGAACCAGACCCTCAAGCAACAGGTCGACAACCGCGATGAAGGTCGAGGAGAGCTACCACCTATGCCACTTGCTACCGGGAAGTTTGACGGAAACCCAAGGTTGCTAAAAGAATTTTTGGACGCCTGTGCAGTATATCTTTCTTTTAGAGCAAGGTCATTCGAGACTGACAGGTCCCGAGTAGGCTTCACCATATCCAATATGGTAGGAAGTGCACTAGCCTGGGCTACTCCTTTAGTAACCAGCCGAGATCCTGTAGTTAATGACTATGAGCAGTTTGTACAGGGTCTCAAGGCACGTTTTAACCGACCAGAGGTACAATATCACACTTTTGAAGAATTATTGGATGTCAAGCAGGGAAACCGGAATGTTCAATCCTACATCGCAGAGTTTCAGAGGCTGGCCTCAACTGCTGGATGGCCAGACACAGCTCAACATACCATATTCAGAAGAGGGCTGCAAGAGGAGATAAAGGATGAGTTAGCCCGGGTAGCTAGACCAAATTCCTTCCAAGAACTTGTGTCGCTTGTCCTGCAGATTGAGTTTAGACTACAAGAGAGACATCAGGAATGGAGGAAGGTCTGTTTTCTCTCAGCATGGCCATTGGTTCCGCCTCAGGTGAAGGAGAGGGTCCCTACAGAAGAACTAATGCAGATAGGAGCCACAAGGGGTCCTTTGACACCTGAAGATAGGAAGAGAAGACGTGAGTCGAATCTATGTATGTATTGCAGGTCCTCCAAACATTTACTGCAAAATTGTCCTGATGTTCCCCCTCGGCGTTCGGGAAATGCTCAACCCCGTATCTATGCAAGGGAGATATCGGGGGAGGCAGCCTCAACCCTTGCAACTGCACCCAAGCAAGTAATGAAGGATTAGAAGACAATTGCCTGATGGTGTTCCAATTCGAGGTGGTAATCCAATCCAGACTGCCTCTGTCCGTATTGGCCATGTTGGACTGCGGTGCTGCAGGAAATTTTATGGATGTTACCATGGGCCCAAAGAACATCAGATACTCCTCCAGGTCAAGGAGAAGGCAGTATCAGTAGAGGGGGTGGATGGTCGTCCATTGACATCAGGTCTGATAACTAAAGAGACCCTTCCCATTCCAATTTCGATGAGTCATCACACTGAATCACTCACATTTGATGTCATACGAGCTGCCACTTTCCCATAATACTCGGGATTTCTTGGCTGAGGCGTCGTAATACCCAGATTGACTGGTCTTCGAATAAGCTATACTTTGAATCAGCTTACTGTAGCAACAACTGTTTTGAGGAAGCCCCATCAGAGATACAGGCAAATGTCTCTAAAGTTCAACTGTGTAACACAATTTCCACAATACCCCAACAGTATCAGGCCTATGCTGAAGTCTTTGATGATGTTGTACCCCATCTCCTCCCAGCTCACAGTCCAGATGACTGCTATATTGAACTTAAGGAAGAGGTTTCTCTCTCTTTTGGAAGAATGTACCCGCTGTCTGAATTGGAGAGGCAGGCTTTAAAGGAATATCTTGAGGCCAACCTCAAGATCGGACTTATCAAAGAATCAAGGTCCTCAGGAGGAGCATCATTGTTTTTTGTCACAAAGAACAATTCCAATGAGCTACGTCCCTGTATCGACTATCGTGGCTTAAACAGTATTACCATCAATGATCGATATCCCATGCCCTTAATATGTGACGTTCTCAAAGCTGTTAGGAATGCCCAGTTCTTCATGGCGCTTACCATCTCTTGAGAATAAGAAGCGGAGATGAGTGAAAGACAGCATTCAGGACACCTATGGGTTTATATGAGTATTGCGTCATGCCGTTTGGTTTGGTTAATGCCCCGGCAATCTTTCAAAGAATTATAGACAAGATCTTTGCTGACATGCTATATGTGTCCGTAGTAGTTTACTTGGGTGACATACTTGTCTTCTCCAATAACCTTGACGATCATAGACTTCATATGTCAGAAGTACTGAACAGACTCTGCAAGAATCACTTGTACGCTAAGCCCAAAAAGTGTATATTTGAAGCTGAAGAAGAACCCTATTTGGAATTCATCCTTGCATCCAAGGGGGTTCGGATGGATCCGGACAAGATGAAGGCTATTACCAGGTGGGCAGAGCCATCTTCTGTAAAGGAGGTGCAACGCTTTTTGGGTCTGGCGAACTTTTATCGCTGTTTTATCCCACACTTTTCAGAGATGGTGTTACCCATAACGTACTTGTTAAAGAATGGTGTTCCCTTTCTTTGGTCATCTGAAGCACACAAGGCCTTCCTGTCTCTAAAGGAGACATTTACATCAGCTCTGGTCCTCATACAACCTGATCAATCTAAACCATTTGTACTAGAGACTGATACTTCTGGGGGTGCTTTGGGAGCGGTTTTGCTGCAAAAGGACCAAGATGGACAAGAACATCCTAGAGCCTATTATTCAGGCTCTTTGTCCACTAGTGAAAGGAATTACTCAGTACTTGAACGTGAACTCTTGGCTATGCGTATGACTAGTGAAGAATGGCATCACTTGTTGCAAGGAGCCTTGCATCCTTTTGTGATACGAACGGATCACTGCAACCTCAAGGTCTTGCAACAGATGGAGTGTAGGAATGCCAGACACGCACGCTGGGCTTACTATTTCTCCAACTTTGATTTTACCATAACCTACATACCTGGCACACAGAACAGCGTGGCAGACACATTGTCCAGGAGTTGGCCGAAGGAAGACCAGGGTATATCTTCAGTTGAAAGGATCCTACCTGAACACAAATTTGTTATGGAGGTGAACACTTTTTTTCAGGAAGTACGGGCAGATTTACGTCAGTATCCCACAAGAGAGCTGAAGTCTTACTGTTTGCAGAAGAAAGAAGGCTTATGGTTTCGGGGTAATGCTGTTTTCCTGCCTTCAGATACTTTACAAAGAATAGCTCTCCAATCCTGTCATGATGCTCCCTTGGCAGGACATAAGGGACAGAAGGCTACTTACGAATTGATAACTCGAAACTTTTGGTGGCCGACCGTCAGTGAAGTCGTGAGATCCTGTTTCCTCATGCCCTATATGTGCTGCTTGTAAAGTGTCCCGACAGAGACCTTTGGGCCTTTTACAGCAGGCCAAATTACCCTCTCGACCTTGGTAAGTTCTATCCATGGATTTTGTGGTCGTCTTACCTGAATCTCGAGGACTAACGGCGATTATGGTAATCGTAGACTCTTACACAAAATTGGCCCATTTTTCAGCCTTGAAGGGGTTACCCACTGCTCCTGAGACCGCTGCCATATTCCTCGAGAGGTAGCAAGACTACATGGTAATCCACAGACGGTGATGTCCGACAGGGATACTCAGTTCACTTCTATGTTTTGGTCATCCCTCTGTGATAGGTTGGGTATTCAAAGGGCACTCTCTTCGGGCTACCATCCCCAGTCTAATGGACAGACCGAGAGGCTAAATGCCAACCTAGAACAGTAGCTCAGATGTTTTTGTAATAAGCAACAGGATGACTGGGCTGATTTTATTCCGATGGCAGAATTTGCCTATAACAATACGTATCATACAGCTATCCAGATGAGTCCCTTTAAATGTACCTATGGCTACCACCCTCGGCACATACCAGTCCTAGGTTCTTATGCTTCTAAAACACCATCTGTGGAAGGAATGGTATCTGAGCTAAAAAGAGTACATTAAGAAGCCTTGGAATCTCTGGAAAATAGCAGAAAGACTTACAAGAAGTATGCTGACCGCAAAAGATCTTCTAACCCCCTATGGAATCTGGGTATGCGGGTATGGTTATCCACTAAATACCTACCACGATGGGTACATTTAGACAAGTTCACCCCCCCCCCCTCTGATATGTCGGGCCATTTCGGGTGCTTTCCAGGATAAACCCAGTAGCCTTCAAACTAAATCTGCCCGCTAGCCTGAGACCGGTCCATCCAGTGTTTCATACCTCTCTACTGAAAGAATATAAGGATGATCCCTTCAAAAGACAACAAAAGAAGGTTATGACATCTTCACCTACTGAACCAGAGGAGTAGTAGGTGTCCAGACTGGTGGATTCTCATTATAAGCAAGGTATTTTACAGTACCTGGTTCACTGGAAGGGTTTTCCCAGGTCGGAAAGGACTTGGGAACCCCAATCGCATATTCATGCTCCCAGATTGTTACAGAGATTCCACAGACTCTATCCGGGAAAGCCTGGGGGGAGGTAGACACCGAAGGAGGCATACTGTCATGCATCAGGCATGGAAGCATTGGACTAGATGGCGACTCTCCTAATATGGCCGTGAACGTTCCATCTTGACGGTCTATACCTTTCTAATATGGCCACTAGTCTATATGTAGGTTCTTTTCTCTAACCGCCGGTGTTAAGACGGATTTCTGAACTCTGTCCTGGTGGCGCAGAAGTTCAGAAGGCCAACCTAATTACTTGGAACAGGGTAACCTCTGGACAAGCCAGACCAATCAAGGTAGCGATCGCGGCGGTCAAGACTAGGTCTCAAGAGGGGTGAGGGTGACTGAAAGCCCGCAGTGAGCACACAAAGCAAGAGCGCTTACAAACTACTCCAAACAGTTGTTATATCAAAAATAGATACACATTTATTTTAAGGCCTTTAAAACAATGACCGTAGCGAGAAAATCACAATATCACAATATTAAACCAACACATACCATATCAACACAATATATATACAAATACACAGTCGCAAGCGTTTAAAGCACGAAATATGTAGTCCACCTGAAAGGAAAGGAAAACAGGCAGTGCGATACGCTTTTGACTCAGTTCGCCTTTAGGGGCACCTAACTAGATGGAAGTCCGAGCCCTGCGAAGAGTGGAGCCTTGTGCTCAAAGTACCTGCCAAGCCGGTGCCAACGGGCAAAAGGGGAAGCTCTTCGGAGGAAGTCAGGCAGTTCGGGTTAGTGCACAGCAGAAGGAGAACAGGTTCCGCAACTCAAGCGCAGCCTCCACAGCGGGCAGAAGCAGAGCGCGAGTACGGCCAAAAGGGTGCTGTTTTTACACAGCAGGGAAAAGCAATGGGATACTGCAGGAGGGCGACCAGAACCTAGCTAAACTACTCACCGGTCCCGGAAGCAAGCAGACCCAGGCTTCTCCACGTTAGTTTCAGCAGCTGGCAGGTTCAGAAGAGCAGGGAACGCCTCGTAGTCGTGTAGAGCAAAAAGACGTCCCAATCGACAAAACCAGCACAGTTTTGTTGCCGCAGCAGGACAACGGAGCGGCCGTGTGTATTCAAGCCAAATGTACACTCCTCCCTTCAGACTTGGGAACGCCAAGTGTACGAAGCGTGGGAGAGTGACAAGGACTCGAAATACAACACAACCTGGCGGCAGTTGCAGAGCAGGACTCCCTTGTAAGCTGGTCAGTCAACTGGATGGCCCAGAGACACTTCCGAAGGCTTACTTGGCAGGAGATGATGAAGTCGCCGGGAATAGCTGTTCCTGCTATTCCAAAGGTCGAAGCACCAGTACAGGCCTTCTGGTTCGATCCAAGGAGGAAAGGGTTTCACAGGACGACAGCAGTGCAAAGGAGGATTCCTTCAGCGGGTCACCAGCGATTCCTCGGTCCAGCCTCTGGGTTGCAGGATACTTGGCTCCTGTATTCCTTCGTTCGTGAGAACTCAGGAGATCGACATGGCAGTGGTGTTTCCAGCTCCCTCTTATCCACGGTTCCCTTCGCGCCAAAACGGAGGGGAGCCAATGGGAGATCCGCTCATCAACACACATACCATACGTGGACCAATCACGGACCACGGTGGTCCCAGGCATTCACACCACCCCAGACTCTCTGGCACCCAGGATGTGTATTGGGACTAGACATCCCAGCCCACACCCTGGAGGCACACAAACGACATGTAGAAGCCCGCGAAAGCAACCACGTTTCGCGGGAAAGTACATGCCCAAATAAGGAAGGCCCCGGGTCGCCCGACCTGGGGAAGGTGAAGGGAGCAAGACGGTCAGTGGACAAGACAAAGGAGCCTCGTGGTCTGGCCATTTTGGAGAGCCAGGCCACCATTTTGGGTTCAGTGCAAAAACGTGCTCAGAACGCCAAAAGGAGCTCAAAATAAACAAAACGATCGCTGCCACCATTCGAGTCCCTGAATGACTTGCACCGATCAAATACCATCCTAAAAGAGTATCTAGGGTCTGTAGAAGGCTAGAGACCCAAGAGAGCTGTAACTTAGCTTACAGTGCCCTCTTGTGTCATGTTGCACTAAAGCCGCAACACGATAGAAGAAACTACGGGAAACAGTGTTCCCCGGTACTGACTGTCTTAAGGGCATGTCAGTTTCCCCGTAAGAAAAGGAGCGAAAGCCCAGAGAAGTGCGGCAGAAGGCTGTACTTCTCTGGCAAAGTCAAGAACAAGGTTAAAAACAATAGCAAAAAGTTTAGGGGTTGCCACATGGAAGGAAAATTCCCTACAATTACGAAATCTTTCCTAACACTCGCCCCTCCCAGACTATGGACAGGGGGAACTAATCCACCCCTGGATGAGTCTCTTGTTCAGGTCGGTAAAACATTCTGGACAACCCATCAGCATTGCTAGGTTGGACACCTGGCCTATGCTCAATAGTGAAGTCGAAGCCTTGTAGACTTATGGACCACCTAAGCAACTTTGGATTCTCCCCCTTCATGTTCATTAGCCACTTTAACGGCTTATGGTCAGTCTGCACAGTGAAGTGGGTCCCATAGAGGTAGGGCCTCAGCTTCCTTAGGGCCCACACAACAGAGAAACATTCTTTCTCTACCGTGGACCATCTGAGCTCTCTGTCCTTAAGCTGGCGACTAATAAAACCGATAGGGTGTTCCTTACCCTTCTCATCTACTTGTGATAGTACAGCTCCTATCCCAGTGTCAGAGGCATCCGTCTGCACGATAAAAGGTCTTTGATAATCAGGGGCCCGTAGGACAGGGGCCTGGCACAAGGAGTCTTTTAAGCCATTGAAGGCCTTCTCACACTCGTCAGTCCAAGTTACCTTCTTGGGTTTCTTCGGAGTTGTGAGGGCAGTCAGAGGAGCAGCTATGGTACCATAGTCTGCCACAAAATTGCGGTAATACCCTGTGAGTCCTAAAAAGGCTCTCACTTGGGTTTGCGTAGTGGGGGTAGGCCAGTCTTGTACTGCTTGTACTTTACTGGGTAGAGGCTGTATCCTCCCTCCACCTACTTCATGTCCAAGGTAAACCACTGAGCCTTGTCCAATCTGGCATTTACTAGCCTTTATGGTCAAGTGGGCTTTCTGAAGAGCCTGGAGCACAATCCTGAGGTGTTTCACATGGTCTTCCCAGGTGGCACTGAAAACTGCTATATCGTCCAGATATGCAAGACAGAATTCGTCCAACCCATTCAACACATGATTCACAAGCCTCTGGAAAGTGGCAGGTGCATTCTTCAACCCGAACGGCATTACCCGGAATTGGTAAAGGCCGTCTGGAGTAGAAAATGCTGTCTTCTCCTTGGCATGTTCTGCTAAAGCTATTTGCCAATAGCCAGCAGTGAGGTCAAACGTGCTGAGGTACTTGGAGGCACCCAAAGTATCCACCAGCTCATCTGTTCGAGGCAAGGGGTGTGCATCTGTCTTGGTGACAGCATTCAGAGCCCTGTAATCCACGCAGAACCTCAATTCAGAAGTGCCTGCTTTTGGAACCAAAACCACAGGACTGGACCAAGGACTACTAGAGGGTTCAATCACCCCAAGGTCTAACATCTTGTTGACCTCGGTCTTAATATAAGACCGTACTTTATCTGACATCCTGTATCCCCTACTTTTGGTAGGTACACTGTCTCCTGTGTCAATGTTATGTTTGCACCAAGGTGTCAAACCAGGGGACTGTGAAAACAGGGGAGAAAACTGCCTAAGCAAACTTTTCACCTCAGCCTGCTGATCAGAAGTCAGGTGAGGGGCCACTCGGACACCCTCAACGGAGCTATCTGAAGGACCGCTTTGGAACAGGTCGGGGAGAGGTTCAGACTCCTCTTCCTCAACATCTGAAGCCAGTAGCAGTGCTGCGATTTCGACTCTTGGGACGAAAGCCTTCAGCCTATTCACGTGAAACACTTTTGGAGCCTGTCCAGGCCTTCCAAGGTCCACTAAATAGTTCACCTCACCCAGGGGCTCCACCACTGTGTAAGGGCCTGACCATTTGTCCTGTAAAGCTCGAGGCCTTATTGGATTCATGATCAGGACTTGCTGACCAGGTGTAAAGTTGATGAGGGAAGCTTTCTGGTCGTACCAATGTTTCACCAGTGCTTGCCCTGCCTTCAATTTATCACTAGCCAAGCCCATCAGAAGTACCATCCGTTTTCTGAGCCCTAGCACATAGTCAACTACATTGGTAGTAACAGGGGGAGTGGGCATCTCCCATCCCTCTTTGACGATGGCTAAGGGTCCCCGTACGGGATGACCGAACAGAAGTTCGAAGGGGCTGAAGCCAACACCCTCCTGTGGTACCTCTCGGTAGGCAAACAGTAGGCATGGTAAAAGAAGATCCCATTTTCTTCTCTGGGGCTCCTCCAGAGCCCCAATCATGCTCTTTAACGTTCTGTTGAAACGTTCCACCAGACCATTGGTCTGGGGGTGGTATGCAGAAGAGAACTTGTAGGTGACCCCACATTCTTTCCACATAGCCTGCATATACTTCGACATAAAGTTGCTGCCACGATCTGACACAACTTCTTTAGGGAAGCCAACCCTAGTAAATATGCCGAGTAAAGCTTTTGCAACTGACTTGGCAGTTACAGTTTTCAATGGGATGGCCTCAGGATACCTGGTTGCATGGTCGACCAGCACCAGGATAAACCTATTGCCCGAGGATGTTTGCGGGTCAAGGGGACCAACGATGTCGATCCCTACCCTTTCAAATGGTACCCCCACAACTGGGAGCGGTACCAACGGAGCTTGGATTGTCGCGCCAACCTTACCAGACAACTGGCAGGAGGTACAACTCCTGCAGTGACTTTCTACTTGCACCCCCATCTTGGGCCAGTAGAAGTGCATGGATAACCTTTGCTTGGTCCTCTTCATACCAAGGTGGCCAGCAAGGGGAACTTCATGCGCCAACTGCAGGAGGAAGGGCCTAACAGCAAGGGGAACCACCAACCTCCTATGGTCTCCTTCTGTAGACTCTGTGGGCTCACTATACAGGAGTCCACCTTCCCAATAAATCCTATGCTTCCCAGGAGGTTCACCCTCAAGCTGGGAGCAGGCCTGTCTCCTTAGGCCTTCCAGAGATGGGCACTCACGTTGGCCTTTACTGAATTCGTCCCTATCAGGACCTCCTTCAACTAACAAGTCTTTTAGTTCAGGATGATCGTTGGGGTCGAATACTTCAGGCATCGTCACCTCCTCGTCAGGCTCGGGCGATCGACCAACTTCCTCCACCGCAGTGGTAGGCGAGCTCGGGGGAATATTCTCTTTCCCCCGTCTTGACTGGTAGACTCCTTTCGCCTTGGGTTTCCCCTTTGGCTGGGGCGGCGTATTGGACTTGGCCAATGCTGCCCGTGCTTGAGACCGTGTGTAGGGTCTTTCGGCAGTGTCTCCTACGAGCCCTAAAGCTCTGAGATCATTGCCCAACAAGACCTTTCCCGGGACGTTTCTCTGAATGCTCACTGGAATCCTGACTGCTGTACCATTTAAAGTAAGATTTACAGGGATCACGGGAAACATACGGAGGGGGCCGTCAGCCAACTTAGTGGGCATCAGAGTAGCTCTGGCAACTTCCTCTGAGTCTACCAAGGTAGAATCCACTACAGTTCGACTGCACCCACTATCCCTAAGAGCTGGAGTATCCACTCCATTGATCAGCACAATGTCTTTAAAGTAGTGCTTGGTATTATCCGGAATCCTAGCATACGCCTCTGCGACTTTAGGCTCCCAGGAACCCAGGGACACTAAAACTACCTCGGCCTCTATTCCGCTGGGAAATGAGTCCGAGGAGAAGGATGCTCCTGTAATCTCTTCTTCCTCGTAGGAGGAGAAGGCCAGATTAGCGGAGTGGACCCCCAAAGGTCTAACCTTACAACGGGGATCCCCCTTCACATGGTCAGTTGCTCCACAAGAAAAACAAGCCCCAGTGGGTCTGTTTACGTAGGGAGGCTTATTGTAACCAGAGTTCTGTTTCGGAGGCGAACCTCCACTACCCTGTGAGTTCTCTTGTGTCGTACCCTTGTTTTTCTTTTTGTGGCCCTTATGGGAAGAAGATTTAGCAGATTCCCCACCCTCCATATCTTTGGACTTTTTCCCTTCCTCCTGCTTACCAGGATGAGTTTTGTCCTTATGGGACACTCGATGTGACACCCTTAAGTCTGCTGCAATGGCCAGCTTCTTAGGATCTATCTCCTTCGAATCGGCCAAATGCTGCTTAAGCTCCGGGGAAGAAGAAGCAAAAATGTGTTCCAGCATGACCAGATTGATCATGCCTTCGAAGGTAGAAACCTTATAACCTTCAACCCAGCCAGTTAAGTTTTTCAAAGATTCAGCGACATAAGATACCCAAGTACCACCTTCCTTTTTCTTATACTCTCGAAAACGCTTTAAATATTGGGCCGGAGTCTTCCCAAACTTTAAAATGAGAGTTTGCTTTAACATTGCGAAATCAGCCCGCTCAGCCTTCGACATTTCCATAATGGCACTGCAGCCAGAATGGGGCAGTCTACTGAGCAACCACGCAATCTTATCAGCATTGTCAACTTCCTGGACCTCGCATGCATACTCAAACGCATTCAGCCAGTCCATAATGTCATTCCTTTCTTCATACACACTGAGCAGATCTTTTGGAAACCGTGGATGAGAGGAAGCCCCAGACCCATGTCTAGGACCCTTGGATCCATTTGCAACCTGAAGCTTGGCCAGTTCCAACTGGTGATCCCTGTCTTTCTGTTTTTCTGCCTGTTCGATTTTTAGTTTGGCTATGCTGAATTCAAGCTCCTGCTGCCTAAACCGCAGCTCTTGCTTCTTGAATTCAAGCATAGCCTCCCCATCAATACTGGCAGAGGAAACATTAGACATTACATCCTCCCTGTCCTCGTGATCGCGATGGATCAGTGCAGCGGCAGAACCGTCGGTTCTACCAGTGAGAGCAGCCCCACCACCTTCTGCACTGTCCTCAGAAGTTATAGCGTCAAGCTGCGCTTCTTGCCACGCCACGATTCTCTGGATCATTTCCAATTTTGTGCCTTGAGAGGAAACACCTCTCTCCGCACACATCTTTTTCAGCGTTTCTGATTTGGAAGCATTTAAAGTTAACAACGTATTTGCTTCCATACTGTTTGATAGGACTATGGCCTTTTTAAAGTTATATTACAACAATTCACTACGTGTACTGTTTGGAATAACCTGAAATGCCTTAGTTCGAGCGCAACACTGGATACCTTCAGTCGTATCCCACCGCTGTACACCAATTTGTTAAGACGGATTTCTGAACTCTGTCCTGGTGGCGCAGAAGTTCAGTAGGCCAACCTAATTACTTGGAACAGGGTAACCTCTGGACAAGCCAGACCAATCAAGGTAGCGATCGCGGCGGTCAAGACTAGGTCTCAAGAGGGATGAGGGTGACTGAAAGCCCGCAGTGAGCACACAAAGCAAGAGCGCTTACAAACTACTCCAAACAGTTGTTATATCAAAAATAGATACACATTTATTTTAAGGCCTTTAAAACAATGACCGTAGCGAGAAAATCACAATATCACAATATTAAACCAACACATACCATATCAACACAATATATATACAAATACACAGTCGCAAGCGTTTAAAGCACGAAATATGTAGTCCACCTGAAAGGAAAGGAAAACAGGCAGTGCGATACGCTTTTGACTCAGTTCGCCTTTAGGGGCACCTAACTAGATGGAAGTCCGAGCCCTGCGAAGAGTGGAGCCTTGTGCTCAAAGTACCTGCCACGCCGGTGCCAACGGGCAAAAGGGGAAGCTCTTCGGAGGAAGTCAGGCAGTTCGGGTTAGTGCACAGCAGAAGGAGAACAGGTTCCGCAACTCAAGCGCAGCCTCCACAGCGGGCAGAAGCAGAGCGCGAGTACGGCCAAAAGGGTGCTGTTTTTACACAGCAGGGAAAAGCAATGGGATACTGCAGGAGGGCGACCAGAACCTAGCTAAACTACTCACCGGTCCCCGAAGCAAGCAGACCCAGGCTTCTCCACGTTAGTTTCAGCAGCTGGCAGGTTCAGAAGAGCAGGGAACGCCTCGTAGTCGTGTAGAGCAAAAAGACGTCCCAATCGACGAAACCAGCACAGTTTTGTTGCTGCAGCAGGACAACGGAGCGGCCGTGTGTATTCAAGCCAAATGTACACTCCTCCCTTCAGACTTGGGAACGCCAAGTGTACGAAGCGTGGGAGAGTGACAAGGACTCGAAATACAACACAACCTGGCGGCAGTTGCAGAGCAGGACTCCCTTGTAAGCTGGTCAGTCAACTGGATGGCCCAGAGACACAGGAGATGATGAAGTCGCCGGGAATAGCTGTTCCTGCTATTCCAAAGGTCGAAGCACCAGTACAGGCCTTCTGGTTCGATCCAAGGAGGAAAGGGTTTCACAGGACGACAGCAGTGCAAAGGAGGATTCCTTCAGCGGGTCACCAGCGATTCCTCGGTCCAGCCTCTGGGTTGCAGGATACTTGGCTCCTGTATTCCTTCGTTCGTGAGAACTCAGGAGATCGACATGGCAGTGGTGTTTCCAGCTCCCTCTTATCCACGGTTCCCTTTGCGCCAAAACGGAGGGGAGCCAATGGGAGATCCGCTCATCAACACACATACCATACGTGGACCAATCACGGACCACAGTGGTCCCAGGCATTCACACCACCCCAGACTCTCTGGCACCCAGGATGTGTATTGGGACTAGACATCCCAGCCCACACCCTGGAGGCACACAAACGACATGTAGAAGCCCGCGAAAGCAACCACGTTTCGCGGGAAAGTACATGCCCAAATAAGGAAGGCCCCGGGTCGCCCGACCCGGGGAAGGTGAAGGGAGCAAGACGGTCAGTGGACAAGACAAAGGAGCCTCGTGGTCTGGCCATTTTGGAGAGCCAGGCCACCATTTTGGGTTCAGTGCAAAAACGTGCTCAGAACGCCAAAAGGAGCTCAAAATAAACAAAACGATCGCTGCCACCATTCGAGTCCCTGAATGACTTGCACCGATCAAATACCATCCTAAAAGAGTATCTAGGGTCTGTAGAAGGCTAGAGACCCAAGAGAGCTGTAACTTAGCTTACAGTGCCCTCTTGTGTCATGTTGCACTAAAGCCGCAACACGATAGAAGAAACTACGGGAAACAGTGTTCCCCGGTACTGACTGTCTTAAGGGCATGTCAGTTTCCCCGTAAGAAAAGGAGCGAAAGCCCAGAGAAGTGCGGCAGAAGGCTGTACTTCTCTGGCAAAGTCAAGAACAAGGTTAAAAACAATAGCAAAAAGTTTAGGGGTTGCCACATGGAAGGAAAATTCCCTACAATTACGAAATCTTTCCTAACAGCCGGCATGTTGTATTGTTTCTGATTCCGTCGCTGACAGTCTCTGTGTAGCCTTTCCCAGTGACTGATGTATTTCAGTGATTCCCCTTTCTGCCTTCCATTTATTCTAGCGTTTCTGTTCTCTTATCTGTCCATTGCCACCCTCGGACTCCAGATTTAACACATACGTTTGGTAGTTCTTCTGTTCTATCCTATTTCACTGTCTCGGGCTAGTTTTCCTCTCTTGGTGGTGACCTACCTTTTATTTTTTTCTCCTGCTTCGTTTATCTCGTATCCTTTTTTTCTCCCTTGTTGATTCTGTTCTTATGTTTCGATAGATCTCTGCTACCCCGCTCGGGTCCCTGTTCGAGCGGCTCCTGCTCTCTGCTAACCGCTCGGGTTCCTGATCGAGCGGCTCCTGTTTTCTTCTATTTCTTCCTCTGCCAAGCAGCTCTGTGGTTCTTCTCTATTATGCTCTTGTTCTTGTCTTTAGCCATCTCCCTCTATCAGGTTAGGTCTTCAGTTAGGGCTCTGCCTACCTTATCGCTATTCGGCTTCAGTACCTTCCAGGAATTCATTCCACTGCAAACTTGTTATCAGCCACTCTGAATCTATCCATCCAGTATAAGACTCTGCCAAGCCACCCTGAAAGACCAATCCTTACGACAATACCCATAAATTGTTCGGAGTTAATCTCCCAGAAGTCATCTTCCAGTCGGTCTTCCATTAAGGATTTCCCAGGTGTTTCCTTCGTGCCAAGACTTCAATACCAGGGTTATTCTGCTATGGCTTTTTCCCTGATCTAGGGGTTTGCTCCTTGGCCTTCCCCTGACCTGGGTGTTCCATCAGGTCAAGGTAGCGGCTGAGCGAGCTCGCCGGTTATTTACACCATGAGAAGGAAAGAAAGGAGAAGCCTATCAAGTCAACAAGACTAAAGAAGAAGTCAGAACAGCGGGAGAGTTCCTTGGAAGACACAGGTGAGGAGGAGTGGGGTGAAGATTTGTCCAGTCTTGACAGAGAGGAGGAGGAAGTGCAAAGACTAAAGGACAAAATATTACAGGAAGAAGAAGAAAGAAGGGAAGGAATAAGGAGAGGAGAAGAACAAAGGCAAGAGGAAGAAAGATTTAGAAGGGATGCAAGAAAGCAAAGAGAACTAGATGAAGAAATAGATCAGAAAAGAAGACAGCAAGGTCTTGATGCCTATCTCACTCGTAATGAACAAGTAGGGCCGAGCCCAGAAACACGATGGGATAGAATAGAAGAGTTTCTTCTGATAAAGGAAGTAACGCCAGCAGCATCAAGAGTAGTGTTGGAAGAAGAAAGATTTAATGGGGGAAGCATTAGAGAAAGGATCTATACGGTCTATCAACATTTAAGGCGAGGTAGCGAGTATGGAACTCGAGGTAAAGGTGATCAGTCCCCAGTACCTCAATCAAAAAGCGAGTAGGAAATCCTGTTCAGTAGTGGACACAGAGCATTGTCCTTGAACTGACTAAACCTAGACAGGTGTGAGGAAGGTAAAAGTCGCACTTGTTGGGGATTAAATATATCAGACGGGGAAAGAGAGTCCAGTCTGAGGGCAGAAGGAGGAAACATGCGTGCGCCTGAAGGAAGTCTGCAAATGGATCAAGAAGTGAGATGGATCTGGAACAGCCTAAAGATAGGATGCCAGATCCCATAGCATATCCTGCGCATCCCCAAGAATGATCACACAGCGAAAAGGGAGAGTCGCCACCATATGTGAGCAGGTTAAGGTTGTTACCCACAAGGAGACAGACAGGGACAATCGTTCCTACCATGGATAGACTACTGATGGGATCCGACTCTCGGGTGGGGTTTACTCAGTTTCCCTTATTAGAAAAAAAAGGGGGAGCAAGACCACAGCATATCTAACGGCTGCAGATGGATAAGGAGAATTTAAGGTGTAAGCTCCCGAGTTTCACTTCGGGCACTGGAAAATGGATATATGAGTTAGAAAAAATGACAGGAGGAAATACGCTGGCCATACAGGATATAAAAGGTCTTCTGGCAGCTATTCTTGGGGAGAGGGCTGATGACATATGGAGAAGAATGGGATATACAAGTGTGGCAGCACAGAACACAGCGCATGATAGAGCGCCATTTAATAATTGTAGAGCAGATGTTTGGAAGGCTCTCATGGTACAGTACCCCGACGATACATCAGATATGGGTGCAATTATGACATGAAAGATGAAGGAAGATGAAGACCCTATTGCTTACATTCAGGATATTCAGGAGAAATGGCAACTTGAAACTTGTGAGCCATGGGAAAAAAGAGTGGTATTATTTTAACACATTTTATGCCAGGGGTTGCCTGAACCAGTGCAGAGGCAAATGAAAAAACAAGTAGGTATGGAAGCAAAGCCATTGGCTGAGATACTGCTGACATACGCCATTGTTGGTTACTACACGAGAAAAATAAGAAGAAAGATGAGAATAGGAAAATCGAGGAAGCCAAGTTAGTTCAGAAAAAGTTGTCAATGTTTGCCACAGAAGGGGTGGTATTGACAAGAGGAGAAGGACTGGGAATGCAGGTAGCAATGGGTACTTTGCAGGTGAGCAATCTGCGCCAATGGTTCAAGGGAGAGGTATAGGTTACAGAGGAAGAGGATACGGATTTCAAAATAATCAAGGTGGGTTTCAGGGTACACAGAATGAGAACCAGAGTACCCAGAGATGATATAACCAAGGAGAGATGACAAAAGGGCACCCCCATTATGATGGACTTGTGGGATGACAGGGCATATTGCGCACATATGTGGAGGTCAAGGGAATGTACAGAATGCCCAATTTTCAAGAGGGGGGACAGCTTATCCTCCACCATATAGCACACAGACTAGAGAAGTGTTCAGCCAAGATCACATATTTTATCAGACGCAAGCGTCGCGGCGCTTCGAGTACAGCAGGTACAACAACAAGAACAAGTGCAAATTAATTCAACACAAGGATAGTCACAACAAGCCCCGATGCAGACCCAGCAGTATGCAAACACAAGACAAGTACTGACACCCAGAATAGGAGACGTCACTGTGGTAGGGGTAAATCCTTTTGTAGAGGCAGGGTTGAGCCTGTACCCACAATAGGACAGCTCACAGGGTGACTTGATGTGTTCAGTACTATTTGTGACACCAGACCCCCAAGAGGAACCAAGGGTCAATGTGACGATAGGAGGCAAAACCATTTCTTTTCTTGTAGACACTGGAGCAACTTGTTTGTGTATACAGGAGGGAAAATATCCAATTTCAGGTATTGCCATGAATGCTCAAGGGTTCTCTGGAGCCAGGAGTCGAGTTCCTTGAACTGATGAATTACCAGTCTCGATAGGAGAATGTGACATGGCTGTTCCTTTGTTGTTTTCACGACAGACACTGGCTAACATTTTGGAAACAGATTTAATGACAAAACTAAACATGACAATTTCATTTACTGATCAAGGAATAGTGTGCTCCACTCCAGGAATACACTATTTAAAAGTGGGAGAATCTATACTGGCCTTCACAGGGCAAGTGGCTCTGTGAGGTGTTCCAGTAGATTCAGAAATGTTTCTATATGGAGTGAGCATTTTACTGACATGGATAACTGGCTTGGTGGAGAAAATTGGGAGGATACCCGATGAGTTTCTGTTTAGACCATGAACACATATGGATGAAGAGTGGGGACAGACTATTCCTATAGAATTGGAAGCATATATAGTACAAAGGGAAACTGCAATGCTCGAAGGTGTAGACGATGAGGGTAGACCATGGAGAACAGTAATAGCTCTCAAGGATGGGTACAGATTTACTGACATAACCGATGACAACATCTTCAGGGAAGACCGAACAGATGATGAAGTGGTGTTCTTCGTGAGCATTACATACTTGATAAGGATAGAAAAGAGGGAAGTCCCACAGTGAATGGCGATAATGCGGCAACATCCAGCATTTTTTCAGGAAAACTTGGAGAAGGTGCCAAGTGTCCTTTGGACTAAAGGCCCTTATGATGTAGGTTTATTAAAGGGAATAGGGGAGGTTAAAATAAAGTTTAAGCCAGGAGCAATTTCACCTTGAGTGAAACAGTAGCCTATGTCTCGAGAAGCTGATGATGGTATATTTCATACTATTTCAGCACTGTTGAAGAAAGGGATTCTGGTGCCAGCAGAATCATTGTGCAATACCTCGGTGTATCCTATCAAAAAATCTAAAGGAGGTTCATTGAGATTTGTACAAGATATGAGACCGATTAATCAGATTGTAGATGCAGAGTTTCCTTTAGTTCCTAACCCAGCAATGATACTGTGCAGTATCCCAGTGGAAGCTCGATATTTCACAGTAATCGATTTGAAGAATGCATTTTTCTCTATCCCGTTGTACAAGGACTCACAAGACATGACTTCATTTACATTCCGCCAAACTTGACTGAAACATACTAGGCTGCACCAAGGGTACTGTGAGTCACAACAGTGTGGTGATACAAAATGTAGATGACATTTTCATTTACAGCACTACAGACGATGAGTGCAGAAAAGATAGACAAGGAGAAGTTACAAAAGTGCCAAGAAGAAGTGTCATACATAAGTCAGTTGATTTCACATGAAGGAAGGAAAGTGACACCTGAAAGAGCCGAGGCAATTATGAAAACCTCAAACCCAAACACAGTGAAACAGATGCAACAATGTTTCAGGTTATGCACCTAGGTCAGAGCCTGGGTGCTTGATTAAAGTACGTACACAAGGCCCCTTCTGCAAGCTTTAAAGAAAGCACAAGTGGGTAAAATAAAAATAGAATGGACTGAAGAAATGGAGTAAGGATTTGAGGAGTTGAAAAAGGCAATTTGCACAGGCACTGTTTTAGGAATTCCCAATTATGCTGAGGAATTGTATTTGTTTTCACACACAAATGGGACAGTCATGACAGTAGTGCTTATGCAGAGAACTACATTGGGGTACAAACCCTTAGCGTATCACAGTGGGATCTTAGACCCAGTTATGAGAAGACACTTCCCTTGCAAACAATCTTTGGCAGCTGCCGTGTTCATGATTGAGAAGTCTACAAGTATTGTCATGGGCTGCTCCATGACTCTCTATGTGGAACATGCTCTATTTGCTATTTTAGAGAAACCCAAGGGCATACTGGCATCTCAAAGAGCTTCATCTTATGAGGTAATGATTTCTAACCCAGCGATTAAAATTGTAAGATGTAAAATAGTGAATCCTGCTATGTTTATAGCTGAGCCAGTAGAAGAAGGCGATTATGTGCATGACTGTGCTAATTATGTTGAATTTTATGATAAAGTACCCTGTGTGAAGGAAAATGCTTTAGCAGCAGGGGAAATTCTCTTTAATGATGATTCTTCAAAAATGCATCAGACTAGTGGGGAAAGGCATTCAGGCACCATAGTAGTGAGACATAGATTAAATGGAGAATTTTAAGTTGTAGCAAGTGCAAGGCTATCATCTCACTTTTCAGCGCAAGCAACAGAATTAGTAGCACTTATTGTCGTGCTCGAGAAACGGTAAGGTCTGCAAGTGACAGTGTACAGTGACTATGCCTATGTGACATGAACTGTACACGCAGGGTTAAGCACATTGGAAGAAGAGGGGCTAACTCTGTGCAGATGGCACTACACTGCAGCATGCATCCTTACTGGATGGGCTTATTAAAGCACTACAACTCCCAGTGACCATACCGGTGGTTAAATGCACAACGCATACTAAGTGAACAGATTTGATCACTTGCGGGAATGAAGCCGCAGACGAAGAAGCCAAAAGGGTTGCTGCATGTTCCCCAGACTTTTTGAGTTTTGATACTGAAAGTATTAAGGAAAGCGTAGTTACAACCATGTTAGCGCAAGAAGGGTTTAATAAGTTGTTGATAACCCAACTAATGGGGATTCAAGGGAGTGCACCACAGGAAGAGCAGGAATTGTGAAAATGAAGGGGGTGTTCTTTATGCCCCACAGAAGCATTATGGTGACAAGACAGCACTGGAATGCCAGTAATAACAGTAGCATTATTAAAGGTTGCGCTCGAACAGATGTCACAACCCTCGCCCAAAACCCCCTCTGGCAAACCCATTGGCCTGGTGGATTCAGGACTCGGGCCTCTAGAGCCTGGCATCCTCTTCAAAAGCCCTCATGGGGCCAGTTCTGGCACCTATGGCGCCAGGCTCATACGCCATGAACAACAATGTGCTTGGGAACTACTTTATTGTATTGTCAGCCAGCATGGAGGCATCCACATGGGACTACTTTACCTGGACTATTTTGTTGTGGCTATTTAAACCACACCCGAGCAAGACAACACGCTTCGCGTTACTTTGCAGCTTGCAACGTGACGCTCACCGTGTCCAGCTATTCCCTCGAAACTTGGAGAAGCAGAACCTGCAAGGAGACAAAAGGAACATCATTAGCAGCAGCATCTTACCTGCAGTCTTCATCTTTAAACACTCGCAGCTACTGAGAACAGCTTCCTCGAATCTGCACGCCTCCCGGACAGAACGACCTGAAAGAGGAAGATAGAGGCAACATTAAAGAAAGCAGTAGAGACATTTACAAATTCCGAATTGCTCAAAATGCTTACCTGGCTAGTCGACTCTCGGCTGGCACCACTCCGGACATTCCACTCGCGCTGAAGAACACTGCGACCTACAAGGAAGGAGAACACAGGTTAGCAAAGGCAAGACTTTGCAGCGCTGCGCATAGCGCTTCTTACTGCATCATAGCTCTCTTAATGCGCCATCATTTACCAGCGGGGCTCAACCAAGCCAGTTCGCCGCGCTGCAGCTCTGCATGCCTAAGGGAGAAAAAGAGCCTTTTTAAACAAAGAAAGGCATGCAGGATAGTTCCAAAACTAAAGAACAGCAATAAGACCTACCAGAATAATATCAAACGGGCCGGCATCAGTGAAGTAACTGGACCGCACTCCCCGATGAAAGACAACGCTCCCCTGCAAAGAAGGCAGGACGGAGAGCATGCCTAATTCTACCACAAGGCAGAACCTTCCCCGCAGACCACATCAGGGCAAAGCTGAGAAGCATAGCAGCGAGTAACCCGGCTGGGTGGCATCCCTGTTGATACCAGGTGAGCGTAACACAGCTCCATTACCCCGTGCATGTAACTAGGGAGAGTCTTGCCGCTACGATTGCAGAAGACTGGTTCATTCCTAATTTGTTGGAGCACGTTGTACTATTTATGGTAAACTGCATTGTGTGTCAAAGGTTTACTGCTGGGCATACACAGAGAATGATCAGAGGGGTAATACCTTGACCGAATGGTCTGTTTCAGCATTTAGATATCGACTGTGTCGATATTCTGCAAGTATGTAATGGATATAGGTATCTATTAGTGGTGGTGTGTCCCTTCTATAGGTGGATCGAGGCCGGTCCGTGTACACACCCTGGTGCGACTTGCACAGCAAAGTTTTTAGTGTGCAAAGTTTTCCCGAGGGGGTGTGTGTGTGAAGTGCTGAGATCCGACAATGGGCCGCATTTTATCAATGATCTATTCAAACAGATAGGGCTTCTATTGAGTATAAAGCACACGTTTTCTTCTGTTTATCACCTGCAAGCAAATGGAGTATGTGAGAGACTCAACGGCCTCCTGAAGGAAAGGATTGCCAAGATTACATTGACTTTGAAGAAGGGATGGCTGTACTGCCTACCACTAGCTTTATATGCCCTTCGGAATCAGCCAGGATCAGACCACTACCTCACCCAGCATGAGCTAGTGACCGGGCGTCGAATGAGAATGCCCCTTGCACCTCCATCTAGAAGTAAAAGTGATACTCAGATTGTAGCAAAAACATTAGGTGATGAGATGCGCGACTATTTGACATGTATAACCTCTAGTATTTCTTTCATTTCAGATCAAATCAAGCGCAAGGGGGGTTGGTCTCAGAACACAGAAATAGACAATTCAACAACCAACCCAATTGAACTATTATTAGCACCTAAGTTATATGTTGGCGACCTAGTTCTCATTAAGAATTTTACTAGAAAGTGGCATGAGCCACTTTTCAGTGGTCTCTTTTGCATTGAGAATATAAACCCTTCAGCTGTGAAAGTCGAAGGAAAACGAGCTTGGCTTCACCTGAATGACATGAAGGCCTACAAAGGCGAGAAGTGCCCTCTCACCCTGGCTGACCCAGAAACAAGATTTTCAACGTGTGCAGACTCTATCGCTTACAAAGAAGAAGGACGATAAAGCAACCAGCTTTTAATACATATTTTGTATTGGACTGGATCGTGCAAAGACTTGCAGAAAATTCCAGGAGTTTTGAAATTAGCTTTTAGAAATACATTGAAGCATCAGAGTTATGCCTAAACATCAGTACTTGATTAGAAATTGGAAACGAGATCAGTATCCAGATTCATTCCGTGGAGAATATCTGTTCTAAACAGTTAAACATATGGTACTCACCAACAGTGATGTTCATCGGCTTGTGCTTGCTGTCATTGTGTTTATACTTAAGGATTACCCTGATGAGAAGTTGATATTCACACTTTCTTGCAAGATCCTAAAAATGGCCCAGTGATAAGAAGGCTTCTTATTACCATAACTGAGCAGATTTTACAGTTACAAGTATAAAGAAATGTGATGAGTTCTAGAAGAAGAATATAGTGCAATGAATAGTGGGATGGCACGAGAGATGGATGTCTATGCTCTTATGCATAATATATGATTGTTCTCTTTGTATTTCTGTTCCTCATCTTTCACAATCTTTATCATGTTAGCAGTTCTCCCTACTATGGAAACTTCTTTTGATATACTTTATGAATGGTACATGGCCTCTAAAAGACACAAGGGAGATGCAGAGGAAAATAGTGAAGGGATAAATACCATGTCTAGATAACGCAGCACACTTGGGGAATAACATGTGGTATCAGCACATGAGAAAAGTGGGGGAAAGAGCATCTAAGGAAAGTTTCTATGTCTGCTCTTTCATCCCCTATGCCATGAATACAGTGCGAACTTTCCTCGGCAGAGATGCCCCAAAACACGATGCAAGATTCCTCAGTCATCTCGCAGCATGTAGACTTGAGGACAATTTCAGGGAAGTTGGGCCACTTTACGATGGAGATCGAAATGGTTGTTTCCATACCAGGGTGACTACATCAAGACCTCACAAATGGAAAAAGAACCTGGATAGAAGAGCAAGATGCTTGTGTATCCTGCAGCAGGGCAGGATGAGGTGGTTATTGAAGAAATGAAGAAAATGAATTGCCGTGATGTGACAGAAATAGCTGGATCACCTGGATGTTGGGAGCAAACTCAATTCTTAGTCTATGGACGAATGAAGTCCAAGAAGGGGTGGAAAGAAGGAACGATGTCCTCTGCAGCTCATCTACTGACGCCAGAATATGTACAAGAGGTGCAAAGGGTGAACGATGGGTGTTTGAAGTCATGGGCTCGACATGCCAAACTACTAATATGGGTAGAAGTTGAATCAGGCCCAATGGTTGTAATCCCGTTGGCTAATGCGACATTGTGCTTCTGAAGCTATAGAAAGAATCATGTAGGAGATAACAAGGAATGCAGAACTACAGTTGACGTTTCTAGGGTGGGAGGAGGGACAGCCGCCCTAATGGATCAATATTGGGCTTGTGGGTCAAGGGCCTACACGAAGTTGCCCAAGGATTGGGGCGTAGTATGCTTCTTGGTGCTCATCCATGTTCCAGCATTAGTGATTCCTCAGAGTGACCTGAACATTGGAGAATTTCCAAAAGTAGATGCCCATTTGAGAAAAAGAAGATTGCTTGAACTTCTTCATCGGACCAGAAGAGAGAATTATTTATCAGCCAAATCAATAACAGCATATGACTCCATTCCTAATGAAGTAGATGTGGATTATCGCATTCGAGGTCTGTGCGCTAGTATTCACTGTTGGTGTTGATACTGGAGAAATTGAAGTGTGAGCTGCACTACCACCTACGCCAGCCAGTCCACCCTGGCTGGTACCAGAAAATATGTACAAGAGGGGAGTTGAGGTGGAGATGCGCTGAACACCATATGAATAAGGAGCACTAATAATAAAATTGATGCTTTAATTGTTGTAGAAACAGCCGACACGTGTTTCGACACGCAGGTCGTTTTCAAGGCTGAGTAGTCACATACAACATTTGATTTATCATATTATTCATGACAGAAAAGAGGATACAAAAAATTGTAACAATCACATTGAATTTGAAAAAAGTAAATACAGACCATATCACATAAAGTTAAAAAATAGTAGTGACATATAGCAAAAAAGATAGTGACATATAGCAAATATCATAATATTATATGAATAAGAATCATTGGCATACCGTAAACCATGGTTGGAGGGTGGAGTAAACAGAAGCAAACGGTAGTTGAAAATAATGAAACAAAAACAGAAAATATACAGTAAGAAACAAGCTTAAACATTTGAGGAATACATCCTTCCTTAAATGGAAGAACAAAAGAAACACATAAAAAGGGGGATTTCCTTGACCTATGCGCTACAATACCGGAGCCCTCAATCAAGCATGGTGTGCACACTTCACCCATGCAAATAATGAAATTGTGAACTGATCGGCACCAAAAGTTAATGGACACACGTTGAGTAGAAACCAATAGCTAATGCAAAAGATACAAGATCAAAGTAATAAATTGAGCTTACCACAAGAACACAGAGTATATCGAAGAAATCAATAAGTGGGAAATCCCTGTGTAGAACAAGCATGAATGTCAGTTGGACAACTCAAAACAAAGGATTGCTGATAATTTTAAGAAAATACAAGATATAACCCAAAATATTCGAGTCTACATACCACAAGAAGCAGCGCGTTATAAGTATTACGCTGGTGTCAAGTCCAAGCCGTGATGGCCGTAACCAATATATAACCTGAAAACCAATCAGTAGAATATCTAAGTACTTCAGCCAGATAGTATGGAATCAAATCACTGACTATTCAGCAGCAAAAGATCAAACTCACTCGTTGGATCGAGCAGTCACAGTTACAGAGGAATTCCCCAGAGCAGTCATCTGTACCAAACATTGGAAAAAGATAAAGAAAAGGCAACCGACGTCACAGCGGTGACGTAGGTTGCGTCGCATGCATCTGGCGTCGCGTGAGTGACGTCAGATGTAAACAAACAGTAAAAGTGAAAATAAAAATAGGACTAAGCCGTCAAGTAGGGATAGTATAGAGAAAACTACTAATATGTGGCCGGTTACCAAATACTAATTAAAAAAGAGAAGGAAATAGTAGAAAAGAAGCAGCAGACGTCACAGCGGTGACGTCCGTTGCGTAGAACGCTGTTAGCGTCGCCCTGATGACGTAAGTATATTCAAACAACCTATTCCAATGGTAGGGCATATCAAATATTTAAATTGAAATGGAAAAACATTTTTTATTAAAACTAAGGGTGCCAGTGCACACGAGCATGATGTAGCGGCTCCGGCAAAGTGCGTCTCCATGTCCTATTCAAAAAAACATACAATCCATTTTGATTCATTAATCAGAATTATTATAGAAATACAGACATCTCGTGGTCTGTGTTGAGACCCCGTGTGGTACAACGAAATAAGCAAATAATTTTCGCCTCCATTTGGCGCAATTTCAGCTCAAGGTTGCCACCCCTTTTCCCCTTATGAGCCTTCATCAGACCAATAAAGCGCAAGTCAGCAATGTCATCTAGCTGATGTTCCAATTGCCAATGAACGGCCAAGGGTGACTTTGGTTCAAGCATTTTAAGGCTAGACAAGTGTTCCCGGATTCGGATACGGAGTTGACGAATGGTGCTACCCACATACAATTTCTCACAGGTACAAATGATAGCATAGACCACATGAGTAGTCTTGCAATTAATAAAATCACGTATTTGAATTTGAGTTCCAAAATGGTCACAAAAGGTTTTGCATTTAGCAACAGCCCAAGGGCATTGGTTACAATTACCACATTTATGAAAACCCCCCGGTTGTTTTAACCACATAGAAGAACTTGGTTGGTTATCAAAAAATGAAGGACTCACAATACTTTTGATCGTAGGTGATCTTGTAAAGGTAAATTTGGGCTTTGGAGTCAAGAATGGTTGTAAATCTTTGTCAAGTCTTAGAATATGCCAATGCTTTGCAACCATTTTATATAGCAATGAAGAATCATTCGTGAATGGAGTGATTAGTGAGATATGTGAGGGATGCTCTTTTGACCTAGTCACATTAGTCAGGAGGTCACGTTGATGAGTTTGGGTGAATTTGGAGTAAGCCTTGTAAATAACTGAACTCTTATACCCTCGATTGAGGAAGCGTTGATTAAGGATATTGCATTCTCTTTTATAGTCACTGGATAGAGTACAATTACGTCTGGCTCTATGAAATTCTCCCGTTGGGATGTTATCAATGATAGCACGTTGGTGATTGCTCTGTGCAGCCAAAATTGAATTCACTTCAGTAGGTTTTCTAAAAGTATTGGTAAGTACAGTGTTTCCTACAACAAAGATATGTAAATCCAAGAAGTCAATTTCACATGAGTTCAAAAGACCAATAAGGCGAATTCCAAACCTATTGGTGTTGGCATGACCTAGAAAAGTAGTGAAAGAGTCTTCAGACCCTTTCCAAATTAGAAAAATATCGTCAATGTAACGACGCCACATCACAATATTTGACACAAATTGCACTTGATTGAGGATATGCGTTTCTTCATAGAAAGACATAAAAAGGTTAGCCAAGGAGGGTGCAAACTTGGCCCCCATGGCAACCCCCCTCACCTGCAGATAGAATTGGTCATTGAAAATAAACATATTGTTCCCGAGTACAAATTGTAAGAATTGCTTCAACATAGATACATGGTCAGAATAGGATGCTGAGGTGTTCCTAAACACATAGTCAATTGTCTGTAGTGCTAAATCATGATTGATATTAGTATAGAGTGCAACTACATCAATTGTTGCCAAAAGATAATCTGGTTCCCAAATAATATCTTGCAAGGACTGTAAAATGTGGGCACTATCACGTATGTAGGATGGCATTTGTATAACAAAAGGTTTAAGTGCCTCATCCAGATATTTCGAGAGGCCTTCAGTGTAATTGAGACCCTAGTCACCCTAGATCGCGAGGTCTGTTCACAGTCATGTGATGTTGCTCAAGATTTTAATATCAACCCACTGCATTTGAATCTCAAAGAATTGAAATCGAAGTCTAAATTTACACCTCAACTGCCTGCAGATAATGTCATTGAAACCTTCAACCAAGCACTCACACAAGACATCCATTCATATTTGGACAAACTAGTTGTCTCACATAAAAACAAAATAAGTAATCTTACTACTAAGCAAAGGAAAGCACTGCAAAACTTGGCCAAAGACCCTTCAATTGTTATCAAGGAGGCCGATAAAGGGGGCAATATTGTTATACTTAATACTTTTGACTACATAACTATGGGTTGCAAACATTTGCATACCCCTGGTTGCTATGAAACTCTTGACTCCAACCCTGTCAAACGTGTGATAACTGGTCTCCTAGAATTAATTGACATCTGGTATCAAAGAGGTTTTCTTACTGATGATGAGAAACATTTTTTGTCCAACACTAATCCTACCATACCGACCATGTACTTTCTGCCGAAGATACATAAACCTTTTGAGACCTTACCTGAGGTCCGGCCCATCATGAGTGGTATCAATTGGGCCACTGAAGGCCTCTCGAAATATCTGGATGAGGCACTTAAACCTTTTGTTATACAAATGCCATCCTACATACGTGATAGTGCCCACATTTTACAGTCCTTGCAAGATATTATTTGGGAACCAGATTATCTTTTGGCAACAATTGATGTAGTTGCACTCTATACTAATATCAATCATGATTTAGCACTACAGACAATTGACTATGTGTTTAGGAACACCTCAGCATCCTATTCTGACCATGTATCTATGTTGAAGCAATTCTTACAATTTGTACTCGGGAACAATATGTTTATTTTCAATGACCAATTCTATCTGCAGGTGAGGGGGGTTGCCATGGGGGCCAAGTTTGCACCCTCCTTGGCTAACCTTTTTATGTCTTTCTATGAAGAAACGCATATCCTCAATCAAGTGCAATTTGTGTCAAATATTGTGATGTGGCGTCGTTACATTGACGATATTTTTCTAATTTGGAAAGGGTCTGAAGACTCTTTCACTACTTTTCTAGGTCATGCCAACACCAATAGGTTTGGAATTCGCCTTATTGGTCTTTTGAACTCATGTGAAATTGACTTCTTGGATTTACATATCTTTGTTGTAGGAAACACTGTACTTACCAATACTTTTAGAAAACCTACTGAAGTGAATTCAATTTTGGCTGCACAGAGCAATCACCAACGTGCTATCATTGATAACATCCCAACGGGAGAATTTCATAGAGCCAGACGTAATTGTACTCTATCCAGTGACTATAAAAGAGAATGCAATATCCTTAATCAACGCTTCCTCAATCGAGGGTATAAGAGTTCAGTTATTTACAAGGCTTACTCCAAATTCACCCAAACTCATCAACGTGACCTCCTGACTAATGTGACTAGGTCAAAAGAGCATCCCTCACATATCTCACTAATCACTCCATTCACGAATGATTCTTCATTGCTATATAAAATGGTTGCAAAGCATTGGCATATTCTAAGACTTGACAAAGATTTACAACCATTCTTGACTCCAAAGCCCAAATTTACCTTTACAAGATCACCTACGATCAAAAGTATTGTGAGTCCTTCATTTTTTGATAACCAACCAAGTTCTTCTATGTGGTTAAAACAACCGGGGGGTTTTCATAAATGTGGTAATTGTAACCAATGCCCTTGGGCTGTTGCTAAATGCAAAACCTTTTGTGACCATTTTGGAACTCAAATTCAAATACGTGATTTTATTAATTGCAAGACTACTCATGTGGTCTATGCTATCATTTGTACCTGTGAGAAATTGTATGTGGGTAGCACCATTCGTCAACTCCGTATCCGAATCCGGGAACACTTGTCTAGCCTTAAAATGCTTGAACCAAAGTCACCCTTGGCCGTTCATTGGCAATTGGAACATCAGCTAGATGACATTGCTGACTTGCGCTTTATTGGTCTGATGAAGGCTCATAAGGGGAAAAGGGGTGGCAACCTTGAGCTGAAATTGCGCCAAATGGAGGCGAAAATTATTTGCTTATTTCGTTGTACCACACGGGGTCTCAACACAGACCACGAGATGTCTGTATTTCTATAATAATTCTGATTAATGAATCAAAATGGATTGTATGTTTTTTTGAATAGGACATGGAGACGCACTTTGCCGGAGCCGCTACATCATGCTCGTGTGCACTGGCACCCTTAGTTTTAATAAAAAATGTTTTTCCATTTCAATTTAAATATTTGATATGCCCTACCATTGGAATAGGTTGTTTGAATATACTTACGTCATCAGGGCGACGCTAACAGCGTTCTACGCAACGGACGTCACCGCTGTGACGTCTGCTGCTTCTTTTCTACTATTTCCTTCTCTTTTTTAATTAGTATTTGGTAACCGGCCACATATTAGTAGTTTTCTCTATACTATCCCTACTTGACGGCTTAGTCCTATTTTTATTTTCACTTTTACTGTTTGTTTACATCTGACGTCACTCACGCGACGCCAGATGCATGCGACGCAACCTACGTCACCGCTGTGACGTCGGTTGCCTTTTCTTTATCTTTTTCCAATGTTTGGTACAGATGACTGCTCTGGGGAATTCCTCTGTAACTGTGACTGCTCGATCCAACGAGTGAGTTTGATCTTTTGCTGCTGAATAGTCAGTGATTTGATTCCATACTATCTGGCTGAAGTACTTAGATATTCTACTGATTGGTTTTCAGGTTATATATTGGTTACGGCCATCACGGCTTGGACTTGACACCAGCGTAATACTTATAACGCGCTGCTTCTTGTGGTATGTAGACTCGAATATTTTGGGTTATATCTTGTATTTTCTTAAAATTATCAGCAATCCTTTGTTTTGAGTTGTCCAACTGACATTCATGCTTGTTCTACACAGGGATTTCCCACTTATTGATTTCTTCGATATACTCTGTGTTCTTGTGGTAAGCTCAATTTATTACTTTGATCTTGTATCTTTTGCATTAGCTATTGGTTTCTACTCAACGTGTGTCCATTAACTTTTGGTGCCGATCAGTTCACAATTTCATTATTTGCATGGGTGAAGTGTGCACACCATGCTTGATTGAGGGCTCCGGTATTGTAGCGCATAGGTCAAGGAAATCCCCCTTTTTATGTGTTTCTTTTGTTCTTCCATTTAAGGAAGGATGTATTCCTCAAATGTTTAAGCTTGTTTCTTACTGTATATTTTCTGTTTTTGTTTCATTATTTTCAACTACCGTTTGCTTCTGTTTACTCCACCCTCCAACCATGGTTTACGGTATGCCAATGATTCTTATTCATATAATATTATGATATTTGCTATATGTCACTATCTTTTTTGCTATATGTCACTACTATTTTTTAACTTTATGTGATATGGTCTGTATTTACTTTTTTCAAATTCAATGTGATTGTTACAATTTTTTGTATCCTCTTTTCTGTCATGAATAATATGATAAATCAAATGTTGTATGTGACTACTCAGCCTTGAAAACGACCTGCGTGTCGAAACACGTGTCGGCTGTTTCTACAACAATTAAAGCATCAATTTTATTATTAGTGCTCCTTATTCATATGGTGTTCAGCGCATCTCCACCTCAACTCCCCTCTTGTACACCATTCCTAATGAACACAGGTTGTTTAGCAAGAATGTCTTGATATTGACAGCCATATTCATGCCTGGGATCCAAGCGATGGCCAACGCAAAGTGGCTGAAAATTATGAGATGGGAGATTCTGCAGACAATCAGTACTACTACAAAGGAATTCAATGCTATCAAGGAAGAGCTGAGGGCCATAGGATTAATGACCCTCCAGAACAGGTATTTCCTTGAGATGATCACAGTGATGGAAGGAGGAGTTTGCGCCAAAATCAGACCATCATGTTTCATGTTCATACAATCTCATGATGACAAGAATGCGACCTTGACAGAGGCAATAAGGTTGTTAACAAACCTGCATAACAGGATGGAAGATGAAACAGAGGACATTAAGGATGACAGTTGGTTTGCTTGAATATATTCTCATGGATTCCGCAGTGGTTTCCAAACATATTCAAGATTCTTGGAGCAATATTGGTGATGGTGATGTTTGGATTCTGTGTAATCAGGATAACGATTGTCCAGTGCAAGAAAAAACAGCAAAGAAAGTGGTAGGAATGGATATCATGATCGATGTCGGATCTGGGTTTGGACCCAAGGATTTGACTGATGAAGCTGTCAGACAATATATAGAAGCCAGCATCGTAGCACCCGAAGGAACAAAGTTCTTGTATCCAAAGAATCATAAGAGGTACATGGGACTATTGGTCTATTGTAATCCGAATGGACAATGCAACTACATGACCTGGAGTGTAGATGAACATGTCATATCAGCCGGCACGCTAAGGGAGGTGATGAAGATCTGGACTCCAAAGAGGCACTTCTTCAAGAGAAAATATCAAGATGTGGAGACAATTGAGGAGGTGGTTGAGGACTCGACCAGAGGGGGGGGTGTAGAGGAGCAGTTACATGCCTCTGCAGGAAATCCTGCCCCCCTACCTCCTATATGTTAGAAGCCTGAGATTGTGCCATATTTGACACCAGCAGTTGTACCAATAGCGCAGGCAATATTCGAAAGAAGGTACCCACTGAGACAACCCTATCGAATGTATTCCCGAAGAGATGACAATCTGAGGGCGGAACTCCCTGAAGGAATACAAAAAGGAGCAAAGAGAGAACCTAGCAACATTACAAAAGTCATTTATTTCCTCCCAAGAATACTGACTGAAGAGAATGTATGGATCTTAAAGAAACTAATGACGAAGTTAAGAATCAAGTAAACTTTCATACGCGCCTTGAAGCACTTGTGTATAGGTGTGTTATAAATAATAAATCATATCATATCATATCAAGAAGAAAAATTGCACGTGTGCGAAGTGTTTCAGAAAATCAACCATTCAATAATTGTACAAATGCTGAAATGCAAGGTAGATTAAGTAATCTTAGAAGCTGGCTATATGTAGTGAATAGACTGCAAGCAAAGCCGCCATTGTATAGGAGCTGGACATCGGTGTCATGAATTTAGTAAGCCAAGACCCATGAAGAGAAAAGGCGAGAATTGTGTCACAGCAAGAATGCATGGGTGATGAGAGATGTTGGGCTAATAGGGTAGGGAGGTAAAGTCAAGTCAACCTCCTAGCACCTGGGTCTGAGCTTACGTGCTGCTAGGTGAACCGAATGTTCCAGACATGACACGAGCATGCTAATCAATTGTAGAGGGCCGTATAACAAAGGGCCTTATAGTTTTAAGACCAATGATGAACTGTTGAACCCGTAGGCCCTTTTAAGTGAGATAGCACTCTTTGGGATGGATGGGGATGCAGATGTTACTCAAACATCAATAATAAGACTGTCTCAGGAAGTTGGCAAAACACAACTGTTTTTAATTGCAATTGTCTAAAACAGAGTACAACGGGCGTCAACGGGAGTGTGAGCATGGTCTTATCTTGAGGTCTCTGTGTAGCTCGCCCAAAGTTTATTTTCATCTCGACCATGTGACAGGAGACTGTGTTTTGAGCTCTTTTCTCGTATTTAATTCTATTAAATTAATAATAAAACCTGGCACTTCTAGTGTTTTTCCATTACACCTCAACAAAAGCTCACCTCGCTTCTCATGTTCATTGTATCTTCTTGAATAGATAACCAGTTTCTTGGCTGCCCCAACTTTTGACAATGGTCCAGACAAGCCTTCTTGATTCTTCCTTCGTTGTCAGAGGTTTTCTTCAACTGCACCACACTTTCAGCTCTTCTGTTCAAGGGGTCCTAATTTGCTAAAATACATGGTGGAACATCCAGATTCTATACACATATATATATATTGGCAGCATTGTCTGCAATCTATTCACTATGTATAGCCAGCCTACATGATTACTTAGTCTACTTGCGTTTCAGCATCTGTACAATTATAAAACGGCTTGCATTTTCTTTGGTGCTCTTTGCACATGCAATCTTCACTTTCCACATGCAATGTTGCCTAGTTCTGTATTTCGTCATCAGATTTTATAAGGTCTATATACTCTCTTTGTCGTCATCTCTTCTGGGTGTGTCATCTCTGCTTCATGTGACGTCACCAGTCTTCTCTTTCATTCATCTTCACACTTCTTCCGGAACCTCCTTTAAAAGGCTGTCATTTCTTCACGGGTACGTCACATAAGGCCTTCTCAATGGATACCTTGTTTCAAGGACTCTTCGCGGTATAGGGACCATTATTGGCGTCATGCATGTCGCAATTTCCGGTTTACAACATATAGGCAAAATAGGGGTGGGACCACCGGTAGAGGCACTTGGCTCCTCCTCTACACTGTGTACTTAATAGTGTTGAAGATGACATGTTTTAGAGGTAGGCATAAATTGTCCACCTGACAATGGGCAGCCAATCACAATCTTAGTTCCTATAGAAAGTATATTTAGATGGCTCCCTTAACACTTAACCAATCTCAACCCTTAATAGGTTTTCTATTATTTGCCACGCAGTATGGCGTCACCTCTGACATATTTTTTGCATATAAGGATGTTTTTATGAGAAAATCATTGAGAGACTGAGTGAACGTCCATTGATGTCCGTTTTAACTCCCTGTTTTAGATCATTGTTAATAAAACAGTATCTTTGCCATCTTCCTGAGTTGGTTCGATTATTTGGACTCAGAGTTAATCTGCAACCCCATCCATTGCATGCACGTTACTTAAGGGCCATAAGCTCACTCCACTCTCAGGATCACATAGAAACTGGAGTCACGGTATGTGTGGAATAGGGGCAATTGAGGTTTTGAGCAAGTGCCACGAAACAGAGGGACCGACATGGGCACAGGTCAGTTTAAACAGGTGCCTAAAGCACCCAAAGACATGCCTGCTCACTGTATATTCACTAATTATAACAGTACCGGTGACAAATCCACTTTCAGGGCACCAGTGGTGCAGGGATTAATATCGGTTTCTAAACCATCAATCAACCCCACACCTCTACTACACCAAAAGGGATCCAAACAGATTGGAATACAAGTAAATTATAAGACCTCATTGTCCAATTTTGGTAACGTGGACGGAACGGCAGGTTTATCTCTGCAAGGTCGTGGATCGTTGGTTAGTTGCAACAGCGAAAATACAATTATTTCCCAATGACAAAAGGGACTGTCCAGTCAAGGTTGTATACAAATGTCTACTTTATTTTTACTGCAACAAACAGTTCTAGCACACTACAAATATGACGCACCCTGTAAAGGAACACAGAGGACAGACAGTTTCACGAAAGAAAGGGATGCACTCTGGATACTGACAGGAGGGTAGTTGGTAAAGTAAGCAGTCTTACTGTTCAAGGATATTCGGTTACAGCACCAAGGGGGCAAAGGGACGTAACTGTGTCTAGGGGCCTTCGGAGAAGGAACAGGGGGGCAGAACCACAATGTACCTGGTGTTGAAGATGTTTTTGGTGTTCAACAGCATCAAGGTGGTTCCAGGGGGCTTCACAACCCTTGACACAGTGTTAATGGCAGGAGACAGCTGTGAGTACCAGGCGGCAGGCAGTTCGGCAAGCGAAGCTAGGCGGACGTCTGCAGGCTGCCTGGCACGGCGACTCAGGGCCAAGAAGTGTTGTCTCTGGAATGCTGGTCGAGGCAGCTTGGATGGCTCTTGCGACTGTGGTGTGACAACAGTCAGCGGTGCAGCCAGATGCGGTTCAAGGACTCGACTGTCTGAAAAATGTCCTTAAAAGATGGACGCTGAATGATGCTTGTGTGGCACTCCTCCTAGCTTTTTTGCAGGGCTTCTGTCCTTTCAAGGCAGATGGCCCAAAGCTCAGGAGAGGGATTGAAGGCAACGGCCATGTCCTTTGTCCAGGCACTCTCCTGCACTTTCTATCTAGGAAGCTTGCTGGCAGAACCTAGCAGGGCATGCTGTGCGCTGCATGGGCACCGGTTCTGGAGCTGCTGGACTGGTCCTCTGAGCCTGGTATCTCCCTCTGTTCATTGGGAGATGTTTAAGGGGAGGGATATCGCTTCCCTCTTGAAAGACCTGGCCTTCCGTCAGTGGCAGAAGATGTAATGTAGACTGTACCTTCAGCCTGCGTACAAATGAGTCCTTCTTCTTACTCATTTCGAAGTCATTCGATGATCTGTCAAGTGAGGGGTTCAGCGTCCTCTTAGAGCCAAATGGGCCCCAGTGATTGGTGCAGGCAAAGCCTACCTTAATTAACCAAAACTGGGTCCCCACCAACACTCTTCTGTTATGCATGGAGTCAGGACAAGAGTGCTCTGCAACAGGACAGACAAGGAGTGACAACACATACCTAAGTCCCACCCATCTTCTTGTCTGTTGTAGATCAAAATGCCTCTCTGGTTAACTGAGCCCTCTGTCACTGTTGATTAAAGCGCAGATTTCCCTTAAAGTATGTGGCGAGTGCAGACTTCTTGTCTCCTTCAAATTACATACTTCTTCTCTCTGAAAGGGGTCTGCTCTGCAGGCACACCTGCTGTAACTGCTGGACCCAGGCCATTCACTGCCTTTCATACAGAGAGGTGGGAAATGGAAAATAGGTCCAAAACAGCAGGGAGTATATGCTACTTGGTTTGACAAAGCCTTGGAATGGCAGAACACCTCAAAGAGAAGGGGATGGAAGTACTCAGTTGACAAACTAAAAGGTCAATTACGTATTTGAGAAATCTGGGAATGGCAGAAAATGCTAAAACATCCCTGTTAATCTGACCCCAAATTATAAGTGAGAACCAGGATAATGAGACAGCAGAAGACCTAATAGACTTCTTTAATAATGTGCGCCTATTGGCTCCTCAGGGGCTCAGGCGGTAGCTCTGAACGCCCCGTCTCTGCTGGTTGTTCCAACTCCACCTCCACCACCTCTGCCGGCTCCAGTACAAATAACTTCACATCCTGTAGCAGGTACTCAAGATTCTCTTTCCTCCTTAGTGGGGAGGGCCATGGGCACTAGGTTCACACAAAAATCCTATTTTGCCTCCCTCTTATACCCGATCTCTGATGAAGGAGATGCCAGGTATGGATGAGATAGTTTGATATTTCAGGTGCCCCTTACGCAGGCCACAGGGGCAGCAGGGGGTAATGGAGAAAATAATCAGTTTGGCACTGTATATGCTCCGTTGACTTCTGGCGATCTGAAAACTGGGCCAAATATTTTCAAACATATGGGAGGAGCCTCAGCATTTTATCAAGGAACTACAAACTGTAATTCAGGGTTACAATCCTGCCTGGGCTGACACAAATCAGCTCATGTGGGTAACTATGCCTCCAGAGGTTAGACAGAGGCTGATGCAGCATGCCAACTGGCCAGCTGCTGACCCTGGAATACAGTACTTTTGAGATCAAGCACGAAACAAAATTATAACTGCCATCCCAGAGGTCTGCCCCAGGATGACTGATTGGGGCAAGATAAGCAGTTGCAGACAGAACAAGGGAGAATCTGCGGACTACTTAGAATGTCTAAAAATAGTGTTCGCCAAACATTCAGGCATTACCAAACCTGATAAGACCGCCCAGGAGGCGATTTCCAAAGCTTTTATCTCTGGTCTGCAGACTAAATTACAAACCCAGTTTAAAGACTATTTGCATTGGATGACAAAATAAACCATTGTCTGACTGGTGTCGGTAGCAAATCACTGTGTAACCTGCCAAGAGCAGAAAAGGTAAATTATTAGGAACATATGGCAGTATCAGTTACATAACTTGCAGAGGCAAGCACCCATGGCAGGCAGAGGTGGTTTTAGGGCACAGAGGTAGGGTAGGGTTAAGGGAAGAGGAGCAGCAACAGGAAATCAACAGCACCAAATAATCCTCCTCCAGGACAGTGTTCCTTCCCAAACCCTAATGCCCCAAAGTTTACACTGAATAAACCACTCCAGAACCAGAATGTAGAAGAGCAATACTTAGAGAGCCTGCAAGAGGACCTTATTATGTATCCCGCGATACCCGTACATCAGGAAGGGCCCTATGTTCAGTGTGAAGTTGGCGGACAAGCCATCCCTTGCCTAGTGGATGCAGGTTTCATCAGCTAATTGGTCTGACTGCTTCCCGGCTATTCTTCCATCCTCTGAAAGAGTAAAGGGAATTGGTATATCCAATATTCTGGTCATGTTACTGTATCTCTTATGGTCATCCTTGGTCTGATCACTGACACACAAGCTTTCCTCCTCAGTTCATCAGCTCCCATCAATCTGTTAGGAGAGAAATGCTGTGTAAACAAAACTGAACCATCTATTGTACCCCAGATGGAATGTTTCTGAGTTTCCCCAGGACCAATGCTGACGTAGCTCTGGCCGCCATGTGTATTTTACAGAAGAACCAATACAATATCCGGGTGGTGACTGGCCACCAGACTTACAAGAAGTTATTAATGATGTCCCCAAATCCCTTCGCTCATTGCACAATAATGAAGTGGAGTGCATTAGAACTGCTAAACCAGTTAGGATTAGGATAGATCAATCAAAAAGATTGCCCTCTATTCCACAGTACTCCTGAACCCAGAAGAAAGTATAGCACCAAAACATTATAGTACCTATGTCTAGCCCCTGTAACACACCTATGTTGCTGCTTAAAAAGCCTGCAAGGAAAACATATGGATTTGTACAAGACCTGGGAGCTGTGAATTTAGTAGTTATCCCAGTGTTCCCAGTAGTACCCAACGTATGTCTTGTATCCCACCCACTGCTACATACTCTGCTGAAGTTGATATACGTTATGCATTATGATCTATTCCAATACACCCCAAGAGCCAGTTCTTATTCGCATTTTCCTAAATTATAATTTATTATATGTGGACAAGGCTTCCCCAAGGGCCCACAGAATCACCTACATTTTTTCCACCACTGCTAAATTGGGATTTAGTTGACATTAAGTTCCCTTTGAATCCAGTGTTGGTTCAGTGTATAGATGATTTGTTGTTAACCTCCCCATCATGTGAAACATGTAAACAGAACACTAAAATGGTGCTAGTCACGTTGGCTAAAAAGGGACACAAAGCATCTAAACAGAAGCTACAACTGCATAGAGAATGATGCATTACTTGGAACATAATATTAAACTATGATACAGATACGGAGACGCGTCTAGGAAGGAAGCTATATTTAAAATCCCTAAACCCCAAACTGTCACACAGATGAGTGCATTTTATGTATGGTGGGTTATTGTGGGCATTGGCTATTGGACTATGCTGGAATAATCAAATGATTACAACACTATAGCAAGGCCAACACCAGAAAACCACTTCAAAGGACATCTGAGGTAGAAAAGGCAATTGATACAGTGAAAAGAGCATCAGCTGAACCACCAGCTTTAGGTCTCCCTAATTAAAAGAAGAAATGCATGTTATTCTGTCACGATAGACATGGGTTTGCATCAGCAGTACTCAGACAACCATGTGGATAGTATGAGAGACCCATTGCGTATTATAGTAAAGAATTAGACCCGGTGTTTGCAGGAATGCCCCAGGCCTCAATTCAGTGGGGGGTTGCAGCAATAGCAATACAGCTCTTAGGGAATATTGTTTTTGGGTCCTCTTGAGAAGTTGGTGTCCCTCACTCAGTAGTTCCATTATTACTGAAAACTAAAACACAACACATGTCCGTATCCAGATCGAACAAGAATGAAATGCTACTCCCAAATTCTTTCAACATACTTTGACCAGATGCCCTGTGTTGAATCCAGCATCCTTACTTCCAACCACTGTTGATGGTGAACCACATGATATTAGGCTACATGACTGTGTGGCTACAACAGATGTACTCTTGACATCCAGATAGAACATGCCAGATACACCTATGCACAACATGGATTATGATGTAATATATTTTGTGAATGGTTCTTGTTATAGGGATAAAGAGGGTCCGCTGGTGGTGGGGCATGCAGTGTAAAACTGGGGAATATGGTACACAGTGGGAAATACCAAATGTCTAGCTTGATATCTAACTACTTTCTCAGAAAGAACCCCTGACATGTGAATAGGATTTGGCAAACATTGGTTATTGTGGCCTTCTCTGCCTCCACAGTTTCAAAGTCTTAGCAAGTTAGCTATTGGTCAAGTATTACTGGTGGGGAATAGAATATGTTGGGAGGGTCATGCAACCAGTCCTACAGGTCAATGTTTGGTTTTATGTCAGGAAAACAATAGTTTAGCAGAATTATTAGTGTTGTCTGCTGTAGGTATTCATTTTCTCTTGCAAACTAATGCTTAAAAACAGTATGGGGGTCATTCCGAGCATGGAGGTAAGGTACAAATCATGCTGGTAATGATTTACCGGCATGGTTTTCCACTCCATGCCATTCCGACCCCTCAGACCGTAAATTACGGCACTGTAAACTACAATGCCGTAATTTGCATTCTTGGGTCGCGCGCGCGCTCCACCATGCCGAAATTAACGGCATGGCATAAACCGGAGCTGATCTCAAGTAAGGAGCACACGTAAATTACGGCCTCCCCAAGGCCGTAAAGTACCTTACCAGCATGGAGTACATACAGGCATCTCAGAGAAGGAGTAAAGAACCCTGAGCAGTGGGACCCAGGTGCACACATGCAACACAGACGGAGGCCAGGAGTCTGCCACGGCAGAAAAGGAACACACCCACACACCACCCCCCTCCCACACCAAGATGACACCAATCGAACAAGCAAGGCCACAACCACACAAACCCCTGCAACAACACTACGCCCCCCCCCCCCACTGAGGAGACACAGGGGTAGAAGGAGGGGGGAGACAGGCCCTGCATGCAGCACCCCAGCAGCCTCCATGCACACGCAGCATGTCCGGCCGCTCTAGGAGAAGTCCTACCAGATAGACACCCCTGACCACCTAGACTGTGACACCGTCACCACCATATTGCGCCACAGACACAAGAAAAGCGAGCACCATACAAATGTACAGTGCCAACCCGGCACAAGTGATGGTGTTGCCTGTGCCCCACACCCATGCCAAAGGCACCCACCAGCACACAGTGGCATGTCACAACCGTCCATTATGCGGCCACATATACAAGTGCCGTTACACCTCCCCAAGCACACAAGGGTCCACCAATCCCCAACATGGACCACCCATGAGATACACAACAGTAAAGCTGGACCTAATGCAAATGGAGGCATGCCAAATGACAATGGTGCCCCTGACAGCACCCACAGGTCGTATGTGGACCAGCCTGGCATGCACGTTGCGGACAGCAACTGCAAACAATACCACTCCCCCTACGTGCAGATAGAATCCAACGCTACCAAGAACCACACACATGGGTGGGCCCGACAACAAACAACTACACATGACTCAAAGGGCCAGCTGATCACCACGCTACCGCGCCACATGGCCCAACCTGCAGGATGACCTGTCTGGCTGGCTGTTGAGTCGTCTGACTGTGTCATGCAAGTGCACTGGTGCCACGGGGTGGGTGCCTGCATGAACCAACTGTGTTGAAACGATGAATCCATTGTACGGTGTTCACCCCGACAACAAACCTGCCACAGAACCAGTTCAACGGCACATATGAACAGATTCCCACTTTGCCAGAATAAGGCACCCACATCACACTACATCTCCACCAACTGACAAGGGCTAAGCACACTACACCAGCACCACTCATTGGCGGACACCACAACCGTAAGCGCATATCGGAGGACACACTGCACATGCACAATGTGGCATCCCCCAGCCTGGCACCACATTGGAGACCCATCCCTGGGAGTGGAATTCACGGAGGGCAGCAGGGGTACGATATCACGTCACCGGCATGGCACCCCCATAGGAGTGTTGGGAATCACCATAGAATAGATCAGAGCAGGATGATGACCATGATCCACAGACTACAGCCATCACACCCAAATAAGAATGTACACAGTGCACAGCACCACAATGATCCGACATCAGGACAGCAGCATGCAACAAAGAAACATGTACCCCAAGATGTCCACACCATCGTTCACGGACCATCATGTAGACACAACACCCCACTGCATTACATTACATCGGACACATATTTGTGTCCCTGATCATGCCCAATACATCCATGGACATGTCCAGATGGCCATCATTGAAATCCTGCCATGACAGCCAAGTACTGTTCTCCACCATGACAGTCCACACACCCACCTCATTTGGCGACACATGCAGCTGTTGTTGGCTGTCCCATGACAGCAAGCCACATGACCCCTGTCATGAACCCCCTGAACAGGCCCATGGGGCAACCAGACTATGGCCATACCCGTGCAAGCGTGTAGATGAAGCAGTCACCAGGCTTGCGTGATGCACATATGTGCCGGCGAACCAGGATTGGTGGCTGACCCCTCCACTGATATCTGGTGTCGAATGGGCCCATGCCATGTGTGCAGATGGACAAAAAGTGCATCCCTACGTGAGCGGCTATCACCCCTGACATGGTAATGCTACAACCACAGGACGATGCGGTGAAGGCGGAGGGTGTAGTGCCAACAAAGGTTCATTGAGGCTGTGCACTTGAGGAACATGTAATGCTCTGTACTTACAGTGGACAAGGTCTCCAGGACACAAGTCAGTAGAGGGTGTCATGACATGGGCACACAGGGCAACGGACTCGTGCATACTTGTACACCATGCACTGGCAGTAGTCAATGAACAAATGTGCAATGATGAATGTCCACAACGGTTGAAGTTTGCAACACCAATTGTGTATTGTGATAAATAAAACAAAATAGTGCTTACATCAGCAACTGCCCATGCCCCCTCCCCCCACCCCCAACTCCAGAACACAACATCACCCCCCTACCCACTCCCCCCAACTCCAGAACACACCATCACCCCCTACCCCCTCCCCCCAACTCCAGAACACAACATCACCCCCCTACCCCCTCCCCGCAACTCCAGAACACACCATCACCCCCTCCCTCCCCCCTCCCCCCAACTCTAGAGCAGTCGTCCCATGTAGGATTTGGGGCCCACATGTGACAGGAACGCCTAATGTCTCTTGCCCCCCTTGTCTGGGCGAGGCAAATCCCGTTGACGCAAGGAACGCCGAGTGCGTCTCTCCGGGCTACATTGCGTGGCCTCACTGGTCGCGGATGTGTCCTCCTGCTGTGGCTCGGTATTTTGATGCCCTGCCTCAAGGGCATTTGCTATGCGATTGAGGACATGGCATAGCCGGGTCGTGCTGTCCGTCATAGAGTCGCACAATCTGGTGGTGCAGTCGGTGAGGGACTGCCGCATTTGGTTAAGTTCTTCATGCAGTTCTGCCCTGGCCTGGCGATTGTCCTCAATGTAGTTCTCAATTAGATCAGTCAACTGGTACACTCGGTGCTGGTCAAGTGAAGGGAGACCATCTGAGGATCCACTTGCACCAGCATGCTCTGCAGGGGGTGGTATGGGTGGACTGGGGGGAACGGCGTCATACCACTGCGGGTCAAGTTCCAGTCTGTGCACAGGTGACAGTGCATCCCCGGGGTCCCACTCATCCGGTGCGGTGGCAGCAGCCTCCCCTGAGACGCTCGACTGTGCCGAGCTAGGGGTTTGCACAGTTGCTGCCACAGATGCTGTGTGGGTTGCTGGTCTGCCAACTTCAAGTGGCCTTTCCGTAGGCTGGGGGGTGTTTTTTTTTGCTGCTGGCTTCGGCCTGACCCTGCCAGTACCCGCGGAGGTGCTTGGCCGGCTTCCCTGGGGCTCTGTGCTGTCATGGTCTGTGCCTGTGGGGGTAGAAGAGAGGGACAACATTAGTGTATGTGCAATGTCCTATTTGCATACATGGTTGCATGGACATTTCGGTCATTTACCGTTTGTTCTGTTTGGGGGTAGCTATGGCAGTGGTACATGTGCATGGTGATGGCATATACACATGTTTGGGAGTGACTCGTTGTGCCCTGGTCATGTACATTTTGGCTAGTACTATGCCTACCACGCTGGACAGTGTGCATGATGGGCTGTGCAAGTCAATGCACTATGGTTGGTGTGCGTTATGTACTCGCACTTGGGCCAGCATTAGGCGGCACTTGCCTCAGCATTTGTTGGATGGGGGATGCGTTGGATGGGGGGGCAACACGAGAGGGTGCCTTTGATGGCCCCTGGGTCAGTTTACATCATGCAATGGACATTGCCAGTGTACACTGTCGACACTCACCTCCTTCTCCAGAAGTCGTTCCCCCGCACTCCATGGTACCCACGCCCTCAATGGATTCAGTGCCAATGAGCTCCGCACAGGTCTCCTCCCACGGCTCAAGTTGGACTGCTGTACTTGGGGCACCTCCCGTCTGCAGGGCCTGGCTGCGGTTGCTGGAGAGGAGGCCCCGGACCCGCACCCGCAGGTCGTCCCACCGCTTGCGGCAGTCCCTGGGGGTGCTGGGGGGGTGTTGCCAACAGCGCTCACCCTCTGTGCCAGTTCCGCCCAGATGGTCTTCTTGCGGAGGGTCGACTCCCTCCGCATGTCGCTACTGAAGACTACATCGGCATGCTCTGCCAGGTAGTCCACCATGGCCTGGAGTTCATCGGGGCAGAATCTCTGCTTGCGGATGCGATCCGCCGCCCTTTTTGGTGCTTTCGGCATGTCCTGCGGTGCCTGGTCCGATTCCCAACTTTAGTTTCCTCACAGGGCTGCTGGCAGCTGCGGATGGCAATGGATTGCGTTTTTAAAGATGGCCGCCGCTCTCCTTCCCGATCCTGTGCGATGTCGTAATTTCCGGTTCCTTTTTTTTTCGGTGACCTTAATTTACGGTCTCCGTAAATTATGGTCACCGTTATGCACTGACGCTAATTCTTACAGGGCGGTGTTGTACTTTACGTGTCGCTGCATGCCGGTAGGGGTTTTTCGGGGGGTTTTGCGGCAGGCCGCGCGGTCCTTTTCCGGCATGGCGGAAAGCGCGTGTCCCAGGGCTCGGAATGGGCCGAAATTTTCGGTCTTCAACCAGCACGATGTCGTACTTTACGCCATGCCGGAAAGTACCGCTACTTACCGGCATGGCTCGGAATGAAGGCCTATGTCTCTGGCCAGCTGAAAAAGAAGCAATAAGGTTGCACTTTGATTTTGAAAAGAATCGGACAAAATTGATCCCTCAAAGTTTTGAGAATTTTCCAGAATTAATGATTGCCGCATTTTGAGGGAATTACTGAAGTACGGAACAAATTTCATGTATTAGAAGTGATTTTTCACAGAGAGAAATTGTATTTCCAGTTAGCACACCAGATTGACAAACGTTCCTCTGGTCTCGTATGTTATTTCACTGAAAATGTTAAGGAAAGGCCTTAAGTTGCCACCACATTGAGCCTAGTACTGTTTTCTGTTTGCTTAGCGGGATTGATGTATTGTTGCAAATGCAGAAGAAGGAACAGCATTACTATCACCATCTCCAGACCCCATGGGATGTTAAATAATGAGATGTACTATTCGACTGTGTTGTTCAGTGATATTAAGTGTGAGCTAAATGACGTAGAGGATATACACACCTTGACACGTATTGCAATTTTGATCTTAACATAGGGGAGAATTAAAGACCTGTCTGCATATGCCCGGTTCCCATTAAATCTATCTCTCTGTAACAGAGCAAGGGACTAGAAATGATCAAAATAATGCATTGATGTGGTTATGTTGTGTTGCACTAAAGTGCAAAAAAGGGGGATGCTGGGGAAAAATGGAAAATGAATGAACATAAATAAAGAAAAATGAGCCGTAACAGAACATAACCTTAATAAATATAAAGTTGACCTCACCACTTTCGACATCACAACCCCAGGCCCCAAACGCTTCTCTTCTAGCGGACTCTGTAGACATTCCCCCTTTTCTGCTAGCTCTGCCATTGCTTGTCCTCTCCATGGACCTCACTCAGCATGCACTCGATAATGTACTGAAAAGTGTTGTTCGGCAGAAATCGATGGTAAGGACCAGAAAGTTGCTCATAACTGAGTGGCAGTTGTTATGAGGAAGGGGTGCCTACGCCGCCTCGGTGTGTCATCATTTGGCATGGGAACTGCAAGTAGACAGTATAAGGAGACTAAGGACCAATTAAAAGATCCATTGTGTTTGGCAGGAGGCGGTGGTGTGTGCTAGATAGCCTTGTGATGGTTCTAGAATATTCGTAGGTTTCGATTCAGTTAGGTGACCAGCGACCTAAAAAGGTGAGGAGTCTGGAGGGTGGCTTGGTGCCGTAAGTCCAGGATCAGGGGTAGATGAGGAGCGTGGCATATAAGGGGGTTGCAAGTTTGGGCTCCTACTCTGTTTGTTATCCTGAGGAACCAGCACCTACAAGCAACTTTGTTGCTGTGTGTTGGCAATTGCCCATCCTCCCACCCCTCAGGTTTGGAGTTAGGAGGTGTGCGGATTTGTGCTCAGGGGTAAACTGTACGTTGAACCACATTTCATAGAATTGTGCAAAGGGTGCAAAACAAGTGGGGACACTTGTGGAAAGATTGTACTCCTAGATGGGGGCCGAAGCTTGGTGCTGAACGTTGAAGCTGTCCTGCCAGGCACCCCCAGAATGGTGCTGATCCAGTAGGTACACTGGCGCAGGGAGAACAGGACTGGGTGTCTGGTCGGTTCCCACAGGGTATCTTTATTGCTCCAGGACGAGGGCACAGCCACTCCCCCATGCTTACATTATGATTTGGGTATCAATATCACCAGCCAAATGGGTGATGTCATTCATTGAATAACTGTTGCTTTCTTTGAAATATGCGGACAAATGCTTTCCAAAAGTAGCTTGCGTCATGTCTCACTCCTTGGCCTAGCCACCTGCCTCCACCGTAGGTTTTCTTTCTGTCAGGTGACCAGCGACCTTTAAAGGTGAGGGTCTGGAGGGCGTGTCACGGTGAAGAACCTGTGAAACCAGCCCTACTGTGACAAGTCCACACAGACCAAGAAGAATCCTAACCCACGACCACATACTCAACCCTGAGAAGATGGAGTAATGAGGCTCAAGCCTCGGTATCCAGAAATCACCGCTGATGGATACAATCTATCAGTGAGAAGAAGACAGAGCGTGTCAGGTTAAAAGCAGTCTGTTCCAGATTACACCTAGATGCTGTTTCCTTGGTTTGCAAGACAACGAATTTTGTCATCACCTGAAACTGATGTGTGAGCCTGGCATCTCTGACAGGGGTATGAAGTGAGTGAATAACTGCTTAGTCAATGACACACAAGCCAGTGGGTGGGATACTTTGGGCCGCTGGGTACATGGGTACATTTCAGTTCTTTTTTATGGAGAAGAAGCTGGAGAACTCGTTCCAACAATAATTCGTTTTCCAAGTGCAGTCCAGAGGGGAAAAAAACGTGCAGTTTAATTGATATTCTACCAGAATAAAGGGTCAACTATCAGCGGTACTACTAACCCCAGAGTCAAAAGGAGTCTTTCCCTGTCAATGATTCTGCTTTGTGGACGAATGCCCACCCCATACCCCTGTCCGAGAATAAAGGACTCCTCTCCCATAGAGGTGTCCCTATTCAATCAGTAGAGATTAATAAAGGATTCCTCTCCCATAGAGGGGTCCCTATTCACTCAGTAGAGATAAATAAAGGACTCCTCTCCCATAGAGGGGTCCCTATTCACTCAGTAGAGATAAATAAAGGACTCCTCTCCCATAGAGGTGTCCCTATTCACTCAGTAGAGATAAATAAAGGACTCCTCTCCCATAGAGGTGTCCCTATTCAATCAGTAGAGATTAATAAAGGATTCCTCTCCCATAGAGGTGTCCCTATTCACTCACTCAGTAGAGATAAATAAAGGACTCCTCTCCCATAGAGGTGTCCCTATTCAATCAGTAGAGAATAATAAAGGATTCCTCTCCCATAGAGGTGTCCCTATTCACTCACTCAGTAGAGATAAATAAAGGACTCCTCTCCCATAGAGGTGTCCCTATTCACTCAGTAGAGATTCACTCAGTAGAGATAAATAAAGGACTCCTCTCCCATAGAGGGGTCCCTATTCACTCAGTAGAGATTCACTCAGTAGAGATAAATAAAGGACTCCTCTCCCATAGAGGTGTCCCTATTCACTCAGTAGAGATTCACTCAGTAGAGATAAATAAAGGACTCCTCTCCCATAGAGGGGTCCCTATTCACTCAGTAGAGATTCACTCAGTAGAGATAAATAAAGGACTCCTCTCCCATAGAGGTGTCCCTATTCAATCAGTAGAGATTAATAAAGGATTCCTCTCCCATAGAGGGGTCCCTATTCACTCAGCAGAGATAAATAAAGGACTCCTCTCCCATAGAGGTGTCCCTATTCACTCAGCAGAGATAAATAAAGGACTCCTCTCCCATAGAGGGGTCCCTATTCACTCAGCAGAGATAAATAAAGGACTCCTCTCCCATAGAGGTGTCCCTATTCACTCAGTAGAGATAAATAAAGGACTCCTCTCCCATAGAGGTGTCCCTATTCACTCAGTAGAGATAAATAAAGGACTCCTCTCCCATAGAGGGGTCCCTATTCACTCAGTAGAGATATTCCTCCCCAGGAATAAATGGCGTATCTGCCAGTTGTTAATTCTCTCTAAAACAATAAATGGCGGATCTGCGCGTCGATGTATTCCTCTTCAAAAATAAAGGGCCCATCTCTCGGTATTGTCACACGGCTCTCTGAAGGACTCTTCGCTCATTACTGATTCCCTTGCTGGGAGAAAAGGACTCGTCTCTTGACGAAGTCCTTCGGCAGGGGAGAAGGGGTACCGGCCAGGAGACTCATATGGGCCCCACTGAACCTTTGGGATGCCGGTTTAACCCCTAAGCTCCACGCACCCCCTAGGCAGGAGATATTTATATCTGGTGCTCCCCCACCGAAGCCCCCAGGGGGCTGATTAAAACGGCGCCCTTGATCTGGGGTGTGACCACTCATCTGGGCCCATTAGCTGTAATCACAGAGCCCCCGCTGCGCGAGGGGCGCCCCACCCTGGCCAGCGCTTATCTGCGGGGACAATGGCGGGCCGCTAATGAGCAGCCTGACACAGGGCCGGCGGAGCAGGTAGTGCACTGGGGGCTGATGAGGGCAGACCTTAATGGAGCCATTGAGATGCGGAGGGGAGGGGCAGGGGGCCGGGTCACATGACCTTCGCAGCACAAAGGAGGGGGAGGAATGTGGACTTTGTTTGAGCGCAGTTTTTGTGCTCCGAGGATTTAATCAAGAGTTTCAATGGCCGGGGCTCAGCAGGTGGTTGGTGGGGGATGGAGAGGGCTTTGCTACAAGCCACCCAACCCCCCCCCCCAGGCCCCGTATCCAAGAGTCTCCAAATACAATCAGCCTGCTGGAGCCCGGGCCCTTGTTATCGAGATATGGGGCTCACGGACTGACCCCTCGTGCGCCAAAGTTCACACGCCCCTATGCGCAGGGGGCGTGTGGCATTCAGAGGGCCGGTTTCCGGTGCACCAATGGCAGCGCAGCACCGAAGGCCTCATCGGGATAAGTGTGCCCGCATCGAGGAGCACACACCGTGTCCAGTTCTGGGCGGTGTCCACATCTGGGGTGCTGTCTTCGGTTGTCCGCCTGATCAGCCGAGCTCTTTTATCTTTACTGCCTCTAGACTCTCCCCAGACTTCATGGCACGTGCGCTTTATGGCGCACTAGTCTCAGCAATACGGACATTGGTCTATGACGGAAATTGCGTGATGCTTACCTTGTCCCTTTGCGCTGCCTTGGTCCTTTCGTAACCCTTCCGTCCTCGGACCCTTTCTCACTTGCGCTATGAAGGAAGTTGTGTTGCAGGTTGGCACTTTAAAAGTACCACAAACTCACTAACACACACACATAGGGCCTGATTCATGGAAATTGGCGCAGAAATCCTGCAAGAAGATTTGAGAATCCTGCGCGCTGAGAAGGACACTGCGCGAGCCTATGCGGAGAAAGAAAAATGTGTGCCCCACGTATTCATGGAATCTACAGCGCAAAGTAACCGTATTCGCAAGTCGCACCTGGAACGCCACTGACACGCCCAGACGCAAAGCATAAACAGCCAGAACAGCTACCTATGCGCGCTACCTCGGGCGCTAATAAACGCAACCTTCAAACAGTGCTTGGGGTCCCCCATAAGCAAGCCTGCGACTTGGGGCTCCTGCGCAGGGTCCCCCCTAACTTTATCGGTACCCTGACAACATGCGCATGAAAAATCGTAACTCAGCAATAACTTGCGAAATCTGCATTTGAACCCCCGTAAAATGTTGCTGTACCCTGCTACACTGCTGAGGCGCACCCCTAAGTTACCTCTGAACCCCCATTGAGTACACGCACCCCAAAATCCAACATGCAACCTCACCTGCGTGCTGCAAATCTTACATGCAAGTGTACTTACGCCTTCCTCCGGGTGGTGGAACGTATGAAGGACATGCGTGGCCATTTCCCAGCCGAGATGTTGCGCGATTGAATCCATGAATACGTTTCGTGCCGCGCAATTGTGGGCATGCAATGGACTGCCTGTAGGCCGTCCTTCGGAACACCCACTTTTTGCAAGTTCTTCCCCATTTTTGGTGTTACGCCTCCTGCGCAAGCCACAACCACGCTCTGCTGGGAGTCTCGCGCAAGGCTCTTGACAGCTCGCACAGACGTGCCGAGGCAGCTCAAACTCCACGCAGGTCCAGGAAAAGTAGCACGCATTAGATTCCATTAATTAACGAAGGCGGATGTACGCACAGTTCCGCGCACAAGTGCCCTATTTTCTGCGCTAATAATTCTAAGACTCTAGCCCACAGATCTGATCTGAAGTATTTTGCCCATTTGTGCATGGCCTTACCTGGAGCGCAGTGTCTTGTCCCAGTTCTGAGGGCCACATGTGACGTATTGTGGGGAGTCTGGGAAACAGACATGTTAATTAGAAAACTTCAGAGAAGTTGCTGCAGCCTCTTGGGTGCAAGCTCCGCCTTTGGTGTGAGTGGGTAGATTAAGTTAGTGCCCCCACCAATGTGTGGTGCACATCTGCCACATGTAGGGCCTCTTTTTGTCGTCACCGGTTCTGGTGTGTATAGATAGTGGTAAGAGCACTGTTGGCAGCGGAGTAGGCCCTGGCATGGAGCATACGACGGCCGGTCATGTCTACCATTGTTTCACTGCGGGTGAGGTGTGCTCATGCGTCATAGATGAAGCTTCTGCCACTTGAAAGCGCTCAGTAAACCAACAAAGAAAAATCCATATACCACTCACGTGCCTAAGCAATTAGACAAGAATCAATAAGAGCAAGAACATACAAAGGAAAGGTATAAATACAAAATGTATTCAACAGGCAAAATATTAATGTCCCATAAAAACAAACTAACAAGAATTTGGTATGAACAATTATTACAAAATATTGGGGGAAAATACATGATCCCCCTACCAAACCACCCACCAAAACCATGATATCAAACATCAATCCACATTCTAACTCCAATCATCTGACAAACAATGCAAATAACTTGGATGCAAAATGCATCCATCCTTACAAAAACATGACAGATAATTACTACCCATTGGCTCCATCCTAGTGCATGCTCTGCGCCACTATTATACTTCTACAAACCTACATACATATTAATATACAAATGTACAATTTGTAACCAATAGCTACTGGCACATAACACAGTTATTAATGGCAGTAGTCGATGCCAACTCGAGTTGCGGCCTAGGGCTGGGGTTATTTCCAAATAGCCCAGCCTTCTTCAGGGCAAGAAAGATTGTTTGGTGGTGTCGACAAATATCATTTTCCTGGTTACATTCTTGCAGTTCAATAGAAGCCACACTTGACTAACGACTTGTATTTACTCCAGGGCTTGGTGAAGGCCAGTTACTACCATCCACAATTCTCATGAATTGGCTCTGGTAAGTTTACACAATTTTGGCTCTGGTAAGTTCAAATCACCACTGCAGCGTTTGCTGCCTCTCGCAGCTCTGAAGGGGCCTCTCTCTCCAGACTGCACCGATGTGCTCACTGACTTCCACTGCCGGGCGCACTGAAGGCTCGCGTAACGGAAGCTACAGACCACACGTCTTTTTATTACATTAAAGCGCTCTTGTGTTTTATGTTTTAAGTTATGTTTTTTGTGACGCCGCTCTGATGCCTGTGGGCTTTCAGCGCCTTATGAATAAATAAATGCCACAGAGCACTAGTCTGGATGGGCCCGGAGGGATGCTGTGGTGGCGTGTGGCATACGCTGGAGCTCACAGGGTGTTCTGAGCGATGGTCCCCAATGTGTCATTGGCAGGGGTCCTCGGCCACTGGGCGACTGCACACAACTCGCTAGAATTTTAGCAGAGACAGACGCTGTAAGGGAATTATCGCTTCCACTATTTGTGTCTTGCTTAAGGTGGTAAGTGAAGTGACCATGCAATGACAGGTAGGTGGCTTTCAGTTGTAACCTTTATTACATTAGGACTAGGTTATAATAACAGGCCCCACGAACACCGATGCTCACAGCTTAACAGCAGTGGTCCAACTATCCTGCTCAGAACCCATATACATTCCAACCTTCAACGCTCCACCGTATCACTAATGTATTCTGCAGATGCAGTTACTATAGTAATAGGTCAGATACAACACATCCCCCTTCCTTGAAATGCAACAAGAGAAATATAAGGAAACTATATACACATGAATTGGCATAGCACTATCACAGGTATAACATAACAATTGTCCCCCAGGTGTCCCTGAAAAGAAATAACATACACGTGCAACCGCACTGAAGCAGCATTATGTATCCATCACACATTCTTGACATGTGCCAGGTAACCTATGCACTGACCATGGTGGAGCTGTCCCACCTGGAGGAGGTGGGGGGTTCAAAGTCAGTAGCAGCATTCTTACAATCACGGGGCGCAGGCAGGCACTTGAGTTATGGTAGTGACGCAAAGAAAAGGCTAGGGACTGAGTAAAGTATTCAGCGCTGCTGCTTCACAACGCGGGCAGGGAGATAGATTTGCTCAATACATCTTCTGTCGATATGTCTATATGTTTCCTCTAGCCACTCCCTATTGGTTCCATGTAATAATGTCCCTGCAAAAATGTCACCTGTCAAAAAAGGCCCGTTTATTGCAGGGACATTATTACATTGAACACATGGGAGACACCACTACAACCCGAAAAGCTTATTTTCTTCAAGGGGAGGGGGACACCCATTTACCCCTTCTATATGTTCACAATATATAATGTCGCCACAACCTTATCCTGGCGACATTATGTATGGGGACCATATATATATGGGGACATTATTGCCAGATACCTCCATATGCCTTCTGTAATCCCATTCGCGGGACCTGCTCGCTAAACTAACCTGTACCCCCGGCACGAGTTCTGTGAGTAAATACATTGCCGCGGCCGGGGATGGGCCCTCCATGCTGCACGTGGAAGCCCCCCACAGCCGCCAGAGCCCTGCTGCTGGACTGGGAAGGGCTCACTCCCAGTAAGGTCTGCTCTCCTGAACTGGAAGAGGCCCGGGCTCCCTTTTGGATCCCGAAAGATGCAGCTGCGCCCCTGCACGCGGGCGTGAGGGGAGCTGGCCTGGGCAGGGCTGGCCGAGGATTAAGGCCTGGGGGAGGTGTCTGAGAGGGTCACTGCCCCCCACCTCCTCCTCCCCGCGGCTCCATTGTTGCAGGGGAGCAGGGACAGAAGGCTGGAGGGGGGTGGGGCCTCAGGGGTGTGACCTGAAAGCTCCCACCGGAGCGGGCTTAGGCAGAGAGCCGCTAGCAGAACTGCACGGAGAGATGCGAGGAGGCACCGCTCCGCCACCATTGAACGCCTAGGTCGGAGTACTCGAGGCGCGGCTACTTACCTCAGCCCTGACGAGTGTGCGCGGAGAGCAACTTCCAAGGAAAGCAAAGTCCAGCCGCGGGGAGTGTGCACGCAAGACAGGGGAAGGCGCCCTGAACCGTGGCCAGGAGGCGCGCCGGGGCAACACCAACGGCAACCCCGAGGAGTGTGTGAGGGGCAGCAGCACCGGCTACTAAGCGGGTGCCCGAGGGGTGCGCGGGGAGCCGCTCCAAAGGGGCTCTCACAGGGCAGCCCCACATCACAGCCACCGAGGAGTGCGCACAGAGCCGAGTCCAGCACCCAGAAGCGCCCGCAACAACGCCGCACCACCCGGCCAGGATGCTCTCAGTAGCTCGCACCTAACCCGAAAGAGGGGCTACTTTTTAGGGGGTGTTGGTACTACGCCGGACTGTCCCTTGGATACAGGGTTGGGAACGACTCTCAGCACCCGCGGATACAGGGTTGGGAAGGACTCTCAGCACCCGCGCAGACGAGGACCCCCCCCCCCCATTGGAGAGGTGAGAGCCTGCAGGGGGACGGGCCGTCGACTCCTGGAGTGGTTGGGACATGGGGGGTTATAGCACTTGATGGGAGGGTGTGTGGGGGCCCCTGAGAGATGTGTGGGGGCAGCGGGTAGAGCACGGGAAGTGCAAGTGATAGTGGGCGACATTCGGGGACATTAGAAGCATTGTTCCTCTAAGCCAGTGGTATTCAAACTGGGGGGAGGAGGGGAGCTTGACCCCTAAGGGTGCCTGGAGCATGTCCAAGAGGCACAGACTATTTTAAAAGGGATTAAGAATACAGTTTTAATATAAAATAGAATCTGATGTACTACTTATATTTTCTATTAAAATCAGTCGCCTAATTCCCTTTTTAAAGAGCCAGGTCGCACATCGTTTGGGTGTGGGTGCCCAAAAGAAATATGTGTACTCAAGGGAGGAGTTGGTAGGGAAATCTTTTGAATACCACTGCTCTAAGCGCAGGCACTGAGCTCCCGTCATTTGGCTGCTACTTGGCCACGGTGGCCTGGGCCCAAGGTGCCAACATGAGACTCTGTGACACCTGGACACAGGCTCAGGGCGAAGAAGCAGGCGGGGGTCCTGGGGCAGTGGGATAGAGGCAGCACAGAGCAAGTGCAATCTGGCGACACACAGCAGGGAAAGGGAACTCAAGCCAGCCTGGACGCAGGAAGTCGTCTGCCCCAACCCTCCTGTACCACGGGCAGGTTTAACGCAAGACTGCATCTCCCGCTCCTGTGACACGAGCAGAAACAGAGACAGGAACCCGTAGGAGAGCGGCGTAACCCAGGCCACAGAACGAAACAGTGTCACACTAGACAGACAACAGAACACAGGGCAGAGAGGCGGCTGCCTGCTAGAGAGAACGGGGGCAAAAGGGGCAACCACCAGGCTTGGATTGGCCTATAGGGCACTGTCCGAATCCAGAAAGTGTTTGGGGTCCGAGTGGGCCACTTATTTGGCAAATGTGGGCCAGTTTGACGAGTGACTTCGCCGGGTTTTTGGTCATTGTTGCTGAATACATATTCTTTAACTTGCACAATTGTATCACGTTTTATCAAAAACCTCCCCCTTGGGCACTATTCAAACAGAGTGTCACAAAAGAAATTAATTACCATTTGCAACTGTGGGACACTTTTGGGTGCCCGGGACAATAGTATGCCGCAGCCCGACCCTGGGAACCTCACTGAGGTCAGAGAGAATAGACAAAGAACACAGGCTTACCCTGAGAAGCCAAAACCCCCAGAAGAATGAGAGGGACGGAAACTAGAAACACCCCCCGCCCCCAGACCCAGAGCTGATCAGCGGGACCAGATAACAGAATGCGACCCAGAAAGCACACGTAGGTAGGACGCGTAAACAGACTGGGGCCCCACGAAAGACCCGCGCGCTCGCCGGTCAGCCTGGGGACTACTACAGCACAACTCCCAGGCCGCCCTGTGGGAGACTGAGAGTCCAGGGGGTGGGAGGGAGCAAACGTGTGAGGTGTGTGTCAGTCCTGCCCTGTATTAGACCCCGAATTCTGAACGGCTGCAGTGTGTACGCTCTGCCCTCGCTTAGGCTGCGGGTAAGGTAGAGCCTCGCCCCCACCGCTGCCGCAGCCTGGAGAAAGTGCCTCTGCTGGCCGGCCGAGTACAGTGGGCCCGTTGTTCGCCCGCGGGGGGCTCTCACTGCACACCTCTGTCCTGTCAGGGCTCCGGCTACAAAGATGCCTTTCACCCCTGCGCCGTTACTGGAAATGTTTCGCGTTTCACTTGTTTGTGTATTGTGTATTTTGGGAGAAACGTGGAAAATGTAAGGCGCCTTGGTACATCAAGCGCGCGATTTAAACATGGTATTAATCAGTAAATGTATGTGGAGGCGGCGGCAATGCGGCGAACCCTGGCGCCACACTGTGCGCCCTTTCTGACAGGACTCCAGGGAGGTCTACATTTTGTGGGATCATTTCGCACTTCATTATTGACACCAAAGGGGTTTCGTGTAGAACGCTCCCTCCTTTATCATAGGTCTATGTGGGATTGTTTATGGTTTTTGGTTATTGTTTATGTTTTTTTTTTTACACTTTCTCATTGGTGTGTGTTCTGGAACATTCGCAACACGTTCTCTTCCTGTGTGCTCGCTTTGACCCTCGCGCACAGTCTCTGTGATTCCAAGCATGGGCCACTGTGGTCCCAAACTTTGGCAGCCTGGTTGTTGCATCTGGGAAGCTGTAAACAGGGTCGTCGGATTAAAAAAAAGCCTTCACACGTCAGAGGTTCGCTTAAGCACATCTCGAGGCCATCAGGCAACCACTCAGGCTTCAATTGTACCCTAATGATGTGCCCAAAACATTGACTAACTACTGGCTCACCATGGTCACCCTATTTCCTGACCAACACCTTGTGCCCGATCGACCAACCGTGACATCCCATACATCCAATCACAAACAAGCATTTCGCTAACTCCATGATCTAACTAAATGCCCACCCCCCACCCCCCTCTCCGCCTTGGCTATCTGCTCAATCTGTTTCCCCCTTCCTCCTCATTTCCCTCTACAGGCCCATGTCTGGTGGAACTGGTACCATATATAAATTACTTTTACATCACATTTTTCTATAGGTGTCTGTGGAATTCTGTACACCCTATTAGAGAAATAGTGGGAAAGTGTGTAAGAACACCAAACCTACTGCTGAGCCCTTCATTGTTTTTAGAATTTACCATCAAAAAATGATGACTATAATTTTTCAGTGCACAGAAATCCATAACATGTCCTAACTAAGCCCCTATAATTTTAATTGGTCATTTATAACGCACTTAATACCCAGAGGTTTCTAAGCGCGGACTGAGGTATCGAACCTGTGTTGCTTTTAGTTGTCTCGCTTCCAAGGCAAGCTTTGCCTATGAGCTATGCTCCCGAGACTATAGGCAGCGTTATCCCCAAAGAACTTCCGTAAAATACACAGCTTTCCATCAATCATCCTGATGTTCTTTCAATATGTTGTGCATGGTGCTGGAGTTCTTGGTTTTGGCGGTTGCTGGGGAGTTCGTATCTGTAATTTCGTGCTTGGGAGTGTCAATCTGGGCTTGGATGCTTCTATGCTCGCCATCAGCGCGCTCAACCAAAAGCTGCAGCATTGCCCTGGAGCTCTGATTTAAGTCGGCCAAATCTCGGGCATCGTTATTAATAAACTCTGGAAGAGTGAATATCCTACGGCCACGTGGTATCGTGTTATTCTCCAGATAACTCGTTATTAGAGAAGGCATCACATTCTATAGGCTTGTCTGTGCATGTCTGTGGACTTATTTGGGCTTCCTAGCAGAATGTTGGTCACTTTATACTATAAAGGCTTCTGGGAGCTTGTCAGCAGTGGTCGTAGTGAGTGGGAGTGGCGTTCCATTACTTTTATTTTTTTACTATCAACAGTTCCACTACTTTTTGCAACCATTTCCACCGTCCGAAGCTGTTCTGTATGAAATTGAAGCACACTTCTCCACTTTACCAGACGATAGCAGTTACAGCGAAACTGAAATCTGTTTTAACTCAACTGGCTGTCAACCCGCATGACTGCAGCCCTTGAAAAACGTGTTGTTGCACTTTGCTCCCTTCCTGTCTATGCTATCCCCTGCCGGGGTCACAGGTACACTGCTTTGTTTGGTACACTCCTACTCCCATTGATTGCCAGTGGACTTCTTTGTGCTCTATTGGAGAATGTTGGTCACTTTATTGGCTTCTGGGAGCTTGTCAGTGGAATTCTGTCTGCCCTATTGCATAATGTTGGCCACTTGACATGCTTCTAGGAGCTTGTCAGTGGAATTCTGTGTGCCCTATTGTAGAATGTTGGCCACTTTATATGCTTCCAGGAGCTTGTTAGTGGAATTCTGTGTGCTCTATTGTAGAATGTTGGTCACTTTATATGCTTCTGGGAGCTAGTCAGTGGAACGTTCTGTGCTCTATTGTAGAATGTTGGGCACTTTATAGGCTTCTGGGAACTTGCCAGTGGAATTCTGTGTGCTGTATTATAGAATGTTAGCCACTTTATATGCTTCTGGGAGCTAGTCAGTGGAACGTTCTGTGCTCTATTGTAGAATGTTGGGCACTTTATAGGCTTCTGGGAGCTTGTCAGATGAATTCTGTCTACTCTATTGTAGAATCTTGGTCACTTTATATGCTTCTGGGAGCTTGTCAGTGGAATGTGTGCTCTATTTTAGAATGTTGGCACCTTTATAGGCTACTGGGAGCTTGTCAGTGCAATTCTGTGTGTTCTATTTTAGAATGTTGGCCACTTTGTATGCATTTGGGGGCTTGACAGTGGAATTCTGTGTGCTCTATAGAAGAATGTTGGTCACATTATAGGCTTCTGGGAGCTTGTCAGTGGAATTCTGTGTGTTCTATTGTAGAATGTTCGCCACTTTATATGCTTCTGGGAGTTTGTCAGTGGAATTCTGTTTGCTCTATTTTAGAATCTTGGCCACTTTATATGTTTCTGGGAACATCTCATTGGAATTAAGTGGGCTCTTTTGTACAAGGTTGGCCACTTTATATGCTTCTGGGAGCTTGTCAGTGAAATTCTGTGTGTGCTATTGTAGAATGTTGGTCACTTTATAGGCTTCTGGGAGCTTGTCAGTGGAATTCTGTGTGTTCCATTGTAGAATATTGCTCACTTTATAGGCCTCTGGGAACCTGTCATTGGAATTCTGTGTGCCCTATTGTAGAATTTTGGCCACTTTATAGGCTTCTGGGAGCTTGTCAGTGGAATTCTGTGTGCTATATTGTAGAATGGTGGCCACTTTATATGCTTATGGGAACTTCTCATTGGAATTCTGTGTGCTCTGTTGTGGAATGGTTGCCACTGTATATGCTTATGGGAACTTCTCATTGGAATTCTGTGTGCTCTGTTGTGGAATGGTTGCCACTGTATATGCTTATGGGAACTTCTCATTGGAATTCTGTGTGCTCTATTGTGGAATGGTTGCCACTGTATATGCTTATGGGAACTTCTCATTGGAATTCTGTGTGCTCTATGGTAGAATGTTGGCCACTTTATATGCTTCTTGGAGCTTGTCAGTGAAATTCTGTGTGCTCTATTGTAGAATGTTGGTCATGTTATAGGCTTCTGGGAGCTTGTCAGATGAATTCTGTCTACTCTATTGTAGAATCTTGGTCACTTTATATGCTTCTGGGAGCTTGTCAGTGGAATGTGTGCTCTATTTTAGAATGTTGGCACCTTTATAGGCTACTGGGAGCTTGTCAGTAGAATTCTGTGTGCCCTATTGTAGAATGTTGGCCACTTTATATAGTAGGATGTTGACCACTTTATATACTTCTGGGAGATTGTCAGTGGAATTGTGTGTGCTCTGCTGAAGAATGTTGGCCACTTTATTGGCTTCTGGGAGCTTGTCGGTGGAATTCTGTGTGCCCTATTGTAGAATGTTGGCCACTTTATATAGTAGGATGTTGGCCACTTTATATAATTCTGGGAGATTGTCAGTGGGATTATGTGTGCTCTGCTGAAGAATGTTGGCCACTTTATTGGCTTCTGGGAGCTTGTTGGTAGAATTATGTGTGCCCTATTGTAGAATGTTGGCCACTTTATATAGTAGAATGTTGGCCACTTTATATACTTCTGGGAGATTGTCAGTGGAATTATGTGTGCTCTGCTGAAGAATGTTGGCCACTTTATTGGCTTCTGGGAGCTTGTTTGTAGAATTATGTGTGCCCTATTGTAGAATGTTGGCCACTTTATATAGTAGAATGTTGGCCACTTTATTGGCTTCTGGGAGCTTGTCGGTGGAATTCTGTGTGCCCTATTGTAGAATGTTGGCCACTTTATATAGTAGGATGTTGGCCACTTTATATAATTCTGGGAGATTGTCAGTGGAATTATGTGTGTTCTGCTGAAGAATGTTGGCCACTTTATTGGCTTCTGGGAGCTTGTTGGTAGAATTCTGTGTGCCCTATTGTAGAATGTTGGCCACTTTATATAGTAGAATGTTGGCCACTTTATATACTTCTGGGAGATTGTCAGTGGAATTATGTGTGTTCTGCTGAAGAATGTTGGCCACTTTATTGGCTTCTGGGAGCTTGTTGGTAGAATTCTGTGTGCCCTATTGTAGAATGTTGGCCACTTTATATAGTAGGATGTTGGCCACTTTATATACTTCTGGGAGACTGTCAGTGGAATTATGTGTGTTCTGCTGAATAATGTGGCCACTTTATTGGCTTCTGGGAGCTTGTTGGTAGAATTCTGTGTGCCCTATTGTAGAATGTTAGCCACTTTATATAGTAGAATGTTGGCCACTTTATATACTTCTGGGAGATTGTCAGTGGAATTATGTGTGCTCTGCTGAAGAATTTTGGCCACTTTATTGGCTTCTGAGAGCTTGTTGGTAGAATTCTGTGTGCCCTATTATAGAATGTTGGCCACTTTATATAGTAGGATGTTGGCCACTTTATATACTTCTGGGAGATTGTCAGTGGAATTCTGTGTGCTCTGCTGTAGAATGTTGGCCACTTTATTGGCTTCTAGGCACGTTTCTCTAGATATATGTTTGCTCTATTGTAGGTTGCCCATTTTACAGTCATCTGGGGGCTTGGCTGAAGAATTCTCATAAGTGTTCTAATGGTAAATGTTGCTCACTACCAGTGAATTATGTGTCCTCTATTATAAAAAGGTTGTCAACTTTGTAGGCCTCTGGGAGCTTGTCTCTATAATTCTGTGCACTGTAATACTACATGTTCATCACTTCCATATCATTATTTGTCCTCTGCTGTAGAAGGTTGACCACTTTTATAAGCTTCTGTGCTTTGTTGTAGAATTCAATAGGATTAGGCAAACTATTGTATGGCTTTCTGAATGTTATATTTTCCCCACCTCACCACCAGGGTTTAATATTTTCTGGTGGGCAGTTTCAGAAACTCACCGTAGTGGGCAGTTAAGGAGTCGACACTGCTGTGTATGGTAGCATAAGAAGACACTGATGGGCCCTGTGCAAGGTTGGCAGCGCGAGTATCATGCAGTGCTGGGGGGGGGGGGTGACCCATACACCCCATACTCTTCTGCCAGTGTGACAGGAGAGCCAGCATACGTGGTCAGGGTAAGGGGCTGCCACTTATCAGGAGGGTGAGAAGCTCACACTGTAGAGTAGTGTGATGTTCTGCCCCAATGGGCAGAGAGAGAGTCTGTGTGCGTGTGTTTGTGTGTGTGTGTGAGTGTGGAATACTGCACCATTGTGACGGGGGAGAAGCCAAGAGATGTTATGCCCCACAAAGCATGTGTGGACGGGGAGAGACCCGGTGAGGTCAGTCTCTGAAGCCAGTGTGACAGGGGCAGACCCAGACATGCCAGACTCTGTAGCCAGTGTGAGGGGGACAGACTGAGAGACCAAACTCTGCAGCCAGTGTGAGGGGGAAAGACTGAGAGGCCAAACTCTGTAGCCAGTGTGAGGGGGAAAGACTGAGAGGCCAAGCCCTGCAGCCAGTGTGAGGGGGATAGACTGAGAGGCCAAACTCTGTAGCCAGTGTGAGGGGGAAAGACTGAGAGGCCAAACTCTGTAGCCACTGTGAGGGGGAAAGACTGAGAGGCCAAACTCTGCAGCCAGTGTGAGGGGGGTAGACCCAGAGAGGCCAGACTCTGCAGTCAGTGTCAGGGGATAGACTGAGGGGCCAGGCTCTGCCGCCAGTTTGAGGGGGATATACTGAGAGGCCAAACTCTGTAGCCAGTGTAAGGGGGAAAGACTGAGAGGCCAGACTCTGCAGCCATTGTGAGGGGGGTAGACCCAGAGAGGCCAGGCTCTGCCGCCAGTGTGAGGGGGATAGACTGAGAGGCCAGGCTCTGCAGCCAGTGTGACGGGGAAAGGCAGAGAGATGCCAGGCTCTGCAGCCATTGTGACAAGTGTGAGACGCAGAATCCAAGCAAGGCAGCTGGAGTAACTCTAAGAGTCTAGGAGGTACAGCTAGTGTGACATGGTAGCGTCACAGAGAGGCCGAGGAATGTGACTGGTGTGGCATCTAGAGAACCAGCAAGGCTAGGCTTTTCAGTCACTGTGGCAAGAGAAAGATCCAGAAATGCCAGGTCCTGCAGATAGCATGGCAGGGGAGAGACCCCCCACCAAGGCTATTTTCTACAACCATTGTGACACGGAAGAGAACATGCTATACAACCAGTGTGATAGGAGATGGATAGAGAAGGTTAGCCTCTAGGTCCAGTGTGGCAGAGGAAAGACCATTACGACTAGGGTCTGCTGCTAGTGTGACAGTGAATAGACACAGAGTGGCCAGACTCTGTAGCTAGTGTGACAGGAGAGAACCCCAGAGAGACCAGGCTCCTGATTCTGTGACTAGTAGCAGGGACCGCACCCAATGAGACTGTGCTCTACAGCCAGTGATTGGGAGAGACCAAGCTTGTCAACCAGTGTGGCAGGGCAGAATCTCTGCGAGACCCAGCTCTACCGCCATTTTGATGATGAAAGACCAAGCTCTACACACAGCATGACAGTTGAGGTGTTGGGACTCTGTAGGTGTTGTCACGGGAAAGAAACCCAGACAGGCCAAGCTCTAACTGTGGCATGGGAGAGGCCCGCTGAGAGATCAAGCACTGCAGGTATTGTGGCAGAAGAAGCATCTCGGGAGGATAGCTCAGGGGCAACGTGCTCGCCTTGGAAGCAAGACTACACGGAGCAACATGGGTTTGATCCCCGGGTCCGCGCTTAGAAACCTCTGGGTATTAAGCGCGTTATAAATAACTATCTTAGCATATCTAGTGCGACCAGGCACTATTGTTGGGGAGATACTAAGGTCTACAGCCAGTTTGACACTTGGGAGAACCAGAGGGGCCAAGACCCACAACCTGTGTGGCAGGGGAGAAAGACAGAGAGGCCATGCTATGGAGCCATTCAGAAAGGATAATACCCAGAGAGGCCAGGGTCTGCAGCCAGTGGGGCAGGAAAAGACACCGCAAGGCCCCACTAGGTAGCCACTGTGAAAGGGTACAGGCAGGGCGGGGACAGGCTCTGAAGCCAATGTGAAAGGGGAACGAAGCTAGTCTTTGTGTTTTAGGAGAAGCCCATTCAGGCCTTTTTCTGCAGCCAGTTAGTGTGACAGCAGCGAGGCCTGCATGGGAGATCTTACCTGGTAGCTAGTGATCCACATCCATACATCCCTGGACATAATTTCCCTCCCCGGTCCTGCCCACCCCATCTCGCCAACCAGCCATACACCTCTCCCAAATAGCCTTGTTTGTAATTGCAGTAGCTGGAGCATTCTGATACCCGGCAGGGAATCATTGCAGGCTTCACAGTACAGCAATGGGAGGGAATGTGTGATCGCATGCATATCCATCAGTAAAAGAAGGTGGGGTCACAGAGCCAGTCACCTCCAGGGCTGTATGGTACATGGATACAAAGCCTTTCGCTTCTAAGGCCTAGTGGCACGAGGGATAACGACCTGCAGGAACAGCTTGCCGGAGCCTGGAGACTGAGGGCCTCATTATGACTTGTGTGCCAACAGCAGAACAGGTGGTATTTTGCAATACCAGTTATTTTACCACTCCGCACTATTATGAGTTTTGCAATCCATATGTGCTCAGACCCGCCTGCTTGTAAGTAGAGATAGTACCTCCATTTACAAAGATGGTACTGCCTCGTGCAATATTACCACCTGCAGTAATATCACATGTTCCCAATGAAGTCCAATGGGTAAGGTCGCCATACTCGTATGAGGCCCATTGTGCGTTATGTCTAGAAGTGCATGGATCAGGGAGACAGAGTCATTCAACTCCTTGGACTGGATAGTTTAGGGATACCGAGCCTGTCACTTCTAGGACTTGGTAGTTTAGGGATACAGGGCATGTTACCTCTAGCAGTGAATCATTTAGGGATACAGAGCCAGTCACCTTTAGGGCTGGATAGTTTAGGGATTCAGAGCCAGTCACCTCTAGCACTGGATAGTTTAGGGATACAGAGCCTGTCACCTCTATGCGTGAATTATTTAGCTATACAGAGACAGTCACTTCTATGAGTGAATGACTTGGCGATACAGAGCCAGTCACCTCTAGGACTGGATAGTTTTGGGATACAGAGCCAGTCACCTCTATGACTGGATAGTTTAGGGACACAGAGCATGTCACTTCTAGGACTGGATAGTTTAGGGATAAAGGGTATGTCACCTCTATGAGTGAATGATGTTTAGCAATACAGAGCCAGCCACACCTAGGACTGGTAGTTTAGGGATACAGAGCCTTCACCTCTAGGGCTGAGTTTAGGGACACAGAGCCAGTCACCACCACCATGCATTGGCAACATGTCCCGTCTAGGATTATGGTGCTGTGGCATTGGGCCAGTCAGGGCTTTAAGTGGGCCGGGGCCTGCCGGGGCTCAGCCCCGGCAGGCCCCGAAGTCTCGTTTTGAGGCGGGACCCTACTGGGGCCCACTAATCTCCCCTGGCAGCCCCGGTTACTACACGAAAAAGCTTTTTAGTATAAAGCCTGAAGCTCTTGCTGGTGTGAGCGAGCTTCAGTCTTCAGAAAAAAAGCCTTTCAGCCATATTGGTGGCGCCGCAGCTGCAAAGCATCCCTTTAAGTCAGAGATTCCCGTGGACCAGCGCCACCATTATGGAGAAAGTGTGAGGCCGCTGGAAGCAGAGGACTTGCTTTCTAAATACTGAAGCTCCCACGGATTCGCGAGAGTTTCAGTATTTGGGAAAAAAGGCCTCAGATTCCAGTGACTTCACCCTTTCAGCCTTAATGGTGACCTGCCCCTTGCCAGCTGGCAAGGGCCAGCGCCACCATTAAGGCTAAATAGGCGAGGCGCTATCCCCTGCCAGGCTAGCCTTTAGAACATAAATGCAGAGATCAGCACCCTTTCACCCATGGGAGGGTGCTGACCTCTACAAAAGGCTGCCTGGCATGGGTGCCAGTAGCCCATTGAGCCAGGGCTCGCCAGGGGGGCGTGACCTAACGGGCTAGCAGGACCCCCGCTGTTAGGTCACGCCCCTTGATGAGCCCCCGGCTCATTTTGTAGTGCCACTTAAGTACTTATTACCTTCATTCCTTAATGGCCCATTTTTATCAAACTTGTCACCTCTGAGACTGGCCGTGCTGCAGCTGGCCCGTGGTGCGTGCACCCTGCGTCAAGCTCACGGGAGTAACTTGGGAATGCTAGCGCTCTCTGGCGGTGTAGCCTGCGCCGTGCAGCTAGCCTCCTGCCTGCTCCCCTCTGCCTGGAGCCCGAGGAATGCTGTCAATCTGTAACCCGTCCCTAGCTGTGCACACAGCCTTTGTGTTCGGGGTCACAGATTGTATACCAGGCCGGAGGTTTAGTTAGCCATGGGCCATACCCCGTCCCCGCGGCGCTGCAGCTTGCCTTTGGGAAGCGGGGGCTTGGAGAGAGGGCCCCTCAGCCCATGATAGCGGCTTGCACCGGACAGCGTCACAGGTAAGGGACTCTGCTCATGGTCTGCAGAAAGCAGGGGTCCGATAACCCCAGGGCAGAGTGGCAAGCGATTGCTGGGGGTTTAGTGCAAAGGGGAAAGCATGAGTTGGAGTTGGGCCTGGGGCAGGGGTCTGCAACATTTGGCTCTGTAGTTGGCTTAGACTGGGGCCCTGGCCCACATGTTTTGAAGTATGTCCCTTATTGTATGGTCTCTAGGGTAGGTCACATTTTTTCCTCCCATTTGTTTCCATTAAGATGTTTAAAGTTTATTTTTGTTTAAAACACATGTAGATATGTTGTGCAAACTCTGCAACTCCCCATATGCATTCTCGGGGTAACCTGTGCTGCCCTCCTCACTTGTGCATTCTCTCCCCACAGGTGCACCCGCCGCCGAGATGAAGGTTCGGATGGCTGCCGTTGGCGCAGAGCAGAGGAGGCCCGGGCGGCCATTTCTCTGGCTCCTGTCCGGGCTGCTGACCCTGTCTTCACTCACCTGTGCCAGGACCCTGCCCGAGGGCCGAAGAGCAGAGCCAGGTAAGATGGACGATGGAGCAGGGGTTCAGAGGATCTGGGGCCGGGTAGAAGGCCTCTGCTACAGTTCTTATGCAAGCTCCTGGCCTGCTGTGCGCCCACCTGTGCCAGAGTGCTGCCTGAGGGCCGAAGAAGGCTAGCGGGATGGTTACATTGGATAGAGGGGGGATGCAGGGTACAAGGCCTCTGCCACACTTCCTGTCTAGACTGGTCAGCCTGCATGCACTCACCTGTGCCAGGGACCTGCAGGAGGGCCAAGAGCAGAGCATGGCAAGAAGAAGAATGGCGCAGGGCTACATAAGAAACAGGGGGAAGGGGAGTAGCCTGCTAGTGGGCAGCAATTGCGGCTGGGCCATTGAGTGACACCAGACACATATATTTTTTAGAAGGTATTCAGCTGCATTTATTACAGTACCCGTTAATGCCATTGGTTGCATACTTGAGCGTGCCCACCAACCGCCTGAACGATCTTGAGGGGATTACATGAGCCTCCGTAAACTGTCCAGACCCCCAGTCCCATTTCCCCTTTGCACTTACCAGTGTGGACCGCTCAATGAGCGCCTGGCATGACACCTCACCATTCTCCGCCGGACCTTGGGCCACAACATAAATCAGCCGGAAATTCCCTTACAGTGACTCAATTCAATGTAATGTGCCCCAACATTCCGTCATAGGGACTCTGACCTACCGGTCAGGGGCCCTCCCACCAACAAAAACAGGGCTTAACCCCCTCCCCCCCACTTGAGACACTCTATAGCCCTTACACCAGTCATTGCATTGCCCAATCCCTAGTCATTTGTACAGAATAATCTCTAGATTAACTCTGAACTATGCCAGCGGCAACAGCTGGCAGGGACTCACTAGCCCACTCTCGCTGCCCGATCTCTTGTGTTGAATTCCGCACCTGGCTCTGACAGCAGCCAACCAGGCCATAGCATCCGTCCTCGCTGCCCTAATAAGCTGACAGGAAAGATTGCCAAGCTGCGCCCCCATCTAAAGAGGGAAAGAGAAACCATTATTGCCGCCCATTAGAACGCAGTGCTGTCTTCACTGATCAACAGGTCTCTGGTCGGTGCAAAAGAGAGGGAGAACCCCACTCGCTCCCGCTCTTTAAAAGCCACCCAAGATCGTTTGTGATTCTGGGCGCTGAGCGGTGGCACACAAGAATGGCATCACCCCCCAGCCCTCTTCATACTCAACTCACTCCTTTTTGGCACGCCTCCCGCCTGGCAAGGTTCCAGGACTGCTGTAGAAGGCCTCCGCTACAACTCCTGCGGGGACTCCTCTCCTTACCCACTCAAATGTACCAGAGGGAACAAGATGGAGTCACACAGTAACTAGAAGATATTGGCGACAGCCAGCCTGAATGTTCAGCTGAGGCTACCCACTGTGTAGTGCTGTGATACAATGTTGCACTGTGTACAGGATGAAGCCTCGGCTAACAATGTCACACTTCCAGCAATTGATTCAGGCTCCTTTGTAGTATTTGTACAGAACGCCAAAGATTAATTCTATAATTTCTCCCAACAGAAGTCACTAGGAGTGAGTTTGGGGGTACATTTACATATGCGCCTGTTGTCTGCTGGAAATGGTGAATACCTTAATAACTTTTGTTTAAATGCATGATACCACTCATTTAAGTACAGGGCTTCCTACTTGAAAGTGCCCGGTGCAGGGGAACCGGGTACAGGGGAAGGCTGGCATGGATTTGTGCATGGGCATATATCATGGCTGCAAAGAGCAGCCTCGCGAGGCTGTCCCAGGCTCTTTAGTGACATCTCAGCACACCAAGTTGACATCCCAGGACTTCATAGAGCGTGAATTTAGCTTGGGGGTAACATAGTGAGGTACAAGAGAGGCTATAGGAAGCACAATAAGATAGCTAACTAGGGGGCAGTTTGTGATTGTGTACCCAGAGCGAGGGACGAAAGTGGGTGCATTCATTTCTTGGTTTGGGATGTGATCTTCTGGGCCAGGTATGGGGTGCCTTGGTTTGATATACCCATCTTATGTGCCAGTTATGGGGTGCCTTTATTTTTATACGCTAATCTTCTATGTCAGGTATGGGGTGCCTCGGTTTTATATGTCCATCTTATGTGCCAGATATGGGTTGCGTTGGTTTGATATGTTGATCTTCTGTGGCAGGTATCGGGTGCCTTGGTTTGATTTACTGATCTTCTTTGCCAGGTTTGGGGTGCCTAGTTTCATATGCTTATCTTCTATGCCAGGTATGGGGTGCCTTGGATTGATATGCAGATCTTCTAGCCCAGTTTTGGGGTGCCTGGTTTGATATGCTGATCTTCTGTGCCAGGTATTGGGTGCCTTGGTTTGATATGCCCATCTAAAGTGCCATGTATGGGGTGCCTTGGTTTGATATGCCCATCTTATGTGCCAGTTATGGGGTGCCTTGGTTTGATATGCCCATCTAAAGTGCCATGTATGGGGTGCCTTGGTTTGATATGCCCATTTTATGTGCCAGTTATGGGGTGCCTTTGTTTTTATAAACTGATCTTCTGTGCCAGGTATGGGATGCCTTGCTTTGATATGCTGATCCTCTGTGCCAGGTATGGGGTTTCTGGTTTGATATGCCCATCTTCTGTGCCAGGTATGGGGTGCCTGGTTTGATATGCTCATCTTCTGTGCCAGGTATGAGGTGCCTGGTTTGATATGCTGATCTTCTGTGCCAGGTTTGGGGTGCCTTGGTTTGATATGCTGATCTTCTAGGCCAGGTTTGGGGTGCCTTGGATTGATATGCTGATCCTCTGTGCCAGGTATGGGGTGCCTGGTTTGATAGGCTGATCCTCTGTGCCAGGTTTGGGGTGTCTGGTTTGATATGCCCATCTTCTGTGCCATGTATGGGGTGCCTTGTTTTGATATGTTGATCTTTGCCAGGTATGAGGTGCTTGGTGTGATATGCTGATCTTCTGTGCCAGGTATGAGGTGCCTGGTTTGATATGCTGATCTTCTGTGCCAAGTTTAGGGTGCCTTGCTTGATTCGTCCTTGTAACATGTGTAGCATATTTTAAAGATGAAGCAGCCTGTTTTAAAGAAAGCACCAACCATGGGGCCCAATGCTCACACCCCACACCTGCATAATGACATCATGCGACCCCCTAGTAGCTTTCAAGTGCATGGTGCACCCAGAATCCTATAGTGACATCTCAGTGCATAGTAGCATGATATCAGCACCTCATGTTGTCATCCTAGGGGTGCATAGTGACATCCCAACACCCCACAGTAGCACCCAGGAAAGCATCACAGCTTTGTGGGCAGTATATTGATGTCTCGGGTCCTGGAGTGACATCTCAGGGCTGCACCGGGACTTCTTAGGAAAGCATAAAATACCCAGAGCCCCCATAGTGACATCCCAGAACAACATAGTGACATCTCAAGGCCCCTCAGAGACCTCCCAGAGCCTCCTAGTGGAATATCGGGACCCCAGAATGATACCCCAGACTCTCATAGTGCCAGCTCGCGGTCGGGTTAGGTCACACTTCCGACAGCCCCCCACCTCTAGGCAGATTTATTCTTGGCTTCAACAAACGGTTTGAAGTTGGTGAGTTTTAAGCAGAAAGGTGTTTGTTCGAGAGTATTTCAGCCAAAGTAGCTTTGATGGTGTGTTTTGTGGCCCTCCCATTCCTTCTACCCTGATGAGGAGTCAGAGGTTATGTGGGGGTTTATGTTGTAGGACCTATCTCCTTCCTGAACAGCCCGGAAAGGGTCACGGACAGGAAGGGGTATTTGAAGGGCACGACCCCTTCTTACAGCCTGGTCGTTGATAGATATCATGGGGCCAGTTCATCACCCCTACTTGGCCCAGCTGCTCCCTTGGCTCATCTGTCCCCCCCATGGGGCTGGCATGGCATAGACAGAGGACACCTGTAGGGGGTACCCAACGGCCAAACCACGAAATAACCTACAGGGAGTCGAATAAACAGCGAGAACGGCCCCCTGTGGGACGGAGAGGTCAGGCGACAGTCAAGTTAAGGGACCGGTCATCCTACAGGAGGGCATGGTCACAGGGCGCAGCTGCAGCGAGTTGGGAAGAAGTCACAGGAATCTCACCACCCTGCGTGTGTCAGTCACACCTTCTGGCAGAGCCCTTCGTTGGGCGATTTTCTGGCAGCTCGGCTGTTCTGAAAGGCTTGTGGCAGTGTGCAGGAGGCTTCATTTGACTAACTCTGGACGGTACCACCAGAAGGCCAGTAGGGGTGCAGTGCCATGGGCGGCCTCCAGGATTACACATCGACTGAGGGGTTTCGTGGTCACTCATACTCGTTGTCCTCTTGTGCCCGTAGATGCCAACGAGTCAACAGTGAAGCACTGTGCAGTGTCTGCTTTCTTCTGAGTTGTTTCTCCTTCCCCGAAATCTAAGAAACCAACGGTTTGGCCTGAAACGCCCCCCACTCCAAGCCAAAGGAGCCTGTGTCTTAGTCTCTGAAAGGGCCTTCTAGGTATTCGCGCCATTTCGCCCCCACCAAGCCCCAACCCTGCTGCCACCCTTTGCGCTAAGCCCCGGGGAGCCCTTGAGTGCAGGGAAACCGTCGCCACTCGGTTACAACTTTTTCGAGTGTACTCGGACGCCATTGTTTTTTGCCTAATTTTAGATAGACATTTCATTTGTACTGAACATTAAATCCATTGGGGACTAGTTGAAGGGAACGAGTTTTTGGGAGCTCGACTCTGACAGTTAATTCAGTTTAGTCTAGGTTTTCCAACACGTTGCAGTTTAGATAGCACGAAACAGCAAAATATAATAATTCAAATTGCTCAAGTACTATAACCTCACAGGTGTTTGTATTTTGAACCACTCACTCGCAGATGCAGAAAATGAAATCGTCCTAGTTTACAAGAAAAGGGATGACTGACTGTTCGTCTGCATTTTGCTTCATATGTACAATATGTTTTGCACTTTTGTTTTTTATATGTATCTATGCTTGGGTTTCTTTTGCTATGCATTGACATTTACCCTATTTCTCTGCACAATGGGCCTTGCTTACTATGCGTATAGGCCATCTGGTTTTGTTAGAATGCTAAAAGTTAAATAAAAGCTTTTGAACGTAAAGCAAATGGCCTTCCAAAGGTTGTAAAGCATTGTAGAGTCATTTGTGTCTGTAACTTCTATTTCTCGTTGGAAAGAAAGCTTTTTAATCATCATTATACGCCCAGGCTGTGAATGTCTAATACTTGCAGGGAGAGGGCTAATGAGTAAAACGTGACAGTCAGCATTTTGAAAATGTACGTTCCTCTAAATTCAAGGAGCAGCAATTGGTTTCCTAAGTCAGAGGAGAACAGTCTCTTATTGACTTCTCAACATTGTCTTGCGTTCAGGGAGCCTGGCCCCACAGAACCCGGCACTTGACACTCCCGGTCTCGCTCTGTGGCAATGTGTGTCATTTGAAATAACACATGTTTTTAAAATTCCAGCCAGTAATGAGTTGGAATGGCCTGGCACATTTAGTGCCTGGGGTGTACAGAAAGTAGCGACTGAATGGAATAAATCTGGGTTACTTGGCCCGTGCGTTGCTTTCTCTCTCCCCATGTGGTAAATATCCCATGCCACCACGGTGTACAATTGGGTGGTATTTTAAAGGTAGGAGATATTTGAAAAAGTACATGTTTTTACTGTCCACACCATACCCCTAGCGAGGCCCGAAGGTTTGGTTGTTTGTATTTTACTGCACTGGAGGGGGGGGTGTTGGGAAGGGGAACCTCTGAGCTAGGGCCCTTTGAGTCAGGCTTACTCTTCCCTTACATACCCATACTCTTCCCTTGCATACCCCTACTCTTCCCTTGCATACCCCTACTCTTCCCTTGCATACCCTTACTCTTCCATTGCATACCCCTACTCTTCCCTTGCATACTCCTCCTCTTCCCTTGCATACCCTACTCTTCCCTTGCATACCCTTACTCTTCCCTTGCATACCCCTACTCTTCCCTTTCATACCCTTACTCTTCCCTTGCATACCCCTACTCTTCCCTTGCATACCCCTACTCTTCCCTTGCATACCCTTACTCTTCCATTGCATACCCCTACTCTTCCCTTTCATACCCTTACTCTTCCCTTGCATACCCCTACTCTTCCCTTGCATACCCCTCCTCTTCCCTTGCATACCCCTACTCTTCCCTTGCATACCCCTACTCTTCCCTTGCATACCCTTACTCTTCCATTGCATACCCCTACTCTTCCCTTTCATACCCTTACTCTTCCCTTGCATACCCCTACTCTTCCCTTGCATACCCTTACTCTTCCCTTGCATACCCCTACTCTTCCCTTGCATACCCCTACTCTTCCCTTGCATACCCTTACTCTTCCCTTGCATACCCCTACTCTTCCCTTGCATACCTACTCTTCCCTTGCATACCCCTATTCTTCCCTTGCATACCCCTACTCTTCCCTTGCATACCCTTACTCTTCCCTTGCATACCCCTACTCTTCCCTTGCATACCCTTACTCTTCCCTTGCATACCCCTACTCTTCCATTGCATACCCCTACTCTTCCTTTGCATACCCTTACTCTTCCCTTGCATACCCCTACTCTTCCCTTGCATACCCTTACTCTTCCATTGCATACCCCTACTCTTCCTTTGCATACCCTTACTCTTCCCTTGCATACCCCTCCTCTTCCCTTTCATACCCTTACTCTTCCCTTGCATACCCTTACTCTTCCCTTGCATACCCCTACTCTTCCCTTGCATACCCCTTTCTCCTTCTTACTCTTGCCCCAGTGTGGAGGGCCTCACTGCTTTGCCGCCACCCACCGGCGTATTTGACCTTTAGTTATTCATCTTGCTTTGCATGATGGTTTGGCTTCTGGCAGGATGGGAGTGTGGGGGGTTATTGTTTTGAAGGGCCGGGGGCTCTTGCCATAGTATTCTTGAGGGAGCGAGCCAGCCAATGGTTTGGTGGGAGAGATGTTGCAGCTGTGCATCATTTGTAACAGAAATGAGTCCAGTTATTGCCCGCTTTCATGGATCTGCCGGGTTGATGAGTTCTCTCATTTTTGGCGTACCCTCACTTTTTAAAAGTTTGTTTATATTTAGTTACGTAAAGCCAAGTTGTTTTAATTATTATTTAGTAAAAAAGGTAATCTGTAGTCAATTATACTTTCCAAAACATGTTTGCTCGACTTCTCACCTCACGTCATTGAGTGGCCCTAGTAGAGGTGTGTCAACGCCCCTCACATAGGCGTGTCAAGTTACTCGATGGGTTGCAGGTTCTTGGTTCCTGTCTAGGTTAAGTTCCCACCACTGAAATTCCCCCTTTAGCATAATCTCGACACAGAAACCTTTCAAGCAATAATCTCGACGTGCACTTAACTGCTCCCACCCATTGCATCGACTCACAAAGAATTGACCAGGTCCACTATGTGGCTCGCTCCAATCCCGCCGGAACCACACTCATTTGTTAATTGAACTCCAGTCCTATCATCTTTGGCGGCAGATGCTCGATGCTGAGCTCGGATGTGGATCGGCGCAGCGCCCCATAGAGTACAATACAGCGCCCCGATAAATGTGGTCGATTTGTACGCATGGCTCTTCCACCTTTTCCTTCTTGCGCCTTCCTGAGCATCCTCTCGGCTATCTACCCGACGTTGCTCCTCCTGTCCACTACTGAATGTTCTCTCATACTCCTCCTTTGCTTTCCTGACAGGCAGCAGGGCTTCAACCCCATACACTATGGCAGGAGGCGCTACACAAATGCAAGATAACATAACATAGTGTTAGGATAAAAGCTTGTTAGTTGCTTGTTGAAATGATTGCTGGAGAAACATTTGTGTCGGGCTCTTTGTTGATACCGCGGCTTCATGGTACGCGATTCTGAATCTCGCAAGGGCATGCGGCTAGATGTGCTGGAAGTTTAAAGTGTGGTGACTTTCTTCTTCATCATTTCCAATGTATGCAAAGCCGTGGGCGATAACTAGCCCTAGCTCGTAGAGGCCATTGGCTTGGCCCTTGAAGCAAAACATTGCTTAAAGCAAACTACAACGTGATAGACTATATTTAAATGATTTGTGAGGATACAATGACTTTTGTAAAATCTTTAGGGTATGTTTGAAGAGTCGTCGTGCAGGCCTTTGAAAGGTTGCACCGAGTTAATCACTGACCGGTTGACATGGCGGGAAGTCCAGTAGGGCTGGGACAGAGTCAGCTGCAGGCCAGACACTCCCCGAGACAGTCTATCCATAGACTAAGAGTAGAGAAAACATGAGAGTGTGGGGAGGCAGGACAAAGGGGGTACAGCAAGTGATGTGGAGATTGGCGGAGGAGGGATGCAGGGCAGGGGGATCAAGTAAGCCAGAGCAAGGGGGTGGTGTGTGGAATGGGGCGCCCAGGGAAGGGATGGGGGTAGAGGGAGCTGCTTCCAGACCTGGTGAAAAGACTGGACCTTAAGCTTGAGTGCAGACAATGGAAACCCCTGGTAGACCTGCCTGGGAGGAGGTGGGGGGATGGTGGGGTCACCCTGCATGTGACAGGTTCATTCCAGCATCTGTCAGGCTGTCACAGGCCTTTCAGGGTGACTTCTCAATCCGGGGGCCCTGCTGAGCACAGTGACCCCCTGAGAGCGGGCAAAGTTCAAAGGTTACGCATCAGCAGCCAGAAGGGGTAAGAGAGGGGACCGTGACTGCTCTAGCGCAGGGGGGAAGGCACAAAACAACAACGAAGCAGTCACGCATTCCCAAATATACTCTGTGAAGGTCTAATTATCTACAGAGTAGCCAGTCCCCGCTCTCACAGCAGCTTCGCATCCCTGTATTGACTAGTCACTCATTTCTGGGTGCCCTTTCTGTGACCAGTCGTGGATCTCCCAATACCCCCAGTTCAAATCACTGTCACAGCAGCCCCATACGGAACTCGATCCTCCCAATAACTTCCCTCTAAACATCTTCTCATTCCCTCGGCCACCGTCTCAAATGTAGCCACGTTCCCCTCCCCAGCATCTCGCATGGGTCTGGGTAACCACAAGGGCCGTTATTTACTTGCTGCACATCACTGTCAATTGGTCTCTCTCTCTTATTTATTCGCCATAACATTTCATGTATAGCAGCAGTTTAAGCTTCTAGAAGTATGTGCCCATGTCCTTGTGCCCCTCAATCCAAAGATTGCAACTAATGCAATTTTTCTTTCTCCACTGTTGGTGATTTTAGATGTCAGTTAGTCAGTTATTTAAGCATTTTACACCTGGAAGCAGAGGCGTAGCCAGGAGTGTCTAACAAGTGGGGGCTGAAGCTGATGTAGTTGGGCCCACCGCAGCGACATTGACATCTGTAAATGCCCAAACAGCGCTGCTGAGTGGGCATTTATTTAATTATTTATTTTATTTATTGATATTGGGTGGACCTTGCCTGCTCAGGCCCTACCCTGTCTACTCCTCTTCCTGGACGGGGGGCGTGGCTTCGGCGGCTGGAACCGCCCAGGGTACAGGTACAAGCAATGCGTATAGAACACCTCGGTGGTGATTTTAGCTATGAGTACCGCGGGAAAGTCTGTAAGGGTTGCAAAAGTGGCAGAGTACTAATATGGGGAGGCAGTATGGCAGTGGTCTTCAAACTGTGGAGGGTGGGGCAAAGGATGTCCAGGGGGGCACGAGGCTCTTCAAAAAGGGAGTATGGTGACTGCTTGTAATGGAAAACATAAGTAGATATGGTATGGGGGGGGGCAGCCAGAAACAATGTTTTTTTCACAAGGTGGGATTAGCAGCAATATTTTTACTGAAGCTGGCGGTGGCTCGGCATAAAAAGGTTTCAATGCCGCTGCAGTATGGAGATACACCACAAGACAAAGGCCAGCAAAGACTGACAACTAAGGAGGCAGCCAAAGGAGGCGTACTAAGATGCGGCATGCCGGGTGCGCAGAACCAGCACGTGGATGGAGTGTGTCAGGAGAGAGGCTGAGAGGGAGAGCCGGCACCGGGCACAGTGCTTGTGAGGTGCAGTGGTCGCAGTGTACAAAAAGAAGTAGGGGAACTATGTTCCCTACTAGCCTGCCCCGCTCCCCACGAACCCCATTACCACGCCCCCTCCAACTCACAATACAAACCCCAAAACTCATGTGCCTGCTGTTTAAGGGAACGTTTGGAAAACGAATGGTTTCTTTATAAAATAAAAGTATAGGAACAGTAAAACTTAATTAAAAAGTAGGGGAGCACCGTGTGCGGTGGCATGGGCTGTGCAAGGGCCGAAGGCTGCCATGGAGACTTACACAGAGATTCTTTTTGGGTGCAATAGGCCGCATTTATCAAACAAAATGCAACACGTCATCGTCAGAAGTCTACATGAACAAAGTATAGAAAAAATTAATCCTTCCAGTTTTTACATAAACACATTTACTCCAGTAGACCAATCAAATCTGCACTCTCGCAGTGCGTGGCAGGGGAGGGGCCTGCATCCCCGCCATGTCCTCGGGAGCGTATCCCACAATGCTCAACGGCCTGGACAGGATGCCTCTAGATCCCGCTCCCCAAAGCCCCTATGATTCCTGAGCGACGACGGTTTGTCCACTTCGCTGGCCGACCCCAGGCACCGCCCCATAACTTCCTGGAGCAGATCACTGTCCCATCAGACTACCACCTCCAATTGCCCCGGGGACTTGGACCTAGAGGTTCCGGGCACTCCTCACACCCCTTGCCAGTCAGAAGAATGCTAGCAAGTCCTGCACGAACTTCCTTGTTGGCTGCTGTCATTGGGCGTGGTAGGGAAGCCACGTGATGACAGAGGGGCAGATAAGGTGGAAACCAGAGCCGCAGGCCAGGGACTAGAGGACGTCACCGAAGGACAGATAGCTGAGCGTTACCGTCCAGTAAGGCCTGCCTTAGAACCACTACTCTGGGTGCACCCCGGGGCAGATACACATTTGTAAAACTCATAAGCGAGAGAAGTGTGTGTGTTGTAATGTTAGGCGGGTTTACGCAGCACACTGCAGTGATTTTGGTGGTCTCTTGGTGCTTGCAGGACCTGTAAGAGAATGGATTGCGTACGGTGTGTGGGAGCATTGCAAGGTCACGTTGGTGATGTGTTGATGTGTGCAGATTGTGTGTTAGGTTTTGAGGCGTCACTGGTGATCAGTCCTTTAGGAAGAGGTCTGGGTAGACCCTGGCGTGGGCTGGACACGCGTGTTGCATAGATGATCGGTGATTGTTATGGTAGGTTTGAGCACTGTGGTCATGGTGGGTAGTCTGTGGGCCAGTGTTGGGTTCCGGCCTTTGTAGGTGTGGTGACCTGAGTGAGTCAATGCAATATTGTTCCTGTGCTTACTAGTGGTTCCGGACATTGTGTGGAGTGTATAGTGCTGTGGTGAAGTGTGATGTCGGTTATGATGTAAGGCTGGGAGTGTTAGTAGGGTGCAGATTAAGTGTGAAACATCAAGCAGGGATATAATATCACAGGTTGCAATCAAGAAGCATATTCTACAGGGGAGTAAGACATCCATGCAGCAAAGCCTACATCAGGAACAAAACAACTTTGACAGCAATTAAGAAGCGACGCGCGACCAGCCAAAGCAGCGTGTTGACCCCCAAGTGGGCAGCGGTGCCCAGGTGGATTTCCAAGCCTTCGGTGCTTAGAGACGCAGGCTATACCTCACTAAAGACTTCCAAGTGAGCAGAAGCATGTCTGGGATTGCTTCTGGTCTCATGCAGAAGGGTTGCCACCTAGCAGTTTGGGCCTTTCTACCTGTTTTGGGGTGGGAGTCGGTCTAGCTTTTCGCCTTTTGCCGTGTTCTAGAAGGATGCCCAGAGCAATACCAGTGGCATTTGATTCATTCAAAGCCTACAGGTCATTACACTTCTGTTATCACCAGGTTATGCAATCAAGCATGGGCAGGCATGGAAAGCCCTAACATGTCTGTGGGCCTTTCGATATTTTTCCACCATGGTCTCCACCTAGTTGCGTCTTGCATGTGCACCTCTGTGTCTTTTCTCTGTGTGTCTATCTCTTTCCCTGGATGTCTCTGTCCTCTCTGCTTGGTCTGTATGCCAGTGCCCCTGTGTCTGTAGATCTCTGTGTCTTTCAGACTGTCTCTACTCATTTGTCTCTCTGGTTCTATGCCATATTATCGATACCAGTTTTTTTGACGGGTGTTTTTCCAGACAATTTTTTGAAAATTTTATATTGGGTCCCCCCAAAGCCCTTCCCCCTTCCCCTATTTTTTACTGTTCCTGACCCCCCACCCTCCAACACTTTATATGCCCTTTCCAAAGCCCCTCCCCCCAAAAATTTCGATTTTTCTGCAAAAAGTGTTCGTATAAACACCAGTTGAAAAACGGTTGTCAATGATAGGACGTCGTACCGTCTCTCGGTGCCAGAGGTGGACTGGGAACCAAAAGAGGCCCTATAAATTATTTTGAAAGTGGCCCCATATTACACATTTTCAGCAAGCCCAACCCTTTTCCTATGGGAAAATGCAGAAATACCACACAAAAGAGGCCCAGGGTGCAGAGGCCTACCGGGAAATCTCCAGAGTTCCCTATAGGCCAGTTCACCGTGGGTGCCTTGCTTTCTCTCCACTGTCTCGTCACTCTCACGGTGTCTCAGTGAGAGGCTTGTTTCTATGTCTGATCAGCTGACGCTTCTGCTGATAAAAGGAGCAGAGCTCAAGGGCAAGCGTTCCCTCCCCTTTCACTCTGTAGTGACTTGGGCTGTATCTGGAATGTTATGTGTGCATGAGCTGTCATGGTGTGTATGGAATGTGACCTGGAGGGACCGGAGGGTTCCAGGGATGTCGGTTGGAGACGGCGGGATGGGAGCCCTCACTAGGAAGATGTGCTTACCTGTTGCTCCTGCTCTTACTTTCTAACTGTACCTGCAGCAATGAAGAAGCATTCTATTTTCTACCTACCTGGGTCCAGACTCCTTCCTGAGTGATTACTGCCACACCTGTGCCGCAGATACATCACCTACCCCTCTCCTGCAGTCTGTCTCTGCCCTGAGCCAGTCTTGCCCCACCCGGTCACTGCTGCCCAGCCCCTCTCCTGCAGTCAGTCTCTGCCCTGAGCCTGTCTCAACCCAGCCTATTGACTGCTGCCCAGCCCCTCTCCTGCAGTCTCTCTGCCCGTAGCCCGCCTCGCCCAGACCAGTGACCGCTTCCCTGCCCCTCTCCTGCAGTTTGTCTGTGCCCTGAGCCTGTCTCGCCCCAGCGCAGTGACTGCTGCCCTGCTTCTCTCCTGCGGTCTGTTTCTTTCCTGGGCCTGTCTCGCCCCAGCCCAGTGACTGCTGACCAGCCCCTCTCCTGCAGTCTGTCTCTTCCCTGAGCCTGTCTCACCCCAGTCCAGTGACTGCTCCCCTGCCCCTCTCCTGCAGTCTGTCTCTGCCCTGAGCCTGTCTCGCCCCAGCACAGTAACTGCTCCCTTGCCCCCCTCCTACAGTCTGTCTCTGCCCTGAGCCTGTCTCGCCCAGTGACTGCTTCCCTGCCCCTCTCCTACGGTCTGTCTCCGCCCTCTTGAAGCAGCACCTCGCCTTCTGCCTTCAGTCTCTAACCCGAGCTCCTCTGCACACACCTCCATCTAACGCGGTGGCTGCCGCGGGGCCCCACTCAGCAGCCAGCCACCGACGTCTGGCACCCACCTGACTCTTGCCATGTGCAATATTCTTGGGTGCTGTGCCTCTCCCCCACATTTAGCCCCCAGTTTTCTGAACCTAAATCCAGCCAGCGTTGGAGAGAATCATACAGTTGGATCAGGCATCAATGACAAAGTGGCTCACAGCTGCAAATGGCAATTTGATCCTTTTGTGACAGAATGAGTAGTACTCAAAGAGGATTTTTTTTGTTTTTTTGGGAAGTTGTTTTGCAGGTTTTGAATTTGAAAGAATATTGCTTCTGGAACAATGGTCAAAACGACAAGATGTACAGGGAAGGAACTCTTGGCCCACTTTGGGAAAAACAGACTGGCTCGCACTTCGGCATGTCCCTATTGGCCTGGCGGCCAGTCTGAGCCTGAATCCAGCCAGCCCACTGTTGCCAATGCTGGACTCCTCGGCCACTTTCATCTTCCTGTGGTGTGATGTGAGGACTCTCTGTGTGTGATTAAAGGCTTCCAGCACGGGAGGCCCTGCCCCTCTCTTGTACACTTAGGAAACACACTCTGTCATTGGTTTACTCACCTGGAGCCCAGAAAGGGTTCCCACGCCCTGGCTCTCCAAGAGCTTAGTAATTCTCTGGGTAACCGCCTGCCTATGGTTTCTATTTCCTGTCTACAGCCGTGGAGAGTTTAAGGCGCCTCAACAAATTTGGGGGCACCTGGCCATACCATAATGTTCCCCCCAAAAAGCTTTGAATTGTAAAAACACATAATCTGAAGGTAGATGAGATGGAAATGACATGCTATGTATAAAAAGCATGGCTGAGCTCCACCCCCTGCGCGTAGGGCACCTCTCATAGAGCGCACTCCTGCAGAATCCCAGCTCAGGGATGCACCATAGAGAGGAGATCCGTGCTACGTGGCCACAACGGTGGTGATTTAGAGCCTCCAAATAACGTAACCTGGGCCAATTCGTCTGCTATCAAGTGGGGAGCAGATCCAAACCAGTTTCTGCCGCTGTGGACTACAGAAATTCGGTTCCATGTCTTAAAATCGCGGCAAAAATGCCTTGGTTTTTTGCGCCACAATCATTTAAATGATGCAGGGGACTCCCACGCAACCCCCAGACCCATTATACCATTTAAGGGGAGCAGGGGACACGCCCCCAACCGCCGCTCCCCTTAAATGGTATAATGGGGTACTCCTTTACCGGGTCAAGCCAAGGCATTTTTGCCGGCGACATTTTTGCCCCGATTTTATTACCTGATACCAGAAATTCCCAGTTCAGAGGGGTGGAGGGTGTTTACCTGCAGTGAGCGAGTTCAGGCTGCCCTTTTTTGTTGGTGGGACCTATGACCTCGGTGGTAATAAGCACCCAGGCAGAACAAGCCTATCCATTAAGCCCACTTAGCTGCGGAGTGGAGAAGGGTTGCGCTTAAGCTTGTATCAACTTGTCTCGAGGATAGGTTTGAGAACGAGACACACCTGATGCACACTCAGTGACCACAAAGGTGAGATGGAAACAGGTTGACATAAGCGGAAGCGGAAACCCACTAGGATGGCAAAAAGAAGAAAATTAGTAGCATGTTACTCTGCACTGTTCAAAGTACAGCCATCGCTGATGCAAGTCTCTCTGATACTAAGTGTTTTGCCCCAACACTGTCAAGGCCGCATGCTCACTGGCTACTCACTGACATTCTTTTCTGCAGAGCCGCCCCCCGAACCTGAGGAGCACTTCTTGTTGGACCCTGGCAATGCCCTGAAGCTCTTCTGCGACACGAACCAAAGTGCCACTGTGAACTGGTACAAGGAGAGCACCCGCTTGCTGCCCGGCGGCCGCATCCGGCTCACCCAAACTATACTGGAGATCGCAGATGTGACATACGAGGACTCTGGGCTCTATCTGTGCGTGGTGCCCGGCACCGGTTACATCCTGCGGAACTTCACCATATCTGTTGTGGGTAAGAAACTGGACAGAACTGGGGAATATGGGGGCAATTCTGGGCTGACCGTTAATAGGTAGCAATCTGTCGCTGGAATCCGCCAGGGCCAGAAACTGGCGCTTAAACCTGGTGAGTAGTAATCTGGGGCTAGACCTTACCAGACGATATGTGTGCCTGTAGCTTGATGGGCTGTGCATGGGGTTGACATGTATCAGAGCTTGCCTAGCATAAACCAGGGGACTGAGCTATCCAGTTTTAAATCAGGAGCCAGAATTTGCCTTGAACAAATCTGTGGCTGAAATTTATTTGGCTGGAGTTTACTGAAGGGGAATCTGGGACCTACATGTACCAAGTGAGAATCTCAGGTTTGACTTCGTCATGGAAGAATCTGGTGCAGGATGTAACTGGGTGTGAAGTTGGGTCGGGAGCTTACTTTTTGGGAATCTGGAAGGGGCCTTCACAGGGCAGGAAGCTGGAGCAGGGCTCGGCTAACTGTGGGAAGCTGGCACTGGAGTTTACAGAGCAGGATTCTGGGAAGCTGGAATGGAAGATAAAGGGTAAGAATTTGGGCCAGAGTTTAGAGTGGGACACTGGGGCTATGCTAATGGGGCGATAACCATTGGCTGGAACATAACTTACAGAGCAGGAATGTGAGGCAAATGTTTACCTGTTAGTAGTCTGGAGTAGGAGACCCAGCAGGGTACCTGGCAGCAAAGGGCACATGTATGTGAAGTGATGACTGCAGGTTTGCGGTGCTCGAGTATTGTGTGCATTGACTTCCGTCTGTTTATTGCTAGGTGAAGCGGGCGTGACTGTGTATTATGGGGTTCAGGGATTCGAGCCTGTTTCCCGAGAGCTGCAGCGGCTCTTGTCTTCAAACAGGAGTGGGCAGTACTCACAGTATGGGGTTCAGGGGTTCACTGTTTCCTGAGACCTGCAGTGGGGTCTTGACTGTATGTGGGGGTGGGCTATGGGGTTCAGGGGCTCCTGTCTTTACACGGAGGTCTATCAGAGGGCGCGCCAGCGGCTGGGGTCAGAGTGCAGAGGCTGCGTTTTCACTGTGCGTGGTTTCTGTGCCTATCTCCCGCAGACTCGTTGGCCTCCGGTGACGACGATGACGAAGACCAGGGCAGAGAGGATTCTGCAGTCGAGATAGGGGAGGACCCCTCCTACTCTCATGAAGGTTTGTGTGAGTTAAGCACCTAATCTGCAACCCCTCGCCCCCCTCACCTCCCCAGACAGATCCACCAGGGCCATAAAAGATAATAACAGGCCTGGAGTGTGGAATTCGAGGACTGGCTCCAGTGCAGGACATACCATGCTCCCCTCCCCGCCGTCTCTGGTATTTGCCCGGCAATGTGATGTCTGAGACAGAGTTTTGTGTCCCGGGAGTGTCTCCATTTTGAGTCGAGTGAACTATGTGCCGTTCTGGCCTCCTTGGGTTTCTGGTTCGGTCACTGTCGACCATTCTCAGTTCCCAGCTGGTGCTCACACGCGTGCCCCTATATTATGAGGTGTGATGGTCATTTTTCTGTAAGTGAACCTGCAGATTGACTGATTAGGCAAGGACTCCCTGTGTAACTCTTTAGCAGGCATGCCGGAGGCGTGTGTTTATGCTGCAGTGGTAGCACGTGGAAGCGGTGCGCAGATGGTCTCCCCTCATACTCCATTGTGCCCCTGAGAAATGGCCTACACTCAGTGGTTGAAGTGGGCGGGAGCGGTTGGGAGCAGTGCTCCTCTATTTTTATTTTTTCACCTTTGATACTTCATATACTTTTATCTTAAAAAGAAACCGTTCCAGAATAGTTTCTTTTTGAAATAAAAGTTTAGGAAGAAGTTGAAACTTGCACTTCCGGGCACTGCACTCAGCATTCCCTTAAACAGCATGCATGTTTGTTTGGGGGTTTGGATTGTATGTGGGAGGGGGCGTGGCGATGGGGAAATGGAGATCCGCAGGGAACATCGTTCCACTACTTCTTTTTGTACACTTCGACCACTGCATACACACTACACACGGCTGCATGCCGCCTCAAGGGTCTACGCAGATACGACCACATCACCCTGGCCCTCATCAACCTTCACTGGCTCCCACTGCACTCACGAATCACCTTCAAGTCTTGCTGCATCATCTATAAGGCAGTCACCCTCAAGTCACCCAGCTACCTCATGGAGATACTCAGCATCTCCGGTGGACAGCACACCAACAGAAGCCAGGATGCGTGCAGAATCCGCCGCTGCAAAAAGGAAAGGACCAGAAAACAAGCCTTCTCTGCCTATGCCCCAAGACTACGGAACCTCCTCCCTGTCGGCATCAGACTGGCCCTCGCGCTCCTACAATTCAAAAAAGAACTTTATACCCACCTCTTCAAGGAGTCTCTCCTCAACATCTAGGCCATCATGTAGCCCCCCCACCACGCCTTCCTGACTCGCTAGACGCCATCTGCCCCCTCCTCCCTACCACCCGGTGCAGCTGTGCCCCTCTGTTTCCTACCCCCCCCTGTATATCTGTTCTGTTGGTACCTCTGAAAAGCGCCCTGTTGTGTATCTGTACTGGTGTACACCTCTGCAAGGCGCTCTGTTGCTTCTCGAAGCGAGGTCCACGCTCTGTAAAGACCATAATAATAAAAAGAGGGTGAATGACCCCTAACCTCCACCGTGGCGCACGGGTGGGTTACCACTGATGTGGTAAGTAGCAAATCCAGCTTGCATTAGAATGTACATGATGCTGAACTACAATGAAACACTTGTAGCAGTGCTTGTCCCAAAAATGCACAGAGCCAACAACAGCAAGGCTTTGCAGAGGGTCTTTCTTCCATGGTGGATTTTGGCCATACTGTCCCTCTCCGCCCGAGGAAAGTTCATTGATGATGGCAGCAACATAATCAGAGCAGACTTCGGAGCACTATAGGGGCCAGGGAGGAGAGAAAGGGGAGACTGGTCCTCATGCGATATAAGTTTGAAAAGAAACTGCTGGAAGTGTAGGAAGGTTGTTAGGCAGTAAGAAGGCAACACTCCCCTTTATTCCTTAAGTCACCTGTTACCAAATTTAAGAAAAGGAGAAAGGCACAGCCTGGACGAGGGGCCTGTGGCAGTACGGGCTATCTCTCCTTATGAAGGGCCCAAAATGGCAGACATGGTGTAGAGCACGCATCGTCGCATGAAAAGAAGTGCTTTCAAGCTTTCGCTACACAGACAGCCTGACGTTGTTTGGGTCCGGGGCATACGCACCAGTTTTTGACTTACTGCACAAAAACCCAGACTCGTTGGAGTGGAAAAGGTTGCTTTAATGTGACAGGTCAAAGCTTACAAATAAAACGCTTACCTGGCTCCCTGGCCTTACAAACTAACAAACTATTTAAACAACCAAACAACAATTTTAATTTTCCCAACAATTAAATAATTAAATAAATAAATAAATAAATCAACTTCCTCCCTAAACATTCCTTGGTCCCAACAGTCTCCTTACCACTTCTCAAGGCGTCCCATTTTTCCCCTGGGGCCATGCCCCTTCAGGTTCAATACCTGCTCCCCCGGGGTAGCCCGCTTGTGCAAACAGCACCATGCCATCCTTTCCCGCACCATTCCCCCATTGCGCTTCCCTCCCCCTACATCAAAAGGGGCCATGCCCCCGCCACCCCAACAATTTCCCAGACCCATCCAGACTCCCCTCTACACCAAACTCCTCTTTCCTATGACCTGCCGCCAGTCTGACCTGCCACATCAGCAACAAATAATATACATCACACAAATCTAATACCCCAACCTGTCACATAAAACTACCAAAACAATACCAACTGAAAACGGTACCAACCCCCCCCCCCCAGCAACTTTTTACAGAAACATTTTGATCCCAAATAACACAAAATTAAGCGATGGAAACCGCCCTCCCCAGAAAACTTGAACCTGATACCATAACCCAAGAACAAAGGGGGCGGGCGGGTCAAACCAAAGTCCCCCAACCGTCCCGAACCTTCCCTGACCCTTAAATACCCCCGATGACGCTCTGCACAACCCCCCCTCTTCCCCTGGGGCCCCCTTTCCGCAGGGGCACTCTGCCCTTGTGATCACGTGTTGGTAAGGGATCATTCTGCAGAAGGGCAAATAGTTTTACAGGGGTTTTTCAGACTGGTTCAGCGCTGTGTTTGAGAATCTTATTCAAAATAACATCTGGGTAAAGAGCCGTCTTTTATTTTTTTGGGAGTTCATTCTTTTAATGCCGCGGTTGTTTTTGTCTTGCCAATGGGCATCGGATATATTTCTGGATTTGCCTGTGGAGGTTTAGCTGGTGCTCTATTCTTCTGATCTTCTGGGAGATTTTCCCCAGAGATGTATCTAGTTCTTTGGCGGTTGTCCATCCAGGCTAGGCCATCCTGGACAATGAGCTGTGAATTCAATGATGATTTGGTGTCCGTCGCAGCCTTTATCAGGGCCAGCTCTTTGTTGTGAACTCATGGAATGTCTAAACTCTACTTTCTACTGAACGGTCACTATTTAATGGGGTTGTGGTTCACAACCAAGTGAAGGGTAACGACACACCATAGCAATCAGTGTATGGGGCGGGGGGGGGTATTTGGCACTGTCCCTTTTGCCAGTAGGTTAGGACTACGAGAGCTGCTCTCTGACAATGGGTTTGCAATCTGAAATGTTGAATCATGAACGGGTGGGATCTGCTCCGGAATTGGACTTTGGGTGGGATGAGGAGAGGGGAGGCTCCAGGGTCACCTAGGTGAGACAGTCAATCGCACGCAAGGGGACAATCCAGGACAGCAGTAGTAATGGTGAGCGTGTCAGAGGGGACACTGCAGGGTGGGACAGTGAGACAGTGAATGGTTTTGGCCCTCGCTTATCCTTGTTGGTTGGTTGGTTGGAGTGACAAAAGACCCTTCTCTTTCAGCACCCTTCTGGAGCCAGCCAGAACGCATGGACAAGAAACTCTACGCCGTCCCTGCTGGCAACACCGTCAAGTTCCGGTGCCCCTCTGGAGGCAACCCTACCCCAGGAATTCGGTGGCTCAAGAATGGGCGCGAGTTTGGAGGCGAGCACCGCATTGGGGGTATCCGGGTAAGATATCTGGCCCTGGGTTAGAGGGGAGGCAGGATCTGGGTTTGATGTTTGCATGCTCTCTGGCATGTGCGATCTGACGTAAGCAGCATGAGAACTGTCTGGTATGTTATGTTATTTGTGTTGCTTTTATGCCACTTAAACAATCGCAGGGGTGAGGCAGCTTCGAATAAGTCAGCATGCCCCAAACTCCTTACACTGGCTGCTCATGAAATCTGCTGGCTGCTTTAGAGGTCCACAAAACCCCCAGTTCGGGGGGGGGGGTGATTCACTGTCAGTTTAGACTGCCTCTGTGTTGGTGGAGCCAGGATCCATTGGGTAAACAGCTCCTAAGCACAGCACAGACTTCCTCTGCCTCTTTATTTTGAGCCAACGTCCATTCCCGCGCGTGGTCTTCCACTAACTTCTAATGCAGACGGGTTTCTTGGAGACACCGAATGTCCCCGGGCAGGAGGGGTTCTTTACTATGGAGGCGCCCGCGTCTACTGGCTAGCGTAGACTGGTCCCAACAACCAGGGCACCTTCCTTTCCCTCGCCTTCAGCCTCACTCCAAGCTGCTGCCAACACCCTCACGCCCCTTAAATAAGACAAATGCACCGACAGGAAGACCCACAGGGGAGACACTCCCCTTGGTTTTTAAAGCCTCAGGAGAGGGGCCTGTGGTTGCTCTCACCCATCCCCACGGCAGCCTCACTTTTCATATCGGAGGGCAAGCGTGCAGAGAGAGCTGAGCAGACTGGTCTGTGGAGGGTGGGGAAGAGCGTGAGCTGGGCAAAGGGGCCCGAGGGGCTCTGTGCGGCGTCCTTACCTCTCTCTGTTGCCCCCTTACAGCTGCGCCATCAGCACTGGAGCTTGGTCATGGAGAGTGTGGTGCCTTCGGACCGCGGCAACTACACCTGCCTGGTGGAGAACAGGTTCGGCAGCATCAGCTACAGCTACCTCCTGGATGTGCTCGGTGAGTACTGGCTCTCCTTCCTTTGCCCCTCAACCAAGCTACCGTTCCAGCCCCCCTTCATGCCTTCCCACAACCTCCCTCCCTTGAGAGTCGCAGCTCTTTGCTCTCTCCCAAGCCTCGCTCCCAACTTCCCTTCCAAAAGCCTCCTTCCAGCTCTCTGGGTGGTTTGTCTGAAATCCCTGTATTCTAGCCTTCCAACCCAAGATTTCTGAGGCAGCCTCCATCACTCTGGCATCACACCTGTCTCGCCCATTTTAGCCACCATCCTCCCATCCCCTTTACCTACCCCCACGCCCGACCCCAAACTAGGTGGCCGCCCTCATGTTATGTTACATTAACAGTCTTTTATACTGCGCCAAATCACACCGTGGAGCCTAGGCTTGTCCGCGGAGTGGCATATTTTGCCCCCGCCAGGGGTATCCAGATCTGAGTCTGTAGAGGATCAAATGAGCAGAGGAAAGATACGAGGACGGGGGGGGGGGAAAGAGGACTGGATACTGCAAACCAAAAGCAGGAGGGACGCAGCGGGGAAGAGTGTTTTGCGATAGCGTGGGTGCACGTCAGTCCTGGTTGTGTGGATCATAGTTCTGAAAATCAGAAGGAAGGGTATGTCCCAAAAAACTGTAATAATTGTATTGTTACCATAGGCAGATTTGTAGAATTAAAGTTACTACAACAATACAATGTATGGATGCATGAGGGGCTCGAGAAGGTGCTGTGGAAACCATACAGGTTAGGTGGCACTAGTTGCCCCGGTCATGCTTTTCAATTTTACCATAGGCGAGCTCACACCTGTCAAAGGATGTGCGTGATTAGATCGACAAGAATTATTGTGTGGTAAGTTACTTCATCGTTTTCCTTGTGGTCACTCTCTTTTTCTTTTAATGGGAGGTCCCCTACACTTTTCCACTCCTTCATGCCCCTTACTCCTCAATCTAGATATCTCTATGTTCCACTCACGAGGAAAACGCCAGAGGATATGGGGCTGACAGGGTTATTTTCGATTACAACCCCTTTATTCACCCATAAAGATTGTATCCGTTATTTCGTATGGCGCCAAATTATGGGCTCCATTTGATGCTGCGCTGGATCAGCTTAAAGGTCGATTGGGGCAGAAAGTTTGGGGTCCTATAAAGGCCGTGCTGGTTCCGCTCATAAGGACCGTACTTGGTGGGCTTAATCGCCCTCCCAACCGTAGTATATCATGTTTGCTGTATCTGGGTTCACTTAGGGAATACACTTGCAAGACCTTGTGCAGGAGGCATCATGTCGAAAAAGGTTTGGAATGGCGCTCTGAAGGTGTCCTGCCCTGCCCTCATGCCCTCCCCGGGAGCTCTCACTTTCACTCATGTAAATGGGGCCGGCAAGTGAGTGTACCGAAAACCTGGAGGGGGCAAGGGATAGGGTGACCAGACGCCCTGGTTTTGCATGGAATGTACCAGGATTGGGCACTAATAGGTGTAAGAGCAAAGGCTCCTTTGTTTTTGACATGCTTATATTTACAGCAAAATCTGCACAGTTCATATAAAGCAGTGCTGGAAATGGAAATCATTATTTACTGTGTGATCACTAGGATGGAGGGAGTCGAGGATATGGGGTGGGGGGAGGGTGGGTGCTGGCAGGCTGGACGAGTAGGGGGTTAGTCCTACTTTTATGTTTGTGGCCGTCCCGGTTTTCTATTTTGATAATCTGGTGACCCTAGCAAGAGATATCATTGCAGCTAGTGGAGAGGAAGAGAGAGGTGTGGACTGGAGAGCATGGTGGGACTGGACCGGAGACTTGCTGTGAAAGGGGTGAGGTAAGCTTGTGCAGACAGGTACAGACAATACTGCGTCACAGGCCCGCTCTCCTGGGCCTAAGCAGCACCCAAAGGTCATCATCCTTCATAGAGCGATTTCAAAGGCCTGAGACGCTGAGGGGCCATAAACTGTGGGTAATTAGTGACCGCCCACCCCCACTCTGCCACCGCAGTCCACACGCACAGACACATACACATACACTGGTCTCTTGTTAACTCCTGAAGGCCTGTCATTAACCAGCAACGATGCCAGATACGTCCAATCCACCGTGTACCCGAGCGTTGAAGGCCCTGCCCTCCTAGGAAGACGAGCCCCACGAACACCCCCAGTCTAATACAAAGTACCCAGACAAGTACTGGCAAGTAAAAACACCGAGTACTTAAATGGTAGCAGCAATTTCATGCTTGTGCATTTGCTCTCTAGCCTATTTCCTGCTTAGTTCTGCATTGTGTAATCCTAAAGGTACAAGATGTGTTTGAACCATGCATCTTGAAGGCGGGTTTTAGGTAGCGGCCTCCAAAACAGACATACACTTATCAGACTGGCCAGCTAACTGCAGGGCTACAGCCGTGCACGTGGGTTTTGTTTTTCTTCCATTTTGATGGGATAAACTCGTTTGATGGAAGTCGGGTGTTGTTCCACTTTGCTTTATTTCTTGTACCTTACAATGTAGGATAAAGTGTATGTACTTTTCTCTGGGGGGGGTCCAGAAAGCCCTTTCCCCAGCGACAGGCTTTAGTTAATGGCATTCGGATAGTCCAGTAGGCTCAGGAAGAGCGCTCTGGGGTCCCGAGAGGGGTGGGATTTGCATCAGGGGTGGTAGTATTTTCATCAAGTGGAGAGGCGGCAAATGATTGCTACTGGTGATCTCGTGGAATTTTCTGGGATTGGTGGCGTTGGGGATGATGCCCTAAAGCGGTGGATTAGATATAATGGTCGCATGGGTTTATGTAGGTAGCCAGCGAGGAGAGACTCTCATTTGGCGTATGTAGTACATTGTGTGGGATGTGCGTCGTGCACCACTCCCATCTGCACAATCTGGCTTGCATGCATCCTTCCCTGAATATGGACCAGACATTCTAAAATCTGGGCCTGGTCTGGATGGTACCCATATGTGTTTTCTCTTATGAGCCATGTTTGGGGGTCATTAATGTACATTTGGAATGTTAGACTAGAGCAATGACTTGCCCCAGCCACTTGGCACACGTCCACATTGGACAGGGTTCGGGTGGGAGAATAGGACACTCCGCATGAGTCTCGGGAGGATAGCTCAGTGGCAACGCGCTCGCCTTGGAAGCATGACGACACGGAGCACCACAGGTTCGATCCCCGAGTCCGCGCTTAGAAACCTCTGGGTACTAAGCGCATTATAAATAACCTATCATATCTTATCATGAGGTGTGTAATCCCTGAATGTAATTCACCCTACATTAATTGTTCGGCTCTTGCTGACCGGACAGAGTGAAGCCACTGTACAGTGGGAGGATATTGCTGATGGTCATATGTGCACTGATTGTCTAATGCCAAATTGAATGGTTGGCTGTGTTTATAAACTGCCAACAGGTCCAAAAGGATTCATGGATCCACTTCACCGTTATCAAGAGTGTTCAGGAAGTATTTTCTGGTATTAAATTGCTTTGGCTCCCCACCCTTGTGATCCAGTGTTCGATGGGCGAGCATGGAGGATGTCTTAAGTAACCCCCTTTCATTTTTGGAATGAGGGGCACATTTCGCTGACATTTGACTACCATACATTGCCCTGCCGACCTTTCCAAGTCGCTGGCCGAGAATTCTTCAACATGGGATCTTTCATAGAGTCACATGTGCTCACCTTTTGCCGCTGCTGTATGTAGATCCATGAAAGGATCCGTGCTAGAGAATTGTCACAGGTTATTAATGTGTTCGTTTTATGATCTTGTTGCTGTTCTCATGGGACAAATTATCCTGGGTGGGTGAGTCTGGTTGTCCAAAAACGCAAGAGTCAGTTCCACCAGCTTCTACTATTATTGACCTCTTTGTGGTTCTGTTTTTTCCCTCCAGAGAGATCCCCGCACAGGCCAATCCTTCAGGCCGGTCTGCCAGCCAATACCACAGCCATGCTGGGCAGCGACGTGCAGTTCTTCTGCAAGGTGTACAGCGATGCGCAGCCGCACATCCAGTGGCTGAAGCACATTGAGGTGAATGGCAGCCGCTATGGGCCGGACGGGGTCCCCTTCGTGCAGGTGCTCAAGGTGAGGCTCATCATCCGCAGTGGGGGCGAGATTTGACTGGACAGTGACCAGATCCACAGCATGCTGCAGCTTTGCAACCCCACAGGAATCTAAGATCAGGAGCCCTCCTTAACACAGCACCCTGTGGTCAATGAACAAGAATGCATAACATAATACAGAGCTTTGGGTTCAGGAACACTGCACTGAACAGCACCATAATATCAGCAACAATGAACAATACAGGAATGAGATCAGTAACAAGACGAGAAACACTGCAAAGTGCAACAGCAGGAGAGCTGCAGCACTGCACAGTACAACACTATCAGATCAACACCACCGCTCAACACAACTCTTACCACGAGCAGCATTGCAAAATCAGCATCAATGCTCAACACAAGACTATGCGACGAGCCGCAATGTACAAAGCACCACTTTGTTAACAGCCGTGCGGTACACCACTCTGACATCAGTAACATTGCGCAACGCTATTAGTTCTGTAAGAATTATTTACATTACAACACCATGAGATTACCTGGGATGTGCAACACTCTGAGATCGCAACACTACACACCACTCTGATCTCAATCAGCAACAATGCAAAAGACAGTGCTCTGGGATCAGCGGCGCTGCACACCACTCTTGGGTCAGTAAACACTGCACAATACTCTGCGATAAGCACCAATGCATAACACAGGGGTCAGCATGCGTGCCGAATACAACGCTCTGATTAAAACACGGTGCAACATAAGGAACCAGGTGGCTAGTTCATGATAGGGTGCTGTAGGAGCACAATGGCGGTGATGGGCGCAGTATAAATATTGCATAACATAGCAGAGCTGTCGAATGAAATGCTCACCTCGGATACAAGGACACCGCTCCCTTTGAAAGTTTAAGTCCCTTGGAGGGAAGACGCGGTCCTTCATCGTTCGGAGGTTCATAAATTGAGTACCATTACATTGGGCGATAATACCACCTGTCATAATGGCACTTAGAAGCGGGAGGAATGTGGCAGGTAGCGTTATGTAAAAGGAGAACACATATTTACTAGAACAGCAGCGCTCAACACAACACTTGCAATATCTCCCGATGCCCTAACATTGTGGTGAGCATTGATGCTGATTTTTGCAATGCTGCTCGTGGTAAGAGTTGTGTTGCACGGCGCTGTTAATCCGATAGTGTTGTGCTGTGCAGTGCTGTGGATCCTGCTGTTGCGCTTTGCAGTGTTTCTCTTCTTGTTTCTGATCTCATTCCTGTGGTGTTCATTGTTGCTGATATTATGGTGCTGTTCAGTGCAGTGTCGCACTAACATGTAGGCCTCTGTTTTCAAGTCACAGCCGGGTTGGAGGGTAATACCTGGGTTTCTGGGGCTCAGTGCTATTGCCTGGGAGTCTTATGGCTCTTCTGGATTGTCTTGGTGTTGACACAGCTCCATGCACCAGCATCCTCTCATCCCCTCCTTGGTTTCTTTTTCTTGCCCCAGACTGCAGACATTAACAGCTCAGAGGTGGAGGTGCTCTACCTGCACAATGTCTCCTTCGAGGATGCTGGCGAATACACCTGCCTGGCGGGCAACTCCATTGGCCTATCCTACCAATCTGCTTGGCTGACTGTGCTGCCGGGTGAGTCATCGGCCTATGGGGAGGGTGCCCAAAACTTGGGGTGGCTTGCCAGGTGAAGAAAATGAATGTGAGAGGGCTGGGTTTCTCTCCGGGTGGGGCAAAGGGCACTGAGGGTGGCAGGGTGTAGGGATGCTACCCAGTTAGTCTGAGGGTTGGATTGTGAATGGTCTTTCGGGGGGACATAAATTGGGCTTGAGTTAATGGAGGAGCCCTCCTTTGAAAATACAGATCTGGGTATGTGGAGGTCACTTATGTCCAGGACCAGGGAATGTGAAAAGAAAGAGACCATTGTGTAAGTTCCAGGCAATGAGATTAGTGGAGGGATGCAGAGCTTTAACTTGACAGAATGTGACTAGATAACAGGCCATTAGGTGAAGGAAAGCATGTGACCTGTTAGATGGCACCAAGGCAAGAAAGCAAGGGTTGTGGATACATGGAAGCCGCTCATGTGACCACGCAGGGGCTGTAAGTAGGACGAGAAGCTACAGTCAAGAATGTAGGGTGCACAAGAAGGTGCACCATAAGGATGTAGGGGAGGTCCATCGGTGGATGGTCCTTTGAGGCTGAGGTAGCAGGTAGGAATAGTTGTCAGGCGTAGCAGTGAATGTAAAGGTGATGCAAGTAAGCCAAGGGCCCTCTTATGAGGATGCTGTGGGTGTGATGTGGGGCATGGATGTTAGGTTGGTGGAGGATGCAGTGGGTATGAGTAGGTAGGGCACCGAAATGTGAGTAGATAGACTACCAGGGGAAGAAAAGTAGGTGACAGGTGGATGACACTCATGTAGAAGCTGGGGTTGTGATGAGTGAAGGTCTCTCAAGGGGACTAGCAGGAGCTAAAGGGGAATGGCTGGGGGGAGGAGTAAAGTGCTGCTGTGCTGGCGGGGGGCATCCTGTGGACAATGCAGTTAGTCTGAAAACCACTTGACCATTTTTCAGAAGAGGACTTTTCCCGGGAGGCCGAGGGCTCAGAAACCCGCTACACAGACATCATCATATACACGTCTGGATCGCTGGCCCTGCTGATGGCCGCCGTGATCGTTGTCCTCTGCAGGATGCAGATCCCGCCAAACAAGCCGCACCTGGAACCGGCCGCTGTGCACAAGCTCTCCAGGTTCCCTCTCATGAGACAGGTATAGTTCATTTGGGTTCGTGTTCGTCTTACTCTCATTTCGGCCCTCTCCCTTGTTAGTGGTATCTTCCTTGCCTTAATGGGATAAAGGCGCCAGATAAATGACAAACTACTTCTACCTTTCTCACGTTCTTCTACCCCCATTTCCCCTCCCTGATGCCTATATCCACTCTACTGTTGCCTCACTGCTGTTGAATGTTCCTCCTTGTTATTCTGTGACAGAGTTGCTTGCTCATTACAGTTCTGTTCCTTTCTCTGTCTCCTTACCCCTCCTATTCCTCACTATCCTATATCCCCCCCACAGCCCTGACCACTCATGTGGCTGGCCCATCCTTGTCTCTTACAGTGCCCTTACTCATCCTGCCTTTCCTTTGCAGTTTTCGTTGGAGTCCAGCTCCTCTGGGAAATCCAGCACCTCCCTGGTGCGGGTCACCCGCCTTTCATCCAGCTGCACCCCTATGCTGCCTGGGGTCCTCGAGTTTGACTTACCTCTTGATTCCAAGTGGGAGTTCTCCCGAGAGAGGTGAGTGCTTGGATCGGTGTGTGGCAGCTCTGAAAGCTGGTTTGTTTGTATTTTTGGTGTCTCCAGTGTATGTACGTTTCGGTGTCCACAATAACTAATTAATAATGTTCCTTTCTTTCTGTGTAGGCTGGTGCTTGGAAAGCCCCTTGGGGAGGGCTGCTTCGGACAAGTGGTACGAGCAGAGGCCTACGGTATCAGCAAGGACCAGCCAGACAAAGCCATCACCGTGGCCATCAAGATGCTGAAAGGTGGGTTGTGACCCCTGAGCCCTCGTTTCTCGGTCTAGCTTTCCGCTTCAGCCACTAATTCTCCCAACCCCTTCACCTCCAACCTTTGTTTCCCAAGAAAGCTTGACTACAGGCTCCCGCTTCTGGACATACTGTCCACACAATCACCAGTTAGCAGGTTGCAGGTGTGCTGGAGCTTAACCCTCTCAGAGTCACGGGCTAGGGCTAGCCATCTTGGTAAATATTGCCTGGTGGGTGGGTGGACTTTGCTTTGGCAACAGCAAAGGTATGAATAAGGAACCCAAAATCACTGATACGGGAAAGGAGCAAAGCAACACCCCAGCAGCCAGTAAAAATGAACAAGGAACACGCACACATACACAATACTTTGGATAGGGAAGATTGGGAGGAAGGGGGTGGACTGGGTTAGGGTACATTAAAAATAGAGTTTTGGGGTAGCAGGTAGCTGGGTGAGGAGGTGTTGCAGATGGTCATTGGGGGGCTGACAACCCCATAAAAAAAGCCACGAAAAATGACGTGTGCATTCTGAAAGATGTGCTTAGAATAAGCAGAATCTCGAGTTAATAGTCCTGGTAGTGTCTGCAAAGGGTCCACACTGGTATGTAGAGTTTTGAATCGTTTAAGTGCTGAAATTGGCTGTGAGGGTAAACGTAGTCTTCTGAGGGCATGGAAGGCCCAGAGTCCCCAAACCAACTCAAAGTTGGGCTGCACAGAGAATTTCCTGCTGTGCTTGAATCCTGTGTCGCACAAAGTACACAAAATACATAACTGATGTAGGTCGATTTGCCGCCGTCCATTTTACTTGGAATATTCCATTCTCAAGGGGGCCTTTTCACTTTTATCAATATGGTTTCTTAGTTTGCCTGTTGTTGCGTTGTTAGCATTTGGCGGAACTTTGCTGAATCCATTCCGATGCTCCCATTTGTTTTGTTTGTTTACCTTGTACACGTGCCTGCTCTCATGTTCCCCCAGAACCCATCTTTCCCGCCCAATAATAACCACTTCCCTTTGATACTCTGCCTCCAGCTCCAGGCCCTTCCATGTTCCCTTTGCAATGTTGCACTCTTTCTGTGCAGTTTGTGAAGGCGGAGGAGGAGAGGGGACTCGGGAGGGACTCAATCTGCCCCTGACATCTTACACATGCTTTCTATTCATTTTCAGGAGAGACAGGGGGAAGAACCCCGTGGCCCCTCCCCATTCATCTCCCCCTTTGCTTAGCCTGACCTCTCTGTGCAGCCTTATTCACCTCACATCGCTGTGCACACCCAGTGCTTAAATATTGAAAAAAATGTATAACCCGCCCCTGACACGTCAGGATGGGCAACTCGCTGCCCACTGTCACAATCACCCATGGCTGCTCCCCATACTGTCAACATATATGGGCTTAAAGCTGCAACTCCCACAGGCTTAGTTTGGTTGGCAGATGTAAACACTACGGCAGATGTGCGATTTACAAATGCCACCCCCCACATATAATTGCGTAAGAAATTCGCAGTAAAAAATTCTGAATTTGAGTCCTCTGTATTTTCTACTGCGCAGTAATGGATGATCAAAAAAAGTGCACTCTGGCACACTAAATGCCTTACCATGTCTCCTGCTATTGTCCACTACCCAACAGTCAGGGCTCACCTGCCCGTCCCACAATTCTCACGTGTCCCCTGCGCTTGGTTCTTTGTCCCAGCTCCCCCTTTCCACACTAGTGATGGCCCTACCCTCTCCCCCAGGATCCAAGATGCGCGGGCCCTGCTCTTAACCCTCTTCCTCTTTACTTCACAGAGAAGGGGACAGACAAGGAGCTGTCAGACCTGATCTCCGAGATGGAGCTGATGAAACTCATGGGCAAGCACAAGAACATCCTGAACCTGCTGGGGGTCTGCACTCAGGACGGTGAGCGGAGAGGGCATTCGCAGCAGGGGCGAGTCTTGGGGGCGGGGTACCAGGATGGGGAACTGGATGAGGGCAGAGAAGACTGCGACGTGGATGAAGGATGCAGAGTGGTGGCATTCGGAGGGGATGATGAGCGTCTGGGGGGGGTGCTGGAAGTTGCAAAGTCAGGACAGTGAATGGTGGGTGAAGGATATTTGCATGACAGCTGGCGCAGCATTTGAAATCACAATGACCGCAGAAGACCTATTTTCGAGGACACGCAGAGCAGTGATTAACGACTGCAAGTGCTTCCTTGGGATAGATGGTGAGTGCCTGAGGTAGAGAACCCGAGGTGGTGAATGAACGGCCCATCTACAGTTGATTACTCTTCCCTTGGCTCATGTTCTTCCACTGGGGCCATCATGGAGATGTTCTGTGAAGACTCTGTGGGGCAGATTCTGGGGGAAACCCATGTGTGGCTTCTACCGGGGCCGGTAGTGGAAATGCAGAGCAAGGAAGGTGAATGTTATGTTATCTTGAATTTGTATAGCGTCTTCTGCCATAGTTTATGGTGTTGAAGCACTTTTGTCTGTCATAGAGGCAAAGGAGGAGTATGACAGAATTCATTAGAGGTAGGGAGAAGCATAGTCGGTCAGATAGTTGGGATGTGGGTGAATGATAGATTAAATGCACAGGAGGGCATGAGAAGGAAAAGGTACAGGAGCTATGTGTGCAGTTGGACCGCATTTATCGTGGTAATCCACTGTATTGTACGGGGGGCAGCGCCGAGGGGAGGGATAGCTGGAGAGGTGTTCTCTGCACAAGTGAAGTATGTCTGGAAATTACTCAATGCCTGGTGAGCTGAAGCCATGCCCAAGAAAACACAGATGGGAAAGCCCTTCTGCTTAGTATGCCCCCAACAACATTTGGGAGGGGTTGTATGTCAGAAAACTAAATTTGCCAAGATTGCAAAAGCTCCCTGAAAAGTGAGCAAAAAACTTCACCTTCTTGGTTTCTTCATTTATGTCCCTGTTACCAAAACCCGAGGCTTGGGTGCAATGTGCTAAATCCTCTGTTTCGTTCACACAGGACCGTTGTACATGATTGTGGAATATGCATCCAAAGGAAACCTGCGAGAATACCTGAGGGCCCGCAGACCACCCAGTCCAGACTACACCTTCGACACGACCAAGGTGCCCGAGGAACAGCTCTCCTTCCAGGACCTTGTGTCCTGCTCCTACCAGGTGGCACGGGGCATGGCATACCTGGAGTCAAAGAGGGTAAGAGCAAAGCACTAGAAACCTAACGAGGTGGCTATTGGGCTCTTATGGCTCTTACGGCCCTGCCCTGCTGCGAATCAGAGTGTGCAAGATAATATAAGGCGGCTCTCGAGATTGTGTGAAGGGATCCTCTTGATCAAGAAGTAGTGGGCCATGATCGTAGTATGAGATGGGCCTTTTAATTATTTCAGGTATACTTATGAGGCTAGTCATGAGCAGTCTAAACACCAGTGGGCTAGTTAGAAGCAGGCATCTGGTCACGTATGAGGCAGGCTACAGAGCCTCTTTGTTTTAACTGAAATCTGGGTCTGTTGTGGGGCCATATTGGGGGTATGAGAAGAAACTTGGGTGCTAGTTGGAGTTGGGCACCTTTGTTTAGTTTAAAGCATGCCCTGGGGTCTATCATTAGGTCAATTTTAAGGCTATTATGAGGTGGGCCTGAAAGGCTAATGTGAAGTGTGGGGGTCCTGGTGTGATCTGTGCAGCTGGCCACTGGGGCTAGTGGTAGAGATGGATCGGAGGCCAATGGGAGTGGTCATTGGGGTCTTGTACGCTTTTGGCTCCTGCGGAATAGTGTGAAGTGCCACTTATCTTCTAAAGTAAGGTGGCTCTTGAGGGCTTATGTGAGGCAGTAACTTGGGGTCTAATGTAGTAGGCATTTATGTTCATGAGGTAGGCCTCGAGGGGCTGGGGGGCTATTAAGAGATGTTTTCAGGGCTAGTGGGAAGAAGACCATGGGGAGATTTCCAGAAGCAGAAGTCATGGTCTAGTAGTGTAATGTCAGCTGTGGGGCCAAGTATGAAATTGGCCCTTGGGGCTAATGTCAGGAAGGTCATAAGGGCTTGTAAGTAATGGGCTGCTGGTGGTTAGTGTTAGGTGGGTCTAGGTATTAGTTTGAGGCAAGCCTCATGGGCTAGTAAGGAGACAGGCTTGGGAGGCTAGTATGACATGCTCTATGATGTCTAATGTGAGACGGGCCACACACGCTAATGTTCGCTGCCCCACACCGGCTACTAAAAAGGCTGCATTGAGGGCTAGTAAGGAGTGGGGCAAGCAGACTAGGGTGAGACAGGCCTCCTAATCTAGTGGGAGGCAGTTCCAGGTGGCAAATCGATGGTGGACCACTGGATCTAGTGTGGGACAAGGCTCTGAGTTTTTTTAAATGGCGGGCATAGAAGCTCATACAGGCGAGTCTGGCAGGAGGGAGAAGCAGGTGTTTTGTAAGTCACGCATTGGAGAATAGGAAGGAGCCTGTCTCAGGGGCTAGTGTGAGATGGGCAGGTGTGGCCTAAACCCCAGGCACTGCTTCGGAGACATCAGGTGCTGCATTGAGGTGTGCCTCAGGTCCTTTCATAAGTGTGCCACGAGGGCTAATACAAAGTCTTGGGGGCTAGTGTGCAAACTCGGACTGGCCCATAGGGCAATACGGCAGTGCCTTAATTGCCAGCCCATGCTTCTAGTATGGGCCAGTTTTATTTGGGTGGGCGGGGCAGATTGTGACACTTTTTTGACCAGAGTGGGCACGTTTTATAAGTTACTACACTAGTTTCAGACAATGGCGCTCATTAGGACCCTGGCGGAAAGGGGTTTACGCCAGCGTAAAGCATGGCGTACCTTTCCGCCTGACTACGAGTTCCCGTAGCGCCATGGTGATTTTTACGCCTGCTTTTTGCAGGCGGAAAAATCCATGGCGCTACGGGACTTGTTAATTACGCCACCGTAATTTACGGTGGCGTAATTAACTCCTTCCCCACTCCCATTATACCCTATGGGGCAAAAATGGGAATGGGGAAGGGTAAATGGGGATTGGGGACTAACCGCCCCGCCAAGGTCGGAATGGGGCGGTAAGTCCGCCAACCCCCATGGCGGAGTTGGCAGCTTTGCGCCATGGACCATGGTGCAAATTGCACCATGGTCCTCCGCCAGGGTCGTAATGAGGGCCAATGTAACAAAGTAAACATACTTTTAAATGTGTTATGTGCATTATATTTTACTAGAAACACCTCCGTAGTAGTACTCAAATAGTGTGTTCTGAAAAGTAACAAACTGTAATGTGTGATAGTGAGCCACTTTTTCAGGGGTGCCTGGACCAATTGTATGTCCCAGTCCGACCCCCGGTGTAAAGTGAGTTCAGGGCCAGTGGGAGGTCCCCCTGGGGCTAGTGAGTGCCTCCAGGCATGGAGTCAAATCGACCTCCTGTCAGTCAGAAGGCAGGGGCGGGTGTGAGGCGTGCCACAAGGCGCATAGACCGTTTAGAAGTGCGCGCCAGGTGCTTGCGCGGGAGGGGAACTACTGGTTTCAGCCGCATGCGCAGACGCTGGCCTTCTCGCCTCCCTTCCTTGCCTGGCTGCTCTCCCAGAGAGATCCGAAGTAGAGCGGCTTGGGGAGTGAGGGTTCATATGTGCAGGGCGAGGGAGTCCTGGGAACGCTGGGGTAGGACCCGTGTGAAAAGGTCAGGGGTCACAAAAGAGTTTGTTTGTGCAGAAATGGTAAGATGAGAGGGTTCCCAAAACTGCACAGACACGGGGCCCTGCTCCAGGTGTGCCTAGATGCTGAAAGAAGGGTGGGAGGGGCAGCTCTGCAGGGCACCGAAGGGAGGGCAGCTCTAAATTATTCTTGGGGGGCGGGAGTCCTCATGCCTGTATTGCGCTTACTATGGGGCCTCTATGGAACTGAGGTGTGCTAGTCCTGCAGGGCGTGGAGGGCAGTGGGCATTTTGCCATTGGTCCTACACGGCACTGGATGTCTGCTGTTGACTCGGTGCCTCCATGGCCCTCTAGGGGGGTGAAAGCTGAACAGGTCACTTCATGGTGGCTGGATGATATTAAGAACGCCTCTTGCCTCTGCAGTGCATCCACCGGGACCTGGCAGCACGGAACGTGCTGGTGACTGGCGAGAACGTCATGAAGATTGCGGACTTCGGCCTCGCCAGGGGCGTCCATGACATCGACTACTACAAGAAGACGAGCAACGTGAGTAACAGCGACAGGATGGGGCAGCCGGAAGAGCTGTTTGTTCCCGGCCCTCCAAATGGTTACCACCTCTAGCTCTTGGTATCCTCACTACCCGCTGAGCCTCTTCTGTCTATACCTTTGCCATCCACCACATCTACACCTGCCCTCTCTGTAACGCCCCGCACCATTCGTTTATTGTGGGCTTCGAGGTGATTCCATTAGAGGTGATTCCATTATGATATGGCCTATTTATCACCCCTAGGGCCCTATAACTATGCCCCCCAGACCTCCTCTATTTAACCCAATCCCTCCATTCAGACCATCCCATGGCATCTCCTAGCCCATCCCAAGTCACCTTTGCCAATACCACTGTCAACCCCGTTCCAGCTGTACTAGACCTACTTCAATGCACCACTGCCCACCCCACCCCACACTTTCCCTCTTCTGTACCACTCTCGGGCACCCTTTATCATGCCAAACTAGCCCCTCCGTCCATCTCACCCTCACAACCCCAAATCCCCACCGCGGCTCCCACACCATCAATCACAATGCAGCTCCTATTCTGAGGAGGTGGTAGTCATTCTTGGGCTACGCCTGCTGCTGTTAAGGGCGGGAGTTGTCACTCTTAGGTTGGGGCTGCGGTACCGGGAAGGGTGCGGTCGCTTTGAGGATGGTCAGTGAGTCACTGTCTTTTCTTTTCTCCTTAGGGCCGCCTGCCAGTGAAGTGGATGGCACCCGAGGCTTTGTTTGACAGAGTGTACACTCACCAAAGCGATGTGTAAGTGCAGGGGTTTTGGCAGGAAAGGCGATGGGAAAGGGTGTGGCGGGTGGGTTAAATGGTTCTGTCACCTAGTGCAGGGGATCTGGAGAAATCTGCCTCTGTTATACAGTCCCACTTCTCAAGCACGGGTCCCCAGAACCCTCTTGTCGCACTGACTCGGTGATCCCAAGCACATAGATGTTAATAAATGTGGGGTGTCATTGGGGGGTGAGGGGGTAGCTACCTAAATGCAAGTGTGGATTCTCTCTTTAATGAAAAATGTTGGTTTACAGGAAATTAAAACCTAAAAAAGGGAAATGATTGTAAGTGTGGTAGTGTCCAATGTTGCTGAAGACCAAAAATCCTCTTGGTGGCTGGAATGAGGGTGGTGGTATGGCAGTGCTGGAAAATATCAAACAAAGTCTCCTGGGGTGCACCTCTCCACTGTTGCCCAGGCAGTGCCACCTTGGAAGCATAGGCACTGCTGTGCTAGGGTATCACCTGCAGAGCTATTTTACTCTCGCATGTTGCCATGTACTGACCATTGGTTGCAAACCAATGAATGTGTCCCCTGCTGCAAGGCTCCAAGAATTCTCCCTGAATGTCTCTGAATTGGAATCTGGAAAGCACCCAGACAACTCTAGTAGGGTTTTTACCAGTAACGGGGGATATGCTCTGGAAAGAACAGAGCTTTTATAGTGAGAGGGGTCAAGCTGCGTATGCGCAGGAATCATGTGCCAGCGAAATGGGGTTGAAGGCAAATATTTGTTTGTCTTTGACACATCATTCTGGCCAACCTCCTCCCATACGCCTCTAACTTCCAAGGCAAATAGATGACTCTGACTTTGCTTTCATGGAACTAACTACTTCTGTACACATGTTAGCTTACATCCTTGGAAGCCTGCATATTCATTCTGGCCCTGGAATTCGCATTCTTATTCCCTCGTTCTACAATCTAAGAAAGGGTTACTTCCTGTCATCTCGTGCAACCATTTCTGGGGTGGGTTAGTCTTATTCTCAAGTCTGACACCTTCATACCCGTGCTTTTCCATTTCTAGCGTTGCCGCTGCTACCCGTGCCTCTGGGCTTTGCCCTTTATGCCATGGGCTGTTCCCCTCTATCGGTAGATGTACTCCCGGAGGGCCTTGCCACTCCTGCTACAAAGCTCTCACCCTTGTGTCTGTATTAATAAGCATCCCATTGTATGTATATTTCAGCTGGTCCTTTGGAGTCTTGACGTGGGAAATCTTCACCCTCGGGGGATCCCCGTACCCTGGAATCCCGGTGGAGGAACTCTTCAAGCTCCTGCGAGAGGGGCACAGAATGGACAAGCCCTCCAACTGCACCCATGAACTGTGAGTAGTACGCCCTGTAGGAAAGGTGTGCAAGGGAGTTGTGCAAAGCGTTAGGATGCGCTGTATCTCATGATTCTGATTGGAGGAAGACTTATGGGTAAGAGGGGGTGTAATTATTAAAAACTGTGCCAGGGGGCTGTCTGTCTCCTTGATAGACAGGCTTGCACATATGGCTCAGAAGTTTGTAAGGGGGTTGGTTAATTGGCTCTGCTTTACTGACTGTGTGTGTAGACTGCTTGGTAGATGGGCTAATGTGTCTGTTGATAGGGGAAACCCGATGGGGAACATGCATTTGTTGACGGTGGCCACACATCGTTGGAATGATGCCATTGTACACCATGGTGGTGGAACAGCACAAGGGTGGCTCGCTTGCTAACATTGTCCACCTTTCTTCCATTCGTAGGTACATGCTGATGCGGGAATGCTGGCACGCGGCTCCCTCGCAGAGGCCCACCTTCAAACAGCTAGTGGAGACACTAGACAGGATCCTCGTGACTGTGGCAGAAGAGGTGAGTGTAAGAAGTGGCTGCAGCCGTGGGATTCAGCCCACCAAAGTCAGAGATAGCCCATGTTGGGCTCCCTATGGGATTGCGCCTATACGCCCAGCCATGTCATCATGTGAGGTCATGTTAGATACTCATATGGTGTTTAAGCCACTTTTAGGCTGCTTCAGGATACTAAGCGGGCAACGAAGAGTGGTGGTGCGCACAAGTAGGCAGAAGGAAATTGTTAAAAGGGAAGGAGGAAGGGGGGATTAGGGAGCACAATTCTCTTTCATGTTAGTTGTTTAAAGAGTACTTTTGTCACCCTTCACATCATTGAGTAGGAACAAAAGGGATACTAGTGATGATCAATCTTAATAATGCCCACTAGTGGGAGGCACCCCAGTATGTCTAGTTATTGGGCCTTAGCCCGTAGACAACATGGGATAGTGACTCTTTGCATGGTAAACTGTGCAGGTAATTTATACAGCCAGTTATAGTTCTCTTTTATATGGGGATAAGTATATATGGATGACCTATAATCTCTGTCGAACTATAGAGCTCAACTTCCATGGATAGCAATGGTAACTTCTTGTTTGACTGACCGTAAGGCTCAGCTTTCGTGAACACGGAAAGGTCCCTCATTGTATAAATGACTGTGGATTCAGTCTAGAAGGATCAATGATAGACACTCCTTTTATTGTTGACCATAGCCTCTATGGACAAGCGATGGTCGCTCCTTGTATGTCTTTCTGTAGAGTTCAACGTATATTACCCATAGATATACTATAGGGCTGTAGGGGTATTCTTTTAGTGTTAGACTTTCTTCACACAATCAGGCCATGTCAACTAGCAATGGCCCTGTGACGGGTGCGCACTCGCCAGGCCTCTTAGTTGGACTAGCCCATTGGGCAGGTGCATCTTTGCAAGGCCTCCTATAAGAAATATCTTAGAAGGCTTGCCTGAAAGATGTATTTCTGGAAGTCTATCAAAAGGACTGCCAGAACGGTCCACGCCCCTTCAGATTGCCTACAAAGGTGTGCCACTGTGAGGCTATGCGATGACTCCTGTCTTGGTTATCGTTCCCCACGTGTGACTCGCAGAGGCTTCTCGTCATACACTGAGAACACATACCGCGCTGTTGGAGGAATGTTGTGGGCTTCACAGGGAATGTTGTGGGCTTCGAAGAGTTTATACACAAGTTCACTCTCCACTGGCGTTCCATACTTGTTTAGATTTAAAATGTAATATAATAAATAGTTATACTGCGCCCGTTACCACTACAGTGGTCTCCCAGGGTGGAGGTTTATCCATGTGGGTATTATTGTGCCGACGTCTTAGTTTCCAGACCTTGGTCTGTGGTGGAAAGATGAAATAATGTCGGAGCAGGAAGCACACGTTAGCGGGTAGGTAAGGAAAGTCAGTAAAGTGGGGGGTGGGTGTTTGTTTAAAGTTGGATGCCCCTGGATTGGACTACTCCAATGTGAGCAAGATGGAGTGCAGCAAATGAATGGTGTAGGGCTGCGAAGCTGGTAACTTTAGAGGGGAAGCCTAAAATCTGAACCTAATGGAAAAGGAAAGGAACTCTGATGCTCCTCTCTGGTCCCTCGAGCTATAGGGTATTTGTGTGCAATGTATTCCGCACTGCCCCTTAAAACGTGTGTCTGTCCTGAGACTCTTGATGCCCGGAGGTACAGACTTCTGAGGTACTTCAGGGAGATGTGCCCATAGAGAGTCCATGGAAAAGCTGCAAAAAGTCTATGCAATACATAATTGGTATGCATACTTAAAGTCCTCAATTTACAGGACTCCTTTGATTGGTATTTCTGCATAACGGCGCCTCTTTTCTACTTCAGTTATAACGAGTACGGTCCGAGATAAGAGTAGGCCTATCACGCAATGTCCTGTATCCAGAGTCTCTAGGAGATTGCATTGAAAGGGGTTACTTTGAACAAAATGGATTCTTCCAGAAGGCCATGATGGCTCTAGATGGTTCCATGTGTTAATATCCCCGCAAAAATATCGCCATACAAAAATATCGCCATATTTTTGCGGCAATATTAAGGCATGGAACCTGCTGGGGACACCCCTGCAACCCCTGCATTATTTTTAAAGGAGAGGGGGACACCCCCGCAACCCCTGCTCCCAAAACCCCCCCTAATAATCCCCCCCAAAAATATTGCCTATGGCCGTTCCAGACGACCATATATACAGCGATATTTTTGGTGGGGATAATATGTAGTGATACCCTCTAGATCACCACGACAGTGAATCACTTTTATTAGCAGTTGCTGTGAGTAAATTACTCTCCTGTCCTTCCTTTCCCAGGAGATATAATTGGTATATCTTGCTGGTTCTGTTAATGCCTGTGGAACGGTGCATCTGCCCGCAGTTGATGGGGTTGCTAGTGGACCCTTTCCTACCTGGGATGCAGGGATGTCAATTGATGTAGCAACCTGCTAATCAGTGACGGGGCATCTGCAGTGGCAGATAGTCTCAAATTACCATATCTGCCCAGGCCCCCATCAGCTGTCTCCGGTAAAGGGATATACCCCTGTACAAACTCAGGGAACAAAATGGATGCCAGACACAAGTCCAAAACGTCCTCTCGTGCACACTTAACTCCATGGTCCTCTCATACATAGTCCCACCTAAACACCTTTCACGTGTGAAAGGAAGAGAGAATCAAGTGAGAGAAAACGGGCCTGGATGGGGAGGAAAACGGTCGGAGATTTCTACAGGCACTTGTGCAGTCATTCTGTTGTTCATACGGCTTCCTCATCTGGAGTGCCAGTTGAGTCCAGCATGAGCCAACAGTGCCTCGCCTGCCGCAAAACCATGCCCCTCCACTCATAAGCTTCTGTGGACTGATTTGCCATGGCAATGAAAACAGAAAACAGACTGACTCCCTTATAGTGATCCGGTAGAGGCTGTAAGTCCATCTGCTGCAGTGTCATTGTACGTTTCATATGTGTTAAGTCATGCCTTGTACTACTATGTTCAGCCTTCCCTTTTTTGCTTCGTACTCACCTTATTTCCTCTGTCTCCTCCTGCAGTACCTAGACCTGTCCATGCCTTTTGAGCAGTATTCGCCCGCCTGCGAGGACGCTACCAGTACCTGCTCGTCGGACGACTCCGTCTTCACGCATGAGCCTGCTGCACCAAGCCTCTTCCCTCCCCACACGAACACTGCCAGGATAGGCACTTGAAGCGGGGGTGAGGAGGCCTGAATGGAAGGGCTGGGAAAGAGGCAAGAAACATTTGGGATGACGAAGCCTCTGCCTGGCGCCTTTCCTCGAATCCCCCTACAGAACGAGCAACAGCATTATCGGCTTCTCACACCTGCCCTGAGATGTTGGGACTCTAGGCCCTGGTGTGGTGCCCACCAGGGCCCATGACCAAGACCAATGGAAGGCAACCCCCACACCATTGGGATGCTCGCTGCAGAATATTACCAGATGCCAGTCAGTGGAGGCCGTTTCAGACTTTAACGGTCTCCTTTTTTTGTCTCATTGGCGCCAAAGTTTGCCAAGTTCGTGGCCTTATTGTGGCCTGTCTTTGCCAGTGCTGACAAAAGCATTTTCACAGGCTGACCTATCGCTCGCTCAGTGCAACGATGGCGAAGATTTTCAGCGGTAGAACTCTCGTCTCCACAGTGCCATTAATGAAGGAATGAACCGTCTATGGCAGGGGTTCCCCTGGTCTATGGCATCCAAGCCGGCGCCTTGGTTGCCCAGTTGCCGAATCCCGCACGTGTCTTGTACAAATCTATACATAGAAATATTTATGTTTGTAGCCTTTAAAATGCAGATGAAATATGCTTTATAAATTATTCTTATTATTTTTGATTATTAATAACAGAAAATGCGAAGGCTCCTTTTGCCCCTTGGGGGTTTAGCGGGGTCCACGCCGGCCTGTGCGTTCAACGTGCAGGTCACAATGAAGGAATTTCTGAATGTCAAATATTTTTATACACAATATATTTATATCTCTCTATATTTACATTTGCTGTCCAGTTTGTCTTTTTATTCTCAGAGAGCGACTTAATGTGCACGTTTGGGTGGTGAGGGCGGGTGGGCAACCACTTTTTACATATGAAGAAAATCTTTTTTTTCCAAAGCATTGGCAAGTTCATGATGATTAGGACAAGTGCGGAAAGCCCACAGCCTGAATAGGGCAAAGCTTTTAAACCGCGATTTTGATTCCAAAAAGGAGAACCCAAAACTGTGGATGTGATCAGCATTCCTATAGAAAATCTTCTCTAGTCCTTAAAAAGTTTCATTGCAGAGACGGAAAGGGGAGGGGGGCAAAAAAAGCAGCACAGAGGGAAAAAAATAGATAACAAGGCGAAAACACACAAAAAACTCAACTAAAGAAAAATTGCATTCTGAAAAACACTTTTTCAATTACATCGTTGTCAATAAAGTCACCCCAAAAAAATGAACAATGGGTAATGGGTTAAAGGGTTGAAAATTAAAAAAAATAAAGAAGGGGCAGGTAAGGGGGGAAGGGAGGGAGCTATGGGGCTTGCACTCTTGAAAGGACAAAGGGGGAAATACAGCCTTAAGCAAACAATCCAATTGAGAAGATGTATTGAGAAAGATGTGTTTCAGTAAGATGAGTCACATAGAACCGGCAGGTCATTGTGGTTTACAGAGGCTGCATCAGGATTTCCATAGCTTTTTCCCCATATAGGAAAATGTGGTCTCTGGGATTTCAACTGGTACAACAGTGTCTCCTGGGTAGGAAACAAGCTTTTTATTCTACGAAAAACTTGAACTTGAAAGGAAATCTAATTTCTTCCCCCACCAGTGGTAAGAGACCCTAATTAAAAGGGCAACATTGAAGGAATTAACATTTTACAAACATCTTATCTTACAAAATCCTATTTTTTATTTCTGCGAGAATTTCGACTGTCGCAAAGTCTTGACAAACAAGCTGAGTAACAAGAAATAGTTTCAGTGTTTTTTTTCCTCCATTTTGTGAAACATCCCAAATCTCACAATGTTAAACCTTTTTGCACCAGAGATGGAATAATGTTTACAGAAAATGGACACAGTGTATATTTCTTTCTCATATACATATCATCCATATGGATACTTGCAGTGCTGCCGCTCACCACCTTCTGCTAAATTTGGATACTTTCTGAATATTAGGACAACTTCGCAGGATCACACTTACCACCATTATCCAGGTTTTGAAATTGAGGGGCGTTGAGAGCTATTTAGCTCCTACTTGTAGCCTAGAAGGGCCTAGTTAGCTTGGCACCAACAACTAGCAGGGTCTTCTTTTGGCACTGCAGACCAACTGATGCCGAATAAACAAACCTACGTGAATTTAACTCTGTGCATTTGGGACAATATATAAATAAACATCATGGCACACCAATGTGACAGTTAAAGCACAAGGGGTAATATAATACTGGCCAAAATGTTAACTTTGCATCTTAGATGAAAGTTAGATTTGCAGAACACCATGTACCAGCTCCTTGTTGCCGAATGGTAGCTCCTGTTTACTGGCCAATGGCGGACACCCAAGAGCTGCTTTTAGCTCCTGCTTATCCAATCTTAATTTCAATGCCTGATTATCACGATTGTGTGCCCTTGAAGATGTGAAAGGTTGCTAGAATTAAAAATCTAGTCCTAACAAATTAGTAAAATCAACAGCAAAAAGAAAAATTAAACAGTTTCATTCTTTATACAGAACTAAGTTTTATCCTTGTATATAATAAAAATAGTGAACATAAAAGGGAAAACAACTATTTGGCAGGTCTTCATTGTTACGTATTAATAGTACCCAAAATCTATTTGGATTTTTGTTAAACCAGACGTATTGAAAAACCAGAAACGGTATTCTGGGCAAATCCACACTGTAGGTAGGGAGCACACCAAGGGAGATGACTCAATCATACCAGTGCCACCCACCTAAAATGGGAACTTTGCTTGAGTTCCTTTTATGACTTTTGCATAATGTATGTGTCGCTGCTCTTTAAAGCATTTTGGTTTTTAAGTAGATTTTATTTAGGTTGTGTGATGAATCCAATGGAGTCGTCACGGATTCCTCTGAAGTGACCTCCTCCCATGTGGCATGCGGACGGCAGCCGCTACCTGATCCTGACCCTGGGGTGGCTTTATGAGGGAGGATTACATGGGAGGAGACAACTACCGGGGAGATGTCATAACTTCATTGGTCGGGATGTGGTATCGTCCCCTTTTTCAAGCGGAAGACCCCCTAATATGCAAGACCCTTTTCCATGAGGAAAACCCTCTATTCCCAATACCTTAATGGCCTGTTGCCAGCTGCCTGTTCCCCATTGTAGAGGAAGTAAATAAACGTCTTCTTCATATGTTTCTGGTCAAACAAACACATATGGCCCAAACACACAAAGCCCCAACACAACACCTATTACCACCGCATTTAAGAGCCCGCCAAATCACGGGTTTGGCTGCATTTACCCCCAGATCTGAGCTGGTAGAAAATGCACCGGGAATTTGCTGATTTTCAGTGCAATTACTGCGTGGTAATACCGCCGACGGTATTTGCGCTGACAATTCCACATTGGGCCCAATGGGCAATGGGGAATTCCCGAATGGGACCAATGGAGAATTACCGTTCTGTCAAACCTGTGATCCAGCGCTAATCGCGCCTGGGGGTTTGGTGGTAATGCTATTAGCCCCGGCGGTAATACCACCAGCATACCATCCAACTCGTGATGATACCCTATGTGTTCAATGACACCCATAGGCTTCAACTCCCAGAATCATCCAAGTACTGAGATTAGGAGGATGAAGGAGTTGTACAAGGTAACAAGAGCTTGAAGCACAACATGCAGTCCAGTTGTTTTACAAATCACCTGTGCACAGGACATTTAAACATGGACACCCAACTACTGAGTATGGTACTGCAGGAGAAGACATTGGCTCCAATGAAGGGGCTCACAAATGCGGAAATCACGTACTAGTGTGGCTGAGCGGAGAAGGCTGTCGAAACAAAGGGAGGAATGCAGTGCGAGAGAAGTAAGTGTTGTGGAGATGCTGGGAGGTGCGAGAGAGTTGCCGGGCACTTTGCAACTTGGGAGGCAGGGTTCTCCATTCCGGAAGCCTGAAAGAAAGCAGACAAAACCGCAAAGGAAGCCGGAAGAACGTCTGAACACTCCAGTGTGGAAAGCCGGTGACAGCATCACGCCGCAGAAGTGCAAACCAGACCAGAACGGGTGAGTCTACATGAAGCTAGTGAGGACCATATGCTGTGCGGCAACCACGCCAAAGACCATTTGAATATGATACCTATGTTAAAGCTACAAGAAGATTGAGTGCAGAAAAGGCAAAGTGCAATCTCTAATGAGTATTGGATGCATGAGATGCAAGTGTGGGGCAAAACCTGAACAAACCTTACCGCAAATATATATACCAAGTCAAGAGCAATACATACAGTATTGGTAACATAGAGAAACTGTGAAACGCATAAGAAGTCCTGGCAAGAAAAAGACACCAGGCAATTTATTTGTATTTATTTATTGTGCATTCAGTTTTAAAACCAATTAAAACCTTTCACAAATTCATCATAAATCCATTATATAAAATACATTTCATTACGTTAACATACATTTCATAAAATTAAAATAAACCTCATCAATCCACCAACACATTTCATACAAATGAATCCTGGGCCTACATCCACAAACGCTCTATCCCTAGTCTACCCATTTAATCATAAACAAGAATTTAAACCTGGTCTTTCTCAACTGGTAAGGTCTCTTGGACCAGCACAATTTCCAAATAACTTTCCCTGTGTTATGACCATACAAATTGGTACATCTGTCAGACTGGCAGTCCTCCTTCCTCCATCTAACACAATTCACCCTAGGGGCAAGATTTTAAGCCTAAACAATGTATGTTCAATTTTCCAAGAGTGGAATTTACAAAGGTATTGTGCACAAACTCTCAATTTTTAATGGCCAAGCGTTAGATTCTGATACCTCTCATGTCTGCTCACTGTATCTCGTGTTCTGCACTAATCTGTAAACCATCATCTTTGTTTATACACTCCCGGAATTTCATTTGTTATGTCCCCATCAAGTCTCGACTGTTGCAATTTTTCCGCAGTTTTGGTAACTAAAATGTTATCTAATAGGGCGGCACCTTTTGTAAAGTCCGAAAACAATGTATTAATTGGGGGCGATTTAAATGTATAACACAGAAGAATTCTCTTCCATACAATGTGTGCTTCAAGATATAACAAACCCAATTCAAATCTAATAACACAGATGGGTATGGCCTGGGGTAAGCTTAATACTCTGTTCCATAGAAAACCTTCCAGGTGATGAAAGTCCTCATCCAACAAACTATGATGTATTTCCAGGCCATGAATCAACATGGGAACAATTTTAGCTTTCTTCAATTTTAAAAGAGGGATGATTGAAAACTTTCCATATTTGGAATTAAAATGATTCATCTGAGCGACTGCCTTTAAAGCTTTAGCGTATAGGCCTTCCATTGCCAATTTTTTTCCCAGGGGTACTAAATATGTCAAATCTAAGGTACTTAATACTATCGACATGGCCAACTTCCCTCCCCCCCCACCCAACCATAGGGAATTTCTCATTTGTCGTTTCCACGCAGTGAGGGTCAATAAATTTGTTTTCCCAATATTTGGAGAACAATCATTTTTTGTGCCTTGCAGAAGAATACTATTCAACAATCTTTGGATCCCACTTTTGTACAGTCCAGCAGAATAATATTGTCTACATAAGTTATCCAAAAGATTTGAGTTCCTAAAACATTTAGTGCAACAAAGGATACAGATGCAAGGTGTTCCCCCAGATCTGCCATGCATGCATTAAATAAAAATGGTGCCACTATGCAACATTGACGGAGACCACTACTTGTCGGAATACTTGATGACAGCAATCCCTCTAAATTCAGTCTGATCTTTAACGCTGAGTGTTCATGCAGATGAATAAGGGGTGCCAATGGCCCCTACAAGAGACCCCATGCTGATAATTTCCTCCACAGTTTATTCCTATTGACACAAAGACCAGGGATAAATCTACTGATACTATATACACCTCTCCATGAACTCCTTCCAGGCTACGAATTGTACGTGATTTAAAACCCAACCTGCCACGTTGTTACCTGTACCGACCCTAAAACCCAATTGGTTTGGCTTAAGAATACCATGATGTTTAGCCCATTCATTCAGGGAGGAGAGCAAAATTGACGCAAATATTTTATGATCTGCATCAAGTAGCGCAATTGGCCTATAATCTTTGGGACCATCCTGTGCTACTTTCTTAAAAATAGGATCAATGTGTGCCTTCTTCCAGGACTCGGGGGGAGGTAGTTTGTTTTAAATACACAACCAAGTTTGTTTTAAATACATAATACAAGTAATAAACTAAACTAAACTAAACTAAACAACCAATTGAATAAGATTAAACAAGGTCCTAGCTCATCAAACCGGGTCTGCTTTAAGAACACGATTACCCAATTGGACCAAGGGCCCTGGAATTACTACTGTGTCGTATGATTGATTCAATTTGACTGACAGAGAATTCTAGAGTCCAATTGTCTACTTTCAGGCTCTCCCAATTTGTTTAAAAAAATCAGCTGGTTGATTTTACAGTTTCAAAAAGTGGGATATCCATTTTTGTTCAAGAATAGGATTTAGTTAATTTCCAATCATTTATATCGCCCTTCGCCATTATACAAGCAAGCATTTCTTCCCCCTCCTTTTGATATACCAGAGCTTTTAAAGCTTTAATTTTATTTTTACATCCCGTTTGATTTTCTTCAACTCACCAACATACCAGAAGGCATACCTTCCCATCCGGGAGATCTTCATCTCTCTCCTGTATTCCCTTTTGGTGGACTGCATAACTGGGCTATAATTTAACCTAGATGGATAGATAATCTTGGTTATCTTGGTCTTATTGTATTTATTTTTAATGTTGGTGATTATAATACTGAACACACATATTTATCCATAACTCTACGGTCATCACAAACTTCCATCCCCAACTTCTTGTTGACTTCCCATATGTCATACTGGGTCCAAATTAATCCGTTTTTATCCTTACTTATAATAACATCCTGAATTATCTCCTTTAGTCCCAAATAATTAAGTCAACTAAGTTCCACTGCCAATTTAGCATGATCACTGGGAGAGCCATTTCTAATCCTAAAGTGACTTTCGGCCATCCATAAATCCTCTGATGCAAAAATAAAGTCAATCATAGATGATTTGGAGCCGCTCTTTAATGTGTCCCAATAATAATTCCCTTCCTCCTGCTTACAAGTCGACACACATAAGTACCAACTATTAAGGAAGTCCCACTCTTCCCTTTGGTATCCTGAAAGGTATTTTTTGTCTGTTGAGCCAAAAACTCAAAATACTTAGTTGAATTAAGGCAATTTACATTAAAATCGCCTGCAACAACAATCAAACCAAATGGTTGCACTTCCCGCCAACTCGTCAATATTCCATCTCTGTGATCAATGAGTACTTTTTGGGACACTTCAGCATAACTACAAAACACATTTATGGTGAGCATGTTAAAAAACATACCCTTCATCACAACATGAATTGCCAAGACACCATACATTGAGTCATTTAAGATATTTGAATTTAAAATTACCTAATTTCTAATCCCCTTCAGGACACCACCTTTTGTACGACCCGCTACCCCCTTGAGTGCCATTTGTTGACAAACAGAATAACCATCCATTATTACCTTCTCATTCAAAAATGTTTCCTGTGGCATCACAAGTGAGTACCTACTTAAGTTCACAAAAGGGTCCACAGATTTGAGCAATTACTGAAAACCCTGAGTATTCCACCAACAAAGTTAAAAGCCTGGCCTAGCAACTTTATCATTCCTCAAAAAGTTGTCCATAGGCTTGGCTAACCAAAACCAGTTTCGGGCAGGACCACTGTTCATACTCCCATGAGTTTCCAGTCTCCCCTTACCCAGGACCTCTCCATATTCAGCACTTGAATTACTCCAGGCCTCCTGATGGAAAACCTCTTTTTCTTCCATGTAATGCCACTCGTGATGGGTATCAGTAAATGCTCCCAATGTCGTATAAATATCAAAACCCCTTTGGCAAATCTCATCAACTGATGAGAAAATCAGTTCCCTTATAATGCGAGAGGTTACTGTTACTCTTGCGACATCCCACCTTTCCCAGTCACAGAAATCAATTATATCGATGTCCCTGGATCCAATCCTCCTTAAACAAGGTACTTCATGTAGGATTTCCAAGATCATGGGTCTATTTAGAAACTGAGAACTTGGTCTGTAAAAATCGCTTCCATGATAAAACTTTCCAAAGAACCCTTCAGACCTTCGGCTGGATCTTCATACTTCAAAACTCCTCCATTAACATGCTTTCCACCAAATCATATTGGGCTGGCTATTATCAACAAAGACCTTCATCCGCTTTCCATTTGGGCTAACGAGGATGCAGCTATTAAGTCCACTAGACTTTCACCTTTGCTCTGATTCCTAAGGCTTTTCGATGAAGCATCATATCGGCCATTAGGCCACTTCGGGACGCCTTCTGCACCTCGGTAAGACAAGGGTCTTTAGGTACTCTGGTTCCACTATTCCGACTGTCAACCCACTGGGCTTGACCAGCCATCCCCTTCATCAGACAAGTATTGGCCCCGAAAGAAAGGATTTCGCCTTGGGTCACTTCGGCAATGCACTTCTTTAGAATGGTCGAAGCAGCCAGCATCACGTAATACTCTGCCGTTTTCCTCCATAGTCTGCTCTGATTCACAATCACTATTTGTTCCATTATCTTTACTCTGATTAGGAACTTTGGAGGTAAAACGAAATAAGGGAACACCCATAGATTTCTTGCTGCTCTCCGATGGCTCTTCCCCCTTTAATATCAATCAGGAAATATTGGGACCGCACTTCATTCCCACCCATAGTCTTCACTCGGCCACCTTGTTATAAGAATATAGGGGCAATCTTCTGCTCCTTATTTATGGCTATTAGCTTATCAGTGGAATCCTGGATCAGTTGAGTTTTTTAGCGATCTTACAAAGCTCTGGGTCGAGTTGCTTTTACTTTCTTACAATTTTGATTTTTTGTTCTTGTTTCCGGCACTCTGCTTAGCTTGTTTCTCCTTCGTTCTATTATCTCTTATATCACTGTCAACTCTAGCACAATCCCCCGTAGAGTCCCTTATGATCACAGACTGGTCAAGCCTCTCCTCCACAGCTCCCAGTCTGTGGAATTCATCCATTAACTCCTTATCCGGGGGAGTATCCAAAAAGGAGGACATGCCAGCCTGCCACAGGAGAGCAGGAGCTCCCTCTCTCAACCATGGTGATATGCTCTTCCAGGAGCCTTTTTTCCTGATTCGTCTTAATTAGAGACGAAGGAGAAGTTCCCTTATTTAAAAACAAATCTAATTTTTTTCTTAATTTATTGCTGTGAGATTTAATTGCTTCTGAATAGTTTAAATTTTGAGTGCTGATTCAAGTCGTTTTCCATGAAACGGCAAGGAGATAAATTCTTGTTGAATATATAATAATCTGGCTACAATACACAGAACCTCATTAAAAAAAAAGCATTTCACCTCCTCCTTTTTGGGAATAGATTCCAAGTAGGATCCTATAGTATGAAACTGCTCAGAATGTCTCCTCACTTCTAATTTTAAAATATCAAAAACCTTTACCAATGAAGATGAAACAAAATTCAAAGTGACTATTGTGTGGGGCCCCAAGTCAGTTCTTTGAGGATTGGAATATTCGGTAGAGCTCGACAAAAGAGAAGAGTCATTGGCACCCATAGCAATTGCCTCAATTGGGGTGTCAAAGAGTTCTGGAGTATTTGGCAAGGAATCTTGAGAGCATCCCTCCCTGGGTTGGAGGTCACCCACACATTCCTCCATACAATCCACTGACACTGGGCACAAAGCAGGTATGGAGGAGGCTTCTTTTAGTGACTGTTAGCAACCACAGAAACATAATTCAATTCTTCGCTCAGCTTTGGGTTACATGGAAAAAAATGGCCAATCTTTTTTTGGATTGTTGAAGCGTTCAAAGTAAAATCCAAGTTCAAGGAGCTCTCAGGAAGTTCAACATGGGCCAGCGCCGAGCCGGCCATTAAAATCGGGACAGCGCCGCTCTCCGGTGCAAAGGAAAATCAAACTCCTTACAAAAGGGTTCAGTTTATGACAGAGGCAAAGAGCATGGCGAGTCTACTGCCAACGTTGCTTCACCTTTTCCATGGCTGCGCAGATTCATTTTTATCACGTATACAGTTAAGCAAAGCTGCACTCACCGTTTTGGCAACTTCCGAAGTCAGCTCGCACTGTCTTACTCCAAATTCCAAAGCCGAAAGTCCAGAACACACAGCTAGCACACCGCGTGCGCTCTGCCTGGGAAAAGAGGTTTTATGGAAAGTGCTTGTTCTGCCTCTACTGCAATCGACGGCCAGCAAAAACAGACTGCAGACACAAAATCCAAGTCCAAGGAAAAGATAGCAGCATTCTCCCTCAGTAACCATGGAACACACAGCTAGCACACCAGGCAATTGAAAACCACAAAAGAAGTCCTGGCAAGGGAAGGAAACCAGGCAATTGAATCAAATAAGAAGTCCTGAGAAAAGAAGGAAACTAGGCAATTGAATCATTTAGGAGGAAGTCTTGGCAGGGGTGTATATCAGGCAGTTGGAATCACATAAAGAATCCTGTCAGGGGAGTATACCAGGTAGTTTGCAAAGCTTCCAAAAATACTAAAGAAAGACAGTTATTTTTTCTAAACAAAGGAGAAATAATTTGTGTTAAAGAAAGACTGTTGCAGAACGTGTTGCCTAACAAAACCTCGTGAATCAAGGAGGGAAACAAAGGAACTGTTAACAAAAAAGACAAATGCTATCCTACTTAAGAATCCAGGGGAAGGGTTCCACCCTCTGGATCCAAGGGCTTTCACCTTAGAGAACATTTTAGTTGGAGTCTTTGACAGTCAGAGCTTCGATGCTTTCCTTGGAAATTAGACCATGTATAAATGCATTCAAAGGATAGTGAAAGGGCTAAAGAGGTTTGGTCTGGGAATTGCAGCACTGCAATGGGAATGAGGAAATGTGGGTCAGGAGTTTAGACACTGAAGATTTGGAGGCCCGGTCTAGGGATTGACTCAGTGGGAAGTATAGATTGCTTGATCCGGGGGCTAAGTACCTGAAATGGGACTCAGGGTATGTAATCATAGCATCAAAGAAATGTAAGAGGCCTAGTGAAGAGGTTAGGTGGCTGGGCCATTTAGAAGTATTTGACTTTCGGTTAAGTGACTGGAATGAGAATCGTGTGGTGCTGGTCAGAGAGTTCATTCAGTGAGTGAGTTATCTAGACCAGATGTTAATTAAGATGAAGCTTATGGGACGCAGGTCTTCATGCTCGGTGGATGTAATGCAGGGGCCTTGCTTATGGTGTAAAACTAAGGGGATGGGAGTCAGGTGGTCTTGTCATCAACCTGGGGCACTAGGTGATGTGTGCAGTCTAGTTAATGGCCTATATGACTAGATGGAAGTCAAGAGGTCTACTCCAGAATGGGGCCAGTGCTGACACTTTTTGAGGAGTGGTGTGACCTTAATGTGTTATCATGCACAGTGTCCATCGGCACTGGCAAAGATACTAAGCTAGCCACATACTCTGATTCAAATGCAAGCAACTGTTAACATTTGTCAGCCCATCTGAACAGCTGTTGAAATTCAGAACCTGTTTTTATGAATTGTATGCCCTGATGAGGGGCAAGCAGACTCGAAACATGTGTTGGGATTTTTGGGCATCTTGTGTAAATTAAACCATCATCATTATATAAATGACTTACTGTGACAAATCAACTTCTGGGGCACCAGTGGTCCAGGGATGACTACTGGTTTCTAAACCATCTATCAGCCCCACACCTCTAGTACAGCAGAAGGGATCTGAAAAGATTGGAAACACAAGAAAATGATAAACCTCCTTGTCCAATTTTGGTAACATGGTCAGAACAGCAGGCCTATCTCTGAAAGGTTGTGGATTGCTGGTTAGTTGCAACACAACGAAAATACAAATATTACCCAATGATAAAAGGGACTGTCCCGTCAAGGTTATATCATAAAGATTATATCACAACAGGCAGTTCTAGCAACACTGCGAAATACAATCCACCCTGTAAAGGAATGCAGAGGACAGACGGTTTCAAAGAAAGAAAAGGGATGCACTCTGGAAACTGACAGGAGGGTAGTCGGTATGGTTAATAACCACAATAGTTCAAGGTTACTTGGCTCCAACACTAAGCCAGCAATTGGTCTTAAAATGTCTCTAGGAGCCTTCCAGGAAGGACCAGGAGGACATAACCACAGGGTCCCTTCTGCTGTAGGTGTTCTTAGTTTTCAACTGGGTGGAGTCGGCTTCAGTGCACTTTGCAGGCTTCTGTAACAGAGTTCAAGATGGGAGTCAGCTGCGGGTATCAGGCGGCAAGAAAGTTTGACAAGCGATGCTGGATAAATTGCTGTAGGCTGGCCTACATAGTGGCTCGGTTTCAGGAATCATTATCTGAGGGCTGGTCGGTGTTCTGAGGCACTGATCGAGGCGTCTCGGATGTCTTTAAGTGACTGCAGCATAACAACGGTTGGCATTGCAGTCAGTTGCATCTCCAGGAACACAACTGACTTGAAAATGTCCTTTAAAGCAGACGGCAGTAGATGCTCATCGAGGTACTTCTCCAATGGGCTTGTGTCCTCATAGCCAGAGGCCCAAAGCTGAGGAGTGTGTTGCAGGCATTTGCCTTGTCCTGGGTTTCGGGTTTAGAGACCTCTGGCACTTCCTACCTAGGAGGCTTGCTGCAGTGCTTAGCAGAGCATGCTGGGTGCTGGCTAGGTGCCAGTTCTGGAGTGGCTAGAGGATTCGGTATCTCCCTCTTTCCACTGGGAGATGTTTAGGGGAGGGATCTTGCTTCCCTCTTTGGAGGTCCTGGCGTTCCTTCACTGGTGGAAGATGTAAGGCAGACTGTACCTTTAGCTAGGGTCCAATGATGAGTTCTTCTTGATACTCCCTGCAAGGTCTTCAGCTGATCTCCCAAAAGAGAGGCTCAGCCCTCTTTAAATCCAAATGGACCACAGGGATGGATGTAGGCTAAGCCTACCTTAATGAACCAGTATGCATGAGGCCTTAACCCGAGTGCTTTGCAACAGAAAGGGTAAAAGGGTGAAAACCTGTAATACTCACCCATCTTCCTGTCTGTTGTGGATCAAAGGGTCTCTCAGGTTAATGGAACTCTCTGTGGTTCCTGATTAAATCTGCAGGTCTTCCTTGAAGCTGTGGTGAGACCAGACTCTCTGGCTCCTGCAAACCACACTCTCGTACCTTATGAATGTGGTCCCCCTGCTGGGAGTACTACTGTAAACATGCAGTGCCAGACATGACAGTTCACTGTAAATCAATACTGAGCGCAGGAGCTGGCTTCAGGTTGACACAGTTGCATATGAAAGATTGCTGGGGTTTCCTGTCTCCTTTCCTAGCCTCTGCAGCCAGGCCCCATGTGGGCCTGTTAGAATTACCCTCTGAATGATATGTTAATTGCTGCCACCAGCTGCAGGGCCCAATAAAATCACAGGTGGATCCAAGGAGCCATTGTTAGTTAATCAGACTGGCCATGGCAGGGGGAAGGTTTGGTCCTCCCCCTCCTACAGATGCCCTGTGTACTCCCCCAAATAAATATCAGGGGGTACTGTGCCCGTAGGCTGTGTCCACCCAGAGTACACAGGTTTATCCGTATGTCAATTGGTGAGCATATCTTCCGGAGATTGATCTACCATCATTCAATTTCATTTAAAAATGTCAAAAAAGTCCAGGTGAGCGCACACCCACAGTGCGGATGATCAAATTCCTCACACTTATCAATTGGGTCTTGTTTTCATTAAAATGGAATGGTGAAATGAAACATTTTTAGGGAGAGCGCTTTTAGGGATCTAACTCTTTCTGAGTCTGGTCTTGGGATTAAGTCAGCGGGGCCTCATGGTGCCAGGTTGAGGAATTGCTCCACAGGTTGGTACATGAATGTTGGTGTGGAGGCTATGTCAACAGGTATTTAGGAGGTCTGGTCCTGGGATTAGGTCAGTGGGAGCTTTAGGAAGTAGTCCAAGGGTTCAGCCATTGGATAGATTAGAATGTATGGTCCATGGGGTAAAGTCACTTGGACAATAGTGATAGGTCTTCTCCAGGAGTAACATTAACAGAAGGGGATTTATACAGTCAAGTTCAATGGCTATGACACTCAATTTAGAGGAAAGAGGGTTTTGACAGGGAGTAATGGGATGAGAAATGGGAGGCATGGTCAAAAGTTTAATTCACTGAGATAAGGATAAGAATATATTTATTATATTTATTATATTTATCTGGTGGTAAACTCACTGGAAGTATGGGAGTTGGAGATCTGCCCTATGCATTAAGTCATTGGCAGCAATGGGAAACCTGGTTGGGAGCTTAAGTCACTAGATTTGCCCAGGGAGAATCACTCTGAGGAATAAAAGACTCGTTCAAGGGGTTAGGTCATTGGGAGGTTTAGGTGGTCCTGCCCCATGTTATGTTATGTTATTTGGCATTTATATAGCGCTCTATATAGATCGTTAGTATGACCTCAAAATGCTGGCAGGTTGAACGCCCTTGGGGACCGTAGTCCGGGTCAGTTGAAAAAGTACGGTGTCAAAGGGCGCTTGGGTGCACCAGTTAAGTGTGCAGCAGATGTAAATGCTTGATGGTAGCCGCATTCTAGCATTAGGTGTAGTGGTATTGGTATCAGTTCAATGTGTGCAGTCTGGCGGGTGGACACCAAGACTGGGTTCTGGCTGCGGTAGGCCTGTGGGACAATTATGTGTGCAGCTAGGCCAGTTTTTCGTGGGATATAGCTGTCCGTATGTGAGTAGCTAGTCCAAATTGATCGAGGGGTTTAGCTTCATTCTAATTGTGTGATGGTGTAGAGTAGAGAATAGGCCTAGTGATATCATATGATATGCTGGTTCATCTATACAGCGATCAAACACCGTGGTATGGAACAAAGGAAAAACAAGGGCACTACCACGGCCATGAACAGCAAGATTGTGAAGACTAGCCATTGCACACAGTGTAGCGACACCCAGACATGCAAGTGCTAAGACATAGGGCCTCATTACACGGAAGGCGGTGAGCCATGGCGCTATTAGCGCCATGGCTCATGCCGGTAAAATACCGGCACCGCCTTGGCGAAAAGGGGATTTACCGCCCCATTCCAAGGTTGGTGGGGCGGTAAATCCCCCTTCCGCCATTGCCCTTCCCCATTTCTGCCCCATAGGGCTCTATGGGAATGGGGAAGGCGCTAATTACGGCACCGCAATTTTGCGGTGCCGTAATTAGCTCCGAGGTCCCTTAGCTGGTTGGTTTTTAACGCCTGCAAAAAGCAGGCGTTAAAGCACCAACCCGCTAAGGGACCTCGTAGTACGGCGGTAAGGGTTAACGGTCACCGTTGCCATTAACGGTGACCGTTAACCCTTACCGCTGTCCGTGTAATGAGGCCCATAGACAGGAGGGAAAGGTACATGAGGACCGGAGGGGAAGTGCACAAGCGATATTGCGGGGGACAAGGGGTTTGGGCATACAGCAACAGCATGGAGGGGCCAGAGAGGCCTAGGGGCACAGAGAGACATCGCGGGACCATATGGGTGGTGGGGGAGCCCAGCGAAATCAAGGTGGACCAGAGGGGCTGGGCACACAGTGGCAACACTGGGCTTGACAGGGGCAAGTAATATCTTCGGGAACCATGGGGGAGCTGGGTGCACATAGCAACATCGCGGGGAGCCAAGGGGGCTGGGCACATAGTGACATCAGGTGGACCATGGGGTTGGGGGTGTAGTGAAGAGACAGGAACCAGAGGGTCTAGGCACATAGTGAAACATGAGGGCCTGAGGTGTTGTGGGTACGTAGCGACATAAAGGGGAAACGAGGGGCTGGGGGAAAACAGTGACATCACGGGAGGTCTGGGGATTGGTCATACGCATTGTGCTTTGACAACACGGGCCAGGGGGTTAGGGGCACACAGGGACATCACAGGGGAATCAAAGGGTAGGGGGAACACAGCTACAGCACGGGGGACCAATGGGGCACAAGCAACATCACAGGGACTAGAGTGCAGGGGGTACACAGCGACAGCACAGGAATCAGAAAGGGGCACACAGTTACATCACTCGGACTAGAAGGGGTAGGGCATTGAGCGACAGCATGGGGGACCAGAGGGTACACAGCAACGACACTGGAGCCAGAGGGAGTGGGTACACAGTGACAACACGGGCGACCAAAGGGGCTGGGGGGCACATAAGGCACACAGTGATATCACGGGGACTAGAAGGGGTAGGGCATTGAGCGACAGCACGGGGGACCAGAGGGGTACACAGCGACATCACAGGGAACCAAAGGGCAGGGGGAATACAGCGACAACATGGGGAACCAAAAGACTAGAGAGTTGGGTATAAAGTGACAGCACGGGGAAACAGGGGGGGGCCACAGAGACATCACAGGGAACCAGAAGGTGGGGGAAATACAGTGATAACATGGGGAACCAAAGGTGCTGGGAGTACACAGCGACATTATGGGGAACAAGAGGGAGCTTGGGTGTACCCAGTGTTAACAAAGGGGACCGGGTGGGCTGGATCATATAGCGACATCACAGGGAACTTGAGAGGGAAGGGGCACCCAGAAACAACACGGGAAGCAGAGGGGCTGGGGGATCATCACAACATTGCGGGGGAGGGGAGCGTACCTGAGGTGGGCAGGGAGTTGGCGGTAGCTTTGTTGTGGGTCTAGTAAGGTGAAGAGGCAAGATACTGGCAAGGATATGTGAATATTGGTAAGGAGAGGGAATTGCGTGGGGTTATGATTTAAGGAGATCATTATTCTGCATTTCAGCCATTCAGTTGCTTAATGACCAAATGAATGAGCGCATTCATTGATGACATTGTTGGGAGTTTCATTTAACATTAGTCATCGGGTTGCTATGGTTTCAATCGCTTCAGAAGGTCATGGTTGGTATTACGGAAATGGCCAAGTTTTTAGTGCTTTGCGGAATGTCACATAGTCTTGGGTGTGTCGAGAATGTGGGGGAAGCGAGTTCCACAAAGTCAGGGTCAAGGTTGAGAAGGCAGATCCTCCGATCCTGACAGAGTTAGAGGTTGGAATCACTAAAAGGAGGGCAGTGCTTGATTTTAGGGTGCGGGATGGGAGGTATGTTTTTATCTTTTCTTGCAGGTATAATGGGCCGGTCTTGTGCACTGCACAGTGAGTTATGCACAGGGTCTTAAAAGTGGTCCTTCGTAGCTGGAGAGACGTGGTCTCTCAGGCCCAGGGCAAGGAGGATTGAAATTGATTTAAGGTATACAGGTCTACAGGCCCAGGAGTTAAATCACAGTGAGGTTTGGGAGGCCAGATTTGCGGGTTACTTCACTAGGAAGTTAAGGTTGTTTTATCCAGTAGTTCAAGTCTCAGAGGTTTAAGGTACGATATGGAGAGTAGGGTCCAAGTATGAGGGTTAAACCCCTAGAATGACATGTGGAAACCTCATTCAAAAGTTAAATGACAGGTTGGCTTAGGAGGTCTGGTCCTGGAAGGTTTAGAAGGTCTAGTCAACAGGATTAATCTACTGGTTTGGAATTCGGGCCGTTTTAGCCAGCGGATTGGTCACTGGAGTGGGATTCTAGAGGTTTGCTTTAGGGTCTTGGTCATTGAAATTGTTATCATGATTTACTGTTTCTGGGCTAAGTCACTGGGCGATTTTAGGAGGAGTTAACTCACCAGAATGTTTGTCAGGAGGTCTGATTCAGAGAGTAAGTCGCTGGTACAAGATGGCTTTTCCAGTTGGCAGGTCACTCGGAATATTAGAAAGTCAGATCCTGGTGTTAAATAATTTAGATTTCTTAATGTCCAGGTCCGGGATTTAGGAGTCCAAATGCCGGGGTCTGGTCACTGTGATGTTATCGGGTTTGGGAGATTTAGGAGTCAGGTCCAGGAATTAAGCCACTGTGAGCTTCTGAGTATTCGCCCCCAACTAATTAGTTACCTGGCACTTTAGGAGGTATGCTCCAAGGGGTTTCATCACTAGAATGAGAGTTGGGACACTTGGTTCAGGAGTAAAGTTACTGGGGTTGGGTCAGTCACTTGGAGGTTTAGGAGGTCTGGTCCAGGTCTTAGGTCATGTGAATAGGAAGGTAGGTGGTCTCGTCTAAGTTTTAAGTCAATCAAAGGTTAGGAGTTATGTTACTTCAATGGTAGTCAATAGGTCTGCTACAGAGGTCGCCATGGGGAAGTTTTACAATTCCTGTGTAGGGATTAAGTCACTGAGAGTGAAAGATCTGGTTCAGGTGTTTCATAATAGGCAAATTTAGGTGGCCTTACCTAGAGATCATGGGGACGAAATGGTGATCAGGGATGTTGATCAAGGTATGAACCACTGAGAGTTATATGAGGGTGGTTAGGGTGCATTGTCACTGGGATAGAGGTCAAGCAGTCTGGATAAGGGGTTAATTCATGGGGAGTCATGAGGCCGACTGGATTGCTTTGTGATTTCGTCCAGGGCTGAAACCACTGAAGTGGTTTACTCTGGTCTAAGATTATATCACTAGCAGTTAGAGTCTAATTCAGGATTAGGTCATTTGTAGTTATAGAAGGGTTGTTTCAGGTGGTAACACAGAGAAGGCATGACTGCTGAGTCGCCAGGGACCTTGTGTGTTACCACCTTTGGCGATCCCTAGCTCCCCTTTATAAAATTCTGCTCACTCTGGTCCCTCAGACAAGCAGCCTGGCGCCTGAGAAATTCACGCTGTTGCATGAAATAGTGCCCTTATGACCAGAAGCGTATGGCCCTTGAGGTAAGCACTGATTGCCAATCAGAAAGGTGCCCCAGGCCTTGGAGGCAAGTGCCCATGCTCTCTGAGGGACTAGCACTGAGCTGAAGACTGGGCGTTGCCCTGGCACCAGTGCATCTCTCCTCTGAGACAGTCCCTGAGTGGTGTTGACAGGGTGTGGCATGAGGGGCAAGGCCCACGTGCCCAACCCTGCATTCCAGCCACATTTCAGCTGTGTGTTGTGACCTGTTCCTGATAGCTAATGAGGGTGCATATTTTCTTCTTTGTTGCACCTAAAATGTGTTCATGTTTGAACTGCAAATGGCATGAACCGTATGCATAACAACCACGTGCATTCATGGATCTGAAAATCACTGTAAACATGCTCTTCCGGTGTGTGCCTCAGTCTTGAGTCCAATGCCAGCTGTAAAATAATAAGCCAATCTTGGAGCTGATTTGTCCGCAGCCTCAACTTAAAGGCACAGACCTTCAAACATGGGCATTGTCTGATATATAGTTGCAGTTTAAGATGACTATACAATACACCCTCCATAAAAATATGGCTACTCAGAGTCTCCACATGTAAGTAATTAGCCATCCAATCCCCTTGCTTTATTTTCCTTGTAAAGACACGCTGCAATGTTTCATAGGAAGAGCCCGTGGCAAAGTCTGGGTGCCAACCTATGAGATCAAAAAGGTTGTTGACCCAACATTCAAAACTGTCTTTTCCATATCCAAGGGCAGCCAATAAACCAAGTAACTTACATTTAGGGCCTGCATGAATGTTCATATATAGTAAGCCCTGTTTTCTCAAAAGCTCACCTCTTAGTGATATCAAGCCCAGTTCTAATCTAATGGATTGTATTGAGGCCCCAGCTTTGAATCTCAACATCCGTTTCCAGAAGCCACCTTCGATCTTATCTAGCCAAGCTAAATCTCGCATGGCAAGGGCTTCCAGTCCATAAAGCACCATAGGGCAGAAACATTGCTTATACAGCATTATTATACCCGCTACAGAATAGCAAGCTGTATCTCTTGCAAATTTCAGTATCTGCTGTGTCAGCCTTGAGGCTCTTTGTATGTTTTGGTGCCACTTATATCCAATCCTAGATAGCAGTAAGAGTCAACACATTCTAAATTTCTTAACAATGTCTTAAAGGTAGGGCGTGTGCTTTTTTTGCAGAAACGACCAGCACCTTAGTCTTTCCCCATGTTGATAGTTTGTTAAGTGTTGCATATCTACACAATCTCGAGCATGGCCTTTGCCCCAGAGTATGTGTGGTTTAAAAGTATAAGGTCGTCCGCATATAAAAGACAGAGTAGAGGGCGACCCCCTCACTCTCGGACAACATCCCACCTCTGGACTTAGCCATTCTGGTAGATCCGACATGTAAAGTTTGTACAGAGTCGGGGCCAAGGTACAACCCTGTTTCACTCCTCTCTGCAATTCTACCATGGCAGTTACCATACCTTCATCCGTAATCCTAACACCGGCCTTTGTATGTTGATGAAGTCCCTTCTGAATGTTAATCAACCAGGATGGGCATTCACCTGCATTTAGCTTCTCCCAGAGGCATGACCGATCTACACTGTCAAACGCAGCCTTGAAGTCCACAAATATTACAAACAAAGTCTGACTCCCTGAGTCCAGAGTACCTCTGATTATTGTATTGAGTGTTCTAAAGTTGTGGCTCGTACCTGAACCAGCTCGAAAGCCAGTCTGACTGAAGTATAATATCTTAGATTCTACCGCCCATGCTTGCAGTGCTTCCAACACAAAGGTAGAGAAAATCTTACACGTTACATCTAACACAGATAATAATCTATAATTTTAGACTTATGGGGGGTAATTCATGGAATCAAGCGCAGAAGTGGTGCATGCGGCTGGCGCACAGAGGGCCAACCGCGTGCGCCAAAACCCATTTTGGCGCACCGCGTATTCATGGATTTAAACATCCATAACCAGTCATGGCGCAGCATGGTGCAGCGACCCTGCAGCAGCGCCAGTTACTCCCCCAACCCTGCAACATGCGCCAAAACATCTGCACAAATCCCCTACATGGCGCAAAGGCCAGTGGACCAGCACACAGCCCCCCAACAATGAAATAATGCTAAAAACGCCACTCAGCCCTCACGTGACAACCCAAAACTCCTTGTGCACCCCTCGGAATACGCGTACCCTGCTTGCGCCAGCCCAATCGAGTGTAAAACTCCTTGTGCACCCCTACTAATATGCGTACCCTGCTCGCTCCAGCCCAATCGCATGTAAAACTCCCAGAGCCCCCCTTGGAATGCACGTACCCCGCTCACGCCAGCCCAATTGTGTGTAAACTCCTGTACCCCATCCGCACCAGCCCAATCGCATGTAAAACTCCCTGCGCACCCCTTGGAATATGCGTACCCTGCTCGTGCCAGCCCAATCGTGTGTAAAACTCCCCGTGCACCCCTCGGATATGCGTACCCCGCTCGCGCCAGCCCAATCACGTGTAAAACTCCTCACGCACCCCTACGAATACGCATACCCCGCTCACACCAGGCAAATAGCATGGAAAAAGTCGCCCCTTTGGTGTGGGCTAGCTGCAGGGCATTGGGAGGATGGATGGGCTGGCTGGGGGGCATGGTCTGGGTGGATGGGCTGCCTGTGGGTCATGTCCAGGGGTGATGGGCTGCCTGCGGAGCATGTCCATGGGTGATGGGCTGCCTGTGGGGCATGGGGAGGGTGGATGGGCTGGCTGGGGGGGCACGGTCTGGGTGGATGGGCTGCCTGCTGGGCATGTCCAGGGGTGATGGGCTGGCTGTGGGGCATGGTCAGGGTGGGTGGGGTGCCTTCAGGGCATGGGGAGGGTGGATGGGCTGGCCGGGGGGCATGGTCTGGGTGGATGGGCTGACTGCTGGGCATGTCCAGGGGTGATGGGCTGGCTGTGGGGTGTGGTCAGGGTGGATGGGCTGCCTGCAGGGCATGGGGAGGGTGGATGGGCTGGCTGGTGGGCATGGTCTGGGTGGATGGGCTGCCTGTGGGGCATGTCCAGTGGTGATGGGCTGCCTGCGGGGCATGTCAGGGGTGATGGGCTGGCTGCGGGGCATGGTCAGGGTGGATGGGCTGCCTGCAGGGCATAGGAAGGGTTGATGGGCTGGCTGGGGGGCATGGTCTGGGTGGATGGGCTGCCTGCGGGGCATGTCCAGGGGTGATGGGCTGCCTGCGGGGCGTGGGGAGGGTGGATGGGCTGGCTGGGGGGCATGGTCTGGGTGGATGGGCTGCCTGCTGGGCATGTCCAAGGGTGATGGGCTGGCTGCGGGGGCATGGTCAGGGTGGATGGGCTGCCTGCAGGGGGTGCATGTGGCTCCTCACTACACTGCTGCGCGAATCTGGGGTTACACGAGTGAGCTTTCCAGCGAATTTGTTTGGGCGAGCGGGGTACGTACATTCCGGGGTACGCAAGTGAGAATTACACGCAATTTCGCTGCCTCGAGCAGGGTACGTGTATTCCGGGGTACGCGAGTGAGAATTACACACGCTTTGGCTGCCTCGAGCAGCGTATGTGTATTCTGGGGTACGCGAGTGAGCTATACACGTGATTTTGCTGGGGCAAGCGGGGTATGTGTATTCTGGGGGGCACAAGTGAGCATTTCATGCGATTTTGCTGGGGCGAGCGGGGTACGTGGATTCCAGGGTACGCGACTGAGCTATACACGCAATTTCGCTGGGGCGAGCGGGGTACGTGTATTCCGTGGGGCGCGAGTGAGCATCTCACGCAATTTCACTGGGGCGAGCGGGGTATGTGTATTCCAGGGTACGCGAGTCAGCTATACACGCGATTTCACTGGGGCAAGCGGGGTACGTGTATTCCGGGGGGCGCGAGTGACCATTTCACGTGGTTTAGCTGGGGGGAGCGGGGTACGTGTATTCCGGGGTACACGAGTGAGCTATACACGCGATTTTGCTGGGACGAGTGAAGGCAGCCCATCAGCCCTGACCATGCCCTGCAGGCAGCCCACATGGCATCATGCACTTGTGAGCCCCAACACAAGTCCTCCCCAACAGTGATGGGCACCTGCCAGCAGGCCCCGACACATGTTCCCCTGCCCCACCCCCAATGACGGCAACCTGCCAGCAGGCCCCGACACATGTCCCCCCACCCCCAATGACAACAACCTGCCAGCAGGCCCCGACACATGTCCCCCACCCCACCCCCAATAACGGCAACCTGCCAGCAGGCCCCGAAACATGTCCCCCCACCCCACCCTCAATGACGGCAACCTGCCAGCAGGCCCCGACACATGTCCCCCCACCCCACCGCCAATGACGGCAAGCTGCCAGCAGGCCCCGACGCATGTCCCCCCCACCCAACGTGCTGTCAGAAAAGAGGCCCATGTCAGAAATGCAAACCCTAATCCCCCCCACCCCGCAGCACCCCAGTCCAAACACACAACCATATATTGTACCCACTGCCCACTATGAGTACCATGCCATGACATTCAAAAAAACACACGCATGCACCCAAAGACATGTCCAACAGAGCCACACAGTGGTGACACATGACAGAGGCAATTGACAGTGACACATGCACAAAACTAATGAGAGTAGACCACACCAATAAAGAAGATTTGTGAAATGTATTAAAAAGAAAACAAAATGACAAAATCAAAACCACACATGCAAATGAGAAAATAATGAATGCAATACGAAAAAGAAAGTAAAATCCAAGAAAACATAAAAATCCAAGACATGAAAACTGAGAGGTGGTCCATTGCCAAAGTCCATAGAAAAAAATCCAAAATCGAAAAGCATCAAAAACCATTAGTCCATGGGATGACATAAAAAAGAAAGTATGTACACGTGCAGAACTATTTACAATGAAAGTCTGAAGGGTCCATGATCCCAAAACAAAATCAAACCGACAAAAAACCCTATGTAAAACACAACTACATACAAAAAGTGGAGCAAAGTCTGTGTACTCCAAATCATAAAAAACGAAATGAAACCTAAACCTAAATAACTATATACAAAGGCGGCGGGCTAGTCCGACGGTTCACTTTTCGATGTCCGGGGCTAGGGCATCATCGAACTCCATGTCGATGTTCCAGAGGCGGGCATGTTCCCTGACCTGGAGGTCTCGCAGGGATGCAGCCATGGCATCCTCCAACTCTCTGCAAGTTGCCTCAAGACACTCGACCCGCCTCAAAGCCTGGTGCATGGGGTTCTCCGCCCTGACCAATGTGAGCCATGCCATCTCTGCCCGCCGCTGCTCTGCATCTATTTGCTGGCCCAACCGCTGCCACACGGAAGACACTCCCAATCCTGGGTCCTCCTCCCCGCCGGGATGTTGATGGCCCCGAGCCATGATGGCTCCCACGCTGAGCCTGCTGCTGCCTCCAATGCAACTGCCTCTGGCACCACAACGGCATCCAGGCTGATGGAATCCTCTGGTGCCGCTGTGCACGTGCCCTGCTTGTTGATGCCTGCACGTCCTCCATTTGATGGGGTCCGGTTGGTGGGGTGGCCACCCCTGCTGGACCTCCGACTCCCGACTGTGGCCGGGATGTGTCCTCTATCAGCCTGGCTGCTGGCTCAGGGGCAGCTCCACAGGTACCCCAGGTGATACTTGGGTGGGAAGATGGCACAGAGGACAACTGGCGCATAGGGGGTTCAGTTGAGGAGGGGGTCGCAAGAAGATCCAGCACATGGAGCAACCCAGTGCCGACGACCTGTCCTAGTAGTGCGACGCGCCCAAACAGGTATTCGAAATGACGTGCATTGTCCTCACGAGAACCCTGCACTCCATCCCGAATACCACGTTGGTGCAACGCCACACCAGCTAGGACAGGCTCAATCCGGTCACGGATTACCACGTCTGCAGGGAGAAGAAGGCCAGTTGTCGTTTGCGCATCCCCTCCCTGGAAATGGGTCTGGACGAAGCCATCCCTGCTGGTGCCGGATGATGCAGTCACAGGATTGGGGACAGGATTACACATAGGCACCTCCGCGGCGGCCTGTGCTGCCTCCTGTCCCTGCCCCTGGACTGCACCACTAGCACCAGTGGAATCCCCATTCCAGGCCCTGTCCGTGGGGCTTCCACAGCCTCCTCCTCAACTAAACCCCCCACCAACCTGGATAACTCTGTGCCATCTTCCTTACTGCTGTCGAGGAGCCCACCTCCAACCTCTGCCTCTTGAACCTTCCCTCAGCAGCTGCGGCCATGGACGTGGCACCAGACTCCTCACTCCAGAAGATATCAGTACTTGGGAGGGGAGCTGGGCCTTGCGTCTCCGGCTGGCAGTGGGATCCCTGCTGCTGTGCTCCACAGTACCGTCTCCGCCCTCTTCACCAGTCGACACTGCAGACAGGGAGAGATAGAACACAGGCATCAGGGCACTGTACAATGGTCTGATACACACATGACAGTTGCACATGAGTGGCAGTGTCAAACTTCACAGATGGCATCACAATCCCCAACACTCATATCATTCGAACCCACACACATGCACCAATAAACGGGTATCGTGCAATAGGCATCAGCATTCATACACACATATCTGCATGAACAACCAAAGGTTGGCATGACGTCACAAGCAACATGGAGAGTGCCAATCACATGCACACACGCTACCAGACAGACATGCATCTGTACATCTCCACCACCTGTCACAGTGCAATCATCGGCAACTAAGTCACATCTGCCAATCAGGTACCCACATGTCCGGGTCACTTGCATCCATGGCGTATCACAGTCGCACACATGTCAAACACACACACCACATGTACGCCGTGCACATACATGAAGGTGGAACCAGCATCCATGTGTCACCTCCACATGCAGTTGTGCGTCATGCTTTGGAACACATACACCATTGATGTGCATCACACATGACTGGACTCGCATCACGATCATGTCCCTGCACATACACATCCATACATGGGCCATGTCAGACACATGTCCAAGCTGCACACTCTTGGCACACCTCAACATGCACTTTGTCCAATGAGTATGCATGGACACTTACCGCTCGACTCCAGACGGGTCTGCCTCTCGAGGACCTGGCGGTGAAGCGCTGGGCGAATGCATTCCAGGACCCTCATCTGGTTGGTGGTAAAGTGGACCTGGCACCCCACTGCATCCGCTGCGTCCAAGAGAATCCGGGCCTTCCTGAGGGTGCTGGACCTGAAGTCCTCCCATCGCTTATGGACGTCTTGCAGGTCGCGGGTTGCCACCCCCTCCGCGTTGATGGCACCCACGATGTCCAACCAGATCCTCTTCCGTCCATCCTTGTCGGCTCATGGTCGTCCGAAGAGTGCATCATAATGCACCAGGACTTGCTCCACCAGGATTCCAACTTCTCCTGCAGTGAAGCTGGCAGCCCTCTGCCTCTTTGCTGGGGGGTCGCCACTGGTCCCAGATGGAGTTTGGCCCGACATGGCAACCCCCGAGGCAGGTGTGGGTAGGCAACTGGGTCTTGGTGCTGGGCTGTGGAGCGATGGAACAGCAGTCGGGAGTCTTGTGTTCCAGCAGGGGTGGTCGCAGCAACTGGACCCCTGCAGATGGCTGATGTGCAGGCACCAAATAGCAGGGCATGTGGCCAGCAGGCAGGCAGGCAGCAGCAGATGGCTCGTGGGAGGTGGCTCAGGGATGTAGGGGGCAGGAAAATGGCCTTCTGGGCAGGAGCGTGGTCTTCCGTGTGTTGTTGCGTGGCCAGCTTGATGCAGAGTCAATCCGCATGTGAAAAAACAGCACATCCACGTTTGAATGTGTGTAATTCGAGGAAAGGCCCTAATCACGTAAGTGACGTGACGCGCACAGGCGTTTCCCTCGGCGCGGGTTAAACGTGTGCGCGGCCCAGCAGTTCACTGTAGATGCTTTTCGTGGAGACCGACGCGTGTGTTGCTACTTCTTGTTGTTTCACACGCCATCACTTCACAGCGGATCGAGGACATACCTCTTCTTTTGGCGGGGGTCTTGCCTACACATGTTTTTCTTTCCCACGCTAGTCAGGCGGTGAGTCGCGCACGCTATTTTTCCCACTGCTGGTCCCCCTGTGTATCGCTTACCCGTTTTCGAGGTCATAGTAGCCTGTGTGTCCCATGCGTATGCATTTTTTGTGTCCCTGGGTGCCACAGTGTACTGCGGGAGGTTAATTCCACAAACGTGGTCTACCGGGGGTTGCGTGCACAGTTTTAATGCAGATTTGGGGTGCCTGAACGTTGCGTGACCCGTCATTTTCTCACCGGGGTCACATACAGCCTTGCAGGTGCACAGGGGTGCTGTTTACATCTAGTACCCCACCCCTTTCACCCCAATTGCCCAGGACAATTGTCGTGTACACCTCCCATTGGCACTAGTACATCTGTGCCATGGTTGTGAAGGCACGAAAGGTAAGGGGCGCCTCAGTTGGGCATCCTCCACATGGTAGGCATGGTCGGGGACGTGGCCAGGATGACCAAGGAGTAGAGGGAGTCCAGGGTGCCCAAGGTGGCTGCAGAGGGGGAAGAGGCAGGATTGCACCACTTCGGCAGGATGTTCTGCCACATGTTGGTGCAGTCATGCCACCATGCCCTGTGGCTCCGGGAGATGCAGCTCTTGCATCTGACACTGGCACCCAATTGACCCGGCAGTCAGTTTCATCTACTATCACGGGCACAACGGTAGTGGTAGCTGCAAGGTGCAGCTGTGGCGACCACCACCCAGGCTCAGTGCGCACAGGGCTGCTCTGACCAAGGCACATGTCCCTGGGGCAGTGTTGTCATCTGCTGCCCTGAGCAGCCAGGTGTTGGCAACTGCACGGGCAGGTGCAGCCAACACCACCCCGGCTGTGAGTCTGCCAGCCAGCCAGGACAGTCTCGGTCACAGACCTTGGCACATCGGCTGTTGCTGCGCTGGGTCCAGTCAAGAGCACCCAGCAGCCACTGACGCAAGTCAGGGCTTCTGTCCTAGTTCCACCTGCCACTCTCTTGGTCCAGTCCACCAGCGCCAATGCCCCTACTGATCAGGACGGGATTTGCCAGTCAGGGTCCGGACCACTGCCCAAGAGTAGGAAGGTTGCTCCTGCACAAGAGACTGGGTCCCCAGACACGGCTCCGGCATCAGGCACGTCGAGGAAGAAACCTTTCGGCAAGCAGGAACTGGACTTCCTTGTGGGCTACGTGTCGGAACACAAACGTGATATGCTAGTGGGCCCAAATTGTCACACTATGCCTACCCAGCGTAGGGACCACTGGAAGCATGTTTTGCAGATGGTGTTAATGCATTTGGACAAGAAGTGCGCACAGCTCAGGACTGCAAAAAGCGTTGGGGTGACCTCCGACGCTGTGCTAAGCTAAAGCGTGCCTCCAATTATGCCATGACTCGGGTGACTGGCAGTGGGCCAGCACCTGAGGAGGAAGTACTCACTCCGCACGAGGTGATCGCTGCGAAGTTCATCCCGGCACAATTGGTCGAAGGAGTGGGAGAGATGCTGGATTATGATGCCTCGTCCGGTGAGTTTTGTTGCATGTTTGTCCCGCCCATGAGTGGTTTGCTTGTGTGATGTGTTGTGCTTGACTGCCACTACATGTGTACATGGTTCTCATGTGCGAGTCATGCAATGCTTCACTAATGCGTGCCTGTTGTGATGCATGCTGGACATGTCAAGCAGACGGGACTGTCCTCATCACCACACATGCACCCTACTCACATGCTAGTCACCCGGCTGCCCCCCCCCCCGGTCCATGTTCCAGCTCACTGACCCTTCTGCATATAGCCTGGGGTGTCTTTCCACTCAGCGCTCGGACTGTCATCGCAAGACTGACGTGCATGTGTGTTCAGCCTGCATGCAGGTACTTCACGCGGGCATGCTTCCTTGCCTCTGCGCCCCCCTGCCCCTCAATTTCACCATGGCACTGGTGGGTCACATGTTGGACTACTGCAATGGCCTGTTCCACACTCCTGTGTACATGCACACTTCCCCCTGCCAGACACATACTGTGGGGTGCATCCTTTGTCCTTGATGCAGGGTGTCTCACTCTGACTGTGCAGATGGCAGATGCTTCCCGGGGACATGAGTGCCCATTCATGCTCCATGTGCATTCTATGCATGCCCCTATGTGTCCTTGGCAGGATGATCATTGTAGTACGTGTCAAGGATTACATACGTTTCATGGCATTTGGTCATCCATTCCATGCTCACTCTGGCTCAGTCCTACATCACGCACATGTTTAGGGTGTCATTGTCTGTGTGGGGCACAGGCCTCCCCCTGTTGCAGGCCCCCTGACTCTGTTCAACTGGTGTATTGCCTTCTGCATGAATGGGTGTACTACTGAGGGTTCCTCATGTGTCCTACTTACTGTCCCATTCTCATCTGCTGGGGTGTCAGTTGACTGAGATGATGCAATTGACGCTAGTCAACACTGTCTGCCAATACACAGTTCTCTGGTCAACCTTTCATTGTCATGCAATGCCTCCCTGCATTTTCACTAGGGGGCGGGGGGTTTGCCTGTAGCCATGCAACCCATTGCATGCACATTGCACATGATGGCTGAACTTGCCCTTACACTGCCTTCATGTTTATTGATTGACATCATAACGTACTTGTTGATGTAGATAGTTGGTAACGTACACATGTTCTGCACTGCACCCACCCACTTCTGAGCCATGTTACACCGTTCTACATGCCTACTCACTGCTGCAATGTCAAAGTGACCTGGCATGTATGTTCAGATTGTCATCCCTTCACTGTTATGAAACGCAAGGGCACAGGTGCATCCTGTGACGCATGTACTCTGTATTGGAACACCCTAGCGGGTGTTTAGCAAAGTTGATTGGTCAATCTGCGGCCTATACTAAGTGGTATAGGCTGCAGATTGATTATTGCCTGCCAATCGGGTTGTAATGACTGTGGAGCTGCCTGCACGTGTGTATGTGTACACTTTCATGTACATCAAAGCAAGTAGCGTTGTAGCTGCTTGCTTTGCTGTATAGGATGCTGTTCATATTCACCATACGGGTGTATGTGAGCACAGGTGTATTTGAACACTTTCACATATACATATGCAAGCAGCTTCAACGTTGTGTAGTGCAACATAGCAGCTACTTACTTATGTGTGTGTGTGAAAGTGTTTATTTACACGTGTGTTCTCTGCAGCTTTTTTGTTGAATGACTAATATGTTGTTATTTAGGGTAAATGCTGCTGAGATTTCAGCATTGTGTCTGTTATGTTCAACTGTCACAATCCTGAGGGTGCACTGTTGTGCACTACGTGTACGCCCAGGCCCACTTAGCAAATCTGTTGGAGCCTGGCGTGATGATTTGACACACTGAATAATATTTTTTCGCACATTCAATGCACAAAGTGCTGAATCAGGTTCTGAGGGGTGTTCTGAAGGCTTCATGGACCGGCAGCTCGGACCGTACTGTGCGTTATGGTCCCTCATGCCTCGTTGCAGGCCCTCGCTTTGCTCGGGACATTCACTATGTCTACATGGCCCATGACGCTCGTTACGGGCCGAGCTGCAGATGGATGAAGCTATATTGGTGATGATGATTTAGTGATGTATGTGTACATGCATATTACATGTGTCATGGTGTGTTTTGATTCACTTGCAGCTCTGGCCATTTGGCTGTTCAGACATGCTTATGGTACATGCCATCTCTTTGTTGCCATCTGTCATTTCTGCCTGTGATATGTGCCTGACAGAGGTGGTGTGTAATGGAGGTGATATACTACATTCAGTACATGTGTAGGCTTCGCAAATTAACACGCATCCATTTCTGCTTTCAGGATGCCATTGCATATGAATGCCACTGGATGCATGCCGGAATTTCAGTTGTGTGTGACATGTCTGCCTCATGTCGATGTGATGTTTATGTGTTTGTGGGTCATGTGCTTCTGACATGTGTACTCATTTTTTATTTCATGTTACAGGTGATGATGCAATGGAGCCAGAGGATGGTGATGTCATTCCAGACATGGGGTTACTACTACATCAGCAGCCCGGCACAAGTGGGGGTCGTGGGGTGGTAGACCACGAGAACCAACTTGTCCTGTAAGCGATATTCAATCAACACTACAGCCAAGTCAATGCCTAGTCTGGGATGCTGAGGAAAACCCTTATTAATGTATTTTTATGTCTAGTTCAGTACTCTGGATGACCACCCTTGTATAACACCCCCCTCTTAGAATCCCCCTGACCCCACTGAGCCAAGAAGTAGGTTTGTTTTGCAAATTAAAAGGTTTATTTGAGAATTTAAACAATATATATATATATCACACTTTATAATAAATTAATATCTGATAGTACACTTAGACATATGATGTGGATCAACAATGGGTAATCTGGCACTAGCACACTTCTTTACAATCCATGAGGAGTTAGTATAGGATGGATAAAGTAGCAAAAATACTTTTATGATTTCAAGGGAAAAGCAATGAGGAATAAAATGCAGTACAGAAATACTTGATATGATTTTAGCAAAAGATAAGATAATCACTTTTTCCTTGGCAATTCACCCCCCTCCCCTATTAAATGTAAGAAATGGAAGGAGATGGAAAGAGGAGCACACAGTTCTCAGGAATGCAATCAAATACAATACGAATTTCAGTTCCCCCCCCCCAGCAAGCTTAGAGGAACCAGGTAGGAGTTTGAAACACAGGCCCAAAATGCTTTTTAAATGTGATGGCAATGGATGGGAAAATGTGCCAACTGATTTTAATTCCCTCTAGAGATTCAGGGTGAGTGGGAGATGCGTGTTGGTATTAGTTCAGGCTCACTTTAGCAATGCTCTATGAGTTATTACCAAGTTGCAAACAGATTTTAACAAAAGAAAGAATGGAGCTGCTATTTTGACAAGTGGAGAAATTGAGCCAAAATCGCAAATCGCGGTAAATTTCGCGAGTGCGTAAATCGTGATTGCGGAAAAAGTATAAGGATAGGAAGTCGGTTCTAGGCTTGTTGGAAAGCTTAGATTCTAAGCTTTCAGAGGAAAGTTAAATATCGTTCCTAGCCCAAACGGTTCCAGAGATAAGGACGATTAAATAAAGGTAGTTTTTTGGATTTAAAGTAAACTCAAAATGACAGGTGACAGCTGTGCAGCTTTAAAATTGACAGATGACACGATTTCTAGGAGGCACTTCTACTTAGGTTAAAATAGTTTGGATTAGATTATTTTAACTACGAGATTGGTTCTGCACAGTTCTGCTAGGTACTCACAATATAAATTTGAACTAGGCCTCTTCACGGATCTGGTCAACACGTCCGGCTGCGGTTCTGTCTGCTCGGCGGGTCAATCAGGCACCGGTTCTGCTCACAGTGATCTGGGTCAGCTCTGCTCAGCGGGTCTAGCCTCTCTGGATTCAGCAGCCTCTGGTTCTGGATACTGCTCTGCTTTCCAGTCCGGATCAAGTGGATTCTGGATGTAACACTGCTTTCTGGGTACTGGCAAGAGTTCTTGGCAAAAGAATTCAGACAGCTCGCCCGGCTGTGGAATAGTTTGCAAATGATTTTGAGGCCTGCTTGGCAAATACTTTTGCTTGCAGCGGGCCTTCTTGGTTCAAAGTTCTGTAGTCTTTGTTTAGTTTGGAAGTCTAAGTGTTGGATCTCTGGATGTGAAGTCGTCGGTCAGCATGCTCCGCAGCAAATGGAATTGAATGTCTCTACCTGTCCCAGCAGTCTCTTTTTATGTGTTTTGAAAATGGGTGTGTGCCTGGGCCTAGCTAAGCCTGCCCCTCTCTACTTGTCATTGGCCCAATTCTCCCCTCTCCCATGATTGGGGGAAGGAAATGGATTGTCATCATGATGAGGTCTGTTTATGGGTCAGAGGATCCTCCCCTGGTCAGTTTGCCCACAAATCTATATTTGATTCAAATACATCTTTCCCAGATATACAATTTGTTGAAATTACATGTGCACATTATATATTCCTTATGGTCCATGCTTGTCCGCCTCTGATCTTCTTGGGGGCTTGCATTCAAAAATGACAATATTTGCGCTTTTTAACTGGTTTTGCAATATCGGACATTTACCCAAAATTACACACATGTGCGCAAGGAGTATGGACATTAATTGATGAAGTGTCAGATTTTTAACATGCAGACATTTGGAGTGAAACCCTATTTTCCGCTAGCAACCCCCCAGAATACAACACAGGGTCCTAACGCCTCTCAAAATGTTCACAGAAAAATCACAAAAATAATGATGTTACTTATATAATTCTGACAAGTTTGCACTATGAGTTATCTATCTTTTTAAAATTATGCTCTGGTCAAAAAGGGGTGTGGCTTCCCACATCACATGGTGGAATAACTGGTTTATTCACTTCCCTCAAGCCAGCTTGTTCACAGAGGCACAGCTGCCCCCCAGTTTCTCCCAAGAGGAAGCTATTTTACGACGCCCCCAATATAACATTTGCCTGAGTCCAGGACAGGCCTTTGTTCAACTCCCTGTAGTCCCCAGCTGCTCCACCCCTAATCTAATCAGAGAGGTGTTAACTCCTTTTGGCCAGGGGCAGAGTGGCTGAGCATCCAGTTTCAACTCCAGTCGGGGGTAGTTGTCAGGCAGAATTCAGTTTCATTAAGCCAGGTTTCAGCTAAATGTCACTTTTTGTTCCCAGTTTTCTACATTCAAATCAAACTGACAATTTTTACCTATACATTAAATAATTACTCTCTTCAAGTCATTTCAGTATATAGTTTTACATTGTATCCACCTCTTAGCAAGTCTTTCCTTGGTCTGGTTTTGTTTCATTTGTTCAGTTTTACACAAAAGTCTGGTGGTTTTAAAACGCCGGCTTTCTGATAGTGGTGAGTACGGGTAATGCAACCATTTTTGGGATTAAGAAAATGAATTCCCCACAGTTCTGGGTTGCTTTTGGCAATCAGCATTGCCATTCCCAATCGTTTCAGGCTACTGTGTGTGTAGCCCAATGGTGGTTTTAGGCAGTGCCCTCCTGTACTCACAACATAGGCAAAAATGGGTGGCAGCCTATTCTTCATGTTTTCCCTGTGCACTCTCTGGGGAGTTCTGGCCATCATGATGTTTTCCATGCCAGTACTGCACAGTTTTATTGTAGGGCTTGGATGCATGGGTAAAAACATCCAACAGTGCTCTAGACCATCGTGTCAAGGGCTGGCAATCAGTCAAGCTCTGATGATTACTCTGAGCACAATGTTGAGTTGGATGTGTGTCATGTCCATTCGTCGCCGGTGGGTGATCCTGATGTGGACGATCTTATGTCTGTGACACCTGCACTGAGGGGCCAGACAGTGTTGGAACCTCTGCCTGTAGTGGTTCTGGACGCACGGTCACACTCCACACTAGTTGCTGATGTGCCTGGGGCATCGTGTCAACTGAGGGATGTAGTCCTGCAGCCGCGGGCGGTGCCAATTCAGCGAAGACCACGGCTCTTTGGGTCCCGCGCGTGTCATGTCAGGCAACGCGGTGACCGTGCACCACCGGGGTATACTGAGTGGGAACAATCCATTTATGCCAGTTCAGAGCAACAGGGGGCAGCTATTGATAAGATCACTCAGAGCATGGAACGTGTAGCCCAATCCGTACTCCCCCTGCTAGGCAGGTGGAGCTCCAGCAGCAGGCAGCGCAGTCCACGGGCCGCTCACTCAGGCTGGGCATGGCGGCCTCAGACAGGGCACGCCGGGCTGAAATGGTGTCTCTGCGTCAAGCACTTGCTGCTCATGCAGAGGCACACATTGAGGCCCTGAGGGATGACCATAAATCCCTCAGATCTACTCTGGGTGTGCTCAACATTTCCCAGAGGCAGCGGTCAGAGGAGAGGTTGGAGCAGCTTGAGAACACCATCTCGGCTGAGCTACGTGCATGCCGGGAGGTGCTCCAGATGTCATGTGAGACCATGCAGGCAGAACTCTGTGTTACACATGCTACCTTGCAAGAGGAAGTACACGTATCACGTGAGGTGCTGCAGGCTGACCTGCGTGCCATCACCACACAGGACCGGGCTTACCAGACCAGCAGGCTTGCTGCCGTCGAGGGGCAAGCTGCGCATAGGCATGGTCAGGGAACTGTGCCACGTCCACCTTCTGATTTCCATCCAGAGGATGAGCAGCACAATGACTTATCTCCCACACAGGTTGGGCCGTGCAGGCGTTGAGCCCATGGAGTTTTTTTTTATCTCAACATCATTGCATGTAGGTATTGAGGTGCACCCTGTACCTCCCCCCTACTGGGAGCCCCCCCCCCCCGGGTTATATGTGGCTATTTCTTTTAAATAATATTGTTTGCCTATTGTGCATTCATGTGACGGTGTGGTGCTTTGTGGCTTTTTGAAAGCATCCACTGTCTGTTCCAGCTAGACCCATACAAGCTTGTTTGTGTTTGTGGCTTGGGGTCCAGACACATATGCCACCCCTGCTTCCCCTTTCCATGGGCTTGCAAGGATGGTTTGGTGTGACAGCAATTTACACAAGGGCATTGGACTTTCGTCATATCTGTGGCCAGTCTGCTGTTCTACTACTTGTGTTTACACACCTAGTGGGGATTATGGATGTTTCCTCCATGGCATGTCTGCAATCAATTTTGGTGAGTACATTTTTGAACTGTGCATTTATTGAAGTTGATTGTGATGTTGTTTCATTTCTTGACTGTATATGTGCTTGATGCACTTCATGCTGTAGACGGTAGCCCGCACCCTTTAGCTGTCAAAGTCACACTGATGGTGGAAGGGGGCCGGGTGGTGACAATGTCAAGTTGGTACGTGTTAGGTTCAGCCCCTGGGAATTGTGGCAAAGGTGGAAGCATTAGGAATGTGACCCAAGAACAACAACTCACGGTCCAGTCCTCACCTTAGATGTACATCTAGACTACTTCTCTGTTCTGTTCCGTTTGGACGGCACGTTGTATCTGTCTTCCCTCTTGGACTTTGGTGCTGCGTGACGGCGCAGTTTTCCCTACTGGACTACAACTCTTTTATTCATTTTTCACACTCTGGTGCCTTTGGTCCCTGTTTTTCTTCCTGCTACTGTCCTTGTTGCAGATCTGTCCACCCGTCTCTCGGGCAGTTGTTTCCACGTACTCGTACGCTGCCTCGGTTTGCCTCGGTACACTTCTGTACCACATCATCTCTCTCTCTCGCTCCTCCTATCTTTCATCTATTCCATCCATTCCTTTATGTTCACTTTGGCCTTTTACCAAAGCTATTCAACTTTTCTGGTTTCCGGAAATCTCGCATACGCTGTGCCTTTCCAGACTTGTGCTGTCTCTGCCTTTCTCCGTTCATGCTATCAAGGATTGATTGGGTTTCAGCTCAACCAGTTGTGCCAGCCTCCTTGGTTATTTTCTACTCAAGTTTCAGCTCTACCCATCAGTTGTGGCATCCTCATTTATTATTGTGTACTCAAATTCCTACCCATCCTGTTGAACCATTGTACAACTGTGCAACCATGGGAGTTATTCTATCATTTAGCTTGGACAAGAACTTGGCCATATTCTACAACTTCAAGTCATCTACTGGAGACTCTTCCATGGTTTTTTGGTGCCTAGAGGCTTTTTACCTGGTTTGGGGGTTTGGCTCCTTGGAGTTCTCTGCGATTTGGTATTTTTACCGGTCAATGTGGCCTCTGAGGGGGCTAGACCCTATTTCACGAAAGGAAGAACAAGGAAACCAAGGGGAAGGGGGATCCTGAAGCCAGGTAGACTAGAAGGGCGAAGCCAATGGACCCCAGAGATAGTTCTTCTGAAGCTCAAGGTGATGAGGAAATGAGGGAGGTGCTTTTGTTGTCAGACAGTACGCTTGGGCTACAGTGATTGGTCACTGTCTGACATTGTCAATGTGGGGTACTATGTGCATGATGTGTTCTGCTGGTCAATGGCTGTTCCTGTGTTGGGTTTACGTTTCAGGTGTCAGGGGATTGGTGTGGTTTGACACACTGGGGTGTCCAGATGGGCAATGTTCACATGTGATGTGTACAGGACACTGAGTGTCACTTCATTTCACATGCATGTATTGAGTGCATGTCCCTATTGACACACACACTAACACAATGCACCACCACACATACAACCACCCATCCATGCCCACACGTGCACACAGATTGCCTTCTCTGCCATGCTGTGTCCCTACAGCGCATGATCACTTACCATTTTGGGATCGTGCACATGCGTCACTGGGTGATTTTTGGTGCTTGTCCTTTTTTATATGATGCTCAATGTGTATCCCCAACACAATGGCCGCTCACTGTGCTGTGTGCTGAGTGGTGTGTTGCAGGGGACACACAGCACAAGGTTTTGGGATTTGGCGATTTGGATTGGGCAATGTGCATGCCAACAGGCATTCTGTCTTTTGTTGATGGTACCGCTGGTGGCATGCATTTGTGTATGACTTTGTATGTGTGGAAGGTTGTTGGTCAGTCATTTCATCTGATTCCATGTCAGGTGTGATTGTCTCAGGCCTGTTTCCATTTATTACGTGGCACTTCGTAACTAATTTGTCATGTGTTGTTCATTTGGTTTGCTCTTTTGCTATTGCATGTCATGTCATGTCATGTCATGGTGTGGCCGACGAGGGTTATGGGGGTTGGGAGGGTTTGGGTGACATACCAGTGAATTTCATGGCCTGTTTTGCATGGGGGTGGTGTGATATGCACCTTGCATGTGTTCCTTTTGGTCACACTGGATTGGTTATGTTTAAGTAGCTAAGGATGCACACAATGTAGCACTTCCATGGAAACATTCTCAGGGTGGCAAGGTTGTGACAGTTGACTGTCTCTTTGTCATCATCGATTGTCACCTGGTATGTGCCAGGCCTGTGTGCACTCCGCAGGGGTGGGAGTTTAGGTGAAAAATGTGGCCACAAGCTGGGTTCGGGCTGCCTCGCCACGTGCCCTTTCCCCTCTCATGAGCAGTGCCTGTGCCTGTGGTTTGGGGTGTGGGGGCACAACAATGTCCACTGGTACGCACCACCGTGTTTCAACATTGTGCAGGACACATGCTGCCACAATGATCCGGCACACTACTGGGGGGGCATATAGTAGCTGCCCGCGAGAGCGGTCAAGGGAGCGGAAGCGTGACTTGAGCACTCCAAATGTGCGCTCCACTATGCCCCTGGTTGCAATATGGGCTGTGATGTATCTTACCTGGGGTGGTGTGGTGGGGCTCCGTATTGGTGTCATCAGGTGGGTGCTCAGAGGGTAGGCACTGTCCCCTGGGGAGGTGAAGATGGTTGTCATTAGTTGGGTTTGTGTATTTGTCTGTGTGGGACATGCATGCATGTGCACAGACATTTGTACTCACCAATGAGCCATGTGTTGCCATGCTTCCCAGCTACCAGGTCCCGGCTCTGGGCAGACATTCTGTATATGAAACTGTTATGGGTAGACCCAGGATAGTTTGCATAGACAGAGGTGATGATTCCATGGGCATCGCGTACAACCTGTACGTTGATGGAATGCCAGTGCTTGCGGTTGCGGTAGATGTTCTCAGTGGCCCTAGGTGGACGTAGGGCCACATGGTTGCAATCTATGGCACTGAGCACTTTGGGGAAGTGTGCCACCCTGTAAAAGTCCTGGACCACGGCTTGCCTTTCTGCGGGTGTTCTGGGCATGTATATGTGCCTGCGGACTGAGGGGTGCACAGTCATGATTGCCAACACCTGGTGTAGGCAGCGTGACTGCGTGGGCTGTGAGACATCCCAACTATGGCAGTTGTCCGCTGAAATGACCCAGTGGCTAAAAAATGCAGGACATTGAGCACCTTTCCAAGGGGCTCAGTGCTGGAGCACAAGGTGGGTGATGTGAGCTCATCCTCCCACTCAGTGACCACGTCTAGGATGATATGAGGTGGAAACCTACACCTGCCATAGACCTCGTCATCAGGCATCCCAAAAAGGCTGGTCCTGGGCAAAACAATATGGGGCCTGGCCATTCTCCTCATCCTGCGGTGTCCCACAATCACTGCTGCGAGAAATGGGACATTCATTGTAGCTGTATATACGTGTTTGTTGTTTGCGCTTACTTTTATACTGCGCTGGGACGCTTCCACCTGCGTTTGTGTGGCGGACGTGTTTACGCCTGTGCGTGCCTTTTGGAGTGCATGGGTTTCCCCTATTCGATTCCATGAATAAGTGTTGTTCGCGCGTGTGTGGGCGTTCCATGTATTTCCCAGCAGTACTTCCCCAGTTACGCCCTCATTGTCATGCGTTGTTCCCCATTCCGTGTGTTCCGCCCCCTTTTTAGTGTGTGCGCTACACGCTGTGCGTTTTCGCTGTGCTCATCGCGCACGGCGTTTTGTATGTCGCAGTGACGTGTGCGCCCGTGTGCGCCATGCGCGGTTTAGGCGCAGCTCCCTGGAAAAACACACGCACAGACTTCCATGAATCGCTTGCGTGCAATTCGCACGAGTGCGCTGGATTTTTCTCGCTTGCGCCACCGATATCGGCGCACAATTATTCCATGAATGGGCCTGATGGTCTCAATCCTTAGTGTGAGTCTCACACCTTGAAGCAGGATATTCCTCACTGGGTGTGAATTTCACTCTTGGAGCACAGTGTCACTCAGTGGCTCACACCGTCCATGGGACGTAGTCTCATTAAGTGAAGCTGAATTTTACCAGGCTCACTCACTGCGATGTGCTCTTTTTGCAGCAACGTCTCAGCCATATAATTCTCACACTTTGTAGGACCGCCTCACTCATGATGTGCGAGCCTCGCGTTTTGGAGTTACCACACTTAATAGGCGTTGCTCTCGGACCTTCGAGTACACTCTCTCTCTCTGTCTAATCGAAACGCAGAATAACTGTCCGTTAAAACAGTACAATTTCTCTCACGTTGTCTGTTGGACATCGCGCTCTCTGTCTGTAGGGCCCAACCCATCCCCCCACTGTTGTGTGTGGGGGATGGGGTATTTGGGGAGGTGCAAAGGTTCCCCTTTGTGCCAGGGATGGGAGCTGTGAAATTGCCCCCTTTGCAGCCTGGCCTCGGGGCTGGGCCTCAGGGATGGAGTTCTTTCAGTGCTAAGTAGCCATTGTCTCAGAGCCTGGCCACTCCCCGGGGCTCTGCATACTAAACCTAGGCTTCTTTCAGGCACACAAAGGCCTCCCTCCTTCGGCTCTGAGCCCCCAGCACACACACATCCACATTTCAAAGTGAAATCTCTACACAGAATCTCTCCACAAACAGGGGCTTCATCCCCGAAAATCCCCGGGGCTTGAGGACTCACACACAAGCGCATCTGGGTTATTTTTCAAATAACGGCAAATGGCGCCTTTACAGAGAGCATGCATTTTCAGTAAAAAGCGATAGATTTCAAAAGTGAGAGGGAAGGTCATGGATTCTTCCAGTAACACGCGTTCCCATGGTAAACACGTCGCTGCAGCGGCGAAGTCGTAGCTCTGCTGCGGCTTTCCCCATACACTACATTTTGCTACGCAGCAGTAATAAAATTTAGGGCAGGGTAGGATTAATGGTCAACTTTCCCTACACTCTCTCAAGGCGGGAATGTTTTCATGAAGTAGTGCGTGGCGTCGTAGCAGAATTTTCTGTGATTTTTTAAACAAAAGAACTAAATGGAAAATCTTAAAATGGCGCGTTTATTAAAGAATCCACCACATGCACTCGCATCACCGTGTCGAATTCATAAGGGTATGTGGACATTTCCCCAATGAAATGCTAAAAATATGAGAACATGAATGAAGAAGGACCGGGTGTTGGTCATGGTGAAATAACTGAAATTCGTCTTTTTTTCCTGGAGGATCTCGTGCTGTGTTGGGGAGGAGATGCCTTCCAGTCGTTGGGGACTCGAGCGAGGTCCAGGAGACTTGGCATCTGTGTACACAGGCGTTATTCCCCGGCAACAGCACAGACCGGCATGCAGCCATCGTGTTATTTTAGCTCTGCTCAAACAGTGGCCGCGTTGTGGGACTCAGAGCCACTGCAGAATTAACGACCGTCATAAAAACTTTGCCAGAAGCAATGAATCCTTTTAAAATGCTATTCTAAGAGAAATTAAACCCATCGAAAATAGTGTGCCATGAGAGCAGCATGCAAAATAATACCGAGTGAGGCGAAATGAAATACTGAGTCAGGAGAAACGATACTGGACATAAATACTATGGAGGGAGTAATGAAACCCAAAATAACCAAGAGCTGGGAGTCATCCCTTGATTCCCCCAATAACTATGGATTGAGTGCAAGTACATTCGGTAACAATTATTGCAGCACTTAGAAGCAGGAGGATTCAGGTATAAAGCGCTATATAAAACCTGATGTAATTATACAGCACTGTCGTAATGGCACCCATCATTACTACAACCGGTAAAATGGCTCACGCTCGTTGCTGTGAGCTGCGTTTGATCTGCAGGTCAGAGGTTCAAATCCAACTTCCAAGGTCGATAAACGAGTACCAATTTCCTTTGGGTAATAGTACTGTATATGTCCAATGTAAAGTGCTTTAGATGAAAGTGCTATATCAAAAACAAATTATTATTAACATAGCTATAGGATGAGAAATTGCATTTAACACGGAGACAGTGTGAAGAACTTGAGGGTAGCTCTGTGGCAACGCACGGGTCTTGGAAGCAAACCCAGCTGAGCAAACCCAGGTTCGAATCCCGGACCACGCTTGGGGGAAAAACAAAACAAAAAGGAAACAAGCACATTATAAAGAACCTGCCCTTCCACAATAAAACTAGGTTATGTGCTGTAAAAAATAAAAAAGTTAAACATGACTGGATTAATGGTATAGCATACAAGAGTACTCATCACAAATACTACACCAGGATTAGATGACACCTACTGTTAATGAAGCATCAAATGGAATTATGCAAACCATGAATACTGTGCCAAAGAGAGAAATGACTCCCACACTGGTGGCAGAACCCTGATTCTCTTACATCTGCTTTTATCTGCCTAGACCACCTGGCACGTCTGTCCCATTTCCGGACATGGAGTCTCACCTACACACCCTGAACCTTCTCGCCAACAGATATCAAGTGCTTTACATGGAGGCATTTACACCACAATTCCTTTCCCTGACCCTGCCCTCTTTTCTTTGCCAGGTATCATTGTACCCATGGCCTCCCTTGTCCTATGCATTGAGGTGATGCCCAGATCCCCCATCTTCGGTCAAAGCATAGAGTGGCCTGTGGATGAGTCCTAATTGGCACAAGTCAGATGGCAGCAAGACAGCCGCCATGGGTATCGACCGCAGCAGAGATTGTTGGACTTTTGGCTGGATAGCATTCCATCACCTCGCCCACAGGCAAAAAACATGGGGTATTTGACCGTCTCTAAGTTGACTTTGGATGCACATTTATTGTGAAATCTTGCTGCTTTCAATCAGCAGTGTTGAAGTTAATATTCCATTATTTGCTGTATAAAAAGTGAAACAGACTCCCCAAGGTACTGACTACGCACAGTATTAGTCCACTGAGGGTCATGGGACCCGAAGCTGACCATGGGCAATAGCTCCAATCCCAACCAATCCTCTCTCATTGTCTGCCAAGACTTCCCCAACCCTTTCTCAACATGCCCCTGTTCACTGACTCCTCACTGAGCAACCGGGGACTTGAACGACCAAGCACCACACCCCAGGCCCGTTCCATGCTCGTCCGGCTCCCTTTACCGGCATTAGAAGAGCAAGAGTGACCGAGAGGACGCCAGCTGCACATTTGGAGGTCATTTCCCCCTTTTCTCTTTGACCCATACCTGTTCCATGGCCTTTCACTCATAACCCTCTCTCAAAATGGCCGTGTTCACAGACTCCAAATTTGCCCACCCGGGGTCAAGAGACCTGCATGGCCACCAGTCTTCTACCTCCACCCAAGCTTCTCCAACTCACTTTGGCGACATAAGAACAGCAGAAGACACCAGCTGGTAATTTGGGGATTCTTACCCACCTCTATATTTGTAATTTGACCCGTGTGTGTGCCTTTCACTCCCCCATCCCTCTCCTAGCATCCGCCTGACCAGGTACCACACCAAAGGCCTCATACAAGCCGCCCAACTCACTTTGCCAGCATCAGAGGAATGGGAGAGATCACAAGGTCCCCAAAAGGTAATTTTATGGATCTGTTCGTGTCTTTCCCTTTGTCCCCCTACCCACTCCCCTGCTTCTTGCTCTTTCAGCCCAAAAGCCCTCCCCCAGCACCTTCTCTTCTTCGGCCCACAGTGGGTCACCTGACTCGGGCTGACCCGGCTCCAGCCAAGCTTCTCCCACTCAGTTTGGTTGCATCAAAAGGTCGGGGGGAGCACAAGGACGCTAGCCAGTAACATAGCAATCCTTTCTCACCTTTCCCTTTGTCTCACAGCCTTTCCCCTAAACCTTCTTCCGCCATACCACTGTTCATGGGCTCTGCATTGTCCACCCATAATCACAAGAACATGGCCTCCCCTTAATACCAATTCCCCCAGGGCAGCCTTGACCAGGCAGCCAGTGTAGGAAAAAGACTAATAGTGATGTCTGTGTTTGCCTGTTCATCATGTTGCATCCTCCTTGTGTCAACCCCCTTTACCCGGGCTTCGAACACAAACTGCTGATCAAACAGGTAACGGAAATCACTGTAAAATTGCCCCACCACTAATCGTCACTACAAACACTTATTCAGACATATGTCACTTTCGTTCCCAGATGTACTCACTGTAACATTCCTCTCAAGTGTCCCCACTGTGATCTTCTGTGCTTTGCTATTGCTCCTACATGTCACCACTGTGATTTGCTGTCCTGTGATTTTTATTCAGTATCACCAATGTCATTTACTGCACTGTGATTTTTGACCCTATATGGCCCCCACCATTCTTTCACTCTTTTGGAATTGCTCTTAGGTGCCTCCCAGTGTGACATTGCTCTTAGGTGTCCTCACTGTGATTTGCTGCACTATGATTTTGTCTCTCAGTATTGTCACTGTGAATGTCCTACTATTTTTGCTCCTAGGTATCCACCACTGTTGGTTCCCTACATTGTGTTTGCTCTTAGGTGTCCCCCACTGTGAAATTTCTCTTAAGTGTCCTCACTGTGATTTTCCCACTATGAATTTTGCTCCCAAATGTCTCCAATGTGATTTTCTACACTGTGATTTATGCTTTTAGATGTCACACACTTCACAAAAGAACTGAAAGATCTAAAAAACAAGAACCACAACATGGAAATAAATGGAGAGAACAATACAACCGACAAGACAAAATAAAATACCAAAGACAGGTCAAACAATACAAATCAACAGTGCTCAAAGCAAAAAAATACTATTACGCCACAAGAATAGAATCAGCAAACAATCCACAGAAAGAAGTCTTCAAAATCATCAAAGAAATTTAAAAAAACCTCATGCAGCAAGAATTGCACCATCCGGACACAAACACTTTGTGACAACATCACAAATCACCTCAGATCAAAAATAGACACAATCGAGGAGACCATCAACACAGCCTGGGCAAATACAACCACAACTGCCAGGCCACAGACCCTGGGCAAAACGCAGACTATAGCAAAACTCAACTGCCTAGAACCAATCACAGAAGAAACCTTTGCCACACTGGTCAAGGACACCAACCTTGCAGGATCCATGAAGGACCCATGCCCCCCTGACCAGTAGCAGAGGCAGCTTTTGGGACTAGGGGGGTGGATAACAAGGCACCAGGTGGAGGCTGTAGGGGGGCGCACTGGGCAAGAACTGGGCACCAGGGGAGAGCCAAGGAGGCAACTGACCCCCCACATCTCCTCCCTGATTCCGCCATTGCCCCTGACATCTTCAAATATTCAACCACAGAACCCCAGCACTCACTTCTGGAACGTAATGAATCTATCACGCGAAAGAGGAGTAGTACCATCTGCCTTCAAATCAGCATACATCAAATCACTAATAAAAATGAATCATAAAGGGCAGAAGACTCGAGCAACTACAGACTGATACCTAACCTGCCCTATGCAGTAAAGATACTGGAGAACCATGTACACAAGATCCTACTTAAATACGTCAAAACAAACGGAATACTGGACCGCTCATAAATTGGCTTCAGACCAATGAGAGAAACAGAATCAGCACTCCTATCGATATGGGACGACCTGAAAATATATGCAGATGATGACACCCAATCGGCCCTCATACTACTGGACATATCAGCGGCATTTGACCCAATCAGCCACCGAACACTAATAAGTAGATCGTTTGAATGTGGCACACAGGAATCTGCAGTAAAGTGGCTTACCTCATTCCTAACAAACCAAATCGAAAGAACCTACCTACCACCGTTCACCTCAAACACCAAAAATATATCATGCAGAGTCCCTCAAGGATCCAGCCTCTCTCTTCTGCTTTTCAAACTCTACGGATATGGGTTGTTTGACCTAAAAAACTTGACCTATTGCCCATCCTCCCACCTCAACCTATTCCCTTACTCCACCCCACAACTATTTTGTAATTAAAGTGTACCATTTGACCTACCAAATTAGGTCAAAAAGATGCGGCCAATTAGAGTAGGGCGAATCGGTAATGGTCAAATGGACAATAGGTCAAATGGGACAATACCACATCTACATGTGCTCACTGATGAAAATCATTCGAAAACACAGACGTACTGCCAACAACTACACAGACGGTACACAATTGATTGTGAAGACAAACAGATCCCAGGAACAAAATAACTTCCTCAACAACTGCCTCACAGACATCTACAATTGGATGACAACAAACAACCTTAAACTGAACCCGGCAAAAGCAGAAATAATGCTCTCACCTGCAGGATTTGTTGGAGAGAACCCACAACTGGACTGGCCGGCCGGCATGGGAATGCAACCGGAGACTACCGATGTAGAAAACAACATAGGAATACTAATGGACAATGGACTATCCCTGGAATTGCAAGTGAACGCAATCACCAAAAAATGCTTCTTCCTCCTAAGACTACTGAAAGGATTACTCTCCTACCTCTCCTTCCCTCACAGAACCCTCACACCATATCCAAGATACTCACAAGAATTGCCTACGAAAACAGCCTCTAACAAGGAATGCCGGAAAGGCTCACCAACAAACTCCAAAGAGTGCAAAATACAGCAGCCAGGATCCTATTAAGACTAAACAGAAGAGACCTCATTACTCCAGCATTGAAAAGCTCACACTGACTACCAGTAAAAAAAATGCATCAAATTAAAAGCACTCTGCGTCGCCCACAAAGCCTTACACAGACAAGGAGCTGAATTCCTCCTAGACAAGATTAGCCAGTACAGCCCAAGAAGGGACCTAAGATCCAGCAACAACCCACAAATAGAGGCAAAACATTATGAAAAAAGGAAATTCGGCAGAACAACATTCTCACGTCTGATTACTAACCTCTGCAACTGTTACTCACCACATCTGAGTGACCTTGGAGATGATGGTTGTACAAGAATCGATATTCAGCCTTCCATCCCAGCTCCCCTGAGTACAAGACTCAGGCTTCCTCAAAGAGGGGCTCTTTTCCACAATGTACCTCTCCGCTGTTTCAATTGGGACAGACAGACGTGTCAATTGAAAAAAAGAGCGGGGAGAACACACAACGCCAATACCAATGCTGCAAAGGACTATAAAGATATTATACAGTGTTGAAAATAAACCAAGTAATCAGAACAGCAGTATAATACAGATAAATACCTAAGTAAGTATTGGAGTGGAGCTTCCCCGGGGTGAATCTACAAAAATATGAATAAGTACAATGAGTGGGAATATTTGTAAAGAGACTTCCTAAAGTATCGAACCACTGACAACTAACCTGAATATGGGTATTTTGAGGATGGAAAATAGTCCATAAAACAGAAGACAACGATAGGAGAAAATAACAAACAGGAATATTAGTATAGGGAAATAAACCCGGGTGGCACCAGGGTCGCACTAGTGCCGGGTTGGTGCAGTATCAGCAAAGCGTTTATATGCACTTGAAGACAAGTTCACAAGACAGTCACTCAATGTCCCAGAATCCAACAAAAGGCAAAAATCCAATCAAGGCCGTGGAGAAATGATTAAATAGCAGGTGTGGAATTGCCAATTACAAATATGCACCTGAGCACACACGTATCCAGATAAGGTGTAGAAGAGTTACGGATGGTTGATAACAAGTCACCTGCGAGGAAGGCAAAGTTGTTCCGCGTCTAGTAGCAGCTAGCTGGAATGAGGAACCGCAAGAGACAGCAGGAAGCAGAAGAATAATCCAATAACATTCCGGGTCAAAAAGCCAGGCGAGCACAACAGGAATAAAGGAGGAGGCAAGCCAATCCAGAAGCCAGGCAAGGGTCAAAACCAGGTAAGCAGATAAGGAATTAGTGCGGAGAAAACACGAAGGAGTAAACGGACGTAACCGCTGTAGCTTGTAACGCTAATTAGCAGCAACGAGCCCCTTGAAAGATGGTGGTTTTAAAGCCGTTTGGGGGCGTGTCTTGCCATAAGTCTTCCACGTACAGGACGTGTCAGCTGGCACGGACTCCGTCGTAGTTTGTACAGGCGCCATGGCAACCTGTATCTGCTCCACAGAGGAGCTTGTAAAGGAGTCGTATCCTGCAAGGAAGCCCGAAGTGTAACAGCAACACCATGCCCAAAGAAATTAGAACCACAGAAGACCATATCACCTTCAGGAAATGACTCAAAACCTGATTATTCAACAGACAATGACAGCCACAAAGGGACACCGGCAGCAATAACATCACAGATAAACAACTAGAGAGGAGGCGAGATGGGCAGATGAACCAGAACCAAGAACCTGGATCGATACCATCAGGTGGCAACCAAGGAGCCACACCAGAAGCTCCAACAAACCAACAAAACAACTAACCCACTTCCCCATTCCTGCTCCTCTGATATAACCAACGCCACTACTCCAGACCTTGGGCTAGCTGCACTACACATAAACATACCAAGAATCAATTATATGTTCACACCCACCATCTCTGAGATGCTGATAGCATATATTTAGTGAACCACCCAAATAGTCCATAAAATCTTCAACCACACAAGTAGACACAAAGACACCAGATAGTCTTACAGCTACATTCACCCACAACTCTAGATCCCTTATGGATCCTTGGCCCACAGGATCTCTACCTTTACCTCTAGCTTTCAGTGTTATGCGGATGACACACAGCTCTCTTTCAGGCTTCCCTCAGCCTCCTCCTCCTCGCTCCTCCCCGACTGTCTGTCCGCAATTCAGTCTTGGTGTGCTGCTAACGATCTCTGCCTGAATACCAGTAAGACAGAGACCATCCTCATTGGGATCCTTGCCCCCGCTTTCCCACTTTCACACTCGCTGGCCTCCCTTGGCCTTGCATGCTCAGCTGCCAAGGAGGCAAAAAATCTGGGGGACATCTTTGACTCCACTCTCTCCTTTTCTTCTCACATCTCAGACATCTCCAAAAAGTGCCACTACCAAATGCACCTCCTCAGAGGCATTCTACTTTTTCACACTTTCCCCAAGAGGCTCACCACCTCGAGAGCCCTAGTACTCTCTAGGCTGGACTATTGCAAGCAGTGGTCGAAGTGAGCGGGAGCGGTTGGGAGTGGTGCTCCTCTACTTTTTAAAATTAAGTTTTACTGCTCCTATACTTTTTATTTTTAAAAGAAACCGTTCCGGAACGGTTTTGTTTTAAAATAACAGTGTAGGAAGAAGTTGAAACTTGCACTTTCAGTGCACTGCACTGCATGTTCCCTTAAATAGCAGGTGCATGTGTTTGGGGGTTTGTATTGTGTGTGGGAGGCGGTGTGGTGATGGGGTTTGTGGAAAGTGGGTGCAGGCCAGTATGGAACATAGTTCCACTCAGTGGTCGAAGTGAGCGGGAGCGGTCGGGAGCGGTGCTCCTCTACTTTTTTAAAATTATCTTTAACAGATCCTATACTTTTATTTTTAAAAGAAGCTGTTCCAGAACGGTTTTGTTTTAAAATAATAGTGTAGGAAGAAGTTGAAACGTGCACTTTCAGTGCACTACACTGAATGTTCCCTTAAACAGCAGTTGCAAGCGTTTGGTGGTGTGTATTGTGTGTGGGAGGGGACGTGATGATGGGGTTTGTGGGGAGTGGGTGCAGGCCAGCAGGGAACATAGTTCCACCACTTCTTTTCGTACACTTCAACCACTGATTGCAAGAGCCTCTTTCTCAATCTTCCTACTTCTACTCTCCGTCCTCTGCAACTGATCCAGAACAGAATCACAAGACTTATCCTTGGCCTCAAGCCCAGGGACCACATCTCTCTGGTGCTGAAATCCCTCCACTGGCTCCCTGTGTCTGCAAGGATCAAGTGCAAGACCCTCTGCATAATCCACAAGGCTTTCTGAGGCTGGGGCCTGCACTATCTACAACGCTCTCTTCCTAAATACTCTCCCTCTAGAGCCCTCTGCTTGTCCTCATCCAACTCTCTGCCACAGCAAGGGGTCCCCCCTCACCACCCCTCGTATTACGACCTCCTCAGGCCAGTCACCAACAACGTAGGCTCCCCTTCCTCCAACATCTCCTACAAATGCACCAATAAAAGGAGGCCCCGGCACACAGGGCAGGTCTCCAAACTCTGCTCCTCCACTTTGATTGCAGCCATAAGGGGGATGGTTCCCCCCGATAGACCCTCCAGGCTCTGCAAGACACGGATACCTGCAGCTCCACATAACAACCCTGGGGCTCAGGCTGTTGCTATCCAATAAACAACAGGACCTGTTGTAGAGGAGGAGCCAAGTACCCCTACTCCACCTACCCCGCCTATATTACCTGAAAAGTATGAACCAAAGTATGGGAGGTATACTGCACTAAGAGTAATGACTCTGTGCAGTACTCATAAGAATACCTATACCTAAGAGAATATGGGAAGTGAAGTATCCATTAAGGAAACCATACCTACATCGAAGACAATATGATGGGCATTTGAATGCGATTCCTGATGAAACAAAGTAATTGAATGACCAGGATGAATAGTGACGTCATACTAAACCGAATTGACTCCATATATAGAAGATAACAAGACCAGAGAGGCAGACGATTTATGAAGAATGAAGAAGTACTAAAGTTAAGTGACATCTTGAGATCAAGATAAAGAAATTTATGCCATAAGCATGATGAAGATACTTAGTTAGTTTAAACGTGGACAGACGCAATGAAACGCAAGCAGCAAAGCAATAAGGAATCTCGCCAAATGCTTATAGGAAATAGATCGTGGCAAGTGCCAACATATACATATATACACCTCATAGATACATATGGATTGAATACAGAATGAAGGTTCCACTACCTATATAGCAGTCTTGAGCAACAAGGAAGGCCTCAATTCAGTGTTGCAGTTACAAAAGCAAATTAAATAAACAGAATATATTTCAGCTAAAGAGTTGAATGAGCCAAAAGGCCAAGGCCTTATCAGAACAAAAATTGGCTGACATTAGATACAATTAACGTGAAAGAACAGAAGCTTCTGTTCAAGAAGGTCAAGTGAAAACAAAAGATGTCAGAGGACTATTGAGGAATAAAATCAAATACAAGAAAAAGGCTCAAATCGTGGTGTCCAGTCACGGATGGAAGAAAGTTGGACGCATGAAGAGATCACACCTACGCACGAAAGCCAGACAGTACCCATACTCCTTAAAAAATCTCATAGAACAGTACAGACTCAAGGCCAACTTCAAACACTAATTGACACTGAAACATTGAGGTGGTGAAGGAGTGTACATTAATTGGTGGGAAGCTGGGATCAAGACAAGCTCATCCGCACCTGGTTGTTCAGTCTGCATGCTGCTCACGTAGGTGGAAAGCTATTGACAGGGGTTAGAAGCCAACCAATTGTAGAGGACCACATAGTTGTGGTCCTATAGTTTGTTTAGCCAATGGGACGTTGTACATTTAGTGACGTTCATAGTGGCCATTTTGAAGCAAGGGCTTAGTTGCCCCACCTGATGTTAAATATCCAATTATTTCTCTCTGTTACTTTATACAGATATAACACCTATGTTTAGTTACTCATTTAGAGCCAATCCCGCTTCCCGATAGGTTTTAGAAGTTTGCCACGTAGGATGACGTTGGTAATGACGCAGGTCTACACGTCAGTAGTGACACATTTGGTCTATACAAATGTTGTTTTTTCTTAAATGAGTTGAGAGTTGAGTATCGAGCGATTACTGATGTTCGTTGTACTCCCTGTTACTTGCATTAAAACAGACAAACTTTTGCCAAGCTATTTGTGTCGTCTGAATTATTGATGTTTGATAAAGATCTGCATCACCATCCATCTCCAGGGTATTGCTACTCATCTTAAAGGGCTGGAAGTTGCCAGTTCACTGTGATACCCCAGTGACATGCAGCTTCATGACACTGTAGGGGGTCCCTGCTCTTTCTACTGCATCTCTCCACGATACAAGTTCCCCCTTGGACTGCCGTCTTGCCTCTTGTTCTTGCAACCACAGCCAGCGTTGCCCCAACGCAACTATAAGACCTCTTCAAACGCGGTGACAAGGGGCCTGCGCGCAGTTCTGCATATTGCGCCACCATAACGGCCCAGAAAAGTGGCAGGCCATTTTCAAAGGACCAAAGGGGGCAATTGGTTAACCTCGCTGGGCAGTGACCCCCCCACTCAGTGAGGCTCCAGGAACCTTACTCCAAGCTAACATGAGCAGCAGAGCATTAGCCTCAAATCTTGAGATGGCCCGCGGCCCAATCTTCTGAACGTTGCCGGCTCTCACACAGAAACTCCCCAGAAGCTAATACCAGCTCCCCCACGCACCGGGTCATCCTGGACCCACGCACCTTGGGCAGGCTGCGCTCCTTCAGCCACACACCCGAAGCCATGGATCACAAAGAATTCCAAAGCTCCACAGAGATCCCAGCGAATGACGGTGATAGTGGCACCAAGTCCGATATCCTGCCGATGTTGGGGGAGATCTGGTCCATCAAAACTAGCCTAACATAGACTGTCATAGATCTACAGGCTAGAATGGCAAAGATGGAAGATCGAACGGAGGCCATGGAGCACAATCAGCAATCTGCAGATATCACAACAATGACATACAAGGCCAGATTTCAGGATTTGGAGCAAAAGGAACGAGACATGCACATCAAAATTGACGACCTGGAAAACCAGGAAAGGCGGACCAATATCCGCATTATGGGCCTTCAGGAGAGACAGGGGGAAACACCTGCGGGCCTAGAAATCAAAGTAAAAGCGCTGATAAACTCCCTCTTCGAAGCTTCCTCCCCCCAACTCTGGAATTCAACAGGATCCATAGAGCCGGCGGGCTGCCGAAAGACCCCTGTTCCGTCCTGGTAAAATGCCACTACTACAAACAGAGGCAGGAGATCCTTCAGAAAGCTAGAAGCCGCGAGCCCATAGACTTTGAAGCCTCTAGCGTAAAACAGTTTCAGGACCTCTCCGCCACCACACTAAATCTGAGGAGGAGTTGTCGCCCACTAACAGAGTGGCTACAAGAACGTGGGATCAGGTAACGATGGGGCCACCCCTTTTTGCTAAACTTTGAATATGACAGAGAAACCTTTCGAATGACCACAGAAGACAAAGCCAAAAGAGCCCTAGAGCACCTACAAGTGAGCACAATGAGCTCAGAAGGCGAGGCATCCAGAAAAATCATGGGGCTGTTGCAGAAAGGCCTCCCAATGTCACCCAGAAGGGGACGAGCCCCCGCAAAGTGGAAATACAAGCGGCTCAACGCCCCATGAGAAAATGATGTGTCTTATCTTTCCTGTATCCTGGAACGCCTGTGAGCGGACAGAGTCACTGGGGGGCACAAGCCTCCACCATAAGAGGAAATACCACTGGTGAATGGACCAAGTAAATTGTTGGCGACGAGCCGTTGAATGCTCCACCGAAGCGGTCCAGGAACTTACGGATAAGGCAGAAGTAGCAGTTGAAAGAGTTCACAGCATGTTGTTCTTCACCGTATAGTTCTAGAGGTATTAATCTGTTATCAAGTTTGCCTGGAGAGGGGTCCTTGTAGAGTGGCCATACTGTTTCATTTCTGGGCTTCTCTATCATCTGAAAACGTCTGCTACGTTTCTTTTCACTGGGGTGGAGGGGCGAGGGGGGCACAACTCACATCAAAAGGAAGGACAGCTTAAACTCCACAAATTAGTAGCGCCACATTCACGTCATGGTCCATCACAAGGCCAGTCACTGATCAGCCATATAGTCATCACACAAGCCCAAACGCTCTTTTTCTAGCAAGGAGACACAGCAACAGCACATACTACTACTTTGCTTCACATGACAGGATAACATTTGGGTCCCGTAATGTTAAGGGCCTAAACTCCCCCCACAAGCGCTCGATCCTTGCTCGACTATTCAGACTCTCGAATTTGGATGTGCTATTCATCCAGGGAACCAAATATACTCAGACGAAGGAGCGCAAGATAATTGGGAGGGACATTGGAGATGCTATTTGGGCCTCGGGCAAGGAAAAGAAAGGGGGAGTAGGGATCTTGTAGAGAAAGTCTACAGGCCTCCAAATACAGCACGTCTACAGACACGAGCTGGGAAGATATGTGGCTCTCAATGGTACACTGCGCTCACACACTGTTACCCTGTGTTCAGCCTATGCCCTGAATCAAAACTAATTGCAGTTTAGTGAGTCCCTGCTCGACTTCCTTGAGGGCTGGAGAGAAGGCACACTGGTCATTGGAGGAGACCTCATCATGATAGCGGACCCCACCCGGGATTGGGAATCAATGAGACTGAATGCCCAACCGCCTAGCGCCACACAAGAGGAAACATTCCTAAGCCAACTGAGGGAACATCACCTTATAGATTCCTGGAGGGCAACACATCCGGAATCTCGGGCATTCTCTTTTTACTCTTCCCCCGCATCAAACCTATTCTCGTATTGATTACTTGCTAGTTGGGACGGAAAGTGAACATCTGGTGCTTGATGCCTCCATAGAGATAGTGGCATGGGCAGACCATGAACTCTGCGTATTAGGCCTGGATCTAGGTCCGCCTCACAGCACTGAGCAGAGATGGGAGTGCAATGACTATATATGCAAGGACCCAGTGTTCAAGGAGAAAATCACAGAAGCAATCAAAACTTTTTTTGACTTAAACGACACCGGTGAGGTTGCACAAAATATGGTTTGGGAGGCGGGGAAGGCCGTATTGCGAGGGGTGCTTATATCAGAGGGGGCACACAAAAATAAAATCCAACTGAAAAGGGAACTAGAGCTAAAACAGAGATTGCGCATCACGAGCGCTCTCTTTGCACTCAGAAAGTAGGGGCAAACTCAACTCTAGATTATGTCACAACGCTTCACAAAGAGTTGAAAGATATTTGGAAAAATAGAGCACTGACACAGTTGAGCATGCTGAAACAAAAATGTTATGAGAGAGGTGACAAAGCCCATTCCATGCTGGTGAACCGCCTACAGAAACAGAGGGCGGACAAAATTAAAAAGCGAGCAAGGCGTAACACTGAGCAGCCCCAGGGATATAACTGATCATTTCTCTAGATTCTACACTAGCCTATATGCAGCAGAAAATAAGAGCACAGGGTCAGAGATCGAAACTTACTTGTCAAGCTTACCCCGTTCCCCGATAGCACAGGATCTTCTAGATGCTCTCAACGCCCCCATTTCGACCAACGAGGTGAACAACGCCATCCCCCATCTTAAAGCCGGCTCTGCTCACAGCCAGGATGGGTTCAACCTAAACTTTCTATAAGGCAAACTCTAGCGCCCTCACCCCTCACTTAGCCAAACTCTTCAATTCGATACTAGAGAAAGGGCAAGCCCCTCCTTCCTTTGCAGAGTCAAGGATAGTGGTGATTCCCAAAGAGGGCAAAGACGCCACTGAGTGTGCATCTAATCGCCCGATTTCCCTCATAAACATGGAGGCTAAAATCTATGCCGCTATTTTAGCCTCCTGACTGGCCCAAGTCCTCCCCAAGCAGAGCCACACAGACCAAGTCGGCTACATAAAAGGTAGGCAAGGAGCAGATAATGTATGGAAAACCCTAGACCTTATGGCACAACCCGATAGGGAACAGGACTGTCCCATCTTGATGTCCTTTGATGACAAAAAGGCCTTCGACCGCGTCAAATGGCCTTTCTTGAATGCCATAATGAAATGGGCAGGCCTGGGGGAGGCATGGGCTATGAGTGCTAGTGCATATTCCGCAATGCCTCTGCAAAAGTGCTCGTCAATGGTGTCCCCTCGGTCTCCTTCACTCTGACCCGTGGCACACAGCAGGGATGTCCCCTCTCCCCATTATTGTACGCCCTGGTAATTGAGCCCTTCGCACAGAAAGTCTGCTTTGACTCACAGATTCATGGCATGGTAAGGGGAGGAAAGGAATATAAATTGGCGATGTTTGCTGACGACATCCTGACGTACCTTACACACCCATTGGATTCTGACCCTGCCCTCTGGACATATGCTGCAACCCCACTCTAACCTTCGTCCGGACTCTAATCTTACCAAAAGAGAAGGGAGGCACAGGGTTTCCTGACTTCTCAGAATATTATAGAGCTGCTCAAATAAGAATTCTCTCTGACCACCTCTGGGAAAATCCGGCAAAACAGTGGGTCCCCCTGGTGAACTCTCTCTTTGCTCCCGTTACACAGGGCCAATGGTTATGGGTTCCATGTGCTTCAATGCCCCGGAGGATCCGAGAGCACCCAGTCTTGTCCACACTCTGGACTATGTGGTGCTCCTCACAATCCGTGAAGGCTATAACGACGTGCCCATCCCCCCTAAACTGCATCTGGTCCACCCCAATACGTGATCACCTTAGTGATGTCCCCCGCTTCCAACAGTTGTATGAGGAAGGCCTCGTTAGAGCTGGCCAGATGTGGAGGAAGGGTGCGTATCTCTCGAAAGAAAAGCTAGAACAAGCGCTGCATGGCATTTCGATAACCCTGCAACTATACTTGCAAGTCAAGAGTACCCTCCATGACCCTCGATGGGGAGACTCCTTGCATCGCCCCCTCACAGCATTGGACCAAATCCTAGCAAAACACTGGGGCCCAAGAGGACTGATTTCAGACCTATATAATGCACTCCTCACTAGAGGCCACCTTACACGTCCCACGTCAGAATCCAAATGGGACAACGACCTGGCATTTCACAACACCCCAGGGCCATGGCAGGCAATTCGTAGAGGGGTGTGGGGTTCAACTATCTCGATGCAATCCAAAATGCACAATGTCAAACTGTTGTTAAGATGGCACTAAATGCCTCAAAGGCTCTCCAAAATGTACCCGGGATCCTCTCCCCTTTGCTGGAGATGGTGTGGGGAGGTAAGCAACTACTGGCCCCAATGGTCGAAATGTGTACACATTCAAACATATTGGAGCAAAGTGTTGGGATGGATTCGAGTAGTAGATGGGATCGCCAGGACGCTCTCCCCGTTATTGGTTCTATTTGACACCGAATGAGAGGGCGAAGATTTGTACGCTTTGTTAATGCACATGCCTCGCAACCTTTTCCTGGCAGCAAGAGTATGCCTGACAATCAGGTGAAAGAGTGCTAAACTGCCCTCAAAAAGAGAATGGATCCACCAGCCACCCGCCATGTACGAAATGGAGAGCCTCACCGCTGCTCTTCAAGATTCTCGAAAGCACATGGGGCCTCATTACGAGGAAGGCGGTAGGGGGTTAACGGGACGGTAGAGCTGCCGGCCCTATTAACCCCCTACCGCTTCATTACGAGGTGTGCTCGCGCGAACCGCTAAGGACGCCTGGTTCTACCAGGTATCCTTAGCGGGTCCCGCGAGCAGACCAGGATGCTAACAACGGGCCTGTCATTAACGGGCCCATTGTTAGCATCATCCCCATTCCCATTGAGCCCTGTGGGGGCTGAAATGGGAATGGGGATGTACCGAGTCTGGGTTCCCTGAATGGGGAAATACTGGGCCCTCCAAGGTCGGAATAGCCCAGTATTTCCCCATTCAGCGAACCCGAACCCGGTACCCGCAAAAAGCGGCATGGCTACCTCCTTCCTCGTAATGAGGCCCATTGACTTGATATGGTCCCCCGTCATAGAACACCTCAGTTTGGAATCAGCTGCATCAAGTCCTTGCAGTGTTCATTAGGGTGAGTTGGGGGGAGGAAGGAGGGAGTGGGAGGGGAAAGTTATATGAACAAACTGGTTTTGATTGACCCGCTGATGCACCCATTATCTAATGTAACAGGTTACTATCGTACTGCATCCAATATGTGTTTTCAATCCTTGTCACTAATGTTAAGAAACCAATAAAATTACAAAAAAAAAAAAAAGATTATAATTCAAAGAAATTCTACGTAATGTACATGTGGGGCCTTCTATTCAGGGTTGAGAGCAAAAATGTACCTGTTTGGTGTAAGTCCTCAGCAACCATGTGCTGATAAAAAAAGGGAGTTATATCTTGAATTACAAGTTGCCTCTCTCTGACTTCTTGCAGGGTTCTTAGTTAACCATCTTTGGCTATAAATAAGAAGGAGGATTTCTATAAGTATGACTTCTTTAATGGTCCTAAACAAAAAACGAACTTGTTTGCATATGTTTGTCAATTATAGATGGGCTTACCCAAAAGGTGTAACATCTCCACCACTTTCTGCATCTGATATAGTCTTGTCTATGCTGTGGCTGCAAGTAGTGATCTTTAGAAAAGTATTTACTGTGCCGCTCCTTGGGATATCTCTGTGGCTATAAATTAGAAAAAGGGAATATTGTAGGTTCCCCTCAAGGTTGCTAAACGTCTTGTCTTCTGTTAAGAATGGAAGGGGGATGGGTAGCATACCTTTAAATACTCCTTCTTCACAAGCTTTTACTTACAAACTGTACCGCAAGGAGCGTGAAATCCAATATGGCCGTTATTTATTATTGCGCGTCATCACGCAACGTATGTGTTTACAAATGCGCGAATGCGTTTGTAAATTCAATGAAGTATATAATTACAATAATGTCTTAATTTACTTATGTAGGGACTAAATGTAGTTCACACATTAGAAGACTCAGGCTGGTCTGTTGTATCGGGGGTATTTTTATAAAAGGTTTTTGTTTTCTGTGCTAGGTTCGCCCTCTTACTGATGTTTGGTGTGAGGTTCTTAGTGTTTCTTTAAAACTGCTTCATAGATGAAAAAACCTTTTTTATTTTATTTCTCTATCCACAGGATTTTTTAAAAAAGATACATATATATATCTGTTGTATCTCTAAAAAACGACAGGTGTTGTTCTTTAAAGTAAGTCTGAATACTATGTTTGCATATCTTGAAACACATTGTTGGATGATACCAAAGTCTTTTTATTCTGCTCTCCCATGTCTTCTATGAACTGGTCTTTTTTGTTATCTTTTCAGAATTCAGTTCGAAGTTTGAGTGGTTCTCGTGTTGTTTTGGAGAATAATAGGCCAAAAAATATCCACCGAGTTTTAACATTTTTTCACTCGTCTGGATTGGTTGGTAAAGAAAAAAGCCAAAAAGCCTACCGGTTTCAGTGGCACTATCAAGTTAAAACCACTTTCATCAGGGCTGGGTAAACACTCATGATATGATGTGTAAAAAAAAGGTAGCTGGTATAAGGTGGATTAAGACAGGAGATCCCACCTGATTGTAAGGATCCCCAGAAATGTCAATCTGTGTGGTCAGGAAGGGTTAATGAATGGCTTCCTGGGATAGCATGAAGTAGTTTGCATGCTCGGGAATCAGCTCCGCCTAGGGTCGCTCTTGGCACATGGCTTCTCCCTCACTGGAGCCGGGTCTCTTGCAGTTTCAAAACAGCCGCCTCTAGCAGAGAGCTCTAACAGCCCGGCCAGCAGCTGTACATCAGAACATTTCTTCTCCTAATAGATGTGACCATCAGATAAGGGTAGATTGAATATGTATAGTTGGTACAAATGGTATGCTGACTGCATTGGAGAAAATCCACCAAGGCCTCATAGTGTAACTTTGGATACATGGTACACTACGATGATCATGCTCTTTACTTCTATAGAGTTAATATTCAAGGTGCCAGTCTAGGGTAGAGTCCTGGTGTATAACAAGTATGTGAATGGTGTATCACAATGCTCATACACTTAATGCAATATTGATAATAATACCAACATCTGATTACAAGCGTGGGGTGGAACTCTAGTTCTAGTAAATCCACGTGTTTATCCTATCGGGCAGACCCTTCAGATCTGTGCTTACATGATCCTCTGCCTCAGGTACCTTCGCTGCACCAGGCAACTCTGAAGTAACTGCGTACCCTGCTACCAAAGTAGGGTCCTTAGTGGCTACTGGCCCCTCTCCCGCAGGAAGAGTTGACTCTGCAGTCTGTGGAACTGGACTAGGGGCTACCGGCCAAGCTGGTCCCTCCAACGCAACTCTTTAATAACTTATCTTCCTGCCTACTTGCTATTAAATCATGGATGTCAGACCACTTTCTTGTTCTAAGCTCCTCAAAAACTGAAGTTATTTTCTTCCCTGCCACCACCATTCCCCCCTTCGCAACCCTCCTCTGTCTCCTTTCCCCCTTCGTCTTTACCCTTCTCCCGTACTGCTTGCAATCTCTGTCTTTACTTTGATACAGACTCATCCTTTTCCCCTCACATCTCTGCTATCGCTCGGTCATGCTGATTCCATCTCTTTAATATTCGTACAGCCTGTCGTTTTTGGATCTTTGGCGATACCAAACTTCTGATCTCAACTCTACTTTTTTCTTGCCTTTTTTACTGTTCTTCTACCATATTTGGTTTTCTTCTTTCTAGCTAAATCCATTTTCAGCACTTCTATACGTCTTCTGTAGAAAGGCAGATGAACACGTCATCTCTAGTGCCTGCCCCCTCACCTCCGTCATATCTGAAGAATAAAAAATCACTGTGCATGACACCAGGTATCGTACCAATGCTGCATCAAAGATATGAGAGAATGTATTCAATCAGACAACTGTATCGAATGTAGCCTCACACTGCCATCATAGAAGGATGTCTGCATACACTGTTGAACATAGAAGAGCTATAAGTGAAATCTGATAAGTGCAAAGTGATGTAATGAAGAGAAGATACAAGGACACATTGGAACCATATGTGAATGGAGATCTGATTAAAGTAACGAAGTAAACATTTATGCAAATACGAAGAAATCACATACACTAAGAAGATCAGTGATAAGAGATGCAGTAGATATACATATGCAGAAACACAAAGAACATGAGAAATACAGAAGCTTGCTGCAGTAGAAAATATAACATGGGTAGAGCAGTCAGATGGACACTGGTTTCGTATAATAGTAAGCTAAGAAGCCTGAAGGAGAGAAACCAAGGTTGCAGAAGCTGGCAGGCACTGGAAAACAGCTTTGTGCAATGGACAAAGAATATCTGTCTGGCTTGGGATCAAGGATGCCATAACAAGATGCAACTGAAGGTACACAAGGAGTCGAAGAGGATAAGCTACAAACGCACAACATATTGCTCTTAGATTATGTAAAGGAGTGACATTTGTAAGGGCCAAGTATTGAACAATCATAGATGTAGAAAGCATATGCAAGACAGAATAACCAAGTCTCCAGAGGCCGAGAGGAGTAATAGCACCCAATATAATTGAATCAAATAGCACTAAATAAAAGGTCAGAACTGACAAAATCGTGGTCTCCTCACACGTGGTGCAAGACTGAAAAACATGGCATATTCACTAAGATGAAGATAGCAATGTACCTTCGGTCTCTTAAAAGTCCCGGCAAATAAAACAGCAAGGTCAACTACAAAGAAGAAGCCTTGGCTTATGGCCTAACTGATGAGAGATGGTAGGCTAATTGGCCAAGTGGGCAGTGGTCTGACGTTGTTTTCCACACCTGGGTTTTGTTTTTGCTTACGTTGTGCTAACGAGCCGAATGTCCAAGGTTGGGAGAGAATGCTAACCAATCATGAGGGCCTATGTAGCTATGAGCCATACATTGTTGCAGAAAACAATTTGCTGCTGTTATTCTGCTATTAATGGTATGCAGTGATGTTACCGAATCTTCTTTAACGAAAACGGTAATATTGAAACAATTTTACCAAAATTTCTTTTGGGTATTTAAAAAAAATAGATGGGTAGTGGAGCAAAGGGGTAAAACGGTAGAGAGAAGGATGGGGAGCGGATAGAAACAGGGAACAACAGAGGGCTAGGAGGGACCCCCCAAACACAAAAAAATAAATACTGAATTTCATTTTGGTAACATTTGTTCAGTTTTACCGTTTTCGGTAAAAGAAAATTTTGTAACATCACACGTAACCTAATTAACCATTATTGTACGTAGTTAGAGGTAGTTCAAGGCATGTCTACCAGATAAGGGGCAGCCAATTGAGTTACTAACACCCAAACGAAGTATAGGTATATATGTTCCCTTAACCAATCCCTCCTTTCGATAGGTTTTACTGTTTGCCATGAAGGATGACATCATAGTTGGCGTATATCGAGGTATAACGCTTTTGTTTAACGAAAATGTATTTGAGAGTGAGTGAGCTGCAATATGTTTGTTCACCAGGTTTCCCTACTTTATTGAGCTTATAGGAAAGTAGTATTTTGCCATATTCTTTGAGTCTGTCTGGTTATTTAGGTCTGAGATCATTTATTGATAAGTCCATCTGGTACTTGGAATGCTACAGGTGCTACTGCACATTTTGGTAGCTGTGTGGATCGTTCTGATACAGACTCCCGGGCCCGCATCCAGACTCTCTGATTTTTGATGCCTTCCACCATTAGCCAGAAGATCACAGAGTTTCCTGTGGAGAGCGCAGAAAAACACACGCATGAAAATGAGACGGTCGGCAGGTGTCTCTTTGAAGAAATTCCTGTCCGGTCCCCGCAGGCACCCCACGGAATGAAGGCGAACTGGTCGAATGGGGAAGAGTCGATACAAAGGCACTCGAGCTGAGCAACGGATGTAATTAGAGCATCGAAAGTGGCAAATAAAGAGGCAGGATTGTATTGTAAGTGTAAAAATATATATAGTAACAGGATTTGTTTTAAGCGAAAGAGACCTCGCTCCCTAGTCTCAAGGCGACTAAAGGGCACGCATTAAACTCCAAGATGGGGTATTTTTTAGAGATTCCTGAGGCAAGGCTGAGATGAAGATATAGTGTCAAACTCCAAAATGGGGTAAACGAGATGAGATACCTTTACTAGAAAAAATACGAAAAGACGATTGTAGAAAATTAAAGTGCACATTTGCTTGAGGTTATAAATATATCAGTGTAAAATGTTTGATTTGTTTAAACTAAGAGACACAAAATGATAGCAATAATCAAGTTGGTTATTAAACTCTACAATCAAGTGATTGACGTCAATCATAGAAGGATAACAGTAGAGAAAATATAGCAAATAAAATAAAGATTTCTAGAGTGTCAATAATTAAATAACAGGACAGCAAGAATCGATTGGACTATAAACAAAGGAACAAAGAGAATATCATTGTGTAGGATTTACAGTTGGATAAATAATTGGTTTTTTTTGGGTCATGGGCGGCGATTGATGGTGCTTACCCAAATTGATTGTTGTGGTATAATTGATTAAAGTATTAACAAAATAAAAGAACTGGTAAGCATTGACAGTTAAAAATGACTTGTTACTATGGGGAACAATCTGCAAAACATTCCCGAGGTACACATCCAAGTACCATGCCGAGTAGATAAAAGGCACGGCTGATAAAAAATGTCATGCCGTGGCCGAAAGAGGTTTTGCTATCAAGAACAGTATTGCATCACATGACAATATACTTAAATGCTGCATAAACAGGGAAGAAGTTACAGAAAAGATTAGACATTTTAGAATTCTGGAAAATGCAACGAAGAAAACCCACCTTAAAAAGAGTGGATGCTTAATCAGCATAAAGGGGAGGACGCCATGTCCTTGGCTCCTCTTTCTCCTTCTGAAAACAAGAGTACAGACACTGAGAAACAGGGATGTTATCCTTTAAAGGAGTTAAGAGCAGCAGCAGAGTATGTTAATCTGACATATGCGCACCCTGCTTATAATAGTGAGGACAACATGGAAGAGAGCAAGATTTTAGAACATAAATATATGTCAGCATGCAATGACTATAAAGAGTGTGATGAAAGAAGGGACAGACAGAGATAGAAGAAGAAGCTAGGAGACAAAAAGAAGGAAGCACAAATCTAAGGAACTGACAGTAGTGCAGAACGAGTGGATGGGAGGACAGATATTACTTAAATTAGACAGAAAGGTTATCAACGAGAAGAAACAGAGGAACGGGAAAAGAAGGAAAAATAACGAGAAAGGGCATACAAAAAGGAGAAGGAAAAAGAGAGCAAAGGGAAGAACAAAGAAGGTATGAGGAACAAAAGAAAGGGAGAACAGAAGAGAAGAAATGTGACAAAGAAGAAACACAGAGATTGAAAGAACATAGGTTGCAAAGAAAGCGAGAGAAGATGGGAAAAGGGAGATGAGAGGAAGGGAAGCAGAAATGAGAAGAAGTAGGGGACAAAAGGATGATGAAGTAGATCACATCAGTAATAGATGTATAGTGCCTATTGAAGCATGAGTACGATGGGAAGAAGAGAGGGGGTCACACCAGCCCGCAGGGAGTTGCAAGGGATACAGAGAATACGAGTTAAATGCATTACACCCTATTTCAATGTAAACCCAGCATCCTAAATTATGCTGTAATAGGTCATTTGGACGTCTCTGTAACATCCTAAGCTTGATCAATCCACATCTCATCACAGGGACCCTACTTATTGAGTTCACCCCTTGAGGTTTTCCCGGCATGGGATTTTATAATTTGTACATTTTTACTTCATTTGTAGGTTCTTTAGTTGACAGCTCTTCTCGCAGAACATCTATATTACACATCTCTTATTACATTATTTAGTTTATCTAACTTACTGGGTATTACGCTGTACCATGTCTCGTGGTGAGTCCCCATATGACATGACTCCGCATCACATACACTGTATGCCGGGCATCTTCATATCACAATATGTACCTATATTCGGGGCGATACTACTGGCCAACGTACTTCTTTTGCAATCGGGATAACAATTATATACAATTTGTATTTACTTATAGATTAGGTCAATTGCCATCCAGATAGTGGCTACAGTGGGAAAGTACACATTGATTAGATTGAATCAATTTACAGGCGTAGTGATATCATTACGTCACACATCCGGTCAGTTTATGGCAACTGTTAGCCCTAGCAGCGCGGTTAGCCGCTTTTCCCTCAATGCAGACACCACGCCAGACAGCGTCCTGGACCGTAAGTCAGTGACACCTTAATTTGGAATTCGTCTTACAAAGCATCAGAGCACAATTGGAGACAGCCTCATGCATATTTTCTTTTTAGGTTGCATTATCGCTACTATCGGCCGTACTAGACAGAAGACTGAAGTCTCTCTACAAGACACGGCAGATGGCAGACAAAACATCTAATTGTAAGTACCACTAGACTCTTGCTCTTTTCTATTCCTACAAATGCCCTTAGTACAAGACAGCCTTTTCTATGTTTATGTTCCAGGACAGACGTTTACCACAACGGCATACACAGGACTTGTATTCTACCTCACTTGGTGTACTATTGCCTCATTAGCAAGACAAGGTGAGACATTTCCCCCTTGTTGGGGCTACCACATTGTGAAAGAACATTGTTCTATGATTAACACACATTACACCCGCCATTATTTACTCTTTTCCATTTTTGTAGCTCTTGCAGTAAATCAGATGAGGGTATTTTTAAAATGCAAGTTTGCAGCACTCAAACAAGGCACATTGCTTGATTCACAAGGTGATTCATCAAGCTTTTGATGCCTAAAATTACTTTGTATATACAGTAAAACTATTTATTCTGTTGACATAATAATACAGTAAGATTATGTTTACCTAATGAAATATTACCAGCTCATTGAAACCCTCCTTCTTCTGTATTATTACATTACATTTTGTACCTTGTATATATGAACCCCTGATGAAGAGCGTCCCTGCTCAAAACGTGTTGGGTCTCTCATTAAAAACAAAAATCTTTTTTTTGAAGATCAAAGGAATACGTTTGTTTATCATTACCTGTTCTGTCTAAGAATTGATGTGTTTCATCTATGACCTACCACTATGTAAGCAAATCACCTTTGGGAAGTATGTTACCAACTTTATTTTAAACAGTTTGGCTGGATAACAGCTAGAGATAGTGTGCAGGGGACGGGAGTTCCCATACCTTCAGAACCTTTCCCTCTTGCATTGCATACCGAGAATACAAACATGGGCTGTAGAAGGCATTGGGAAAAGGATTGGGGATTTATATAGCCAAATGAGGGAGAACGATGGTTATAAAACCAAAGCGAGCATCAAAGGATCTCTGCCAAAGGAAACAGGAGAAAGATTGGAGAACATAATGATGGACGAGCATAAAACGCTGTCCTTAAGTAGACTAGATATTGATGATGAAGAAAGGGACAACAGCCATACTAGCTGGTGTACAATGATGTCAAAGAAAGGAAAGAAAATGAAAGAGCGCATTGAGAAGGCGCATGCAGCGTTTGAATAGATCCGAACATGGAAAGAGGGGTAAAGTAGTCAGATTTAGAAGACCCAAAAGAAAAAACAACAGAACAACACCAAATTCTGAGCAACCACAAGCACGGTTGTACAGTACAGGGGATATATCCCCACCTTATATAAGCAGATTGAGATCATTGCCAGAACGAAGACAAACTGGCGAAACAAGCGAAACAAGCCCCACCTGGAAGACAAAAAGTGTAGGTGGGTGTGATAGTAGATCGGGAATTGCACAATTCTCATTATTAGAGATAGGAGGACGACGACCACAATATATGCCATGTCCCCAAATCGACAAAGATAATTTGAAATGTAAATTACCTAGTTTGACTGCAGGTACAGGAAAATTGATGAGTTAGAAAGAATGGCAGTGGCAATGGCGTTAGCAGTGGGTGACATAAAAGGCCTGCTAGCAGCTATCCTAGAGAGAGAGCTGACAACATTTGGAGACTAGCAGGATATGCAAGTGTGACAGCCCAGAACATGACACATGATGGAGAGCGCCATTTAACAATTGCAGACAAGACGTATGGAGGACACTTAGAGTACAATATCCTGACACATCAGACATGAGTGCGATTATGAAAATGGGTGAAGAGATTCAAGAATGTTGGTGTCTTGAGACGAGGGAACTGTGGGATAAAACGGTAGCATTATTCTATCATATTGTATGTCATGGATTGCCTGAGTCAGTGCAACAACAGATGCAGAAACAGGTAGGGATGGAAGCAAAGCCATGGCCAGAAATACAGTTGCCTATCGTATATCATTGTTGATTATTGCAAAGAGAAGAACAAGAACAAAGCTGAGAATAGAAAAGGGGAGGAAGCAAAGTTAATTCCAAAACAATTCTCAACATTTGTCATTGAAGGAGCAGTGTTCACAAGTGTTGAAGGTGTGACAACAATACATCCAGCACAGCCAATAAATGTAGGGTACCCTACAGGTCAAGGTGGGTAACATTTTTGGCCAAGGGGTAGAGGGAATGGACCAAGAGGAAGAGGCAGATTTCAAAACCCTCACGGAGGAGGAGGATTTACAATGCTGGAATTGTGGAAGAATAGGACATATGGCCCGAACGTGCAGAAGTAGAGGGGGCATGCAGCAGACCTGGCACGCTCCAAGAGGGGGGGCTGGGCTATTCTCCACAGTATAATAAAGAACCACAGGAATATTATTCCCAAGATCACACGCAGAATCAGACACATGCACCACAAATACAGAAAGCACAAGTGCCATTACAAGTACAGTCACCACAAGGACAACCACAGCAAGCACCTATGCAAACACAACAGGTACAGGCTCAGCAAGCACAGACATAACAAGCAATGGTGCCACTATGGAATGTGAATACAGGAGCTCCACAAGCATCCACACCCAGGATAAGGAGTGTGACAGTGGTAGGAGGAAATCCTTTCACCCAGGCAGGGATGAATTTATATCCACAATAGGAAAGCCCAAAGAGTAGCCTGATGTATTCAGAACTATCAGTGACACCAGACCCCCAAAAGGCACGGAGGGTAAGGGTAATGATAGAAGACAGACATTTTTGTTTCTTGTAGACCCTGAAGCGACTCGTTCCTGTGTTCGAGTGGGAAGGTATTGTCAGGAATGCACAGGGATTCGCTGGGGCTATGAGTTTACTTCCTTTTACTGACAACTTACCAATTTCCATAGGAGAACATGACGTGCCTATGCCACTATTGTATTCTCGGCAGACACGAGTTAACATACAATGACGTGACTTGATGACAAAATTAAATATGATGATATCTTTCCCTGACAAAGGGATAGTGTGTTCCACTTCAGGTCCAGGGATACATTAAATGAATGTAAGAGTATTCATACTAGCATTTACAGGTCATAAAGCATTACGAGGTGTCCCTTTAGACCCAGAAGTATTTTTGTATGGAGAACATATTTTACTGTCATGGCCTCCTAGACTGGTAGGTAAATTGTTGAGAATACCTGACACATTTTTGTTTAGGCCAGAAATACCTATGGATGATGTAAAAGGACAGGTTATCCCTTTAGAACTAGAGGCAGCAGTAGTAAGAGATGAAAGGGTGGTTGTTCATGGGTCAGATGATGAGGGAAGAGGATGGAGAGCAGTAATAGCTCTTGGTGAAGGATTCCGGCTAACAGACTTGACAGATGAAGAATTGTTCAGAGATGATCATTCGGATGATGTACTAGTATTTTTTATAATTCTCACTTATTGGATTAAAGTTGAGAACAGAGAAATACCACAGAGAATGGCATTAGTTAAAAAATAAACCATCATTTTTCAAGGAGGAAAGGGTGCCAAGCATCTTATGAACCAGTAGCCCATATGACATGGGTCTATTGAGTGGAGCAGGAGCAGTCAAAAAAACTCAAGCCTGAAGCAGTTTTGCCACGAGCAAAAAAGTATCCCATATCCAGAGAAGCAGATAAAGGTATATTTGAAACTGTTTCCGCTTTAGTACAGCAGGGAATATTGGTGCCATCAGAATCCCCATGTAACACGGCTGTGTATCCAGTGAAGAAATCAAAAGAGGCCTTGTGGAGATTTATTCAGGATCTACGTCCCCTAAATAATATTGTCAAATCAGAGTTTCCTCTGGTTCCAAATTCAGCTACGATATTATTCAACATCCCAGCCAAAGCCAAATATTTTACAGTCATAGATTTAAAAAAATGCCTTCTTTTCAATTCCCCTTTAAGAGGACTTGCAAGATTTTACCTTGTTTTTTTTGTATAGAAACCAGCACTGGAAACATAAAAGATTACCTCAGACTTCCTGTGAGTCCCCCTCAATCTTTAATAGGGTCCTTCAGATGGACCTAGGTAACGTACAACTTGAGAGCACAATAATTCAGTATGTAGATGATATACTAGTGTGCAGCGAGACAGAAGAAAAATGCAGAAAATATTCAGTTCAACTAATGACCATACTAGCAGAGAAAGGATATACAGTAGACAAAGAGAAATGACAGTATTGCCAGGAAGAGGTCCTGTATATAGGACAGCTTATCTCTCAAGAAGGGAGAAAAGTAATACCTGAGAGAGCAGAAGCAATCATGAAGACTCCAAAACCGAGACAGTGAGGGAAAAGGAACAGTTTTTAGGCCTACGTAATTATTGCAGGGCCTGCGTGTTTGATTATAGCACTTATATCCAACCACTTTTAGAAGGGCTCAAGGAAGCACAGATAGGTAAAAGTAAGATAACATGGACAGATGAGATGACTGAAGGATTTGAAGAATTGAAAAGGTTTATTTGTAAAGCCCCTGTGTTAGGAATTCCAGACTATAACAAAGAGTTTTATTTATCCTCACATTCAGAGAGGAAATGACAGCAGTACTAACTCAGAAGACGACTTTAGGACATGGACATAAGCCATTAGCCTACTATAGTGGGATTATAGACCCAGTAATGAAAAGGCATCTTCCTTGCGAACAAGTGTTAGCTGCTGCTACTGCTTTCGCAATTGAAAAAGCTACAAATATTACAATGGGGTATTCAATGACATTATTTGTCTGGCATTCCTTACCATTTTAGAGAAACCCAAAAGTGCATTGACTGCACAAAGAGCATCTAGATATGAAGTGATTATTTTAAATCCAGCAATCAAAATTGTTAGAGGTAGAGTAGTGAATCCAGCAACATTCATAGCAGAACCAGTAGGGAAGGCGGACTATGTACATGACTGCACACTGTCTACTGAGTTCTATGATGATATTCCTCATGTTGGAGAAAATGCTCTTGCGGGGGGGGGGTCATATTTATTGACAATTTGTCAAAAATTGACCAAATGGCAGGAGACAGACATAAGGGATCCGCCATAGTAAAATTAAAAAGGAATGGTGAATTTGAAGTAGTGACAACTGCAACACTGCCATCACACTGTTCAGCACAGGCTGCAGAATTAGTGGTGCTTATCACCGCACTCCAAAGATATGAGGATGTTGCAGTTTACTCTGACTCCGCCTATGTGATGTAAACCGTACACAGAGGATTGTCACGCTGGAATATTGGGGGTTTCCTCCGTGCGGACGGCACACCAGTGCAACACGCAACTCTTTTGGATAAACTCATTAAAGCACTAAAGCTTCCATTGGCCATTGACGTGGTGAAATGCGCAGCCCAAACTAAGAGGGTAGGCATGCTTTCTGATGGTAACAAAGCTGCAGACATTTCACAAATATCTCTGATTACAAAATAGAAAGTGTTAAGCAAATGTCAGGGTGATCTAAGATGGTAAAGTAAGGTTTTACTATGTTATACATTATACAGTTAATTGAGCTACAAGGTCGAGCACCACAAGAATAGCGGGATTAATGGAAGGGTGAGGGTGTTCATTATCCCCCACTGAAGCTCTATGGAGACAGGACAGCACTGGAAAGCCAGTTATGCCTCTAGCATTGTTGAAGGTGGTGCTGGAGCAGCTTCACTACCCAGCGCACACAACTACAGAGAGTCTTGCTGCAATGATCGCAGAAACTGGTTTTCACCACATTTGTTGGAACACGTGGCATAGTTTATTGTGAACTGCATTGTATGCCAAAGATTCACAGAAGGACACACTTTGTGAACAATGAGAGGACCAATCCCTAGACCCAATGGCCCTTTTCACCATCTACATATAGATTATATGGATATGTTGCAGACATGGAATGGATACACATACATGTTAGTGGTAGTATGACCCTTTTCCAGATGGATTGAGGCAGGTCCATGTACGCACCCCGATGCCACATGTGCTGCCAAGTTTCTCTTACGCGAGGTGTTTCCTAGATGGGGTGTGAATTCATTGTTTGAACACATAACTCTTCTGTTAGGCATAAAGCACAAGTTGTCATCTGCCTATTACCAATAGGTGAATGGTCTTTGTGAGGGACTAAATGGACCCCTTAAAGAAACAATAGCTAGGATCAAAATAACTCTGAAGAAGGGATGGCTACATTGCCTACCCCTTGCTCAGTTTGCTCTGAGAAATCAGCCTGGCTCAGATCACCACCTGAATCTTCATGAATTGGTGGCTGGACGCCACACGAGGGTGCCCCTTGCTCCTTCCTCTCGAATAGAAACTGATGCCCACAGTGAAGCAAAAACATTAGGTGATGAGATGCATGATTATTTAACAAATATCACCGCTAGTGTTTCTTTTATTTCCCAAAACATCAAAAATTGGAGGAAGGGTCGCAGAAGATTGAAGAAGACAGTCAAACAATGGATTCTATAAACTTGCTAAAGCAAGCTAGTTGTACCCTGGCAACCACGTGCTTCTGAGGAACTTTATCTGCACTTGTAATAAGGCCCGATTTGAAGGACTGTAGCTAGTAGAGAGAGGTCCCTCCCGCTGCAGTGAAACAATAAGGAAGAGGAGCTTGGTTACATTTAAATGATGTAAAACTCTATAAAGTAGAGACCCTGACCGCTCCTGCACCTGTTAACAGTGAAGCAAGAGAAGAAGTTTCCCAGATGATGGTGAGATCGGCTACCAGGAGCCAAAACAAAGACTCATCAAAATAAAGACAATTGAACTTTCAAAAATTCCCAAGTCTAAAGGGAAAATAAATTAATTATGCAAGAATCCATTGACCAATTCCAGTTAGGCTAAAGAGACAATTAGACTCATTACGAGTTTGGAGATAGCCATGCCATTTTTAGCGGCATGGTTACCTCCAAACTTGGGACCGGGTCCCGCAAAAGGGGACTTACCGGGCCATTCCGACCGTGGAGGGCCCAGTAATTCCCTTTCGCAGGACCCGGACTCGGTACATCCCCATTCCCATTTGAGCCACCATACGGCTCAATGGGAATGGGGAGGATTCTAGTGACGGGCCCATTGTTAGCATCCTGGTCTGCTAGCGGGTCCCGCTCTGCATGTCTGGTCTGACCAGGCGTGAAGAGCGGGACCCGCTGCAGGACCTGTATTGTGGCGGCCCGGTATGAACGGTGCTGGTCCCTTACCGGCACCATTCATACCATGGCCGCCTACCTCGTAATGAGGCCCAATGAGTTGGAAATAAAATAAAAGAAGAGCACACAACACTTTATGTTGCCTATAAAAATAACATTGCACACAGTCTTGTATGCTGTTTTTACTTACATACTGCAATCTTACCCAGCTTTAGTAAGACGACACGTTGATGTTGTTACAGTTTTTGGAAATCCTAAAAATAGTCCTATTATTTTCAGGATCATCATTGCAATCATTTTACAATTTCTATTATAAAAGAGTGTGGTTGTTATAAAGAGCAATAAGAATTACACATTGATAAAAGGAATGGGAATTTTCCAAGTTATAAGAGACACATTGCCATCTAGAATATCGATACGTTTATTTGGAATACTTCTTGTAACCTCATTCTGTACAATGATTTGTCTTTTCTTCCTTTTTATTGTGGCATTTCATCAAAAAATACTCAATAACGCAGAACATGTGTTGAGCATTGAGACATCTATTTTTATCCCTAACAAAAGCATGAGAGTTATTTTCCCTGATATTTCCAAGCAAATTATCCGACTTAAGAGAGATGCTGAAGATGATCATGAGGATATAAATACATACCTTGATAATTCAGCCCATTTAAAGAATAACCTGTACCAGCACATGAAGGAAATGGGGAGGAGGACGTCAGATGAGAGCTGGTATGTGTGTTCTCTCATCCCTTGTGCCATGAGCACAGCCAGAACATTTATCACAAGAGAAATACCTGTACATGATGCTAAGTGTCTCAGCCATCTAGCAGCGTGCACAACAAGAGGACAATTTGAAGGAAGATGGGCAACCCTACGATGGAGGTCGAGAAAGACATTCCCATATGAAGATGCATATTTAAAAACACAGAAAATAGAAAAGGACCCAGATTAGAAAACCAGAATGCTCATGTACTCAATCAGTGGTATGACTGGAGATCAGATAAGAATTGTTGAACAAAAGAGACTGGGGGCCTCATTACGGCCATGGCGCTCCCGTAATGAAGGTTGCTGGTGCTGGACTGGCACCCTTCATTATAGGATGCCCTATTACGAGGTTCGCTTTGCGGGACCCGCTAAGGACGCCTGTTATTAACGGGCCCGTTGTTACCTCCTTCCCTATTCCCATTGAGCCCAAGGGGGCTCAATTGGGAATGGGGATGGGTTTTCCCAATGAGGATTTACCGGGTCCTCCATGGTTGGAATAGCCCGGTAAGTCCTCATTGGAGGAACCCGATACTGGAGCCTGGTATGGAGGCAGCCATGCCCTTAAAAAGGGCATGGCTGCCTCCATACTCGTAATGAGGCCCTGGGTTGTGCAGATGCATGGGAAACACCGGGATGCTGGGAGAGACCTCAGCTATTAGTATATGGATGAGTAGCAACCAGCACACTATGGGAAGACGGAATGCTAGCATGCAGTGCACATTTATTGATGACAGCACCATTACAGATACTTGGATTGAAAATGAAGCAGGACCTGTATCAGTACTGCCAATGAAAAATACAACATTGTGTTTCAGAAAGAAGGGCCTAATCAAAGTTGGAGACAATACAGGATGCAAGCAAATAATTGATGTACCAGGAATGAATGGAGGAACTGCTGTGCTAATGGACCACTACTAGGCCTGTGGATCCAAAGCCTACATGCAGCTGCCTAAGAATTGGGGAGGAATATGCTCTATAGTGATCATACATGTTCCTGCATTGGTGATTCCCCAAAGTGAACTCCATATAAAGATATCCCGAAAATGGATGCACACCAAAGAAAGAAGAGGTTGCTTAACCTCTTCCAACTGAAAAGAGAGCATTTTTTCTCAGAAAAATCAATAGAAGTCTATCATTACATTCCAGCAGAGCATAAACTGTTCAGTAGAACGGCAGTGATATTTACAGCCATATTCATGCCAGGAATTCCAACTGCAGTTCACACCAAGTGGTTACAGATAACCAGATGAGAGTTGTTACATACAATAAATATGACAATAAAAGGGTTCAATGTGATTAGAGAAGAATTGAGGGCCATCAGACTTATGACCCCCCAGAACAGGTATGTTCTAGACTTCATTACAGCAATGGAAGGTGCTGTGTGTGCCAAGATCTGGCCTTCTTGCTTCTGTACATACTGTGAGAAACCTGAGGGTATTCTCACTCCTACTCCCGATGGACCCTCTGTGCAGGTAGCCAAGGAAAGGACATCACTATTGGATCCTGACTCTTGGGTTGAACAAGTGAGGGAGGATCACATGGGTGGAGCCTCATTGATGATTTGGAGTGAGGTACCATTGGCCGAGACATGGTATCCCCCTTATCCCCAGGATAGCTAACCTGAGATTCCCCTGACCTTGATGGGTCATTGTAAATGTGTTCCACTTCTCTCTCCTTTTAAAATGCATGACAATACTGAGACGAGGAAGAGACAACTAGGAGCCATGAAGATTACCTCCCATTCAAATACTGTGATGAAAAAGAAGCTTGAAGGTCAGACATGTCCCCGTAGCTGGTTTAATTGTAGTCAGGCAAGTCAGGCAAGGCAAGCCCTTAACGTACACCTGCAGCCTATTAGTAAAGCTCAGGTGTATAAAAAGGGAAACTGCGAACAAGCATTAGAATGGAGGCAGTAGCCAAAGTAGGAGGACCAAAGTGGAAGCTATGCGGGAATAGAAGCCGAGAAACCAATACACCATCAGAAGTCCTGGGAATCCTGTCAAAAGGTATATGCGGATTGGAGGTTCTCTAGCTGGGTAGGCGAGCAGCAGACGCTGCAGGAAGGAAAAGCTCCACAGCGGCAAGTGCATTGTGAAGCGGTCGGCTATTTGGCTGTCCCCTGGAAAGCAGAACGAAGGAGCTGACAAGACGGGGTAAGGTAAGTCTTTGGCACACTCGCAATACATGGGGTGCTCTAAGAAGACCGAAAATACAATACTGGTCAAATGAATGAAATGAAGCTTGTTACTTATGCTGAATCCGGAACTGAATGAAATAGATGCTAGTAACATAATGTAGGGAACAAAGCGAAATACGTTACTTATATTGAATATCGAACTAAGTAAAACTAATGAAAGTAACTTCACGTAATGAATGAAATGGACAATGTTACTTAAATGAAACAAGCAACATTATTGACATTGAATCACAGAACTGAATGAAACAATTGAAAGTAACATAGAGTACTAACTGAAATGAACTAATTTGTTTCAATTGAATATCACATTGAATGAAAGTAGTAAAAGCAACTTAACTTGAATATCAGATTGAATGAATGGAACACAAGCCATGGTTATCAGAAGCAAATACATACTGAATTAGATGAAAGCAAACCTGATAACCAGATGAACTATTTCATTGAATACAATGATATAAGCTGAACACTATTGATGAACAATGAATTGAAATTTAACAAGGAAATTAAACTGAAGGCTTTAAGAAACCAGGTTGACAAAGTTGTGAAACTACACTTTAAGAAACTGTTTGGTGAATCACATCTTAAACTCTGAAAGAAGCCTGGAAGCTCCTGGTTGCGTGACCTGGAATGGGTGAACCGTGTGGTCTATAATTGCGCCAAGACCAGAGAGCCACTTGTTGTGAATCAAAGGTTGATGGCAAAACAAGTTTTAAGTTCCTGGTTACGAGGCCGGTAATGGGTGGACCACGTGGTCTGAAACTGTGCCTTGACCAGGGAACTTTTCTATGTTAACAAGGAATCTTGCTGTGGTGAAATTAAGACAGCCAGTGGTGATGAACCTCAGACTTGGGGAAGGGACCCTGAGTTATAAAAGTTCATTTAAAAGACAAAAACCTCAAGGATACTTTCTTTTCATATGAACATTGAGCTTGGGGAAGGAACCCCTAAGTTTTGGTGTCCTGGAACTGTGTTACCCTGGAACTGTGTTAAACTTGGGAAAATGCACCTTAACCTTTATACACTGTATTTCATCTGTTGCTAACAGGAAGAGAATTTGAACTGTGTAGTAAACCTATTGACATTTGGGAGAAAAAGCTGATGAATAAGCCAGAGCTTGAAGTAGCTCAGAACGTTATGTTTGGAACAATATTTTGAGTTATAGTTGATGTCCCTACAGATTATTTGATGTTGGTTGTGAGGGCAAGCATAGGATTTGGACACAGACAGATTTTTTATGTTGAACCTAATGACATTGACGTTCCTTAGTTTCTTTAGGTAGGCAAATCCCACCTTAGTATATGGCAAATTAGGCATTAATCCATCCTGACATTTTCTTTAATAAAAGATTATTCAACTTTGAATCTATGTCTCCTTCCATGATGCCAACCTCACAATACATACCTGCCCACGATGGAAGAAATGGAACCCTGACAAAGGCAATAACTATGCTGTCAACTCTGCACACGAAAATGGAGGAAAAGGTATATGAGACCAAAGATGATGACTGTTTCTCATCCCTGTTGCCGTGGGTTCTAACTTGGCTAGTGAATGCCTTGAAGCTACTTGGAACAATACTGGTGTCAGTGTTGCTAGGATTCTGTCTTATAAGAATATTAATCGGACAGTGCAAGAAGACAGCAAAGAATTGGGATGAAGATAATGATCGATGTGAAAGCTGTGACAGATGAGCACACACAGACAGAAAGTACCACCCATGAGCACCTGAAAAGAAGTCCCCTGGAACCACCAGGAATTAAGTTTTACTACCCCAAGGATCATAGGAACTATGTGGGACGTTGGGTATTCTGTCAACCATCTGGAGAATGTTGCCATATGACCTGGGGCGTGGATGATTCAGAAGAAACCACAGTGTGAAGAAAAGGTGAAGAAAATTGAGGCGGTAGTTGAGGACTCGACCAGAGGGGGGAATGTAGAGAGGCAGATGTACATGCCATCTCTAGTGTCCGCCCCCTCACCTCGGGCATATTGAAAGAACAACAAAAAGACAGTGTGCACGACACCAGGTATCGTCCCAATACTACAATGAAGTTATGAGAGAAGTTATTCACTCAGACAACTGTATCAAATGTACCCTCACACTGACATGGTAGAAGGATGTCTGCATACACTGTTGAACATAGAAGAGCTATAAGTGAAAATCTGATTTGTGAAAAGTGATGTCATGAAGAGAAGATACAAGGACACACTGGAACAATATGTGAATACTTAAAGAACTAAGGAAACATTTATGCAAATGTACACTAAGACGATAAGTGAGAAGAGATGCAGTAGATGCACATACGCACAAACGCAAGGTACGTGAGAAATACATAAGCTTGCTGCAGTAGAAAATATAACATGGGTAAAGCAGCCACAATGAAAAGATGGACAGTGGTTTTATATAATAGTACGCTAAGAAGCCTGAAGGAGAGAGACCAAGGTTGCAGAGGCTGACAGGTGCTGGAAACCAGTGGATAGATAGGGATAGTTCAAGGCGTGCTTACCAGATAAGAGTCACCCAATTGTGTTACTAACACCTAAACGAAGTATAGGTATAAATGTTCCCTTAACCAATCCCTCCTTTCAATAGGTTTTACTATTTGCCATGTAGGCTGACGTCACAGTTGACGTACATTGAGGTATAAAACTTTTGTGTAACGGAAAGGTATTTGAAAGTGAGTGAGCTGCAATCTGTTTGTTCACCAGGTTTCCCTAATTTATTGAGCTGATAATACAGTAGTATTTTGCCATATTCTTTGAGTCTGTCTGGTTATTTGGGTCTGAGATCGTTTATTGGTAATTCCATCTGGAACTTAAAATGCTACAGATGCTACTGGCACTTCTCTACCAGTTATCGCCCCGCACCTCCATTTCACAATCTCTGTCTTCACTTGGTTGGTTGCCTTTTTCCTACCGGGTCAAATTCAATTTTCTCTAAATGGCTTTTAAAGCCCTCCATGGTCTTGCTCCCATTTATCTCTCTTCGTTGGTCTCCTTCTAGGCGCTCGCTCGTTCTCTTCGCTCACAATACCAGTTCTTGCTAACAGTACCTTGCCCTCCTTGTGCCCATTCCCAGTTTCGTTCTTTTTCTCTTCTTGCACCCTATCATTGGAATTCTCTTCCGTTCCCTCTCTGTTCTACTACCTCCTACTCTGCATTTCATACTTCTCTAAAGACCTAGATTCTCCAATCCTAACTTGCCACTTCAATTGCTTTTTAAAGTAGCTAATTCACACTTGATTGTATCTATTCTTTTCTTGAAACACTTCTGTAAAGCTACAAAATATCATATGAATGTACTGTAACCATTTTTATGTTCAGTGCTTTGGAGTGAAGCACTCAATAAATACAAAATACAAATACACACTATGATGGATTCACTTAGGCTTGCTTGAAAAGCCCTTGCAAGCAGGAACCCTTTTCCTATGGACTGTCTCCTTACACATGAAACAACCTTTGGGTGGTGAGAATGCTGGTATCCCGGTGTTAGGGGTGTCTGCGCTCTTCTTCATGGGGTGTACAGCTGAAATAAAGTTTCGGGATTTCCCTTAATTATTTTGGGGACCTGACTTCGAAGAGGATTAGGTTGGACCTTTGTCCTTCCCATCCTTGTTAACATTTGTGTCCAAAGATTTCTCTTCTGGTTTGGGTGTGCTTGTATGAGCCGTTCTCTGGACTTGAGTACTCACAAACCTGTTGGCACCCTTTGCAAGCTCCCTAGGGTCTGTGATAGTTCTGTCCATTAGATGCTGGTGTAAGTTAACCTCACAATTCTTCAATACATGCTCACTCGCAATCAAATTCTACATCCCTTAAACTGTGTCAACTTTGTTACCAGCCACCCATCCGCTCAGATATTTCAAAAACAAGTGTGTGAACACTTCAAATATCTGCCCTCTTTTCATTCAGAGGTCCCTGAAGCTCTTGGGATACTTTTCAGGAGTTTAAAAGAACTTCCCGAGGAGGGATGCCTTCATGCTATGAAAAATGGGCCTTTCCTCTAGAGTTAACTGAAGAATTCCATCAGTCCCTGGTGTCAGCAAGCGATTCATCAGAGCTGCACTCCACTGGACCTGGCTCAACTCCTCTAGCTGAAAAGTAAGCCCAAGCACTTCAAACCAGCCACAAATATCCTTACCCACCAAGGAAGCCTACACTAAGTCTTTAAGGCTGTGGCACCTGGGTCACCCTGGTTTGAGCCACTACCGCTGCTTTTGCTAGAGGTGGATCTGTTGGCCTCCTTCTTCTCGTTGAGTACCAGTCTGCTCAGCTATATGGTGGCCCTGTCCCACTCCATTGCGACCTTGTCCAGCTATTTTTATTCCTCCAGCGCTAGTCTCCTCTCCTCCAACAGGTGTTTTCTAGCTGTTATATTGTTAACAGCTGGGACAATTAGAGACTGGGCTGAGGCCTGAGACCTGTTGGATGCCACACTAGCCCCTCACCACTGTGACACTCTAGAGTGTTGAGAAACCATGCTTTTCCCTCGGCGGGATGATTGACGAGAAACACTGCTCATGCTGTCTTTCTGTCATCTTCCACTACCACCTCTTCCTCATTTGGGTACACGGGGTATAACCCATCCCCTTGGGGTCTTCTCCCCAATAGCTGTCACTTCTACCCAAGCTTGGAGGCTAGTCAGCAACTTAGGTTTATTAACCTTAGTGTTGTGGGGATGTCCCTTCTCTTGACATAGGACGCGCAGGACATCCTAGCTCATGCCTTTCACAGTCTGTGTGTCAAGATCCATGATTATTTAACAACACAGTAGCAGTGTTTAAATGTTGCCTGCAAGAGTACTTTTATCTTTGTGTGGCTAAGCTGTGCGCAAGGCTCCAACTCGACCCAACTTGATCCAACCACCTGCCACCAATGTGACGAATCAACTTCCGGGTCACCACTGGTCTAGGGATGAATATCGGTTTCCAAACCATCAATTAGCCCCACACCTCTAGTGCACCAGAAGGCATCAGTACGGATTGAAAGCACAAGCAAATTAGAAACCTCCTTGTCCAATTTTGGTAACATGGAGGGAATAGCAGGCTTTTCTCTGAAAAAACACGGAACATTAGTTAGTTGCAACACAGCAAAAATACAATCGCAATAGTTCAAGGATACTTGGTTTCAACACAAAGGGAGCAATGGGTCATAAACTGTCACTAGGGGCCTTCGGAGAAGGACCTGAGGGACAGAACCACAATGTACCTCGTGTTGTAGGTGTTCTTGGTGCTCGACAGGGTTGAGTCGGATTCAGGGCGCTTCTGCGACAGATTTCAAGATGGGAGACAGCTGTGGGTATCAGGCGGCAGTCGGTTCGGGGATGGAAACTGGATGGAGTGCTGTGGGCTGGCCTACATGGCGGCTGGGTGTTAGGAATCATTGGGCCTCATTCCGAGTGGGACAGTAAGGGATACCGGGCACCGGTAAGGAGACCAGTGCCGTTAATCCCTTACCACCCTACTACGTGTTCCCTTAGCGGGTCCCTCCTTTAATGCCTGGTCTGACCAGGCGTTATGGGTGGGACCCGTTAAGGGAATTCAGAGCCAATAACGGTACCACAATTTGTGGTACCGTTATTACCGCCTTCCCCATTCCCATTGAGCCCTATGGGGGCTCAAATGGGAATGGGGAATGACTTTTTCAATGGGGACTTACCGGTCCCGCAAAGGTCGGACTACACCGGTAAGTCCTCATTGAACGAGACCGGTGCCGGACACGTTATTGGTGGCAGTCATGGCGCAAATAGAGCCATGACTACCACCAATCTCATAATGAGGCCCATTGTCTCAGTGCTGGTTGGCAGTTATGAAGCACTGGTCGAAGCGTCTCAGATGGCTTTAGCGACTGCAGCATAACAACAGTCAGCAGTGCAGTTGGTTGCAGCTCGAGGGGCTCAACTGGTTCAAAAATGTCCTTCAAGGCAGACGTCAGTAGATGCTTGTCAAGGCACTCCTCCTAACTTCTTCACTGGTCTTGTGTCATCCTTTAAGGCATACAGTCCAAAGCTGAGGAGAGTATTGCAGGCAGCTGCATTGTCCTTGGTTTGATTCAGAGACTCTCTGGCACTTCCCACCTAGGAAGCTTGCTACAGAGTCTAGCAGGACACGCTTTGTACTGGCTAGGTACCAGTTCAGTTCTGGAGCTTCTGGAGGGTCCTCTGGATTCAGCATCTCTGTATGTTCTCCTGTAGATGTTTTGCGAAGGGATCTTGCTTCCCTCTTGGAGGTTCTGGCCTTCTTTCACTTGTGGAAGATGTAAGACAGACTGCACCTTCAACCAGGGTCCAATGATGCATTCTTCCTTCTGCTTCCGGTAAAGCCTTCAAATAATCTGTCAAAAGAGGGGCTCAGTCCTCTTGTAAAGCCAAATGGACCACAGGGATTGGTGTAGGCTAAGCCTACCTTAATGAACCAATCATGGGTCTGCACCAACAATCTTCTGTATGGATAAGGTCATAACCAAAGTGCTTTGCAAGAGAAAAGGTAAAGGGGTGAAAACATGTAATACTAAGTCCCACCCATGTTTTAGATCAAAGTGTCCCTCTGGTTAATTGACCTCTCTGTGATTCCTGATTAAAGCAGCAGGTCTCTCTTGAAGCTGTGGCGAGACCAAACGTTCTGGCTCTGTCAATACACATACTCATACCTTCTAAATGGGGACTCCCTGCGGGTATGACTACTGTAAACATGCAGTCGCAGACATGACACTTCAGTGTCAACCGCTACCGAGGGCAGGAGCTGGCATCAGGTTGAAACAGTGCAAATGAAAGGGTGTTGGGGCTTTCCTGTCTCCTTTGTTGGCCTCTGCTGCGAGGCCCCACGTGTGTCTGTTTGAATTCAACTCTGAGTAGTATGTGAATGCTGCCACCATACACACGACTCAACAAAAGGACAGGGTGTATCCGTGGCGCCTTTGTTAGTTAATTAGGCTGGCCATGGAAGGGGGAAGGTGTGTCCCTCCATATTCTGAGATGACATGGTATACTCCTGGTTGTCATAAACCCAACTAAATATGACAGGGGGACTGCGTCTATAGGCTGTGACCACCGGGTCTATGCATATATCGTGCAGTGAGCATGGGAAAATGTGTGCAGATTTATCACACATTTTCTGGGGGTTGATCTACCATCATTCCATTTCATTTAAAATTTCAAAAAAAGCCCAGCGAGCGCAAACCCACTGTGCGGATGGTCAAATTCCTCACAGAGCATAAGAGTGAGAGAGAGTTTTAGAAAGGGCATGTGTGGGTAGAGAGGAGATATGGGTAGAGGTGTGTGAACTGGTGGGAGTGAGCTGAGAGAGAGACAGAGAGAGACAGAGAGAGAGAGAGAGAGAGAGAGAGAGAGAGTCCAGAGAGTGGTGGTGGGGAGGAGAAAGGAGTAATGGAAGAGTAAGGGGCAGAGTATCCGCAGAGGAAGGAGTGAGAGAGAAAGAAAGAGAGCAAGGGCAGAGGCGAGGAGAGAGGGTGAACACTTGGGGGAGAGAGAGTGAGAGAGAGAAAGACTAGTACAATCAGAGGGTAAGAGTAGAGAGGAGCAGCAAACTAGAAGGAGTCGGATTCACTGAGGACATTTTCAAATGGTTCTTTATTAAATCAGTTAAGAAAAGGCCTATCTATCGCTATGGGAATTACTCCGTCCTAAGAAATTAAACTAAGGGTGCTCATCAGTCATCCAAAACCAAAAGATGTCCTCTGTCCAAAACTTAATTATATCTGGCCCTACCACTATAGGTATTGAACCTAAGGACAACAGCACTGTACTTCTGGTTAAGACTTCCCTTGGCCGCACTCAGTGGGCTTCTTCTCACAGTAGTGTTCTTAGTTCCAATGAAAAACAAAGCTTTTTATTTAAAGTCAATAAAGAAGGTTCCTTAATCCTCCTTGCACACTGCTCAAGAGATTCTGTAATTCGTGGTATATACTGAAAGTCACAACATCTCTACCCATAGGGATCCTTCTCATATCCTTTCCCCAGTTCCTTGTATGCTTCCCCAAGCTAACTCCTATAATAGTTTGAATTATCCAGACTCTATCCTATTAATTATTTTTCCAGTGTCTCTTATAGAGCCCTCCAGGCCTACGTGATTCCTTATACTTGAGAACACTTGTGGCTCTCGCCAATGTTCACACTTCAGGTTTCTTGGGCTCCTGTAACCCACATTTACAGTTACTTCACTTGTTTCCAGTTGCCTTCCCCTTCCTTGGACAACCCTGCTACCTTCTTCAATGCTGGGCTGGTTCGCGGGGTTTGGGGTTTCATCGAGCGTCTTCCCTGTTTTCACTCTCCGGTGTCTCTGGTCTTATAGCGTCCCTGTTTCTCAACCTGCCTGCCTCTGTGGTCTCCAGGCACACAGAAGGAGTGGAGGACTCGTGCCTCCCAATGCGCTCAGTGTCAGCATTTGTTCGTGGGCTCCACGCACAGGATGGTAAACCCATCGGGGGGAAACCACAAAGTGCTGTGGGAAAGAAGCACTGAGGATGCTGAAAGCCAGAGAGAGAGAGGAGAACGAAAACCCCAGGAGGAACAGTGAGTCAAGAGCAGTGACGTGACCCAGGAGACTGTGCAATCTGGCAACAATTCCAAGACCGCTGCAGACCTGGTACCATGGGGCCACAGGGAAGAAACAGAAGGAGTCGGAGTGAGAACCAAAGCTATCCTGACTACGAAGGAAGTCCCTATTATGAGAAACCTGAAGGTGGCTCACTGACTAGTCCACAGGGATGTGTCGCCTAGGTAGCCAGGACACGGCTATTGCTATTGGATTCAGGTCCTAGGGGTGGACTAGTGAGGGAGGATCACATGGATGTGGTGCCATCGGGGAGTGGAAGTGGGACACTGAAGGTTGAGACAAGGTATCCCCATTCTGGTTGCCAAGTGAACTGTGTTTAAGGGAAACGTGAACCCCACTGAGGGATGTCTACAGATTGGGGTGAGCAGTAACAACCCTGAGAACACTGTGTGAATACAGTATGTGAAGCCCGACTGGGGGGCTGAGACCCCGACTTGGGTAGGAAAATAACCTAAGGCGTTTAGTGAACTGTGGCAAGTGTGAACCGGACAGAGGGATGCCAAAAGAAAGCTAGGGGAAGGGAATCCCCGCTTTCTTATAAGATTGTGAAACTGGGAACTGAAGCAAGTGTGAACCTGACTGAGGGATTCCGAGAGAAAGCTAGGGACGGGATGCCCCGCTTTCTGATAAGACTGTGTTAGAAGTGCTGTGTCAACCCAACGGAGGGAAGCCAAGGGAAAAGCTAAGGAAAGTAAATCCTGCATTTGTGATAAAGCAAAGTGAATTGTGTATCTGGCATGTGAACTTGGCTGAGGGATGCCTGCGAGTTGGGGTGAAGCATAATAATCCTGTGAACATTGTGTTGACAAGAGGGAACCCGGCTGAGGGATGTCCACAGTGAAAGGTTGTTTAAAAAGACATTGAGATTTGTGAAAACTACAAGTGAAAAGACTTTGAGTAAAAGGCTGTAGTGAACCCAACGGAGGGAGGCTAACATTCAAGAAGGATCGGAGCCTGGTTGAGGAGGATCCAGGGGTGAAGAGTCATCACCCAACATAAAAGATTAAGGAAAAGATTTTTTGTTTTGTTACTTTTGACACATTAGGTCTTCGGAGGCAAGAGACTTTGTATGAAAGAGACTTGGCCACTTAAGGTCCTGATATCGCTGAAAAGAATTGCAACCGCGTGCTGAAAAAGTTCAGTTGCGTATTGTGCTCAGAAGTACCTCCTTGTCCTGTGCTAAAAACATGGGGAAGGGAGACCCCAGCTATACCATCCTGACCTATCATTTTGTGAACACTTCTTTCTTTTCTGGTGAACATTATCCCACACTATTTTGTACTTAGCGGTAAGGATTGGCAATAGGCTTTTTAGTATAGGCCTTTTTCATTTGACAAGACGGCACTAGGACCACCTTATTATTATTTGATGGTCGTAGCTTGCTCCCATCTTATATTTAGGTTTATATTTAGGTTTAGATTAGGCGTTTTTCTCACCCATTCATAAAGTTTAATAAACACCCGTGAACAGTGATCACTTGTGTCTGTCTTTACTGTTGACACCATGAGTTCCTTAAACTATCCTGCGAACAGGATCGGTGATGCCAACCCATAGAAAACAAGGTAACAAGAACAGCGGAAGACCCGGGATACAAAGAAGAGTGAGAAACACTCTGGTACTCAGGCTACTTGGCCCAGTGAATGGCACAAAACCAAGAAAAGTAAGAAACAGTATGAAACTTCTTTTATTCATCTTAGTGATATAAGAACAAGACAAGTGAATAAGAATAACTAATGGGTACACAATAATTAACTCAAGAAGAAAGACACAGAAATACAGGAGGAGGAACAAAATGTTAAATATCTTCTTCATAAGGATTAAAGATGTACAGAAACACAAAGGGTAAGAACCACATAAAGAGGGATTTAATATCCCTGGTAATCTCAGAGAAGGAGAGACTTTCAGAGACACATAAGAAAGACATTGTATAAGAATTTCCTAAGCACATAACATTGAGGAAGAGAATCCTACAAAGAGAACTAATAGGGAGCCAGAGAGGAACTAAATAAATTAATCCAAGAGATACCTAAAACGTATCTCAAAGTGTCTACTAAGGCTGATGAAGCCTATTCAGGAGAAAGGAGTCATTCTCTTTGTCTTTTGTTTTTTTTGTTTTAGTGGTAGGGACAGAGCAGCTTAGCTTTGGATGGAGGAGAGACTATTTACTTTGGATGTCACAACAGATGACAAGCACCTTAGTTTGGTCAGGTAGGGAAATCCAAAGATGATTGATATTGAGGCTCTGTCACTTATTATTTTAATTTTAAAAAGTCAAGAATGCAAAAAACCGGGTCTGTCTCCTTCTTCTGACCTACTAGAGGGTCTGTAGAATATGGAGGGAAAGTTGCCTAAATGAGAAATCTTCCTTACAGGGACCTGCAAGAGATGGGGTGGGTCTGAATCTGTTTTCATGGGATGTACGTTGAAGTAGATGTGGTGAGCAGGGTAGTTGTTTCAGAAGTAGTGAAGCATACTGATGGGAAGAACCCAGGTTCTTGGTGCAGGTAGTCTTTTAGGGTTTTTTAGAGTACAATGTCTGGTGAAACCAAGCCTGGGCATTCCCCGGCGTTGGGATGTTTGATGTTAAATGTGAGTTTGGCCCTCATCACGAGGTTGGCGGTATCCCAGCAATAATTGCGCTGGGAAAACGCCAACGCAAATTGCATTACTGCTACTCGGTCCGGCGCAGTTTGCGCTGGATCACGAGTAGTGGTACGGCTGTAATTCCCCATTTTTTTACAGTCTATAGGACTCTATGGGGGTTTTCTGAGCTATTACCTCCACCGCTAATAGCGCCGGCAGTAATAGTGCCGAAAATGGCCTGAAAATGGGTGGAAAGCTGGAGATTTACCGCCATCAAAAAGCTGGAGATAAAACTCTAAACTTTCCGTCCAACACATGATTGGGCTAACCCTTAAATCTGATGGTACCATTACCGCCGCATCTAAAGGCTACCGCCCAACTCGTGATGAGGCCCTTTGTGTTTTGTCTAATTCAGGTTCATACATGCTTCCTGTGCACTTTAGGATTGTGTTCAATGGTGTTTTGCATCGTCTTTTAGCAGGGGTGGCTCGAGGCCGTCCTCACCAGTTATGAAGGAGCCAGCCAGTAAAATACGAGCACTCCCTCAGCTGTTTTTTCAGCTGAGGGAGTGCTCTTAACTGTGAAAGGGAAACTTTGTTTCCCTTTCACAGTTACATTTCCCCAGCCGCGCAAGCTCAAGGAGCCATTTAAGGCCGGGGGCGTTTGCTTCCCCAGCCTTGCATGACTCATTGGAAATGCTGGCTGGGGAGCTGCATGTCTGTATGTGCAAGGAGGAGCACCCGAGCCTCCTCGCACATACAGACAAAGTAGGCTGTAGTGGGGCGTCTCCGGACCGACGCTCAGGCCACTTGCACGCATGTGCAGGAACCAGGAAGATTCCTGTTCATGCTTGCAGGGGCTGGAGCACTGGGACCTCCAGACCCGCGGCACAAGGTAAGTTTGTTTATGGTCACTTTTTAAACATAAAGGATCTGTATGAATGCGGGCATGCTTGTGTTAGGTGAATGGATGATGATGGATGCTGGTGTGAATGAGAGAGTGCTTTCTGTGTGTGTGTTGTGTAAATGTGTGTGTTTGTACGTTCGTTTGTTTAGTATTTAAACATGTGTATGGATGCGTGTATGCTTGTGTTATGAGTGAGTGCTTGATGGATCCTTGTGTGAATGATAGTTTTCGCTGTGTGTGTGTGTGTTGTGTAATGTGTATTTGTATGCTCATTTATTTATTATTTAAGTATGTGTATGAATGTGTACATGCTTGTGTTATGAGAGTGCATGATGGGTGCTTGTGTGAATGAGACAGAGTGTTTGCTGTGTGTATATTGCGTAAATGTTGGTGTTTGAATGTTTATTATTTAAATATGTGTATGGATGCGTGTATGCCTGTGTTATAAGAGAGTGCTTGTTGTGTGCATCTTTTGTGTGTATGTTATGTACATGTGTGTGTATGTTTATTTATTATTTAAATTTGTGCATGGGTGCATGCATGCTTGTGTTATGAGTGGGTGCATGATGGGTGCTTGTGACTGTGAATGAGACAGCAAGTGCTTGCTGTGTGTATGTTGTGTAAGTGTGTGTGTGTGTGTGTGTGTGTGTGTCTGCGTGTGTGTGTGTGTGTTTGTACTGGTCCAAGATGATTTTAGCCAGTGGGCGTAGGAGGTTTGTACAACAAAGGCATTTTAAAAATGCCTTTGTTGCACATCCCCTCTCCCCACCGGACAAAATCAGCTCTCTGTCTGAGGTGCTGTGGGGCCCAGGGAATAGAGATGGTATTTTTTTATTGGACATCTATGATAGATGGCTAGTAAAAAATACCGTACCTGCCCCCCTATTCCCCTATCACCTTGCATACACACATAATCACTGCGATTGTGTGTGTGATTGGCGCTGTGAGGCCCAGGAGACAGGCATGGTATTTTGTTTACTAGACATCTATGATAGATGTCCAGTAAAAAATACCATCCCCGCCCCCCTGGTCTCCCAGTGCCTGAAATCCACACATATGATGGTGAGAGTTTGTACTTGTATCGCTTTCAGCTCTACAATTGGGGCTTATTCCGTTAGTCAAAGAACAGACAGGTTAGTGTTTAGAGTAACATAAACTTTCAATGATGAATGGAGTATGTCTTTGGAATCTGACTAGCAACTCTTTCTATTTTTCATTAGATTGTGAGACAAGATAACAGTTGCACCTGATGAAGGGGCTGATGGTCCCGAAACACGTAGTGCGGTGTGAGTATGGGAGCATTTCAATGGAAAAAATCACAAATCTCTGTTGATGTAGCATTGCTGTGATTGAACACGGAATAGTTTTCTTAATAGCTGAATAAACATTATTTTTCAGACACAGTGGGCCTCATTACAAGTCTCGCGGTAACCCTGCCAGTGCTACCTGCGGGTGGCTACCAGACTTGTAATATTTACCGGCACCTGACTTTCCAGAAACACCCGGGGATAACGGCACCTGTATTCCTAGAAGTCAGGTACTGGAAAATTGTAAATCCCCATTCCCATTTGAGTCCCACAGGACTCAATGGGAATGGGGACCACTGAAGCACTGACACTGATAACGTTGCCTGTGCTTCTGTGAAACTCTTCTGGTGGTTTCTGTTCCGTCCGCCAGGTCTGACTCTGGCGTGCGGGACAGCACCCGCCGGCAGAGTCGTGCTGTGCCGGTCCGGAAACACTGGTGCTGGTAGGCTTACCGGCACCAGTGTTTCCGGGCCAGCACAGTCGTAATGAGACCCTGGGCCTCATTACGAGGTGGGTGGTAAGGGATTACCGGCACCGGTAAGGGCACCGGTGCCGGTAATCCCTTACCGCCCTACTACGAGTTCCCTTTGCAGGTCCTCCCTTAACGCCTGGTTTTTCCAGGCGTTAAGAACAGGATCCGCAAAGGGACTTTAGAGCTAATAACGGTACCGCAATTTGCAGTACCATTATTAGCGCCTTCCCCATTCCCGTTGAGCCCTATGGGGGCTCAAATGGGAATGGGGAAGGGCCCTGGTGAATGGGGAATTACCGGTCCCACCAACCTTGGAATGGACCGGTAATTGCTCCATTCACCAGGGCGGAGTCGGTAAGGTTTTGGAGGCAGACATGGCGCTAATAGCGCCATGGTTACCTCCAACCTCGTAATGAGGCCCCCTGTGTGTTATATTGATTTGTTGAATGAATTTAATGGTACACATTTTGTTCTCTTCCGTTTAAATATTATTAGGACACTGATTGTGTTGTACTAACAATTTGGAAACACTTATGAACAAAAACAAGGATTGCATTTTGCAGAATTGTTGATTTCTATATATTCATTTTTGAAATGTTACATTAATAAAACTTTTAATAAAAAAATGAAAAGAACTTGTGAAGAGCTGTTTTTACCTCCACAGGAGTGACTGGGTAACTCATCGGTGATACTGTTGAATTATGATGGCATACACACATAACCACATTGATTGTGTGCATGTGTGAGGAGCTTGGGACCCAGGGGACAGGTGTGTCATTTTTTTACTGGGCATCTATGATAGATGAGCAGAAAAAAAAACATTCCTTACCCCAGTGCCCCCCAACGCCTCACAATCACACATAATCACATTCATCATTATTGTGATTATGTCTGACTGCAAGGCACTGGCACAACATGGAGCAGGCATAGCATTTTTAATGTGCATGGTTGATAAGGCAAGCATGATAAGTGGTATTATGAAGCAATGCTGGCATTTTATATGCAACCAGTCTAGCCATTTCTTACTGAGGCACAACATTTTGTATTGGGCATCTTTGATAAAGCAAGCAGGATCAGTGGTATTATTCTTACTGTGGCATGACATTTTGTATTAGGCATCTTTGGTAAAAACAAGCATAAGTGTTATCATGTACCTATACTGGCATTCCAATGCAGCTAGTCTAATAATTTCTTACTGTGGTATGGCATTTTGTATTGGGCATCATTGGTAAAGCAAGCATGGTAAGTGGTATTACGAAGCAAGACTGGCATTATTTATGCTACCAGTCTAGCCATTTCTTACTGAGGCACGACATTTTGTATTGAGCATCTTTGATAAAGCAAGCAGAATCAGTGGTATTATTCTTACGGTGGCACAACATTTTTCATTGGACATGTTTGGTAAAGCAAGCATGATAAGTGTCATTATGTAGCTCGACTGGCATTTAAGTACAGCCAGTTTGGATATGTTTTTATTCTTTGGCATGCATTTTTAATGGTAAAGCCAACTGGAGTATGTTCTTATGTGGGTATACTTCTGTATGTTGGCAGATCAAATGTTTTCTTATAGTATCATTGCTGGAATTATGCACAAAGCAAACATGAGTATGTTCTTATATAGGAATAATAGGGTATAATGTTGCATTCAGCATGGTGGAAATGTATGGGTACAGCCAGTGTGAAAATGTTTTATAGTGGCACAAATTAGGGGGAAAGGCATCATGAAAATGTGTTGGAGAAATGCTCCAGTGCACTGTTGGTGATTTGCATGTATTGAATTGTTTGCATGCGATACCCTCCAAAACCCAATTGCAAACTGTCAAGCGTATTAACTAATTTTTCTAAAAAAAAAAAATAAAAGTGTGCTCTATAATGCATAATTTTCACCCATTATTTAAAACAAATCTTGGGGGTGAAACCCCCCAAACCCTGCTTGAGTGATGCGGGCTCCCTCGCTACGCTCGATCGCTCTGGCATATCTGGGAAAAATATTTACACCCCTCCAGTTAAAAAATTCGCCAGCCGCCATTGTGTTTTGAAGGGATATGGCATCAGTTACATTGGAAGACTAAAACGTTAGTTTGAGGTTAGTATTGGATGTGGACAAAATGTCACAGGGCACTGCCATGGGTGCCTACCAAATGTCAAGTCTACCCGCGCATAAAGTAAATGGCTTTGGATGAGATAAAATAGTAAAATTGTATAAATTGGGCACATTTATACTTTGCAAATGCACATTTACATGAAATTGCATTCAGGCTAGCAAAGCAGATCATCAGATTATAGTAGACTATCCTTTACCAACATTTGTCAGCTTGGGAATTCCGTGGTCGTGATTATCATGCGTGTGAGGTGGCGTGTAGGTGGCTATGGCAGTTTTTAGCGCATGCTTCATGTCTGGCCACATTCCAGCACTGCTTGCACCCATGCAAGCCGTGATGGAAATGGAAAACATTTGCTCTTGGGTGCCACATCGTGGGTGTTTGTGGGAGTGGCCTGAGTGATGGGGATGTGGCTTAGGGGCTAGGAGCAAAGAAAACGGAGGCAAATGATTATGTTGAACAAAGTACATTTCTAACGCTTCCACAACAAAACAAATTTGCGGGTTTAGCAGCACCGCCTACAACTAGGCAACCACATGCAATTTAAAAAAAAAATGCTTTTGTGCTCACAAAAGGAACATATCTTTTGTGTGGTCATTTGCAAAAAGGAAGGACATTTTCAAAAGCAAAATGGTGTGCATTCTCTGCAAAAGATGTCAGTTTAAAAAAAGGAAATTATTTAATTGTAACATTGTAAACTTTCTTTTTTTTCAATGTATATATATAATGTACATTTGTAATGATCACTTCCATTTACATTATAATCACCCTATGATGGTTCCATGTGTCTAACTGAGCAAAGCAAGTTATCATATCTTACTTTATTTTCTGCTAGAAGTTATGTTGCTCTGCTTTTATTTGTTTTTGTTGAGAAGCTTTGTTTAACAAACAAATAAAGTTCGCATTCCAAGATGGATAGTCATCCACACTCTGTTGTACTCTTTGGAAATACACCTATGAGGAAGGGGAGTGGGCAATTAGCACCAATGAGGGTTCCTGGCTGTTTTGAATTAAATCACAGAGCTTTCTGGGAACATAACCGTGACCATAGGTCTTTATTTATTTATTTTTATAGTTGTATTTTAGTTCATAGAGCTTTAACAACTGTAACATCAAATAAAATATCTACAGAATTACACGGCGAATATAGACACATCATCAGCATTCCTGTCTAAAAATGCATTAGTACAGATTTAGTGACTTGTATATTCATTACACAAAACATAATACATCTTAAATAAGGAAAACAGAATAACGTCACAATACATATTTAAAACACGATCTTTATGTTTGTCATAAAAGGGTTTAATCACCAAGAACACAATGCACACTGGGCTTGGTGCTCATTTCATTATTCACATTACTCTCCAAAACAGTAAAATGATTGTAACCATAACGCCTGTATACTCGTTCAGGATTGTAACGTGGGTGTAAAGTTGTCCTAGGTCCACCTTGCTTAACCAGTGGTGACATATATGCGAGGTGTCAGTGGAAACTCAGAAAGGAGGCCCAGAAATGTTTCTCCACCATGCAAACTATTATAACCACGAGCCCAAAGTCCTAGCAAGAAAAGGGTACCCACAATAATTGATAGTGAGAGTACTCTAACCAGAAAGCATAAGGCCTGCTGTAGAGAGAGTGCTCGTGAGGAATAGGATGCCCACTGTGAAAATCAGAAGGGATGCTGCCTAGCAGAAATACTCTGCTGGGAGGAATACTGCCCACCTGTAGCACCAAGAGGCTGACAACAAGGCAAAAGTTGTGATATACAAGGCCACGTGACATCTGGGACACTGTAGGCATAAAGAATGGCCTTCAGGAATAGCATTCCATTGGTCACGCACTGCCAGGAGTAATGCTGCAACTCAGAACTATCATGCCAGAAGAAGTATTACCCATTGTCAATGAAGGGTCCAGAGGAAGTACCTATGTGGGATATAATGTCAGTAGAATAACAATCTCCGTAATAACCGCTCAATGAGTAATGCTGCCCTTCACAAGTACTCAAGTACTGTGGCTGACTAAATACTGTCACTCGGGAAAACTTTGCCAGGAGAAATATTGCCTCTTACAGAAGTATGCCAATATATGCACCTCATGAATGCTGCCATAGTTGTGCTGCACCTCCTGCTTATTGTGCCCAGAAGTATACTGTTCCCGTGGAGTACTGTGGTAGACGAAATGCTGTCCTTAACAATACTGTGGCAGAAATAGAAATGCTGACTTTTTCTTTTTTGACCTTGGGAGAAATGGGGGACAATACATGCTGCTGCGGGGGTTCATGCCATATTGAAAAGTGGAGGGAGGGAGCTTCTTTATGAAGGACAGTATAGAAGTGGGAAATGTGTTTGTAATGTGCTGAGCAGTAGAATACTCTGTTATCTGAGAGGCAGATATAACAGGAGCACAATATTCGCTGAAGTCACTGGAATGAGCAAGAGAGGCACCTTTAGGAAGGCAACGAGAAGCAAAGAAAGGAGTCACACGATCAACTGGAAGCGCACACACACACACTCACACACACACACACACACACACGCACGCACGCACGCACGCACACACACACACACACACACACTCTCTCTCAGAGGAGAAAATGTGAAATCTACAAAGAATGTATACACAGCTCTTACATAAAAGCTGGCGATGAGAGGAGATGTCACAGGCCCAGGTGTTGAAGGGCTGGAGGGAGAAGGGAGAGAAAACAGCAAAAAGCTGTATTTTTGGCAAGGAGGTGCATATGAAAAGTAAAGGAGGTGAGGTGGCTACTGCCATCCACATTGATAAACAAGTAACCTCGCTGAAGCGCAATCTTCGCAAGGAAATGTGGCCAGGTGGGGCATGGTGCCAGTCTATAAGAAGCCTTCTCCACCATCCCAGGCTGGCCGGAAGTGCAGCAGGCTCTGCGCCGCCCTACTGCTGCTCTTTCACGAGGTACACACCTGTCTTGAAGTGCCTCAATGAGCATACAAACCAATCTGCCTCAATCCCCGGGCCAAGTTGTGGTCAGCCCCAGTTCTAGAGCAACCCCAAGATTCCTTCTTCTTCAGCTACTGTGTCCACCATCTTAAAACGGTTCCATGCCTTAAAATCGCTGCAAAAATGGCCGTGAATACAAAATATCGCGGCAAAAATGCTGTGGTATTTTGCGCCACAATCATGTAAAGGATGCAGGGGACACCCCCGCAACTCCTGGAACCATTATGCCATTTAAGGGGAGCAGGGGACACCCCCGCAACCCTTGAACCCATTATGCCATTTAAGGGGAGCAGGGGACACCCCCGCCACCCCCAGACCCATTATGCCATTTAAGGGGAGCAGGGGACACCCCCGCAACCCTTGGACCCATTATGCCATTTAAGGGGAGCAGGGGACACCCCTGCAACTCCCAGACCCATTATGCCATTTAAGGGGAGCAGGGGACACCCCCGCAACCCCTGGACCCATTATGCCATATAAGGGGAGCAGGGGACACCCCCGCCACCCCTGGACCCATTATGCCATTTAAGGGGAGCGGGGGACACACCCGCAACCTCCGCTCCCCTTAAATGGTATAATGGTGTTCACCTTTACTGGGTCAAACCACTGCATTTTTGCCGCAATTTTTTTTTACCCGCGACATTTTTGCCGCGATTTTATTACCTGATACCCTTAAAACATAAGCGACTCTTGCGTGGTGGCGGAAGAATAACAAAAATCGCGTTGACCATTCCCACCGGCAGTTGTCTCCTTTGGCTGTGCTCCTGCCAACATTGTATGCCTCCCACTCAGTGCAGGGCACACTTTCTGGCAGCCAGGATATGCAGATGCCTCTATGGGAGGGTTGGGCACTAGGGACATTTCCGATAGAGCAGAGGCCTTGCTGTATCAATGCAGTTCCTGGTCTGGGTCCTGGGCATGCCATCTGTGGGGCAGCGAGTGGCTGAGGTCATTATTACAGCGCTAAGAGCTGAACTATTTCTTTTGGTTCTGGGTGGTCTTTGATGCGACTCATACTTCCCCACACTGTCTCGTAATGGTGGTAAACCAAACGGACGTGGTTTGGTGTGGCCAGTTTCTGCATGGGGGCCACATGCACCACAAGGCTTTAACTTGTTATTTTAATGTGATTTACACCATGCACTGCTGCCATTTTCATGGTCTCCAGGACCTCTGGCGGATCTGAAAAGAAAGGGGTGAGGAAATGGTTTGTTAGTGGGAGGCGCGGGAGAGCAAAAGAGTGCTTTTGCTGTTATATTGGTAGTTTCAGTTCAGAACAAACAGCCACTGTATGCTAGTTTTTTCCCTTGTGGTAAAGCTTGGTGGGTGTTTTGGTGTGTGAGTCTGTATAGGTGGCTTTGTGTGGCTGTGGCATAGTGTTGGAATGTGTGTGTGTTGTGATTGAGTGCTTGGAGGTGTGCATTTTGCTCTATGATTTTACAGTTGCTGTCATGTGTGGGTGTTGTATTTGGTTATTGTGCGGTGTGTCTGCAGGATTGTGTAGTGTTTTAGTAAGGTTAATGGTAGGAATGGGGAGATCATGTTGCCGAGATTGAGTAGATTGTTTACTTTAGACTGACATTCCTTATGTGGTGGTCAGTGATATTATGTTTTCTTTCGCTGGGCCTACTCAGTTTAGTAGAGTTGATGCAGGAGGCCACAGGTGACCTCATGATTCGTGGTTATCTCTTTTTATTGAGGTTGGGTGTATATCTTAGAGCGTGCTTTGTTTTTTAGGTTGGCTACTTAAAGAGCTATATTTTTAGTCATTTCCTGAAGGTCAAGTTCTTCTATTGAGCATATTTTAATTTGGAAGTGAGTTGCAAAGTTGTGTTGGTATATAAAAGAATGCTGACCATAACATAACTCTTTTTCAAGTACTGTTTGGGTTCAAGACACATGTAATTGCTGGATCTTAGGGTACGTTTCCGTCTATAGATGGAAATTTGTACTTGCAGGAATTCTCCTTGACCATGGTGTGTGGAATTCGACCTTCCGCACGGTGGGTGTGCGCTCACCTGGTTTTTTATTTTTTTAATATGAAATTGAAAATTGGTAGATCAACCTCTGGAAAATGTGTGGGGCTAATCTGCACACATTTTCCTATGCTCACCGGACAAAATACATATAGACTTGTGTACTCTGAGTGGACACAGCCTACAGGCGCAGTGCCCCCTGTCATTTTTGGTTGGGATCTAATAGGTGGAGTACACAATGCATCACAGAAGAGGAAAGGCCAAACCGTCCCACTGCCATGACCAGACTAATTAACTAACAAAGGCTCTGTTGATCCACCCTGTCTTTTTGTGAGCTGTGCAGATGGTGGCAACAATTAACATACATAACATACAAATAGAGTGTACTTCAAACTGGCCCACATGGTGCCTGGCTGCAGAGGTTAACAAAGGAGATAGGAAACCCCAACAACCTTTGATATGCACTAACCTGAAGCCAGCTCCTGCCAGCTCCTGCCCTTAGTATCAATGGACAGTGAAATGACATGTCGTGGGCTGCCTGCAGGAGGACCCCATTCAGAAGGTACGAGTATGTGGATTGACGGCAACGAAAGGTTTCGTCCTGATGCAGCTGCACCGGTGAACTGCCGCTTTAATCAGGAACCACAGAGGGCTCCATTGACAAGTCCATTTGATCCACTACAGACAGAAAGAAGGGTGGGACTTAGTATTACATGCATTCACCTCTTTATCTTTTCTGTTGCAAAGTATTGGTTCATTAAGGTAGGCTGAGCCTACACCAATCACTGTGGTCCATCTGGCTTTAGAAGAGGGCTGAGCCCCTCTTTTGGCAGATCATCTGAAGACTTTGCAAGGAGTAGCAAGAAGAACTCTACATTGGACCCTGGCTGAAGGTGCAGTCTGCCTTACATCTTCCGCCCGTGAAGGAAGGCCAGGACATCTGTTAGGAAGAAGAGGCGATCTTCCCACACCCCCAATCGGTTCAGAATAAGGCAAAGGCTGTGAGAGGTAATTTAAGAGACCATGGGCCTCATTCCGAGTGCGGCGGTAAGGGGTTAATGGTGCCGGTAAGGATGCCGGTGCCGTTAACCCCTTACTGCCGCATTTCGAGGTCCCTTAGTGGGTCCCACTAAGGCCAGCTGGTAAAACCAGCCGTCCTTAGCAGGAGCCGCTAAGGGACCAGAGAGCTAATAACGGGCCCGTTATTTACAGGCCCATTATTAGCTCCCTCCCCATTCCCATTGAGCACTGTAGGGGCTCGAATGGGAATGGGGAAGGGTATTTTGAATGGGGACTTACCGGGTCCTCCAAGGTTGGAATGACCTGGTAAGTCCCCATGCAAAGAACCCGGACCCGGACACGACTTTGGAGGCAGCCATGGTGCTAACAGCACCATGGCAGCCTCCAAACTCGTAATGACCCCCCATGTGTTAGGGGTGTGCCTTTAAAGACTTCTACACCATTACATTATTGCATGCTTCGTAGATGTAGTGCACATGCAGGAATATCAGCCATCCTAGATATTAGCAGCTATATTGGACCATGGGCCTCATTACGACCCAGGCGGTAAGTTACCGCCTGGGTCGTACCTTTACCACCATGGCGTAAACTATGTTTACGCCATGGTGGTTGGCGGACTTACCGCCCCATTCCGAGGTTGGCGGGGCGGTAAGTCCCCAATCCCCATTTACCCTTCCCCATTCCCATTTTTGCCCCATAGGGCATAATGGGCGTGGGGAAGGCGTTAATTACGCCACCGTAAATTACGGTGGCGTGATTAACATCAAGGTCCCTTAGCGCCATGGATTTTAACACCTGCTAAAAGCAGGTGTTAAAAGCTCCATGGCGCTAAGGGACCTCGGAATCAGGCGGTAAGGGTCGGCGCTGTTTACGCCGCCGTAAACCCCTTACCGCCTGAGTCGTAATGAGGCCCCATGAGGCTTAAATGCAGCTCAGCAGCCAGCATCCCAGGTCTAGGCCGCGAACAGGAGGAAAGGACTAGGTTGTATCTCGGGCACTGATTAGAAAGGCAAGAGCCACAGTGATTCATGGGCCTCATTACAAGTGTGGTGGTCTGGAATTAAGGGTTCAGATGGCAACGTACCGCACCCTTTCCAGACCGCCACACTACAAGTCTGCCTGCAGAGGCCGTTGCGCCCAGCAGGTCTGACCTGCCGGGCATAAAAGTTCCGGTAGACAGACTTGTCACTGAAACACTGGCACCGTTAGCAAAGGTGCCGGTGCAAGTGCAAGCGACTTGTAATGTCCCAGTGGCACCAGGATATCAAGCGGGTGAAATGGTGTTACGAGTGTTACAGCTAAATGAAGACCCAAGGAGTTTTTCTCCATCCTACAGGAGCTAAAAGGAAGTACTACCACTCCCATGACGCACATTGATAACAATTGGTGTTAACATATCCAAGATAGTTTTGCTGAGAAGACACTAAAGCATCAGAAAAATATACAAGATAAAAAAACGACTGGCGAACTTTGTAGACCCTATCCCCAGCTTAGGGGACATGACTCTGAGTCAGTGCTTTTTGTGTTTAAAGCAGTATCTGAAGAGGACGTTTTGGAAGTAGTACATAAACTTAAACCTACTTCCTGTAAAGGCGATATTTTTCCATCCACACTCTTCAAAGATTTTATCTAAACATTGATACCCTGGGTCACCAGGTTCATAAATCGTTCTTTTCAGGAAGCTTTTGTTCCTGAAAACATCAGGGAGGCCTGTGTTACTCCGTTACGAAAAAAAGAAAATCTTGATCCCAGAGGTTTGTAATTACCAACGTCCCATTTATCCTGAAAATTCTTGATAAAATAGCATATACGCAATATCAAACATTTATTGAATGTACGGATATTCTTGCAGCTCAGCAATCTGGCTTTTGCCCTAATTATGGGACAGAGACGGAATGGCTGGATTTGAAGTCACATATTGCTGGTATCATTGAGGATGGCAATGAGGCACTGCTTTTGCTTTTGGATCTTTCTGCCGCTTTTGATTTGGTGGACAATTGTCTCCTGGCAGACAGATTATCCACTATTGGCAGATTTACCCCCTCTGCCATACTATGGTTCAAATGCTTTCTTGCTCTCACATGCAGAGTCCCTCAGTGATCCTGTCTGTCGCCTCTGCTTTTTAATGTCTATTCGAGACATTTATGTGATCTCCTGTCTACTCTGGGGGTGTACTTTGTAAATTATGCTGATGATACACAGAGTGCAGTGAAGCTATCCGGTGTATACACTGACGACTCTGAACAGATAAACAACAATGTTCTGCTGATACAAAAATGGATGGTGCTGAACTCCTTAGCCCTGAATAATTCTAAGACTGAGTTACTTGTTCTAGTTACTCAACACAAGTTCAAAAAGCTTGAATCCAAATAGGAGAACTTTACCATAGCGCAACACACCATCTTAGTCTCCAAATCAGTGAAGACCATGGGAGTATTTTGTGATCCCCAGTTGTCCTTTAACCGGCAGGATGCTCACCTAAAATCTACATGTTATTTTTATACACAGCTACTATGGCAAATTTGCCCATATCTGAGCGAAGAAAACCGAGCAATGATTTTGCATGCTATTATAAACTCCAAGCTGGATTATGTAACAGCTCACTGATAGGGTCCTCGCAGACTAATATTAAAAAACGTCATGTTACTCAGAACAGCGGCGTACGCGCCGTATGTGGCCTGAAGCATCAAGCACGTGTCACCGAAGCTCAGAGAAGTTTACATTGGCTTCCAGTCCGGCAGAGGCTTTAGTATAAGGGCCTAGTCATAGTTTACAAGTACCTCCATGACGAGGCTCCATCTTATCTAACAGCCAGAATCAAAAAGAATCCAATTAGACGCGCTCTATGTTCTAATAACGCTACTCGAGTGAGCCAACCACGTATCTTCCTTAATAAAATTGGTGCAGCCAGTTTCATCTTCTGGGCACCTGCTCTGTGGAACACACTTCCCAAGTTTCTTGCTGACAGTGACTCGACTACGCTCTTCAAAAAACATCTGAAGACGTTTCTCTTTGATGAAGAACTTGGTTAAACGATCGACTGACAAAACACAGGCTGACGTTCCCTGTACCAAGGATTCTACTTTCTCTACAGTATTCCATGTTTCTCTTTGTGAGCGCCCTGAGGCCTACTGGTTAGTGGCGCTATAGAAAAGAGTAGCTAGATAGATAGATAGATAGATAGATAGATAGATAGATAGATAGATAGATAGATAGATAGATAGATAGAAGCTCCATATGATTAGTGGGCTCGGTGGTCGTTGTTTTAGCTTGTTACTTTTGCTAGTTATTTCAGTGTATTACGATTTTTTGTGCAAAAGGTGGAGGCGAACGGTTGGCGGGTGTGATAGCTTATTTTGGGAGTGTGTAGAGTAACAGTGTGTGTTTGTGTGTACGAGTGTAAAAAGGGGGAAGTGGAAGTGTAGACAGGGGGCAACAGGGAGTTGGGGATGCTGGACTGGTAATGACTTTTTTGATAAAAGTGTGTGCAGCACATCATTTTAAAGGTTCAGATTTTGAACGCGTAAAATTGCAAAGATGGGAGGGGGAATTCCATTGGAGTATATGTATAGTGTATTACCATTGTACCGAGGCAATATTGAGGAGTATCGCAAACAATGGGTGGAAGAGACACAAGGGGGGATGCCCCGCTCCTGGCCAGAGCAGGCCAACCACAACAGAGGGATATTAGATCACATGAGCATGTTCTTAGCTGCTAAATATGAAGGTAAACAACTTCCGAAGATAAAGGAGATACTAGATCTGTGGAAGATGATAGAGGATCTGGAGGACCCTGATGGATGGGGGACACAAAACACTGAGGGAGCCGCCCTAGATACAATGTCTGGGACAACACAGGAGAACAAAGCTGTGCTTTCACATACAGGGCTTTACCCACTTATCACTCGCGCAGCCACGGGGTATGCAAATCCAACATATGTGCCCACCCGGGCTACTGCCCTGCCTCCCTACAGATCAACACTGAGTGCTATCCTGACCAGGACAGTGTGGGTCAGAAGGAGTTAGAAGAGGCACTGGAGGCCGCCCGGGTAGAATTGGCCTGGTTGAGGGCAACACAGGAGGGGGAGGAATGAGGAGGGTGGGTAGGGTGAATGGAGAGCAGGAGACACCGTGATTAGGTTAGATAGTATGGCCATAAAATATGTGCACATTGAGAAGGAGGGAGGCATGCAGGAAGTACAAGGTAAGGGACAGTGAGGTCTGACATGGATGTAGACTGAGAGCTAAGGGAAGATGAATAGGATACAGTGGATGAGATTGAGGACTATGAAGAGGATCTGCAGCAGGCACTGGAGATTATGCCACGGTTGGAAAGTTTGTGGGGACTGCAGTTAAGGAATAGGTTTGGCAGGGTGGCAGTAGGTAGGACAAAAAGGGAAGTGTTGGATGTAAAGAAGGAAGGAGTAAAGGTACCCAGATGCCGTTCTTGCATAAAGGCCAAGGCAGGAAGCACTATGTGCCCTGGGTGCAAATGTATACAAATAATCTGATTAAGTTGCTCCCGCCCCTTAATTGCGGGGCCGGAAAATGGATCTACGCCTTTGAAAAGCAGACAGCAGGGATTCCCTTGGCTGTGGGGGATATGAAAAGCCTGCTTTTTGCAATAGTGGGGGACCAAGCTGGAGAAGTGTGGGTCAAAGCAGGGGATCTGGGGATAAAGTTAAATGGAGCACACAATATCAGGGCGCAGGTGTAGAACGCGCTGTGGCAAATGTATCCCAACCCACAAGACCTGTAGTCTATCATGCAGTATACCATGGAGGACGATGAGGACCCAGCGCAAAACATTATTAAGGTTCAGGATATGTGATGTGCAGGGTAGGGGGCCAATGGATCGGTCAGTTCCTCTTTTTAATTTTGTTATTAAAAGGGTTTTACCCAAGGAAGTTCAGAACGTTCTCGACAAAATAGTGGGGATTGAAGCGAAAGGGAGGGCTGAGATCGAAACTATAATCAGACACCATTGTAAGAGAAAAAAAGAACGAGAAAAGGACCCGGCTCAATGGCTGCAGGCTAAGAAAGTAAAACTAGTACAGAAAAAGTTAGCTAAAATAGCAGTATCATCAAATGCGCAGCCGGAGGTGGTGGAGCAGGCCTTGGCACCTTCAGATGTGAGAATAGCAGCGTTTTGGCCAAGAGGAGGACAAGGACAGTGGCGAGGTGTACTTCAGCGCCCCTACCCAGAGTGGCAGCAAGGAGGTCAGTAACGCAGGAGGGGACTTCAGGGGGTGGAGAGGGGAATTTGGAGGCATGGGACCTCGGGAGTAGGTATGGGACCCTTGCAATGTTGGAGCTGTGGGAAATGGGGGCACTTTGCAAGGAGTGTAAAAGCAGGCAGGGGGCGGGATGCAACCCATATAACAACGATTGCCCACCGCCCCAACCACAGGTACAGACCCTGAGGCCAAACCTCCATACCCTATGAAATATAACAGGCCTGCACTCAACTGTCACTATGACCCCTAGCTGCGCAAGGGCAGAACACTCAGATGATACAACCACTTATGCCCCAACAGAACACCATGTACGGAAGTATCTTGCCAATGAACGATGCATTGCCGAACGGCACAGTTGTACCCTACCGAGGAGTGAGTGTAGTGGGAAATAAACCTTTTATGTTCCCAGCCACCCACACATACCCTGACTAGGATAGCCCACAGAGAACTCTTGCGTGCCAAGTCCTGTCCATGACAGTCCACCCTGATGAGGAACTCTTTGTGGGCGCTGAGATAGGTAACAAGCAATTCTTCTTCATGGTTGACACAGGTGCCACTAAACCATGCATCTGTGAGGGAAACTTCCCACTAGCAGGTGAAACTCATGCCGGGTTTCTCTGGGGCTGTCACCACAGTTCTCTACACAAAAGAAGCGGATATCAAAACAGGAGGAAAGCTGATACGTGCACCCCTGTTGTATTCTGTGAGCGCCCCGATAAATTTGTTGGGTTGAGACCTGTTAAACAAGTTGAATATGACCAAGGAGTAGTGTGTGTCACCCCGGGCATGGGTGCCATAAGAGCAATGATCATCATACAAAGGGAGTAGAGGCAGTGGTTTTGGTATTCCCGTGGATCCAGATAGGTTTGTGTACGGCATAACAGTGGGTCTCGAGGCAGTGCCCCAAATTATTATGGCCTGTTGTGAGTGCCATCTGGCTTTATTTTTTGGCCCGTGGTAAGCCCTGAATTAATGTCCCAAAGTTTACAGGGTCTGGTGGTGTCAGCTAAATGGAGGAGGGGTTGAGTGGTGCACAGTTTTGTGTATTGACCCTACAATGCCTCTCAGGGAAGTGACAGATGCACACTTGTTTGAGAATCGACCAGATGATGGCGAGATTGTGCTAGCAATTTCTATTCATTGTGGGATTATGGTGCAGTATCGAAAGGTGCAATGTCCTCTGATGGCTCTCGTAACCCCGCACCTTCACTGAGACAGACTTAGAGCAGGTTGCTCAGAGGCTCTGACAACAAATGGCCATGATATGGGGCTCTTACAAGGAGTGACCCTGGTTCAAATAACGCCGAAGCCAGTCATTGTGTTGCCCCGAGTAAGGCAGTATCATTTATCAAGAGAGGCAGAGGAGGGGATACGAGACACTATCGCTGCCCTACTAAAAGCAGGGGATAATTGTACCATCTACCTCGCCATGCAGCACGGATGTATACCCGATAAAAAAGGCAAAAGGGGGGAGCTGGAATATGATTCAGGATTTGCGCCCTCTTAATAACATTGTACAGGCAGAATTGCGAGTGGTCACGAACCTTGCAACAATACTTTGTAACATCCCTAAAGAGGCGACCCACTTTACTGTGGTAGATCTTAATAACTACCAATTTTCTATCCCTTTGCACCTCGAATCACAATACCTCACCACGTTTATGCATGGGGGATGCACTTTAAACACTCAAGACTGCCCCAAGGGTATTGTGAGCCCCCCAGTATTTTGAACAGGATACTACATGCTGATCTGGGCACCTATCAGGTGCCGAGTACAATTATTCAATATGTTGATGATTTGTGCAGTATCAGTGAGAACCAGTGTATAAAGGACTCCATAACACTCTTACAGCTCTTGGCCCACAAGGGATACAAGGTTAATAAGGCTAAATTACAGTATTGCCTCCAGGAGGTACTTTATTTCGGTCAGTTGATCTCTGTAAATGGCAAAAGAATAATCCCTGATCGCACCACCTCTGTGCGCACCACCCCGCAACCCAAAACTGTGAAGGAGATGCAAATATTCTTGGGACTGTGCAATTACTGTAGGGTGTGGATACTTGACTATGCAGCATACACCCGAACACTTTTGCAGGGCTTGAAGGAAGGTTAGAAAGAGGACAACAAAATAGTATGGACAGAGGACATGCTCACAAATTTCAATAACCTCAAGGAGGTCATATCCACAGCACCAGTGCTAGCAACCCCAGACTAGACGCAAGAGTTCTATTTATTCTCCATTCCAATGGGCAACTGATTACTGCAGTGCTGACACAAAAGAGCACCATGGGCCACAAGCCATTGGCCTATTAGAGTGGTATGCTAGACTCAGTAATGCAGGGCCAGTTTGCATGTGAACAGGCACTAGCTCCTGCAGTGTTTGGAATTAAAACATTTTCCACCATTGTCATGGGATGCTCCCTAACATTGTGTGCGAGCATGCAGTTTTTGGCATTTTTCGAGCGTTCAAAGGGCCTTATTCCGAGTGTGGTGGTCCGGAAACAAGGGTAAGCTTGGCACCCTTGCTTCCCGACTGCCACACTACAAGTCTGCCTGCAGGGGCAGTAGCGCCCGGCAGCTCAGACCCTGCCGGATGCATCGGTCCCGGTAGGGAAAGTCATCACGGAAGCACTGCCACCGTTATCAACGGTGCTTCCATCTTCCCACTCCCCCAATGGGGAGTTACCGAATCTGCTGCCTGACTTCCCGTTCCGCCGGGACTTGTAATGTCCCGGTGGCACCAGCAAGTCAGGTGGTGGATTAAGTGTTTCTGGGTCGGCGGCAGCCCACTGGTAGCACCAGCGGGTTACTGCTGACCTCGGAATGAGGCTCAAAATCTACACTGACCACATAGCGAATATCTGTATACAAGGTTATTTTATTGAGCCCAAACATTCACATTCTACGATGCAAAAATCTTAACCCTGCCACCTTTTTGACAGAAATGTGCATGACAAAGATTTGGCCAACCATGACTGTGTGACTTTTGAGGGAGAGGAAGATGATATTTCAAAGCCCCATGATAAACCACTTGTGGGGGGTTGTCCTCTTCATTGATGTTAGAGAAAGAAAGGGTTTGCTCTCAAATATGTAAATTAAATGAGTGGTTTTAATCAGAATTGGTGCAGCCTGACACGTGTTTCGAGCTTCCCGCTCTTCTACTGAGGCTCCAGTTCCCCACATAGCAGTGAAAGTACTGCAAGATAATAATTTACTGAAAATTCATTCGTGCAACTGCAAAATAATGGGAGCCCACGCCTAACTTTGTCAGATTACTCAACTTCTACCTTTGTATTCAAAATACACACTAGCCAAGATTAAGCCTCAGTAGAAGAGCGGGAAGCTCGAAACACGTGTCAGGCTGCACCAATTCTGATTAAAACCACTCATTTAATTTACAATTGCTTATTATTCTATGTGTGTGCGCAGTTTGAGAGCAAACCCTTTCTTTCTCTAATTCCAATTTCCAGTGGGAATTTGGCAGGCTCCTACTCAAGCTCTCAGCCGCAGCCCTATCACAGCCACATAAGTTACCGTTCTATGCGCTGTATCCTGCTGGCCTTTTCTGCCACTTTTTCTTCAAACCTCTTCATTGATGGGTCAGCTACAATTGACCAGGACACGGGCTTGAGGCACACTGGTGCGGCAGTGGTCCGCCTGGTGGATGGAGAATACGAACAACTAGTACAGAAGAGATTACCAATGCATTATTTGGGCCAGGCTGCCCAGCTCATAGTGCTTACTGAAGTGCTACAAGCATCACATGGGTGCAAAGTGACCATTTATTCGGACTCAGAATATGTTACCACTACAGTGCATGCAGGCCTTGTACAGTGGAAGGGGAGAGGATTCAGGAGAGCTGACGGATCCCCAGTTCAACATGCCTCGTTATTGGACAGACTCTGTAGTGGCAGTCATAAAATGCACTGGCCAAACTAATAACACAGATTAGGTCTTACTCGGTTACTGCAACATATCTCCCTGTCCCACAAGTCTCAGAGTATCCTGGGTTGACACCAAACACTGAAAAGTTGCCAGCACCATACAATGCCTTACCAGTTGCGCAGCTGATTGAATTGCAGGGACGAGCACCACAAGAAGAAAAATTATTTTGGTTAAAATGGGGTGCAAAGAGTCCCCGACTGATGTGTTGTGGAGGCAAGACATATCTGGGAAAGCAGTTATACCACATGAATTTCTTACTAGTCACATTCGACCAGTTATACCATCCATCACATGTATTCCAAACAGCACATTGCAGCAGACATACAAGAGGACTGCTTTGTCCCCAATTTATAGAAAAGCTTCACTTAAATGGCTGTACGTTGCACTAGAGTCAAAGTTACAATACAGGACTTACATTGAGAACTATCAGAGGTACCTTGCCCTGCCCTACTGGGCTGTTCCACAAACTGCACATTGATTATACGGACATGGGTGAAAGATAGAATGGATCTCATTACCTCATTGTGGTCGTCTGTCCCTTCTCATGATGGGTGGAGGCAGGACCTTGTGCACACCCAGATGCTAAATATGCTGCTAAATTTCTAGTGCGGGTGGTTTTCTCTCGATGGGTTGTGTGCAATATATTAAAATCAGACAACTGCACGCATTTCTTCAATTAACTCTTCAAAGAGGTTTCGGCATTACTGGGCATCAAGCACCAGATGTGCACCATTTACCTGTCATGGTCATGAAGTCAGTGGCACAGGCATGCAGGGGTCACATGCACAGGAGACCTGGGTGGACACTGTCCTGGCGCCTCTGGCACCAGGCTCATGAACAAAAGTAAACAAGAACATCCGTTTAACACCAAAAAGCTTTTATTATGGACATAGCACTTCAGATGCATTAACCTTCAAAATTCCATCCATTAAGCAGGATGCATTAACCTTGAACATTCCCTCCATTAAGCAGCCCCAAGTGTATTCTTGGGTGTGGCTGCTAATGGATTGCCTTCGCACATGCTCACTCTCTAGGAGTGGCAGGGTGTGGCTGGTAAGCAGGCCCTAATGGGCGTGCCCACGATCTCAGCTATATGAGCTGCCCCGATCCTCAAGACAGACACTTCGCGTTATTCTGCACTTGCAAGCAGCGTAACGCTCACCGTCGCCTGAAGTCAGACTTACCTTTGAAGATCCTGCTTCCTGGACATCCTGCTTCCTGCCAGCATACTTACCAACTGGGGGAAGCTGTTCTTACCTGTACATCTCTTCGACGAACCAAGTATTCATCTTTACACTTTCTGGAACGCCGAAATCTTCATCTTGGCACCGCAGCACGACACGCTCCATCGTCAACAGCAGCGCCTGCAAGGAAAACAGAAGACAAGGTTCGACATCGAAAAAACAGTCCGTTTAAGGTTGTGCTTCACCATACTTCGTGCTTTTCCTTAAACCATCACTTACCGGCTGTCGGACATTGCGGTAGCATCCATCTTCCATCCAGCCGTGTCTCGCGTCTCACAGCTGCATTGAGGCATCATTTCCATCTAAGGGAGGAAAACAGAAGAAAGACATTATTGCGGGCATAAGTAGGAGCAACATATAAAGACATTAAACAGAACAAACAGCATCACAAGAGCTCAACAAATACTTAGCAATCATAAGGAGAAGCATAGTCGCAACTGGACTGGTCTAATCCTTATCAGGGATCAGTTAAGGAACTAGATCCCATTTGATGTGCCCCTGCCAGAAGTAGCAGGACGGAGAGCTTATCTTCCATAATTCACAGGTGAGCTTTATGGGCTGGCGCATGCTCACAGAAACTGTACTTTGGGGTGAAGGGTTCAAGAGGTACTACAATCACAGATTGGCACACTCACACACTCTCATCTCCACGCAGGAGCCGTATCACCACGTACCACCGCTCACAGCTTTTCTACTAGGGAGAGGCCTGAAGGGGGTGATTCAAGTTCAGGGAGGGCTGCAACTGTGCCCCAACACCTCCGCAGAGACCAGGTGAGCATAACAGAATGCAAAGCCTCTAATTCTCACTGCCTGGGCGTTGTGGAAACTTCAGAAACAGATCAGTTAGCCCTCTTAATAGGGTTATTACAGGCTGAAGTACATGCTTCAAGACAGGAAACCAATGCATTACAGAGGGATCTTATAGTGACTCAAGAAAGAACCGACGAAATGGCAAGACAAATGCTACAAGCACAAGGAGGACAGGTTCCACTGCCTGGAGGGACCCATTCTTCCACACCACAACAATCAACACTGGTTCAGGTGGTTCTTTAAGGAGTAGTGCCTCTAGCCCCTCCCGAATGCTTCATCAGCGACCCAAACACGTTCGCTGTATTTATGAACGAATGTCACCTTCATTTCTTGTGCAGACCAGGAGCCTTTCCTAATGACCAAGCCAAAGTGGCGTTTGTACTCTCATATTTAGGAGGTGGCTTGGTGGACTGGTCTATACCTTTGGTAAATCAAGATGACCCTTTACTCCAGAACTTTGGGAATTTCCAACATGAGATGGAGAAATTGTTTGCCTGTCATACTCAAGGACAAGCTATGGACAACGAGTTGTTGTCACTCAGACAAGGGAGTCAAGATCTATTAACCTATATTGTAACCTTATATCGTCTCATTGCCCAGACCAACTGGCCAGAAGAGAAGAGGACTACACTCTTTTACCAAGGGTTACGAGGACAACTTAAGGATGTTTTGGCGCAAGTGGTGAATCCCCCTGAGAGGTGTTCACACTACATAGACCTGATCGTACAAATCGATCATAGGTTGCAGAATCGGAAAATGGATCAAGCTAGATCAAAGGGACGGTCAGTTTACGTACCACCTCGTGAGAATCAAACTAAACCACATGAACAGTCTGAGCCAATGCAACCTGGTGGATTACGAAGTCTCCTTACCAAAGCAGAAAGGGAAAAAAGAAGACAACAACAGCTTTGCTTATATTTTGAACAAGCAGGTCACTTCCTCCGTGACTGCCCGGTAAAACCACCCAAGAAAACGGGTGGGGCAACAGACAAAACTGATGAAGAAGAAGAACAGAAATCGGGAAAAGCCAATGCCCGGCAAGTGTAGGGGTCTGCTTGTCGAGCATGAAAAAGGAATCCGTACAGACCTCACATCTTGTCCTTCCAGTGCTTTTGGTGAATCACAAGCAACCATCAAAAATACATGCCTTGGAGGTATATATTGATTGTGGAGCTGTGGTTAACTATACTGACCAAGATTTGGCTCTCCGAATAGGCCTTCCTCTCCGACAGAAGCAGAAATCGGAAAACGTCACTGCTGTGGATGGTTCTCAGCTATCATCCGGCCCGGTGACACAATACACTGAGAAAGTCAAGCTTCTGTGTCAGGACAGGCATCAAGAGGACATTACTTTCAATCTCATTGGTGCTCTTCAGTTCCAGATGATATTGGGAATGCCCTGGCTGGAGACCCACAATCCTAGGATCGACTGGCGAAAACGAGTTCTGACATTTCTTCATGATTGTGCCGACACATGTTACAAAAAAGATGACACCAATCTGAAACCGAAGAAAGGAATCGTGTTGGGCCTCATCAGCTCCTTACCGCTTGAATACCAAGATTACCAGGATGTCTTAAAAAAAGAGCAAGCCAACGTTCTGCCCCGCACAGACCCTACAATTGTCAAATAGATCTTGTACCCAGAGCCCAGATCCCTTGCAGCCGAATTTACGCTCTGACAGAACAGAAAAATCAGCATCTTAGAACTTACCTGGATTAGTACCTGACGAACGGTTTCATTCGCCCATCCAAGTCACCTGCCTCCTCGCCCTTATTCTTTGTGCCTAAAAAGGAGGGGGATTTAAGAGCTTGCATCGACTATAGAGCCATCAATCAGATCACAGTAAAAAATCAATATCCTTTACCACTTATACCAGAGCTCCTGGACCAAGTGAAACATGCTCAAGTCTACACAAAACTGGATTTAAGAGGAGCATATCATCTTGTAAGAGTAAAAGAGGGAGACGAGTGGAAAACGGCCTTCCGCACGAAGTACAGCCTCTTTGAATATCAGGTCATGCCCTTCGGGCTATGCAATTTCCCCACGGCGTTCCAATTCTTTATGAATGATGTACTCCATGGACTACTGGATGTTTGCACTCTTATTTACATTGACGACATTCTTATCTACTCAAATTCCATGGAAGACTATGTTGGCCATGTCCGGGCAGTCTTAGAGAAGCTTCGACAACACCAATTGTATGCCAAGTTGGAAAAATGTTTTTTCCATGTAATCGAGGTCGAGTTTCTCGGTTTCATGCTCACACCACAAGGGGCACATATGGATACCCGAAAGGTGGATGCAATCCTCCAATGGCCCTCACCAACATCAACGAAAGGAGTGCAAAGCGTGCTCGGATTCGCCAACTTTTACCGTCGGTTTACACCTGGGTTTTCACAAATTGTACATCCAATTACCTCCTTGTTAAAGAAAAATCAAAAGTTCCATTGGTCAACAGAAGCTGAAGAAGCCTTCCAGAAGTTGAAACTAGCATTCACTACAGCACCAGTCCTTCGACACCCACGGCCAGACCTACCTTACATAGTTGATACAGATGTTTCAAAAATAGCCATGGGAGCAGTATTGTCACAACGAGACCCTGTGGCAGGACAACTACACCCCGTCGGATTCTGGTCCCGCAAATGTTCAGCCCCCCAATTTGAACTATGCAATCACAGATAAGGAATTACCGGCGATTAAAGCAGCATTCAAGGCCTGGAGACATTGGGCCTCATTACGAGTCCGGCGGAAACCGAGGCGGTAAAACCACCTGGTTACCGCCGGGCTCGTATTACCATTCCGCCTCCGTGATTCCCGGAATTAACGGGGCATTACAACCCCGGTTTTCCGGGAATCACGGAGGCGGAATGGTGTTAATCCCCATTCCCATCGAGTCCTATGGGAGTTGATGGGAATGTGGATCATGGAAACACCGGCAGCATCTCGTAATGCTGCCAGTATTTCCTCTTCCGCCTGCAAGCAGGCGATGTTAAACCCGCCAGGTCAGACCTGGCGGGAACATCACCTCCCGCCTGCAGGAGTTGTGATCAGGCATTCCGGAAACAACGGTGGCGACGGTTTTACCGCCACGTTATTTCCAGACCGCCTGATTTATAATGAGGCCCATTACCTTCTTAGGGCGAGACATACGGTCGCTGTAATCACGGACCACCGTAACTTGCAATACTTGAATACCGCCAAAGCACAATTACTCGCATCAACTTCGTTGGGCTCTCTTTTTCGCGGAATACGATTTTATTGAGACTTATAGACCTGGAGTGCGCAATGGGAAAGCAGACGCTCTATCACGTATGAGTGAAGAAAAAGAGGCTTTTACAGCATCCAACCCCGTGGCCATAATTCCTGAGGAAAGGATTCAAACCAGAATAGATATCACCACGTGTGTGGATGACCAAAGAACCAGTTTGCAATCCCTGATGGATCAATCAACACGACAGGAATGGCTGTTAAAAGGTGACCAGTAAACCATCGAAGACAATCTACCGTATTTTCAAGGACGATTATATGTCCAATACCAAGAACTGCAAAAGCAAATCATCACAAATGACCACGATTCATTAGTGGAAGGACTACCACGAATAGCCAAAACTCAGGCTAAGGTAAAACAAAACTACTGGTGGCCACCCTGGCGAAAAGACATCGCCCAATTTATTGAAACCTGCGGTGTCTGCGTACAACACAAGTCTTAGAAACAGAACCCTGCTGGCTTACTACATCCCCTAACAGTGTCATCAGCACCTTGGCATACCCTGTCGATGGACTTCATCATGGATCTTCCACCATGCAATGGATACAACATCATATTAGTTGTTGTGGCTTTATTCTCCAAAATGGCCCATTTCATCCCTCTGAAGGGACTCCCAACTGCGTCAACTCTTGCTTCTGTGTTCTTAGAGCAAATTGTTTGATTGCATGGATTTACATCAATATTAGTATCTGATCGCGGAACGCAATTTGTTTCTGCCTTTTGGACAAAGTGTTGTATGATTGCCAAAATCGATCTCCGGTTGTCCACAAGCCATCACCCTCAAACTGATGGGCAAACTGAATGAACCAACCAAACTTTAGAGCAATATCTCAGTTGTATGTTGCAACAATCCGAGGATTCTTGGAAAAATATACTCTGGATAGCTGAGTATGCATACAACTAATTTCACACAAGCACAGGGCAAACTGCATTCTACACTGTGCACGGAAGACATCCGAGGACATCAGTATTTGATCCACCCGATACCCTGGAAATGCCAGCCATAAACAACTTGCATAAAAACCATTGCTCAGGTTCTTAAGTACGCGACAGAGCATCTGACCAAGGCTAAGGAAAGACAAAAACTGCTTGCTGATCGACATCGGAAGGAAGCTCCTGCCTACCAGATTGGAGAAAAGGTGTGGTTAGCATCCAAATATATTCCCCCTGAAGGGGCCAAGAGCTTTCTGCCCAAGATACTTGGGCCCCTATACTATAAAGTCCATAATCAATCCTGTCGCCATGAAATTGGAGTTACCATCTCACATGAAAATTCACCCCGTATTTCATGACTCTCTCCTCAAACCAAAGAAGCCCAATATACGGCTTAGTTCTCTGCCAGAGCCCGAAGTAATAGATGGAGAACCAGAATATGAAGTCAAATCCATTCTGGACTCCAAGATGGTTCGATCAAAATTGTATTACCTAATTGACTGGAAAGGTTACAGACTTCAAGACCGAACCTGGGAACCCAGTGAACACGTCCATGCTCCGCGTTTAATCAGACAGTTCCTTCGCAATAATCCCACCAAACCAGGACCGGGAGGAGAACTACCCTTGAGAGGTGCCTTGCGGGGGAGTGCTGTCATGGTCATGGGGCACAGGCATGCAGGGGTTGCATGCACAGGAGACCTGGGTGGACACTGTCAGGTGCCAGGCTCATGAACAAAAGTAAACAAAAACATCCATTTAACACCAAAAAGCTTTTATTATGGACATAGCACTTCAGATGCATTAACCTTCAAAATTCCATCCATTAAGCAGGATGCATTAACCTTGAACATTCCCTCCATTAAGCAACCCCAAGTGTATTCTTGGGTGTGGCTGCTAATCGATTGCCTTCGCACGTGCTCACTCTCTTGGAGTGGCATGGTGTGGCTGGTAAGCCGGCCCTAATGGGCGTGCCCACGATCTCAGCTATATAAGCTGCCCCAATCCTCAAGACAGATGCTTCACGTTATTCTGCACTTGCAAGCAGCGTAACACTCACCATCGCCTGAGGTCAGACTTACCTTTGAACATCCTGTTTCCTGGACATCCTGCTTCCTGCCAGCATACCTACCAACTGGGGGAAGCTGTTCTCACCTGTACATCTCTTCGGCGAACCAAGTATTCATCTCTACACTTTCCAGAACGCCGAAATCTTCATCTGGGCACCACTGCATGACACGGTCCATCGTCGACAGCAGCGCCTGCAAGGAAAAACAGAAGACAAGGTTCGACATCGAAAAAACTGTCAGTTTTAGGTTGTGCTTCGCCATACTTCGCGCTTTTCCTTAAACCATCACTTACTTGCTGTCGAACTTTGCGGTAGCATCCATCTTCCATCCGGCCGCGTCTCGCGTCTCACAGCTGCATTGAGGCCGCATTTCCATCTAAGTGAAGAAAACAGAAGAGAGACATTATTTCGGGCATAAATAGGAGCATCATATAAAGACATTAAACAGAATGAACAGCATCACAAGAGCTCAAGAAAGACTTACCAATCATAAGGAGAAGCATAGTCGCAGCTGGACTGGACTAATTCTTATCAGGGATCAGTGAAGGAACTAGATCCCATTCGACGGGCCCCTGCCAGAAGTAGCAGGACGGAGAGCTTATCTTCCATAATTCACAGGTGAGCTTTATGGGACGGCGTATGCTCACAGAAACCGTACTTTGGGGTGAAGGGTTCGAGAGGTACAACAATCACAGATTGGCACACTCACACACTCTTATCTCCACACAGGAGCAGTATCACCACGTATAACCGCTCACAGCTTTTCTACTAAGGGAGAGGCCTGAAGGGGGTGATTCAAGTTCAGGGAGGGCTGCAACCGTGCCCCAACACCTCCGCAGAGACCAGGTGAGCGTAACATTACCACCCCCAGGCCAACGGGGTTGTAGAATGGATCAACAGCCTATTAAAAAGCAAGATGTCTAAGCTGTGTACCACATTAAAGAAGAATTGGGTGCACTCTTGACCATTTGCGTCATTCAGTTTGCGCACCCAGACCTGCAAAGGCCACCACTTATCACCCCATGAGGTGGTAACAGGGCATTGCATGCACACACCACTTTCTCCTGTTAGACGAGTATCAGACACTCACAGACAGCATCCATCTTGGGCGAGGAGTTTAGCAACTTTGTGTCTGCCCTAACAAAGGCCATACAATTTTTGTCCCCAACAGATTGCACCTATCCATTCTGAGGAAGCAGCTGCAATGGATACGCTAGCAACATCACCACCCCTGCAATTGTTCCCCGGCGACTGGATATGCATTAAGAATTTCATGCGCCGGTGGAGTGAGCCCAGCTATAATGGTCCTTTCCAGGTCATATACACTACTCCCCTGTCAAAGTTAAGGAACTGGGTTATTAGGTTCCACCTGTCTGATGTCCGCAAGGCCCCACAAAGCCCCTAGCACACATCAAACCAGAAATGTGCCCCATGTCCATAGCACCCAGAGTGCCCCTCCAGTCCTGCCTGTGTGCCTCCTGTGTGCCCCTTTCAATCATGTGAGGAGATAAACCCCATTATCCCCATAAAAGCACCACATAAAGCTGCAATGCATTACATTTGCACAGGGAGTGCTCTCTGACACTCTCACAAACACTTTTCTATTTTCTCTCTTTCTCCCTCTCTATCTCTCTATCTCTCTCTCTCTCTCTCTCTCTCCCCTTCTCTCTCCCTCTCGTTCTCTCTCTCGCTCTCTCTCTCTCCATCTTCCTCCCTCACTTTTAACATATTCATTTTCAGGTTATTCCTGCGATGGACTCAACTGGTTCTAACAATTCCATTTACAATAGGAAGAGTAATGTGTATGGTGCTTTATCAAGGTTTTCCTACTCATATTTATGTGCTATGCATTACATTGCTGGACTGTTTGTAATGTCTATGGACCTCATTACGAGTCCGGTGGTAACCCTACCGGTGCTACCGGTGGGTTGCCGCCGGACTCGTAATATTTTACTGGCACGTGACGTCCCTGTGCCACCAGGAGATCACAAGTCTGGCGGCCCGGGAAGCCAGGCACCAGTAAAATGTAAGTCCCCATTCCCATAGAGTCCCATCGGATTCTATGAGAATGGGGACTCGGAAGCGCCAGCACCATTGTTAACAATGCCAGCACTTCTGTGAGCGGTCTGCTTACCATGGCGGCTGCGCCCGGCAGGGTCAGACCTGTTGGGCATAGCGGCCATGGCAGGCAGACACGTAGTTTGCTGGTCCGGAAAGAAGGGTGCTGGTGAGCTTACTGGCACCCTTGTTTCCAGACCGGCAAACTTATAATGAGGCATTTGGATTAGGTATATATTTGGGACGTAATTTTATATGGGGTGGGCATATAAAAGGGGGGGAGTATACAAATGAATGCTACTGTCATCCGCCGTCCTGTTTGGCGTTTGTATCCGCGTTGGCGGCTACGCGCTGGAAGGGCGAGCGGAGGTTCCGCTACGTGAATTCTCCTCAGCGCGCTCTACGGTCTAGTGGTTTTCCAACATGGTGCCGCTGAGTAGTATTTCTTTCCTCCTCTCCCAGTGATCGCCGCGTTGCAACCCCCTTCACTGCGCTAGCTCGCATCTTTGGGTTTACACGCTAGTTTTTCCAGCCTCGACCGCCACGGTCACCTCCTTGTTTCTTCGGTCTGCCTTACTCGGACCACCTATCCTTCTCTCTCTTCCCTTACCTCTGCCTTGCCTCTCCTTCCCGCTTTCTCCTTACCTTCCGGCTTGTTTTCCCCTGCGGTTCGCGGTTCCTCCGCGCCCGCCCTCTCTGCCTTACCTTCGGCTGCGCTGTCTTCCAGCCTCTTCGGTTTCCGTTGCTCCGGAGTAGTTCTCTCCGCTGGTTCTCTTCCCGGTGGCTCTCCCTCTCTCCGGTTCCTTCTCTACTTTGGATATCCGGCTTCGCCTGCTCCCATCAGCAACCTACCTCAAGAACGCCACTACAGCTGCTTGCTCCGGACCTTCTCAAGCTGCTTCACTCATCGGAGGGTTTTTTCTGCCTGAACAGGCTTTTTCCCTTCGCTACTGTCTGATCGCGGGAAGGGGGCCCCAGGTTTGCTATACTTTAGCGCTCACTGTGGCTTCCTCTCGAGACAGATACGTTCTACACAAAAAGGAGAAGGACTATCTCTCTCACAGGCAATTGCAACCGGAGGATTTGGAATCAGGTGAGGGGAGTGGAGTGGAACGGGAGTTGGCAGAATCATCCAGTCGGGACAGATTGCAACGCCCATCAGAAGAAATGTCGGCAGAAGAGCAGATACAAGAACTATGGAAGGCCATTCAGGGAATGTCCCAAGAGTTACAAACTGCTAAGGCAGTGAACGTGGTCTTGAAACAGATGATTACTGCCCGTGAACCACAATCCCCAGAACTTCCTGTCATGACTCTTTCGGCAGGGAAGTTCGATGGAACTCCTAAAAAAGTCAAAGAGTTTTTGGAGGCTTGATTAGTATATTTTACTTTCAGGCCCCGGCTGTTTTCCACCGATCAGACTAAGATCGGGTTCATGATATCGAACATGACCGGTAATGCCCTGGCATGGGTTACTCCGCTGGTTACCGGGACTAACCCCATCTTACATGATTTTGTTGGTTTTCAGAACCTGTTGAAACAAACCTTTGAGAGGCCCGAGTTGACTTACACTGCCTGTGAGGACCTGTTGGATATCCGACAAGGGTCATCGGATGTCCTATCGTACATCTCAGAGTTTAAGAGATTGGCTTTGGGTGCTGGGTGGTCTGAACAGGCACAATTTGCCATATTCCGGCGAGGCCTCGAGGAGGAAATTAAGGACGAGCTCGCCAGAGCATCCAGACCGCCTTCTTTTCCGGATTTGCTCTCCGCAGCCTTACAAATTGAATATAGACTGCAGGAGCGACGATCAGAGCGTCGGAAACAACGAACTACTGTTCATTTTGCCGATCCCGCCTCATCCTCCACCGTCTCCTCCTCTCCTTCCCATACTTCAGACGAACCCATGCAGATTGGATCTACTAGAGGACCTCTATCCGCTGCTGAAAGAAGAAGAAGGAAGGAGAAGGGTCTATGTGCCTATTGTGGGTCGGATCAACATCTCCTCAAAGAATGTACTGAACTTCCTCAGAAACGGCAGGGAAACGGTTTCCCTCGGTGCCAGTAGGGACCTGGTTCCGAGGGACTTCCGATTCATCCACCAGTCCCTATGTTTCTCTCTCCATTTCGGCTCCTTACATCCCCGAGGATTCCAGGCTTATGGTTCTACCTGTTCTTATAGAGGTCAACGGCAGGGCAGTTGAGTGCCTTGCACTTCTGGACTGCGGGGCCGCCGGAAACTTTGTCGACATCATCTGGACCAAAAGAATGGGTCTCCGCACCCTGCCCCGCAAAGAGGATCAAAAGGTTGAAGGGGTCGACGGTTCTCCTCTCTCTTCAGGACCCATTACTCACACCACCGAGGACCTATCGGTTACCATATTTCAACATTCCGAGACAATCCGGTTCGACATTATTCGAGCTGCTCATTTTCCGGTTATTCTTGGCATCACATGGCTCAGAAAGCATAACCCTCATGTCAATTGGGCGGACAATCAGCTAAATTTTTGTTCCTCCTACTGCAAGCTTAACTGTTTTTCTAACGACGGTCTTCCTCAGATTGTTACAGGGTCTACCAAACAGCTGGCTGGGGTTCATGCTCTACCTCTGTACTGTTCCCCTTACTTGGAGGTGTTCGTCGAAAGAAAGCCAGCAACCTTACCTCCCCATAGGCCAGAAGATTGTACCATATATCTTAAACCTAATGCTCTGGTTCCCTTCTGTAGGATGTTCTCTTTAACTCAAGCAGAAAGAAAGGTTCTAAGAGATTATCTTGATGCCAATGTTCAGAATGGGCTCATTCAACCTTCCAAGTCTCCTGCCGGAGCTTCTTTATTCTTTGTCAAGAAGAGGGACTCTACTGACTTGCGCCCTTGTATCGATTACCGAGGCCTCAACAAGGTTACCATCCGGGATCGGTATCCCATGCCACTGATACATGAGATCATTGAAGCTGTTCAAGGTGCACGTTGGTTCACTAAATTAGACCTCAGAAATGCATATCATTTGTTACGCATCGCAAAAGGAGATGAATGGAAGACCGCCTTTCGCACTCCGTTCGGCTTATTTGAGTACCGAGTAATGCCCTTTGGTTTGGTGAATGCTCCTGCTGTTTTTCAACGGTTTATGGACCGGATGTTTTCAGACTTATTGTCTGTCTCCATGATCATCTACCTGCACGACATCCTGATTTATTCCAGCAATCTAGAGGATCACAAGACCCACGTCCAACAAGTTCTGGAAAGGCTTAAAAACAACCAACTCCTTGTCAAACCAGAGAAGTGTGTTTTTGCTGCTACTTCAGTGCCCTATCTAAGGTATCACCTTTCTGAAAGAGGTATCTCCATGGATCCCAGCAAGGTAGCAGCTATTCTGGACTGGCCTTCTCCGACATCGATCAAAGAAGTCCAAAGGTTTCTCGGGCTCTCTAATTTCTACAGCACATTCATCCCAAACTTCTCTGAAGCAGTCCTCCCTATAACTCGTTTACTCAAGAAAGTCAACAATCCCTTTCACTGGACCTCCAAAGCAGAACAGAGTTTTCACGATCTCAAGAACCTCTTTTGTACTGCTCCCATTTTGCACCATCCTGACCAGAGCAGACAGTTCATCATCGAGACTGACGCTTCGGCCATGGCCATTGGAGCTGTTCTGCTACAAGTGTTCGACGGACGGGAGCACCCCATTTGTTACCTCTCTAAGACATTAACTTCCAGCCAACTCAACTACTCCGTACTGGAAAAAGAATTGCTGGCCATTAAACAAGCATGTGAGACTTGGCGACATCTACTGATGGGAGCTAGGCAGACTGTTATCATCAGAACTGACCATAAGAATCTCAAGGTTCTGCAGAATATGGAGTGTGTCAACTCCAGGCAGGCCCGTTGGGCATATTTCTTTGCCCAATATGATCTGCAAATTACTAACTTGCCTGGTACCAACAATACGCTTGCGGATGCTCTCTCTCGGAAGAGTCCCAAATGTGAGGAGAAAAGACATACCCCAGAGCCGATGTTCCACAGGAATAGGATCCTGAATGTTGCCAATACCTTTTTGGAAGCGGTTCGAGCTGGTGTGGTTTCGGAGGGTACTGTTCCGCAACCCAGAGGAGAGACACCCTACACCAAAAAGGGGGGTTTGCTATAGCTCAACCATCGGTTATACATACCTTCCTGCCCATTACGTCTCAAGATCATAAATTGGTGTCATGATTCACTCACTGCAGGCCATCAAGGAAAGCTTAATACCACTGAATCTATCTCTCGTTCTTTTTTTTGGCCAGAACTCAAGAAGAATGTTGAGGAATACATACTCAGTTGCCCTGTTTGTGCCATGACTAAATCCATAACTGGCAAACCCTTGGGTCTTCTCACCCAACCTGAGGTACCCTCTCGCCCTTGGGGTTTGATTTCTACTGATTTCATCGTGGAACTTCCTGTTTCTAACTCCTGCACATGCATTATGGTTACAGTTGACACCATGACCAAACTGGCTAATTTTTCCTCACTGCCTGGTCTGCCTACCGCAAACGAGATGGATGAAGTTTTCGCCCAGGATATTTTCCGTCTTCATGGTCTCCCTGACAAGATCATCTCTGATCGTGGCAGCCAATTCATTTCGAAGTTTTGGAAGGCTCTTTGTTCTCGCCTTGGTATGGAACGTGCCCTGTCTTCTGGTTTCCACCCACAGACCAACGGTCAAACTGAGCGCCTTAACGCCACCTTAGAACAGTACCTTAGATGCTACAGCAATCGTCTTCAGGACAATTGGGTTTCTTTGCTTCCTACGGCGGAGTTTACCTATAATAACGCATCTCATACAGCCATTGGACTCTCTCCTTTCTTTTGCACCTATGGAGTACACCCAAGATCTCTTCTTCCCTTCATTCCATCGCCCACCAATTCCCCGACGGCTGAAGAGGTTCTGCAGTCTATTTCTGATGCACACGTCACTGCCAGAAGGTGCTTGGAGAAGAGTCGCCAATACAACAAGATCCAAGCGGACAAACATCGTAGGCCTTGCCCTGAATGGAAGAAAGGGGACAAGGTTTGGCTGTCCACCAGATTCTTGCCGCGATGGGTGCACCCTTCTAAACTTTCTCCTCGCTTTTTGGGTCCTTTTCCCATTCTTTCCAAAATGAATCCTGTTACCTTTCGGCTTAAACTACCTTCTTACCTGACTCGCATTCATCCTGTCTTTCATGCCTCTCTTCTCAAACCTTTCATTCCGGACGTCCACCAGAGAGCTGTCCCCGACCAGCCTTTTCCTCAGGTGGATTCCTCTATGGAATATGAGGTCTCCACTTTGCGTGACTCCCGCCACTACCGGGGTAGGTTGGAATATTTGGTGTCTTGGAAGGGTTACCCTAGGTCGGAGGACTCGTGGGAACCAGCTTCCAACATTCATGCCCCTCGATTGTTGGCTCGTTTTCATGCCCACTTCCCCTTTAAACCGGGGGTTCTGCGCTCTAGGAGGGGGCATACTGTCATCGCCGTCCTGTTTGGCGTTTGTATCCGCGTTGGCGGCTACGCGCTGGAAGGGTGAGCGGAGGTTCCGCTACGTGAATTCTCCTCAGCGCGCTCTACGGTCTAGTGGTTTTCCAACATGGCGCCGCTGGGTAGTATTTCTTTCCTCCTCTCCCAGCAATCGCCACGTTGCAACCCCCTTCACTGCGCTAGCTCGCATCTTTGGGTTTACACGCTAGTTTTTCCAGCCTCGACTGCCACGGTCACCTCCTTGTTTCTTCGGTCTGCCTTACTCGGACCACCTATCCTTCTCTCTCTTCCCTTACCTCTGCCTTGCCTCTCCTTCCTGCTTTCTCCTTACCTACCGGCTTGCTTTCCCCTGCGGTGCGCGGCTCCTCCGCGCCCGCCCTCTCTGCCTTACCTTCGGCTGCGCTGTCTTCCAGCCACTTCGGTTTCCGTTTCTCCAGAGTAGTTCTCTCTGCTGGTTCTCTTCCCGGTGGCTCTCCCTCTCTCCGGTTCCTTCTCTACTTTGGATATCCGGCTTCGCCTGCTCCCATCAGCAACCTACCTCAAGAACGCCACTACAGCTGCTTGCTCCGGACCTTCTCAAGCTGCTTCACTCATCGGAGGGTTTTTTCTGCCTGAACAGGCTTTTTCCCTTCGCTACTGTCTGATCGCGGGAAGGGGGCCCCAGGTTTGCTATACTTTAGCGCTCACTGTGGCTTCCTCTCAAGACAGATACGTTCTACACAAAAAGGAGAAGGACTATCTCTCTCACAGGCAACTGCAACCGGAGGATTTGGAATCAGGTGAGGAGAGTGGGGAGGAACGGGAGTTGGCGGAATCATCCAGTCGGGACAGCTACTGCTAATGGATCTATTCAGTATGTAAATATCACCAAGAGTACAGACCTAAGTGTGTCCCAATTTGTTAATAGTACTGATGAATTTTATGCTTTTATTAATACGCATTTTGATTCTACCAGCTTTTTTAATAGAAAAAGGCAAGTTAGAAGGTCCAAGTATGACGAATACTGTGGACTTGGTTTAGATACAATAGAAGACGTGGACCATCCATAGTTGGTATGCAGACATGAGCTCGGTGGGAAGAAGGAGGGTGAATGGTAGTTGTTATGTGTGTTCATTGATACCACACTAATCAGGAGCACCCAAGGTATTAATATCACAAGAAATACCAATTTTAGAGGCTCAATGCCTGGTTCATCTGGCACTGTGTAGGCTGTGAGGCACTTTCCAGGCACGGAACGTGCTTCTAGAAGTTATGGACCCTGATCAGCTTCAATGAAGTAAAAATCCTAAAAGCATCCCATGTCTGCGGAGGCCATACCTGAAATTGCAAAGAGTAAAATATGTGGCGAGCAAGTGCCTGGAAACATCAATGAGCTGCATGGCAGAAGGGCTACTGGGGTTCAGGGATGAAGTGTTGGCCCGAGTGTATACAGCATGTGCGCCATTCTGGAACAAACATATGACAAAGTTGACGTGGATTGAAGCAATGGAAAAGCCAGTGAAAGAGACGTATGAAATATGTTTTTATAATGAAGGAACTATTTTTGTAGGGGCCAACCAATGATGCAATAAAACCTTGCTCATCCCAGACCTCAAGAAAGGCACTGCTGTAGTAATGGACTACTACTGGTTGTGTGGACAGCAGGTATTCTTGCACCTCCCGCCATCATGGAGGGGCTACTTCTCACTGGCCACGTTGCACTCAGTGCTTCTCATAATACCTGAAGACCACCTTGCAGTGTGATCAAAGAGCTTGCTTGCCCCAACCCCAAGTCCAACAATAGGGTGGCCCACCAGAAGCCTGTTGCAGCCCCCCATCTTCCATATCTTACCTGGAAAAGAAAAGTACCAGAAGCTGCGCAGGAAAAGAAGATCGAATAATCTGTCTCAAGACTCCTCTGAACTGCTCAAAGAAATATCCAATGAATATAGACTGTTCAGCAAAGAAGAAACCTTTTTCGTATCTCTACTACTGACTGGGGTCCAGACAGCTGCAAATGCCAAGTGGCTACACATTTTGTGGTGGGAAGTCATGCAGCTGGCGAAGGCCACAGGGCAAGGCCTCAATGCAATTAAGGTCGAGATGCGTGCTATAAGATTGATGACCCTCCAGAACAGATATATACTTGACCTGCTCACAGCGATGGAAGAAGGGGTTTGCCACAAAATTGGCAATTCTTGCTGCACATTTATGCCTCCAAATGACATAGATAAAAGGAGAACTGCACACCCTCGGCTTGCACCTGCAAACTGAAGATTGCATACAAAAGGATGATAGGTTTGATTACCTTTTTGCATGGGTATCAACCTGGATGGGAACGATTGTGAAACTACTGGTACCAGTGATAGTGTTTGTATTGGTACTTTTCTGCACCTGCCAACTGGCACTCTGATGTTGTGCCAAAGCTGTACCTATCAGTGCCATGATGATGGTTTCAATTGGGGTATCTAATGCACCTTGCGGTACAAAAGACAGTGCTGTCAAAACAGATGACCAAAAGAAAACAGGATTGGCGGTCATAGAGCAGCGCTTGTACCCTCCCAGCACTATCACTACACCCCCACTTGACCCTGAGTATTACACAGAGCACTGGGTTGATTTACAAGGTGATGGGGGAATGTATATACATGACTTGCACCACTGAGGGGTATGCCCAATCTGGCCAGAGTTTTCATCATGTATGTAGAGCATGGGTTCCGAAGGAGGGATCACCACCTTATTTACAGGCTGAGAGACTGGAGGAGGAGCGCTTGCAAGGCACAAATAAAGATGGGATTATTGGGGAGTTTGTTCATGTAGAATTAACGAAAGGGGGAATGTTGGGAAGGAGAGACAATCTTCCTGCATCCCCAAGTGGTCGAGAATAAGGCAAAGGCTGTGAGAGGTGATGTAAGAGGGGACAGGAGTGCCTTTAAAGGCTCCTACATGATTACATGATTGCATGCTTTGTAGATTTAGTGCGCATGTGGAAATAGCAGCCATCTTAGATAGTAGCAGCCATATTGGAACATGATTCTTAAATGCAGCGTAGCAGCAAGCATCCCAGGTTTAGGCCGCGAACATGAGAAAAGAAATTGGTTGTATCTCGGGCATTGATGAGAAAGGCAAGATCCACAGTGATCCATAAACCCTTCATTGGCCTAAATGTTGCCAACCTTCGTGCTATGCGAAGAATGTGCCCTGCAAGGCCACGGGAGGAGGGCTGAGCCTCTTTGTACGATACAATCCCATGAGAAGGAGGGCATGGGTCTCTGACCCCCCACCAATCCCAATCCTAAATTATAGAGCCAAGATGCCTTGCCTTTAAATCCTCTGAAATTCAAGGTACCAGCCAGCCCCAGACCACTGATCATAAACCTGTTAGACCCCCGATCGATCAAGTAGGATCAGAAAGCAGGGCTTTGCTTGCCTTCACTTTTGGGTCACATGATTTGTGCTGTGAGGTTCAGGGAGGGATGAAATTATAGCCCAGATCGAGGGCGGAAGACCTTGGTGAGGTGGCGGCCTGTCTGGGATCGAGTGAAGATTGTGAATTAGTGTGACCTCGGCTTTTCCGCCAAGGCCCCTGTCTGCTTGTACCAGGTGCACTGCTACATAGATAGAGATGAATTGTTTTGTTTGTACATTATTACCAATTAGCCGCCATCCCATGACCGATGACGAATGCAGCATCACCCACATGGAAGAAGATGGACAGAAGGGGCTGGGACCAATGGCCTGGCATCCCTTATGGAGCATGCGGCCTATGTCTAGGGTCTCACCAAACAGCCGTGCGGGTTTCTACTGTATGTGATTATGTCACTGATGATGCGATGTACATTCTTAATGTCCTGCTCATACAGATTTTGAAAGAACATTCCGCAGCAGCAAAGTTCTTTGTTGATGCTTTCCATTTTTATGTGAAAACAAATCTTGCAACGGGTGTATTGGGCCTTTTCTCCCAAGTGGGCTGTATTTTCTCTGATATGAGCATCTAGGGGCTTTCCTACACATCTAAGAGGGAAGCAAGATCACTCCCCTAAACATCTCCCAGGAAATAGAGGAAGATACTGTATCCAGAAGACCCTCCAGCAGTTCCACAACCAGTTCCCAGTCACCACACAGGGTGCCCTGCTAGGCTCTACAGCAAGCTTCCTACGTGGGAAGTGCCAGAGAGTCTCTGAACTGAACCAAGGACGAGGCAGCTGCCTGCAACAATCGCATCAGCTTTGGGACATCCGCCTTAACGGATGATAAAAGCCAAGTGAAGAAGCGAGGAGGATTGCATCGACTAGCATCTACCGACTTCTGCCTTAAAGTACATTTTTGAGCCAGTCGAAATCCTCCAGCCACAACCGACTGCACCGCTGACTGTTGTTACGCCGCAGTGGCTAACACCATCTAAGACACCTCGACCAGTGCTTCAGAACCACCGACCAGCACCGAGAGAATGATTCCTGACCCTTAGCTGCTGTGTAGACCAGCATGCAGCTGCCCATCCAGCCCCGCTCACCGAACTGCCTGCTGCCTGATACCTGCAGCTGTCTCCCATCTTGAACTCTGTCACAGAAGCTGCCAACCGCCCTGCCTGCAGCAGTCTGTACAGCTTTGCTTGCCAAATTGTCTGCAGCCTGATACCCAAAGCTGTCTCTTGTCTTGAATCTGTCGCAGAATCTGCAAAAAGCCCTAAAACCGAGAACCAAGAAGACCTACAGTACAAGGTACATTGTGGTTATGTCCCCCTGGTCCTTCTCCAAAGGTCCCTAGGGACAATTTACGACCCATTGCTCCCTTTGTGTTGAAACCAAGTATCCTTGAACTATTGCAATTAATTAATATATCGACTAACACGCCTGTCAGTATCCAGACTGCATCCCTTTTGCTTCTTTAAATCTGTCTGTCCTCTGCATTCCTTTATAGGGTGGGTTGTATTTTGTAGTGTGCTAGAACTGTCTGTTGTGATGATAATAAAGTTGATATTTTTATACAACCTTGACTGTACAGTCCCTTTTATGATTGGGTAATAAATGTATCTTCGGTGTGTTGCAACTAACCAACAATCTACAACCTTTTAGAGATAAGCCTGCTGTTCCATCCACGTTACCAAAATTGGACAAGGAGGTTTATAATTTGCTTATGTTTCCAATCCGTTCAGATCCCTTCTGGTGTACCAGAGGTGTGGGCTTGATTGATGGCTTAGAAACCGATATTCATCCCTGCACCACTTGTGCCCCGGAGGTTTTGTCACACATGGATTGCTCTGTGGACTTTTTGACTGGTAACCAGTGTACGGATATTAGTGCTTGTGTGATGTGTTCTCTCTTACTGAGACTGAGGATTGGCCTTGCTGCTGCGCTTTATCTGTTACAGTGTTTTGGTAAGGTAGTACAGCATTCCAAAGGATAGGGATGTTTTATCGCAGGAGATTTGGTTAAAGCCAAATCCATCTAATTCTTTCACCCAAATTTGGCTGCAAATATATGTGGGGGGCTGTATTTGTAATAATTAAAAGGTTGGGGCAAGAGGTGTCTCCTCCTCATATATGTGCAGCCAACTGGCTTAAAAGAAAACAATGTATGGATTGAAATTCGACTAAATTTCCTCGATGAAATCGCATAGACCTCATTCCAAGATAGATGCTTTTGGTATAATCTATTCTTGACAGACAAGGGAGATGATGGCGAATGTTCTGTGTGGGAAGGTGTGGAAAGGCAGTATCCATTTGACTGTGCATAAATGGAAGAAGCGTTTCTTCACTTTTGCATTGACCTGGGGGTCTAGTGTTAGGTCATTGTCCATTCATATTTCAAGATTTTGTACTACTTTGGAAGCTTTCGGTCTGCTTCCCATTTCGGTATACCATGGAATGTGTTGTTGAGTCAAGCGGTTGTTGGGCGTGATCATGATTCTGTTTTGTTCGTCTGGAGTTTATGGTCAACGGCTGCGCTGATCACCAGCCAAGCTACAGTGGACTCTATGCTATGCTGCCAAAGGTGTCTGTGGGTTGGTTTCAGAAATGCCAAACCTTGTTTGTCAAAGTGATTTTTAGTCAATTTAGCATCAAAAGACCTCCAAAATAGCGGAAGGCATCCTATGTAAAACCCAGTTACATTACCGCACCTGGCAGATCCCCAACGCAGTTACTACCCAACGCCAGCTTTGCCCTCACCCCCGGGTGTTAGTCGAATTGCTATGGGGCACAATTTTGACTGCAACTAAATAACTTTGATGAGGGGTGCAAAGAGACTTTATGTTTGGCTAGTATGAACAATGACTAGTCTGTGATAATAATATTTTAAGCCAGGCTCGTGTGCATACCTCGCGTTCATTTTATAGGAGCTACGGGAGGCTGTGCCAGGGCCACTAATGATAATGTTGTCCAAAATCCAGCTGAACAGCAGATTCCCAAGAACTACGAGGAGGCAAATATTGTTCAAATCCATAAAAGCGAGCGAGAGTGCATACTTGCAACAACAGGTGGTACCTGCCCTGAAATGAGCCTCTATTCATGCCACCGCCCTCCCCCGGAAATGTGGGTGTGTCCTTGTCTTCCCTCCTTCCAGTGGTCGAAGTGAGCGGGAGCGGTCGGGAGCGGTGCTCCTATATTTTTTTAAATTACCTCTTACATCTCCTATACTTTTATTTTAAAAAGAAACCGTTCCAGAATGGTTTTGTTTTAAAATAAAAGTGTAGGAAGAAGTTTAATCCTTCACTTTCCGTGCACTGCACTGAACATTCCCTTAAACAGCAGGTGAAAGTGTTTGGGGGGTGAATTGTGTGTGGGAGGGGTTTGTGGGGAGCAGGGACAGGCCAGCAGGGAACATAGTTCCGCTGCTTCTTTTCCTACACTATGACCACTGCCTCCTTCCATATCCTGCGAGCACTTCCTCCTTCTATCTGTGAAAGTGAAGAGAGACCTGTAGCTGCAGCGGCAGTGCCGCCATGATGAATGGTCCTCTACCCCCATTACTGGTCAAGGGCCCTCTGCTAAGTGATGGTTGGAAATGCCAAAGGTGCTAAGTACAGAGCACAGCTGTCACCGGTATGACTTGGCAGTGCATGGATCTGCTTAAACATCAGTGAAAACTGTGATACAGCTTTAACAAGAAAATACAGGAAAAAGTTGAACAGCCTTGGGAAGAAAGTCAAGTGAGAGAACTGTACACACAAGCAATTGCTACGCTAACAGTTTTGGCTTTTGTGTAGGCATGGGATTGACATGTGCCAGGCACTGCCATAATGATACTACCTGGCTATAACATGGCAACAGCTGGAAAATGGCGTGGTTGCTTAGGTGTATGATAGCAGAGCGTGGCATATGCCTTTCTAATACTTATACCCAAGACAATCCTGTTGGCTTTGTCAATGATTGTTCTTAACAGGACTTCAGTCCAAATAAAAAATATAAATCAAATGGCTGAAGGAACATTTGGTTAAGATATTTGTATTACAGCAGTTTGCATTTACACATCCAATAAAGCCATTCCTTCTCAGAAGACTGTTTTGAAATAACGCCTGCAGGCCAAGGTTTGGTGTTACTGCTTGATTGTGGCTAGTTCAAATCGATCCCAGAAGGACGTGTTTTGGGCGAAGATGGACGGGGGTGGGAATGGCCAAAGGGATTAAGATGGCCATGGGCAGTAAATGGGTGGGAAAATGAACAAACAACACACGCTCTGTGTCCCTCCTCACACATCATCTCTCACCCAACTGTACTCCAGTGCAATAGTTTCAGCTTATAACCAAAATTAGAAATTGGCAGAGAGAGAGGCGGCAACAATGTAAGGTAAATTAAGTCCATTCAGAGGAAAGGGGGGTTACAGTCGGGTTGCCAGAGTGGCCAGTTCTAAGCCTGGTGCTCTTCAGCGCATTCATACTGTTATGCTGTACAAGCTGGAGAGTAATATTAGCCAATTTGTGATTTTATAAACATCTGTGATAGAGTTAATATCCTCCAGGTGTTTGGAAGAAACAAGGTATGACTTGGAAATCAGGAATAGGCGAATAAGGGTAGTGGGGCAACTTAAGTTAAATGCAGCTACGTGCACAGCCAGGCACTGAGGACAGCACAGTCTGGGAGGTGACGGGGGTATGAGTAACCAAACATCCCAGGTTTTGCAGGGTTATGACATCAGGTGACCTCAAAGAGGGCAAACAATGTGCCAAGGCTGTGGGGAGAGCAGGGGAGATGTGGAGGTGCAAAGTGAGTGATATAACCAGTAGGGCATTTGAGCCTGTGTTACCTCGGTATACATCTCTGGTGACGTATTATCTGAAGTGCTGTGCCCAGGCCTTGATGTCACGTATGCAGTGTTGGGCCCTGTTCTCGATGCCACACCTAGAGTACTGGATCGGGTTATATAGGTCATCTCGAAAGTATTGTGACCAGTTCTGCAGGCAGCACTTACAGTACTGTTTGAAGTCCTGAGGGCACCCCCCAGAATTTAAGCAGGTCCGTCCCTCCCAACATAGTGCATGTGGAACTGGCCCTCAACTCTTACACAGTGTGATTGGTTATGAGTATTGTCCCTCAGGCACTGGGATTTGATTGATCATTTATTAATTCTCAACGATGGGTCTCCGTTGTCTCTTTTTCTAGCTTTAAGGTGGTTATTGAGCCCAGCAGCGTCTTTTCCCACATTCTTAGGTTTAAGGTGATCAATGTAGCAGTAAGCTGTGGCCAAGAGGCCAATCAGATTAAATTAATAGCGCTGACAATCTCACTGCTTGGAGCAATAGGTGCAACCAGAAAACTGTAAGGGCTTTGACAGTCAGGGCGCGCAAGAGATATCTTGTGATGGTAGGACATGAATGCATGCAATGAACAAGGTGCTACTTGGGAATACCTGGGAACCTTTTTTTTTATGAGTGGTGGCAGGATGCACCGACATCAGTCAGGTTGGTAGCGATGGACACCCTGTGTCATAAAAAGTTTCCTTTGCAAGAATTGAGCATTGGTCAGATGGAGGCAGTGACTTAAGCACCTTGGCTGCCAGAGACCGCGGTAAGCATTGGTAGCTCATCTGGCTTCGGAGCCTGAGTTGCTTCTCGTAGTGGCGTTTGCTTGGCTACACAAGATTGCAGGGTGTGTTTTGGGGCCAAGCAAGTGACTCAAGATGAATCATGATATAGCTAACTTGACTTGCAGTCTTTGGGGCCGCCAGAATGGCCCACTTGGTTGGAGTTCTGTTGCACCGTTGGTCGAAAGGATACACGTGTCAGCAGGGCACAGGAAACCCAGTATGGCCATTTGACCACTGTTTGTGTTAGAGGGATCTTTGGGAATAAAAGTTAGTTTGCCACCAAGTTCCGAGTTGAGTGTGTCAAGTCGTGATGTGGCTGACCTCGCTCCTCCCACGTTGTCATGTGGGTGGGCCCCACTTTGAGCCAAGTTGCCAGATTCCACACTCTCGCTCAAAAAACAAGTAAACGCTACAGCCTCCTCCACAGCTTATACAAATAAGCTCATCAATGCCTGCAAACCCTTCCTTTCGACTTCCAGCTGCATTACACTAGCCAGAGCACTAGTGCTCTCAAAAAATGACTACTTTAATACCCTCTTTCTTGCACCTCAGAACATAACCTGAACAAATTGCAGGTCCTGCAGAATAATGCCCTCAGAGCAGCTCTGAGCATCCCGTGGCATACACACATCTCCAGCTTCAGAAAAAATGTCCATTGGTTCCCGGTACGAGACAGAATCATCCTCAGATCCCTTGTCATTGTCCACAAATGCCTAACAAAGTCCCCAAATACTTCGAAGACAAGTTTAACAAACTGTACTCTCACTGTCTTTCCATCCCCAAATGTTACGCTCACCTGGTATCCACGGGGATGCCACCCAGCTGTAGGGACACTGGTATCCTTCTCTGCGGTTCCCTGGTGTGGCCAGCGGGGAATTTGTGCCTGTAATATAGGAGGGCTAGGTTCGAGACTGGCCAACTGGGTAATCAGCCCCCCACGACCCCGTATGCCTTCAGCCCCTCTGGAGCTTCTCCTCACCTTATTGTTTATTCAGGTGTGCTCTCCGTCCTGCATTCTTGGCAGGGGTGCGTTGTCCTCTGTGGGCGGATGCAATCTAGTTATTTCACTGATGCCGGCCCGTTTCTTTCAGGTAGGTCTTATTGCTGTTGTATATTGTTGTTATGCTTGCTTGCCTTTCTTGGTTTAATAAATGTCTCTGGGCCTCATTACACGGATGGCGGTAAGGATTTACCGGTACCGGTAAATCCTTACCGCCTTACTACGAGGTCCCTTTGCGGGCTGGAGAATTTAACGCCTGGTTTTTGTAGGCGTTAAAAACCAACCCGCAAAGGGACCCAGGGAGCTAATTACGGTACCGCAATTTGCCCTATGGGGCAAAAATGGGAATGGGGAAGGGCAATGGTGGAAGGGGGAATTACCGCCCTGCCAACCTTGGAATGGGGCGGTAATTCTCCTTTCCGTCAAGGCGGTGCCGGTATTTTACCGGCATGAACCATGGCGCTGTTAGCGCCATGGTTCTCCGCCATCCGTGTAATGAGGCCCTCTGTCTCTTCCATAGGTGTGCGGAAGTCCAGTGAGATGCCTTGGCTGAACTGAGTCTCGCCGGTATAAGATGGGGTGTAACAAGCGCTATGATGCGGTAAGTAGGCGCTACGCGCAGCGCTGGAATATCTTGCTTTTGCTAACCTGTTGTCTTTTCCTTCCCATAGGTTGCGGTGTTCACCCAGAATGTGGAATTCCGAGACGGTGCTGGTCGAGGGGCAACTTGCCAGGTAAGCTTTTCAGCAAAGTTCGTTGTGTTGTGAAGTCTCTAATATCTGGTTTCTTTCCTCTTTGCAGGTCCGTCGGTCCGGGAGGCGTGCTGATCCTAGGAAGCTGTTTGCAGGAGCCAAGGGCAGCTAACGATGAGATTACAGGTAAGCTGCTGCTGCTAACCAAGTTCCCTTTGTCTCCTAACAGGTGCTGTCTTTCCGGGGTTCGCCGGCAGAGCTGGACACGGTGAACATCACGTTGCAGAATTGCAAAGTAACGCGAAATATGTTATTCAAATTGGGTGTGGTTTAAATAGCTTCAAGAAAGTAGTCCAGGTAAAGTAGTTCCTAGGCTACCACACCCAAAACCCTATACAGCATAGCTTGGTTTGGGGGTGATGGCTAGTAGATAGCCGGACGTCAATCTGCAACATTGCACAAAACTTTCTCCAGAAGTTGGAGACGGACTGGCTACCTCGATCGGAGATCAGGACTGATGGGAAGCCATGTAGTTTAACAATGCCATCCAGGAACACTTTGGCTAAAGTGGATGCGTCAGGGAGGCCTTTGAGCGGATTAAAGTGTGCCATCTTTGAGAATATACAAGAATGGTGTTAAACCCTTGACTGGGAGGTAGGTCAGTGATGAAGTCGAGGGAAAGAGTGTGCCATGGAGTGGGAGGAATGTCCAAAGGTTGCAGAAGACCGGATGGTTTTTGTTTTTGCGACTTATTTTGTGTGCAGACTCCGCAGGACTGAATGTATTGGATTACGTCTTTACGCCAGGCAGGCCACCAGAAGTTCTGTTTTACCTTGGCTAGAGTCTTGGTGATTCCACGGTGCCCTTCGATCAGAGAATCGTGATAACCTGAAATTATTTGTTGTTGTAACTCCTTGGTGGGTACGTACAGACGATCCTTAAAAAAGGGTAAGTGATCTTTGATGGAATATTGTTCTCCTTGCGCTTGCCATGCAAGGAAAGCATCAGGATTCATGGTTCGTTGAATCTCGTTTCTCAGTTCTACTTGGGTTAATGCCGTAGTGAGGCCAAAGAGTTTGTCTTCAGGTATGATGGGGACTGGGTCTGCGGTCGTATATACTATTTCATCAGTGCCTGTATGAGAGAGTGCATCAGCTTTTCCATTCTTGACCCCGGGTCGAAATGTGATGACATAATCATATTCGGCGAAGAAAAGGGCCCACCACAATTGGCGTGAAGACTGGGCTTTAGCTGTTTTAACATATTGCAGGTTTTCGGTGGTCCGTGATAACTTTAATGGTGTGTTTGGCCCCCAGAAGGTAGTGCCGCCAGGCTTTAAAAGCGGATTTGATTGCCAAGAGCTCTTTGTCCGTGATGGCGTAATTAATCTCCGGAGGTGAGAATCCTTTTGACCAGAAGGCCACTGGATGTAGCTGGCCGGTTTCCGGATCCCTCTGTGAGTGGACAGCTCCCATTGCTATACTGGAAGTGTCTGTTTCCACGATATAAGGGAGATCTGGGCGAGGATGTCGCAGGATTGGCGCGGAGGTGAACCTTTGAGTTCCTGAAAAGCTTTTTCTGCTTCTTCGGTCCAGGCATATTTTTTGTTGTTTTTTCGTAGCAATACGGTGATCGGGTGTACAACCTGAGAGAAGTCTGGTATGGACCGGTGATAGAAGTTCGCAAAGCCCAACATGCTTTGTACCCCTTTCACTGACGTTGGTGATGGCCATTTCAAAATGGCGTCTACTTTATGCACGTCCATTCTGATGCCTCCTGGAGTAAGGATAAAACCCAGAAACTCAACTTCAGTGATGTGAAAAAAACACTGTTCAAGCTCATATAAACGATGTTCACGGAGCTTGGTGAGGACTGAACGAACATGCTTGATATGATCCTGTTTCGAGGTTGAGTACACTAGAATATCATCTATGTACACTAAGGCGCAGACATCAATTAACTCTCTCAAGACGTCATTCATGAAATATTGAAATGCTGCGGGAGTGTTGCATAACCCAAAGGGCATGACTTGATATTCGTACAAACCTTATTTGGTACGGAAAGCAGTTTTCCATTCGTCTCTGCTTCTGACCCGGACCAGGTGGTACGCTCCTCTAAGTTCCAATTTGATGTAAATCTGGGCATCTTTAACCTGGTCCAGCATTTCAGGGATAAGTGGCAAGGGGTAACAGTTCTTCACGGTGATCTGGTTTAATGCACGGTAGTCAATACAGGTTCTTAAATCCCCTTCTTTAAATGGTATGAAGAACAAAGGACTGGCTGCAGGGGACTTTGATGGATGGATGAATCCGTTTGCAAGGTACTGGTCTAAATAAGACTTCAGATGAAGGTTTTCAGGTTCCGTAAGAGCATAGATTTTACCGCAAGGGACTTGAGCACCTGGAACAAGGTCAATCTGACAGTCATAGGGCCTGTGCGGCGGCAGCGTGTTTGCTTGGTCCTTCTGGAATACATCATGGAAATCGTGGTATTCCTCAGGCAAGGTAGCGGGACACAGTGAACGTCACGTTGCAGAATTGCAAAGTAACACGAAGCGTGTTATTCAAGTCGGGTGTGGTTTAAATAGCTTCAAGAAAGTAGTCCAGGTAAAGTAGTTCCTAGGCTACCACACCCAAAACACTATACCGCATAGCTTGGTTCCAAGGAGCCAAGCTATGTGGATGCCTCCATGTTGGCTGGCACTTGAAATAAAGTAGTTCCCTAAACACAAGTCTTTATTAAGTATGAGCCTGGCGCCAAAGGCGCCAGGACCAGCCCCAAGAGGGCCTAGGCAATGGATGCCTAAGTTTGCTGGAGACCCGAGCCAAGACCCCTCTTGGCCCATGGGCTTGCCAGAGGGGTTTCTGGATGTGGGTCGTGACACAAATTCTCACTAATAAAAGCAGGCGGATCCAGCTTCCCGGTCCTAGCCGCCAAACTATGGAATGCCATACCACTGAACCTTAGAGCAGAACCTTCCTTCTGGACCTTCAGAGCTAAAGTGAAGGCCTGGCTCTCCAACAAGATCTCCTCCTCGATCTGACTCACCAACTAATGTAACTTATCCTATGTCTGCCTATCGACCACCATGTAACCCGGTCATCTGCACTTACTGCCATTATCTTGTATGTCTATTTCCTGCCTGTATGCATTTACTCTGTTGTAACCGCCTCTAAGTCTCCGGTGCCCAGTTACCTTAGGGTTCGGCGTGTGGTATAAATAAAGAAACTAAACTAAACTAAACTGGGGAAATGACGTTTGGCTACGGATGGGCCGGGACGAGGGAGGGCATGAGGTTTCGGCAGTTAGCCGTTGGTTAAATAAAGAGGTTCCAAAACGTGCCTGCGCTTGGTGAGGAACGAGTCCTGCATGACCCTGGGCAGGGTCTGTACACGTTCAAATTGGCGATCAGGTTTGTGCTCGAACGCACACCACGCCCGGCACCATCGTGCCAGGGCACAAGCCACAAGGAGGGACGCACGTGGGCCCGGAGCACTTGCCGTGTGCCAGATGGGAGGCTGACTCAGAGGGTGCTGTCGGGCAAAGCTACATGTGCGCCGGTGCGACTCCATGCCCTGAAATTACACTCCAGCCCCCCCCGAGACCAAGGTACGGCGAAGAATATCAGAAGTTAGCCTGAAGCCCGGCACCGTTCATGACATGCCCCAGGCACTCTCTGCATGCCCCCATACCTTACCAGCACTGCCAAGAAAAGTGGGAGGAGAAAGCAAATACTGGAGGCCCAGCACCGTTACAAGTGACACTACCATTCAGTCCGGCCCAGCTCCTGACGCCACGCTCAAGAATCCAGACCACCCTCCCTCTCAACACTGAAACAAGCCTCTGACAGGACAGAAGGCACGCCAGGGGACACAACACAGCCCGAGGGGCACAAGTAGCCCAGTGGGGCTCACAGAGAGGGAGAGCAAAGAGGCCCTGGAATAGGGCAGGAGGGCAGAGCTGACTCACCCACTACACCAACACAGGATAAGTATGCACCAGCACGCACAGCCCTTGGCAAGCTAAAGGGAGCTCTCCACCACCAAACTACCAGCCGCAAATGCTCCCCAGAGCAGCCACGCAGCAAGCCATGTCTGAAGAAGAGGCCTCGTCCACGTCAGGGGTTGGGTCATCAGGTCAAGCCCCCCCCTTGGGTGGAGGTTCCCAGGTACTTCACCTACCTCATGCATTTGATATATGAGACAGATAGGCAACCTGGCTACGTGACTTTAACTTCTATGTGGGGGTCATAGGGCTCAACGATGACACCCGAGTTAAAAACACGCTATCCATGGCAGTGGGACCGGCTGTCAGAGGCATTGCAGGGGAATTAATCGACCTTGACACTGCATCCAACCGAGACCTACACACCAAATTATGAGAATACTTCACGCCCCCACACAAATGTTGATTATGAAAGGCATGTCTTTCACACAACACAACAGGAGAAAGGGGAATACCTAGACAATTTTGTGATGCGGCTGAGAATTAAACTGAAACACTGCGAATTACATAGGTATTCCAATGAAGAGGCGCTACGGTCCCAGGTGATAGCCGGATGTGACGCCCAGGCGTTTTGGAAAAAGCTCCTGCAGAAACAGCTAGAAGAAATCCTCGCCCTAGCACGCAAGGAAGCAGCAGTGGAATCCCAACTAGACAGCCTAGGTAAAGTCACCCTACACCCAAAGACCACAGACCAGGACGCCATCAACAAGCTTTTCACGACACCGAACCTACTGCCCAAACAAACAAATGCAACATGCTACAGGTGCAGATGGGCCCTAAATAAAAGTGCTGCAACCCAGCACAGCCTGGTCCTGACCATACAAGTCAATGACATGCTACTGCACTTTCTAATCGACACTGGTGCCACGGTTAACATAATCAGCTAGGAGGCATACAATACACTCACGAAGGCACCCAAGCTCAAAAAGTCCACCGTCGACATCTACCCGTACTACTCCAACACCCCACTACCATGCAAAGTCGACATTCCCGCTATGTGCACGCACAAGGCCCACGTAGCCAAGATCCAGTTGCACGTCCTCAAGACAGAGGTGAATAGCGGCTGTATACTCAGCATTAAACCTACAGTGGATATGGGCCTAGTACACATCCTGTACCAGCTGATGGCTCACAAGTACTTTGCACGGTCTGAAGACATCGAGACAGCCTTCCAACCCTATTCGAAGGACTAGGGAAATTGAAAAATCGGAAAGTCCAGCTTCACATTAACCCGGATGTGAAACCTGTTGCTCAGAACTACAGGGGCATACCCATCAATATACAAAGACAGGTAGAGGAGGAGATCAACAAACTGCTAAAGCAACACGTCATAGAGTCGGCGGCAGGACCTACCCCGTGGGTGTTCTCCATAGTACCCATCCCGAAGAAGTCCCCAAAAGGCTCCATCAGACTATGTGTGGACATGAGGAGGGCGAGTGAGGCGATAGAAAGAGAAAGACACCAGAGACCGTGAATAACTGATATGATACACCTACTACATGGTGCCAAGTTCTTTTCGAAGCTGGACCTCACAAAAGGGTACAACCAGATCGAGATTGCACCGGAGTCAAGATATATTACCACCTTCATCACCCACATGGGCCTATTCCAATGCAAGAGGCTCAGTTTTGGCATTTCATCTGCAGCAGAGATCTTTTAGGAGGAGATCCACAAGGTCATCCGCCACCTCCCAAACTGCCTGAACTACTCGGACGACGTGCTAGTGTAGAGGAGGAGCCAAGTATCCCCACTCCAACTGCCCCGCCTCTATTGCCTATAAAATGGGAATCAAAGTATGTGACCCCTACTGAACTGTGGAACCAACAGCGAGCAGAGTGTGGGCTTTGTGCAGTACCCATACGAACACCCGTACCTAAGAGAATCTGGGCGGTTAAGTACCCATTGAGAAAACCATACCTACATACAAGACAATATGATGGCCATTTGAATAAAATTCCTGAAGAAACAAGGAAGATGAATGATGAAGACAAATGGTGACGTCATACAGAACCGAAGTGACACCCATATAAGAGATATAAAGACCAGAGAATGCAGACAAACTATAAGGCATCAAGAGAGCACCAAGGATAAGTGACATCTTGGGATCAAGGTGAAGAGGCTTATGCCGCAGACCTGATGAAGATATTTAGTTTTTTTTAAACGTGTACAGATGCAACAGAAACACAAGCATCAAAGCAATCATGAAGCTAGCCATATGCTTTTCCAATAGATAGATTGCGGAAAGCGCCAACATATATGGAATACATTACTCATCGTAATTGTATTTCTGGTGCTTGTATCTGCTTAGATTCACATGCTATGCATAGGCCGACATCTAGTGGAAGCTACAGAGTATTACAGTTGTTGTTTTCGAAACTCAAAAATGGACGGCGAAATATGGCATGCCAGTAATACTATCCCTAGTGTGACGTCCCCTGTACCCATGATTCCTCACGCGTGTAGGTCCCTCAAATTGTATTTTTCTGATATGAGGTAGCATGAGGAGTAGCGTGAGTACAGAGTTCCCAAGCAGATAAACCGCATATAACATCTGTGCACCTTCTCTCAGGGGAGGAAGGGTGGGCGCGTGTGAATCTAAGCAGATACAAGCATCAGAAATACGATTACGGTGAGTAATGTATTCCTTCTGATGCTTGTGTAATCTGCTTAGATCACATGCTATGCATAGATTAGCAAGCAGTGTTATGAGACGGTGGTGGGTTGTGAGAAGGAGTAGCGGCAAATAGATGTCTTTGCACCGTTTGTCCCACCTGTCTATCTGTCTTGGAGTGTGTGTCAATGCAGTAGTGTTGAGTGAAGGTGTGAACTGAGCTCCATTTAGCTGCTTTACAAATGCTGTCTAAGGGGACATTTGCAATAAAGGCTAGAGTATCCCCATTACCCCGTGTGGAGTGGGCTCTTGGTGTAGAAGGTAGTGTTTTGTCTTATAATGAATAGCATAATTGTATACATTTGACTATCCATTTGGAGATTGCTCTTTTGGAAACACGTTCTCCTTGTCTGCCTGTAGCCATGGAGACGAACAGTTGATCAGTCTTCCTGAGCGGTTTGGTCTTGTCTGCATAGTAGAGAACCGCCCTCCTAACATCTAGTGTGTGGAGTTTGACCTCAGCTGAGCAAGTTGGTTTCTGAAGGAAATCCGGAAGCTCAATTGATTGGTTAATGTGAAATTTGGAAACAAATTTAGGGGAGAACCTAGGGTGAGTCCGTAAAACCAATTTTTCTTTATGGATGACAAAGAAAGGGTCCTGCACTGACAAGGCTTGGAGTTCGCTGACTCTTCTTATGGAAGTAATAGTCACTAAGAAGGCAGTCTTGTAGGTAATGTGTTTAAGGGTAGCTTGATGCAAAGGCTCGAAGGGGGATCCCATGAGTTTTACTAGTACCACATTTAGGTCCCACCCAGGTGGGGGATTGGAGATTGGAGGATGTATTCTCTTCACTCCTTCCATGAACGCCTTAATAACTGGCACTTTCCACCATGAGACTTTACTTTGAGAGGTGGTATAGGCTGATAAAGCTGCTAGGTGGACTTTTAGAGAATTAAAGACTAAACCTGAATCTAGCAAGTGGATCAAGTAGGTTAGAATGTGTGATGGCGTACATTATATGGCGTTGATTTGCTTAGATTGGCACCAAATGACAAATCTTTTCCATTTGTGGAAATAGCAGTGTCTGGTGTTAGGTTTACGTGCTTCTTTCAGGATATCCATACACTGTTGTGGAAGATTAAGGTGACCGAACTCTATGACCTCAGGAGCCATGCTGCTAGGTTCAAAGAGTGAGGTTGTGGGTGTTTGGTTGCCCCCCTGTGCTGAGTCAACAGGTTGAACTTGTATGGGAGCTTGATGGGATCGCACATCGCCAGTTTAAGCAGATGTGGATACCACGCTTGTCTCGGCCACATAGGAGCAACTGGGATGAGTGTCATCTGATCCTTGTGTAGCTTGTTCACTATTCTGCTGATTAATGGAGTCGGGGGAAACGTGTAAGCACATTTCCCTGACCAGTTCATCCATAGGGCGTTCCCCTTGGAGTCTGTTTGGGGGAACCTGGACGCGAAGTCTGGGCATACTTTGTTTTCTCTTGTAGGGAACAAGTCTAGAGAAGGGTAGCCCCAGAGAGAGAAGATGTGGTCTACCACGTCCATTTGTAGCTGCCACTCGTGTTCTTCCGGCAAAGGATCTCTGATGAGAGAGTCCGCTAGAGTGTTGAGTAGCCCGAGAACATGTTGGGAGGACAGGGACATGCCTCGTCTGAGTGCCTGCCCACTGCCATATTTTCTGAGCCAGTTTGGACAGATTTGGAGAGTGTGTCCCTCCCTGCTTGTTGACATACAACATTGCGGTGGTGCTGTCTGTTAGGACTTGTACTGAATGGTTTGTCAGGTGGTTCTCAAAGGCTTGAAGTGCCTTGAAAACTGCTAATAGTTCCAGTGCATTGATGTGTTTCTGTGCTGTCACTTGTGACCACAGGCCGTGTGCTGTGTGGTGAAGGTAGTGGGCCCCCTCACCCGGAAAGTGATGCGTCTGTTGTGACGACCGTTTGTGCTTCCGGTTCGTGAAAGGGTTTCCCCATGAGCAGATTTTCCCTTGACTACCAGCTTAAGTTCTGAACCAGTGTAGGCGAAACAATCACTAGATCGTCCCACTGACCACTTGCCTGAGACCATTGTTTCGCCAACCATTCCTGCATGGGACGCATGCGCAGGCGCACATGGGGGACCAGGTAAATGCACAATGCCATCATACCTAGCAGACGCATTGCTTTGCGTACGCTTATCCGGAGACTGGCTTGATACTGGGGTATTTGCCGAAGCATGTTTTGTACTCTTTCCATGAATGGGAAGCCTAAACCTGTCTTTGTATCTAATACAGCTCCTAGGAACTGTTTGGATCTGTCTGGTACCAGACTTGACTTTTTCTCGTTTATTGAGAAGCCCAATTGGAAGAGAAGGTGTATAGTTCTCTGCGTGTTTAGCTTGCAAAGTTGGTCCGTGATCAGCCAGTCGTCCAGGTAAGGGTACACTGGGATTGACTCCCTGCGTAGGTACGCTGCCACCACCTCCAGTACCTTGGTGAACACCCTTGGAGCCGAGGTTATCACAAAGGGCAGCACCTTGAACTGGTAGTGCTGGTCTGCTACTTTGAATTGCAAGAATCTTCTGTGCACTGGGAACATTGAAATATGAAAATAAGCATCTTTCATATCCAATGTTGCCAAGTATTCCCCCGTTTTAACAGAGGGATTACTTCTTGTAGTGTTGTTATGCAAAATGTTTGAGGTTTGACAGGGCACAGGTCTAGTACCGGGTGCATGGTTACATCTTTTTTTGGCACAAGGAAGTACATTGAATAAATACCCTTGTTTACCTCATTGTACGGCATGACCTTGATGGCGTCTTTGAGGAGTAGAGCCTTGACCTCCTCTACCAGGATGAGTTGTTCTTCCTGTGGTGGTCTTTTCTGTCGCGGGGGAAGGTTTGAAGGTCTTCCTTGGAGTTCTATGCAGTAACCTCCTGTCACCGTCAACAACACCCACTTGTCTGATGTTATCCCCTCCCATGCGTGGGTGAAATGTGATATTCATCCCCTGACTGGGGAGGCATGGGAGGGGACCTGTAGTCAGGCGTCATTGTTTGGAAGATATTCCTACACCTTTGGTGGGGGAGCCTCTCCCTCTTCCGTGGCCTCTGGGCTGACCCCTGGGGTAGCTTTGGGACGCCTGCTGATTATTGTTCCACGAGGAACCTTGGCTCTGACTGTATCCGGTGCCTCTTTGCGTGTTTTGGCCACGAAAAAGTCAAAAAGTATTGCCACCCCTCTGGTTGGTTTGTTTGTTTGTCAGCTGGCCAAGGGATTTAAGTGTCTCGTAATCCTCCTTGGCAGATTTAGGAGCGTCCTAAACTGCTTTCCCAAACAAAACATTCTGCTCAACAGGCATGTTGAGCAGGGTAGCCTGAGTTTCTAGTTTAAATCCTCACTGTCTAAGCCAGGCATGATGCTTCAGGATAGTAGCCTCAGCAATAACGCGCCCGCGTTATCCGCTGCATCAAAGTTGTTCTTTAGTAGTTCGCCAGCTGTTGCTCTGCCTTTGGCAGCCACAAGGCAGAGCTTGACTTAAGTGGTTCTGGCACTGATTCAGCATGGGCTGTAACCTCGTCCCACTTTGTGCAGTCATAGCTTGGTAGTAAGGTGGAATTATTAGCAATATGTGCTTTGTATGCCGCTGAAGAGGCTATCTTCCTTCCCATATTATACAGTTTCTTACTTTCCTTGTCCGGAGGAGCTTCGGACGAGGCCAAGGGGGTACCGGCTCTCTTGCCGGTAGTAGTAACTACTAGAGAGTCTGGTCTAAGGTGGCCCCTTATATACAAAGGGTCAGAAGGTGCTGGTCGAAAATGTTTTTTCGGTTCTGGTGTTTACTGACCTTGTCTGATTAGGCATCTCTAGAGATGGCTGAATCCTTCTTTGTACCGACATGAGTAGGGGTATAAACTGAGAAGTCAGTTTCTTATCCCCCAAGATGTTTTCTGCAAAATCCTTATCTTGTTAGGTTTCCTGTGTTTCAATCCCGAAGTGTTCAGCAGCCCTGAGAAGTATGTCATTGAGTAGCGGCTGATTGTCCACTGGGGAATCGGCTAAGGTAGGGTCTTGCCGGGGTAGAGAGTCCATGGCAAAGACCACCGACTCGGTGTCATCCTGATCTTCCCCTGCATCGACGTTGTCAATGTCGATGTCCTCATAATAACGGTTATCCTCATTTATGTACTCATCTTCTCCTGCATCCAGATCGTAAAGGTCAGAGGATATGTGAAGTGTCTTGTGGACTGGTTCGTCATATAGTGCCCCTGAGGGGTGAGACCATTTCCCTGACGGTTGAGTAGACAAATTTGGCTGGGCAGACAGGCTTGACTGAGTAAGCAGAGGTGTGTCATGATGCCTACCTCCAAGGAGCCAGGCCCAGCCCAGCAACCACAGAGGCAGACATCATTTTCCCCAAGGACGTCTCAGCGGGCCCAAGTTGGGGCCTTTTGGACGCAGTCCTGGCGCCTTTGGCGCCAGGCTCATTCTGGACCCCAGTCCTGGCGCCTTAGGCGCCAGGCTCATAAAGCAAGACATGTGTGTAAGTGTTTTAATGTGCACTTACCTGAAGCAGACCGTGCTGCTACATCCAGGCCCTCTTGAGGACTGAATGGGACTACTTTATCTTTTGGACTACTTTATCACTCGGGTGTGGTCTGAGGAAGAATACATACCTGAGTGGAAGGATACATACCTGGAACTACTTTACAGGCTATTTAAACCACACCCGAAGAGCAGCACATGCTTCGCGTTGTTCTGCATCTAGCAGCTGGACGCTCACCGAGTTTGCTCCTGCATTCGGACTTCTGCCACGCCTGCCAGCATCCTGATCACCTACAAAGGAAGAGAAAGAGAGAATAGGAGAAGGAAAAGACTTTACCTGCAAGATCCGCATTCCGGAGTCAGCTCGCCGACCATCCTGCAAAGGAAGACACTTAATTTAAAAGCACATCGCATTGACCGCCGCAGCGCCGCATTCCACTCACCGTCACAGGGCGCCTCCATGTTCAGCAGCGATCACCCGGATTCGCAGCCACGCTTCCACGCCTAGGGAGAAAAAGACAAGAGCAAAGGTGAGAGAGAGAAGGGAATGAGGAAACCTAAACCTCCATGTTAAGACTTACCTGTTGGGTCATTCCCTCTTCATTTCGGGTCCGCGCCGCATCCAGGCGTTTCCGGACCCTGGCCCCTATGGGGAAAAAGACATTAGCGTCAATGAGCGAATGAAAAGACATTACCCAAAAACGCTCATCAAGACTTACCTGATTTCTACAGGGATTGCACCTCGCATCTCGGGTCGGTGCCTTTTCCCCGGCATTCCGTACCCCGGCCCCTATGGGGAAAAAGACATTGACATTAGCATATTGATGCAAGGACAAAAGGGGAACCTTTCAAGGAACTTACCTGGAAGCCAAGCAAGTTTGGTTCTCATAAACCAAGAATCCAGTGAAGTAACTGGATACCAACGCGCCCCTGCATCAGAAGCAGGAAGGAGAGCTCGCCCTTCGAGACCCTAAGGTGAGACGCCACGGGAAGCACAGAAGGGTTTTGAGGAGGGTGAGAGGGGAAACGGGGAGGCTGGTAGCATTCCCCGCAGACAGTTAATCCCTTATTCTCGCCTACAGAAGGATACTTTTGCAAGCCGGACAAGCAGGAGTTGGGAGTCCGGTCCAGTCCATCTTCTGAGCCCCGCGCAACACCTTAGAAGAGGTCACAGCAGCACGATCCTGGCCAGCACCTCCGTGGGAGTCAGGTGAGCGTAACAGAACGCGAAGCCTACCCACAATTTCCCACCCGGGCGCTATGGAGACTTCTGAGACAGACCAGCTGGCCCAGCTGTTGGGGGAATTAAGGGCAGAGGTACACTCAGCTCGCCAAGAGACTAATGCCCTCAAAAGAGAACTCATTCTCTCCAAGGAACAAACTGATGACCTGGCCAAACGATTGCTACAGAGTCAGGCTGGACAAATTCCTTTACCTAGTCCCGGGGGAATTTCCACTTCGTTGGGTTCGAGTAACCCTGTTCAGATCAATCTGCCGGGATCCATGCCTTTAGCACCGCCTGAACGTTTTGCGGGGGACCCAAAGAAATATGCCATTTTTATGAACCAATGTCGCTTACATTTTATATGCAGACCAGGAGCCTTCCCTGATGATAGGACCAAAGTGGCCTTCGTGTTATCGTACCTAAGTGGCTGTGCTGCCAATTGGTCTGTTCCCTTGGTGAACCAGAACGATCCAATTCTCCAGGATTTTCAGGGCTTTCAGGCCAGCATGGAAAGGTTGTTCGCTCGACACTCGCAGGGACAGGCCCTTGACAACAAACTGCATTCCCCGCAGACAGTTAATCCCTTATTCTCGCCTACACAAGGATACTTTTGCAAGCCGGACAAGCAGGAGTTGGGGGAGTCCGGTCCAGTCCATCTTCTGAGCCCCGCGCAACACCTTAGAAGAGGTCACAGCAGCACGATCCTGGCCAGCGCCTCCGTGGGAGTCAGGTGAGCGTAACAAGGTGTTGTCTTTGAGCTTGACGCCTGGGTAGTGGGAGGCGTGTTTGCCAGACTTTGGAGAGCCTGGGGGTGCTCTTCGAAAAAATTAGCTAGGAAAGATATGCGCTGCATAACTCTATCTATAGCTTGGGCAGGCCAATTAGCTGAACTGGGGACAGAGGCAGGTGTAGGGGTAGAGACAGGTATCTCACTATATAGCTCCTCTTCCTCCAAATAGATAGGATCAGGCTGATGTGTGGGATCAGGCTCATCTATAATGTCTTGTACAGGAAATATATCAGGTTCCTGTGGGGTAGTTGGCTGTTCCCTAATTGTGTCCCTTTTATCCCCTGGGGTCCTGTCCTTATGAGGTGAACTGGATCTGTGTTTGTCCCTATGATCTTTGCTCTTGTGAACAAGATTTTGTAGAGCTAGGGGCCATAGTGGGGGTTTTGGGGACACTAGGTCGAGTCTCGACTACGGGAACGGCTTGCGCAACGTTTTTCGATGTTGCGATGCCGGGCGATGTAGGTTTGAGTCCGGCGTCCTTTGTTTTCGTGGGCTTGTCATGAGGCGGCCGCTCAGGGTGCTCAGAGGACCGTAAATCCGGGGATTTGCCCTTTGCCATCGACTCTTGGCATGTGAGTACACTCTCGTCACTGCAGGGTGTGTGGTTAATGTAGGGAAGTGTGGTGCCTTTACCGCCGGGTGTCTTCCCCATAACAGGACCGCTGGCCTGTCTGTTAGGGTCGGGGACTGGCACTGAGGAACGTCGAGGTTCCCCGTCAACCTCGCCGTCCGAGGGGACGGCGTCGCTGACGTCGCTGGATGCCCCTTCTACGTCCATGGAGGTCTCGGCCTGCATGGCGTGATGGGCCCAATGTTTTGTTCGTCTATCCTTGAGGGTCTTAGGTCGGAGAAATTTACAGGCCCGACAATGAGCCTCGTCGTAGTCTCGGTGCAAGCAAAGTTTACAAACCTTGTGCTTGTCGACCCACGTATATTTTTTATTGCTGGACGGGCAGAATTTAAAGGGAGTACCCTTCATAATGGGGGCAGGCACCCGGGCGACTCAGGGAAAGGGTGGGAAAATACATGATGTATGACCACCCCCCACTCTTCCTACTGTTAGGACGAGGCCCGATGGACCTTCCAGGGCCGGGTGGTGCCATCGAGGTCTCTGGTCGATGGTCAGTCTTGTCCTTTCTTGAGTATTCACCGCGTCGAGGCACAGAGTCGGTAAAGGAAAGAAAGAAATACTAATCTTAATACTTTGTCATTTCAAAGCAGTACTGAACAAAAGTAAGAAGGTCTCATTTCAGTGTGTCGCAGGTAAAAAGCAATTGAATTAACAAAATGAATCTCAGCTAAAGGAGTTGACTGAGCCAAGGAAGCCAAGGTCTTATCAAGCTGGAATTGGCTGGCATTGGATACAAATCATGTGAAGGAACAGAGACTCCTGTTCAGAAGGCTGAGCAAAACAAAAGACATCAGAGGAATATTAGAAAATAAAATCAAATACACTAAAATGCTTGATTTCATGGTGTCCAGTCACGTGGAAGAAGGAAGTTGGACGATCGAGGTGGTCACACCTATGTACGAAGGCAGGCTGTGCCCACACTCCTTAAAATTCTCACGCCCAATCTTCAAAGCACTAATTGACACTGGACCATTGAGGTGATGATGGATGGATACAGTAATTGGTGGGAAGCTAGTGTTAAGACGAGCTCACCAGCACCAGGATGTTCAGTCTGCATGCTGCTAGACGTAGGTGGAAAGGTATTCACGGGGTTGAAAGCCAACCAATTGTAGAGGGCTGTGTAATTAAGGGTCCTATAGCTTGTGTAGCCATTGGGACCTCGAGTATTTAGTGACGTTCATAGTGGCCATTTTGAGGGGAGGGCTAAGTTGCCCCACCTGATGTTAAATATCCTATCACATTCCTCCACTGTTCTATACAGATATAGAACTCATACTTAGATATTCTCTTAGAACCAATCACTCCCTCTGTCTGGTAGCAACGTAGGTTTCACGTCATTGATGACCAATTCTGGCTATAAGAGCCCAGTTTTTTTTATAAAGTGATTTGAGTAAGAGGATCAAGCGATTGCTGATTGTTAATAAAATGGACTCACTTTGCCAAACTATTTGAGTCGTCTTGATTATTGATGTATTAATAAACCCTGCATCCCCATCCATTTCCAGGGTATTGCTACTCATCTCAAAGGGCTGTTTTGATAAACCCAGCTCACTTGGTAGCAGAGAGAGGATGGTTAGATAAGATAAAACCGTTGGCCGTCGACATAAGTAAGCTTTAGAGTCTCGGCAATATCGCACGACCTTTGCCATTCGGCTGACAGGACGTGAAGCTCCCCGTAGATAGTGGCTAGTATAACTCGGTAAATATCCTTGCAAGTATGGTTTGAGGGGACCCCTAGTTTGTATAGAAACCCCTCCCACATCTACGAGAAGCAGATTGTAAAGCAGCTTGAAGAGGCGGTAACGAAGGTGGTGATCCCGAGGGTCCGAAGAAGAAAAAATGTGAATGGTGAGTAAATAGACTAAAGAGTGTGGCATAGTAACCTATGCATAGCAGATAAAGGAGAGTAACAGAGGGAGGTGGGATAAATATAACCTAAGGGTAAGAGTGTAATATATATATGTATTTGGGGAATGAGATATTGACTTGAGTGTGGCAGAGCAATATAAAAAAAGAGTAATCGTGAGTGAGGCCACGATAAGAGGTTATGCCCTGTTCCTTAAATTTAAAGAGTGTTAGCAGAAACCTAATCTAGAGTCCCACAAGTGGAACACATAGGATACGGGACTGGTTAAAGACAGTCCAGAAAGAGATAGGTTTATGTTCCGTGAGGAACCTTTTTTAGAGGGCAAGACGAGTCTTAAGGGAAAGATCGTAAATAATTCATGTGACCAGTCAAGTTTGTCTGTTTGTTTTATGTGATTTTTAAGGCATGATGACATCATAGTAGAAGAAAAGAATGTATGATAGAAAAGTGCAAAGTGGGGAAAAAAAGGAAATTGATTGTTTTAAAATTGTATTTTCAGGGTTGTTTTTTAGCAAGATTAAAGTAAAATTGTGATTGCCGGGATTGGAGCTTGCGGTGGTTGGTGCTCGCTCATATTGTGTTATTTTCTTGAAAACTTATTTTTTAAATCTGTGATTAAAAACAAACGAGTGCCAAACAAGTTAAAAATAGACGAATCAAGAATGGAGGATGTTACGCCATTAGTACATCTCTGCAAACAGTTGATGAAACAGGCAGACAATACAGTGCAGAATGGGTTAATTGAACCGCAGAAAAAATGTTTATGCCATGGCCACAAGGCGGATCATTGCCGAAGGCAGTCCTGCAGCATATGATGACATATTTGTATGCAGCATATACTGGAAAGAAGCTAGACAAGCGCCTAGCAAGTTTAGAACTTTGGAAAATGTGCCAACAAGAGAAGACGGAGGAGCCTCCTTTAGATTGGATACTCAATGTTTTCAAAGAGGGGGGTGAAGAGCCTTCCACTCCGTCCGCCCCATTTGAAATAGAAGATGAGACTAAGAAAGACGATGGGTTATACCCATTAAGGGAGCTTTAAGCAGCGGCAGGATATAGCGATCCAATTTATGAGTCACCTACGCAAAGTAGTGACGAGGGCCCAGAGAAAAATACTGAAAAAGATGTAACCTCCAAAGTCCTGAGGGACAAGGAGAGACACGCTAAGGAGAGAAGTGATCGAGCAAGGACATCTCTAAACATAGGAAGAGAAAAAAAGAGATGGAAAGGAGAAGGAGATAAAACTGATGAGATAGCACTCTTACAGAACGAATGGATGGGAGGTCAGATTTTACTTAAACTCAATGGTAAAGGCATCGAGGATGTAAGACAAAGGGGAGATCAAGATAAGCAAGATGAAAAGGACAAAAGAGAAGAACGATTGAAAGATGAAGGAGCAAAAAGAAAGGATAGACAGAGACGAGAACAGTTATACCAAGATGAACAAACTAAATAACAAGAAAGAGCAGAAGAGCAAAGAAAACGTGACAATAGACAAAGAAAAGCTGATGAGCAGGAGAGGCAAGAAAGAAAAAGAATAGAAGAGGAAGAGCAAAAGATAAGAGAAAAAAGAATAAAGAGTCGAAAAGATGAAGAGATGCAAAGGGCAAATGAAAGAAGGGATATGAAAAGGAAAGAGGAAGACAGAGTGAGAGAGGAAGCGAGAAAGCTAAGAGAATTCGATGAGGATATGGAACGTATAAGAAGGCAGAGAGCACGCAATCTCGACTACTTGGAGAGGTAAGAAATCCTGATCCAAAAGTAGCATGGGAAGACATAGAGGATTTTTTTCATGAATACGAGTCATTACCAGGCACGTCTGGAGCAAATCTAGAAGACGAGTTTGACTCAAGGAGCATTGGGGAAGCAATCGATAAGGTATATCATGACATGAGAGCTCAGAAGGAAGTTCAGGGGAAGGGAAAAAATTACTGTCTCGAGAGCACTCAGCTGTATGACACGGAGGAAGCCTCATGTAGCACAAGACATAAGGAGCTGTCTTTAGACAGACTGAAACTGAATAGAAATGAAGAAGAGAGAAGTTGCACGAGTTGGGCACAAGAAATGTTAGACGAGGTGAGAGAAACATTCCAGGGGAAAGAGAGAGATAACGTATCTGGTCCTGAGGGATGTTTTTCTATGGATAAGGGAGTAAAATGGTTGGATTTTAACATGCCTGTATCCAAGGCATCAGAGCCATTGACACAGTCAGACAGACCTAGGGGGCAACCCCACGGTGAGGGGGGGTTGTCTCTGCCTTATGTAAGCAGGTTAAGATCATTGCCAGGTAGACGGCGATGTGGGAATATCACCCCGGCGGTGGATAGACAAATGATGAGAGATGAGAATGAGTTTCGAGCTTCGCAGTTTCCCTTGCTACAAAAAGGAGGAATGAGGCCACAGTATATACCATGGCCTCAAATGGATAGAGTCAAATGGATAGAGATAATCTAAAGCGCAAACTCCTGAGTTTAACTTCTGGCGCTGCAAAATGGATACATGAATTAGAAAAAATGACAGGAGGAAATACATTGGCTATAGGGGATATTAAGGGTCTTCTAATCGCCATACTTGGTGAGAGAGCTGACGATGTATGGACACGGGCAGGGTATCCTGGTGTGACTACAGTCAACACCACGCACAATGGTGCACCATTCAATAATTGAAGGGTACCGATTTGGAAAGCGATTCGAGTACTGTATCCGGACACGTCCGATATGGGAGCTATAATGACAAAAAAAATGAAGGAACGAGAGGATCCGTTAGTTTACATTTATCATTTTCAGGAATCTTGGGCTTTGGAAACTCATGAATCTTGGGGGAAATCTATACCTGTGTTCTATCATATATTATGCCAAGGGCTTCCAGAGCAAGTACAGATGCAGCTCAAGAAAATAGTGGGTATAGAAGCTAAACCATGGTCGGAAATCCAGCTGACCATTGCGCATTACTGCAGACTCTTACAGGAAAAGAATTGCAAAAAAGACAATACTCGCAAAGGCGAGGAGACAAAGTTGGTGCAGAAAAAACTGTCCAAATACGCCATTGAAGGGGCGATGTTAACTAGCGTAGACGGATCAAACTCACAGCAGACAATAAACATGCCACAGGTTAATAACTAAAGACAGTTCGACCAAAGCAATAGTGGATATGCTCCATGAGGAAGGGGATTTCGAGGAAGAGTTTCGCAAGGTAATCAAGGGAATTGGCAGAATAATCAGGGAAGCTTTCAGAATAATCAAGGTGGGTTTCAGAATATGCAAAACGGTAATCAGAATATGCAAAATGGGCAGTTTGGGAGACCACCGCCTATATGTTGGACGTGTGGAATGATGGGCCAACTTGCTCGTACATGTAGAAATCAAACGATGGTGCAAAATGGCCAGTTTTCAAGAGGGGAGATGTCAAATCCATCTGCATATTCACAGCAGAATGGAGATGGATTGGTGCAAAATCAAACAGTACAGCAGCAAGCGCCGCAGCCACAGCAAATAGCAGGTAACCCAAGGCAAGGACAGCCGCAGCAATCCACTATGCAGCTTCAGCAAAATACAAACACAGGGCAAGTATCAAATCCTAGAGTAGGGAGTGTCACTGTTGATGGAGGGAATCCTTTCACAAATAATGGGACAAGGCTGTTCCCGCAATAGTACAGCTCACTGGGTGACCTGATGTGTTCCATACTATCCATGACACCAAACCCTCATGAGGAACCAAGGGTTGATGTCAGTATAGGAGGCAAGAATTTTCCATTCTTAATGGACACAGGTGCAACACACTCATGTATACGAGAGGCTACATTTTCAATGTCTGCCAATGCCATGAATACTAAGTGATTCACAGGAGCAACGAGTAGAGTTCCTTTTACCGAAGAATTACCAGTCTCTATAGGAAAATGTGACATGAAGGTGCCACTGCTTTATTCGAGGACAACACTTGTCAATATATTAGGACTAGATTTGATGACTGAATTGAATATGACAATCTTGTTTACTGACGAAGGCATAATATGCTCAACACCAGGAATGCATTATTTAAACGTGTGCGAAATGATAATGGCCTTTGCAAGACGAATGGCTATGAGAGCAATTCCACTAGAACCAGAGATTTTTCAATATGGGGTACGAATTGGCTGCCAGGACTAGAAGGCAGAACGATGTGAACTCCTGATGAACTTTTGTTTAAACCAAGAATACCTATGCTCCAAGAAAAGGGATGAGTTTTCCCTTAATGATACAGGCAGCCATAGTGCAAGGAGAAATGGCTTTGCTTGATGGCTGTGATGATGGGGCAGACAATGGTGTTCAGTAATCGCCATTGGAGAAGGTTACAGATTGACTGACGTCACTGATGAGGATCTGTTTGAAGATCATCCATCTGATGACGAAGTGATATTTGAAATGAACATGACTTATTGGGTAAAAGCAATTAAAAGAGAAGTTCCTCAGAGAATAATGTTAGCACAAAAGCATCCTGAATATTTTGACAAAGACATGGCAAAAGTGCCAGTTTCACTATGGACCACTGGCCCCTATGACGTCGGCCTACTAAAGGGGGTTGCGGAAGTGAAGATTAAATTAAAACCAGGAGCAATTTTACCTCGTGCACGACAGTATCCCATGTCTCGAGAAGCAGATGAAGGAATTTTCAAGACGATTTCCACCATAATTGATCAGGGTATCTTAGTGACGTCAGGGTCACCATGCAGTACATCAGTGTACCCTGTGAAAAAAAGTAAGGGGGGGTTGTGGCATTTAATACAAGACCTCACCCAATAAACCAAATTGTAGAGGCTGAGTTCCCTCTAGTCCCTAACCCGTCTACAATTCTATGTGACATACCTGTTGATGCATGATATTTCACGCTGATTGACTTGAAAAATGCATTTTTCTCAATCCCATTGCATAAGGACTCACAAGATCTGACGTTGTTTACATTCAGACAAACTGGGCTGAAAAGCACTCGTTTGTCCCAGGGGTACTGTGAGTCCCCGTCGATTTTCAATAGAGTCCTTCAGATGGACTTGAGCAATATTGCTTTAGAAAGCGTTGTGTTGCAGTACGTAGATGGCATATTAGTTTGCAGCACCACAGTGGAAGAGTGCAGACGCGATTCTGTTCAGCTGATGACTATACTTGCTGACAAAGGATATAAGGTTGACAAGGAAAAGTTACAGTATTGTCAACAAGAAATGTTGTACATAGGCCAATTGATTTCACATGAAGGAAAGGTTACCCCTGAAAGAGCTGAGGCTATTTTAAAAACAGCCAAGCCACATACGATAAAAGACATGCAGAGATATTTAGGACTATGGGCCTCATTACACGGTAGGCGGTAAGGGTTTACCGGTACCGGTATTTTACCGGTAATGGTAAATCCTTACCGCCTTACTACGAGGTCCCTTTGCGGGTTGAGGATTTTAACGCCTGCTTTTTGCAGGCGTTAAAAACCAACCCGCAAAGGGACCCAGGGAGCTAATTATGGTACCGCAATTTGCGGTGCCGTAATTAGCGCCTTCCCCATTCCCATAGAGCCCTATGGGGCAAAAATGGGAATGGGGAAGGGCAATGGTGGAAGGGGGAATTACCGCCCCTCCAACCTTGGAATGGGGCGGTAATTCCCCTTTCCACCAAGGCGGTGCTGGTATTTTACCGGCATTAACCATGGCACTAAATGTGCCATGGTTCACCTCCTACCGTGTAATGAGGCCCTATGTAATTAATCCACAGCATGGGTCTTTGACTACAGCTCGTATACAAGGCCTCTCTTACAGGCTTTGAAGAAAGCATAGGCAATGCAAGAAAGAAATCGCATGGACTGAGGAAATGGAAGAAGGGTTTGATGAATTGAAAAAAGTTATTTGCACGGCTCCAGTTTTAGGGATTCCTAATTATGCTGAGAAATTCTTTTTATTCTCACACACAGATGGCACTGTCATGACAGCAGTGCTCATGCAGAGAACCACGTTGGGGTCCAAACCCCTTGCATATTACAGTGAATCCAGCCATGCTTATAGCTGAGCCAATGACAGAAGGAGAGCCTGTACATGATTGCGCGAACTATGAAGAGTTTGGTGATGAGCTCCCTAGAATAAAAGATAATGCATTAGCAGGGGGAGAGATTGTTTTCATTGACAGTTCTTCGAGGATCCATCAAAATGATGGGCAGAGATATACAGGCGCCGCTGTGGTAAAGCACATGGCAAATGAAGAATTTCGGGTGCTTGCTAGTTCTCGATTGCCATCTCATTATTCAGCACAGGCTGCAGAATTATTGGCGTTGATACTCACGCTCAAGAATCACGCAGACCAGGAAGTAATAGTGTACAGTGACTCCGCCTATGTGACGTCAACAGTTCACTCAGGGCTAGCACGTTGGAAAAGGAGGGGCTACCTCCGAGCAGACAGCATGCCAGTACAGGCTTATTAAGGCACTACAACTACCAGTGGGCATAGCAGTCATTAAATGCGCAGCTCACAGAAAAGGGACAGATTTGATCTCACACGGAAATCAAGCAGCAGAAGCTGAGGCCAAAAGCATAGCAATCACAGATAAAGGGATGATGAATGTTGAAACATGTGATGTAAATGAAAGAATTATTGTAATGATGACTGTAGTTGAAGGATATAACCATTTGTCCAAAACGCAGATAGTAGAGATTCAGGGGGAGGCACCTCAAGAGGAAAAGAATTTATGGACGCAAAGATGGTGTTCTTTAAACCCCTCTGAAGCATTGTGGTGACAAGACAGCACTGCTAAACCAGTGCTGCTTATAGCCTTATTAAGGGTGGCGCTGGAACAGCTACACTACCCAGCGCATACAACTAGGGAGAATCTTGCTGCAACTATTGCTGAGGAATGGTTTGTGCTGAATTAATGGAGCATGTTGCATATTATATGGTATACTGCATTGTGTGTCAACAATTCACGGCTTGGCATACACTGCGCACAGTTAGGGGAGTCTTCCCGAGACCCAATGGGCCCTTTTCAGCACTTGCATATTGATTATGTCAACATGATACAAGTATGTAATGGATATAAATACCTGATTGCTGTGGTGTGTCCTTTCTCAAGATGGATAGAAGCAGGTCCATGCACACACCCAGACTCTACCTGTGCAGTGAAATTCTTGGTAAGGGAAGTATTTCCTAGATGGGGAGTATGCAAAGTTATGAGGTCAGATAATGGTCCTCATTTTGTGAACCAAATATTCGAGCAGATCAGCTGGTCGCTCGGTATAAAGCACAAGTTTTCTTCGGCTTATCACCCGCAAGGAAATGGGATCTGTGAGAGGCTCAACAACTTGCTTAAGGAAAAAATAGCCAAGTTGAAGCTTACCTTAAAGAAAGGGTGGTTGCATTGCCTACCACTTGCATTATATGAATTGAGGAACCAACCAGGTTCTGACCACCATCCTACGCCTCAAGAAATCATGACAGGAAGGCGAAGGAGAACACCCCTAATGCCTCCATCAAGAGTTACAAGTGATGCTCAGCCAACCGTAGAACTGTTCGGATTGGAACTGTGTAATTATTTGAACTGTATGACTTCCAGTATTTCTGTCATTTCAGGACAGTTGCAGAGACGAGGGTGTAGGGAAATACAGAACACAGAAGTAGATGCTTCAACAAACCAATCTGAAAAATGTTGTGTTCCCCAACTTTTCGAACCCCGCTTTAACGGTCCATTTATCATAGAAGACGTCACTCCGTCTGCTGTCAAACATCAGGGCAGGCGTGCTTTAATCTTTTTGGGGGACATCAAAATATTCTCTGGAGAAACTCCTCTGCCTACACTCAAACATCGGGGAAGAACCACAGTACGTGCAGACGAGATCTATGACGAGGAAGAAGGACGCATAAAGCTGACAAGTGGAAATACTAAAGAAATTCATTGGACTGTGGCTTGGTTCTGGACACTGCCTTTTAAGCTATTCATAAAAGGGTTAAAGGAAGGGAAGTTGAACACTTTGTGCATGCCTGTTGCAGAGTAAATGAAAGATCTACATTCATAAAGCCACAGTAGCTTGTTAAATTTGGACTCAGGCATACTTAAAGCCTTGATCAGAAGTAAGTTATAAAAGCTTATTGACTTTTTCACTTTGGACTGAGGCATGCTTAAGCCTTGATCAAAAGAGGATTATGCCAGACTCTGATTGTGGATATAGCAATTGGAAGAGGGTACAGTACCCTGATTCGTTCCACACTGAGTTCCTGTTTGGATTTACTTATGGTGTTACCCAGTGATGACCTTTCTAGGAACGTGCTCACGTACCTCGAGTTGGTGTTGTGCTCTTTCCCTTCGCTGGTGGGGAGAACTACTCGCATTCCAGCTTTAATTCAAGATCCTAAAAATGAAGAAATTATAAAAAAGACTGCTTATAGTCATCACTGAACAATTCTTGCAGCTACCTGAGTACAGTGAGGAGAGTACAAATGCCCCTATCAGACCAAGCAGCTCATAGACTAGTCAGCGTTGTTTTGTTTTGTCTAATTTAGGAGTACCCACATCTCGTTGGAAGGCACACTGATGTGCATACATTTCTGAGGGACCCGGGAAATACTGCAGATCTGAATATAATCTTGGAGAGCATAATCATCCAAGTGAACATCTATTCTGAGTGAAATCACAGGTCGGTGTAGAAACTTTCCTCTGAGGGACAGATCGAGAAGTTGCTGATAAAAAGAGAATGCTGGCGCCACTGAAAGAAGTTCAAATATGTCTTCAGGGCTGAAGCAGATTTGAGGCATAGACTGGGAGCTAATCTATGTCACAGAATTTATATAGACTTGCTGAGGTTGTTTTTCGTCACGTTAAATTGATATCTACATTTCAACTAGTGAAAAAACTGGTTCCAGAGATACAGGGAAAGTTTGTTTTTGCCATCCAGTAAGCAGACAGCTGATCAAGGACGAATTACTGAATTAAGACAGCAGCTTCCAGAAGCAATTCGCAATGCTGAAACATTAAAGATTATGTTTTTTCTTCCTTAGGTAATCAAGATGGGAAACCTCAACAGTAATGTGGTTTTACCCAATGACGAGAGACGCTCATATTGTCCAAGAGTAAATGTTGTAGGGTGACGTAGCTTTGCGTCATCTACATTTGCATTGTGTTCATAATCATACTGCTTTCACTGACTGTGCAAACCGCATTTTACATAGGTGCAAATGGAGCTCAGACTCCTGTGTATCTTCCTGAGCGTACAGAAAATGTATGTGTGGCAACTACAAGGCAGTCTAGACCCTATGTAGTTATTCCTGTTCCAAGAAAAGAAGGTAAATTGCCTGAGCTTGGGATGGATGTTGTTAATAATCATTCACATACAACACGTGTCTTAGAGAATGCTTTTAAACACCGGAGACTGGGTCGGCAGATCAGCAAGGTAGCGGGTTGATAAAGGTTGAGCCTACACAAATAAACACCGGAGACTGGGTCGGCAGATCAGCAAGGTAGCGGGTTGATAAAGGTTGAGCCTACACAAATAATGCATGCAAAGATACCTGGTCCAGTGACAATTGGCCCAAGAACAATTCCTAAAATCAAGTCATATGGGGAGATTTTGCGAGACATTTTCATGCCCAAAGGGGCTGCTCAGCAGATGAGACAATCTGAACGTTCTCACTCACAAGAAGCCCCTGAAGGTGTATCCGGTCCACTGATGGATGTGCCTATAATTCGTCCAAAAAACAGAAGCTACATGGGTGCACTTCATGATAAGATCATGAAAGCTCACATGAAAATAATGAGATCTAAAAGAAGCAGGCAGGAAGATAATTATGAATTACATGATTACCTGGACAGCACGGCACACTTGGGAAATAACATATGGTTCCAACATATGAAAGAAGTTGGAAGAAGGACTTCAAATGAGGAATGCTTCGCATGTGCACTCCTGCCATATAGCATGGGAAAATCGAAAATCTTCATAGCTATTTAAATAGATTTCCAGACAGCACATTGTCTTTCACACGTGGCACTTTACAAAACAAGAGGCCAGTTCATGGTTGTGATGCCTATCTCAAATGGCAACTGAATAGACAGATCCAGATGAAGATGATTATGTGCAAGACTCAAAGTCAAGAGACAGAGAACACACCAAGAATCATGTGATCAGATATAAAAGGCCTGGAGAAAAAGGAGCTGGAATCCGATGGGAAGTGAACAAAAAACTTGAGACCACAGGAAAATCTGCAGAAGAAATTCGAAGATGGAAGAACAGAAGACAGGTGCAGATCTGGGGATCAGTGCTATCACCAGACAGATAGGAAGAAGGAGTAGTGATCTGCAGAGCCTGGGTAATAATCGGATTCTATAAAGAGACAGTTGACATAGTACAGAATGGCTGCAAGCCATTATGGACAAGACTTGCCAGACTACTGACATAGGTCGAAGACAAAAGAGGACCCTTGCAGATAGTACCATGGGAGATCTCTAAGCTGTGTTTCAGAAATAATGGCACAAGACAAATGGGAGAGAATCAGCACTGTGGTCGAATATTTGATGTGCCAGGAATGGTGCATGGAATAGCAGTAATCATGGATCATTATTGGACTTACGGATCCAAAGCATACATAAGGCTACCTAAAGATTGGGGAGGAATCTGCACATTGGTGAAGGTCCATGTTCCAGCATTAGTGATTCCAAAAAGTGATCTGAACCTTGATCGTTTTCCAAAAGCAGATTCTCACCTGAGAAAAAAGAGATCTGTGGAGCTTATGAAGAGAATGAAGAGGGAAAATTAATTCTCAGCAAAATCAATAGAAACCTTTGATTCTATCCTGTATGAACACAGACTGTTCAGCCAGACTTCTTCAGTATTCACGTTAATTTCCATGCCAAGGATCCAGGTAGGAGCAAATACAAAGTGGCTCCAGACAACAAGATGGGAATTGCTGCAGATAATCAACACTACCATAAAGGTTTTCAATGCAATCAAAGAAGAGATGAGAGCTATAAGACTGATGACTCTCCAGAACAGATATGTTTTGGACATGATCACAGCTATGGATGGAGGTGTTTGTGCAAAAATAGGAGAATCATGTTGCACGTTCATACCTTCTAATGATGACGAGAATGGGACCTTGACAGAGGCCTTAGACATGCTGAGGAAATTCCATGGCCAGATGATAGACGAAGTAGAAGACATTGCTGAGGACAGCTGGTTTAGATCACTCTTCTCTTGGGTTCCACAGTGGATGGCAGGCATGTTTAAGTGTCTTGGAGCCCTGTTAGTGTTGGTGATGCTTGGATTCTGTGTGATCAAGATAATAATCTCACAGTGCAAAAAGACAGCAAAGAAAGCCATAGGAATGAAAATCATGATCGATGTTGTACCAGGATGGAAGCCCAAAGATCAGACTGATGGAGAAATCAGGGACTTTGTGAAGGCCACTATCCATGCACCTAAAGGACTGAGATTCCTCTACCCAAAGGACCATAAGAAGTACATGAGAAGATGGATCTATTGCAGTCCAAGTGGACAGTGCATGCTCATGACATGGAACAGGGATGAGCATGTGAAATTGGCTGGATGCCTGAAGGTAGTCATACAAATATTGATCCCTAAGAAGCATTTCTTCAGACCAGGATGTCTAGACATGAAAGATGACGAGAGAGTGGTCGATGAATCACCCGGAGGGGGGAGTGTAGAGGAGGAGCCAAGTACCCCCACTCCAACTGCCCCGCCTCTATTACCTATAAAATGGGAACAAAAGTATGTGACCCCACTGAACAGTTGAACCAACAGAGAGCAGAGTGTGGGCTTTGTGCAGTACCCATAAGAATAACCGTACCTAAGAGAATCTGGGTGATAAAGTACCCATTGAGAGAGGAAGATGAATGATGAAGATGAATGGTGACGTCATACAGAACCAAAGTGACGCCCATATAAGAGATATACAGACCAGAGAATGCAGACAAACTATAAGGCATCAAGAGAGCACCAAGGATAAGTGACATCTTGGGATCAAGGTGAAGAAGCGTGTGCCACAGACCTGATGAAGATATTTAGCTAGTTTAAACGTGTACAGATGCAACTGAAACGCAAGCAGCAAAACAATCATGAAGCTAGCCATATGCTTTTGTAATAGATAGATCACGGCAAGCACCAACATATATATATAGATACATATGGACAAGTAAAGGATGGATGTTTCCACTACGCATTATAAGCAGTACTGAACAAAAGCAAGAAGGCCTCATTTCAGTGTGTCACAGGTAAAAAGCAATTGAATTAACAAAATTAATCTCAGCTAAAGAAGTTGACTGAGGAAAGGAAGCCAAGGTCTTATCAAGCTGGAATCGGCTGGCATTGGATACAAATCGTGTGAAGGAATAGAGACTCCTGTTCAGAAGGTTGAGCAAAACAAAAGACGACAGGGGACTATTAGAAAATAAAATCAAATACACTAAAAGGCTTGATTTCATGGTGTCCAGTCACATGGAAGAAGGAAGTTGGACAATTGAGGTGGTCACACCTACACACGAAGGCAGGCTGTGCCCACACTCCTTAAAATTCTCAGCGCACAGTACAAACTCAAGGCCAATCTTCAAGCACTAATTGACACTGGACCATTGATGTGATGATGGATGGATACAGTAATTGGTGGGAAGCCAGTGTTAAGACGAGCTCACCCGCACCAGGATGTTCAGTCTGCAATGCTGCTAGACATAGGTGGAAAAGTATTGACAGGGGTTAGAAGCCAACCAATTGTAGAGGACCGCATAATTAAGGGTCCTATAGCTTGTGTAGCCAATGGGACGTTGAGTATTTAGTGACGTTCATAGTGGCCATTTTGAGGGGAGGACTTAGTTGCCCCACCTGATGTTAAATATCCTACCACCTTCCTCCACTGTTCCATACAGATATAGAACTAATACTTAGATATTCACTTAGAACCAATCACTCCCTCCATTAGGTTTTTGTAGTTTGTCACATAGGATGACATTGGTAGCAACGTAGGTTAAACGTCATTGATGGCCAATTGTGGGTATAAGAGCCCAGTTTTTTATAAAGTGATTTGAGTAAGAGGATCGAGCGATTGCTGATGTTCGTTGTACTCCCTGTTTTAGAGACTTGTTAATAAAACTGACTCACTTTGCCAAACTATTTGAGTCGTCTTGATTATTGATGTATGAATAAACTCTGTATCCCCATCCATCTCCAGGGTATTGCTACTCATCCTAAAGGGCTGTTTTGATAAACCCAGCTCACTAGTGTTCTGTAAATCAAAGGAGGAACATGATGCGGCCCTTCACAAAGTTTGCTCAGCACTGAAGGCAGCGGGACTCACACTTAACCGAGCGAAATGTGAATTCAGGGAAGGGTCACTCGGATTTTTCAGCCACATTTTCTCAGAAAAGGGCATGAGACCAGATCCCCAAAAAGTAGCTGCCCAACGCACCCCAGCCGCCACAGAATGAATCTGAGCTACGCTCCTTCCTGGGATTAGCGAGTTGCTGCTCGAGATACCTGCAGGACTACACCACAGTCAGCAACCCTCTCTGCCTACTGACACGGAAGGATCAACCTTTTGACTGGTTGACAGACTGCCAACATGTCTTCGAAACCATCCACAACAACATTGCCAAGGCAGAGGACACGGCCTACTTCGATGCAGACAGAAAGACCAAAGTCATTGTGGATGCCAGCCCGGTCAGCCTTGGTGCCATACTGATGCCACGCAACCCCTCTGATCCCAACAGCAGGCTCATAGTGGCCTATGCGAGCAGGAGCCTCACGAAAACCGAACAGGCATATTCCCAGGCAGAGAAGGAGAGCCTGGCACTGGTGTGGGCCTGTGAATACTTCCACCTTTTCCTGTACGGCAAGGTGTTCACGTTCGTCACCGACCATCAGGCCCTCCTGACGATATTCGGCGACCCCAAAGCGACGATCCCCCCCACAAACCATCAAATGCAAAAATGACATCCATACGGCCATGATGATTAAAACATGCCCTCCAACACTGCTAATTGTGATCTGCAAATTTATTAATGCCTCCTTGGACACAGGGAGTTTCCCACAGGAACTGAAGGATGCCTAGATTATGCCTATCCTGAAAAGGCCAGGTCTAGCTGCAGATTTGGGAAAAAACTACAGGCCAATTACCCATACCAACTTTCTTCTTAGAATCCTAGACCGTGTGGCTTACAAACAAATAGCTAAGCATTTAAAACCTTATCTGGTCTTAAATGACCACCAGTCAGGTTTTCGTGTGGTTTTTGGAACAGAAACGGCCCTCCTAGAGCTCAAATCTAAGAATCTAGCGAGCATGGACAAAAACAAAGAATCCTTGTTGATGCTATTAGATCTTTCGGCCGCTTTTGACCTGGTGAACCATTCCATCATGTCCACCAGGTTGAAGGAGGTGGCTAATTTCACCCCCCTATCGGTCAACTGGATCGCCTCATTTCTCAGTAACCGACCAAGTAGGGTCTTCTTTAGGGAAGCAGAGTCGGTCCCTATCAATGTTGACTTGGGTGTACCACAGGGTGCATATACATCACCCTGTTTATATAACATATTTACTGCCCCCCTATTTGCCAAACTGGCTCATGTGTGACATTTACGAATACTCAGACGATTCGCAATGCGTCATTCCTCTGTCTGGCAACTACCACTCGGATAGTGTAGTGAATAATAAGATCTACTCTTTGGTTGAGTCATGGATGATTTCTGATAGGCTAGTGCTGAATAGAGAAAAAACCAAACTGGTGGTGTTTGGCTCTCCTCACATGTTACAGAAATTGGGTCCCACCTACGAGAGTTTCTCGTTAGGAGTAACAAACATACCCCATTGAATTAAAACTTTGGGGGTAGTGTTTGACCAGCACCTCTCTTTGAAGCCACATGTAAGCCGCCTGGTATCCTCTTGCGCTTACTACATAAAGTTGCTCGCCCACCTTAGGCCGTTCATCTCATAGAAGAACGCAGAAACAATTACTAGAGCAATTATAGGGGCAAAAATTGATTACTGCTCTAGCCTTTTAATAGGCATTGACAAAGCTGTGTGTAACAAGGTACAAGTATCACAAAACGGAGCAGTAAGGTTGGTGAAGAAACTTGGCCGTAGAGACCATGTCACAGCTGCAAGATGCGCATTGCATGGGTTACCGGTTGAATCAAGAATTCTCTTTCGTATCCTGAGCACCACTCAGAAGTGCCTACAAGGAAAAATGCCTTCTTACCTACAAGAACTTCTGTTTGCGTCAAGGCTGCGTGAGACCCAAGAGTTTGTCTTCAGGAATAATGGGCACTGGATCTAGGGTTTTATACACCTTTTCATCAATGCCCATATGGGATAAGGCATCGGCCTTCCCATTCCGGACTCCTGGTCGAAACGTGATTACATAATCGTACTCGGCGAAGAAAAGGGCCGACCGTAGTTGCTGCGAGGACTGGGCCTTTGCTGTTTTTAGATATTGCAGGTTTCGGTGGTCTGTGATTACCGTAATGATGTGTCTGGCCCCCAGGAGATAGTGTTGCCATGCCTTAAAAGCGGATTTAATGGCCAGGAGTTCTTTGTCGGTGATGGCATAGTTGATCTTCGGAGGGAAGACCTTTCTCGACCAGAAGGCCACAGGATGTAACTGGCCGGTTTCGGGGTCTCTCTGTGAAAGGCCAGCCCCCATTGCCATACTAGAAGCATCAGTTTCTATGACTTAAGGGAGGTCTGGACGAGGGTGTTGCAGAATCGAAGTGGAAGTGAACCTTTGTTTGAGTTCTTGAAAAGCTTTTTCCGCCTCTTCGGTCCAAACAAACTTCTTGTTGTTTTTTCGTAATAGTATGCTTTGGATCCCATTCAATGACGTCGGTGATGGCCATTTAAGAATGGCATCTACCTTGTGCACGTCCATTCTGATGCCTCCTGGAGTGAGGATAAAACCAATGAATTCTACTTCGGTGACATGAAAAAAGCATTTCTCGAGCTTTGTGTATAAGCGATGTTGATGGAGCTTGGCGAGAACAGAGCGAACGTGTTTGACATGGTCTTGCTTCGAGGCCGAGTACACTAAGATGTCATATATGTAAACCAAGGCGCAACATTGATTAATTCCCTCAGGACATCATTCATGAAATATTGGAATGCCACGGGAGCCTTGCATAGCCCAAAGGGCATGACTTGGTATTCATACAAGCCGTATTTGGTACGGAAGGCGATTTTCCACTCATCTCCGCTTCTGACTCAGACCAGGTGGTACGCTCCTCGAAGTTCCAATTTGGTATAAATCTGGGCATCTTTGACTTGGTCTAGCATTTCAGGGATAAGTGGCAAGGGGTAGCGGTTCTTCAAGGTGATCTGGTTTAATGCACGGTGGTCGATGCAGATCCTCAAGTACCCTTCTTTCTTTGGTACGAAGAACAAAGAACTGGCTGCCGGGGACTTAGACCGGTGGATAAATCCATTTGCCAGGTACTGGTCTAGATAGGACTTCAGGTGGAGGTTTTCTGGTTCTGTGAGTGCATAGATTCTGCTGCAAGGGATTTGTGTACCTGGATTGAGGTCAATCTGGCAGTCATAGGGCCTGTGCGGCAATAATGTGTTTGCTTGGTCTTCTTGGAACACATCCTGGAAATCTTGGTATTCACTTGGTAGGGTATTAGTTACTACCAGTGTTGAGGCTGCTGTTCTGGGAGTCGTAGGGGCACAGAAGTCAGGTCTCTGCTCTTGGTAATAGCAGGCAGGGGAGCAATCTCCAGGGAAGTTTAATTTCCGTGCACGCCAGTCTATCAGAGGATTGTGAGCAACTAACCATGGCATCCCTAATATTAGCCGGAACTGAGGTGCCTTGATGAGATCCTGGCACAGCAAGCTTACCCCGGCTGTACACTGGGTTACTGGTCCGGAAGCGATTTCTGTCCCATCCACTGTGGTTACCTTTTCCATGGTCGGCTTGGAACATAAAGGAAGCCCCATCTCTGCTGCCAGTTCTTGATCGATATATTTTCCAACTGTTCCACTGTCTATGTATGCCTTAACGGCATGCATCATAGGCGATCGTTGGTGGTTAATTAAGATCACTGGTATTGCAAAGTGCGAGGTCAGTGGCTTTTTCTTCTCACTCGACAAACTGACCTCTACGTTTGCCGAGCTTGGTAATTTTCCGAGTCCTTAATCTCATTCTTCACTGTGGCCTGACTGTTCTCCTTAAGGAAATGTCCTGGTTTTCCACAGTACAAACATAGTTGTTGTCTTCTTTTATCTCGCTCTTGTTTTGTTAATGGGGGTTGTATCCCTCAAATTTGCATGGGTTCTACAGTGTTTTCTGGCACACGTGATATATTGTCCCTTTGTCGAACATACATGGCCCGAGTATCCGCCCTAGACCGATCTGCTTTTCGATCCTGCAATCAGTGATCTAGTTGCACTACCAAATTGATGAATTCGGTACAGTCTCTGGGTGGGTCAACCACCTGGGCTAGAAAGTCCTTCAATTCACCTCGTAGGCCCCGGTGAAATAACATGGTTCTTTTGTTTTCAGGCCACCTGGCTTCAGCAACCAGTCTATTGAAGGTGGCAATGTACGTTAACAAGTCTTGATTCCCCTGTCGGAGTGACAAGAGTTTGTTGTCTACTGCTTGTTCTTGGGTATGGCGAGCAAAAAGTGTTTCAATTTCCCTCTGGAACCCCCCAAAGTCATGTAACAAAGGATCATCATGGGTTACCAGTGGCACCGACCAGTCCGCTGCGCTACCACTCAGGTATGAAAAAACAAAAACTACCCGACCTTGGTCATTTGGAAATGCCCCAGGCCTACAAAGAAAGCAAAGGCGACACTGATTCATGAATGCCGCATACTTCCTTGGGTCACCTGAGAACTGTTTTGGTGGTGCTAGGGGAACTGTTCTGGGTAGCGTAATTTGTACTGGAGTGGGGTCTTGTGCCAATGGGTTTTTTCCGGGCAGAGGAGTCTGTCCTGCCTGTGATTGCAAGAACTGCCTACCGATCTCTTCAGTGCAATCCTTGGTTACTACTAGGTCCCTCTGGAGGGCATTAGCCTCTTGCCTGGCAGAATGAACTACGGCACGTAGTCATCCTAACAATTGAGCCAATTGGTCGATTTTGGATGTCTCCATGGCGCCCAGGTGGATTAGTTATGGCAGGCTTTGCATTCTGTTACGCTTACCTGGTATCCACGGGGACGCCACTCAGCCCGGGTTGGTTGCCGGAATCTTCTCCCCAGTTTCCCTGGATGTTGTCTACAGAGGATGTTCAGCCTGAAAACACAGGAGGGCTGGGTTCAAGACTGGCCAATTTAGGTAAGTATGCTCCCACCACCCCTTTTGGCTTCAGCCCCTCTGGGCCCTCTCCTCACCTTGTTTGATTGATTGATTGATATTTTATTTCTATCGTGCTCGTACACAAGTGTTTCAGAGTGCGACAAGGCAAAGGAGGGGAACAGGGGAGAACAAAACAGCGATCTTACTAGGCCCAGTGACATTGAGAACGCGCAAGTGCATGGGAGAGGGGGGAGGGGAAACGTGAATGGAAGGGGGGAGAAGTGGAAAGTGCGAAGCAGAGGAAAAACAGATAAATAACAATAAATAAATAATAAAGGCAACAAACAGTGGTAATGCAGCCAGCAATTTGCAAGTGCTAGGTTTAAGGCAGCAGACAGGGTAGGTCTGATAAGTGCAGGAAGAAAAAGGGGTGGGGGCTGTATGGGTACAGATACAGACCCCAGTGTAAGGGGTGGCCCGGAGGCAGTGTGGGAGGAGGGCTGGGTGAGCAGGTACCTGGGCCCGAAGGACAGAGGGTGGCCAGGTGCACAGTGCCAAGAGAGAACAGATCAGCAGGGGAGAGGGAGAACGAAGGCAGAAGTAAAGAGGAAGGTCCTGAGGTGCTTCCGGAGATGGTTCTCCTCAAGTTTTAGAGTGGTAGGGAGGCTGTTCCAGAGGGAACCCCAGCCGAAGACAGAGATCTACCCCCACCTCGTTTCTTTGAAAAACGACTGACCCTGTGAGAGTTGGAGGTAGAGGAGCGAAGAGCTCGAGAGGGGAGGTATTTGCGGAGGGATAGCAGAGGGTTTTGAATTTAATCCTTGCATCCACTGGGAGCCAGTGGAGAGATTTCAGAGCTGGAGAGATACGATCCCAGGGCTTGAGGCCAAGGACAAGTCTTGCAGTCCTGTTCTGGATTAGTTGCAGAGGGCGGAGAGTAGTGGCAGGTAGATTTAGAAAGAGGCTGTTACAATAGTCCAAACTAGAGAGAACCAGAGCTTGGGATACCATGAGCTTCTGGGGGAAGGTGAGGAAAGGCAGAGTACCTCTGAGGAGGTGCAGTCGGAAATTTGACTTGGGTTGTGGAATTAGGCGTGCTCTCCATCCTGCCTACTTAGCAGGGGCGCGTTGTCTTCAGTGGGCGTGGGCGACCAAGTTACTTCACTGGCGCGTGCACATTCAAATTTCTCTAAGGTAGGTTTTATTGCAGCAGTTCTGTATAGCGCTGTTATCCTTGCATGCCTTTCTTTTGGTTAATAATGTCTTTCTTTCTCCCTAGGTGTGCAGAGCTTCGGCATGGCGAACTGGTTAAGTTGGGCCTCGCCGATAAATGATGGCGCGTGATGAGCGCTGTAATGCGGTAAGTAAGCACTATGCACGGCGCTCCTTTGCTAACCTGTGTTCTTTCTTCCTTACAGGTTGCGGTGCTTCTCCAGCGTGTGTGGAACTCCGGAGCGATGCCGGCCGGAAGGAGACCAGCCAGGTAAGCTTCTTGTGCTGTTCGTAGCTTAGCAATGCCAGAGTATGCCTTTTCTAATATTGTCTTCTCCTTTTCTCTTTCAGGTCTTTTCGATCCGGAAGGTATGCGGTGTCCAGAAGAAGCTGTTCACTGGAGCTGGGAGCGGATGACAGGATGGAGATTGCAGGTAAAATGCTGCTAACGATGTCCCTTTTGTCTCCTCTGCAGGTTCTCTTCTCCGAGGCTCGTGGGTATCACAGGACACGGTGAGCGTCACGTTGCAGTCTGCAAAGTAGCGCACAGCGTGCTTTGTTGCTTGGGTGTGGTTTAAATAGCCTCAACAAAGTAGTCCAAGTAAAGTAGTCCCAGGCCTCCACACCCAAAACACTATACCGCATAGCTTAGTTCCTAGGAACCAAGCTATGTGAGTGCCTCCATGTTAGCTGCAGGCCCAAATGAAAAAAGTAGTCCCCTTTTGCACATGTTCTTCAAAGAGTATGAGCCTTGTGCCAGAGAGAGTCTTGGGAGTGGGTGCCAGGCCTTCAAGGCCTTAATGGAGCCCCGAGCCCTGATCCTGCCTGGCAAGTGGACTTGCCAGTGGGGGTCTGGGGTAAGGGTCGTGACAAATTCCACCCTGCAATGCAAGGTGGGGTTTACGCCTACAAGAATATCACTTCAACATCGTCCACAAACCAGGAAAGGATGCCAACCGGGCAGACTTCTTGTCCAGCCATCCTCTAACGTGCACCTGGCCATCGGTCAACGGAGCAGGCGGCTATGTTAACTATGTGGTACATCATGCCATTCCACCAACAATACCTATAGCCGAAATACAGCAGGCGACGGCCAAAGAGCCCACACTGGAACTAGCAGCAGCTTGCGTCCAAGATGGCAGGTGGAGATCAATAGAACATGCAGTACAATCCAACCCCGCCCTCAACCACCAGCTCTGGAACACACTCATGAATGTGAAAGATGAGCTGTCCATCACGCCATCGAACTTGTTGCTAAAAGATGACAGAATAGTGACTCCAGCATCATTGAAAAAGTGGGCCGTCGATGGGGGGCACGAATGTCACTATGGAATCGTGTCATCAAAGAGACAACTGAGAAAGAAAGTCTGGTTCCCCGTCATGGATGAGCGAATCAAACCCACACTGAAGTCCTTCCATGTATGCCTCAGCCTCCAGTCACACACGACCCCCGAACCACTCCAGACGACTCCCCTGCCAGACCACATCTAGGAAGAGATCGCCATTGACTTCTTCGGGCCTTTTCGGAATGGCGAATACATCCTAGTGGCACTCAACAAACACTCTTGTTTTCCACGGCTGTAATCCCAGCTCTGCATAGAATGTTCTCAGCGTATGGCATCCCAACAGTGCTCAAGTCAGATAACAGACCTCCTTTTACCAGCTCCCACTTCAGGGAATTCACCTATTACATGGATTTCCACCATCAGATGGTCGCTCCTCTGTGTCCCCAGGCCAACTGCACAGTGGAACGCTTCATGTCGAACATCGGGCCTCCAACTGGGTGAGAGTCACCCACAAAGACATGCCACCTTTTGACCCGTGACCACTGATCATTACAAACCAGAAGGGATCCATGATCACAGCAGCCCGAGCTGACAAGCGAGTGACTCGGAAGGCCTCCTTCACGGGAAGAGCCAAAGGGGACCCTCTTGACGTACTGGAGGAGGACAGCGACAAGAAAGAGCAGGGAGCAAATTGTCTGGATGTAGCAGAGATGAAGAGTCCACGACAGAGGGAGAAAAGGAACACACCACTGAGCACCATTGTACTGATGGACGACCCTGCTGGACCATAACAAGACCCTGAAGATGGATCCAAGAAATGGAGGAGAACATTGTTATTTTGGGGGGAGATGTACAGTCCCACCATTGGTCGAAAGGATACACGTGACAGTAGGGCAATGGAAACCCAGCACGGTCATGTGCCCACTGTTTATGTGGGAGGGACCTTTGGGAATGAAAGTCAGTTCTCCTCCAAGTTCCGAGTTGAGTGGTTCTTGTAATCCTGCGTCCATCGATGCATAGATGACATGCTGCGTGGGGACATAATAGCTGGCTGCAAGGACAACGCTTGTGTTTCCATGTATGGGCATGGCGCTAGAAGAATCGATTGCTTTAGCCAAATTCAATGTTCTGCCCCAGTCAGGGGAAGAGTGTTGCGCACAGAGCGCAGGGGGTGTATGGCCCTAAACAGTAGGTCTAGGAGCACGGTGGCGGTGCTTTGGTGGTTATAGTAAAGCTGATCCTGGGTTCAGAAGCGAAATTGTACATTTGTAATGTATTTCCTGATGCCCAATTGATGTGCTTCCTGGGGCGAGCTGTGGTTCAGTGCCGGCAGGTGAAGTTGCCGTGTGGTGGGGGACTACTTTCCGAAACAAATCCAGTAGCTAAGAAGAGGGAGGGGGGGGGGGGAGCTGTCTCGTGCCAGCATTCTCTACAATCTTCACTCTTTGGCTGGCCAGGATCGCTCCTGGGGGTGCGCAACACTTCCTGGGCTCGTTTTGGGGATTATGATATCTGCAATAATAGTGTATGCTAACCCAAACGTTATAATTTTTTTGTCAATGTGTTCGATTTTGGCGACATTATTATCTTGAATTAAAGTGAAAAGCCTTCACTCTGCCTTCCAACCTTCTACCACACTGCGCCCTCTTCCGTACCGTGCGTGTACTGCCAGTGTGTTTGTGCGCGCACATATTTGTGCGTGCGCGTGTATGTGTGTATTTACTGTGCTGCCGTGTGTCTATTCAGCCAGTCTTTCTCAGTGTGTGTTTGTGTGTGTGTGTTCGCTGAGCCACTCTGTCTCAATGTGTGTGTCTTTGTGCGCGTGTTGTGTATTTACACTGGCAGTTTGTATATATGCGTTTGTGTATCATTGTGGGCGTCTGCGTGTATGTTCTGTATATACCCTGCCACCCCTGGACTTGTGCCCGCGCCCCTCCACTGCCACCTGCTGCGCATTAGTCGCGCTGACACTCGAATCTCCACGGCCTGCACCCACCACCCGGGTCTGTAAATGATCCCCACAGCTGGTCCCGGCTACAAGGCTGGGAAAAAATTTCCCGCTCCGCAAACGCCTTGTGCCAGGCCGGGTCCCCGCCCCGATACCCTACCACCTGCTCCCGCCTTCCAGGCTGGTGGGGTTTCTGGAGCAGGCCCAGCTCCCCTCTGCGGTTTGTGTAAACACGGACCGGCTCAGAGTTATGGACCGGAATGTCACGGATTCCCAGCTCTGCCAATGCTACATACAAGGCCTGGGCCCTGCCCGGACACCTGCTCCTGCCCAGTGGCCCCCTGGCGGTTCTGAAGTGGGTCCAATGCCGTTTGCACCCTGTGTAAACACAGACCGGCCTAGAGTTACCGGCAGGAATGTCACAGATTACAGGTCTGCAGGCGGGTTAATTTTTAATTTGAGCTCGTTATGATCATTACTGTTCAAGGTCGTTGTAAGAGGCCATCTTCACAACAGAGCGCTGGATGGGCCGCACCCTGGTTACAATTTAACAGCATCTCGCGATGGTGTCTCTTGCGGTCAAGGCCATCTCTGCCTTTCAGTCTTTGACGACACTGCTGTGAGGTACAGTGACCTGGGTGGTAATGCAACCCATTATCTATAGCACTGAGAAACAATTCTCTGGGTGCTGTGCCCTGCGCCTTCTCTTTATCAGGGGTCTGCAACCATTGGCTCTCTGGATGTTTTAGACTACGAATCCCATTACCTCTGGCTATTGACTATGCTGGTTAGGGATGATGGGAGTTCTAGTCCAAAACATCTGGTGAGCCAATGGGTGCAGACCCTTGCTCTATGCCATCGTTAGCACCATATTATGCAATGTTGGCATGTTACCCTGGTGCCCTGTTTTCCATCCCGGGATTTCTTTCTATACAGCACTATAATCCAATTGGAATTGCGGGGACTCAGAACTCAAGACTACTCCTAGCTAATGGATCGGTTTGTAAGACTACTCCTGGCTAATGGATCGGTTTGTTGAATGACAGTCCTCAGCATTGAGTTCTCCCTACTTAGGGGCAACTAAATGTTACCTCTCACTGGTCATAAATCATCAGGCTGGTCACACCTGTCCCATAGGGATTGAGAGGTCTGCTTACACTGGGCATAATGTAATGGACTCGCTGCGTGATGTCTCTCTTGGGCTCACGGATGTGCTTTTATGCTGGTCGTCGGTCAGTAGGCTGTGCCGTGTGTCACATGTTTCAGCCCACATGGATTACCACTTCCTAGAGACTGTGAAGGAAGCCTCTTGAGATATGCAAGCTTTCATCCCACGCTAGTTATATGTAGAATTATAGATGGGTATCTATGAACTATGGGGCAATATTCTTCCACCCATGAGTTTCCCTGTGGAATCTGATGGAGAACGAGAGCCAAGCCCAAGCTCATTGGACCCATGAGTTGTAGACACCACGTAACCTTTCCCATGAGGTTGCCAGTGGCATCTGATGGTTAACTAGAGCCAAGCCTGAGTTCATTGGAACCATGAGTTGTAGACTCCCCGTAACTCCACGCATGAGGTTCCCAGAGGCATCTGATGGAGAACGAGTGCGAAGCCTTAGTTCATTGGACCCATGAGTTGTAGACACCCCGTAACTCCACCAATGAAGTTTCCAGTGGAATCTGATGCAGAACGAGAGCCAAGCCTGAGTTCATTGGAACCATGAGTTGTAGACACCCCGTAACTCCACGCATGAGGTTCCCAGTGGCATCTGATGGAGAACGAGTGCGAAGCCTGAGTTCATTGGAACCATGAGTTGTAGACACCCTGTAACTTTACCCATGAGGTTCCCGGTGGCATCTGATGGATAACGAGAGCAAAGCCTGAGTTCATTGGAACCAAGAGTGGTAGACACCCCGTAACTCCACCCATGAGGTTCACAGTGGAATCTAATGGGGAACGAAAGCCAAGCCTGAGTTCATTGGAGCCATGAGTTGTAGACACCCCGTAACTCCACCGATGTGGTTCCCAGTGGCATCTGATGGAGAACGAGTGCGAAGCCTGAGTTCATTGGAACCATGAGTTGTAGACACCCTGTAACTTTACCCATGAGGTTTCCAGTGGCATATGATGGATAACGAGAGCAAAGCCTGAGTTCATTGGAACCAAGAGTAGTAGACACCCGGTAACTCAAAGATACCCATCCATAATTTGATATTGTGTATTGACGACCCAGCTTCCATTTTAATCTCAGGTGCTGCCCCCATGGGCCAGCATTGCAGACGGAGAGGTGGAAGCATTAGGGAACTGTATGCAGCCTAGAACATTCCAAGATCCCCCTCCCCTCACCCCCACGGCAAACAAAGGAGGAGAAAAATGCCTGTCACAGCAGTTGATTATGAATTTCATAATCACCTGCCATGACATCACAGGATATAGCATTCAAACAGATAATAGTTGCCATACACATAAGTAGGCACTACAAGCATTTGGTTTATGGTGTAAAATGTGACATCTTGAGGATGTCAATAAGTGGCTCCTCTAAGGGATTCCCTTGAATTTCCCTAAAACCTGGTGTGCTTTTGTAAGCCCCGGCTAGTGCTAGGAATTGGGGCTTTCTGTGGCTTTGCTGTCATGGACTGCACACTCTTCGCACACACTGTACAAAACTAGCACCTAATGATCAACCATTCCTGCAGAGTTGTATTTTTCCCGACATAGCCCATCACAAAGTCTGAGCTAATGGCAATGGCCTTTTAGGGACCATCTCTTTCCTCCCCATTCTGAGTGTCTCTGTTAACAGTGGTTAAAATGTCAAGCCAAACCTAAGGGAGACTCCTTCTTCTGAGGAACCATTGGCGCTTGGTCTTTGCTGGCGTGAGGACCCAAGTTCACACCAAGCAAGGACACTTTATTGTATGACCCAAACATGGATGGACATCCCTCTCTTGAAGTGAGAACCAGGGCATGCAGCAACCACCTTTGAAGTACGAGCCCAAGCATTGGGGCATCACCATGGGGAGAAACTGGCCGCTATGCACTGATTACAGAGAAAACAATTACAGAGAGGGCATTAATAACAAAACAAAAACAGCAAAAAAACACATTTTTGTGGAAATATAGATTGGTTGGGTTAAGGGGATACAACTGGTGAGGAGGGGGTTGAGGTGGGTTTAAACACATAGGGAAATGGGGCACTTGGGGGGGGGGACCCCCCCAAATAGAAAAAAATGGTAATAATTTCACTGTTTTTGTTTCGTTAAAAATGGACTCTCTGAAATTGTTTTCGCCATAATCACATAGAACCAAACTGGCCATGATATGACCTTCCTCATTTTGGATGTTGAACCCACCATAAAAGCATGTTATTCTCTCAGGGCAGGGGTCTGAAACCATTGGCTCACCATATGCTTTGGGATGCACTCCTGTGATCCTGCAAAATTGACAATTCTGGCTAGGGCTAATGGGAGTTGTAGTACAAAACATCTGGAGGGCAAAAGTTAAAAATTGAGCATGGACAGCCTGACTCTCGGGTTAAGAATTGTAGGGGAGGCTGTGAGCTAAATAATTTGTACAGCATATTCCGTGTGTAGTGTAGTGCATGGGTTACTAGCATTTAGTATTGGGGCCAACAAGGGGGGGTGACATTGGTTACTAGCACTTAGTATGCAATGAATTGAATGGGCTAGATTTGTTAGGCCACAGGCTTTTACTGTACTAATAGGTCAGCAGCCGCACAAACACTATCACTGATAATCGACAGTTTCAGAAAGTAATGCAAAATTGAAAGCTGAACAGCAGCCAAGGTTCAGAGAGCTTGATGTAACAGTGTCCTGTTCCTTGAAGAGAGCACTTTTATTGTTCATACAAAGGTGAATGCAGGAAGGATAGAGGGAAGTAAAATGTTGCATATTTCTCCAGCCGTGGGATGGGGTGATGAACAAAATGCTGTTCAAAGGTTGCCAAAAGCCAGGAGTTGAGTCAGAAGGGTGCTGGAAGGTTCTGGCACGTGTTGTGGTTTAAGGTGATGTTGTTAAAGAGGCTGGAAAATTATGGATGGTGGTGACAGGTAATATCACGGAATAGGCAGGAAAATGTTAAAGAATACATGGTTCCATGTCTTAAAAGCGCGGAAAAAATGACTGAATACAAAATATTGCGGCAAAAATGCTATGGTTTTTCTGCCACAATCATGTAAAGGATGCAGGGGACACCCCCACAACCCCTGCTCCTCTTAAATGGTATAATGGGGTACACCTTTACTAGATCAAACCACAGCCTTTTTGCCGCGATTCTTTTTACCAGCGATATTTTGCAGCGATGTTATTACTTGATACCGAATGCATACAGAGCCATATGAAGGGGGCAGTGTTGGGAAAAGATTTTAAAAGATGCTGGGAGAAGACAGGAAAAATAAATAATTGTTGGACTTTAATTTGTGCTACGTTGTCTGGGTTCTTTGCTCTGCTGTCTCTGTTTGCATCGAGTGAGAAATCCTGGTACTGGCTCATTCATTTTGCTACTCCCAAATATAAAACCTTTGGTTTTTGCGATTCCGGTTTGAAACAGGTGCCTTGGACTGCTGGTGGTTGTGATTACCCGCTATCTTTTGGAAGCTCGCAGAGATAACGGCAAAGGGAATTTTTGAAGGCTGTGTCCTGGCAGAGCTGGGCCAAGATGTTCCTAGATACAGAAAGGGTGCTGGTGAGCCAAGGGAAAGACGATCTTTCCGAGAGGCATTCTGAGAGGCAGAGTGTCTATGGACCGCTTAAGGGGGGTGAGTATAAATAGGTCAACAATCAATAAGGACCCCCTTCTGCAGGGTATTTTATTTAGCAAGGTGTGAAAGTGGACACAGAAGGCAAAACTTCCTCCCACCTTGAGGTACCGCCTGAATCAGAGTGCCTTTTTTCTTGCTGCTTATGATTCGTCTCCTGGAGCTCCTGCCGTGGCTGTCCGTCGAGGCGGTGCATTCGCGTTTGAGGAAGGAGGTCTTTGTGTATTGTGCCGGTGCTGGTGGGGCGACACAAGTAGGAAGGGGCTTTTGGAGGCAGATCTGGGTTGCATGGGCATGTATGGGTGAAAGGAAAGTAGTGTTGTGGAGTGGGGGGGGGAACGGCAGAGCTGTAGTGGAGTTTCCCGGTTAGCTAGGGATTAACAGTGTTAAAAGGAGAAGTAGCGGGAAGAGGTCACATACGTTATAGTTGAGGGGGAGAGGTCGCACATGTCAAAGTACGGGCAAGTGAGAGGGGAGAGGTCGCTTATTTTATTTATTGTAAAATAGCAGAATACATGTACATTGGAAAAAGTAGAGGGGAGAGGTTGCATGAAATAAAACGCATTTAAGCTTGCTCACAGGCAGTAGAAATGCAAAGCAGAGCATGGCGGGTCAGGAGTGTTGGGCGGGCAGAGGTCCCATGATAATCGGAAGGGATAACAAAAGCTGGCGCTAAGCTGGGAGGGGTTGCACCTTAAGTAACAAATAGAGAATGCAGGAACTATGGGGGGAGATGTCGCACTGAGTGACCGGGAGAGACACACAGGCGGAGAGAGGTTGCATAATTTGTGTGATGTCATAACAAAAGTAAGGCAACCATCAGTGAAATTTGATAAGGATTGCTGATGCAAGGTGCTGGGTAAACAGGGTAGGGACATGGACCCAGGAAAATTTGCTGCCCTGATCACAATGGTGCAGGGCAAGGACCTTGGCGGCATTATGGCTTCCTTTGGAGAGAATCCGGCTATGGGGGCGGGGGGGTGGAGAGCTTGCTGGGAAGGAGGAAAGAGTCAAAGTGAGGCCAAGAAGTTCCAGTGTAGCCCCAAGGGCGGCATTCCCTCCAGCAAAGAAAAGCACAAAGGCTGTAAGGAGAGGAGCCGCTATGGCTCGCTCGCCTGTGGAAGTAGTAGTGGTAGTGACCCCCACGGCACCCAGAAGCCCAGTTACCAGTGAGCCTGCGAGGGGGACAAAGGGCACAGGACAGCAATGGGTTAATGCAATGGGTCAGAAGTGGCCATGGGTTGGAACCCACAAGGGCAGGGATACCCTCCAGTGGGGACAAGCGAGCAACCCATGGACAATGAACAGCAGCCAGAATAATGCATGGGAAATGGGCAACTGGCAGGGGCCCAGGTATGGCTGGGGGGCCCCAGGGCACAGGAATTCTGGAGGAGGAACCAGGTGGCAATCAGGCGGGAATCATGGGAGGTGGCACAAGGGGCCACAACTGCAGCCTAGGTCATCACCATCCGGGCACACTGGCCATTTTGGGACAGGAAGACAGATGCAGCCCTTTCGGAGCAGCACAGGATCAGGGGATAGGAAGGGAGCCTGTTGGGCCTTTAATAAAAAACAAATGCAAGACGGTTGTTCAAATGTAATCACATATGTTCATTTTGTGCACAAAAAGAAACAAAGAGCAGAAGTAAAGGAGTAGCACTTGTTGAGTCACCGGTGAGTTGACCCTCACTAGTGCAGGTGGACATACTAAGGAGTTGGGCAAATGGGTACCCTAGGATCAAGGTGGCACAACTACTGGTGGAGGCTTTCACACAAGGTTTCAGGATTCCAGTGCAGGAATTTACAATTCCACAGAAGCCAAAGGTTTGGGGGACAGGGGCACAAAAAAGCCAACCAGGATTGGTAATGGACAGGGTGGATAAAGAACGGAAGTTGGGCAGGATGGTGGGACCCTTCCCTTTCCCGCCACTGCCAAAGTGTGTGTGTTCAACAGTGGAGATAGTGCCCAAAAAGAGCTGGGAAATTTAGACTGATTCACAACTTATCATTTCCGAGGGGTACTTTGGTGAACAATGCAATTGATTAAGTATGCGTCATTTGATGGAGCACTGGATGTGCTACAAAAATTGGGGAGAGCAGCCTTTCTGGCAAAATCCGACATCAAATCGGCATTCTGATTATTGCCAGTGCACCCAGAAGATTACCATTTGCTGGGTTTTCAAGTGGGGGGTGGATTTTACGTTTACAAATGCATGCCAATGGGGTGTTCAGTTTCATGTTCCTACTTCGAGGCATTCAGCACATTTCTGGAGTGGGCAACGAAAACAGACTGCAAGGGAGTGCAGGTTATGCATTACCTGGACGATTTCTTATTTATGGGCCAGGTGGGATCTGATCAGTGCAGGAGGGCACTGGAGGCATTTCAAAGAATGACCGAGGAACTGGGAGTGCCACTAGCAGATGACAAAACTAAGGGGCCCACAACATCGCTATGCTTTCTGGGCATCGAGATAGACTTGGAGAAAAGGTGACCTTGGGCCAGCTACAGAGCTTGGTGGGGCAGCTGAACTTCATTCTGCAGATTATCCCCATGGACAGGCCATTCTCCAGGGCAATTGCAGGGGCCATGTCATAGTTGACAAAGATGCACCTTTCACACAAGGCTTTCCAGAGAATTAAAAGATGACCTGGTGACCTAGGACACATTTTTGGCCAAATTGAACAGGGTGTTGGTGTGACCAGCAGAGAAACAAAGCAGTGAGCAATTGGGCCTCTACACCGACGCGGTGGGTAGTGTGGGCTTTGGGGCCATTTTGGGGAATGAATGGTGCGGACAGCGGTGGCCGGACAGTTGGGTGGACAGAGGACTGACCAGGAACATTACATTCTTTCTTGGAGCCATTGTCCATAGCAGTGGCAGTAGAGATTTGCGGGGCTGAAATGAAAGACAGGGATGTGATGTTCTGGTCGGACAGCATGTCCGTGGTGTGCTCCATTAACAGTCAAAAAGCGGCATGTCACATGGTTTTAAGATTACTAAAGAGATTGGTATTGTCATGTTTAAAGAAAAATGTGTGCTTTCAGGCAAAACATGTGTCAGGCATTTACACTAACACGGCTGATGCCTGGTTCCGTTCTCAATCACTGGAGTTCCAGCAGTGTCTGCCCATGACGCTGTTTCCCGTGAAACTATGGGGGATTGGTGCCCAGAGTAGATTCTTCTGATTGAGGGATCTGTATCGCAAAAAACACAAAGAACATCCTTAAAATGTTTCAAGGAACTGAGGGAGTTTTGTCACAATCAGGGCTTGGTATACGTATTCCACAAGGAGAATGTAAGGCAATTCCTGGTGCAGGTATGGGGGTTGAGAGTATCAGTGGGGGCGGCCAGAACAAAAATGGCCGCCATCTGGGTTTTTGTAGGACTGAAAGATAGAGCACCCCGTTCCACTGATTTTGCAGTAAAAAAGGCCCTGAAAGGGTGGAGAAGTATAGATGCTCCGCAGGATGACGACAGACGTCCCCTGGATCCTGAGAAACTGGCCACTATCATCGGGCACCTGGGAAATATTTGCAGAAATGCCTGGTAAGTGGCTTTGTTCAGAGCAGCATTTTTTACGGCATTCTTCGGAGCATTCAGGATAGGCGAATTGGTGGGGGCCTCCAGAACGGACAGGATGGGAGGATTGGCCTGGGAGGACCTGTCAAGGGATGGGGATGACCAGATACATCTGTGGCTGAGAAAATCCAAAACAGATCAGGAGGGTAGGCAGGACAGAGCGTAAATCTGTCTGGTAAGGCTGCTGGGAGCATTCCTGAGAGGAGAAGGAAATGGTCCCTTGTTCCAACATAGGGATGGGTGATGGGTTGTGCCTCTCTAGATTTCAATTCAGGAAAGTCTTCGAAAAAGCACTGGGGGGAGCAGGGCTCAGGGGCTAGGTTTCACCCCTCATTGCTTCAGGATTGGGGCAGCCACCAATGCGGCCAGGTTTGGGTGCAAGGAAAGCAAAACTAAGAACATTGGGCAGTGGAAGTCCAGGGCTTACAAAGGATTCATCAGGCCTCACTTGGCATGTTGACAGGAGGCCGCTGACACATACGTAGATGGGGGCAGGGGATGGGGCCAGGATGGTGTGATTATGTGGAGGGCCGAGGATGCAATGGCATCCACCGGCTGTGAAATTACTGTCATGTCTAACATACTCTCTTGTGTCTACTGGCATATGGCGGCCAGTGGTGTGGGTCGTGGGGCACTTGTTCGTAAGGAGAATGGAGCAGAGAGTGTAGGAGCGGCCGGAGTTGTTGTCAGGCCTGCCAGAGTTTCTCATACACTGGATTGGTTCAGGGGGTTTGTGGGTACACCAAGTTGGTCATATGTTAGAGGAGCAAAAAAGAGAGAGGAGACTGCCAGATCCGGACTTCGTGATCTTACACGTAGGGGGAAATGATCTGGTACAGGGGGCATGGACCTATTATCTCTATTTCATTGGGTTGGACAATTTTGCCCGAAGGCATTGCTCGCGTGGTCACAAATCATACCAATGGTGAACTGGAGGTCAACGGTGCCTTTGCGCCCTTTGAACATTGCAGCTCGAAAAATCAAGAGAGAAATGGCTTGGCTTCGCGGATGCAACGGGGGACTATGGATCATCGAGAATGGTCTGTTAAGGTGACCAGAGACTTGTCACCGGCACTGGATGCACCTGTCGCAGCGGGCACTGAACTTTTATAGCAGAATTCTTTTGCAGTAATGAGAACATTTGTGCGGGTTGGGAGGGGCACAGACCGGTGGGTCTGCACTCCTCTGGCAGGTGGGGGAGGACCACAAAGACAATGGAATCCCCTTCCGGGCGACTCAGGAGCTGGAATTAGGGGAAGTGGAGGGTGCAGTACACCCCGTGGGATTCATGGACAGCTGCTGGTGGGTCCCAGCGGAGGAGAGGGTGTGGAGGGCATGGTCAGCAGACAAGTTAAAGGGGTGGGCTCCTGGGATCGCCTCATCACACAGAGCAAGGCAAGATGGGGACAGGATAGGGCCTCACCACCATGCGCCGCCGCAGAGGGTGTGGTCTGCCTGGACATCCTGTCAGTACAAGGAGACTTATTGTTATTGATGATGTGTGATTTTTAAGTCACATTTTTTGTTATGATGTGAGGAATAAAAATGTGGCTGATATGGCATCCAAAAAAGAGAAGGTGTCGATGTGTATTTCTCATGCCCCAGGGTGTCCCCCCTGCAGAGCCCACGAAAGGCAAAGAACCCGCCTTTGCGGGGATGCCGGGTTGGGCAGGCTGGGGGGCGGACTGGTGACATGAGAGGGGCTGGGCCGACTCTAGGCTGGAGGCGCCAGGTGGAACCAGTTTCACGCCAGGGGGCCAGGCAGATTTGACGGGCTTGGACCTGGCAGGAGAGCGCAGTGGTGCAAAATATCCCATAAAAAGGGGGCAAGAGTGCAAAGGAGCACAGAGTTCTGCCTTACCCCTGGAGGATTTCGCGCTACTGTGCTCCTGCCGTCCGGGCCCATACCATCGACCTGCCTGTATCAGAGTACCTTTTCCATCCCACCCACCCTGAATGTCGGAGTTGGGGGAGGTCAAGAGAAGAGAGAGCGTCGTAGATGGGGGAGGACCACGGAGACATTCAAATCTCCTTCCGGGGGACGCTGGAGCTGGGATTAGGGGAAGGGGAGGGCACAGTGCAACCCCCTGCGGAATTCATAGACAGTTGGCGGTGGGTCCCAGCGAGGGAGAGGGTGTGGGGGGCGGGGTCAGGAGGCAAGTTGGGTAATGAAGGATCATCCTCCTTGGATTGCCTGACCACACAGAGCAGGGAATGGTGGGGACGGGAGAGGGCCTCATCACCATACGCCGCCATGAAGGGCAGAAGGCGTGGATCCAGCTACACCACCTGTCAGCACTAGGAGATTTATTGTTATTGATGATATGTGGTTTTTAAGTCAAATTTTTTGTTATGATGCAAGGAATAAAAATGTGGCCGATATTGCATCCAAAAAAGAGAAAGTGTCATTGTGTATTTCCCCTGCTCCGGCATATCCCCCCTGAAGAGCCCAAAGTCTGCAGATTCCTGGCTAAGATCCTGTGGTATAAAATTGTAGCAGAAAGGGAAGTGTCAGGATTTCTCCCACAGAACCCAATCCTGAATGACCGCTCTGTCTTGGGGAAAGAACCGGAGGATGGATAAGCCTCCCTCTTTTCAGGTGAGAATGTGATCATGGAATGTACTAATGCATCAATGCCATCTCTTCACTCTCTGTTGCTTTGATCCAAAGTGCTCCACACGTATTATAACGTGGTACACAATTTACACAAATAAAATTGTATTAAAATATATACTTTTACAAAGAGTTTCATTGAATGGAAGCAGCGAGGGGGCAAAAGGCCTGTGAAAGTCGGAGAAAGTTTTGCAGCGACCACAGTAGGTAAGAAACATCTGGTAATTGTATGACCAGCCATTAGAAGGTAAAGCATAGAATAGTACCCAATCCTGTTCCCAGGATGCTAAAAACCATGTGTTCACTCCAAGCGGGAATTTGTTTCCAGTTATCAAGCTGGGCACCTTGCAGCAATCATAACAAGTTCCAAGAAGACTGTAATACGGACTGATTGTTTAAAAATACAAGAACTATTCAAAACAATCCAGAACCAAAGATAAGATTTCTCACATAACAAATTTTAGGATGGTAGTTTAAGTTCAATGCTCGTTTTAAAGACATACCAGAGAGGAACTACAAGAGTACTTCATATGAAATGGTCTTTAAGGTCAAATTATCATGTCACATTTAATATGATGGTCACAATTTACTAACATCACCACTCACTTGCCCTGAAGAAGAGCTAATTGCTCGAAACAGGTGTTGGCACAGAAGTTGCTTTGTTTTGTTATACCTAAAAAATAGACATATTATTTGCTGTGTTTTGTCATATTAAAGTTGCTTTTAAAAGCGGGCACACAGTTTGACGGACAATATATGGAACCTTTTGCGAACCTTGTAGTATTGGTTTTCGGTAATGTTTAATGAGATACACAAGCTTAAGTATAAATATGGGGAAAGTATCCCAGTAGTGAGCAATTTAATTGGACAGAACATGGTTTTCAGGATGCAGTTTCACAATCCATACATTAATGATTCCAGACCAATTTCGAGTTAGAGGGGTGCTTAGAGGTTCCCCTCTCTGCGAAGAGGTATTGCAACACTGTATATGTAACATAATTAGGTACCCAGCACAAGAGTGAACCATGCACCCCCTTGCCCATTAGTCTCTAGTTTATATTCCTGACCACATACCTTTTCTGCCGTAGTTGGCTCCTGTCTGGTAATATCGGTGAAATAAGTACCTTTTTTTAAATGACATTTATTTCTTGATGCCAAAAGGCACTTCCCTCATATGCATGCAATGGTTCATTTATTAATCTTACTCCAATCACTGAATATTGGAAATTGCTGAATATTGGTCAGTAAGAAACAAGGAAAACACATAGGGCCTCATTACAACTTTGGAGGCAGCCATGGCGCTATTGGCGCCATGGCTGCCTCCAAAACCGTGTCCAGGTCCGGGTTCCTTGAATGGGGAATTACCGGGCCATTCCGAGTTTGGAGGGCCCGGTAATTCCCCTTTAGGGAACCCGGGCCCGGTCCTCCCCCATTCCCATTTGAGCCCCCATAGGGCTCAATGGGAATGGGGAGGAAGCTAACAACGGGCCCACTCATAATGGGGCCGTTGTTAGCTCCCTAGTTCCCTCGAGGAACCCGCTATGGACGTCTGGATAAACCAGACGTCCACAGCGGGTCCCGCAAGGGAACCTGGTAATCTTGCGGAGTGGGTTTAACGGCGCTGGCACCATTACCGGTGCCGTTAAACCCATTCCGCAATAGTCATAATGAGGCCTATAGTTTCAAAACCAGTATTTATTCCACCGATATCACTTGGTGCACCCTAGTTGGTGCAAGTTTAAGTAAATATTTAGCTTCAAATAGCTAAACTACTCTTTCATACAGATGCAGGGACGTCGTTTAGGGATCTCCAGGGGGTCGCAACTGCGACCCCTGAGGTCTCCCTTGCTACCCCTGCGTTCTTCCTTGCTACCCCTAAAAAAAAATAATTATATACATATATATATTTTTTCGATGAAAGCTCCTGGGCTGTGGCCAGCGCCATGTGGGTCTTTGCTTCTGGATTGGCTGGCTTTCTTGTTCAGACCTCTTAAAAAAAATAAAAAAATAAAAAAGAACTAGCACTTTCAGGAGTGACCCTAAATAAGAAAGAATAGGAATACCCACAAATGTGTCTTTTTGGAATCCTATACAATAATTGCTAGACTAGTTAAAGGTTTATTTCTGGCACACTTCAGGGTATGAGTCACTGATTTAGTCTGTTCTTAAACACCTCAGCTCAGCCTTTCATCCTTCTGAGGTCGATAAACGAGTACCAACACAGGTTGGGTGACATTGTATGTACATTTTTTCTATATAAAGCGCTTAAGCGTAAGTGCTATATAATAACACATCATTCTCATTTGGCCATGGACGTCTGCTTACATTCACAGTAATTTGGTAATGTGGGCCTATACACACTGATCTTAATGATACATATGACGATCCATTATTGTGTGAAATGTATATCACATTATAGTGATATCTTTTTTATTTTGCATTTTTAAAGCGTGCGCACACAGCCCGCGGGCATCGAGGCGCTGTTACAGGAATTGTTTGTTTTTTAGATGCTTAATTGTTTTTTTTGTCTTAGTTGCATATTTATAACACGTTTAAACACCCAGAGGTTTCTAAGTGCGGACCCGGGGATCGAACCTGTGTTGCTTCGTATCGTGTTTCCAAGGCGAGCACGTTGCTGTTGAGCTGCCCTCCCGGGACCATATTTTTGCCACTTCCTGTTTTGTCAAGTGGTGAAAGGTTGTGTTGCATCGCCTCGCGCGGTATCACTTCAAGGTGGGGTCAAATGGCATCACTTCCTGTCATGTCATCAGAGGTCAGGGGTCATGTGATGTCACTTCTGCTACCCCTGGCATTTTGGTGAACTGACGTCCCTGTAGAGATGACTTTTAAAGTACACACATTCTATTATAAAACAACCAGACAAATAAAGAAACCATCATAGAAACATACTAGGCAAAAAGAGTATAAATGTAGCTGTGTTTTTGACCATCCTGAACCAAAGACTAGTTGCTGCTGCTGGCATGGACGCTGGAAAGGGGGTGGTTCATTTAGCACCGATTGTCAGAGCCAGGCTTTTCTAGCCATGTGGGGTCTTGTGTAGAACCCTTCACCATACCTGCTTACATATGAAAATCAAAAACACAGAGGTTTCTGCTCCCCATAAGTAGTCTAAACTCGGCCCTTGCCCCACCTCAGGCTAAAAATGGTTTATATATACTATATTTTTATATAAATATATATATACACACACACACACACACACACACACACACCCCACCCCCCCCCCAAACATTTCTAAGTGTGAAAAAACTGGATAAAATCAGTGCAATGATTGAAACTTAGTATTGGCATACTACGTTTATTTCCATGTGGGCAAACATAAACATTCCTGTTTGGTTAATAGTGGAAAACAACTACACACATTCGTTCTGACTATTAGATCATCCTCTATTTGGTGCAAAACAGGGCTTCATCAGTTTCCATTAACAGACCCACAGATAAGGCACAGATGAGAGACACAGTGAGATAAAATGATTTGCCCAGGACCACACACTTTTAGTGACACAATGAAGCTGATTTGAAAGCCCAGAAAAGGTAGTAGGCGCCCCTCTCTAGAAAGAACATGGCATGATAACCTGTTCTGTGTTTTTTCCCACTTTGAGAGTCCGCAGCCATTGCTTTTTGCTCAACTGTACTCTTCACAAAGGAGGAATATCCATTTGCATTTCAGTTTTTGACCTGGAAAAGTACACAAATCATAATAAACTAACTTGACAAACATATAAACCCTTACAGAAATATGGAAAGAAAAAAAAGCTTTAGCTTCCCCCATCTTGATTGGAAAACTGCAATTATCGTAATATAGAGTAATGCAACCTGTGCTCTGGGTTTTGACTTATACAACAAAAGATACCGTGTGCTGTGGCCATCTGCCTGCAATCAGTTCGACAAAGGCATGGTGTTTATTATTGTTATAAGTGAAGGAAATGTGACGTTCCACAAAAAAAGCAAACACGTTTTGGTGTGTGTCAAATAAACGCGCATTATGAAGATGACAGGCAGTTTAAAACGTATTTGTGTGACTAAGGTGGTCTTAAAAGAAGGCACAGATTTAGTTAGCTAAATGGAGTTATATGCAGTCATTGAGAAGCCCACGCGTTAACACTATAGGGCCTCATTACAAGGTTGCCGGTCTGGACACAACGGTACTGGTAAGCTTAAAATGGTATATCAGGACACCCAAAAATGGAATTCTGCTCTAACAGGACAACTAGTGGTTAAGATGTGATTCGAACTTTAGTTTAGTTTGTTTATTTATTTGCCCAGTGGAAGACATTCTTATCTTGTGACTACTTGGCCTCAAAGCCCCTACACTGAAGTATGCTAGTTTCCACTAAGGTACTTTCATGTCTTGGCACCATGTTTTGTTTTAGATGTCATTCATGCAGTAGCAACGATAGCCACAGAGATGGCATTATAGACAAAATCTACGCATTCAAATGATTTTGAAGATAGAAGAAAGAATGTTTATAAATGTACTGTGACTAAGTATCCTGCCTAGCCTTGGGGACAGACTGTGGGGGTGATCAAGTGGGCCAGCTGACTCCCCAAGTTAGTTGATGATGGGCCCGGGTGGCATGTAGAAGATCCTCCGGTCACCCGAACCCAGTTTTAGGGCAGGGCACCGTCACATCAGAACCTATAAAAACACTGCCCCTTTAAGAGAGACCGACCCCACAACCTGGAAGCTGAACCATAATGAAATCAATCATGCCAAACTAACGTCAAAAAGAAGTGATTTATGTATCTTTGGGGAAGAGGAGTTACTAAAGGACATCCCTTTAAGAGAACTGAACTCCTCAAGCAAAGAGCACCATGTGACTAAGGACCTCAACTCCCATAGTACTGCTATTGCATGCCTGTGCAGACATCTGAGGCGCATTACGCTTGTTCTAAACATTCGCTCCGCGAGCCGTCAAAGTCACACAGATATCCTTTTGATGCTCACAAAGGCAGCCTGCATGGGCATCGGCGGTACACTAGATTTTCTTACAGTGCCCGGGAAGCAAGCCCTGCATTGGCTTCAGAGGCACATTGCACCTGATGACGGTGCTCACACAGTGAGCCCACACAAACATCAGAGACACTTTGGATATTCCAAGGAGTTCACAGTTTCAATTACCACAAGAATCAGGGGAACCGCGTCCAGTTAATAGATGCTGTCATTTTGCTCACCTCCACATGTACAAGTACCCACTGAGCATTAATAACCCCTCCCTAGCCATTTTACACTCAAAGAACACCACGAGGAGCATGGGACTGCACTCAGTCCAAACACATACACAGTTGAAGCAATTAGGCGCAGGCAATCACAGCCCCTCACTCATTCACATACACAGGTGCAGACACTCACAGGAAGTTCAACCCCTTGGGAGGGGTCAGATGGCTATGCAAGCTTAGCATCCTAGTGAGGCAGTGCATGTGATTGGTGCAGCTATTAGCGGCACAATTCAGGAGGAGGTTGGTTGGAGGCTTCAGGAATGGGAGGTGGGTTGGGGAGATCAGGGGCAGGTTGGTGGGAAACATCTGGTGAAGGCTGATTTAATAATCTGGAAGAGGATGGTTCAATAGTTCAGGAAAAGGTTGGCAGGAAACATCAGCAAGAAGTTGGATTGAGACATCGGGAGAAGGAGGGAAAAGGTCAGAAGGAAGTGCAAGACACTAGCAATGTCGTAGCTAGCACGATTAGAAAAGCACAAGTAGGCATACTTGGCCAGAGGCCCAGATCTGAAGCAGTCAAGTCCATAGTGGAACGAGGAACAAGCATGCAATGTGGTGTTACAGAGGATCAGGATGACAGCAGGAGTAGAGAGGTGCTAATGGAGGTCAAGACACTAGGCGAGGGAGATGACAGAGCCCTCCTAATCCCACCTGTAGAAACCAAGGAAAACAAACTCGGTTATCTCAGCATTTAAGAGTGAGTCTACTACTACTTACATTACCCTTCCCGCGTTGAGCGGATAAGATATATTTTCCCAGGTGACAAAATCCAGCGGAAAGTGTAGACTTGGCCATCGCTTTACGATCTGATCTCTTGGTGGCCTCTCAACACGTTTTGAATCTCCCGTATGGTCTCTTGGCTGTTGAGCTTGAATTTCCCTCACAGGCGTATTATGTTTTATTGATCAATATCTATTGGCATAAAGGTGTGGGTGAACTTAATGAATTCTTGCAGTGTATTGTCAATTTGGTCCGTAAGTGGAAAGTAAGAAGTGGCTCCCGTTGTGTTTTGCTAGCTGATGGTCTGAACGCTAAATGTACCTCCATTCCGGTTGAAGACCTTCTAGTCAATTGCAAATTTGACAATTGCCTTCATGATCAATATTCTAAAAATGGTTTGCAGTGGAGCTCTACACTCACTTCTTTAAATGCATATTCTTTGCATGATCATATCAGTAACAGTGGCAATAACCTCTATACATGGTTTCGGGCTCTAGTCAAACCGTTTTTGATTATATCTTTACTGATCCCCACATGCTTGAGCTTTGCTCTGATTTTTCTATTAAGCCAACCCCTTGGGGTGATCCTTGTATGTTGGAAAACACTTTAAACTTTCCATTTGCACTCTTTGACAAAGTTTGTCCCCGGGGTAATGCTGTTCGTCGAGACACCCTGAATGTCAATAGGTTAGTCCACTGGTTCTGAGAATCAATGGCCTGCTCTACGCTCGAATGGAAGATCCACATGTTTAGTGTGGGTCATTTTGAAGGGCACCATTGATGCCTTAATTTCTGGCGCAACATATAATTCCAATCCAGGTCGGAGTCTCATCCGCAAGAAACATCAAGATGTATATGATGAGCAACTAGCTCAGAACAAATCCCAGATGAGGCTTGCCCTAAGGGCAATAAAGTGTCAACCTATTTCAAATTAATTGAAACTCGGCAAGTGAAAATTAGTAAAGCAAAATCATAATATCAACTGTAAACAGCGGCGTGCGTTTTTGCTTCAGCAAGATGCTGAATCGGTGCTGCGAGTATTATCAAGAAAAGATGTGGGTATATTTTGGCACTAAATTAATGGCCAAACCCTGTCTACATGTACTGCTCAGCTAAATGCAGTAGACGAGTCAACATGGGCAATTTTGTTTCTGAATCTGTATGACTTGGGTTTTGTTAAACCCCAAGATCTTATGGTCAAATCGAACAATGTGATGACAAAAGAGATTTCCATTAAAATTAACTCAAATAAAGACTTTGGGCCTCATCACGAGTTGGGCGGTATCCCTGCGGTATTACTGGCAGGATACCGCCAGGGCTTATAGCGTTACCGCCAAACCACCCCTCAGCTATTAGCACCGGATCACAGGATTGGTGGAATGGTAATTTCCCATTCCCCATTGGACCCATTCGGGAATTCCCCATTCCCCATTGGACCCAATGGGTAATTTTCGGTGCAACTACCGTCAGTGGTATTACCGCCTGGTAATTGCACCCAAAATGGGCAAATTCCTGGTGCATTTACCCCCAGCTAAGAGCTGGGGGTAAATGCAGCCAACCCCGTGATTTGGCAGACCCTTAAATGCAGCAGTAATAGTGTTACCATCGCATTTAAGGGTTACCGCCAGAATTGTGATGAGGCTGTTTGACTTAATTACTTTATGAAAACCCTCAAGAGCTGCGGGGCCCAATGGGCTGCCCAATGCCATTGTAAAAACTGACCCAAGAAACTGGGCTAATGCTCTGGCTATCTTATTTGAGAGTGTTATCTCCACCAAAATCTTTCCCCAGTTACAGAGCATGCCCTCTAGATCCACTACCTGGCTACAAACTCCTTTTACTAAAACTCACTAATGACCCTAAAACCACAGTCAACTTTCTCATCATCTATAGACAACCTAACAATACTAACTACCCCGAATCTGACATCCCGCTACTCATCACCCCCTTCCTAAAGCCTACCACTAAATTCATTATCCTCTGAGACATCAACCTTGGATTCAATGATAAATTGGATCAGAAAGCCACCGCGTTCGTCACGGCCCTCCAAGAAATGCATTTCACTCAAATCATCAATTCGCCCACCCATTCCAAAGGAAGACTCCTATACTGGATTTTGACACTAAATGTAAGAATAACTTTAGAATCTACCTCTGAAGTTACCTGGACGGATCACCTCCTAATATGCTTTGATATCCTAACCACAAAGTCTCAGGCTCCTTTTCGAATTAGCCGTTGCCCGATTTCTATCAGAAACACCTGTAAAACGCACATTACAAAATCTTATGCCGATTCTTGCTGGCACCCTCAAGACCTACCCAATGGCAGAGTCCGACCCTGAAAGCATTTACACCTTTTACCACAATTGTCTTAAACCCACTATTGATTCAGTAGCCCCACTCTCTTCTAAAACGCTACAGAAACCAAAACGCGCCAATCTATGGTTTGACGAAAAGCTCATCCTCTTATGCCACCACAAAAGAGCAGTGGAACACCTCCATAAAAAGAACCCTTTCACCACCTTAGCTAAAACCCTTTTGGCAGTGAATAAATCATACAAATCAGCTGTGATAGCCCATAAAGCTAACTCCTTTAACACTTGCATCAATAACGCTTCCTCCAACACCAAGGAGCTGTTCTCTATACTCAGAGAACTAGAATCTCCTATCCCTTCAGACACCTCTGTCAACACGGACAAAGCCTGGTTCACCTCTATCCAAAATGCCTTAGCACATAACATTTCTACCTTACAAGAGAAAATACTGAATAAGAGAAAACTACTGTGTGTCAAAAGTATGCCCTCTATCGCTCCTGACGCCATTGTTAATAACTCCGTCACCCAATTCAAATGTAACTCTGTAACGCAGGACCTGGTCCAGCTACCATCCCTACCTTGAAACCCTTTAATTGCAAAGGCGACAACAGTTTCCCTGCCCGATTGGTCAAACGTTGTGCTCCTGCCTTAGTACCCATTATTACCGACTTCATTAATGCCTCCTTAACCTCTAACTCAGTCCCCTCCAGTATTAAAGCAGTATGGGTAACCCCATTACTTAAGAAACCATCCTTGGATCCTTCCATCCCCACTAACTACCGCCCCATTACCACAGTCCCATTCGTATTGAAAATTGTGGATAGAATAGCATATACCCAAATCCAAGATTATTTAGAAAGTCACCACTTGCTCGGAGCTAGACAATCGGACTTCCGGCATAAGCACCGAAACAGCTCTTCTAGATTTAAAAATCCAGATGGATAGTATTCGAGATTCCGGTAACATGGGCATTCTCCCCCTCCTAGATTTGTCAGCGGTGTTTGACCTGGTAGACCATGACAAGTTGTGCTCTACCCTGACAGAACATTTTAACTTCTCCCTAGAAGCCTCCCTGCGGATTAAGTCCTTCCTGTCAGAACGCTCTTCTAGAGTCTTTATTGGCGATGAGGCCGCTGACCACATTTCCGTTCCATTAGGTGTCTCTCAAGGCTCCTGTCCTTCTCCTACTTTGTACAACACATACATAAAACCTCTATTCGCAGCACTTGATTCTATGGGAGTTATCTATACTAATTTTGCTGATGACACGCAGATCTTGATCCCCATCACGGGAGATCACAAACAAGACACTGTCACCATTAATGAAATCGATGCTATCATTCAAAACTGGATGGTTACTAATAGCCTCTGTTTGAATGACAAAAAAACTGATATTCACATCGTAGTTTCACCCGCCCGCCTAAAATCCTTAGACACTGACTACGCTGCCATTACCATCGGTGGAACTTCCATTCCAGTCCTTAAACAGGTAAAAACCTTGGGTGTTTACCTAAATGCTAATCTCTCTATGGCTAAACACATCAAGGCCCTAACCTCCTCTACTGCCTATACATCCAAACTTATTTCACTCAGCCAACAATTCCTCACTCCACAGAATTGCCTCACCCTAGCTCGAGCCCTCATATTAACAAAACTGGACTATTGTAACATGCTTCTACTAGGAACTACAACAACCAACCTGCCCAAACTACAATTGTTGCAGAACAAAGCCCTACGGGCAGCCTTTGGTCTAAAGGGAAATGAACATATCTGCCACATCAGAAGAGATGTGCATTGGCTCCCTATTGAAGCTAGAATTCTCTTTAAGACTCTGATCACAGCACATAAATGTATTACTAATGACGCACCTTCCTACATGATCAATTGTGTAACCCAAAAAAGATTGACTAGGTTACTAAGATCCGGATCCAGCACGCACCTGAACGCCCCAAGATTCAAGATTACAAGGGCGGGTGGCTCCAGATTTCCAGTAGCGACCCCTAAGCTTTGGAACACCCTCGCAATTCACGGTTTATAGTGATAATATTGAATACAAAAATGTCGAAAGTCATAATTTCGAAACAATAATGTCGAAAAAAAAATCAAATTTCTTTTTCACTACGTTTTTTATTCGAAAAGGGGGGATCCCCCAACACCCCTTTTTTTGATTTATATAAAATGAAAAAAAAAAGAATTCGATTTTTTTTCGACATTATTTTTTCGAAATGATTGTCTTTCGACATTTTTTTTCTCGATATTATGACTGAATACCTCACTTCACATTAGAAATTAACCTTTGCACCAGCGCTTCAAGAGGCCGATCAAAAGCTGGCTATTAGATCAATTCAATGAGGCTATTACCAGTACGATCCTGGCACTCCTTCTACGTCGATGCCTCCCACATTGTGCATGAAATATACAATTGTAAATGTCTTATCTATGCTGTAACATAATCTGTAACTAGCAAAGCTTTTCAAGTAATCTACACCGTGATACCTCCGTGTTTGGGCGTATAACAAATGCAATAAATAAAATAAAATAAAATAAATAAATACATGGGAAATTGCCTTTATTGTTCCCATCTTTAAAAAAGGTCTATAGTCTGACCCTTCGAACTATAGACCGATTTCGTTGTTGGACACTGACAGTAAGATTTTTTCATCTGTTTTACTTCAGCATTTGGAGAAATGGGCTGTTGACACAGATTATCTGAATTTCAGACTGGCCTCCGAAAGGCTCACTCAACATCTCTTAATGGCCTTGTGCTTAGGTACATTCAAAACACTACTTGGGCCACTGCCGATACTTGCACCTACATAGCCTCAATTGATCTTTCATCCACCTTTGATCGCGTAGATCATGCCAGACTATGGGGAAAGCTGACAAACGGGGGGATTCCTAGTAGCCTTCTGTAGCTCATTATAGGTTTCTATGAGAATTCATCGGTCAGGGTAAGGTTGAACAGAGATGGAGCCATGTCTCGGTGCATCCCAACTCAGTCCGGTCTCAGACAGGGGTGCATCCTTGCAGCATGTCTGTTCAATATGTACCTGTCTGATGCAAGTGACTACTTAAACCCAGCTGCACTAATTGTCCCAAAGTGGGTTCTCAGCATATATCTTGGCTCGCATAAGCAGATGACATTCTCCTTTTTGAAAAATCTTGTTTGGGTCTTCCTATAGGGGCACTATAAGCCACCTACCACTTAGGCCACCTACCACTTAGCAGCCAATCTCAGGATGAGATAGGTTTCTGGGAGCTAGTCCAATTTTGTGATGTCAGCCTGCAGTGTGTTACAAAGCTGGTTTGTAAGCCAGGCTCTCTGAGATGGTGCCTGGATTTTTCTCTGTGCACGAAGCCCTGTGTGTGTGTGTTCGTTTTTTTTCTGCCCAGAAATAAAACAGTTTGGAACATCTGCCTTTCTTGGACTCTGCTGCATTTCCTTCTTGGCCAAAATGGGAGGTGTTGAGGCCTCCCATAACCCGGGACCCGCAGAAGCCCAGTTCCAACTTCTCCCCAACAACTCCTTAAGTTCTTTTCCGCATTTGCAACCGATAATGGCCTGAAGATTAACTTAAAAGAAAACTAGAATATTTGCGATCACAAGAAGTCTGAAAAACGGCAAGAAATCTGGTCTTGGGAAGATACTGTGATTGCCTCAGCATCCCGCATGGCATACCTTGGCTATACAATCTCTGCTGGGCCAGGTTTTGTCAATGGGAGGAATACGTTAAATCAAAAAGCGACCATGTTGGTATCACAAGCTTGGCGACACATCGAAAATGTGGATCCTTCTCCATTCTGCCCGTATTTAAATTTAATGTAGACATGGTGGTGTCTAAATTAATTTACGGACAGGTATTATTCTATGACGTTGTCCTAAAATGGTTAGACTTGTGGGAAGTGAAGATATGGCGACAGGTTTAGGGGTACCTACCCGTGTCCCACTTGCTGCAATAAGATTGAAACTGGGCATCATCTCTATCCATGCTCGGGTGGAATGGAGCCTTTTGTCTTCGTTTAGGAGATTACTTCTGCCCATTCGAGATTCACTCTATTTGAATCTACAGGAAACCATGAACTTGAGTCCCATTGGAAAACATACAAACTTTGTCACTGCAATTAAAAACAAACATGAAAGAATTTTACGAAAAATCAATCTGAATATGGATACCCTCATCTTAAACCCAATTAAGGTAAAGAATCAGCTATATGATCATGATTGGAATGAGACCCATGAGAAATTACTTGGTTACACATCCATGTCCGATCTCTCCCAGGAACACAAAAGAGGGATGAGATCGCTCCCTATCTCATAATATTTCCAGACAGACATCACAGGAAAATGTGTCTACATTCCAGATGTAATTTATTGTTAACTATAGAAATGCTCTCACGGCGTGGTGTAATTGCATCTGATGACTTAGAGTGTCGATTTTGTCATCTGAAGGGAACCACTGAGTCGACTAGACATCTCCTTTCGTTCTGTAAAGAGTTAAAGGATAAAAGGCTTTGTTACTTGGCTAAAATGTTGGCTGCCTATCAGTGGGTTCAAGAGATGCATATCTGTCACCGATGCTTAAGTGGCAGAAACACCTCGGAAACTTTAGCTGTTGCATCCTTCTTCAATTCCTTAAAATTGAGTGAAAGCAGCCCAGTTATCTCGGATTTCCGGTTATTGGAATATATTATGTTTTATTTGTTTTGATGATGCCAGGTGATATTTTGTGGCATTAGTGTAAATCATAAATTTTAGTCTTAATCCGCTGCAATCAAACAACGAAAAGTGGGTGTGCTTGTGACTCTTCGACAATTCAATCAGCTGTATTGTTTTGAGTTTTATGTATTTTGCGATTTTATTTTTAAATATGAGTCAATTGTTATTAGTTGGTGTTTTTAAACCACTTATGTGCGTGTGATTCTTCCTTTAAATATGAGCCAAAGGTAATATTTAGAGTCTTTTGATTATTTAATGTATTATCCCAAGAGTCTAATTTGGAATACTTATCTTTTGGATTTTCCTTTAGTTTTTTTATGTGAACTATTTTGTAAAGTTTTTCTAAACCAAATACAATATTTTTAAAACTACTTACAGCTTGTAGTGGAGACTCATAGATGTCTCCTGGAACTAAAATGTGCATCAGAGGTGGTCGTATTCCATCCACAACCAGAGACAGAGTGGCCCCCATTAGGACCCTGGCGGAGAGGGTTTTACGCCGGCGTAGTGCATGGCGTACCTCTCCGCCAGACTACGAGTTCCCGTAGCGCCATGGATGATTTTTACGCCTGCTTTTTGCAGGCGGAGAAATCCATGGCGCTACGGGACTTGTTGTTAATTACGCCACCGTAATTTACGGTGGCGTAATTAACGCCTTCCCCACTCCCATTATACCCTATGGGGCAAGAATGGGAATGGGGAAGGGTAAAATGGGGATTGGGGACTTACCGCCCCGCCAAGGTTGGCATGGGGCGGTAAGTCCGCCAACCACCTTGGCGGAGTTGCCAGCTTAGCGCCATGGACCATGGTGCAAATTGCACCATGGTCCTCCGCCAGGGTCCTAATGAGGGCCAGTGTCTGTGCGTGACAAAACATTAGAAGGAAATCATAACTCTGTTGAAAAAATACTACCCTGGCCCTTTCAAGTTTGACCCAGGAGATAACATGTATCTCTTTTATGAGATCCATTTTAAGATCAGTATTGTGTTCAGCCCTTTGTGAACCCCACTGGCTCTATGTCAGTTACTATAATCATTTATATAATTGGTAATACAGTTAAGACAACTTCATTTATCCTCCCTTGAGACTTGTGCATGTCTAGTTTGCCAACTTTGGAGTCGTTGACAATTGTGGAAAGGTGAAGTGATGTTGAGGGAAGGTACTGAGACTTTGGAAGTGTTAATGTTGTCAGTGTTCTCCTCCACCTCGTAGGTGGTGTTGAGGCAGAAAAACACAGTAGATGAGTACAGACAGCATAGACTTCCTTTTCTGAAGGATAAACACTCGATTTCAAAGACCACAATGGCACACTTGGCAGTAACCTTATGTTTTCATCATAGTCATGTATTGCATAAGATGTATTTGGTAAATGATAGTAATCCATTATGTTCTGATGTGGAAATCAGTGCAGCAGCTCCTGGGCCACAGCAGCAGCAGAAGGCGCACAGAAAATGTAATTGCACGGAAAGGATCTTGCATTATTCTTACTGTGTGGCGCTTTATGTGGAACATGGAATCAATGCCACCAGTTCTGATTCAATGTTCCACAGTAGAACAAAAGCCAGTTGAAGAGGAGCCAGTGGGGCACAAAGATCAAAATAAAGTACTTCCTTCCAATTACCCTGTGAAGAATCTCCATTACACCAGCGACGAGCGGTACAAACAAGTGGCGTCCCACCGAGTAGCGGCGTCCCACCGAGTAGCTGTGTCCATGCTATGTGCTGCAAACTGCTGCAGACTGCGATTGCTGTAGAGGGCCATAACATAAAAATGGGCACTGCAGGCAAAGCAGCCGTAGCGGAGTCTGTGTGGGGCTGTGACAGTGCTGTGGTTAACCCGCTTGTGTTGCCCCAGTGAGCTTTATCGCCTTGATTGGAGAAGTCACAGTTTGGGCATCACGGGAGCCTGTCCATGTGCACGTCCATTTGGCACCAATGCAGAGGAAAGAACCCTACAGGGTGCAGACATGTTGAGCACACACTCGTTAGAAGATATGGTGCAAGCCGTAATAAAGCTATTGGCACCACTGATGCCAGTACATTTAAAACTGCAGATAAATATCCTGGAGCATCTTCAAGGTGCATAGGGAACAAATACATCTATTGAAGCTGATGCAAAGAGGGAAAGAGGGAAATACCTACCCCTATGCAAGCGCGACCTGTGAAGATCTTGGAAGGATTAAAGCTTCTGTGAAGATCTTGGAAACCGAGCAACTAGTCTGTTGCTAGGGACATAGGGCCTCATTACAACGAGTGCGGTAAAATGATCACGGCGCCGGTAGAACTGCCAGCGCCATTAATACTGTACCGCCTCATTACGAGGTCTGCTCGCGGGTGCCGCTAAGGACGCCTGGGCAGACCAGACATCCTTAGCGGCACCCGCTAGAAGACCGGGATACTAACAACGGGCCCGTCATTAACAGGCCCGTTGTTAGCATCCTCCCCATTCCCATTGAGCCCTATGGGGGCCCAAATGGGATTGGGGATGTACCAAGGTCGGAATGGCCCAGTAAGTCCCCTTTTGCGGGACCCGGACCCGGTACCCATTTTGGGGGTAGCCATGCCGCTAAAAATGGCATGGCTACCTCCGAACTCGTAATGAGGCCCATAGTGTTCTTAGTTTCCATAAAGGCGCCATTGGAGTGCAGGAGCAAGACAACCAAATTAAAAATAGTAATAAACAAGACAAATACATAAAACACTAAGGAAAGTACATCTGATATGAGGAAGGACTGGGCTTTGCCATGCAAGTTGTACTATCTTCCAATGTCTTTCTGGAGACCCCTGGGGAACCGCCAGTACCATGGAAGAGGTGGAAGAAACTGTTTGACCGTTATGTGCATGCTGTGCATGGCCCGAATTACTCAAGTGAGTACAGGAAATCTCTGCTGATACAGTGACTTGGGAATTATGGCCAAGAACAGTTTGAAATCCTCTGCCTTTGGGTGATGTGGAGTCAGAAGGTCTTACTGGATAGGAGATATGCACAAAGGTGCTGGACACTGGGACAAGAAAGTCAGCATGGTGCTGGAGAGGCATCATTTTGAGAAAAAGGTGCAGGAGCAAGGGGAAATGATTGAACAATATATTACTGAACTCAGAGGTCTTGCCACGACATGTGAATTTGGGTGTACATTAGAGGTACGACTACGAGATCAGTTTATGTTAGAATGCAGGGATGGGAAAGTGTGAGAAGCACTGTGGTCGAAAGGAAATCCATCCTTATATGAAGTTGTCAGAGTTGCCAAAGAACTAGGATGTGTGCGAAGGAGCTGGAAAAGAGGGGTGAAACTTACACAAAGAAGAATTACCTTTTTACCTCGTCACAGTACACTTTCTGAGAAAAATTGGCTGAAAAGCCAGAGTGTTTGCAATTGTTTTGTAGGGTAACACCAGTCCAAAAATCCAATAGATGCAAGTCACCAACAGTCCACAGGAACATTAATGCTTCAATTGATTTAATGCTTTGCTATTAAAAATGCCATGCCCAAATGAAAACATGTACAACTGGCTGCACATTATACGCCCAGTCTAGACACATGATAACAAATAACGGCAAAGCGTGCCACGCCACATTTAGGCATACCTAGACTGGTTGCACCAAAATACCAGTCAAAGAAATAACCCTTATCATGGTTGTTTTATCACAGATGCCAAGAAAAATATAAGCCACAGTAAGAAATGGCTAGACTGGCAGCACTCAAATGCCAGCTTAGCCAGGTAATTACACTTAGCAGGACTGCTTTATCAGAGAGGCACAGTTAAAAAAAAGTTAAGCCAAACTAAGAAATGACTAGCCTAGCTGCGCCAAAATGCCTCTCTAGCCACTAATACCACATACCATGCCTGCTTAGCCTGGATATTGATTACCATTACGATGTATTGACCAATCCCTGACCCCCCCACACACATCCCCTCTCCCGCCAACCCCCAAAATCAGCACATCAGCCCAGAATTACCTCCATGCCCCTCTTCCTTGTCCCAGTGCTGACGTATGAGGCACCTTACCTTGGGCTAGGAGTAATGAAGATTACAGGTAACTGAGCCAGGCATTACCTCCATATCCTGCTACCTCATCCCAGTACTTGTGTATGAGGAAAAGTGGCTCTTACACAAGTACTGCAACGAGGAAGAATGAGGCTACAAGTAATGAAGATTACCAATAAGTAATCATGGCATTAAACACAAACAGTGGAACAACATCAATGATCTGACTGGGCTTCAGTCCTCTCCCCCCCCACTAACATTTTTTGGCTTTGTTGACTCGACCTGGCTGACCTGCAAAGCTGTTGCCGGACCGAACAGGACACAGATATTAAACAGCGCCTGTGTTTCCCTGTTAACAAAGACCCAGCAATAACTAACGTAAAGCATGTCACTGTTAGTTTTTAGGCAGTTGAAATTGTGATGTTGGTTTAGTACTGGCATGCCAGTGGAGTGATTGGAAGGGTAGAGAGGGGACAGGAGACCGCTCATTCTCACAGAAGCCCATACAAGGAGAGAGTTAACGGCTTGTAACATTGAAGCTGCACTAGAATAGTGCACTAGAATAGTCTCATTACAATGCGTAAAGAAGTTAGATGTCCGCACAAAAATGAGTTTTCCCCTCCCCCACCACCCATGAAGTTTGCGCCTCTCCCAACTTTTGAAGGGTTAGACACCCCCTAACCTCCTGAAATGTAGGTTGTGGTTGTGTTGAGCCCCTGAACACAAGCACACACACCATTCACTGTACACATACACGCACACATGCACACCCAGACACCCATACATTTAAGTGTGTACCCTTTCACCATACAGGCACAACCAGGCAGCCACCCATTCATTTAAGTGTGTGCCCTTTCACCATACAGGCACAACCAGGCAGTCACCCATACATTTAAGTGTGTGCCCTTTCACCATACAGGCACACCCAGGCAGCCACCCATACATTTAAGTGTGTGCCCTTTCACCATACAGGCACACCCAGGCAGCCACCCATACATTTAAGTGTGTGCCCTTTCACCATACAGGCACACCCAGGCAGCCACCCATACATTTAAGTGTGTGCCCTTTCACCATACAGGCACACCCAGGCAGCCACCCATACATTTAAGTGTGTGCCCTTTCACCATACAGGCACACCCAGGCAGCCACCCATACATTTAAGTGTGCGCCCTTTCACCATACAGGCACACCCAGGCAGCCACCCATACATTTAAGTGTGCACATTTTCACCATACACTCACACACGCACACCTAGCCAACCATACATTTGAGTGTGCATCCTTTCACCATACACTCACACAGGCATACCCAGGTCGCATCATGCACTCACTCATTAATGCACATTAGATTATCTACATACATGTATACACACACTAACATGCACGCACACACATTTCAAGAAAATACATACATTTTCTTGCCTTTAATTCGTTGGTCCAGGGAATGAGACCTTCAGCTTCCCACAGCAGCCAGGAATGCTTGTTCCCGTCATCTGCAGAGGATCTGGAGCTTCTGTGTCATGGGGTGGAGGGGAGCACCATTACGTCAAAAAGAAATAGTTTCTTTTTTAATTCACTCTGACTTCATAAAGAAATGATTTCCGTTAAAGGACCGAACCGGAACAGAAATAATTTCTTTATGAAGGAAGAGTGACTTCAAACAGAAACTATTTCTTTTTGAAGTCATAGGGCCCCCCTACCCCATAACAGGCCTCCAGCCTGTAGGCTTCCTTTTTATGGGGTGGGGAGCACTCAGACTTCATAAAGAAATAGTATATTGTTCTAGTCACTCTGCCTTCATAAAGAAATGATTTCCGTTAAAGGACCGAACCGGAACAGAAATAATTTCTTTATGAAGGAAGAGTGACTTCAAACAGAAACTATTTCTTTTTGAAGTCATAGGGCCCCCCTACCCCATAACAGGCCTCCAGCCTGTAGGCTTCCTTTTTATGGGGTGGGGAGCACTCAGACTTCATAAAGAAATAGTATATTGTTCTAGTCACTCTGCCTTCATAAAGAAATGATTTCCGTTAAAGGACCGAACCGGAACAGAAATAATTTCTTTATGAAGGAAGAGTGACTTCAAACAGAAACTATTTCTTTTTGAAGTCATAGGGCCCCCCTACCCCATAACAGGCCTCCAGCCTGTAGGCTTCCTTTTTATGGGGTGGGGAGCCCTCAGACTTCATAAAGAAATAGTATATTGTTCTAGTCACTCTGCCTTCATAAAGAAATTATTTCTGTTACACTGTAACTAGTTTACTAAAAAATAAACTATTTCTTTTTGCTGTTTTTAGTTTATTTGATTTATTTTTTTATTTTTTGTCGTCTGAGGGGCCCCCACCCAGGACATGTGCAGGGCCACTGTTACGCCAGTGGACACTTCCTACTGTTCTGTGATAAGGCGCGGTGCACTAAGACCACTGTGATGTGCGCATTATAAATAACTCTGAACAGAAGAAAACTTTGCTCCCCTCCTGTGCCGTCAGCATTTTTCAGAGTATTCTTTCTGGCACCTCCTGTGCATGTTTTTGCAGCAGCACATCTTCTGCAGGTACACGTGCATGGTTTCCTCCATCAGCGGATATTGGTAATGAATGCCAGGTTAAGAAAAGTGCCAAGCCACGGAACAACGTCCAATAATTTACTCCATTTGTGCATTTGCGAAAACAGGAACTCTGAAGTAGTAGCTACCTATTTATTTCTCCTGTGCTGATCCACGATTGCCTGTATTTATTTTTCCTGTAGGCGAATACTCAGGGTCAAATGACAGGCTACCTCCATTTTTTGATGTGATCTTTGCATGGATTTTTGCCCTGAAGTCATACCATCTCTTTGTGATCGTCAGAGGTTCACGTATCTCAAGATGTGCTAATAATCATGTCTGTGTTGCTGACCCATATCGTATTCTTCACTTGCAGAGGCGCGGAACAGATTTCTGCTCCAAGTAGAAGACCATTGTGGCGACTCACTCTATCCACCTGAATGGTGCAGCGTGCCGCCCTGCATCCCAAGAAACACTGGCTGCATTACTGATTTTTAATGTAATGTTTAATCTTTCTCACTTTCGTGACAGGTGGTTCAAATTCTATTAAAGACACAGAGGCAAGTATTATGCGTTGGACTTAATTATCTCCTCGTCCAGCAGAAGGGAAGAAGTATCCTTTCCCGTTCTTCCCAAAAGGGTTCATACGTGTGCTGCATGATGGAGGAAACACACCCATCAGCCTTGCAAGGGAGTTCAAGCATGTGAACAACTGAACAGCTTTTCACCATACAACGCCCAAAACTATTGGTGTTGCTAGTGCTTGTTAAAGCTCATTATGCATTTTCATCCCTAACACCCTTCTCTCTCTCTCTTTCTCTCTTTTGCTCTCTCTCTCTCCTTTTATCTGTCACTTTCTCTCTGCCACTGTTTCCCTTTCTGTATGACTCTTCCCCTCTCATACCCTCAAACACCACACAAACACAAGCAAAACTTGCACAACCTGACTCACTCTCATGACTTCCACACCCTCTGATGCATATAGTGGGCACCCCCTGCAGCAGCAGGTGTGCTCCCCCTCTGGCCCCAGTGTGCAGGACACATATGGCACAGCTGTGTGATAATGCACTAGAACTAATGTATTCATCACAGAGTGTGAATGAGAGCATTCACCTCCGGGAATGAGGTGGGGGGTGGGGTGGGTAGTGGAGGGAGGCAAACCACAGTAAACACCAGAGTTAGTTCCACTATGTCCAACCAGAGCCAAGAAGGGGAGGGGTGGGGGGAGTTATGCAGCCCTCAGCTGTGCCTGTCAAAAGACATGGGGCGGGGGCCCGGCTGAAAGGAGAGGAGGGGAAGGAGGGAAAGAGAAAAATAATAATGAAGCAAAGGAGAGGGGGGAGTGAGAAAGAGAAGACATATAGAGGGAAAGAGATGAGAAGAGGAGATACATTATATGAAGGATTAGAGGAGGAAGTGAGAGGGGGAGTGAGAGTGTGTGTGTGTGTGTGTGTGTGTGTATAGCAAGGCTTCTACACTCCATATCTTCGGACTCTCCAAGTACCCGCACCCCTTCTGTCCTCAGCACCTAAACCCTCCATGTCCCACAGGAGCAGCCTCTGCTCACAGTGGTGTTTCTGCTCCACAGGGGTTCAGCCACGGATTCCCTTTTCCCCCTAAAATGACATGGATCGCTTAGTTTGTCCAAATCAAAGGTGAGCATCTACGGCAAAATGAAGTGCTTCAGAACTGGGAACAATATTCTGGCTGTGCCCCCACAATCCAGCAGATCTGGACTCCAAATAGTACATGGAACATTGCCAATGACGCATCCCGTGGTAACATGAAATCCCTTTCAGGTTTGCCTCCTTGCTGAAATCTTGGTGTGGAGGTGGACAAAAAAGGTCTGAGGTATGATCTTTGATTCCAGGGAATGAAAGCTTCTAATGGTGCATGTACTACTTGTCTTTATTTTTTAATAAGCATTAAGAAACAAAATAAAATAGAAAAAAGCACCGCAAGGTCCATCATTTCTTAGCGAGCACCCGATTTTCATCTCCAATTACAATGGAGCTTTACTCTCCCCAATCACGTTCTCTTTTATTACTGCTATGAAATCCAGTTACGCTCAAATTTTCATCACTTCTTATTTTAACGAGGCCGTAACATTGAGGATAGGGTGGTTGTATATTTTCGTTTGTGTTTACTAGTGATTGTGTCAGCACCACCTCACTCTGTTTCGAAGCGGTTGGAAGAGTGTGTTCACTGCGCGTTGCAGAGCCTTAGAGGAAAGACCCTTGCAGCACGCAGCGGCGTCCTTCGGAAAGGCCCGGACATGCTGCACTTCTTCAGACAAGCCTACAGCAGGGGTTATGGCTTGGCTCTAGAAGAAGCTAAAACTCTGGTGATTTGGTATTAACCCAACATTGTGTGTGTTCCGTGTTTTAGTCGCTTGTCCTGGTGGTTTTTCTTGGGATTAAGTTTAGTTTTTTTAAAAGGTTTTGCCAGTATGACCAGAGGCTGGAGAAGAGAGCAACGTTGGGAGGTTTTATCCGCGTTCCATGATCAGGGTTATAATGACTGGAGGAGTGACTTCATTGACCTACTGGCCTTCTCGGTCATTGATGCTGCAGAAAACTGGTTTTGAGAAAATTGGAGCTTTATTGCCCAGGCTTTTGAGGCTGTGAGCAACAACATTTCTAAATTTACCAAAACCTTTCCATTAAACGCTCCGAGGGGGCGGGGGAGTATACTGCTGCCAGCAACGTAGGGTCTGCTCCTCCTTCATCTTCAGTCCACAAAAGGAAGCACAGTTCAAATGAGGGAGCTGTGTGTAGTGATTTCCATATGCCTGCCAACCCCAAGGAGGGAGGGTTCCGGGAACATCTATAAAGGATTTGCCACATGCACTTCCATGACCCCCATGCCCACAAGGAGATTCCAAAGATGGCTACAGCGGCCAGATTAGCTCTTGACCCATCACAGAGGTTCGTCAGGAATGATTCTGGGGATCCTTGCATTATAATGTATGGAGCCCCGGGAGATGCTCACGACCCTGGTGAGGGCGCTTTGGGCTTTCAGGATGCCTTAGGGGTTCTCCTATTCAATCCACAATCCTTAGAACACCCCAGTTCTAGGGAGTGGGCCTGGATGCAGCTGTTAGCTGTATATACAAATAGGGTTTTGCGCAGCAAGCATGATCCGGCAACTCGCAGTTAGAGGAAAGCGGAGTGTTCTAGGCCCAATTTACTCAAGTCCTAGGTGCTTGTTGATACAGCTGATCAAAAGATCTCTGGATTTTTCAAGCCAGCGTGAAGATCTGTCAAAAGAGGTGGTACGGCCCTGCCAAGAGCGGGTCCGTAACACTGTGGGTAGTAAAGATTTTGAGTCTGGCAGAAGAGACTACGTTTGAAGATAAAGTATTAGACACAATGAGCTGAGCAGTTCGGTCCAGAGGCTGTTATTCTTTACTAGCGGATGCCAACATGAATATTGGTCAAGAAAGAAGTGCATTTTATTAAAAATAAGTCCCAAGTTGGGTGTCCTAACTGAGCCCCCTGAGTCTTCAGTGTCTGAGAAAAAAGTATTTGGGGAGAATTTTGCAAAAATCCTCGAAAATATGTTAATATTTTCACAGCCATCAATAAGGAGTAGACTAAGAGAAATACATTTTCTCCTCAAGTTTTCTACCAGCCAAGGTAGAGTTCACTTGCTGGATGGGAATTCAGAGCGGCAGGCCTCTTCCCAAGATAAAGGGTGGTGGTCAGGCGTCTCAACCACCCATGTTATTTCAACAGCGTGGGCATTCCTGCAAAGGTACGGGTTCCAAACGAAAGGGGTTCAGAGGCAATTCCCCTCAGGATAAGTTCTTACCCGGACTATCACAGGGAGAGTGGGGTGACCCCTTAGGGGGGGAGAATTTGAAGGTGTTGGAAACATTAGCTGCGTGTGTTTTAGAACCATGGGTGCAACTGGCAGTCCAGGGGATCATTCTAGAATTCTCAGGCATGTGGTCTACGAGACAGAGACGCAGCATAAGCCAGTATCCATGAGTTCTGTAGAGAGACTATAGAATGCGCTGACCCTCAATGCCTGCTTGATCTCAACCATAGAATGCTCACTGATCAGCACCAAGAGATTGGTGATGTTGCGAAACACAGTTCAACAAAGTGCCCATAGTGTGGGGCACAGGCAAACACGGGTGAGGACAAACAGTGATAGAAGCAGTTGGAGGAATGTTTAGGTTCACCAGAAGAACCCGCTACGTGGATTCACTCCGCTTCATTCATTGTTTCTTAATAGATTTTTGATTTAAAAAAATAATAATTGTACATACATTTTCCCCTTTGATTACTCGGAATATAATTAAGATTGCGTTTTTTGGTGCCCATTTGTGAATACAAGCTATCCCAGCTGTTTGGGTTGAACAGTTGAGATCCAGCTACCGTGCCATGAACCTATCCAGAGGAGTTCACGAGTCCAAGTAGTAAAAATGGAGAAGGCTTGTGAACACTGAGCAGACCGAACGCAGCGGTCTAGTTCTTAGCATCCGCCCTGGAAGCGAAGGAGAGTCACAGCGAGTTGCTAAGCACATGGTCAAAACCTCACTGCAGCAGTAAGAAGCCAGCAGACAGAGCACAAGCACCCGCGCTAGAGAAACTAAGGTAAGCAGACATGGGGTGCGGTCAGATTCCCATCTGGGAATCCAAGGTTTAAGTTACTTACCTGTAACTGTTGTTCTCCAGTATGGGTCTGGCATGGATTTGCATGCTCATGAATACTCCTCGTTGTCAGGCTGGGAATCATCGGTAAAAGAAAAAACAGTTTCACTTTAGCTTTAAAACTGTATTTCTCCTCTAAATCAACCACCGTCCTCTGCATCATACTGCCCCCATCCAATGACATTCCTCTCCCTAAGCTCCAACTCTGGTGGCCATCTTCAGATATGGTAAGCATGTAAAGTGGGAGTTTGAACCAAGAAGAGCCACAGAGGGGAAGGAGGAAGATTGTGCGTGTGAATCCATGCCAGACTCATGCTGGAGAACAATTGTTACAGGTAAGCAATTTAAACAGTCTACAGCATTGGGTCTGGCATGGATTCACATGCTCATGAATAATGATTACACAGCAGTACATATACACAACCCCGGGAGATGGCAAGGCTCAACATTAGCAATAAAGCACTCACCCCTGGAACAGACTCATCTCAAGTGAACAGGTTGCTTAGCAATGCTGGCCTCCCTGGAATCCTTGTCGACACAGTAGAACCTTGTGAAGGTGTTTCTGGACCTCCACATAGCAGCCCTGCAGATTTCGAGCAGGGGTACACAAGCGAGAAACACTGTCATTGCTGTGATGGCTCTGGTGGAGTGGGCTCTTGGCCGGCCTGGAAGAGGCCTGTTAGCCAGCCAATGACAGTGAATGATGCAGCTGGAGAGCCACTTGGAGATGGAAGCCTTCGACAAGGCCTTTCCGTGATTCACAGGTCCAAAATTGATGAACAACTGAGAAGTCTTCCGAACTTGAAGGCACGAGCAATGTTCAACGAATGCAATGCCCTCTCCACTGGCGACAACAGGTTTGGTCAGAATGCAGGCAACACCAAAGGCTCATTGAGGCGGAATTCCGACAGCACTTTCGGCATAAAGGTGGGGTGCATATGCAATACCACCCTTGTAGTGTGGAAGGATAAGCACAGCTGTTTACAGGACAGGACCTGGATCTCCCCGACCCACCTTGCCGAGGTGATTGCCACAAGGAAAGCCGTCTTCCACAAGAGGAACTTCAGGGGAACCTGATGCATTGGTTCAAAGGGTGCCCCCATGAGTTTAGTTAACACCACATTGAGTTCTCAGGCTGGAGCTGGAGGCTTCACCAGCGAGAAAGTCCTGAAGAGGCCCCTGATGAACTCCTTGATGGCTCTGTGAGACCACAGAGATGGCCTACCCAGTGTCCTGGTGTAACGGGATATGGCTGCCAAGTGCACCTTGATAGAGGCATGAGCCAGTCCAGCCTTGGCCAAGGAAAGCAGGTATGGCAGGAGCTTCGGGGTCCGTGACATGCAGGGGGTGATCCTCGGCACTCAGCATCATATAGAGAACTGCTTCCATTTATGGCTGTAGCACTTTAACGTGGAAGAGTCTCTAGCTTTGGCCGGGATGTCCTTACATTCCATTGGCAAAGAATTTCTAGGGCTACAGGAGCCAGGCCCTGAGGTTCAGCGATGCTGCATTGTGGTGTAGAAGCTCTCCTCGTTCACAGGTGAGACGATCGAGAAGTAGAGGCAGCCTGATGGATGGCACCTTCGACGGACGTAGCAGATCTGGGTACCATATCTGTTGCGGCCATGCTGGAGCAACAAGTATCATCCTGCAGTGACACTGTCTGAGTATGTTGATCACTCATAGTACGAGTGGGAATGGAGGAAAGGTATGAAGGAAGAGTCCCTCCCACAGGAACGAGAAAGCCTCCCCCATGCTTTTTGGCTGCGGGAACCTGCTGGCAAACTTCTGACACTTGGAGTTCATCGCTGTTGCGAAGAGATTGATCTGGGACTGACCACATTCGCGCAATAGAAGATCCACTTGGTCCTGACGAAGCTCCCACTCATGGCAAGAATGTAGCTCCCTGCTGCAAAAGTTTGCAATGGTGTTCTTGGTGCCCGCCTGGTGGAAAGGAACGAGAAAACATGTCCTGATGAAGGGCCCATCGCCATAGCTCCTGGGCCTCCTTGGAGAGAGCTGGAGAGTGCGTCTTGAACTGTTTTTGGATGTAGAGCATGGTGGTGGTGGTGGTGTCCATGAAGATCCTCACCACCTTGCCCTTCAGCAACAGCAGCAAGGATTTGAGGCCCAGAATGCCTGACGCTCCAGGAATTTGATGTGGAGAGTCTTTTCTTCCAGCAGCCAGAGGCCTCTGGCATGCAACTGCCCAGTGTGGGCTCCCCAACCTTCCAGGGAAGCATCTGTGTACAGGCGCGTTAGCAATGACATATCATACCATATCAAATCTGTGGTGACTGTCTCCTAGTACAGCGGGACTTGGAACGGAGCTCCTTCTAAGAGGTGAGGGTGCACGCCTGACCACTGTATCACCCATCAGAATGCCTCATTGAGGGTGATCTTGTCTGTCCAGGATCCTGATACCTGCAGCCACTTTGCATCCAAAAACTCCTGAAGAGGTCTCATCTGCAGTCTGCAAAGGTGAACGAGGTTGATGCAGGAGGACATCATGCCCAGCAGCGACTTGACGGCTCCCACCATAGCTAATCCCGTGTGGACAACAGGCGCTGTACCATCTCCAGAATGGGTACCACCCTCTCTTCCGATGGTGACACCAGACACGTAACTGTGATGAGTCGGGTGCCCAGAAACAGAGAGTTCTGCGATGACTTGAAGCGGAACTTTGGATAATTTATGGAAAATTCCAGATCCATCAGCAGACAGGCGATCCTTGTCATGTGTTCGCTCGCCAATGTGTGGGAGCAGAATAGGATGAGCCAACCGTCCAGATAAGGGTAGATATGGATGCCCTCAAGATGAAGGTGCGTGGGCGCTGGAGCCAAGCACTTCGTAAAGACTCTTGGGGCCAACTTCAGGCCGGAGGAGAGTGCCTTGAACTGATAGTGTCATCCCTACAACATGAACCACAGGAATTTACGGTGTTTCCGATGGATGGGTATGTGGAAGTAGGCATCCTCCCGATCCAAAGACACAAGGAAGTCACCTTGTTTTAGCTGGCCAAGCACATGCTGCAACGTGACCATCCTCAATTGCTGGGACTTTAAGTACTTGTTGAGGCATCTCAGGTCAAGGATCGGCCTCCACCCTCCTGTCTTCTTTCGGACCAAAATAAATCTGGAGTACATTCCGGGGCCCCAGAGGTGCTGGGGAAGGGCTCTATCGCCCTCTTTTTTAACATGGCATGGACCGCCTAGAGCAGCTGCACCATGTGCTGTTCTTGTCGAGCCACAGGTGGAATACGAGGACACCTATGTTGGAACTCAAAGGTGTGCCCACCTATTGAGAGTGTCCAGCACCCATCTGTTGGTGGTGATGTTCTTCCACGTGCTGATGAACCTAGCCAGCCGGCCTCCCACTGGGGTGTACAAGTGGAAGCCTGAGTCCATGGCCAGTTCAGGCCTGTTTCGGTGTCGGGGCCCTGCCCTGCGGGCGGCTCTGATGCTTTTCTCTGCTACCATATGCCTGTGAGTGCCCTCTCTATGCCTCTTGTGTTGTGGAGTGGGACGGTTGACGATAAGGGGTGTTTTATCCCTTGGGGGACCTGTCACACTTTCCCCTCGAGGAATGAAAGGACGACAACAGACGTTGCTGCAGGGTACCCAGTGAGCATGCTGTCTCTGTGTCAGTTTTGATAACTTGCAGAGACTCGTCGACATTCTTGCCAAAAAGGTTGTCACCATCAAATGTTATATCCAACATTTTGGAGTGAACATCTGATCTGAAATTGGTGGCTTTGAGCCATCCCGGCCGCCGAAGGGACACTCCATTGGCCATTTGCCGGAAACCTGTGTCAACGATGTCCACCACCACTGTAATGGCGTGGTCCAAGGCCACTTCCTCTTCCTGGAACAGCATCAGAGATTCCACTTTCTTATCATCCAGAATATGGCTCAGTTTATACCATAGCTTCCGGTCATAGCTGGACAAAATGGCCAGGGCGTTAGCAGCTTTATTGGTGCTGGCAGCAGTGTAGATAATCCTTTTCCCATCACAACGGATTCGCTGATTGCTTCCTGGCCTGGGCTGAAACCGCAGAGTCAGGTGAAGGCTGGGACTTCAGGCACTTGGGTGCCGAGTCCTGGAGCGTATATTTCTTTTCGAGTCTATCCCGTTTGGGCAGAGCGGTGCTCGAGGTCTTCATTAGGGCCAAGCTCTCCTCCCAGATATCGTCCTGTAAGGGGAGGAACATGGGTTCCATGTCTTAAAATCGCAGCAAAAATGTCAGTGAATACAAAATATCGTGGCAAAAATGCTGCGGTTTTTTGCGCCGTAATCATGTAAAGGATGCGGGGGACACCCCTGCAGCCCCTGGACCGATTATACCATTTAAGGGGAGAACACCCCGCAACCTCTGCTCCCCTTAAATGGTATAATGGGGTACACCTTTACCGGGTCAAACCACAGCAATATTTTTCCCGCAATTTTATTACCTGATACGAGAACATGATGGTCTTCCACCTGGACTCACGTCTTTGGTAAAGGAAACCTTCCTTTTTAGTCTGTTCGGGTACCAGATGAAACAGCTCAGAGGCCCTGGACATTCTTGCGTGAAACGAGCTGACCTCATTCGGTGGAGAGGACCTGTACGGATCATCTGCACCCAATGACTCCCCGTCTGCTTGCACAAAGTCAATTTCCTCATCGGTGTCTGTGGCCGTAGCCGCTGTATCCGTGCCCGTGTGCATTGCCAGATCCCCAGTCGCAGTCAAATCCCGAGGTGAAGGTGGAGGCAGAGGTGTCGGATGACACCTTGGGCCTGGAAAGTCCTTTCCATTGATCTTTCCCCGGGGTGGGATACCGCGCTGCAGAGTGCAGGACCTGAAGTGGGAGGCAGTCTCTGCTGGATTTCCAAGAGCAACGTGTGCAGCATTGCCAGTATGTCCAGGTAAACGTCCCTCGGCTGATGTGTGAAAGGAACAACTGGTGGTGGTTCAGGACTGATGCGCCTTGCTCCCTCCGTGGGGACCCACCTACTGAGACAGGTCCCTGACACCCTTTGTGGTCCAAATAATAATCTTCGGGCAGATAATCCTCACCCTTTCTGAGCTGGTAAAATCTGCATCAGCTTCTCCGGGACAGCCCGCAGACTCATACTCTTCTTAGGATCGCAGGAGCCTTACCCCCTCCCCTAGCCAGAGACTTCTGGGACAGAATGGTCAGGGGAGCTATCCCCTTTTCAGGGGCTTTCATAGGCACTGCAGCAGCCACCTCACGTCTTGGTGGCAGATCGTCGACGGGGTGGTATAGCCTTCGTCGATGTGGACATGGGTGCCGATGACAAAGTTGTTCTGGCTGGCTGAACCGCTGATGATGTTGGTGTCGCTGATGAAGGAAGCGGAGGTCCCCCTTTTGATTTTTCCTTCACTGCCTTATCTGCCAATTGTAAGCAGAGTTTAGTTGGAGTCAAGAACTTTCTATTAGAGGGAGCACCCCTCATCGGTAGGCTCACCGTAGAAGTAGAATACATTAGGATGTTGGCTTTTAGAGGGCTGGTCGATTAGGCAACACTTATCCTGCTTGACTTGGTTTCAATATATTGCCACACAGTAAATTTCAATTTGAAAGTTCCACTGTTGCTGTCGCGTCTTGACCGAGTAGGGTGGTGTAGAAGCCTAGTAAACCACCTGAAATAACAGTCTCTCTAAACACTCAGATGTAAGACATGCACCAGTTGATTTTTATGTAAAGTGAGAGTTAATTGGTCATAAGTTTGCCCTTAATGATGACAGGTGTTTCGGTTCATGCCACCTTTTTCAAATCAGGGCTCATGCTTTCATAGTAGTCTTGATAAGAATCCTCATGGGTAGTTCTGATTTAAAGGGTTACATCCCTTGGTTCTATGCGTCCATGGTCTCACACATCGCCATAGAAGTAGTTGGTGACAGTGACCTCGACCTTCCCGCGCTGGGACCCGCAGATGCGGCAATCCCAGCGGGGTCAACGCTGTGTAGTCTGGCCTCCTTTTGGACCCCTGCGAGTGGGTCATCCTCAAAGGAACTCAACCTCTTTTCTGAGGGAGTTCATTCCTGAGACTGGCCTTTCCTGGGGGAAGCATGCCCAGAAGCAGAGTCGGAGGCCTTACCCTATTTCAACCAGGCTGCCAGCCTGAAGTACCGGTCTTTCTATGTCTTTTTTGAAAAACCCTGGCAAACCTTGCACCCCTCCTCATCATGGTCCAGATGCAGGCATTACAGACATTTGTGGTGTCGATCTTCAACATACACATTCCTCAATCCACATTTCGTGCAGAGTTTGAAGAGACACCTCTTTTCTTCGGTCATGGTGAAAAGTTGCAAAGTAGGCTCAAAGCCCAGGTCTTCTTGAAAACTCGCTGAACATCTGCGATGTAGTATGATTTTCACTGACAGGGCGTCCCCGCTGCCAGTAGTCGATCTCCGGTCGAACGATGATACAAAAATCAGTCAAAATGTGCTCACATTTTGTCAAAAAACACTTCTGAAAAAGTCCCAAGTAAGTAGGTTCCCCAAGCCCTTGATGAATGTGAGGAAGTAAACATGTGCCTGATACATGTTCTTTTTTTAAAAAGGAGAGAAGACTGACTGTAGTGTATGATTTTGTTGTTAGAGCTGAAAATCGAAAGAAAGAAAGAAGGCTTGTTGGATCTCTATCCAGAGGTTTTGCTTCTGTGAAAAAAATTTGTTTGTTTGGGGCTTTATAGCGGTATCTGTCCTGATGAAGTCCTTATTGAAAAGTATGTGGAGCGCACAGTGGATTACAAGCACCTTATTGAAAGGCTGGAACACACAAGTGTTGACATGTTTTCGTTGGAATCACATTGCGCTCTAGATGTAAATAAAGGTCTTAGATGTTGGAAACGTGGAGTTTTTGGGCCCCAAACTTGTTTGTGCTACAATAGGTCTGGCCGAGTAGAGTCTGTAAGAAGCTTAAACAAGAAAGAGAATGACCTGACTGATTTGTTAATCAAGACATAGGAAATCGAGATCAGTGTTTTGTGGTTCCAAATTTAAATAATGTCCCAAGAAATTGGTATAATGTATTTGTGAAATTATGGCACTTTTTACTAACCCCACCACTGCAGCATTTTTGAGTGTTAAATAAATTAGGTGTTTACACACCATCTTCTGTTTTTAAAATCTGGAAATCTGGAATTGTATGAGATATATATATATATATATATATATATATATATATATATATATATATATATATATATATATATATATTATTTATATTATTTTTTTATTATAATAATTTTTTAATTTTTTTTTTTCTATACCTGAATAAAATTGATGTATATTTTCGGAATATGACATGCTGAATTGTGCTCCTAATCTACAACTGAAGTGTGCGGTATGGGTATTATGGGTATGGTGATGAGTGAATGAGAGGGCAATTGTATGGAGAAATGAGTGTTTCTTACAGGTGCTTTGTATTTTTTAAGTTAATTACATCTGGTAGAAAAAGAGACTTTTAACCGGAACCCATCTTTGTTGATGACAATTCAGAAAAGACAGATGTGTGCCCTTGCAAACTGTTCCTTCTACTTAAGTCCTGTTCGAAACAAGTATTAACAAAGGAAAACGTTTTGGCTTTTGTATAGGTGTTATGTAGTGTAATGTAAGTGGCCTCGCTGCACTTGGCTCTTTAATAAAAAAGGGGTTGGGTCTCTTTAGTGGGACAGTGGGAAAGGCAGATGCGAAACCTGTGGTGTTGATGGATGCAGCATGGAAGTATCCAGTTCCTGAGTGCCAAATTGTTTCCTATGCATTTGACAGAGAAGCTTGGGAGTATGTTGTCCGTATGGAACAGCCCAAGATCTGACAGACTACAGCGCTTTGGGTCGGTTACCCGCTGATGTGGGAAAGTGCAAGAGGCCTAAAGAGGAAAGCTTAGTCGTACCCAGTTCGTGTTGATGTGCTCATCGCTCAGCTTGTGAGACCATCTGTGTGTTTAGTGTAAGGTGGTAGGAGATCTTAAAGGGTTAGTGAGGGGAACAGGGAGTAGGCATTAAACCCAGAAATAGGCAAATAGCACCAATGAGAGTTCCTGGCTACATTGCATAACATCCAACAGTATTTTGGAAACAGAGGAATGGCCTTCGATCTTTATGTTTGAAAAATATGTTTAAGAATGGAGGCTGGTATTATTGAATTACTGCATTAGGCTTTGTGCTCATTCCATTTTTCACTACTCTCACCCTAACATTAAAGTGCCTGTGACCATCACCATACATAAAGCCTCAAGGAGGATGAAGTGGCTGCAACATCTTTCACTTCCGTGGAGGAGTCGAGCATGGCCTTTTGGCTAAGATTAAGTGTCTGTTATTTAAAGAGCATGCTACATCTGCTTTTAGTCATTTGCCTTGACTGGGGCCTTCACCCCTGGTCTAGGCTGCTGCACCCTTACCTTTGTTGGGAGCATGGATGTCAGACATGTGAGGTAACTTTGTACCAAGGCATCTGCCAGAAGAACATGGCACGGTACATGTATGGAAAGTATGTGGTGAGCATGTCTCATGAGTGTGTTTGATGCCTTAGGAGCACTGTTACCTGGATTTTACCCCTATGGGTTGATCACACTAGGAACACTTAGAAGGGTTTTGACTGAAAAATTGAGACAGCAAACTGAAGGATGGCGACAAAGGCACCTGCTAACAACAGTGATGTGATGGAAAGGACAGACCCAAAACAGAGCACAGGTGAGCACACAGTACCTTGCTAAGATAACACAAGGGAAGTGCTTAGATCAGAGCACCTTGTACCTGCTGGAACTGACTGACACCATACCAGTACAGTGTGACTTGTGCGATCAAAGGGACTATGTGGAGGGAAAAACATTTCTAAGGCAACTAGGATTTGATAGAGGAAGCCGGACAGAGCCAAAGCCTGAGAAATCACTTGTGAGTAAAGGGTTCTGTCGGCCATTTGGAACAAGTAAACACATCTGGGGCAGACAAACAAGTACAAGGACCTTAGGGATGAGAGATGAACACACCCTACCCTTGAGGTTTATTGATTCATCTCTCCAAAACTGGAAGCATCGCTTCATTTTAGAAGCAATGGGGCTGAGAGGGGAAGCTGGGTCCTCTGCATGCCAGGTGACTGATGCGCAGAAATCCATAGAGAATTATACGCATATTTGTGAAATATCTATGACTGCGGCCAAGAAGCACGACAAGACCACAGATCACTTTTCAAAAGTTGTATGGGATCATGATAAAATGTCAGGAGGGTTTTTTGAAAACAAAACAGAGCGCCCGGGTGATGTTCTTCAAAATACAAAAAAAGGTCTCGCAATGGGTCTTCTCCCAAGTGAATCAAAGGTGTTCCAGAATCCCAGAGGTTTCTTGCCAAGTCCTCCAAGTAACAAGGGGTTAACTCCACCCTCTTTGGCAAGTCTCAATTCATTGTCAGCTTTTAGAGTTCCAATACTCTGCTTCGATGACTAACTATGTGTGGGTTTAATGAGGATCCGTACGGTCAGACTATCTAATGCAAAGTCTTCCCAGCTCTGGCCAATGAGAGGAGCCCCTGTGGGGACAGCCAGGGAGCGGTGTAGAAGTATTACTTTAAGACTTTTGCTTCCTGGGCCCTTCATGTTTCCGATCCTCTCGCCTTTCGGAGCCTGACATTTTCTCACTGACCCCTCATACCTACCCTCACCATCTGTCTGGTCCTGCTTAGGGGTGACCTTGCCCACCAGCGTCTTCCTAAAATGGCTGACGAAAGGAAGATGATCATTGCTAGCCTTCTGAGTTCACTCTCTGGCATCTGTCCTTCCTGGGTGCCTGGTCCTTCCCCTTTCTCCTGAGTGTATTTTCTTCCCTGTAGTCTAGCCTGCTGAAACATCCAACCACAAGGCCCCTTATTCTTTGTTGCTAACCTCAGCTTCTGATGTTAACTCGTGGACCACTTTGTCCAAACTGTCAATGTCACCTCCACTTCTCCACTGCTGTCACTTCTCCACTCTCCCCCTTCTCTACAGCCATCACCTAGTGCACCAATCGTCAGTCTCCAGGCTCCACCAAATGCACGCCTCCTGCTGTAGCTGCTGGCCAACTAGGGTCGTGTGCTTCAATACTGCGGGCACTCCTCCCTGTCAGTGGTGCTAGTAGTGAGGGCCGAGCTCCTTGTGTCTTGAATGCAGGCAAAATGTGCCTGCTTTTCAGTGCACTTGAGTCTGCTTTAGGCTTCAGAAGCTTACCGAAGCCTTGAACATGCTTGTCTGTCTGCCATTTTGGAATTGAGTTTTCCCTCCCTGGAGTTGTTTGTGCTGAGCTGTAGCCCTCTGCATTGCCAGCATCCATGTTGTACACTCAGGGAAACTGAAACTTTGTATCCCTGCATTGAGAGTATTTTGCTTGTGGAGAATGCTTCTGTAACTGTGCTTCTTGTGTTGTGTTGATAGCATTTGCGAAGCCAGCCATTTGCAACATTGTGTCCACTGAACTCCGGAATTCACTGCAGGTCTCTTGAACTCTCGCAGATAACTTCTTTGGAGCAACGTGTGAAGTTAAAATAATATCTAAGAAAACGTAAGTGACTGGAGACGCCTTCCCTGAAAGGAGAATGCACCAATTCCCACCTCAAAGCTGCAGACTGCCTCACAGGGAGATGAAGACTCAGTCAATGGGGCAGAAAGTGTTGTTGCCCTTGATCCTTGGAAGTGTTATGGCCCAGAAAACGGACAGGGCTAGCTTAGTCATCGGCCCTGATGGGGTTTGATGCAATGTGACTGTAAATTGACCTCTGGCTTTGCTGAGGTTCTGGTGAGGGGGGAGGGAGGGTGAAATGGGGCTGTCTGCAGCAGAGCCTTCATGTGATTGTTCCCTGTCATGCGCCAAGGATCCCCCCCATGCCACCCACGGGCCCAACATCCACTGGCTGAGGGTGCTACCAAGCCCTTGAGTCACCACCAAGCAGGGGACTTCATCACAATAAGATACCTCTTTCTAGCTACACGTAAATGACTCCTGACATGAGGCATCAATACGAGTGCAGTATAAAAACAACAGACACCGCCATTCTTACCCGACTGGCATATCCCAACCATGGAAGTAAGTCGAAGAAAAAAACTCTAGAACTTGACTGAAGGTTTTCCATCCAGAAAAATTGAAGATTTATTGCCAGTGGGACAACCCCTGCGGCACGCCATATTGGGGTATGACATCAGCTGGGAATCTGGAGAAATGTCCTCCACTTCTGGAGCGGTAATCCCATTACCAATGGATGTAACAGTATTCAAGTTTGGGGGATTTCCCACAGATAAATGCTCCCTGAACCCCCCCGCCCGCCCCCAAAGAAGCTGCTGCGGTGCAATGAAAAATGTGCCATGGTTCTCTTTTGACACATAAATAATGCATTTGCAAACTCAGCAAAGCAGCATATCTCTATATGTAATCAACTCGCTTACACTGCCCTCCACAAAGCTATGAAAACCACCCTGTTCGTTTGATCAACTCTAACTGGCCGATGCAACTATTTGCCTTATCCCTGAGATTCTGCAAATGTTCCGCTACTGCAACTAGCCTACTGTACTAATGACCTTCAATGCATAATATGTATAATACTTATAATGTAAAATGCTTGAATTCTGACCCCACTTTAGCTAAGCTTCCTACAAGTAACAGCGCCACGATGCCCCTGGGCTGTTTGTGTGCTATAAAAATGTAAAATAAAATAAAAATAAAAAACTGTAGCAACTTCCACCTGCATGCCTTCATAAAGGGGAGGTCACAGTTCATGGGCAGGGTTCGAGAGCTGGGAAGATGTTGAAATAGGAGAGACCTGGGGATGACATTCTGAAACAGATCAGCGTTAGAAATCTAGTTAGGTCTAGCGACATGGTTGGTGAATTTGGGACATTTTACAAAAACCTTTACATGTCCTATTTCAATCTACCTGACACTGGTTATGAAAATTAGGGACTCATTACAAGTTTCCCGGTATCCCGCCGGTTATTTTGGCGGGATACCGGGAAACTGCCCCTACCGTCTGTGCCGCCTGATATCCCAGTTTTACCGGGATATTACAAGCGGCAGAGACGGCGATAATTTCCCATTCCATATAGGACTCCATGGGATGGGATTGATGGAATGACCGGTATAGGTAGTACCAGTGCTCGTGACTCCGGCATTTCTTTACCGGTAGTGCCTGATCCACCGCTGGTAAGGTCTTCCGGTACATCAGAGCTCCCACCGGCAAACTCAGGTTTCCCCGATCCGGTAAATATGAAGGTGCCAGTATTAACAGCAATTTTTCCAACATTTTTACCAGACCGGGGTCCTCGTAATGAAGACCATTGGCCTCATTATAACTCAACCGGTATGGAAACAACGGTGCCGGTAAACCCGCCGCCACCGTTGTTTCCATGCCGGGCGATCACAACTCCTGCAGGCGGAGGCATCAAACCCGCCAGGTCTGACCTGGCAGGTTTAACACCGCCTGCCTGCAGGCGGACGAGGAAACACTGGCACCATCACGAGATGGTGCCGGTGTTTCCATGATCCCCATCCCCATTGAGTCCCATGGGACTCAATGGGAATGGGGATTAATACCATTCCGCCTCCGGAATTCCCGGGACACCAGGGTTGTAATGCCCCGGTAATTCCGGGAGTCACAGAGGCGAAATGGTAATACGAGTCCGGCGGTAACCAGGCGGTTTTACCACCTCGGTTACCGCCGGACTCGTAATGAGGCCCCATGTCTCCACGAAAGCCCATCTAAATAAGGTGGGAGATGTAAGTCATATTTGATTAAGCCAAATTCACTCTCTAACATTCAAGAGACATTGAAATGCTTAAAGGTGGGAAGGTACTGAAGGCCTGTCCATTGAAGTCTCTTGGCAAGCTGGTGGTAGTGATAGGAAGCTGCTTCCATGGCCCTTGAGAGCTTTTCACTGATTTCACATCCTGTGGTAAGGGAAAGGGACTTTCGTGCCAGCCATGATAATGTTCAAACCTGAAGAAGAAAAGATTTGGGGCGTGACAAAGAACTATCTGCCAATTTAATGGTCGAGCAGTAAATGTTAGATAGTCACTGAAGGTTTAGCTACAAGAAAGTTAAGAAAAGCAATTGAATTAAACAGAATAAATGTTCAGCTAAGGAGTTCACTGAGCCAAGAAAGCCAAGGCCTTATCAAACTGGAATTGGCTGACATTGGATACAATTAACGTGAAAGAACAGAAGCTCCTGTTCAGAGAGGTTAAGCTAAACACAAAAATGTTCGATTTCATGGTGTCCAGTCACGTGATAGAAGGAAGTTGGACAAACGAGATGATCACACCTACGGACAGAGGCCAGATGGTGCCCATACTCCTTAAACATTCTCAGAGAACAGTATAAACTCAAGGCCATCTTCAAAGCACTAATTGGCACTGGACCATAGAGGTGATGATGGATGATATGCTAATGGTGGGAAGCTGGTACTAAGACGAGCTCAACCGCACCTAGTTGTTCAGTCTGTGTGCTGCTAACATAGGTGGGAAAGTACTGACGGGGGTTAGTAGGGAACCACGTAGTTGGGGGTTCTATAGTTTGTGTAGCCAATGGGACGTCGTACATTTAGTGACGTTCATAGTGGCCATTTTGAAGGGAGGGCTTAGTTGCCCCACCTGATGTTAACTATCCAATTATCTCTCTCTGTTACCCTATACAGATATGGAACCTATGCTTAGTTATTCACTTAGAACCAATCCCACCTCCCGTTAGGTTTTTGTAGTTTGCCACGTAGGATGACGTTGATAATGACGCAGGTCAAAAAAGTCAGTGATGACCAGTTATGGGAATGAGAACACAGCTTTTTAATGAAGTAAGTAGAGTCTGAGTATCGAGTGATTGCTGATGTTTGTTGTACTCCCTGTTTTAGATACTTGGCATTAAAAAAGGCAAACTTTGCCAAACTATTTGTGTCGTCTTGATTATTGTGTGGGTGCGGTTTCTCGCCGTCGCCAAAACCAGTACAAAAGGGACCCTATGAAAACTCAAACAGAAAAGAGTTGAGTAAACATTGCTTTATTAACACACAAGCATTCGCGAATGGGCCACAAGTTCAACCGTCTCGCAAAGCAAGTCGTCAAAGTGCCGCCCTTTGCCCTGCACATCGTGGTCCTTTTATACCCATCTGTTTTACATTGTCATACATTGCTGCACATAGATTATGTCCACCACAAGGCGGTTCCTCCCAGTCATGACTTTGCATCAACGGTCAACAGTTCAACATCTGCTATTGTGGTTTCCTGTTATCTGTTATTCGCTCTCTCTCGTGCCCTTCTGTGTCCTTATCTCTGTGCACGAGGCTGTGCTTACTCATTCCTTCCCCACCCGTAATCTGCAGATAGTTTTAGCAGGCTCAGCATGCTTCGACATACAGTGACCAAACACAATTCTTCTGTTAAAAACAAGTTCTTGCCAGGTCAGCAGGTCTTAAATGCCGCTGTATAAAGAGAAGGCCTCTTCTTTTAACTAAAGGGTACATTCTTTTAACACACATGGTGATTAGTACAAACTCCAAGTGTGAGCACAACATTACATATGTATGCGTACCTTCAATCCACCCTTTGCTCACACTTGAGCATCAATTTAGGCATTTCTTTCCTCTTACCTTCTGTGTTTGAGGAGCATACACTTATCCGTTCAGGGACTAAACCAGCATACACGGGTGTAGACATAGTTCAGTATATGGCTCAGTATACAGCGTATATCAGTTGCAACCTAGCGATATAGCAATATCCCCTATTTAAAGCACCAGTGTCCTTATTACTCTAATAGCGGTAGGTCTCACTGAAAACCTTCCTCCGATCTGTCCCACGTCTCGTAGTGCCTGTCCCAGGAGGGGAACGCCGAAGGCCCTTCAGGCTACAAGCCCGTTGTCTTCAGTAAGGCACAATTCTGCTAAAACCAACAAGAGAGTCCAAATGTTCATCTCCCTAATGATCAAAGTTCAAAACAGTGTCCTTACACGTTGCTTGGCACATACACGTCACGGGATCGGAGACGATGGGCACACCTACTAATGGCGTCTGGCAGTACTGTTGCAACCTGGGGTTGGTTGGTTCCCTTTTCTGGATTCACGTGGTACCAGTGCGATTTGCCATCAACTTTTACCGCAGTTTGTGTTGCGAGGAGCACCTGAAACGGGCCCCTCCATCTGGGTTGCAGTCCGCTGGTGCGATCGAAGGCTTTTATAACAACCCAGTCACCGGGCTGCACGTCGTGACCTTCTCCTATCAGAGGAGATGGAGCTACTGCGTTCACCTGTGCATTAATAGAAATCAGTCTATTAGTTAACCCAATACAGTACTGTTGTAATGCAGGCCATGCTTGCTCAGACAATCTCTTAGGTGATATGGGGGTCCCAATACTTGGTGGGCGCCCCATAACAATTTCGAAAGGAGATAAACCATGTGTACGCTTAGGCATAGTACGCATACTCAATAATGCAATAGGCAATGCAACCGGCCATTTCAGTCCCGTTTCAGCACAAGCCTTTGCCAGTTTGTTCTTCAGTACCTTATTTGTGCCCTCTATATCTCATCACCAAACAGTAGGAATGTTTATTTACAGGCTCCAGCTGTATAAAGTCCATATACACCACCTCAAAAGGGCAGGTGGGTAACTTACTGTGGCCCGCCGGGGCCGGTACACCTTTCCCCACATTATATAAAACACATATTTCACATTGTTTTGCCCATTGGCGACAATACATTCCCAATCTTTTGTTGTACCACACAGTACTTAAAATTTCTTCCATAGTTCTTGCGTTAACGTGGGTTGGACCAGGAGCCACGCTCACTATCACAGGTAAGTATGCGTCAGGTAGTACCCAGGTGTTCGTTTTGGTATGTGCCCATAGCCCATCTACCGTCTCCTCATATTGATCATCCTTGTGCCAAGATAGTCTTTCTTCAATGGTTGCATCTGCTTGGATTTGCTTTACGCGCTCCTTCGTCCCTTCCATAGTCACATCCCTCCCCACTATGAGCTGTCGGGCTTCCCACCGAGTGTCCCTTGTGGCAGCTAGTTTAGCCATCTGGTCAGCCAAAGAATTTCCCTGCGTGACATAATCCAGTGTTTTTTTATGCGCTGAGCACTTCACTACGGCCACCATTTTGGGCAGCGTAAGGGCTTGCAATAATTCAGCAATCAATCGGGCATGTTTAATAGTATCACCTTGGGAGGTTAAAAACCCACGCTCTCCCCAGAGTTTACCAAAACTGGAAACCACCCCATGAGCGTAGGCTGAATCAGTATAAATTGTCACTTTCATACCGCTGCTTAACACTAATGCTCTCGTTAGCGCAATTAATTCTGCTGCCTGGGCCGATTTTTCACACACTTTCCCACTCTCAATCAACCGTTCCCCTGTAGTTACTGCATACCCTGCTGTTGTCTCCCCATTTGGCAGTTTGAAACAGGAACCATCACAGAATAATATACCCTCATTATCAACCAGCGGGGTGTCTTGCAGGTCTGCTCTACCCTTAGTGTGTTCTTCCATTTGGATCACACAATCATGCCTAATGTCATCAGGTGAGGTGGGCAAAGGAAGCAGTGTCGCTGGATTCAAAGTGTTACACCGTTCAATTTTTACATTACTGGCAAACAGGATCATCTCATACTGTGTGAGTCTAGCTGTAGTCAAATGCTGTGTATGCACTCTATTCAGAAGAACATCTACCGTATGTGGAACCTTTACTGTTACTTCACTCCCTAGGATGATACCTGCACTTTGTTTTAGGGCTGTCGCTGCTGCAGCTACTGCTCTCATGCATGGGGGTAGGCCTCGAGCTACTGAGTCCAGAGTGCTAGAAAAATATGCACATGGTCTCTGTTTACCCCCTTGTTCCTGTGTCAAGACTGACACAGCGCAACCTTCCTGTTCATCAACAAAAAGGCAAAATCTCTTAGTATAATCAAGTGTGCCTAAGGCCGGTGCGTGGCATAGAACATCTTTCATAGCTGTCAGGGCTTTTTCCATCTCAGGTGTCCATTCTAATGGGCCGTTTTCTTGTACTTCTTTTAAGGCTTTTAGCATGGGCTGGATCAATACAGAGAATTCAGGAATCCAGTGCCTACAGTAGGATAAAACACCAATTATCCTTCGGAGACCCTTTGCCGTGTCTGGACCTTTTATGGACTGTATCAAAGCAATGCGATCAGTAGACCGGGTTCGCCCCTCTTCGGACAGCTCAAAGCCTAAATAATGGACCTTTTGTTTTACATACTGCATTTTGGCTAGGGCTACCTTGTGCTTATTCTCTGCTAAGTGCATTAGCACCAATCTGGTCACATAATGGCATTCCTCTTCGGTGGCTGCACATAATAGCAAATCATCAACATATTGTATCAGAGCAGTGTTAGCGGGTAGGGCTAGGTTATCCATCTGTGTTTTTAGTGCTTGGCTGAATATGGCGGGACTTTCTGTATATCCCTGCGGGGCTCTAGTAAATCGATACTGTCTATCTCGAAGAGTGAAACTAAACAGGTACCTGCTTTCTTCGGCAATAGGAATGCTGAAGAAGGCATTTTTCAAATCAATTACCGTAAACCATTTCGCTGTTTTGGGAATTAAAGTGAGTACACTTGAAATATTAGGGACAACTGGATATCTGGGTTCTACTATTTTGTTTATCTCCCTCAAATCAATAATGAAATGATAGGGTACCGCTTCATCACCTTTCTTGTGTACTGGAAGGATCGGAGAGTTACAAGGGCTATCATTTGTTGGTTCTACCACCCCTAATCGTATCATGTCCTGTACTATTTGATATAGTGCCTGCTCTCCCTCGTGTGATATGCGATATTGTTTTATCCTGGGCAACCTGGCACCGGGCTTTAGTTTGATTACTACTGGGGAAACATCCAACACTCCTACATCATTCCCATGAGTGGCCCATAGTTCATTCGGGATGCCTTGGAGTTCCGGGGGCAGGGTTTGCATTACTCCTATCATACTCATAGGTTTGCTTATGGTCATTCTCACTCCCTGGGGGGAGCAATATATTGTGGCCCCTAGCGTTTTTAATGCATCAATACCTAACAAGTTTTCTGGGCAGTGATTGGTCAATAGCCACCCATTCTCCCATTTTACCCCATGAAGTTCCGCTTCTACTATTTCACTTACAGGAGTCTTTATTGGATTTCCCCCAAATCCAACTGATACCTTGCTTTTATCCGATAATGGGACAGCGGGGACGGCTCTGATATTCACGGAACTGTTTCCAGCTCCCGTGTCTACCAGACATCTCAAGTTTCGGTGGGGGCCGATCCTAATAGAGGCATAAGGCCCCCTTTGGTCTATAGGAACCTGCACCACTCCCGCTATCTCATTCCGGCATCCTCAGGACATATCGCTTGTGTTATCCTGAAAATCATCGTTATAGTATACCCCTTCTCCACATTCTTCACCCTGGCATACACCTTGCACTTGTGTCGTTTGTCGTGGCTGATACAGTAGATTGGGGGGAGGCGGGGCCGGCCAGGGAACATCCCCTCTTGCTTGTCCGTCAAAGGCATTGGGTTGAGGGGGTTTAAACATTCTATTGTCTTGGTTGTCGTACCCACCAGTCCTATTTCCTGGGGCAAATGTTGTCTGTGAAGGGGGCCGTATGCCCCTTCCTCTCCCACCACTCTGGGGACACTGGGATTTCCAGTGTCCGGGTCTCTTGCAGAAGGCACATACATCTTGGGGTAGCCCATCCCTCCTCCCATATAGCGCACCTCCTTGCACTGTACCTCTTCCTGTCCCTTGGCCCCCTATCATGTTGCTACTATAGCCCTGTGACGGGCCGTTATAATTGTAGTTATACCTGCCTTGGGCCCTTGATGCAACTGTTGCATCAACACTTTGGTTTTTAGATCCTTCTCTTGTCGTGCCTTTTGTTGTCCCTTCACTCTTTCCCCTCTTTCGTAATACCTAGCCATTTCGAGGAGATCCCGGGGGTTTCTAGTCATCCATGTACTTTCTGCCCTCCTAATGTTCTCCTGAATTGGCCCGTGGAGCCCCTCTACAAAGTTTGTGGCAAAGTACCGTTGGCCCGTTTCAGACCCTATCTCTAGCCCACTGTGCGCTTTGAATGCTGCTTCATAACGCAGAAAGTACTGTGCTACTTCCTCACTTGCACCCTGTATCACAGCGGACAGTTTCTCCACATTCACATCAAATGGGGGTAACACCTTTTCTAGAGCCCTCAGGACTGCCATGCCATGCCCCCTTAGGGGTTCGGGATATTCCTCATGCAGTTTTCTATTTTTGCTCGCATCCATTACATCTTTCCATTTTATTGTTTCATTGTCTTTGGCACGAAAGGGGGTCCATATTTCTTCTGGGACAATGGCTAACAATATGTTATCTACATCCTCTACAGGAAATAACCCTGGTCTGAATAACTTTCCTACTTCTTTGTAGAATCCTGCCGGGTCTATACGGGGGTCGGGGATGGACTTGGTGATATGCATTAATTCAATTCGGGATAAAGGGACATACACATAGGTGCGCATCATGTTACCAGTGGCTGCCTCTATGGTGGGTTGGCACTCTCTCATTGGCATTAATAGTAACTTTTCCGTATTTGTTTGTTCACTCACAGGGGCCTGCGCTGGTGGCGAAACAGAGGATTGATGACTAAGAGCTTTCTCTTTTATTTTTTTATAATCTTTTAATAGTTTCTCCACCTTAGCCATCCTCCATTCTTCCGCCCCTGAATCATCCACTCTTATATTAGATAGCAGTTTCTTATCCAATTCCGTCCTAATCCTATTCCACTGGGACACATATCTAGGCTCCTTTTCCTCTTCTATATCATCCACCCTAATAAGAAGATATTTAATTACGTTTACTTGTATAGACCAGCCAAGGCCCTCCATCAGACTCACCAGGGTGGACATGGACTGCGAGTGTATGGATGCTATCATACGATTAGCTACATTTTGGCCCGCCTGGTCTGCATCTTTGAGTTTAGCCTCTCTTTCCCTCACCTCTCTTTCCCATGCCCTCTTTTCCTTCTCCCATTCAACACCGCCCCTTATGACATCCGCTATTATGTCGGACATACATCCCCATAACTGAACACTGGACGCAGTCACTGGTAGTAACGCGACAGCGTCCTGATATGCTGAGGGCAGATCCGCAGTACTCTGTCCTCTCAATTTACAGTTACCCTCATGAAAGGTATATAGTTTAGTGGCCACTGTCCTAAATTCCAAAGGTGTCAAACGCCCCAATTGGTCCCGTAGGCTGTCATTGAGGGGTGTGCCATACAGCCCGGTCATAAGGATTTGCAAGTCTCCATCTCTATCCTTTTCTACAGTAGTCGTTCTCCTATGGTCTATCAACCTATCTGGGTCTCCATACTTCATTGGGAATTCCACCCTTTCACCCTCACTGTCTGCCGGTGGAGCTGTAGCTCCTGGAAACAATAATTCAGTCGTTGTTTGTTCTGCTTCTAGCCCTATCACATCTTCATATCGAGGCACCGGCACGGCAGGATACATACCCCCACTGTTCTTAATCATCATATGTCTATCCAACTGATCTAGCCTCTCACCCTTCTCTTTTATCTCTAGATCATGTAATTTTTGATTTACCGTTCTCTTCTGCTCCTTTGCTTTTTGTTTATTCTGAGCATTGCGCCTGCGCATTGCTTCTACCCTCCATAGTCGTATAGCCTCAAACTGTGCGGGTCTGACCCGTCTTTTTACTAATTCTATTTCTACTTTGGATATGCGGTCCACATCAAAGGACCCGGTGTCTGGCCATTTATGCTCAATCAAATCTTTTGTGTATTTGGACCATTCTTTTAAGAACAATGTTGAATTCAATCCATGTTTAATCAACATATCAAATGCAGGGGTTCCTTCAAGGGGGGCATAGTGTCTCTTGCCTATACCTCCCTTGTGGGAAGCCGTTTGACCCATCTTGGCGGTATACCGCAATTGCCTAAAACACTCACCTTTCCCAAATATGCACCTATTGGCTAACAATAATAATACATCCTCCTGGCGTATCTAACATATATCATCATTTCAACATTACTTCTTCATAGACGGACTTACCACCGTCCTCTTCACAAACCCTGAATCATTATTTCCTTATTCCATCATGCATCCGTCCATACCACTTATCTTAAGGGTCCCGCCAGAGTGTTCCGGACCCGAAGGGCGACAGCCTGCTGTTCCACCGCCAACGGAGCCGGAAAAACAAGGATGACGCGTTGGTTGCAATCAAAGGTGCGGATTCAGTTGTTGGGGCCCCGTGATCAATTCCTTCTCCGGTTCCGCCGCGGCGTTCCTCACCCAGTGACGGACTGTCGCTCCTTCGCGTCCCACTTCTGACACCAAAATTGTGGGTGCGGTTTCTCGCCGTCGCCAAAACCAGTACAAAAGGGACCCTATGAAAACTCAAACAGAAAAGAGTTGAGTAAACATTGCTTTATTAACACACAAGCATTCGCGAATGGGCCACAAGTTCAACCGTCTCGCAAAGCAAGTCGTCAAAGTGCCGCCCTTTGCCCTGCACATCGTGGTCCTTTTATACCCATCTGTTTTACATTGTCATACATTGCTGCACATAGATTATGTCCACCACAAGGCGGTTCCTCCCAGTCATGACTTTGCATCAACGGTCAACAGTTCAACATCTGCTATTGTGGTTCCCTGTTATCTGTTATTCGCTCTCTCTCGTGCCCTTCTGTGTCCTTATCTCTGTGCACGAGGCTGTGCTTACTCATTCCTTCCCCACCCGTAATCTGCAGATAGTTTTAGCAGGCTCAGCATGCTTCGACATACAGTGACCAAACACAATTCTTCTGTTAAAAACAAGTTCTTGCCAGGTCAGCAGGTCTTAAATGCCGCTGTATAAAGAGAAGGCCTCTTCTTTTAACTAAAGGGTACATTCTTTTAACACACATGGTGATTAGTACAAACTCCAAGTGTGAGCACAACATTACATATGTATGCGTACCTTCAATTGATGTATGAATAAAATCTGCAGCCCCCTCCATCTCCAGGGTATTGCTTCTCATCTTAAAGGGCTGTTTGGGAACACCCAGCTCACTTCCATCGGGGATGCCTCACTGATTAGAAGAGGTAGAGCTGATAGGGGAAGCAGGTACATGTGTATGCCCAGTCCCTACTGCTCAGGAATTCTTAGACAATTAAATATATAGGAAAAATATCGATATCCATATCTATATCCATTGTAAAACTTTGGTTAAGCAGCAGTTAAAATGAATATGTTCAGTGCAACAAAGCCCTTGAAATTCAATGAAAAACCTTTATTTGAAGTGACTTTTGGGGCCGATTTAATGGCACACAAACCCCAGAAATTCAGCATGTGCTGGAACCTACGCCACTGTAACTATATGGCCTGCATTGCACAGCCCTTATGTACCCCGATTACATCACAAATACAAATGGCATCACTGATATCAGATATGACATCATTTATGGCATCATGAGTGACATCCTTGGTACAGCAGATCACGCATGCAAGAAAGAAAGATGCAACCTTTAGAAAGCGTGTTTATTCATAAAATGGGGAATTTAGGTGGAAAACCTGGCTGGAGTTTTCATTTAAAGATACTGCCCACTCACAACCATAGTATTCTTACGCATCAGAGCAACACTGTGTTGATTGAGCATTCACCATGATGAGATACTCTAGTACCTTTATCACTCGATTCTGAAACCAGTCCCCTATGTAAAGTAGACATTTCAGTACTCCAATTATGACTTTTAACATGTCCACTAAAGAATATAACATACATCATAAGGGTCAGTTTCTGAAGTCAACGTATCAACATATGGCAGACAACATACTGTCATTATAACAAATAAAATGGTAGACAGTGACCATGTTAAATAGTAAAGGCTAGGGCAGGTGGCCTACAAGGGTCAACATTATTAAAAGACACTTTCATGTTGTGAGGACACATAGTAATCAGGACTAGTAGTGGATGGACAAAATTTGTAAATGTTTTCATGCCGGGTTTGAAACCAGCATTCCACTACATGTTTGGACTATGACTCCCATTATCCTCACTATTGCCTATGCTGGGCAGCACAGTGGAAGTTGTAATGTAAAACCTCTTGCGATCCAAAGTGTGAGGAATTTGACCATCCTCATGGTGGGCGGGCGCTCGACTGGGCATTTTTTTAAACTTGGTTCCTGTTTCACCCCTCTCCTTTTCCTGTTGCAAAGCATTCTGGTTATGACTTCACACATATACAATCATCCTCATCCTTGGACCTTGGCTGCCTTACAGCTTCTGCCAGTGAAGGAAGGCCAGGACATGCAAAGAGGGAAGCAAGATCCCTACCCTTAACTTCTCCCAGGGAACAGAACTCAGACAACCCTGCATTCACTTCAGAAATGGTTCCCAGCCAGCACACAGCGTCCCCTGCTAGCTGCTAGGCCCTGCAGCAAGGTCCCTGGACAGGGAGTGCCAGAAGGTCTCTGAACCCGAAATCAAGGACAAGTTAGCTGTCTGCAACACAAATTCCGAGCTCTGGGCTGTCCACCTTAAAGGACGTCACAAGCCCAGTGAAGAAGCTGGGAGAAGTTCATCAACAAGCATCTAACGCCGTCCGCGTTAAAGGACATTCCCAAGCCAGTCGAGTTCCTTAATACGCAACCGACTGCCACGCTGACTGCTGTCAAACCACACTCAAAGAAAATAAGACGTCTCGACTAGTGCATCAGAACCACCAAACAGCACTGAGACAACGATTCCTGACCCTGAGTCGCTGTGTAAACCAGCCTCCAGCCGCTCATCAAGCTTCACGCGCCGAACCATCTTACTGCCAGATATCCGCAGTGTACTCCCGTCTTGGACTCTGTCACAGAGGCCTTCAAAGCACTGTGAAGCCAACTTGACCCTGTCAAACACCTACAGCAAAAGGTACATTGTGGTTCTGTCCCCTGGTCCTTCCTAAAAGGCCCCTAGAGACATTCTAAGAGCCTGTCTCCCTTTTGCTGAAGCCAAGAAACAATTACGAACTATTGTGGTTATTAACCAAACCAGCTACCCTTCTGTCAGTATCCGGAGTGCATCCCCTTTCCTTCGTAGAAACTGTCTGTCCTCTGCAACCCTATGCAGTGTGGGGTGTAATTTAGTAGTGTTATTAGACTGTCTGTTGTGATAATAATAAAGTAGATCTTTTTTTACAGCCTTGACTAGACACTCCTTTTATCATTGGGTAATAATTGTATTTTCGCTGTGTTGCAACTAACCAACGATACACGATCTTTAGAGGAGATACACCTGCCGTCTGTCCACGTTACCAAACTTGAACAAGGAGGTTTATCACTTTAATTGTATGCTTGTTTATTCCAATCTGTTCGGCTCCATTCTGGTGTATTAGAGGCGTGGGACTGATTGATGGTTTAGAAACCGATATTCACCCCTGGACCACTGGTACCCAGGAATTTAATTTGTCACACAAAGCTTGGAGACATCTCCTATATTGCAACTAAATTGTCAATTGCTATGTGCAAGAGCAACTTTCTGTAGTTCCCCAACCATTATTTACCATGCTTGAAAAATGTTTTCACACCTTCATAAAAGACAGGGTATATTGAATCCGTGCTATATGTTCAAATACAGTCAAAAATGCTTCCCCATGGCTGGTACTTATCAGTAAGATCAATGAGGAGGTTGCAGGTGATGTACTGCCTGATTTCTCATATGATGCCATCATTGATGGCATTTGGCATGTCCTACATGGCTAGGGAGCATGGTTAAGTGGGAGGCCAATAAATGTTGCAAGTATTGTCAAGTGTGGACATACCTTGGCCTACATTCATTGCTCGGTTGTAGTCACCACACATGTAGATGTCAGGGGGAGTGTGCATGAAAATGTGGCCTGTCAGTGAAAGTCACACGCTGACAGATACTGTGCAATGTCAAGGCACATGTGCGACATACTGGGAGATGTAAATGTGCGCGCAGCTTACCCAGATACTTCGCCATATCACATGGGCAGTATTCTTAAATACAAGCTCCAACCAAGCAAATGGAGGACTGTGATGAAGAAGAGTGAAGTGGAGTTAGTAGATATGGTTGCTGTTAGAGGTTTGTTTGTGTTCTTTTAGTTCAGTCTAGTTTTGGTGACATTTGTTTTATGTATTAACGTTTAGTTTCAGGCAAGCTCTTTTGGAATGTATCTTTGATGTGATTATTTGGTTGCAGGTGAGCTCATTATTATTTATGCGTATTTTGGCACCATTGCTTACTGGGGTTGTGCATATTTTAATACATATGCCTCTTATGGGGATTGTGTGGCGATTATAAGAAGGTGGACAATCAGTGGTTGCTATTTATCAGCTAACGTAATATTATTGTGGGATTATGCACGTTTTCCTAACATACATTTGGGCACTTTAGTGGTGATTCAACCTCTGACTCGTTTTTTTAACGATATGCACGCTGACCATTTATGAGTTGGGAATTTTCACCCTTGTATTGTGGGGTCAGTCAATTGATGTAGTAAAGTAGTCCTATTGAAGATACTTAGATGGAATTGAAGGACTCTACACAATTCGTGTTTGTGTTATCCCAGATGCTATTCCCTGGTGGAAGAGTTGGTGAACTTGAAATGTGTTGAATAATGTCATGTCATCTGACTTGTTATCTGAACTAAGCAACCATCTCTGTTTCATGACATTTCTACTGAAGCACATGGAATGCTGTGTATTGTTTTTTTAACAATTGTGATATATAACATCTTTTTCTCAAAAGGTTTTTTGGATTTGTATGTATTGAATGCATTGTGAACTCACAGAATGCTTACTGAATATTTTCCATTTATTGGTTTTCTTCCAGGCAGTGTGCAACAAGGGTCTATGCCACGCTGTTGGCGTAGCCTCCTTTTTTGCTATTAGATAGTGTGAAACTAGAAGAAATAGCTCCTCACAATGGCTTTAACTTGCTATTCAAGTGTAGAATCACTATCCATTGTGATTCTGAGGTTTCTGCCAGTTGTCTTGGGCAGAGAGCAGGAACTCATTTCATCCGGGCCATGTAATTGGTGAGGGATTTGGTTGGTGGTGTCCTGCCTCAAGTCATAATCTGAGGCATGGCTGGATTGAGGTTAAGTGTGTTCATCGTCATCCAAGAGTCCATGTCTGCAAGGCATGCGTTGAAGCCTAGTTTGTACATTGTAGAATCAGTGTGCTTTACAGGATGTGCATGTCATCTGCATTGTTGAAGCAGGTGAGATGTGGGATGATGATAATATTTTAGTAGCAGGATCATGTAGATGTTTAAAGGAATGGAGACTACAGGCAGAAAAGCTGCAGCTGCATCTTGGTAAGTGCTATTTATTTTTTAAAAAATAAGCAGCAGCTGCGTTTTTTTTTCTAAGTTTTCCGGGCTGACTTAGAAATAAAACCGCAGCTTTAAAAACATTGTATTTATGTGTGCGGTAGCTTTTGAAGATACCGCACACATAAATACAACGTTATTGTGTTTGAAAACACTGCGGTTTTTCTTTCCGAGTTTCTCAGGCTCCTCCGAGGCTCAGGCTCCTTCAAAAGCTACCGCAAACCGTAAATACGTTTTTAAAGCTGCCGTTTTTTTTTCTACGTTTTCCGGGCTCCTCCAGCACTTACCGAGATGCAGCTGCAGCTTTTCTGCCTGTAGTCTCCGGTCACCATCCTCCGAGTCCCGGCGCCAATGAAGGAAAAGCCACCCAGTGGTAGCTTTTGTTTACTACAGCTGGCTGGCTTTTCCTTTATTAGTGCCGCAAAAGCCAAAGCAAGCACAGCGACGGGCATCCATTTCACAAAATGGATGCCCCCATGTGCTTCCCTTTGAGCTTCATTTTCTCAAAATTGTACATAGGGACTTAAAAAAAAAAGTGGCAATCGATTTTTTTTATTATTGCCCATCTTTTTTTGCAATAAAATTTTTTGGGCGAACCATTCCTTTAACAGTATGAGCCTGAGTGTGGATCCTTAGGGGATTCTGCATGTCAGCTTGCAAAGGCGTCACCGGAAAGGGAGCCTAAGTGTTGTTTCAGTCCTCTCAGGAATTATGTGATCCAGACTAAGGCGATTCCATTTCCTCCTATGACTTCTAATCCTTTTAGTGGGATCTCATGACTGGCAGTATCAAAGGTGGACAAAACCCCCAGCAGGATGAGGGTGCTGGGTGACTGGATAACCACATTATTTTATAGGACATCCCATATTGACCATAGTGTGGATTCTTTTCCTCTTGTTGCCCTGAATCTGTGTTGTGACTTATGAAGGAAGCTGGTATTTTCAAGGCACTCCTCTAGATGTCGCTAGATACATTTGTCCAGGATTTTGGTAATGAAAGTTGAGTTGAAGATTGGTGTTTAGTTTTCTGGGTCAGTTTGGTCTTGGGTTTTAGGAGGAGGCATGACAAGGGCAGCTTTGAAGGCATGGGAGTTGACCTCTCGCTTGACGGAGGCATTGAGGAGCACATAGGGTGGCCAGTAGCTGCTTTATCGCTGTGTAGAAGTTGGAAGGCACAGGTCTACCATTGAGCTTGTTGGGGTCCAGGTGCCAACAGAAGTGGGGAAGTCCTTGCTGGAGAAGAGACACAAAGCTGTTAATGTTGAGGTGGGTGGTTTTATTTGTGCATATTCCCTGATTGGCTGTGATGGTGATGGCCCTGTCCTGTCAAGATGGTCTTGGATTTGAAGGAGTTTGTTACTGAATAGTCACGTATTAGAGTCACAGAGTTCTTGCAGTGGTGTTGGTGTCATGTTGGAGGCTGCTGGTATTTGGAATTCTTTGGTGAGTTGGCAGACTGACTTTGTTATGCTGATTCTATTCAATGTGTGTAATGGCCTTTTTGAGGTTTGGTAGTTTGTAGAACCAAAGCTGTCAATGGTAGGCCAGTTTGCCTCGGGTAGGAGTGTAATAATAGATATCACTAAATTGGTTGTCAGGTGTTCTAGTCTGGTTTTCAGCTGTGTGCTGGAGTTTGGAAGTGTCAGGTTTATCCAAGAGGGTGTGCAGTTGGATCTCTTCCCATAGTCTGGTCAGCGTTGTGGGTGCTTTAGTAAATTTATCAAGTGCTGGTGCCTACATAAAGATTGTGAATGTGATTAAAATGTGGTCTCCCCAGGGGAAGCAGATTGGGCAGGAGGCTTGTTGCAGGAGATGCCATCCATGGTGTATACAGCTTCATGGGTCGGGCCTTTACCCAGTTGTTTGAGATGTAGCATGCCAAGGCTTGCAGAGAGAGAGGTTGCAGTGTGAAGTCCCCTTTCTCCAGCTAGATGAGGAGATATCCTAGCATGGTGAGGTGTTGGCTGTCCACAGAGAGATTAGCAAATGCGACCACCAGATTATCAGTGAAAGACAGGTTCTAAGAAAGGGGTTTGTAAATGAGAAAGAGGCTTTGTGTGGAAGGGTACACGGTCGAACAGACTAGAAGCTGTGGTTTGCCATCTGGGATGTTGTCATACTCAGGTGTTTTGAGTTTAATGGAGTCCCTGTGTATCAGTTAATTCCTCCTCCCATCTTGGCTCCTTCTGTTAAATTTCATCTTGTAGCCAGTGGGATGGCTTTGAGACTGACCTCTGAGTGATCCTGGTTTCAGTAATAAAGAGTTGGGGCCTCATTACGACCCAGGCGGTAAGTTACCGCCTGGGCCGTGACTTTACCACCATGGCGTAAACTACGTTTACGCCATGGTGGTTGGCGGACTTACCGCCCCATTCCGACCTAGGCGGGGCGGTAAGTCCCCAATCCCCATTTACCCTTCCCCATTCCCATTTTTGCCCCATAGGGCATAATGGGAGTGGGGAAGGCGTTAATTACGCCACCGTAAATTACGGTGGCATAATTAACTCCATGGTCCCTTAGCGCCATGGATTTTAACACCTGCTAAAAGCAGGTGTTAAAAGCACCATGGCGCTAGGGGACCTCGTACTCAGGCGGTAAGGGTCGGCGCTGTTAACGCTGCCGTAAACCCCTTACCGCCTGAGTTGTAATGAGGCCCTTTGTCTATTTTGTATTCTCATAGATGTCAGTAAAATGTTCGGCAATGGAGCGTGCTTAGATTAGGAGGCATTTGGTTGTGACATTTGCTTTGAGACACCTTTGTGTCTAGAAAAATAAAATAAAATAAGAATCCAGCAAGCTAATATCTTAGGTGTTGGCCTTCCGTTGTTCTTATGTATGCACTCATCTTTGAACAGGCTGTGTGGTCAAGTTGCTCATCGAGTGTCCGGTGATGCTGTAGCCAGAGTTAACTCCTGGTGTGAGACACTTGTGATGTCTGATGATGTAGGTTCTGTGGTCGATGCTGAGCTTATTTAAAAGTTGCAGTAGCTACATTTCTTCAGTAGCAGTCCTCTGTGCAACTATGTATCTTGATGGAAAGGCCATCAGGTGTCGTTTAGAAGCGGTTGATAGGGCTAGCTCTAAAGTCTCCTATTGATTGATTGTTGGAGTCGCAACAGCGGACCCCTTAGCTTGCCTGGCTCTTTCTATCACTCAAATCCTCCCATCTTCCTGTCTTCCGGACATGATGTGATGTTGCTCTGTGATTGGCTTGCATGGATGCCAGTGTTCGGTGAACTAGACTGTGTTTGAGGTTCTATAGCATGGAGCTGTGCATTTACCTTAAATGATTGGCTGGTTGATGGAGCTTGAACTTGCAATTGATCAAAGGAAGACAAAGAAAGAGGGCTAATGTTTGACGATCAGGGTAGGTCCATGTAGGAATATCTTAATTTAAACTAGTAGTGTGACAGGGAAAGGGAAGTACAATTTGGCAATGACTGGTCTAGCTGTTTAAAGGTCACTAGAGAAAAACAATGAATACCGTGTAATCAGTGAGTAAATTATAGTTGGTTCATTGCTCATCTAACTGTGTATGACTTAATCTAGTATTGTGACAATAATATAGCAATGACAATTCAAACTGGTGGTCTGAGAGACTGCCAGTACCATAATTAATCGGGTGCAAACAGGGAACCCCTATCTTGTCATGCAGAACAGTTAATAACGCGTAGCCTAGGAGCACATTATAGGTGGACAATACCTAAACAGACTGTTTGAATTAATCCAGTAGTACAATGATTAATCTAGCAATGCAAACATGTCAATCTGGCAGTGTAACTGCTAGTCTGGCAGTCCAATAGGCAACCCCAGTAAAATTGGGGAGCAATAACTAGTCTACCAGACCACGATTACTCTAGCACTGTTTGACAAAAGATCCAACAGTTGATTTTATGGTGTAAAAATGAATGTAAAAGTGAGACAATTAAGTTACAGGAGCAAACATCCATTTTGGCGGACAGAGCGAGGACATAGATGGGGGAAATTAATTTAGCAATGTGGTGAATGGTTTATTAATGGAGTAAGTGGCTTAGAAGTGCAATACCTAGACTGGGTGACAAAGAGCAAAGCTGGACAGCAGTTAGTCTTGCAGTGCAACAATTAATGTAGAGGAGCAAAACAACTAAATCTGTGGCCAACCAAGGGCGAAGTATAGTTAGGCAATGATTATTCTAACCATGCAATAAAAGATCAAGCTGTGTAATAGTTACTCTAGGTATATAGTAACTGGCATAGATAAGTAAGAAATATGAAAAGGTATGCAACAGTTGTAGCTATGCAAATATTAATCTATTGTAGGGAAGGCGCGATATCACAAGCATGACACTGACACAATGGATACAATTTGTAACACCTGTATTGAAAATGTTGGGGTTGGAGAAACTCCTATTCTGCCCTATAACTAAGATGGAAGTAGTCTCGACCATCAAAAGATAAACCAAACAGTCTTAGTTGAGTCTGTCAAATCAAAATGGCCTATACTAACAAAGCCTAATGCCATCGCTTATACAAAAAGTGTAAAAAGGAGAAATGTATGCAAAGGAAATATCAGTGTTCAAAAAGAATACTGGTAGTTGAACCAGCTCCCCCCCTCAGGTTAAACCTCACGGAGTAAGTCTGTTCTTGTAGGCAGGATGACACACTCTGGCTCGGTTTCTAAAACTGTAAGCAGTTCTAACCCATGGATCGAGGCCCGCCTGGCCTTCCATGTCAAAATCTTGTACTTGGCTAAACATTGTATTCCAATGTAAAGTTCAAAAAGGTCCCCCTATGCCGGGCTCAGATCTTACAGAACATAGTTCACATAGGTCTCCCTCTGCAGGGCTCAGACCTTTCACATCACAATTCAACACAAACTTGCCGGCGCACCCTCCCTTCCTGAAGCTTATTGTACTTTGGGTCTCGCTCAATCGGGCTTGCACCACTCTCGGATGTCGAAGACTTTTGAATGTGCGTGGCTCTTACAGACCATCGCAGAACCACTTCGATTCAAAGTTCACATTTACTCTTGTCCAATTCTCTTTTGCTTTATAGCTTCAAACAACGTCCCTTTCACAGAGACTTTCAAATGAGTTACTTTCCTTCGATGGACCACTCCGTTACTTAGTATTGCTGATCTTGCAGGTGCCTTTTACTTCAAAGTTAACTTACAGGTCTGCCTTTCTTCGCGTCTCAACCACATGCGTACAGCCTTCACTTGTGATATGATGTTGCTACTTCATTCACTTTGACACAAATCGGTCTCTCAGGTCACTTGCCAACTCACTGGCTGTGTGAGCTTTTTCTTGTTTTGCTATTTCCAATTCAAGAGTCACCGCTAGTACCACAGGCTTGGCTTCGCCTCCCCAACTCTGCCGTTCACCCGGGAGGGTCGCTGGCGTCCTTGAAACACAATGCAATCTTTACTTGTGGGATCTGGCTTTCTCCACGTGTCTCTTGCGGTCTGGATGCAACAACGCCCACTAGGGAACCCTTGGATTTTTCAGCCCGCTGCTATCATCCCTTGGTCCGTTGCTCTGCTCCAGTAGGTGTGCCTTTGTCCCGAGGTTCTGCTCGTACTCGTGTTCCGCCTTGCTCAGAGTGTGTTTTGAGGTGTTGCCTTTGATACGTATGAGGTGAGCTAACTGGTATCAGGTGTATGCACTTGGGGTAAAGTGCCTGACTTTGCCTGACCCGATTAATGGGACATGTTCAGTACAATGTGAGGGAGTTAGTCTGGTTACTCTCAGTCCCCATCTTCCTCGGCCCAGTGTTTGTGCAAAAAGGGGGGTGGGGGTTGGGACTTGGCAACATCCTGCAAAATAGGAAAAAGTAGATGAGCAAAAAAGGGGGGAATACTGTGTCTCACATCAGCTGTCTCACCCCCACTTCCCAAACACACCTCACCCAGGTGATCCTCCAGCACTGGTCCACCCACAGGGTCTGGATCCAATGGCATTGGCTGTACCCTGGCCACCTGAGAGAGAAAAATACCCAGGAACTAGCGGGTGAGACACCCTTTGGTTTATCACATAATGCAATTGTCAATGTGCAACAGTTCTACCTATGCAACAGCGAATCTATATATGCAATTATTAATATGGATTTTCAATAGATTCATATAGCCATGCAACGATTAATCTGGAAGTAAAGCAATGCATCTAGGCAATCAATGTGTGAGGTACTGTTTGACCATAATTAACCTATAGCTATGCAACAGAAAATCTAGCTCTGCAACAGTAGATTTACCTTTGTGACCAATTAGCCTAACTGTGTGATAAACAATCTAGTTATGCAACAATTAGATTACTTATGAATTAGTTAATCAAGCTATGGAGCAGGCTAGTGTTATGTAAAGACCAGGGTGACAGAATATAGAATTGCTATGCAAAAAGACACCCCAAATTCCAGGATTGGCCAAGCACCTCTCATGCACCTCATGCATCCAACATTACATTGAGTACTAACCTACAAGTTTACACATCTGCCTAGGATACACAACCCAATTAACACAACACTTTAGGACATAACCACCGCCTCCCTTTTGCAGAACTATGGCCCACCTAACAAGACTGGCATGCACCCAATGGTATCAAAAATCATTCCTCCCCCACTGAAATCCTCTGTCCCTGTGTTGGTAGTATCTATTTTCCATTTTCCCACCCCCTTATCTTCCCATCACTAATTTTCCTTCCTCCAGAAGACTAAGGTCTGGATACCTGAATATGGTTGTGGGACATAACGGAGCTACAGCAATTACAAAAGTTATGTGTAACTGCGTTGCACCCGCAGGAAAAATAGCACATAACCAGATACTAGGAAACAGAATGAACACATCAAACTGGTTTCCTGTATTAGGCGCGTTGTAAAATAGATTATAACATTATATATGTAAGACCAATACTGAGTGGGATATGCTGGATCACTCAGAGTGCAGCACAATACATAGACCAATATCTACAACCTTTGGCAGTGAAACAAGAATCAGACACAAGAGACTCTAAGCATATTAGAACGAGGGAGCCAGACCATTTGGCAGAATAACTATTATCTAGCAAGTTTTGATGTGTAATTGTACACATCAATTGACCATGACATAGTGATCACATCTTTTGACTATCATTTCGCAGGATTTTCTGCTACCTATTATACATGTGGAGTGCAGTAAAGAACTACTAACTTTTACCATGAAGAATAATGTTTTTGTTTTCAACAATGTTAATGTTAATGATAAAGAACAATTGTACCACGCACTATCACCACTGGAGTGGTGCCCTGGTGCTCTGGCGGCTCTGAAAGAGGAAGGGAGGGTGAGTTAGTGGGAGGAGGCTGTAAAAGTGCAAGAGTGCAGTGATGTGCTGTTGGCGGCCTCAGCCCGTTGGGTCCGTTGGCTGGGCCTGGGGTGTTTGCGGCCGGTAGTCGTTGTGTACTGTTGTGCGAGTCTATGTGTGTTTTTTGTTTTGTTGTTGCAGTGTAGTGAAGTTTGTGCGGTTTGTTGTGCTGTAGGTTTGTGTTTGTGTTTGGTTTGGAGTTTGAGAGGTGTATGCAGAGGAGGAAAATGTTAGTGGAATTGGTTAGTTGTCATCTCTATACTGAATTGAAGAGTTGGGCTTGCGTAATCTCTCTAGATGGGGTGCGGGTGCCTCTGGTTAGGTCTGGGCCCGTCCTGCATTGGAGGCCCCTTTCACATCTAGCTGCCACCTCCACCAGCCTCCCTAACAACCCAACATGTTCTTTTCCCTCCCACTTATATGGCCAGTGCACCTGCCAGTGTCCACAACTCAGTTAGTGTGGTGATTGGTAGTATCTCAACAATTCCACAACCCGGCGGTACCTAGTAGCAGCTAAGGGGCGGTTGAAGATGTTGGTTAGGATTGGCTGGGGTTGTTGACTCCGTCTCCATGGGTGTCGCCTGTATTCCACTCTGCCCGGCGTCACCCATCCAGGGGCCCTGGGTACTTCTCAGTCGGTTCTGGGAGCTCCTCAGTGTCCTTTCCGGTTTAGTCATACTTTTTCCTTTCTGTTGTTTCGGTTTTCAGTTTTAGTCTGTGGTATTGAAGAGCCAGATTTTTAGTAATTTCCTGAATTTTAGGTGATCTTTGGTGTTTCTTATTTCTTTTGGGATGTTGTTCCAGGTTTTTGCGGCTAAGTGGTAGAAGGCGGTGCCTCCGAGTATTTTCTTAATGTATGGTTTTAGTTCCAGGCGGATTTCGTTGCTTGACCTGAGGGGTCTTGTTGGCTTGTAGATTGTTACTTTCTTTTGTAGGAATTCTGCTCCTTGTCCGCAGATTGCCCTGTGCGTTATGCACATTGTTTTGAAGGTGATGTGCTGTTTTACTGGGAGCCAGTGTAGTGTTCTTAGGGCAGGGGTGATGTGGTCTCTTCTGAACAGTTTGAGGAGTAGTCTGGCTGCTGTATTTTGGATCCATTGTAGTTTCTTCAGGAGGTATTCTGGGATTCTGAGGTAGAGGCCGTTTGCATAGTCGATTCTTGACATAATGAGGGCGACGATAGTGAGTGTTTTGAGCGTGAAGGAGAGGAAAGGTAGGATTCTTCTTACCGTGTGGAGGAGGAAGAAGCATTTCTTGACTGTTGCTTTTATTTGCGGTTCTAAGGTTAGGGTGTTGTCAACAACAAGAACAATGAGTTCTACAAGCAAACAAAGGGAGTTGCAATGCGAGCAGCCTATGCGCCATCATTGGCAAACCTATTTATGGCCCAAAATGAGTAGACACATTTGCTCGATCATACTATTCTCTCCAGACATGGACGTTCATCGCACAGATATATTGATGATTGTTTTCCTTTTTGCACCTAAATGTCTACATTAAGGATAGTTCTATACAAACGCGCACAAGCCAACAGTGGTTAACTCAACTTTGCTAGCTACCAACTGTCACAAAAAGCATGTCATTGAAAAAATACCAGTAGACAAATTCATAAGGGTTAGGAGAAACTGTAGTGAGACCAATGTCACTGAGTAAGAGGTGTCAACAGTGAGAACAAGATTCCAAAAAAGGGGCTACACCAATGTAGATTTAGACGCTGCAATACAAAGAGTGATGATGATTAAAAGTAGAGATGAGTTAATTGCCAAGAAAAAGGATAAAAAAACAAGCTGAGCACAATGAAAATGAGTGGGTTGTTAGATTTATTACGCAGCACAGCCAAGTTGCTGCGCATCTATAAAAAAGGTTGAGCCGCCATTAGCATCTATTAACTATGGAAGAATCATTAAAACCGTATATTAAAGACAAAGATACAATAGTATACAAAAAAGCATCTATAATACGCCACAAACTGTATCAGCTTCATGTGACCAATTGAGACAAGTGGGAATTGGCTCACCATGGCACAACCTATCTCTGGTTTCTAGAAGTGTGGGTCATGTACAATGTGCTCTTATGCATTAGACAACACAAACAACCTAGCTACGCACGGATTTACTACTATCAATATCAATCCTTTTATGAATTGCAAAAGTAACGTTTTTGTGTATGTGATTATATGCATTTGTAATAAGTACAATATAGGAAGTACTATACATGAATTGAGAACTCGCCTTAGAGAACATCTGTGCACCATATGGAATCAAGATACAAGATTTCCATCGGATTCACATTAGAATCGGCCCCACCAATTAGACAAGCAAGAAATCCGATTCCTGGCGATAGATCAAGTTAAACCAGCAATCAAAGGCGGGGGCAGAGAAAACGCAGCATGAAAGAATTAAGCAAAATATATTTGTAAACTAAGAGCAAATACACTGTGTCTGAACACAGATAGTGAACTGGATGTGTTCATTTAATTAATTGGTTTATGCAGCTGCAGCATCATACATGTCCAATTTGCATTGCCTGTTCAAGGAAATGTGTTTTAATTACAATAGGCTTTATGATTTAAGCAGCAACTGTGAATCATTGTTCCAATAGATTGATCCAGAATTGTATGCAATCTGCCACCTGGACACACGTATGGGTTGGACTCAATTCGCTTCAACACCAATTTTTCAACAAGCAAAATGTTCTTCTAATTTGCAGAATATGGAGCAGGATAGCTTATTTCGATTCACGTAGCAGTCATGCGTTTAACATTCACATTCAGCATACTTTTACCACATTCACGGATGTAAATGGTATCCCTCCAACTAAACCCTAATACTATTCATATGGGTCATCTATCATTCAAGTTCAAAATCATGCCAATCTAACTCTATGCGACCATTTTCACTCTTTAGTTTGAGTACTTATGACCAATAAAATGTTATTCTGAACAGCATTACATACACTAAAAAAATGGCCACCTTTACCTTCTTGCATAATTACATGCAATGGCGCCGGACTACCGTGCAGAATGCTGTACACTTCTAAATACGGAGTGTCAGGGGAAGCCCTGTCCGGTGAGTAATTCGGCATTCTTCAGAGGGGCCCCGCCTAAACGGGGCCTAGTTAAACTATTTTATAACCGTCACTATGATTTGGTACAATACCAATTTCCTGATTCTAATATTCTTGTGGCTATCTCAACTCAATGTGCAACATAGGTATACCGCATTAGCAAGTATTCTTACCTTGTACCCAAACGTGTTACAACGCGACAAGACTCAGATCACTTCCGTTACATTTTATTTTGGCCTGGTACAAAATATACTTACAAAATGGCTGCTTGTCTCTACTATCAATATCTCCTTGACACGTGAGGTTTATAACTATTTTAGTTACTAACAACCAAGGGATACCATTATGTAGACCACCGACCATCGGGGGGGCCTAGATTAGCCATTCCTAATACTATGGTTTAGTAGAACACTTAAATTGTCCATCTAGAGTGTCAGACAACTCCTCACTAGCCTGCTCATAGGCACAGCAAAATAGGGTATATTGTTTCATGTGGATTCCATTCAGCAAAACATAAAATTAGGCTATTACCTATTAGAGGCTCTGGACCAGTACTGGGATGTGTAGATTAGGACAAGAGGGTCATTCAGGGACTTCAAACTCTTCTTGATGTCCACACTATAAATATAAAGATAAACAAGAGGGGACCAATAGAGACAAATTTACTTGAGGCATGCCTGGACTAGCCACCACTAATGGTGTGCTTAATTTAAATTCGGGAATGGTCCATCAGGGGTATCAAAAACTGCACACTTGCCTGCTCATAGGCATCAATAGATACATGATTCCTCCATGGATGATAGAGCAAAATATCCAGGTTCGGCTTCCAAAATGGGCACTATTTTGAAACAATGTGCGCAAGCGTGATGACATCATAATGCAAGTACGCAATGATGTCCCGCATCCTCTCTGCGGCGGTGAGGGCCAGGAAGAAACAAACAGGCAAAGCTTGGTAAAAGAGAGGCCATGGCAGGGATGTTGACATAAGCACAAGATAAACCACTTTTGCTCTTTACCAATTAGAGTTCCAGAGATGCCTTGTCTACTAAGGTGATAATCACTACTGTACACCTACTATCTGCTGGTCAGGACCATTCAGGTTGAGCGCATTACATCTGCAAATGTGAGGTGTAAATTGGAAAGCATAAACAGTATATACAATAGGATTTGGAATACATAAAAAGTGTGTTCTATGTCAAATGTTCAATATGAAGAAACAGAGGTGAGGGATACCCCAAAGACTACCAGCACCATGCTGGAAAACATAGGACACAGGTAGCGTGCGTTACCCTAAGGAAAACATTTATACTAAGGTGTACTTCGGTGAAATATAATCCTCTTGGTGCCAATCTATGAAACAACCGAAAACCACCTGGAGGTATTAGTCAGTGAGTTTACAGGGTCTGAAGAGTACATCACAACAGTGGGATGAATTAGGGCATGATAGTTAAGGATCAAGACACTGGGTACACATAATCACATCAGGATGCGGCTAACACATCCTCATCTGCACCAGGCGCACAAAAAGTGATTATAAGGACACATTGTGCCATTCAGCATTTTCGTTGAGCCCTAGAATAAGGCTCCTGGTGCGAAAAATAAAGTTCTGTCCCAAATTCAATAGTTTGTGGTTTATCTCGTTCTAATTATTACCCTTGCCCTTTTTCAGAAATCACCCAACGTAGGTCCATACGGCTCTGTGATTTACTGATTATGTGTTTAACCGGGGGTGCCGGTTCAATTGTGTTTTTTATGCAGCTGCAGTGTTCGATGAGTCTGGTCGTACATTTCCGGTTGGTTTTGCCTATGTAATGCAGGCCTTATGGGCATGTGATTGGGTAAATTACATGTTCAGTGTTGCAGTTGGTGTGTTCTCGAATGCTCCAAGGTTTATTCAACCCAATGTCAACAGTGTGTGATTTACAGGTAAAGAGTTGTTTGTTTGCTCCCACATGGGTCACCTTTGGTAATGTCGTTCCTAATAAGGATGTTTCTAAGGTTCATGCTTCTTTTCAAAGTTATGATGGGTCTAGAAGCCGTTTTGCTAAAGGAAAGCTTCCAAATCGTTTTCATGATTTGTTTAATCTTGTAAGACTGGTTGGTGAATTCAGTAACAAATACCAGGCAGTCATCTGTTTTATTCTTCAGTTGATGCTTTAACAGGTTGTCCTGATTATTGTTGTAGGCTCATTTGGCAGATTTCTTAACCAATTTGGATGGATATCCTTGAGCCCTCAATTTGGATGATAGTCAGCTTCTACTTCAAAAGATTTCTTGGTACTGCTATTCCTTTTTAACCTAAGCAATTGCCCCAAAAGGCAGATTGTCTTTCAAGTGCTTTGCATGGTGGCTGCCATAATGGAGGAGAGCATTCCTGTCCATCGTTTGTGTATAGGGTTTGATTAGAAGTGTGCCTTCCTGATGGTGTATGGGGATATCTAGATAGCTAACTTCTAGATTACTCATAGTAGCGGTACATTTTAAATTGCGATTTTGGACATTGAGCCAATCCACAAAATCATGTGCAGTACTATCTGACCCTTCCTCTAGCACAAAGATGTAATCTATATATCTGAACCACTTGGTCAGCTGTGGTTTGTATGGATTGATTTCAGAATAGAAAGTGGTTTCCTCGAACATCTCAATGTAAAGGTTTCGCAGTTTGGGTATCATCACTGCCCCCATAGCTATTCCTTCAATTTGTAGGAATAACTGTCCTTGAAACTGGAAAGAATTGTTAGTCAGAGCAGTTCAGTGCACCACATGATAAAGGAATTGCTCACCGGGTGGTCATCCTCACGTTTCTTGCAAAGTCGCTTGTTGCAGTATGCACGTATATATAGAGACTGGATACCAAGGCATATCAAAAGCTTTTAGTAGGATCAAAGGGTAGGTCTTTAATCATGTTTATTGCATCTTTTGGGTCTTGTATATAGATTTTTATTTTCAAAACAAAGGGACAGAGGTACCTGCCTACATATTCCGGAAGTGGTTCCAAGAGTGAGTTGACACTAGAAACAACCGGTCTCTCCGGGGGCTTCATTAATCTCTTGTGAATCTTGGGGAGGATGTAAAAGACTGGAATCCTGCCATCCTCCCTCAGCAGAAACTCATCCTCTTGTGTACTGATCATTTCCATCTCCAAAGTCCTTTGACATTTATGTTCTATAATGTGGTATGCTCTAAGTCTTAGGTGAATCATTTTGAAGATTCTTATAATGGCAGTGTCTCTCTATTTTGATTTTAGTAAAGGAGGTTTATGGTACATCTATTGATTTCTAAGGAACAAACACCTTCTTTACTTTTCAGTGCCTGAGGAATGTCCTGTATTGGGTTACATCAGAAGGACAGAAACATATTGGGCTACGTTTAAACACAGATTGATGTATTTATATTTAACTGCGTTTTTGTCCTAAGAAGATTAGTATGTAATCACTTTCTTGGATTGGTTATGATTGTTGTTTTCACATGATGTGATGTACAGATTTTGTATCATGTACTAGATTTTAGTTTTGTATATTTGACACTTTAAAGTATTTTTGGGATATATGTTGTACAAATCCGTTTTTTCAGGTCTGCTGTACTATTAATAACAGAGTGAGTCTGCAGGTCTAGAGACTTGGGACGTGTCTTTCCTTTTATACATTCTCATAGTTATTGTGCCCCAGGCAGTAGGAAGCCCTGGGTATGTCATTTGATATTGTTTCTTCAATTATTTTTGACATTTTAAATGCCAAGGTAGACAAGAATGGCACAACATTTAAATCTTAATCCCTTTCATTTGGGTTGGTTTTGTTTTTTTAGATCGGAAGCTATTAATACAATGCCACATGTACCAATTTGTTACAGAATTCTCTGCTAGAACCAGAAGGAACGTGAATTTGGATTCTCTAATTTCTGGTCAGTTGCTATTGGTCAATAGTTACCCATATGCTGGCCCGCATGGCAGACTAGCAGTCTTTTATAGCTACAGCTTGTATCATATTTTATATTTAAAAAATCTCTTTTATAACCGTGTTTATAATTCTTCCTTTATTTTCTTTTTCTTTCTTTTTTCTTGTTTCTCATATATGACCTATATGGACCTCTTTATCCTCTACCCTGGACTGCCTTGCCTCATATAGGATTACAGTTGTTTGAGAATTTAACTAATATAATATGATTGCCTGAACTAATGATTCTATAATGATTGTAGTGGGTTTTCGCCTTGAAAAAGCCAGATGTGCCAAACTGATGGCCACTGAGTTGGCGTTTTCCTTCAGTTGTCCTATTGTTGGTAATGTTGGTAACAATGTTATTCTCTTAAATCACAATTACTAACATCAGCACCTAACAGTTGGATAATTGCTTTTGGGATTTTTTGAGAGGAGTTTAATAAATATATCTAATGGATTTAAGTGTTCAATTGTCGTAATCTTTCTTACAGCATGCCTAATACAGGAAACCAGTTTGATAAGGTCTGTAATTTCCCTGGTGGGTGCACAGTGCACCACACACGGGCAAGCCTAGTCACTCCGAAACTACTACAGTGGTGATTTGGTGCACTATAAAAGCATATTAAAATAGCGTGACATAACAGCAATGTATATGTGAGACAATTCCGATTGCAGTTTCAAGATTGCAGGCTTAAAGCGCAAAAGAACAGCACTCATAGTCTGACACACAGTGCATAGTGCTTCAGGTATGCGTGCCATGGACCGCAACCTTCAATGGAGCAATACGCAGAAGGTAAGCATCTGGGCAGGGGTTGTCTGGTGGAGAGTGGCGAGAAAACGCGGGATGCAGGGCCGCGCAGCAGATCAATGGATGCAGGGTAGGATGACAAGGGGGAGGCAGGAAGAAAAAAGCACCTTGGGGGGGTGGGGGGGCTTTTTCCAAACAGCCTTCTGCAGCATCTTTCTTTCTAGAGCAATAATCAGACCTAGATGTTACAGTTCGTGTAGGCAATCAAATTGTGAAGCACGGTTTGTCCACAATTAATCCAGCAGTGCAACAACTGATCTGACTGTGCAATTATTAATCTGGCTGGGTAGCAAATTAATGTAGCAATGAAATAATGTATCTAGTGGTGAAATATTTAATCTATCTAATAGGTTAATGCACATATTTAACAATTAATATAGCAGTGAAACAGTTAATCTAGACAGCGTGTACAACTGATAAAGCAATGCAACAATGTAGCTCTCTGTGAAGTAATTAGTCTAACTGTATTATAAATAATCTATTTGTGACAACAATGAGTCGCACCTTGAAACACTTGTGTAAAGGCGCGTTACAAATGCCATATCATATCATGAGTCTACTTAACAAATAGTTAGTGCAGCTGTGCAACAAATATAGTTATGCAACAATAATCTAAAGGTGAAATAATTAATTTATGCAACCAAAGTTTGAGGTACAGTGGGCCTCATTAGGACCCTGGCGCTAAGGGATTACCGGTACCGGTAAGGGTACCCATACCGGTAATCCCTTAGCGCCTGATTACGAGGTCCCTTTGCGGGTGGCACTTTAACGCCTGATTTTAGCAGGCGTTAAAAAACCAACCCGCAAAGGGACCTTGGCGCTAAGTCGGCACCGTACTTAGCGCCTTCCCCATTCCCATTGAGCCCTATGGGGCAAAAATGGGAATGGGGAAGGGCCATGGCAGCATGGGGAATTACCGCCCCGCCAACCTCGGAATGGGGCGGTAATTCCCCATTCCGCCATGGCGGAGTCGGTAAGTTACCGGCATGGACCATGGTGCTATTAGCACCATGGTCCAACGCCTGGGTCGTAATGAGGGCCAGTAGTGAGTAGATAGTCTAGCATTCTAACAATGAATGTAGAAGAACATAGCATTGTACATTGTGACAAACCAGGAAGAAATATAGTTCGGCCATGGTTAGTGTATCTGTGCAATAATATACCTAGTTATGCAACAGATAATCTTCCGAGGAATTAATATGAACTATCTTAGGCACTAGGGAGACTTATAAGCCTTGTGTCTTCATCCATACAGGCAATCGTTCTGGGGCCTCCTCATTACAGAGCTATTCAAAGGCTAAACATTCAGAACTTCATAGAGGTTCAAGATATTCAGGCCGGGCACCACTTTCCACAAAAGGAAGGCAAGAATTGCTACGGTGGATCTTTCACGTGGACGCGTGAAATGGAAGGTCCATCTCCACTCTGTTCTCCACTCCTCAATTATAACTAGCCACAAGTCTCTGAGGGTTGGGAGCCATCTGTGGGACATCTTTACAAAAGAGCTATGGCCCCTTAGAAGTCACTTTGGCATAGACATTGCATGACTATACTTGCAGGGACCTTTGCAATCAAGTGCTCTGCAAACCAATTCTCCCACTGTGTGGTCGGACAGCTGGTGGGCAACCCTAGAGAAGCGCAGCCGAGAACATCAACAAGTTTGGGGGGCACTCGATCCAAGCCTCTTACAGATCTAGCCAAAGTGTTTCTGGAATTTCGCCTCCTTTATCTGATCACTGTTCAGGCAGAACACATTGCCATGAATCTAGTCGCCAACTGGTGCTCATCGTCGCGGTAACAGGTGGGGCCCTTTCCAGACAGACATCTGTGCGTCACGTCTGAACTCTCAGCTTCTCACATATTTCAGTTGGAGACGGGATCTCTGTGCCAGGGTGACTAATGCATTTTTACAGATTTTGGGGGGGAAGTGTTTAGTATGTCTGCCCCATTTGCTTTGATAGATCCCACACTTTTGCATTGTCATTTGCATGGTAAGTGCTTTCCCATTTTATCCAGCACAGCCGTGCTACCAGTTGGCCATGGACATGACCAGGGACACACCAATCCTTCGTTCTGTAATTGAGGTCTGGCATGTGCAAAATCATGCTTACCCTGAGACCCAGTTTCCACGCTTCGTCTAAAACACGGTGAGGCAGTAAGTTCCTTGAACGCCAGTGGAATGGCAAATGTTACAGGCATTTTATCCTCACATCTAAATCTTGAAGCTGTGTGAATGAGTATATATAATGAATGGTTACACTTCAATGTTAGGGTGAGTGCTGTGAAACATAATATGAGCCCTAAGTCAGTGTGCATTATGTACTTTGTGATTCAACAATGCAGCCCTTTTATCACAGATGTTTGTCAAATATAGATATTTGTGGTAATTAGTATGTTCCTAAAATGACATTTAATTTTAAACAGCTGGGAACAATGTTCTTACAATGTTTTCAGAAAGCATCTTAAAACACTGTTGCTCAACTGACTCTCCTCCCCCCTGACCTGCCCCCACTGACTTCTATTTGCTCTACATGTAACTAGTGCCTAGGTGCCTATGGGCTTTGTGCACTGCTATAAATGTACAAATAAATAAAACACTCATCTGAACTATTTTGCCACTCCCCCTTCTCATATGGGTATATTGAAAGCACTCAATATGAAATAATATGGTTAGTCAAGGTTGTGATGATGTGCTTTTCTTATTAAGACAAGTGTAACATTCTTATTACATCTACAGCATATATCAATAGTGACCATTCAGATAAACCTTGTAAAATGTTTAAAAAGAGCCTACCTGGTGTCCCGGGAATTCCGGAGGCAGAATGGTGTTAATCCCCATTCCCATTGAGTCCCATGGGACTCAATGGGGTTGGGGATCATGGAAACACCGGCACAACCTCGTGATGGTGCCGGCGTTTCCTCGTCCGCCTGCAGGCGGGCGGTGTTAAACCCGCAAGGTCAGACCTGGCGGGTTTGACGCCTCCGCCTGCAGGAGTTGTGATCGCCCGGCATGGAAAAAACAGTGGTGGCGGGTTTACCGCCACCGTTGTTTCCATACCGGGCGAGTTATAATGAGGCCCAATTTATACCTACATATACCTATTCAGTCCCCACCTCCAGGGATAAAAAAATAATTAAAACGGTTTCTTATATTGCGCTTCACGGCAGACTGCGGCCTCTAAACTCAGTACCGGGTCTAGGCACTGAACCCGTGCGCTCATTGCCCCTGAGCTATCCTTCCCGGGGATGCATCTGTCATTACTGCTCTTACTCCACTTTCACTATATTAAACACAGCAGACTTTTTCCCAACCCCTTCAGGATATCTGTGTTTTTTTCTCTGGCCCTGCTGCTGTCAGCAGCAACTCACCAGCTTTAGCAAATGGAGAGCAAGCCACTTGTTAGAGAACAAAGGCGAAAGTGGGCGGGGGGTGTAAAGGATAAAATGTCGAGGGTCTGCAGAAACCACCTCTGCCTCCTATGCAACTCTCATAAGAACTGCCACTTTGGGTTACTTTTATGGGGGGCAGTCTGCATACACATCTCCCCAAATAACAGGGTGAGAGAATTGTGCACCTGCACATTTTAAATTCAATTCAATGCAATAGCACGTTCATGGCATGACTTAGGGTGCATAAACACTATTTCTAATTCAGATGATTAGCATTCCAGCATTCCAATGTATCAAATCCCTTCCAAAGTTATAACATTACAAATGAGAGAACATCTTAAGCCTGACTCAATGGCACCCATATGACTGAAGTACAGTCTTGTTTTTGTTTTAGTATCCGCTATCACACGGCAGTGCTACTTTTCTATTGATGGCATGTCCATGTTTTGATTTAGAAAAAGTCTTCACGTTGGGGGCGTGGCCTGGAACGCCAGTGATGAGGCAGCTCCACTAATGGCGGCTAAAAGCTATTTTCTCCTCGTTCCTGCTATGCCCGCTATGAACACCGATATACTGATGCAGCGGAACATCCCCAGCACCATCGCCTGCAACCTGGGAGCTTAACACCCCCAGGATCGCTGTAAACGCGATGAAAGAAACTCTCCTCCGGCAGCCAGCACCGCAACCAAGATGGCGGCCGCTCCTCTGAGCCTGCGCTTCGGCACCCTGCCAACTCCTCTTCCCCGGCGCGCGGCAGACATCAGAAATCAGAGCCTCTTCGGCGCGCTTTAGGGGGGTGCTGACGGCCCCTGCCTGCCCACCCGGGGGCCTAGCCTACTACCCATCATTGGAACCCACCCGATTCTTCAGTGAGCCCGCCACCAGCGTAATCCACGCACCGGGCCTCCGGGAGCCTGAGCCGAGGAGCTGTATTTGCTGTACACCCTCCTGGGAAAAGGGCCCCCATGCCTACCATTCATAGCGCGACCCTCGCAAGGGGACCGCGCGCCACCCATGTGAGCCCTGTTGCCCTCCAACAGACGTGGCAGGCCCTGCTTTCTCCTGCATCGAGGGCTTTGGAGACTCTCTCTTTTTTTTCCCCGCTGGCTCCATTTGCCTTCAGCTGTCCTTTGGAGGTCTCCCCTGCTGGGGTGGCCTAGCCTTCTGAGGCCCGCAACATCTGCCCCCCCCAGCGGCCTGTTAATCCACGCAGATCTACGCTGCCCCCTCCTTGTGGGGCCGTGACGCCTCCCTTGCCTTCCTGGGGTGCCCCTGCCCACTTCCCTTCTTCGCCAGCCGGGGAGAGCTGCTACCGCCAACTGCATCCTGGTCTCTGCCGCAGAGGGCTGCCTGGAGACCTGTAGCGACCCACACCGCCTCCTGAAGGCCTGGGGGCTCTTCCTACCTACTCAACCTCCTGGGGCGCTCCGGCCCACTCCATCCCTGCTTGCCTCGGCTTCCGCCTTTCCTGGTCCCTGTGGCATGCGGATCCCGGCCCGGGCCCCCAGAGCGTGCCCCCTCACTCCTAAGCCCTGTCCAAAGCATCGAAGTCCTCCAAATCGGCTGACATTTCCACCATGCTACAGGCTTTGGAAAAAGGAAAGAAAACAGAGCCCCCTAAACTCACACCTCAGAAGGCATCCGCTGACAAAGGGACCCTCGCAACCAAAGAGGACCTCCAGGCCTTCATGTCGGACATCAAATCAGAATTCAGAACCTGCATGACGGAACTCACCGCTAAATTGGAGCAAACTGACCAAAGGATCAGTAGCATTGAGCAGAGGATGGGGGAGGCCGAGGACCTGGCCATAGATCACTCCAACTCACTAACGGAGATGCAGCGCACCGTCCAGACATTAATGGAGAGAACCGAAATTCTCGAATTTAAACAGGAAGACATGGAAAACCGCTCCCGCCGCAACAACCTGCGCATCCGAGGGGTGCCTTCATCAATCCCTGACAAGGAGCTCCCTGAATATGTAAGCACCTTCTTCCAGTCTCTATTGCCGGATCTTGGCGAGGCCCAACTTCTACTTGATCGAACCCATAGATTGCGCCCCCGCTGGGGAGTGAACACAGACCCCCCCTACGGACGTAATTACAAGAGTCCCCTTCTACACCACTAAGGAGGCCATCGCAGCAATGGGCCGATCAAAGGATGAGATCTCTTTCCAGGGCGTCCCTCTACAGATCTTCCAGGAGCTCTCCCCTCTAACTCTCCAGAAGAGCAGGATGCTTCGTCCACTCTCCCTCTTCCTCCAAGACCAGCAAATCCGCTGCCGGTGGCTCTTCCCCACGGTGCTACAATTCTCGTCTAAAGGCACCTCACGCACCATCAGCCACCTCGACGACGCAGCATCGATTCTCCATCCGGACTCCCCCGGGACCTCAGACCCATCCTTCCTGGGCCGCACGAGCCCGGCCCCGAACACTACCTCCCCAAAGCCGAATCGGGCCCCCTGGTCCAGAGTGCAGAGAAACCGCAAACCCAAGTGATGTGCGAGGACGCCCGCACAGAAAATGTAGCATTGGAACCACCCAAACTTTTTGAGCTTGCCGCGGACCCCATGCGGTCCACACCCTCCTCCAAGGCGGATGCCACCACCTTACCCTTGGAGAAACTTTCAACCATGTTGGTTCTGTCGAACGACAGCCTCGGCGGCCAGGGGCCATGCCGATAGTTTAAAATCAGCCCCCCTGGTTGCAGTTTGGACCTCCCGTTGGAGGCAGTTGTTGAATGCTCATATCTCCCGTTGGAGACCAGTTTTAAAACCTTCAACCACCGGAGAACTTGAAATAGATATGCTCTCACAGCCATGGCTGACTTGATCCCCCCCGACCCTCCCCCCCACAGCAAGCGGATCCCTTGAGCCAGCTGCCACATCTAAAACATAAGTTCACCACCCTGAACGTTAGGGGCTTGAACTCCCCCCCGAAGAGAAAATCCATTTTGCAAAGGCTAAAGAACGACAGGACCTCGATCGCTTTCCTGCAAGAAACTCACTTAATCCCATCAGACTTCTCTCGCTTGCGAAATAGACTCTTTCAGCTACAATTCTTCGCTTCCAATGGAACTAAGAAGGGAGGCACCGCTATCCTATTTGCAAATGATCTGAGGCCCCAGATCCTGGACTCGCTACAATGTCAGGATGGTCAATTCATCACGATAAAATGCATCGTCCTTGGTCAAATTTACACCCTAATTTCGGCCTACGCTCCGAACGAACACCAAGAAGGCTTCTACCAAGACCTGGAAGGCTCTCTCCTCCCATTCATTGAGGGGCAGGTTGTCATGAGAGGGGACTTCAACGGGGTCCCGGATCCCCTCAAAGACAGATCCCATCCCCCGACATCCAGAGATCTGAAGTTGGCTACTGGCCTGCTCCACCTGTTCCGCACGCTGAACGTTGTGGACTCCTGGAGGGTATTGTCCCCGGATGAGAAAGATTTCACTTTCTACTCGTACGTGCATTGCACCTTCTCCAGGATTGACCTGCTCCTGACCTCCCCGTAGATCCTGACCTTCACGGACGATGTGGCGATTGGCCCCCGGATCCTCTCGGATCACGCTCCAGTCACACTAACCCTGCGGTCCCATGATCCGGAACCCCCTTCTCGCCGCCAGTGGAGCCTATATGACCTTATTCTGGGGGACATGGCAGTGAGAGACTCAATCACCAGAGCAATAAAAAACTTCTTTGCAGAAAACCATGATGAGGATACTTCCCCAGCCAACACCTGGGACGCCATGAAAGCAGTGCTCATAGGGGAATTGATCGCCCAAGGCGCTGCGTTTCACCAAAGAAAGCAGGTGACCCGGTCCGCCCTGGAAGCCGAAGTCCGTGAAGCTGAAGCCACCCACAAAAGAAAGGGCTGGGCCCCTAGATCCTACAGGGTCCTGCAAATGGCAAGGAAGAGGCTCAAAGCGCACTACGCTGATGCCACAGTGAGCCTACTAACTAGAACCAATCAATGGTATTATGTCCATAACAATAAGGCCAACAAACTGCTCGTTAACAAGCTGGCCAAGGAGAAGAGCAGAAATACCATCCTGGGCCTCCGCGACCCGCGGGGGGCGATCCACTACACGGACAACGAGAAACTACGCCTGGCCGCCCACCACTCAGAAATAATGACGGCAGCCCCGAGGGTCCCGGGTGAGCAGCGCGCATACATCCAAGAAGCGGCCCCCCCGCATCTGACCCCAGAGGCCAGGGAAGGACTCAAAGTGCCCATTACAACTGAGGAAGTGGAGGCAGCCATCAAAAGCTTGAAAACCAGAGCCCCAGGCCCGGATGGATTCTCCACCCGCTTCTACAAACTCTTCCAGCCCCATCTAGCGGCCCCCCTGGCCCACCTCTTCAACTCATTTGTGGCCACCGGGACGATCACCCCAACGATGCAGGAATCCATTACTGTCCTCATCCTCAAGCCGGCTCGTATAGACCCATCTCTCTGTTGAATTTGGACGCCAATATATACTCTAAGATCCTGGCCAACCGTCTTGCACCTTTCCTTCCGAGCATCATAGACCCAGATCAAACAGGGTTTATAAACTACAGGTCGACAAAAGATAACATTCGCAGGGCACTGGACCTAATAGAGATCGCCAATCGAGACTCCCAACAACTGGCCCTTCTGGCGCTAGACACCACTAAGGCCTTAGATAGGGTGGACTGGTCTTACCTGCGCCTCACCCTAGAGGCTTTCGGCTTTGGCCCGACCTTCGGGAAGATGATCTTCGCGAACTACCAAGCCCCTAAGACCAGGCTAAGAGTCAACGGCCGCCTATCGGACACAATTCATCTCACATGCGGGACGAGGCAGGGATGCCCCTTAACCCCGCTGCTCTTCACTCTGGACATGAAGCCGCTGGCTCAGCAAATTTGCAAAAAACCCCAGATCAGTGGCCTGAAGATTGGCTCCGAGCAACATAAAGTTGCCCTCTACGCAGACGATGTTCTGCTAACCATCACAAACATCGAAGGGTCCATGAGGACGGCCCTGGCTGAAATCCACTACTTCGGGAGGGTATCGGGATACGCCATTAATTTCCAAAAGTCAGCGGCACTCGGAGTGGGCCTGACCCCAGCCGAACATGAGGCCTTAGAGGAACGAGGCCCGTTCCAGTGGAGCACCCACTCCATCCCGTACCTGGGGGTCCGGATCCCTGCTCACCCAACAAAGGTCTATCAGGCTAACTTTCCGCCGCTCTTCAAGGAACTGGAGAAGGACCTGACCCACTGGCAATTGCAAGAAATCTCCCTGCTAGGCCGCATCAGGACATGTAAAATTAACCTACTCCCTCGCTTCCTCTATGCCTGCGCCTCCCTCCCAACCCAAATTCTGCTCCCCCCTCTACAGCGGCTCCAAAGGAAGATGGTTGACTTCATCTGGAAAGGGAAGAAAGCACGTATCCCGCGAAGATCGATGATGACCAGCACGAGACTGGGTGGACTGGGGGTCCCCGACCTCCGAAAATACCAAATGGCAGCACAGCTAGCCCACCTCCAAGCATGAGGGCTTGCCACGGGGCGGCCGAAATGGGTGGAGATTGAGCAATCCTGCCTCCCTCTCCCCCTCTGCTTCCTCCCATTTCTCCCTTCAGCCTTACGCCGGTGCTGGCCAGGAGTACTGACTGCCATGAAACAATCGATAAAGGCTTGGGAGAGGGCCCGCAGGCATTGTGGCGTTCCAGGAGACCTGAGTGCATTCTCTCCAATCTTCCTCAACCCAGCTTTCTCCCCCGGAGCCCATCCAAGGAACTTCAGGAACTGGGTCGCAGGAGGCCTTGAAAGACTGGGGCAACTCTTTGATGGGGACTCCCCCCTAACCTTTTAACGATGTAAATTGCCATTCCAGCTAGCAGAGACAGACAGATATTCCTACGCCCAACTCAGGCACTGGTGTTCCCACCCCCGGACCCGAGCAGCGGCCAAGAGACCCCTTACTCCACTGGAGCTAACAGTGAACGACCTTCCGGCCCGGGGGAAGATCTCAGCCCTTTATAAACTGCTACAAGATTACCCTTTCCGTTCCAGGCCCTCCTATATGCCCCAATGGGAGATGGACCTTGGGCATGCCATAGAGGATCACACGTGGGTGGACATCTGGTCTAGAACGCGCACAGCATCCTGCTGCATCACCAACCGGGAGTGCACCCATAAACTGCTTCTGCGATGGTATTTCCCCCCCCCTGCGCCTCCATCACTTCCAACAGGCCCTGGATCCTCAATGCTGGCCTCTCTGCGGCCACCCCGGATCATACTTCCATATGTGGTGGACCTGCCCCAGAGTACAGGAGTTCTCGTCTCATTGCCTAGCCACCATAAAGGACGTCACTCAGGTGACCATTCCGCTAACGCCTGAGCAAGTCCTCCTGGGGATCCCGCTGCCAGACATATACCCGAGATCAGGGAGGAGAGCATCCCTAATATCCCAATTTCTGCTGGCAGCCAAAATCACAGTGGCCCGCACTTGGAAATCCGCGGAAGGACCCTTGATGACACTCTGCTGGGTCAAGCTCTGGGATATTCTGATAGCTGAGAAGGTCACAGCAGCTAAAGCAGGACTGCTTCATCGATTTATGGACATTTGGGCACCGGTGCTAGATTATGATCAGAACTTCCCGGCCCTGACATTTAAACCATTCCTGATTGCCAGAGCCCTTAATTCTATGGACGATCCATCGCCGCCGCCGGACCAGGCCAAATGAGACTCGGGAATGTTGCCCACAGTGGAACATTGGGGGTGGAGGGAGGGGATTCTGTGCTTTATATGTTTTGAGAAACTATAAGTAATATGTATGTATAAGCTCCTGTATGTTGATTTATAAATAAACAAATAAAAAAAAAGAAAAAGTCTTCGCTCTACATGTACATGCACAACGCAGCCCCTCAGTGTGGCTCCTTACCCCGCACCCCACATCTCAAAACATTTATACAACATAGCAAGGCACTCCTACCTCCTGCAACCCTGATCAGCCCCTCCTTCTCTCACCTCCCGGTCCCCGTCAGGGGAAGGGGATGCAGGAAAGTCCTACAAGGATCACTCACTGCAACACAATCAAAGGGGGGAAGGAAGAGAGATTAGGGCAGTGAGGGTGAGAAGTAGAGCGAGAGAGAGAGAGAGGGAGAACAGTGAGATTGGTGCTTAATATGGTGGGTACAGCTGCTGTCAATTGTTCCTCCTAAATTAGGACAAAGAGTTGGGATTGTATTGATGGCAAGGAGGCGAGTTTTATCCCTCCCTTTTGACCGTCCCTCCGCTATGACCTGTTTTTCTTGCAGCTATAGGGGCTTCAACACGAGTTAGATGTACTTCTGAAATCGACAGTCTTTTCCTTGCTTTCATTTTCGATTAGGACTATGCTTGAGTTCATTATGATTTCTCCAAGGGTGGCTTGGTGGTGATTCGCGATGTACATGATTGGGAAAGAGGACATTTTGTGGTACAGGTGATCAGTGGACATAGATGTAGGGTTTACTGCATGTTGATTTGACTAGGTGTGGCGAATCAACTTCAGGGGCACCAGTGGTCCAGGGATGAATATCTGTTTCTAAGCCATCAATCAGCCCCACACCTATATTACACAGAAGAGATCCCAACAGATTGGAAACCCAAGCAAATTATAAACCTTCTTGTCCAATTTTGGTAACATGGATGAAACGGCAGGCTTATCTCTACAAGGTCGTGGATCGTTGGTTAGTTGCAACACAGCGAAAATAGAATTATTACTCAATGATAAAGGGACTGTCCAGTCATGGTTGTATACACATATGTACTTTCATATACTGCTTTCCTCTTGGAGGTCTTGGCCTTCCTTCACTGGCGGAAGATTTAAGGCAGACTGGACCTTCAGCCAGGATCCAATGCTGAGTTCTTCTTGTTACTCCTTGCAAAGTCTTCAGATGATTTGGAAAAAGCGGGGTTTGACACTCTTTTAAAGCCAAATGTACAAGAGAGCTTGGTGTAGGCTAAGCCTACCTTAATTAACTAATCCTCGGTCCCCACCAACAATCTCTTGTATGTGTGAGGTCATAAACAGAATGCTTTGCAACATAAAGGTAAAGGGGTGAAAACATGTAATACCAAGTCCCACCCATCTTCATGTCTGTTTTGAATCAAAGGGTCCCTCTGGTTATGGAGCTCTCTGTGGTCCCTGATTAAGGCGGCAGGTCTCCCTTGAAGCTGCGGCAAGACCAGACTTTCTGGCTCTGTCAAAGCACCTACTTGTACCTTCTGAATGGGGTCCCCATGCAGGGATGACTACTGTAAACATGCAGTCCCAGACATGACATTTCAATGTCAATCGATACTGAGGGCGAGATCTGGCATCAGGTTGACACCATTGCAAATGAAAGCTTGTTGCTGGTTGCTGTCTCCTTTGTTAGCCTTTGCAGCCAGGCCCCATGTGGGTCTGTTTGAATTACTTTCTGATTAGTATGCAAAAAGGACATGGCAGATCCATGAAGCCTTTGATAGTTAATCAGGCTGTCCTTGGCAGGGGGAAGGTTTGGCCCCACCCTTTCTGGAGATCCATGGTGCACTCCACCTGTCAGATATCAACTAAATATGACAGGGGGGACTACGCCTCTAGGCTGTGTCCACCCAGAGTACACAGGTCTTTGTTGGGCAGTAAGCATAGGACAATGTGTGTGGATTAGCCCCACTCATTTTCTGGAGGTTGATCTATCATCATGCAACAACTTGGCAGACCATTTCAAAAACAAAATCGACATCCGACAAATCATACAAAACAGACCAACCAACCCTAACACTCAACCAACAGGACCAGACGAGGAGCCACAGCACAAATTCCAAAACATACCAGAAATATCAGTAGAGACATTCATCAAGCTGGTAAAACACAGCAAGAAAGCGAGATCACCCATGGATCCCTGCCCCCCTGACATCTACAAATCAATCCTCGCACAAGGAACACCTTCAGAATATTGCAGAAACCTCTTAAATCTGTCGCTCACAACTGGGACTGTACCACAATCCTTCAAATCAGCATAAATTAAGTCACTTTTAAGAAACACATTTGGCGACGTGGAAGACCTCTCCAACTACAGACCGATTTCAAACATTCCCTACCCGGCAAAACTCCTACAAACATACGTATACAAATGAACCCAAGAGCATATAGAAAAACACCACTTGCTAGACCAAGCACAAGTCGGCTTCCGACCCACAAGAGGAACAGAATGAGCACTGCTTTCCATCTGAGACGACTTAAAAACAAACTCAGACTCCAACACAACCTCAGCTCTGATTCTGCCCAACCTCTCCACAGCCTTCCACACAGTAAGCCATGACACCCTAATCAAATAATTGGAAGACATAGGCATAACAGGCATGGCACTCTTCTGGATGAAATCACTCCTAGCAGACAGAACAGAAACCGTATGGATAAAACCCTTCAAATTGACTCCACGAGTTAACAACTGTGGAGTACCACAAGGATCCTCACTATCACCACTATACTTCAACATCTACCAGACTCCAGTAATCAGGATCTTCAAAAAATACAACATTACATGTTACAACTTTGCAGATGACACTCAAATCATCTACAAAATCGAAGATACTCAGGCCCCATCACTCGACCCTTATAGAATGTCTAAAAGAAATCTTTGACTGGATGAACGCCAACAACTTGAAAATCAACCCAGGAAAGACAGAAATCATGATTATATCCAGAAACCAAGAGACCAACACCTACATTCTCTGGACGATGGAAATGGGGACCGCGCCCACACAATCTAAGGTAGTAAAAAACCTGGGAGTCCTGATGGACAACACCCTAACCTTAGAACCACAAATAAATGCAATCATCAAGAAATGCTTCTTTCTCCTTCTCACAAGAAGAATCCTACCTTTCCTCTCCTTCACCCACAAAACACTCGTCGCCGTCATAATGTCAAGAATTAACTACGCAAACAGTCTCTACCTCGGGATGCCGGAATACCTCCTGCAGAAATTACAATGCATCCAAAATGCGGCAGCCAGACTCCTCCTCAAACTATCCAGAAGAGACCACATCACTCCAGCACTAAATATACTACATTGGCTCCCAATCAAACATCTTATCACGTACAAAACAATGTGTATAACACACAGGGCAGGACAGGGAGCAGAATTCCTACAAAAAAAGTAACAATCTACAGGCCAACGAGACTCCTCAGATCAAGTAATGAAATCTGCCTGGAACGAAAACCATCCGCCAAGAAAATACTAGGGGGCTCCTACCTAGCCGCAAAAACCTGGAGCAACCACCCAAAAGAAATAAGAAACACCAAAGACCACCTAAAATTTAGAAAACTTCTAAAAACCTGGCTCTTCAACACCTCGGAACCAAATTAAAACAACTAAAACAATCAAACAGGAAACACAAAGAACAGATTGACAGAATATATGATGGCACAGACAACGACCTGGACCGACTTAGGCAAACCCCTACAAGAACAAGAGAGATGACGCTAGGGGGAATAGAACACAAGCGACCACCCAATGAGGACAGAAATTAGCATACATGCCCAACACTACCAACAACCTTACCCACGCAAAGGACATAGGGTACGGGTGTAGCTCGCAAGAAAATCAACCCAAAAACTAGGTTACAGCAAAGACAAATTGGGATAAAAGGGCTGACCCAACACAAAGACGGAAACACGAAAGTAGCTAACCTAGCATAATGACAGAGAGATGAGATAGCCTTATCGTGCTGAAACTTAATCACCGAAAGGAAATAACCTTCCCTAAATCATGAAGGAGACAGAATAGGAGTGTGCATCTCTCCTAACAACAAGGATACTAACCAACCCAAAGCAAAATATACTAAATAACCTCACCTTTCCTCACACACCTCTCACACTCCTACCAAACACAACCGCACCTCTTAAAGCCGCAGCAATCCGCACGCACTTCACCACACCACAACAACAACCACACCGCACAGTCCCCCAAACAACAGCACACGACGGACTTAAAACTGAATAACACACCAAGATGCTCGGTGAATGGTGTTAACCGAACCGAAGCTGCTAACAGTACCTCACAGCTCCCTTGCTCTTCTCCAAATATCCAAACTTTGTCTTACTAACACACCTAACCTACCCACCGCCCCCCAACCCCCTTGTTCCGCAGAGCGCCAGGGGACCACTCTGGTGGTGATAGTGCGCAGTACAAATATCCTTTAACATTAACATTCAATTTCATTTAAAATTTCAAAAAATCCCAGGGGAGCGCACACCCACCATGCGGCTGGTCGAATTCCTCACTCTAGGAATAATAGGTGGTTTTGTGTTTTTGTTTTTACTTAGTACTGGTTTAATAAATAGGGAAGATGAGTGGCTAATACTCGCCTCTGTGCCATTAATACAATCCTGTCATTTACCAGGAATCATCGCATTAGGTTCTCCTTCCAGCATCTCTTGTCCAAGGGCAGATATTTATTTATTTTATATATATAAAATATATATAAGTATATTTTATATATTTTTATATATTTATAGGGATAGAGACGCTTTTGTGATGCTCCAGCATGTACCAATCAGGGCTATGTTTGTCAGACTCTTTCTGTGTTTCTCCAGCAACCGAAAACGGTTTCTGCTGTTGTGTGTGCTTGAATCCGGTGTTCTTACATATTTCATTTTCTGAATGTTTTTCCTGCTAAAAAAGCAAGACTGTCCTAAAAAGCAAGGAATCATTTCAAGAGCACCCCCTGAACTGTCATATATACGCAATTGTATTTGACACAAAATATTTGGAGAAGCGTTCTATATTATTAGTTTTATCAAAAGTGTCTTGGTGCGAGCATCTCGCCTTTCACACCCAAACACCATTGCTCGTTCGCAGAGCTATGTCCTTAGGTGACTGGGGGAGAGAGGGGTTGTTCAAAAACAACTTTTTAGATTGTGTGTCTGTGGGTGTTTTGGAGTGCGTACGTGTCAGTGTGTGTGTGTGAGAGCCACTGCGCAAAATGTGTGTCCGGAGCGAACAGTATGTGTGCGTGTGATGGGCAAATGCTCTTTAATCCCGCCAGTTAGTTTTGCTCCCTCCTCCCCCCTGCCTCCCCGGCACTTCCTGTGTGCAGAGGATTTACACTGCAGCCACTAAACCGGGCACTAAACCCATCTAATTTCCTGCAGCGGACCTTCTCATCCTGCCCCCCACCAGCCAGGCTCCCCCAGATCACCCATACGTGACGCAGGCCATCTTTGAAACAGGGCTGCACCCACCCCCGCCCCCATTATAGGCACATTGGAGGCATACGCAGCCTGTCACATCTTTCACGCTCTCTCTTTCTCCCTCTGTCGCCTTCTCCCTCTCTTTGCCTCTCTCTTTCTTGCCCCCTCTCCACCCACCCCGTCCTCTTATTTCGACAGTTTTCTGTATCTTAAATTTATCTCCAACCCTCAGACCCCCTTTTCCCTTCTCTCTCTCTCTCTTCAGCCTTCCCTCCATCTGCCTATCACTCGCGTCCTTTGAGTTGGCAATCATTCCCAGGAGTGACGTATCTAACTCTACACGGGTGTGATATGCAACTGGCACCTCTGCAACCCCGAAGCTGTGGCTGCCAAACTCTCAATGGGCGTTTGTTCTTCTTCTTGCTGATAGATTTTTATCCATCAGCAGTGATTTTTGGATAGTGAGGCTTGAGCCTCATTACTCCATCTTCTCGGGTTGAGTATGTAGTTGTGGGTTTGTATTCTCCTTGGTCTGTGTGTCTTGTCACAGTAGGGCTGGTTTCTCAGGGTCTTCGCAGTGATGGGCCGCGGCCCTTAGTTTGCCCTAAGTCTACGATGTCTCTGTGTGTCTATCTATGAGCGCTGTGATTCTCACGGCTCCTCGCCCCATTTTTCAGGGAGCCCCATTCACTGTCTGATATGCCACTGTGACTTCATATCACCGGGGCGGATCTTCCTCTACAACCCCCAAACCCCTGAAATGAAAAGACCACACCATTGTCACGGGCGCAAACAGGCTGCTATGTCACACTCGATCCTTAAATCGCTTGCTTAGTTGCGGCAGCCCACATCTGGCCCTTCTGTCTGTCTTGGTTACCCGTGTCCAGGTCCCCGGACAACTTCACCGCCCTGTCGCCCTCTACCCCTCGGGCTACTTTTTTCCTACTTGATTAGGATAATACCGTTTATAAAGCCATCCATTCTTAATTTTATGTTATTTCGATCATTTATAAAGCACCAACCTTGTCAAAATATGATTAATAGCGCTGTACAACAATTGAGAATCAGTAATACAACATAGCATCTTATAAATCTAACACTGAAACCAGATACATGTCATCCTTCAGAACCTTAACAACTAGGGTACCTTACACCAACACTTTGTATACAACCACTCTTTGGGCATTTGAAAAGGAGTCGATGCCATTCCTAATCGGCCTTAATTTAACACCAACATAAAATCAATATTATAAAGTTGCATCTTTCACATAAGCATATAATGATGTTTCATTGGATTCCGATCATTGATTACTTGATTGCATAATGTTTGGGATTTCCCCTAATCTCCCTTTTTTGGATCTCCGTTGCTATCCGCCTATTCTCCCAGTCCATTCCAACTGACACGTCAATTTGTAATATGAAAATAAATGAAGAATAAGGCCATTGCAGCGATTGGTTTATAGGCTACGCTTACACATTTCTTTCATTTCCCCTTTGGAATTTGCTTCTTTTTCTGCAGGCTTCCTCTGTATTCTTTTTTTAAATTTTATTTGTATTTGCATTTTTATGTTTACATTAAACATTTTAATGAAACTGTATCCTGTAAAAAAAAGAAAAGCATTCATTTCAATTCTATTTAAGATAGACATCACTTCTGTAACTGCTTGATCCCTATATTAGACATGATGACTGGTAAATGAATTTCACAGTTTCCTTTACATCAGTGGTTCTCATACATTCCAATAAAATCAGACCATCGCAATTATCAATGTGATTTTAGTTCCTCCTAATAGTAATCTCCACCAGTCTTCCATTGTTACGGTTTGGAACTTCTCCACAAAGTGACCGAAGTATTCAGTACGTTTCAAAGTCAAAGCCGAGCAGGAGGAAAATATATGGAAGAGAGTTTCCTTAACTTCTGCCCTTTTACAGAACCTGCACGATGGATCATGTGATTCTCCCTTGGATCTTACTGCTATGATTTTGTTAGATCTACACAGATTGAATCAGATCCTCATGAAAGCTGACCGTATCGGATCCTCATGAAAGCTGATCGTATTTTTGGATTTGGCCATTTCCGAAGATACAGTTGGAACTCACCTTGTTTTCTTGACTCTGTTGCCAATTGGATATACAGTTTTTATTTGAAAATTGTGTACTGAGTCTGTATCCAATCTAACTCCCTCAGGTCTTTTTCACTCTGCCTGGATTTGTCAAGAGATCTTCAATCGAAAGGCTTGTTTCTTTGAGCAACACAGTACATTTCTTTCCCCATGCATTTAGGTAGTTATTTTCTCTTTAGTTTCCCTAACATGTCAGCTCTCCTTTTTTGAAATACAAATGAATTGACATCAGCCGGGTTTCTGGTGATCCAAATCCCTAAGTATTTAAAGCTCGGAATCTGATAAATCTCCAGATGATTAAGAAATCATCTAGACGTATTTTTCCTAGCCACACTACCTTTCTTTTAGCGTAATGATCTATCTTGATTTTATTAATATTGATAGTCAAATTATATACCTCTGCATATTCTTGTAGGCGATTTAGTTGTTGTTGGAGGCCTACTGCAGTATGATTCAGTAAAACGAAATCATCAGCATATAGAAGATGTGTTATCCTCTGTATTCTTTCCATGTGTTCCCAGGTCGCACCAGCTCACAGCGACTATCCGGGGATTGTTTTCACCTCACAAGTATCACAACCAAAAGATGTCCATGTCGATTTTCCATTTGGCCTTGCATGTCTGTCCAGCAGCATCTTGCTAAGGTCTTCCAAAGTTTTACATCCTGTTAGCAAATGTCAGACCTATATGATCGTTTCTTCATTGGTCACTTTTTCCCTCCTCCAGTGACCTCATTGATTTCTCGTGTGTAAATTGTCATTAGTTTTGGCTATTAGATGGCGCTTTACGACCCCCTGCAAGCCAAAACTACTGCAAAGTAGTGGAGATAGGCTGTACATGGGATGAGAGAAGGGACAAACAGTCTATAGGCATTGTTGGTAGTTTTATCCACCCATTGACCACCCAAGGCCATGCTAGTGCTGATAGCCATTCCCACCCACTGCCTTCCCCTCCTGACCCAAAATATAGCCTATTGGGATCTCTTTGAGCTACCTCTATCGTGCAGTACCATCAAACATGATGCTACATAGGTGCTGCCAGTGTTAGTTCCACTCGGTCTGCTGAGAGTTAATGGCTTAATTGCTGCTGTAAATGAGATCTTGGTGTAATAAAAATGTCTTATCCAAGTATGCCATCAGCCACTTAATTTATAAGCAAAATGTGTGCCCTCACATCTCTTCCTTGCACTGAAGTCATGTTAAAAACAAGCAGTGACAAAGCCAACCGTTTTGGCTTGTGCAGAGATGTGTGATAAACATTTGCCAGGCCCTTGCACCATTTAACAGATGTTGCCTTCTTATGTGCAGGTAGTACCATAATGAGAGCACCTGGGAAATGTCTACATCATGCCTATACAAAAGCCAAAACGGTTGTCTTTGCCAATGCTTGTTTTTAAGTTAGTTTCACCCACTTTGTTGGAAACAACACTAAATAATATGGCATTTGTTTCTCAAAAGAAAAGATATTCACGTAGTCTTATGAGCCTGAATCTTTGGGAGATACACATGAATATTTAATTGATCTTGCTCTTCATGTATTTCTTGTACAAGTTCAAATTTAGATAGTTATTACCTCTTATATTGCTTGCTCCGTGACACAGCCTACGGATTTGCTTGTACTTATTATTCAGGGTGCTGACATCTTAATTTACCTTGGATGGCAAAGAGTTTGTACTAGCTATTTGCCTTCTCATGAAAAACCATAGTGCTCTCGCTCTTGCTTGTATTAATATGGGTACTAATCCCAGCTCCATTCACACATATTCAAATTGGATACATTTTGTGAGGCCTAGTGCACTGTGCCATATTTTACCTTCAAATTTCGTGGGACAATTTGAGTCATTATTTGCCCAGACGTCCATCAAATATAGTAGCAAGGCGGATACTTTTAATTTATATCCTTCCTCAAAAGGGACCAAAGTGTGCCCCCCCCCATATATTTATGATCAAATATGCCCAAGGCTTTCATTAACTATGTAGGCTTAATAATACAGGAGTCTGCCACTTGCAGCTTTCCAGGTGTTTTTGACTACATTGCCCATGTTGCCTCACCATTTACTGTACTGGCTAAGGCTATTGGGAGTTGCAGTCCAAACCATCTGTAGAGCCAAACATTGCAGAGCTTTGATTTACTAGTTGATGGCTTTTTCCATGGCCTCTTTCAAGTCTTGTGTTTCATTACCAATATGTAACGCCGCCTGTGCAATGAAAATAAGTAATTAGTAGTTCCCTACCTATCAGGTGAGGATGGGGAGATCATGTTCCTCTCCTCGACTGTTTGTTGGCAAAGAGGCATTACTACCAAAAGTCTCTTTTCCTCGTTACAATACTCCCTGTCTGCCTTTCGAGAAGCTTTTCCTTCTTATTGGCCCTGCTTCTCCTAGGGAGGCATGACATCCTTGTTACCCATGAGCCTCCAGTTTTTCAATTTCCTGCTCGTGGTGTTAGCACTCATGTTTCCAGGCTTCCCCACTTTGTGCGACACAGCGGGGCAACGATTGATGGCCTTTGTCCAGTAGCAACTTCTTGCAGGCCAAAAAAGGTTGGAGGATTTAAGGATGCCTGACAGGTATCCTGAGGGACGAGGGAAACTGTTGGATGTCAGGATGGTGCAATGGGCAAGAGAGGGCCAAGTGTGACCTTGGTCTATCCCCGAGGGTAATTATTATGGCCGGCCCCTGCAGGGTGTGGGGCCCAGGTGGCTTAAGGCCCACTATGAGCACGGGCTGAGAGTTAAGTACTGAGACGTGGAAGAGTAGGGCTAGAGGTAATGAATATTATACCTAAGTAATCTGATCAGGACCCGCTTTTCTGTATTTTAAATGTGCCCCCCAGTGGTCCCTTCCGTTTTCTGTCCCATCCCAGACACCTGCTCCTTATTCCCACCAATGTCCGCAAGCACGCTCAGTAACTAGGCATGAGCCTTCAATTGAAAACTCTAGACAAAGCCCCTGATAAGATTGGATTGTAAAAAGAAAGCCTGGCATTTGAAAATGGTTTAGTCTGGCCACCTCTTTGGACAACAGCGCACCTTTTACTGGCAAGCCAAGATCTCCTCAGCAGTCCCAAGAGGACAGTATAACTTCAAGCTTCGTGTCTATTAGTGTCTTGGTTGTTTTGAGCCTCACCATTTTTAAGCAAGATGTGGTAACGTTTCAGGTCACATGTTTCTATAGGATCATGAGTGGGGACTCATTAACGTCAGTACACGGAAGTGGCGTCATACGGAGGTTACACCACGTGCACGCTCGACCCACATCCATTTTGTAAAGCGAAATGGTATATAGGGTAAGAAGGGGCAGGAAAACAGGTACAGACAGACATGAAATGTCATTTGCATTGCAAGCTTGGTTTTAAAATGTTATCACCAGGGCAATAATCGTATAACAATGCATCTGCTAACTGTGCAGACGCGAATATATTTTGTATTACCTGTTCAGTTAAAAATGATTTTAAAAACTATTTTTCAAATGCTATGTATGAAAGTCTAGTGCAAATTACGGTCTCTATAATGTTCATAACTGTTGTATTATGCCTATTGTGATAATCAAACCTTTACTTCCATTTTCGAGCACAAGCACTAAACTTGTGTCTTTTACATGGAAGCAAAGAGACGTGTCCGCCATTTTGCAAAGGCTTCTGGGTATGCCGATGTTTGGAATAGCGTGCACATAACAGTGAAGCACATGCAGGGCGGCGGCTACTTCACCAGTGCTCTTCTGCTGTGTGAGGTGCAGATAAAGATAGTATGATATATCTGAGCATGGAATGCCAGATGGATACTGCAGAGCTCTCAACTCGCACGCGTAAAGAGCTGACTCACCCGCCAAGCCTCCTGCACGCCCATTCATTCCAATGGGCGTCGCACCCGCCAAAAACAAAATCGGGTGATTTCACCCGCCTTTGAAGTACAAATGGTTGAGATCTATGATACTGTGGCTACGAAATGGGCATGCTGTCGGAATAGGAACCCGAAAATTGCTTCTTTACTTTTTAAGCGAACTGCAGCCTGTAGTCGTGTAATGTAACGTACGTGGTCTTCTATAGCTCCACTATTCATGGCCCCGCTGCGCTTGTCTCTGTAAGAACAAAGACGGGTGGGGTTAATTATTGGGAAAGGCTGCTGTGAAACCTGGGGTATTGATGGGTGCAGGTCAGAAGTACCTAGTTCCTGAGTGCCAATCTGCTTTGTATGGGTTTGCTGGAGAAACCTGGGAGTATGTTCAACGTAGAGATGAGCCCAAGATCTGATAGCCTACAGCACTTATGGTCTGGTTAACCACTGAGGTGGGCAAGGGCGACAGGGCAAGAGGGGCACTCATTCATGGCTTGGAAAGTGTTGATGTGCTAACGGCTATGTCTTTCTTTGGTAGCCGTATTTGTGCAGTTTTTGTGTCTACTGTTAGGTGGTAGAAGATGTTAGACGCTAGTCAGTGAGTCAGAGGAAGACAAGAGTTGACATTACAAGGCAAAACAACATTCATCCTACCTTCCTACCTGAGACCATTTGCAGGCAGGGCCCATTTCTTTAGCTCCTAATGCCACCTCTCTCTCTAACTCTCTCATCCTCGCTATTTCTCTCTCTCTGTTTGTTGCTCTCTCTCTCTCTCTCTCTCTCTCTCTCTTAGATACATTGTACCCCTTGTGGAGCAAAACAAGTGGGTACTCTGACATTATCATAACCTACTAAGGCTTATGGGTGACAAGAACTTAACGTTCGGTGGAAGGGCAGCTTGAAATTTGAGGACCACAGTTACCCATTTCACCTTCCTTAGGATGCTGGTTAGCAGATACAGCAAACCTCACTGTAACATGCACAGGTACTATGCTAAGTGGCCTACTGGGACTTTTGTGATGTTTATGCAGCATTGGTTGGAGCAGGGGCCAGAATCCCTGCTCATTTTGCTCTGATATCTACCCTTTTCATAATGCAATATGCTGTGATGACATGTGAGGTGTTGAGATGTGTTGGAAGGGATGAAGACATTTTTGCCAAATTCGTGTTTTCTGTTTGCCATCCTCAGCCCCCATTTTTTGTGATTAGATAAGAACTTAGTTTAGTATCCAGTAGAGCTACAGTTAATTGGAGAATGTGATAATTATATTTTAATGTCCTCAGCCCTCCAGACAATTCCCTTTATTTCAAGAAGCGCCAGATAATGATTCCGCTATGGTTCTATATGAGCGGGGTATACATTGTTAGGAAATCTTGTAGGTGGCAGAGATTTATCCAGATCCATGTTTTATGAAAATTGAGGCCGCCAAAAAGAAATGTTGTCAGGCCGGCAGATTGGTGTTACACTAGAGATACTATTTCAAAGTACACCCTATTTAGGCAACTCGTTATTCCTAAGTATTTGTGTACATTTCCGAATGTCACCTGCAGGAAACACTTCATGGGGATTCGTTTGAAACTCTTTCCCACAATTGTGGTTCTTGGTATGCGTAGAATAATTCCTAGGGGTGATAGAAGATGTAGAGTGTAGGTCCCAGGCCCTTTGGAAAAATTGAAGTGCTATTTTGTATATGATTTCACTGGAATCTTGGATACTGCTTTTTGGTACGACATTGTTACATCACCCATTTTTCCATGGTTTTTTTCCTGACAGTTTTTGTGCCGAAAAAACTCACCAAAAAATATGGGAGTGGGGTTGGGATATAAGGGGTAGGGGAGGTGGAGAATAGGTTGTAGGGGAGAAGGGGGCTTGTGGGGAATCCCCCAGAAATAAAAAAAATAAAAAGGTCAATGAGTTTTTTCAGCAGAAAACTGACAAGAAAAAAACGAATCGAAACAAAACAGGTGATGTAAGAACATACACCGCTTTTTGGGGTAGTATTTTAAAAGGTGGGCAGATATCATTAATATTGGCAACTGTAAGTTTAGTATTATATTTATTTCCTGCGAATGAATTGAGGTAAAATGAAAATAATGTTGTGCTTATGGGATTTGTGTTGCACGGTGGATTGACTGATGAATGCTTTTAAGCATGCTTATTTAACAGGTTTTAAGGTTTGTGCAAGGTTTATTTGTTAAGATGGATTTCTAAGCTCTGACAGTGGGCCTCATTACACGGATGGCGGTAAGGATTTACCGGTACCGGTAAAATACCGGTACCGGTAAATCCTTACCGCCTTACTACGAGGTCCCTTTGCGGGTTGGGGGATTTAACGCCTGCTTTTTGCAGGTGTTAAAAACCAACCCGCAAAGGGACCCAGGGAGCTAATTACGGTACCGCAATTTGCGGTACCGCAATTAGCGCCTTCCCCATTCCTATTATGCCCTATGGGGCAAAAATGGGAATGGGGAAGGGCAATGGTGGAAAGGGGAATTACCGCCCCGCCAACCTTGGAATGGGGCGGTAATTCCCCTCTCCGCCAAGGCGGTGCCGGTATTTTACCGGCATGAACCATGGCGCTAGTAGCGCCATGGTTCTCCGCCATCCGTGTAATGAGGCCCAGTATCATCTAATATTATCCCCACCAAAAATATTGCCATATATATGGTTGTCGGGAACGGTCATAGGCGATATTTTTAGTGGGGATAATATTAGGGCTTTTTGGGAGCGGGGTTGCTGGGGTGTCCCCCGCTCCTTTTAAAATAATAGGGTGGTTGCGGGGTGTCCCCTGCAGGTTCCATGCCTTAATATCGCCACAAAAATATGGCGATATTTTTGAATGGCGATATTTTTGCGGGGATATTAACACATGGAACCACACTGACCTGGTGGGCAGAAGTTTAGGAGGCCACCCTTGGTTTAGTGAAACAGGGGAACCTTTTGGACAAGCCAGACCAATCTAGGTAGCTTGGCAGGTGGTCAAGACTAAGTCCCAGGAGGGGTGAGAGTGATCGGAAGCCCACAATGAGCACACACAGTAACAAACCACAAATTGCTCTTAGACAAGTGTATATGAAAAATATCTATACATTAATTGTCGGCCGGACCAATAGACACAAGTAAACTTCAGTTATATAAAAACAGTTACCACACAAAATACTCTACTATATAACATATATACAATATGTTTCCTAATGCGACAAATGAGTAAAACACAGGCACAACCTGTAAAGATAAGGGTAGTGAACCCGAAGGGCCTTTAAGACGAGGTAGCTCTATCTGGGATGGATGGGGATGCAGATCTTACTCGTACATCAATAATCAGACCAACTCAGGAAGTTAGCAAAACTTTAAGCTGTTTTATTAACAAGTATCTAAAACAGGGAGTACAGCGGACATCAACAGACGTTCGCTCGAGTCTCCCAACGATTCAAATGAAAAAATTCATTTAATAGCAAAAACCTGTCATCACTGATGTCATACTACGTGGCAAAATAACGGGGGTTTGTGATAGGCTTAAAGGGAACATCTAAGTATACTTTTTATGGGGTATGGGATCGTGATTGGGTCTCTTAGGTCAGGTGGACAGATATGCCCACCCGTAGTGCAAGTCATGTTCTGTGTCTTAAAAATACACGTTTCATTGGCTTTCAAACTACAGGGCTCTTTGCTACGTGACCCTCTATAATTGGTTGGCATAATTGTACCCTTCTGGAATATTCCACTTGCTAGCAGCACGCAAGCTGGTACCCCAGGTGCTGCAGGATTGGACTTGACCATGCCTCCCCACCCAATTAGCCCAACATCCATCATCACTCCTCTGCCAGTCAATTAGTCCTTTGAACTCAGCCTTGCAAAGGATCACTGTGCCTGAGAATAAAAGGCAGTGTGAGCATGGCCTTATCTTCTGGTCTCGGTCTAACTTGCCCAAAGTCGATTTTCATCTCACCATGTGACAGGAGACTGTGTTTTGAGCTCCTTCGTCACATTTAACACCATTAAATGAATAAAACCTGGCACTTCTAGAGCTTTTCCATTACACCTCAACAGGAGCTCAGCTCGCTTCTCACGTTCATTGTATCTTCTCAAATAGATAACTAGGTTCTTGGCTGCCCCAACCCTTGACACTGGGCCAGACAAGTCTTCTCAAATCTTCCTTCAGCATCAGCTGTTTTCTTGTACTGCGCCACACTATATATATATATATATATTGGCTGCACCGCCTGCAGTCTATTCACTACGTATAGCCAACCTTATGATTACTTAGTCTACTTGCGTTACTGCATTTGTACAATTATAAAACGGGTTTACATTTTCTTCAGTGCTTCTTCGCACGTGCAATCTTCATGCGCATTATAAATAACCCTCTTACATTACTTGTTGCTCATGAAATGTTGCTCAATTATTTATTTCGCCATTAAATTCTACAAGGTCTATGTACTCTCTTCATTGGCATCTCTTCTGGGTCCTTCATTTCTGGTTCATGTGATGTCACCAGTCTTCTCTTTCATTCATCTTCACACTTCTTCCAGAATTTCCTTCAGAAGACTGTCATTTCTTTGTGGGTACATCATATGTGGTTTTCTCAATGGATACCTTATTTCAAAGACTCTTTGCGGTATAGGTACAATTATTGGCTTTGCGCATGTCGCAATTTCCGTTTGCCAACATGTAGGCAAAATGGGGGTGGGACCTCTGGTAGAGGCACTTGGTTCCTCCTCTACAGTGGGTTAACACACTAGGAGCATTAGACAAATCTTCAGATTCGTTCCCTAACGTTCGAGTCCAGCCCTAAGAAGTGGGGAGCCTTGTGTGTAAAAAAGCATGATCGCGCAGGCAGAACAAAAAGCTAGTCCTCTTGGGAGGGCTGTAACAAGTCAGGAAGGGGCTTGGGGCGATGAAGAATTGGTTCCCACTATTCGAGTATGATCTGCCCTTGGCAGCAGAGCAGTTTTCAAAAAGTGAGAATAGCTAGGGAGCGCAGGCTAACCCTGCCAAAAGCGAATACCTTTTAAGGGATATCCATGCGTAAAAGAGATCAGTTGTGCCAGGGGGCCACTGGTAAGTGATTCAAGTACTCACTGACCCTCGGCACAGTCCGGACCAAACTTTGCCAGTTTAGTCAAGGTCGCCAATAGGTTGGAGTCCTGCAGTTTTGCAGCACTTCAGCTTTCAGCGGCTGCAGGATAGAACGATCGTCCGTGATGGGACAGTTGCCTTATTCTCAGCTTCCGAATGAGATACTAAGACATTCTGATGCAGCAGGCTTCAGGGCACAGGAGAGCAGTTCAACAAGACACCTACAGTGACTGTCACCAACAGGTAGGGATGCGGGAATTACAGATATGTGCAGCGTTACGCACTTTTCTTATTGGGGACCCAGAGGAGCTAGGCGGGAGAGGGTACAGGACCACAAGCAAGCAATGTCCCAAGTCTCGGGTTTCAACTCAAGACGGCGTCGATCTGCGGGATACCCTGAGGTAGAGCTGGACAGCTCACTGAATGGCCCAGGAACACTTCTGAAAGGGCTTGTTCGGTGGGTAAGAAGGGGGCGCAGAGAGTAGTTGTTCCCACTACTCGCCTTGGCAGGCCTTCTTGATCGAGGAAGAAAACAGGGGTCTGATGGGACAGCAGAGTGTGAAATGTGCCAAACGTTCCAAAGCATCTCCGGAGGTTCCACAAGTCTGTTTCGTCAGTGCAGAATACTTGCCTCCTTCCATAGTTCGGAGAGAACTCAGGTGATCGACCTGGAATGCATGCAGAGCCCCTTCTCTTATCCAAGATTAGCTTTCCAACAAAATCGAGGACTTCCAATAAACAATCTTTTCTCATGCAGGCATACCAGTCGTGGACCAATCATGGTCCATGGTGGTCCCAGTTGTTCAGGCACTCCAGACATCCTGGCAGCAGTAGGGTGGATTAGGACCAGAAAGTCCCAACCCGCTTCGTAGGCACACACACATGACAGGCAGAAGCCCGTGAAAGAGATCGGTTTTCGCAGGATGCTGCATGCCCAAATAAGGAAAACCCAGGTTACTCGACCTGGATGAAGCCAAGGAACAAAATGGCCATGGGATAGAACAAAAGACTTTGGCTTGGCCATTTTCGGACCTAGCCACAGTTTTGAACCAAACGCGGTAATATGCAATAGGATTCTGTCTGCAATATGCAATATGATTCTGTAAAAAGAAGTAAAACACTTATAAAAAGTTACTGCTGCCGCAGGGAGTGGCTAAGGATCCATGTAGGAGGATGCGTCCTTGCTAGAGCTCCTGCAGATCCTTACAGAATCCTGCAGAAAAACGCACACTAAATGACATAAATGTCCTATAACAGAGAGGATTGTGCGTGGGAAGCTTTGGGGCACGTATGGATGTAGCAAGGCACGGAGCAGTGCAACAACAACGCTGCCGGAGAGTGGGGAAATCTTTGTACGAGATTGCGATGAACAAAGCAAAATGGCCACCGCCTGACAGACTAAGAGAACAAAGGCGCGGCTGGACTGAGTGCTGGGCCACTTAACTTCTTGTATGCTGGTGGCGGAGGTGCCTGGGACTGATCGGGCTGAGGCTGGACGAGCAGAAGACATAGTGTGTGCTCGGCACCCTGATCGGGGCTCGAGGAACGTGCAGACTTCATGAAGTTGCAGCCCCGTGAACCGCGGCTCCAGCGATCGTACTGATATGAAGGCAGCCTGAAACGAAGGGGAGATGAGAGCAAGGAGAGGAACAAGCCGGGCCTGATCGGAGGGATACATTGTCTCCAATGACACAGGGAGCGGCGCGAGTGAACTGCAGCGGGCACACGCCGAGCCGTGAAATTAACAGAAGGAATGAGCTGAAGAAGATACAAATTTATCTAGTGCACTTGTACTGAGGTACATATCATCCGAATACCGTAGCATGAAATACAAACGTGAAAACGCATGAAAAATGGAATGGTAGGTTGCCTGGAATGTACTGATAAGCGGATTGCAAGCTATAGACTAAAAGAGGAAGCATACGAACTGTGGCACACGGAAGAAAAAGGTGACCAGCCCCATGGGGAGGACCAAAAGCAGCAATATCTAACGAGGGGTACATCAGAGATGCGCTCATAATAGAGGCGGCACAAGATAAACAGCACGTACGATGCACACCCCTGGAAGAGGAGCAATCCCGCAAACCAGGAGCGGGAGACCACATGTACAGTGGTCGGAGAGCCAGGCACTAGAGCAGGTGCAACTGGGACATGAACGCATGTTGAGGACTCGCACCCAGTGAATCCAGATATAACCACAGGGACATTTGTATGGACGCTCATACACATGAGATGGCCCAAAGGACCTAGCCACTGAGGACGTGAGGAACGGCTGGCACGTCAAAGGACAGCAAGAAATCAGAGCCATCACCGGGCTCGCCACATTCTGGGACACAGAGTACTGTACCGCCACCGCAAAGGACAGAGAGGTGTGTCACTGGAGCCAAACTGTCCACAGAATTCCACGCTGGAGAGGGCAAGTGGCTAAAAAAAAGGCGGGGGAAGTAACACCAAAATCAATTTCGGGGCGACTGAATGTAACAGCATGCAAGGGTAGCTTTACCCTGGGAACAGTGGAGAGGAAAGTGCACTAAACCAGTACCAAGACACAACCCCAAGCTATATCTACCGCAACCATTCCAGGGAGAGTGGAACGGAAGGTCAGCACTTCGCACGAGAAGGTGTGGCACCCAAGCACACAGTATGAAGGACTCCTAGGACTATGCAGTAAGACAAGGCAGATACAAGCAACGAACAAAGAGTAGATTGTGCTCAGAACGACTGGGGCCCGGAGTTACAACTAACTGGGTGACCAGAACGCCAAGGCCCACGTAAGCTACCAATATGACACAGATATAACGGATATATGATTACGAACCCCAGCCACGCCGAAAATAGACACTGCACACGCCCACATAAGTGCACCCAATTCAAGGTAGTGAAGAGCTGGCATAGGGCACCGAGCACGGCACCATGAAGTGAAGGCCTGCAAGGATACGCAGCGCACAACTCCAAGAACAAAAGGGAAGGTGATTGGAGGCATAATAGCAGGAATACACGCCGGAAGAGAGGACGAGAAGAGCAATGGCATCCAAACCCCTGAAATACAAAGGGAAACAAGCCACAATGGAAGATTATACTAAAACACCCCAGGATATAGAAGGGTCCAGTAAGAAAGACAAAAATCAACAACCAGACAACATGCCAAAGCGAGACAATGAACCGATCCTGGATGCAATCACAGACCTGAAGTCAGCCTGGGAGTCCAAATTGGAGGCAGCTATGGCAGATCTTAAAACATCAGTAGATCTTAAAATTGGAGCGGTACAAGAAGAAATGAACATCCTGAGACAAGACGTCAAGAACGGGACGGAACGCACGATCGAACTTGAAAAAGAAGCGAACTCGAATTCCGCGGCCTGTAAGACACATGCTTCAGAGATCCATATACTACGACAGCAAGAGGATAACTTGGAAAGCAGAGCCGAGGAAGCCGAAGGACGGGCCCGCAGAAATAACGTACACATTGTTGGGCTCCCAGAGGGGGGGAGGCCAAAACCCTACAGACTATATAGAGACCATGCTACTACAGGAAATACAAGGCAGAGCTCTCACTCAGGGATTCGCATTGGAGAGGGCGCACAGGGCACTCACAAGGAGACCGGCACCGGGAGCCCCCCAAGGTCGATTATCGCCAAGATCCTGAACTATCGTTACAAGGAGAAGATTCTGGCATTCTTCTGGAAAGGTGGCACGATACGCAGGGCACCAGCATCTATCACAGCATATGCAGACTACACGCTCCTGGTGCAGAGGAGACGACTGAACTATGGGTCCATCAAAAAAAGGTTGATAGATGCGGGCTACAAGTACATGTTGATGTACCCAGCAAAGTTGAAAGTGCTCCACAAAAACAAGGCCCTTTTTTTTCGAGACGCCAGAAGAAGCGACAGAGCGGCTAGACAGCCAGAGCTGCCCAGATGAGACTGGCCTGCAGAAGGGAGACGGACTGGAGAAGTGAAGCAGTGCCTCCCGAAGCCAAGGTGCTGTATTACTTAAGACAATGGGACTAGACTATAAAAATTAGCAAAAACAGCATTGCGGCAATTGGGGCTTAACGAAAGAAGATTTGTGCGTGTAGAGTATTGAGTATAATGCAGGACATAGCGGACCCACCTCCACACCACAGTAGTTTAGTTAGTTAGGTTGCCGGTAGTAAGATGACCGCCCTGCAGAGTTCCTAATATCGGCTCGCCGAGATAGGACTAAATGCGGGAGCGCCTGAGATCCAGGGATGGAGCTGGGCAGCAGTTTGGGATGGGTTGGGAGGGGGGAGGGAGAGAGTTGAGGGAATGGCAAGTGTTGGGGGAGGGAAGGGGGTTTCAGGAGTTGGCGAGGGAGGAGGGATGGAATACGGGTAAGACATGGGAGATCTGAAGATAAGGACCTGGAATGTGAGGGGACTAAATAGTTATCTAAAAAGGAATAAAGTCATGATGTACCTAAAGAGACAAAAGATAGATGTTGCATTGATACAAGATACGCATCTCACTAAAGAGAAACTAGAAGTCCTACAAAAGAAATGGAAGGGGACCCTTATAGGCTCAACTTACTTAACCTATACTAGGGGGGTGATCACCTGGGTGGCGCCACATGTACCATTTAAGTTGCTACAGTCAATGACGGAGGTCGATGGGAGGACGGTGATACTAAAGGGGCTGAATGAAAACAGAGAGATATGCGTAGTTAATACATATGTCCCAAATCAGGACACAGTGACCTATTTTAGGACCCTATACAGCAAACTGAGCCCGTACCTAGGCTGTGCAGTCATTTGGGGCGGGGACTTTAACTGTACACTGGACCCAACAGTTGACCGATCAGATACGAAATATGATAGACCCACCCCTGCGCCAAAGCCTTAAGAACGCTACTGCAAGACCTCCAACTAGAAGATATGTGGAGGCTGTGCCACCCACACGACAGGAACTACTCGCATTACTCGGCCCCTCAAAACTTGTACACGCGGCTGGATTACATATTCACCATGCCAGAAATACCCGAGAAGTTAGGGATCCAGAATATAAAGCAAGGGTCCTTTCAGACCACTCGCCACTGACATTATCATGGCAATATGCAACCACCAGAGCCAAGATCCCCACTCGGAGACTTAGAGCAGAGGCCTTAAAAGACACAGGGCCTCATTACACATTGTGCGGTAACCATGGCCCTATTAGCGCCATGGTTGCCGCTGGTATTTTAACGTGTCCGCCTTGGTGGATGGCGGAATTACCGGCCTACTCCAAGGTGAGCGGGGCCGGTAATTCCCCATTCACCAAGGCCCTTCCCCATTCCCATTTTTGCCCCCATAGGGCATAATGGGAATGGGGAAGGTGGTAATTACGGTACAGCAAATTGCGGTACCGTAATTAGCACTGAGGTCCCTTTGCGGCACCCTACTTTAACGGCTGGTAAAACCAACCGTTAAGGTCGGGTCCGCAAAGGGAACTCGTAGTAAGGCGGTAAGGGCTTACCGGTACCGGTAAACCCTTACCGTGTAATGAGGCCCACAGTCTTTAGTGAAGACCCTAGAACCGAAATAGCAGAATATTTCCGAATTAACACAGGTAGCGTAAAGTCAACTGGAACTCTGTGGGAAGCTTTTAAGGTGGTGGCTAGCGGTGCAGCTATAGCCAAATCCAAGGGACTACAGGGAGGTATGCTACGACAACTACAGAGTGCAGAGGTGAAACTAGAGACATTACTAAATACTGAAAACCATTCCCAGCAAGACCCAATAACATTATAAGAATCCAGCAGGAATGTAAGGGATATTGGGAGAGATTGTATAACTTAAACTATAAAAAATACACGGAGGAGCAACACGCCAAAGGAGATAAACCAGGTAGATTACTGGCATGGTTATATAAAGGCGAGACCCCCAGGCCCACGATCAGAGAGATACAGGGAGAGGGTGGACAATTACTGAATACCCAAGAGAGCGTAAATGAGGGGTTCTTCGAATTTTATAAGCAATTGTATAGCAATACTGTATCCGGGAATGAAAACAAAAGAAAAGAAACGTTGGAGGATATCGGTTTACCGAAAATAAGTGCTGAAGTGCGAGAAAACCTAGAAGCCCCAATCACACTAGAAGAACTGGAGGCAGTAGTGGAGCAGCTACCAACTAACAAGACTCCAGGCACAGATGGTCTCCCTAGTGAATTCTATAAAACGTACAAAAACGAAGTACTTCCCCCGCTGTTAGCAATGCTGAATGAGGCTTATGAGGTAGGGACACTGCCGGAGTCCCTCATCATCCCACTCCTCAAACCCAACAAGCCAGACACGGACTGCGGATCGTACAGACCGCTGTCATTGTTGAACCAGGACAGTAAAATTCTAACGGCCGTGCTGGCAGATAGAATGAAAAGGGTAATTGGCATGTTGATACACCCCGATCATACCGGATATGTCCCACATAGGAATATATCCAATAACCTTAGAAGGCTACATCATGTAATAGAGCAATCCGAAGGGTCCTCAGGCGAATTAGCCATAGTGTCTTTGGATGCAGTAAAGGCTTTTCACTCGGGCAAATGGCCATGGCTGATGGCAACTCTGGAAGAAAATGGAATGGGATCAGGGTACCTGAAATGGGCGGAATTACTATATAGCTCACCGCTAGCCAGAGTTAGAACCGGAGCGGTCATTTCGGAAAGATGGCAACTTAGTAGAGGCACAAGACAGGGTTGCCCCTGGTCCCCGATGTGGTATAGCCTAGCATTGGAACCTCTGGCGATATACCTGAGACAGCAATATGAGACAGTAGGGATTTATACAAATGGGGGACTGCACCTAATATCGCTGTACGCAGATGACATGCTACTATACCTGAGATATCCAGAGGAAAACCTACAATATATCCTTGAGGTACTTGAGCGATTTGCATCGCTCTTGGGCATCACGATAAACCCTAAAAAGTCCTGCATATTCCCCCTAGGACGGTATATAGTGGTCCTACACGCAGTGTTCCCTCTAAGCTGTGCCCATGTGCGCTTGCCCAGCTTCCTTCTGGGTGCCGCTCAGAAGAATTTTAGCAGCGCACACAGACAATTTCCACCTTCTCAAGAATAAATATGGTACAAGCAATAGCAGTTAACTGACATTTGCTTTCTTTCAAAATAAAGCTAAATAGTACTAACTATTCTTGATATTCTGGTCCAGCCTATTTACATTACCATACTACACAAGCGTGGCCTTAAAAACCTGAAAAAGAAAATACACCATCAAACAAGCATAAGATCTTACTAAGATATGCCTGCACATATTAATCAAAGAACCTTCTCTCCCCACCCATAACTCCTATACTTGACTACAACGCTTGTACCTTATGACTCCAACTTCTGCCCATGTCCACATTTATATATTACCGGACAACCTTGAATCTGCCTACTATGGCTCTGCGAAAGGTTACAGACCTGTACCTACATCTACCTGTCTTATGTTTGCTGTAATAGAAATCACAATCAAGCACCACAATTTCTGTTACTCATGATCCTTAGCAAAAGTATCATCCACACTATGTAACCGAACGGTCAGCTAAAATATCGGATACTGACTAAGAGAGAAGGCTACTTGGACGTGTAACCTCATTGTATGCTTCCCATGGTTTTGTACATATTTCACACACAGGCTTCAAAGCAGTACCTTTGAAAGGCAATATAAAACTCAAAACTCATTTGCCTTTTAAGGATTTTGAGTAGACAAATGTCATGCTCAGTGTCTCCTACTTTAGTACTGCTAACATTAACCTATAGGTGGAGAGCAAGGCTGCAATATAATTTACTTGGCCTGCAAGGAATAATGGGTATGGCTATGCCTGGCATTACTCGTACATAGTATTAGAACAACGGATATTCAGATAGCTAGAATGCTTTTCACACAATCTGCATCCTTTCCAAGTTTTCAGACTTGCATTGAGCATAGACCATAACAAATGATATGGTAACTCGCTGCTATAGAAAATATATGTTGTAAACAATCTTGCATGCACAACAAAATAATAGTGTGCATGCAGAATTGTTACATTTTGTTAAACTGCACATAATATCAGGGTGAGGCTTTAAATATGTTTTGCTTGCAAAGTATTGTGGTTATGCAAATATCACACTGAGTGTTTTACTGCTACAATTGCTCACTTTTTACAAAGCCCTGTCAACCAGTATTGAAGGCTAGCCCAGGAGCCGAGGAGAGGTACGAGCAAAAGGGGGGTTGGAGGGGAGGGCACAGGAGGATGAAGAAGAAATAAGCAACTGTCAAAAACCATGTCAGATGTTTCGGCAGTACAGAACAGTGAAGGAAATGTATTTGTTTGCCAAACTAAAGGAAACTCTAGTAACCGTCTAGGAAACTGCACCTTTTGTTTCTTTCTGCTCAGTTATTGAGGGCTTTCCAATATAATCATGTGTTCTGTGTTTATTGCCTTGAGCATCACCATGTATCTTGTTTAACTGACAACAGTGAATTGCAGAAGAGGGGTCCCTAGTTACAGAAGAAGGCATTCAATCTGATGTACCTCTGAGCATTGCTACTATTAACTTAAACTGCAAATGTATTATGTGCCCTGTCATTTCACTTCCTATGTCAGCGTTACAAGCAGGGTTCTGAGAAGATTCTACTCCCTACTTGCCATCAAATGATTTTTCAGGGAGTTATAAAGTAACTAGCTTTGCCAGTATGGATATTCTATGCTTCGTAAATGTTCTTTCCCGTTATAATGCCTCTTGAGATTGGGCAGTAATATTATTAGAGTTCCTTCCTATGCAACTGCTATGCTGGTCACTGACTAGAAAATATCAGTGGAGCTTTGTGGGTAGAAGCAGGTGGTAGACTCCTTTATGTTCATTGATTTGCGTCTTTGTTGAACACATTTTCCTGTTTTTATGGGGCAAAAATGTATGGTGAATATATGCCTCTTAGCTGAAAGGCTGATCTGTTCACAGAACAATATAATGTTGATGGTTAGCAGAGGAACAAGGATTTCTGATCCTAATAGTCTATGGAGAAGTTATTCTGATTTAGTTATCATTTTTACACTAATTATTAGATGTACGTTCTCCTGGCTCTTGAATTACTTAATTAAAGTGGCATATGAACTCCTATTGACATGTTTTCTGACACATTCCTTTTAGTTGTCGTTATTCCTTCTGCAAACTTTGTATTCTGTATGACGTTTTGACAGTGACTTCAGTTATGACAACTGATATTTGTTTTTTGTAATACATATGAGTGTTTTTCCCAATGACAAACAAAACTCTGCATTGTCTCTGAGCACTGTCGACAAATGAATAGCCACAACTAAACCAATTGTTTATACTGAGCATACAATGCTTTTTTGTACACTTATTGTTCTCTGCATAGGAGTACTGTTGCTAGATACTGTGGCAGACATTGAAGTCTTGGACTGGTTGATGAACACTCTTTATAATCACATATTAAATATTTGTTTTTTGTAGACTCTATGTTTGGGGAAAGTGTTTAGGATACACCTTTTACACTTCTTTATAAAGGATCACTGGTTGGGTGTAGAAATTCCCTTCCAAACTTTCTTCGGGGATGTTAGCTCACTAACTGTGCATGCTCACAAAGTGACTTACCTCATTGGTGCGTTGCGCACATGGAAAATGATGTGTGCACGAAAGCCAACCATTTCCGCACTTAGAGAAAAATAATTAGAGGGAACATTGCCTACACGACAAGCTACCAGAATTGCCAATACCCTGGGTGACAGATACCTTTAGATACCTGGGAAATATACATTTACCATACAACGGAGGCAGAACATATAAATAATACCGAAAAAGCCCTAACGAAAATTGTCAATACCATGAAGTTCTGGACCAAAATCCCCCTAGCCATGATGGGGAGGGGGGCACTATTGAAGATGGTGGTATTGCCCAGATTCCTGCACCTCTTTGGGAACATACTGTACATCATACCAAGGCACTTCTTCACTAAGCTCCAAGGCATATGCAGAGAATTCTTGTGGGAGAACACAAGGAATAGTATAGCCCTGTGGAAATTGCAAAACACATATGCTAGAGGAGGCATAAACTTACCCAACTTTGAGATTTATTACCTGGCCAGTCAACTGAGATATGTAACTGAATGGTTAGTCGAAGACTCCATAGCAGTGTCCAGGCTGTTCGGACAAGAATGTGCCCCGTATTACTTGAGAGAATGGATCTGGCTCCCCACACGTGAAACAGGAGAAAACTCAGGCATGCTGGTGTTGGGGAGGCAAGTATGGTGTAAAATGTGCCAGTCCATAAATAACCCAACTCCATACTCACCACAAGTGCGGCTAGTGGCACTAACCAGAGGAGAAGCCCAGCTGAGGAAATCGATCCGAATACTCTGGGAGACAGTAGGGGTCACAACGACCGGAGATATATGGCAGGAGGGGGTGGCAAAAGGTTTTGATGCACTGGTAGAGGAAACGGGATTACATCGGGGACAGCATATAACCTATACCAGATTAATACGGCAAGGGAGAGAGACATGGTCTGAAATAACGTTAGAGGAACAACCAGACATGGTCATAGAAACACTGTATGATATCTCTGAGGGAGGGCATGAGGTCTCCCGGATATACGAACTGTTGATGTCGAGAGTGGGGAGGGAGGTGACACAGTTAAGACAGGAGTGGGAGGAAGAAGCTGGAGAACCAATGACAGTTGAGCTATTGAAAAGGGTACAGGGGTACCACAAAAAAGTGTCCAGAAATGCAAGGCTGCAACAAATACAATTGTATATATCCCATAGAGCGTATATGACCCCCCCTGAGAATTTCGCGATTTAAAGGCGCGGCACCACAAAAGGGTCCCAAATGCCAAGAGGAAAATGCCGGGTTGATACACATGTTCTGGGCATGCCCTGAAATAAGGAAGTATTGGGGAGAGGTGGCCCAAAGACTGGATGAAAAGGAGATTAACCTGAATATAGACTCAATATGCGCATGTATGGTGGGAGGGTTGCCTAGGCCACGCAAATTGAAACACGTTAGCAAACTCAGAGATATGGCCTATATACTGGCCAAGCGCAGGATAGCCATGGGGTGGAAAGCAACAAGCAGACCCAAAGCGGCAGTTTGGTGGGCTGATCTTCGTAAATGGTCCGAAGCTGAAACAGTTGTATGGAGTGAGGCAGCTAACAGAGGGGGGAAGAAGAAGCGGAAACCCTAACAGCCTGGAAACACCTAGTGGCCACACTATGGGGCCCCACCCAAGAGGGCTGGAGTACAGAATCTTCTGAGGTTACTAACGAGGGAACACCTCCCAAGAATAAAGAGCGTAAGGATGGAGTGGGGTAGGCTTGTTGGAGGGAGGGATAATGGAAAAAGTACACATTGAACACAAGTTCGCAACATGCAATATAATATCAGTACTGTGGGAATTGTTGGTTTATTGTCGATTTATTTAATGTAATGTTTGTTTGGAAACAAATAAAAATTGTTTAAAAAAAAAGGTTACTGCTGCCATCAGTTCATCCCTGGCACACTGGTACAATCACCAAAAAATCCTTCGAGGGTACCTAGGGCCATAAAACAAAAGGGACCCCAGCACACGGTACTGAAAGGTACATTGTGCACTGTTAAAACGTTACCAAGAAATGGCAACATAGTCAAAGACTAAGGGAAACCTAGTTTCCCGGTATTGACAGTCTGAAGGATGTGTCAGTTTCCCCATAACAGATGAGCAAAAGCCCAGGGGAGGAAAGTGGAAGGCTGGGCTCCACTGGCAAAAAGTCAGGATAGGACAGCCAAACAAAATCAAAAAGTTTGAGGGGTCCACAATTGGAGGCAAAATTACGCATAAATGAAATCTTTCCTGACATTATTTGAAACCAATTCACAAATGTAAATTTTTTTTTAATCTGCTTTGTTGTTCATAGCACTGCATACACTATGTAATAAAGGGCCCAATACTGTGAACCATGTATACAGAAGATTAAAGAGAGAATATAATTCAATTTAACCTATATCTCTTTCTTCTCATAATAAACAATGTATTAACATCCATATAAAAAAGATTTTTTTATGAGTAAAAATCACAGGTAAAAGAAAAAAATCCTTCCTATGATCAATGCCTACTAAAACACTAAAACATTACACAATGCAAATAGTACATCTGGAACATATAATTGATTAACACAGAGACAATATAGCGCATTACTGTAATTCTTATATAGCACCAAGTCTATTAAATAGCTTTGATAAAGTGCTGAAGTGCTAATTCTACTCAAGTATATTTACCCTTGCAACTCAGGCTAATCTTGACCCAACATGTTTCGTTCCTTTCAAAGACTCATTGGATGTTATAGGAACTTCTTCAGGGGAATTCTGTTAGTGTTCTCTAGTCTCTTATCATAGAAACTCTTTTGGGTTGAGTACAGTGGTGAGTATCACAATTCCTTATAGTTCAGTGGTATCCTATTTTTTTCATGTAAAAATAGGTCATATCACTCTTCTGGTGTTTTTTTCTCTCATAAATTATGTAGCTTCAGTTTCTGATGGTAGCGCAGTATGAAGCCTCTTATTGGTTGTTTTTCAATTGTGAAGAATGTGAATGCTTGTGTTTCTATATCGGAACTGTGATGTCAGATAAACTTCTCAATCGCCTTAATTCAGTATTGTCATCGAATCGATCCCAATCCAAGTATAGCAGCTGTGTTGATAAAGAACTATTGTTTTAAGCCTCCATTGTTTATTCGTATCATAGAGCTGCAGCCTTTGGTTACAACTAAAGCACGTGTGAGGACATCTGTGGCTGCACAGTGAAGTTCCTTCAAACTCAGAAGGGGCAGAGCGTTGCAACCTCTGAAAATGTGGACAGATGCCCACCACCTCCGTGTACCCTTGAATTGAGTCCTAGTTGCAGTACTTGTTCACTATAAAAGGCAGAAAGACTAGGTGTTTTTTAAAAATAAGTAACTATATTCTTTACCGGTGGTAAACACATCCAGTAATCTCTATTTCTCCCTACCAATTAGAACTAACCCAGCTATCCCTTATTTTTTTAAAATGTGTAGTTTATTGAGTATTTATAAGGAGATTATACAACAGAAATGGTCTTTCCAAGCACCACAAGGCAAAAAGTGGGGATGTAACAAGGGGAATAAATTATTAATAATATAAAACAGTAGGTAAACAATCAGGGTCCAACTAAACCTTGTGATATTCGGATTGTGCAAGTGCAGATACGAGAAGTGCAGGAGAGAGGGAAGGGTGCAAGGAATGGGCAAATGGTAATCAGAGCTCAGGAGTGGAAGTGCCAGAGGGTGCCAGAGGAAGAAGCCACTGGCAAATTGCTTGGGCAAAGATATCCCAAGGTTGGGGAAGTACAGCCGCCCAGCATGGGGCCCACAGGGCAGTGTTGAGGGGCAGGGGGTGCTGGTGTCAACTAGGTGGAGAGCCTGGTAACCTTTTAGATTCATGAGTGACCAGGCTGCCAGCCTCAGTGGCAGTGGGGAATTAGCAGGGGAGGGAGAGAGGGAAAGAGGTAGAGGAAAGAAGAGTTTTTAGAAGTTTCCGGAAACCTAAGGAGGTCCGGTACAAGTCTGAGAGGGACAGCGGGTCTGTTGCAAAGGGAGGCAACAGCCGAGCATAGAGACGTACCCCCCGCACCACTCTCTCTACCTGGAGGAGAGCTTGATCTGCATAGAGTTGAAGCTAGAGGAACGAAGGGCTCGAGCAGGGAGGTATTTAGGGAGGGAAAGTTGGAGATAGTGGGGTCACGGGCCCTTGTGGATGATGCAGAAGGTCTTAAATTAGATCCTTGCAACCACCTGGAGCCAGTGGCGAGATTTAAGGGCAGTAGAGATACGGTCTCTGCGCTTCAAGTGACGGATAAGTCTTGCAGCCCTATCCTGGATTAGTTGAAGGGGGCGAAGGTAGAAAGGGGCAGATTGAGGAAGAGGTTATTGCAGTAGTCCAGCCTAGAGAGGACCAACGCTCTGGATACATTGAGCTTCTCGGGGAAGTTGAGAAAAAGGAGAATGCCTCTAAGGAGATGAAGCTGAAAGTGGGCCTGCTTGGCAAGGTCCAACATGTGAGGGGTGAAGGAGAGAGAGGAGTCGACCTGTATCCATCTGGGTACTTCATCGCTTGCCAGCAAGGTTTGCACTTTATAAATCCCATAAATACATACTATGGGTTCTATGTTCATTGATCAACAGTGTTTTTGCTAAAGGCTTTTGCTGGCATTTTCTCTCAGAAAAACTCATTGGAAAATGTTTTTCTTGTTGGGGGTTTCCACTGCCCTTCTCTTCTATTAATTTTACATTATTCTCAATCCCCCAACCCTTATGTACCCTTACCCACAACCCCCTATATTTTAGATGAGTTTTTCCCCAAAAATATTTCAGCAAAAAAACCATTGAAAAAAACACTGTTGATGAATGAACGTCGTACCATACTATGAAGCACCTAGTTGGAGGAATTGCGTTGGTCATGTGCTGTTATGTTACGGTTTCTCTTAAGCACATCACCAATAAAGGCTCTTGCCAATATAGCAAAGACCACTGAGTTAGGATCTTTATTGCATTGCTGAAAAGTAAGATATAGGGTGATTCAAGGCAACGCATTACATAGAGACTCTTGCTGGCATGAAAAACATTGTCTCTCTTTGTAGACTTGCTGAGGGGTAAGATCAAGCAGCAGCCTAGGGAAAAAGGAGCTTGGAAGGATCACACAGAGATCTAGGAAGCACACAGCATGATGTACTCCCAGCTATCACATCCCAACTAAATATGACAGTGAGGACTGCGCCTGTAGGCTTTGTCCACCCAGAGTACCCAGGTCTATGCGTTTGACATGCTGCAAGCATAGGAAAATGTGTGTGGATTAGCCCCACACATTTTCCAGAGGTTGATCTAGCATCATTCAATTTAGTTAAAAATGTCAAAAAGCCCAGGCGACTGCACACTCACCGTGCGGCTGGTCAAATTCCTCACGTGCCCAACATCATCAACATGTGATCAACTACCCTACTGAGAGTCTGGTTCATCATCAAGGCGAAAGTACCGGCTGAGGCCATCTGCATTTCCATGATGGGAGCCTGGCTTGTGCTGGATGTCCATATCTAATTCCTGTAGGGCTATGGCCGAAGGCAAAACCTAAGGGTTCTCCCCTTGCATGGACAGTAACCACCAAAGAGGCCAGTGGTCTGGTTGGATATTAAAGTGTGACCCAAAGATGTCAGGTTTCAGCTTCTTTACTGCCCACACGACCGCAGAAGCCTCTTTTTCAATCACGGCCCAGTTAATTTGCCTTTTTGTCAGTTGCCTGCTAATGTAGGCGATGGGTTGCTCTACCCATTGAGAACTCAGCTGCGCTAACACAGATCCAATCCCAAAATCACAGGCGTCTGTCTGGATAATGAACTCCTAACCATAGACTGGCACTTTCAGAACTGTAGCTCTGCACAATCCATCCTTCAAATCCTGAAAGGAGGATTGACAGGCGGGGGTTCAAGTTACCTTCTTTGGCATTTTCTTGGAAGTTACATCATACAGGGGCATGGCAATGGTTCCATACCACTTGATGAATGACCAGTAGAGCCCAGTCAAACCTAGAAAGGCTCTCACCTGTGTCTGTGTGGTGGGGATGTCCCAATCATTCACAGCCTGTGCATTCGCTTTGAGACCTCCACCGCCCAGATGACCTAGGTAAGTCACTGTGCCCTTCCGTTATCTGGCACTTCATGGCCTTCATAGTCAGACCTGCATTCTGCAGCGCCTGAAGCACCTGTTTCAGGTGGGATATGTGATCTTCCCAGGTGTGGCGGAACACATAAATGTCATCTAAATAGGCGATACTGAAGTTTTCAAGTTCAGAGAAAACCTGGTTAACCATCCTCTGAAAAGTGGCAGGGGCATTCTTTTTTGTCTGTATTTTATGTGTAATTTATTTAGCGCCTTACGCCAAAGCTTTATACGAGCACTTACAGTACAATATAATAACTAGCAGAATATTGCATTCTTGACTTGGGACTGGAGTAGGTACATTTTAAGAGAAATGCATAATAGAGAATAGGAAACAACGGAAAGAAGAGAAAGTGGGAGAGAGTTCCAGTGATAAGGAGCAAGTAGTGAAAAAGAGCAGCACCGTAACTGGGCACAAGGAGGGCGAGGAACTGCTAAAAGAAATTGAGCTTGAGGCCGCAGGGCATGCAGGGGAACGTAAAATGACACAAGTCATAAAAGATACAAGGGTGCAAGTTCATAGAGGGCTTTAAATACGATACAGGGAACATTAAATTTAAGACGTGAATGAAAAGATAGCCATCCAAGCGAAGAAAGCGATGAAGAAATAGAGTCTTGAGGAGAAAGTAAATATGGCAGGCAAACAGAAGCATTGAAGACAGATTTCAGTGGAACCAAATGAGAGACGGGAAAGTGACAGAGTAAAGTGAAGCAGTAAAACAGATGTGAAAATATTAAAGAAGAAATCAAGAGTTTGGTAGCCCCAAACGTAAGAAAAGGTTGAACTTTCTGAATATTAAAAAGGTGATAGCAACAAGAACGAGATATAATCAAGATATGATTTGAGAAAGTTAAGTAAGAGTCAAGATAAAGACCACCAAGATTCCAAGCAGAATCAGTAATAGGAAGAAAATGTGGAGGAAAAGAGACAAAAGAAGTGGGAAATGTATTTGCAGGGAAAAAAGAACTTCAGTTTTAGAAGAATTCAAAGCAAGAAAGTGATCAGACATCCAGATGTTGATGGCTGAAAGACAGGATGCAAGATTGTCATGAATAGAAGATGTAAAAGAGGAAAAAGACAGAAAATGTTGGGTATCATCTGCATAAAGTGGTGAGAGATACCAAAGGATAAGAGAATAGCCGCCAAGGGCAAAGTATAGAGAGAAAAGCTCCCAAAACCGAGTCCTGAGGAACTCTGTGAGAAAGAGGTAAGGTGTCGGAAGAGATCCCAGCCCATTTTACTGAGTAAGCACGATTAGATAGATAAGAACGAAACCAAGACAAGACAGAGCCAGAAAACCAAAAGAGTAAAGGGAAGCCAAAAGTAAATTGTGATCCACCGTGTTGAAAGCAGCCGACAGATCAAGTAGAATAAGAAGAGAAGAATGTTTCAAGTAGCGAGCAGAAAGAAGAGAATCACAAAATGAAAGAAGAGCAGTTTCCATAGAATGAAGAGGAAAGAAACCAGACTTGAAACGAGGAAGGATAGCATTTTCTGTAACAAAAACAGAGACCTTAGAATAAACAAGATGTTCAATCAACTCAGAAAGGAAAGGAAGAAGTGAAATAGGACAAACATTTGCTGGTAAGAAAGAGTCTTGAGAAGGTTTTTTTCAGAATAGGAAGAATTGTAGCAGACTTAAAAGAAGAAGGAAAAGTGGATGTAAGAAGAGAGATGTTAAAAAGAGCAATGAGAGAAGAAATAAGCAACAAATAGAATTTTGATATCAGTGAAGAGGGAATTGGATCAGAGGGAGAAGCAGTAGGATGAGTACAAGCTAAAATAGACAATGTATCAGAATTAGTGCTAGGTACAAATGACGAAATAGTTGTGATAGGAGGAGAAACTAAGGGAGAACAGGATGACAAGGGAGAAGAGGACAGAACAATGGCAGCTTGGAGAGTAGTTACTTTTGAAGAAAAATAAGAAACAAAATCTGAGGCAGTTAAAGTAGAGTAAAGAGAGCAATCAGGCAGAGGAGGAGAAAGAAGACCCGACAGTGACTGGAACAAATGCTGAGGATGAGCAGATTGAGCGCATAAGAGATCAGAATCATAAGAACGTTTGGCTACGAGAAGAGCCTCATCGTATAGTGCGTGATAGGAAGAAACAGAAGAAAAATCAGTGTCAGATGAAGTTTTACGCCTTTGTCTTTCAACACAGTGAAGGGCACTAGGCATAGAGTATAGATAAGGAGTAAGTCGTGGCTGAGAAGGTTTCTGAGACGGGGAAAAAGAAAAAGTTGGATAAAGTGAATCAAGAGGAGAGCGAAGAAGAGAGGACAACATTCTGTCTCATCAGCAGATAAAGCAGCAAACAAAGAATGGGGGCAGAGACTAGAGAAACAAGAGGAAGAAAAAAGAGAAAGCACGAATGTCCCAACAAAAGTAAGTAGGACCGACAGGACCAGGCAATTTAGCCGAAGATGAAGAAGGGAAAAGGAAAAAGATAAAAGATGATGGTCTGATGTATAGATAGGTTGGCCCGTAACAGAAGTAGATAGTAGTGATACAAATATAATATCCAGACATGACCCGGATACATGAGATGGTGGGGTAAGGAGAGCAGAGGGATAGTAGGATTCAAGAATAGCAAGAGATGGAAGTGAAGAGTGAGTAGGCGCAAGATGCAGATTAAAATCGCCCAGAAGCACCAACAGAGTCGGACATGGTAAAATGGCAGATAGTAAAGCATCAATGTCATCACAAAATGTTGTCACAGGGCCTGGAGGACAATAGACAAATAAAAAAGTCGAAGAGTAGGGTCTAGAAAAATGTTTCAGTGATTATTCAAAATAAAGAAAAGTCAGAAGAGACAAAGAAGTAGGACTCCTAGTAAACAATGAACTAAAAAGAATACCAGTTCCTCCACCTCTGCCAACTGCACGAGGAGTGGGCAAAAAGGTAGTAGCAGGAGTAGAAAGAGAAGCGGTAATAGCTGCATTAACTGACTTAATCCCGGTTTCAGTAATACACAGAAAGTGCAGATTTAAGCAAAGGAAAATATCCAGCACTGAAAGGGATTTATTGCTAAGTGAACAAGTGTTCCCCACAGCCAAATTAACAGATGACAGATGAGAAGAGCATAAGGGATAGATAAGATTAGAAAAATTGTGATGTGAAGAGTGAGAAGCAGGGCCATGAGTGGTTGAATAAGTAGGAATTGGAAAAACCATATTAGTAGTAGGCATAATAGAGTAAACTGATGAGAGGAGCAGAATAGTAACGAACACTATGATGGAAAATGTGTGAAAATCAGCAAGTGAGTGAGCTGGGCGTGTCACCTTAGAGGAAGTCAAGAAAAGTCTGGCAAGCTGTGTCAGATCTATGTGGTGACAGTAAACCAATATCATGGGAGTCCTAAGCATGGAGAATGAAATGACGGCGTACTGCAGCCATCCGCAGACAGCTGCAGACAGCAGCAATCCAACTTTGTCCCAACATGATGTAATAGTAGTCAGAGGCTGGTGCACGGGACAGGAGGTGTGTTCTTTCACTGTCTGGAGAGCGCAATCACCCCAATCATGAAGCAGGCAGCCAGTGAACTGATAATGTCCTTCTGTGGTTGACAATGCTGACCTCTCTCTCAATCCGTCTGTCAAACTGACCTGCCAGTGCACTGCCATGAGGTCAAAGGTACTCATGTACTTGGCAGGGCTGAGCTTGTCAATGAGCTCATCTGTCTGAGGAATAGGGTGAGCATCTGTCTTCATGACAGAATTGAGCCCCATGCGGTCCATGCCAAAACGGACAGCAGCCTTCCCACCACTGGTCTTTTTAGGGACCAGAACCACTGAGCTAGCCCAGGGGCTGTGGGATGGCTCTATCACTCCCAGGGCCAACATCTTGGAAACGCTCTCCTTGATAGTATCCCTTACCTTATCTGACATCCAGTGAATTTGGCTCTTCACCGGCTTACTGTCTCCAGTGTCCACATCATGGGTGCACCAATCTGCGCAACCTGGAGTCAATGAAAACAAACCAGCAAACTGTCCCAGTAAACTGCAACAGCCTGTCAGTTGCTTATATGACAGGTCAGTTGCAAGGTTGACACCTTCAACTGACCCATCTGTGGCTTTGGTGTGCAGGAGGTCTGGAAGGGGATCAGTCAACTCCTCAGTCTCTCCACATGACCAAGTCATCCCAGCTATAATGGGATTTTAGCGGGTTGACATGAAAGACCCTGCACATATGTTTTGACCCTTTCACGCCAATTAGATAATTTACCTCACTGACTTTTTCCAGCACACAGTAAGGCCCAGTCCACTTGTCCCGAAGGGCACTGGGTTTGACAGGTCCCATAATCCACACCCACTGGCCTGGAGAATAAACTGTCAATGTGGCCTTCTGGTCATGCCAGTGCTTCATCAGCCCCTGAATGGCATTAAGATGTGTGGTCGACTGTTCCATGTACTTTGTCATTCTAGACCGAAGGTCAAGTACATAGTCCACCACATCTCGTGTGGGGGATGAGGGGTTTCCCTCCCATCCCTCTCTCACTAGACTGAGGGGACCTCATACAAGGTATCCTATTAGAATCTCAAAGCTCAAAGGGGCTACACCCTACTGCATTTTGAGGCACCTCCCTGAAGGCAAACAGCAGGCATGGCAGCAATATATCCCATTTTCTCCTCAGGTGGTCTTCCAAGCCACCTATCATGACTTTCAGGGTCTTGTTGAACCGCTCAACAAGCCTGTTTTTTGCAGATGGAAGGATGTGAAGAACTGGTAGGCGACTCCACACTCTTCCCATATAGCCTTCCTATACGCTGATATGAAGTTTGTTCCACTGTCACAAATTACTTCCTTGGGGAAACCAACACGGGAGAATACCGCCAAGATGTATCTGTTCCCTGAGCTAGTTTGGGGATCCAAAGGAACCACAATGTCCATTCCTATTCTCTCAAATGGCCGCCCAACTACATGTAGTAGAATTAAGAGGGACTTTGTGGTACCGCCTGACTTGCCGGTAGGACCAGACAAATCCTTAACTTTTACACCAAACTGGTGCCAGTAAAGGGTGCTGACAACAGTCCGATTTCTTAGTCACACCCAAGTGACCTGCTAAAAGAATCTTTTGAGCCAAATCCAAAAGGAACTTTCTGTGGCATTGGGGAATAACCAGCCTCCTGGTGCCCTCACCCTCAGAGTCCTTATGGCTCATGGTACAGGCGTCCATCCTCATAGTGTGCGTTTATCAGTCCAGGGGCTTCACTCTTAGCCTGTTCCTACACCTGCTTCCACAGGTCCACCAGAGTGGGCCACTCTTTCTGGGCTTTAAAGAAGTCAGTCTGGTCTGTCTGTCTGTAAGTCAGGGGCGTAGGCTCCTCTCTGCATATTGTGTTTTTTAAACTGTGCCGAGTTGGAGGGACCAGTTGAGGAAGAGGAAATTGTAGGGCGTTGTGGGGAATGCGGAAAGGTAGAACCTCAGAGAGCGGCGGCTTCCCGGTAGAGTTCTATTGCAAGTACGCGGATCTCCTGATCCCGCAGTTTAGTATGTGAGGAGAGCAGAGAGTATATGAGGAGGCCTTCCGAATTGGGACTCTCCCAGGCTCAATGAGGGAGGCAATAATGGTGTTTCTGAAAGGGGAAAGGAACTCTTAGAGTGTGCGTCTTATCGCCTGATCTAATTTTTATATGTCGATGCAAAGATCCTGGGGAAGGTTTTGACCGTGAGGCTGTCCAATGTGTCTACGGTTTTGTTGCATCCAGATCAATGCCGATTTGTGAAGGGTCGTAGTACCTCAATCAATCTCAGCCGTTTACACCATGTTATGGACCAGGGTAAAGATTCAGGGGTGGAAGCGGCATTGGCATCCTTTGATGCAATTGAAGCTTTCGACTCACTGGAGTGGGAGTGGTTGTTTAGAGTGTTAAAGGCCTTCAGATTTGGAGATAGCATGTGCCGTTGGCAACAACTGCTGTACAGTAAGCCAGTAGCAAGGGTACGAAAGAAAACCTGGACCTCGACGCAGTGGGAGCTAGGCAGAGGGACGAGGCAGGGATGGCCCGTCTCACCAATTCTATTTTCTATGGCACTGCAACCATTGGTGGGATTTCTTAGGAAGGAGATGGATGAGGCAGGGATAATGGTGGGTGCTAAGGCACATTGTCTCCCTACACGCTGATGACTTGTTGCTCTATGTTGGAAATCCACGGGAGAATATGCCAATATTGTTAGAAATTCTGGTGTATCAGGGTACCAAATAAACAAAGACAAATCTCTGTTGTTCCTATTGAGGGCCTTATGTGCACCCGATGTTACCCTGCCGGACTGGGGTATAGGATGGGAGAGGGAATCATTTAAATATCTGAGAATTACTATCTTTTATGATATCGAGGAGACATTTGTGCACAATACCGGGTGGGTGCTGTCTACCAATTTCGTTAATGGGAAGGGTGGCAGTACGTAAAATGGTTGTACTCCTGAGGCGTCTCTATTACTTTGCTAACATCCCATAGGCCATTTTGAAGATTTTCTTTAAAATGTTGGATGAGAATGGGAGGAACTATTATGGGACACATGAAGACAAAGGGTGTCTCTGGCAACCCTGAGGGAACCACGGGCAGAGGGAGGCCTCATTCCAGTGGGTTATGAGCTTTACTTCATGGCAGCACAGATGCAGGCAGTGCGGACATGGACGGCCACGAGGGGGGAATTGCTGAGGAGGGTATTGGAGGCTCTACTGACACATCGACAGGGGATAGAGTTGTTTTAGGGAACGGTGGGTGGGAAAGGAGCCACCAATATATTTCAGGTGATAAGGGTATTGGGGGGGGGAAGCTTTTGAGAAGCCTGCAAGTTCTGTGGGGAGTGGACGCTGGGCTTAGGTTGGCACTGAGGAGGGTGGGGATTTCGAATCTGGATGACAGGGGATACGGGACACTGGGGGACCTGTTTGAAGATGGCAAGTTGCTACCATTGGTGGAATGGAGAATTCGCTATGGAGAATCGAGTGGGCACTTCCTGATGTATGGTATGGTGACTAAACAGTTGCCAGCCTTGTGGAGGGAGTTTCCCGGGTAGCCACAACTGAGTCCACTAATGCAGGTGCTACTTACACGGAGGGTGAGAGGGGCAGGGTTCCTCATATATACCAGGCACCATGTAGTGCAATCCCCACTAAAGAGTTAAAGGTACAGAGTAAATGGGAGGGCGACGTGGGGAGTCCGATTTCAGAGCAGGAATGGATAGAAATTTAGGGACAGGTTCAGAAAATGTCATGGAACGCCAAGTTCCAACTCATACAATTTAATATATCTTGCATAGAGAGAATGTGGCCCTCAGCAAGCTGCATGCCATGAACAATGCGCTGAGTTGGGACTGTCCTTGGTGTGCGAGGTGGGCCAGCGGGAATGGGGATGCCCAGTACTGACATGTTATTGGCAAGCAGTGATCGCAAGGATTAATGAATTACTTGGCTCTAATTTGGAATGTTGTCCGAGGTTGTGTTTGTGGGGTTTGCTCCTGGGGAAGAAGAGATGGAAATTGCAAAATCGCCTGGCTCAATTCATGTTGGTACTAGCAAAGAGGCGGGTGGCCATGGCTTGGAAGAGACCCCAGGATCTGTCAATGCAATATTGGAAGGAGAATGTTAGCAGGTGGGGGTGACAGAGCTGGACATATTAAAGAAAACCAGAGATCCTGAGGAGGCTGTGGAATGGGGCCGACTGTTGGACGAATTGAGATTTCCAGCGGACCAAAACCCCCATGAGAGCGAGGTATGGATGGGTAAGGCTAAAGGATTGGGGAGGGGGAATTGACCTGGAGAGGAGATTGTATATCCCAAGGTATCCTGTTTTCTCTTGTTGAATCTACCGTTATGTTATAATCCTCAATAATGTATTTGCATATGTATGTATGCAAAAACTCGAATAAACAGATGTTATTTTTTTAAACTGTGCCTATATTGTTTTTACATCCTTGTGCTTCACACTTCCCCAAATATCCCTCTGATCTGGCGCTCATTCAAATTGTAATTTACTTTGAAATAATGCGCCGCGTTGGCACATAGTATTTTTATTATTTTCATTGCTCCTCGCATCCGAGCCACGTGACGCCCTCCTACAGCATTTATTTCCGGGGAGAAGTGGCATTCTCAAGTCTGGCTCCTCTCTGCATATTGTGTTTTTTTGCCTAAATTGTTTTTACCCTCTTGTGCTTCACCCTTCCCCAAATATCCCTCTGATCTGGTGGTCATTTAAATTGTAATTTACTTTGCACCAGTGGCGTCGCCAGGAATAAAATTCAGGAGGGGCACACAGTGGGACCACAGATAAAAGTAGGGGGCCGCCTATAAAAAGGCAATGGGCCTCATTACACGGACGGCGGTAAGGGTTAACGGTCACCGTTAATGGCAACGGTGACCGTTAACCCTTACCGCCGTACTACGAGGTCCCTTTGCGGGTTGGAGGATTTAACGCCTGCTTCTTGCAGGCGTTAAAATCCAACCCGCTAAGGGACCTCGGAGCTAATTACGGCAACCGTAATTTACGGTGCCGTAATTAGCGCCTTCCCCATCCCCATTATGCCCTATGGGGCAAAAATGGGAATGGTGAAGGGCAATGGCGGAAAGGGGATTTACCGCCCCTCCAACCTTGGAATGGGGCGGTAAATCCCCTTTCCGCCAAGGCGGTGCCGGTATTTTACCGGCATGAGCCATGGCGCTAATAGCGCCATGGCTCACCGCCTACCGTGTAATGAGGCCCAATGTGTGATGTCAGAAGCACTCCTGCCGAGAATTTCTTTGTGCACACCAACTACCACAACCCTTTTGTGCACCTCCCCTCCCATCAGAAAGTAGGCACTAAACCATTAAGTCACTAATGACCCATCAGCGGTTTTGTGCACTACATTCTGATTGGAGGGGCTGCTCTTGACTGCAGGTTGACTTAACAGCTCTGCATTGTTGTGCAGCCGCCTTGATTGCATCCCTGTGTGGGTGCTGTGCTGGAGGAAACAGCACTGCAGACAGTGCAGAGAAAGTAGTCCAGCTGAGCAAGGGTGGCATAGGGGAGAGGGGGGCTGGAATTCAGAGAAGGGGCCCAGGCCCCCATCCAGTCCCCTGCTAGCGACGCCACTTCTTTGCACTAAGGTGCCGCGTTGGCACATGTGGGGTCATTACGAGTTGGGCGGTAACCCTTAAATGCAGCGGTAACGCTATTACCGTTGCATTTAAGGGTCCGCCAAATCACGGGTTTGGCAGTATTTACCCCCAGCTCTGAGACCATAATTGCGCTGAAAATTCCCCATTGGGTCCAATGGGGAATGGGGAATTCCCGAATGGGCCCAATGGGGAATGGGGAAGAAACGTTCTGCCAAACCTGTGATCCAACGCTAATAGCGCCGGACCAGGTGGTGGTAATGCTATTAGTGCAGGCGGTATCCCAGCAGGAATACCGCCGGGATACCGCCCAACTTGTGATGATGGGCCTCATTAGGACCCTGGCGGAGTGGGTTTCCGCCAGCGCTAATCGCGGCGGACCCGTCCGCCGTACTACGAGTTCCCTTAGCGCCATGGAGGTTTTCTCCGCCTGGTTTTACCGGGCGGAGAAAACCATGGCGCTAAGGGACCTCGTTGTTAATTACGCCGCCGTACTTTACGGCGGCGTAATTAACTCCTTCCCCACTCCCATTATACCCTATGGGGCAAGAATGGGAATGGGGAAGGGTAAAATGGGGATTGGGGATTTACCGCTCCGCCAAGGTCGGCATGGGGTGGTAAATCCGCCAACCCCCATGGCGCTATCGGCGGCTTTCCGCCATGCTCCGCGGTGCATTTAGCACCGCGGATTCCGCCAGGGTCGTAATGAGGGCCGATGTGTTTTTATTATTTCTATTGCAGCTCGCATACGAGCCACGTGACACCCTCCTCCTATGTGCTGGGAGATGCGTCCATGCAGCAGGCGCGCCAAAAGAGCGAAAAAGGTAAGCAGGTCTCCTGTACAAGGTTGCATGGCTGCACCCCCTGGACTAATACCCTCAAAGTCCAGGGGCCTTTATTACTCCGTTCCCAGATCCTAGAACTTGCTCCACACCCTACTATATTTGCAGCTGGATTTTGTGTGGAGAATGCGGTCTCTAGCCTGTCTCTTGGCTCAGGGACGCTTAAGTGTTTTCTTCTCAATGCCCAATCCCTTATGGCTCATACTGCACATTGCCACGATTGACTTATTCATAATTTTCCTGATTTTACATGCATAACTGAAACCTGACTTAACCCTACATCTGCCCGTGTACTAGCTCAGCTTCTTCCCACCGATTTCAATAGTTTACACTGCGACTGTGCTACTTTGAATTCAAACTTCTCTGGTAAATTACTGCCCTTGCATCACAGTACTAATATAGAGCCCCTTCTTGCTTGTTTTACCATCACCCCGCCTTATCTGTTCATTTTGTAGTGGTATATCCCTCTGGGGTCTGATCCCTTATTCTGTGATCCGTTTTTGGAGGTAGCAGCGGATCTATATCTCCATCACCCCTCTCTCATCATCACTGGTGATTTTAATTTAAAGTGTAATGAACTTCTTGATTTAAAAAACGCAGAGATTTGTTCAATCTATAAGTGAACTTGCCCTCCCTCACCTTCTATCTGGTCCAACCCAGCGCTTAGGCAACACTCTTGACCTCATTGTCTCTGCTTTAGCTGACTTTACGGTCTTTCCTGCCCTCCCCAGTGTCTGGTCAGACCATTGCCTTATTTCTTTTTGCTGGAACCTCTCTTCTCCTTTGCTCATAGCTCAAGCCGCTCTTTGTCCCTGTCGCGATTGGCGTTTGGTCTTCCATGAGACAATATCCAATTCCATTGAGGCACTGTGCCTAGAGTTCTGCCCCTAGTTTAGAGTCCATTGCCCTGGCATTTCAATCTGCTTCTGATGTCCTTGCCCCTCTCACTCCACTTAAGCCCAAAGTCTGCACTTCGCAACCATGGCACTCGTCGCAACTCTGTGCACTCCACTTGGTCTGCGGGACAGCAGAATGCAAGTGGCGCAGGAAATATGATCGGACAACAGGGCCTCTCTCTGTTCTGCACTATCATATTACCACAGAGCAATATATGCTGCCAAATGTCTCTATTTCTCTGAACGGATTGAGAAGACTGTTAATGCTCCTAAAGAGCTGTTTTGTGTACGCTCTCTATATTCCCGCCCCTTGGATCCCTCTCTATATTCCCGCCCCTTGGATCCCTCTCTATATTCCCGCCCCTTGCATCCCTCTCTATATTCCCGCCCCTTGGATCCCTCTCTATATTCCCGCCCCTTGGATCCCTCTCTATATTCCCGCCCCTTGCATCCCTCTCTATATTCCCGCCCCTTGGATCCCTCTCTATATTCCCGCCCCTTGGACCCCTCTCTATATTCCCGCCCCTTGGATCCCTCTCTATATTCCCGCCCCTTGGATCCCTCTCTATATTCCCGCACCTTGGACCCCTCTCTATATTCCCGCCCCTTGGATCCCTCTCTATATTCCCGCCCCTTGGATCCCTCTCTATATTCCCGCCCCTTGGATCCCTCTCTATATTCCCGCCCCTTGGATCCCTCTCTATATTCCCACCCCTTGGACCCCTCTCTATATTCCCGCCCCTTGGATCCCTCTCTATATTCCCGCCCCTTGGACCCCTCTCTATATTCCCGCCCCTTGGATCCCTCTCTATATTCCCGCCCCTTGTACCCCTCTCTATATTCCCGCCCCTTGGATCCCTCTCTATATTCCTGCCCCTTGGATCCCTCTCTATATTCCCGCCCCTTGGACCCCTCTCTATATTCCCGCCCCTTGGATCCCTCTCTATATTCCCGCCCCTTGGATCCCTCTCTATATTCCCGCCCCTTGGACCCCTCTCTATATTCCCGCCCCTTGGATCCCTCTCTATATTCCCGCCCCTTGGATCCCTCTCTATATTCCCGCCCCTTGGATCCCTCTCTATATTCCCGCCCCTTGGATCCCTCTCTATATTCCCGCCCCTTGGACCCCTCTCTATATTCCCGCCCCTTGGACCCCTCTCTATATTCCCGCCCCTTGGACCCCTCTCTATATTCCCGCCCCTTGGATCCCTCTCTATATTCCCGCCCCTTGGACCCCTCTCTATATTCCCGCCCCTTGGATCCCTCTCTATATTCCCGCCCCTTGGATCCCTCTCTATATTCCCGCCCCTTGGATCCCTCTCTATATTCCCGCCCCTTGGACCCCTCTCTATATTCCCGCCCCTTGGACCCCTCTCTATATTCCCGCCCCTTGGACCCCTCTCTATATTCCCGCCCCTTGGACCCCTCTCTATATTCCCGCCCCTTGGACCCCTCTCTATATTCCCGCCCCTTGGATCCCTCTCTATATTCCCGCCCCTT